>NW_027361686.1:15725000-17095000 GCF_039654945.1 Dendrobates tinctorius | reverse complement strand
AGAGAACACCACATTAAATGGCACATGTCATGGCTTGAACAGGGTTCTTGCCCTGCACTCACAGGGTTAAGTGTTCGTGGCCTCTTTCTGGATCTGGGAAGGGTATTTATACTCACTCTTTACCAGGGTTCTCTGTCAGCTATAGTGTTGTTCTGGTGTGTCTGACCCCTGGTGTGCGTGTATTCTGCCTTGCTTGTTTGCTTCCCGTGTATGACCTGGTCCGTTCCCTCACTCTGTACTCCGTTTCTCATTTCGGCACTAGGGTCTTTTCCGGTTCTGACCTCCTGGCTTGCCAGGCTATTGTTACTCCGCTACAGTTTGTCCCTATTGTACCGTCTATTGCCCGTTCTGGTTTTCTGATCTATTGCTACGCCTTGACTATCCATTCTGTCTAACCCTTTCTTACTGTATTGCTATCTCGTGCTTTGACCCGGCTTGATCTGGTTTCTGTCTCTGTCTATGCTCCTTGGTTACACTGTCCAGTAGTTACCTTTCTAGGAGTTTTCCTGCAGCTCCTGGCTCTGTGGCGCTGAGGCCACACCCCCAGCAGTCACATGCTTCAGGTCCTGTGAGCTTGGAGCATGCATTGTCACCACTGAGACACCGCTCCGCAGGTATCTTTGTGCACAGTCTTTGTACTCAGGACACGCGCACTGGCTCAGTGAGCAAGTGCAGTGCGGTGTTCCTGACAGCACAGATATAGTTAATGATGGAGATATTGAAACAAGGGAGGGAGTAGGAACCTTTCCTGCTGTTTGCAAACTCCCGGTAGTATGCTCAGTGAAGCGGTGATTAAATAGTAGAACAGAGAGGTCGCAGTCTGGGTTGACTGATAGATGGGAGCGCTGCCCTGGCCGGTGCCATCAGGAACACATGGTATCCGCGTGACTCTTGCTGGTACAGGGTGTGCAGAGGACCAATAAGCCTACGCGTTTCGGAAACTCCGCTTTCCATCTTCAGGGATGGTCCTATCTGCAGTCTAGGGGCTTTAAATAACCTGTTGGATATTTGGCTCATAAAGGTTAATTGAAGCCAAACAGTTGAACCTCGCTGTTTAAGCCCCTTTGGGATCATAGTATCCAATAAAAAAATCCAGCGACTTTCAGTACATGACTTTAATTTTATATGGTTCCCTTTTCGCCAATGTTGTTCCATACCACTGACTGCCATATCGTGCACGGAGCCAGCATGATGTTCAAAAAAGTGCTTGTATAGAGGGTGACCAGGGCCGGCCCGACCGTATAGGCGAACTAGGCGGCCGCCTAGGGCGCCAACCCAAAGGGGGCGCCAGAGAAAAAATAGAAAAAATTATAAAAAATCTTTTCAAAAGGCAAAAAGTTTTAGGGATGGAAAGAAAAGTGTACATAAATTTTTTTTACCATAAATTTAAAAGAAAAACCGTTGAGCTTCAATTTACGCATGGAAAGGAGGCGCTAAACTACGGACGTGAGACGTTTGCATCGTCTGCTGACAGGTGTTTGATTCCGGGCGTTTATTTTGCTCCTAAGTTTTCAAATGTTGGCAAAGCAAAGCAAACAACCAAAAATGCACACTTAGCACACACTACACTAAAGGGGCGCCCGAGAGAAAAAAATACGTATACTTAACCCTCCGTCAGAAGATTAAAGAGTTAGGAGAGAGTTAATTAATCATTGTTGTTGTGGTTTATTTTGCTGCTAAAGTTATATCCCAAGTTTTCATCTACTGCCAAGAATAGTAGGGGCGCAACAAAATAGTTTCGCCTAGGGCGCCGTAATCTCTCGGGCCGGCCCTGAGGGTGACCTATAAAAGTTTTATTTATAATATGTTCATTGATCCTCACATTTAGCAGGCGTTTGGTGTACCCTACATATGTTTTATTACATGAACATTTAATGGTGTATATAAGACCCGGGGTGATACAGGTAATAAAATCTTGAATAGTTTACTCTGTCTCCTCCAAAGAACTTTATTTGTTTTTTAGTATTTGTTTGCACATGCATTTATGACAAGGAAAAAAACTGTCAGATTGATCTGAAAAAATGACAGAGGTATTTTAGGAGGGTTTTGAACTGTAGGAGCAATGGTATTTCCCAGATTGCATGCTTTTTTTTTGTATACAAATCTGGTAAAAGTAGGGATCTGGTCTCCTAGGATTTTGCCATCCTTTAGTATATTCTAGTGTTTTTTTACTATTTTAGACAGAAGGTGGGAGTTAGAATTGTATTCAGTGATGATAGGAATAAAATCGTTTGAATTTTTATTTTTATTTTTGTTGTTTCCATTTAAGATGTCATGACAAGGTTGGGTCGCCACTACTTTTTTTTAACATATTTTTCCTCATACCTCCTATCTAGGGATTTTTTTAGTCAATAATTCTGCCTCTTTGCTAAAATCTTGATTTTTAGAGCAGTTGAAGTGAATCTTCATAAATTGACTTTTAGGGACATTCAACAGCTAGCTCGATAATTGGCAACTGTCGATAAAGATGCAAACAGTTACATCCCTAAGTTTTTGAAAAGTGCGAGTATGGATGGTAGAATTTTCAATAAATATATTTAAATCTAAAAAATTAATAGAGACAGCACTAGTAGTAGAGGTGAATATTAAAAAATAATCAATTTTATTAATTTGAGTTAAAAATTCTGTGAGTGCTTGTGGGCCCCCAGACCAAGTAAAAATCACGTTGTCAATAAAACGTTGCCAGAGGACTAGGTTCGCACCGCACATGCTCCCAGGGTAGATGGTAGATGGTGACTTCTTCCCATTTGCCCACATAAAGGTTAGCGAACCTAGTCCTCATGACAGTGACCCACCGCTGGGTGTAGTAATCTGCCTCGAATTTAAAATAATTGTGGGTTAAAATAAACAACATACATTCCATTAGATACAGTATTTACACATAGAATAGATGTATATATATGTATTTATATTGCATAGAGAGCTAGATAGAAAATAGCCGGTAATTAATTTGCCGGCTTCTGTAAAATCACTGCAGGAGCCGACAGGATAGGAGATGGATTACATATAGTAAATCCATATAGAATAAGTAGATATATAGATTTCAGTGACAAATTCAATTAGTATAGTGTGTGTGCAAAATACTGGACATGTATTTAATTAATAAAAGATTATTTTACGGGAAAAAAATGGCATGGGGTCCCCCTATAATTAATAGCCAGCAATGGCTATGCAGGCAACTGAGGGCTGATGTTTATAGCCTTGGAAGGGGCCATGGATACTGGCCCCCCCTGGCTAAAAATATCAGCTCTCAGCCGCGGAAGAGCATCATGTTGCCTCCATCCTTAAAAATTCTAGGACGTCAGTCCATTACAACAAGGTCAAGCAGCAGATATTGGGGACAACAAAGCTACAGATGGCAGAAGGCGAAAACAACTTTCCACTGACCAGGATGACCGTCATCTTATTCAAATGTCACTCAGCAACCGCAGGATGACATCAAGTGACCTACAAAAGGAATGGCAAATGACAGCTGGGGTGAAGTGCACAGCAAGAACAGTTTGTAACAGGCTCCTAGAGGCAGAGCTCAAGTCATGAAAAGGTAGAAAAAAGCCTTTCATCAATGAGAAGCAAAGGAGAGCCATGCTAAAGTTTGTCAAAGACCATAAGGATTGTGTTCCCACTGCCCCTGTCCCCGTTGCTGGTCTGGTACTCACTGCCTCCGGCCCTGGTTCTTCCTGTGAGGGCTCCACACACACCACCAGCGGCTCTGGGTTCACTATGCTCACCGCTACCGTGCGCGCCTCCTGCTTCCCTGCACTCCAGCAGGCCGCTTCCCAGCGCGCTCCTCCTCCACCGTTGGCTGCGCGCATTGTGCCTCTGCAACCGCAGGCCTATCAGAAGCGTCCATCAGGTATTTCAGGCCGCCTTCCCCCAGTGGAGGCTCCTGACTATTGAGTTTGCACTCTTTGTGTCCAGGCCCTGCGTACCCTCGCTAGCCCCGCTTGCCTCTGCTTGCTACCGCTAGTCACACCCTGCTGCCTCTCGTCCCTTCTGTTCTCTGTGTTGCCCTGTCAGCTTCCTCTGCTAATCCTGTGTGTGTCTCCTCTGCTTTTTCAGTGCCTGCTCCTGGTCTCCAGCTCCGTACCACCGTCCTGCCTCCTATTAGCTCCTCCCTCTGGACTCTGGTTACCCCGGACACCTCTCTGGATTCCCATCCTCTCTACCTTTCCTGCTCTTCCTGCTGAGCCGATCCCTGGTCCTGGCTGCTGTGGCGCTTGAAGTCCCTGAGCCTGCTCCCTTACAGTCCCTGTACAGGGGTTGGTTTCATCTGGCGCGCTCACTCGGGGAGAGTTCGGCGTCACGGGTCCACTCTCGCACCCGTCACCCGAAGTGTAACAGATTGGACCATAGAGGACTGGAGTAAGGTAATCTTCTCTGATGAGTATAATTTTCAGCTTTGCCCATCACCTGGTCATCTAATGGTTAGACGGAGACCTGGAGAGGTGTACAAGGCACAGTGAATTGCACCCACTGTGAAATTTGGTGGAGGACCGGAGATGATCTGGGGATGATTCAGCAAGGCTGGAATTGGGCAGGTTAATCTTTGCGAAGGACATACGAATCAAGCAGCATACAAGGTTATCCTGGAAAAACAGTTAATTCCTTCTGCTCAGGCAATGTTCCCCAACTCTGATGACTGTTTTTTCCAGCAGGACAATGCGCCATGCCACACAGCTTGGTCAATCAATGTGTGGATGAAGGACCACCACATCAAATCCCTGTCATGGACAGCCCAATCTCCAGACCTGAACCCCATTGAAAACCTCTGGAATGTAATCAAGAGAAAGATGGATAGTCACAAGCCATCAAACAAAGAACTGCTTACATTTTTGTACCAGGAGTGGCATAAGGTCACCCAAAGGAAGTGGGATGCATGAAAGCTGTGATTAAAAATCATGGTTATTTCACAAAATATTGATTTCTGAACTCTTCCTGAGTTAAAACATTAGTATTGTTGTTTCTAAATGATTATGAACTTGTTTTCTTAGCATTATTTGAGGTCTGCAAGCACTGCCTTTTTTTTTGTTCTCTTGACCATATCTCATTTTCTGAAAATAAATGCAAAATTTAGTGCTTGGAAATTCGAAGACATGTTGTCAGTAGTTTATAGAACAAAAGAGCAATTTACATTTTACTTAAAAATATACCTATAAAGAGAAAAATCAGACAAACTGAAAATTTTGCAATGGTCTCTTAATTTTTGCCAGAGCTGTATATACAGTATATATATATATATATATATATATATATACATATATATATATGTATATATATGTGTGTGTGTTTTGAAGAATATGTAGTTTTAAAACGATTTGTAAAGGACAGAGAACTGCTGTATATAAAAGCTCATGTTAAAATCGCATTGCATACGGATGTCATACGGATGTCATGTTTAAAAATCACACAGAAATCGCATGACACTCGCATGGCACTTGTCCGTTTTTTTGGCCTCCGGAAATCAGACCTTTTTATTCTCGCATATGGGTATGAGCCCTTAGAAGTTTCCACTCCCACCCACCCCCCCAGAGCTGTACCCCTTGCTACGCCTTTGGTACTCACAATTAGTGGTGATTTTTTGATGTTGCAGATTTCTTCTAGTATTTCTGCACCTATTACGTATATTAGATTGCTTGTGGTTTTTCATTACGTTTTTGAGTGCTCTTGTTTCCATGCATTTTATTGTGTTTTTGAATCTGTGGTTTTAGCCTCTTTTTGGTGTGTCATGTTTTAAATAAAGCTGGTTTGTTTTTGATGCTTCCTTGTATTTGGCTTTGTCACAACGTTATTGATGCAACCATGTGTGGATTACATGTGTTTTTAGTGCACTTCCACAGCATATGTGTTTTTTACCTGCTGATTTTATACATTTAATGGAATTCTATGGTGGAAATCCACATAAAGAAATCAGCATACTCACAAGGGAAATTAACGTGTTTTTGATGCTGCAAATTTGCATTTTACATTTTTCGTATCTAATGCAAATTCGCAACAGTCGAAAACTCATCATGGGAACGTAACCCAACATGCCAATTTCTCTTGCAAGTAAAGAATGCGTTAAAAAACATAATGAAGAAAATGCAAGGAACACACTGCACAAAAAATCTTCATACAATTCCAAAAACTACTTGCTCTTTATCTTCCTGCTCCTACTGATTTCAGGGGACATCTCCCCCAACCCCAGTCCACCATCCCCCAACCTCAACCCCTACCCTACCTCACATCGAAACCTTAATAATCTTACTAATATTATTTGCACTCCTTCATCTCCTTCTTTCAATTGTGCCCTTTGGAATCCACGGTCTGTATGCAACAAGCTACCTTTCCTACACAATTACTTTCTGAAAAACTCTCTGAATCTGTTGGCCCTCACGGAAACCTGGATTCAGGATTCTGACACTGTCTCTCCTGCTGCCATTTCCCATGGTGGCTTACAATTCTCCCATTCCCTGAGACCGACAAACAGACCTGGTGGTGGAGTCGGCATACTCCTGTCCCCACAATGCACTTTCCAGGTCATCCCCCCACTTCCATCACTCTCATTCCCTTCTTTTGAAGTCCACACCATCAGGCTCTTTCGTCCCCTCTCCCTCAGAGTAGCGGTCATATACCGGCCCCCAGGCTCACCCACCCACTTCCTGGACCATTTCTCTGCTTGGCTGCCGCACTTCATGTCCTCAGAACTACCAACCCTTATCCTGGGAGACTTAAACATCCCCATTAACAGTCCCACTTCCACATCTGCATCCCAGCTTCAATCACTAACCACTTCTCTAGGCCTCTCTCAGCTCTCAACCTCTGAAACACACAAAGACGGTAACACCCTGGACCTGGTTTTCGCCCAGCTCTGCTCAATCTCCTACCTAGATAACTCACCGCTTCCCCTCTCTGACCACAACATTCTCTCCTTTACACTCACAAATCCTCGCTCACCCCAGCACCCTCCTACCTACCATTCAGTCAGAAATCTACAAGCCATTAACCCTCATACACTTTCAGACTCCCTACACTCATCATTGTCCCCAATCTCTTCTTTGTCCTGTCCTGATCTTGCTGTACATCACTTCAATGACACTCTTAGAAGCACCCTTGACCAAGTAGCTCCCCTCACCCTCAGAACCTCCAAACACAGAGTAAAACAGCCCTGGCTCACATCGCAAACCCGATTTCTCCAGCGATGCTCTAGGTGTGCTGAACGCTTATGGAGGAAAACACGCACACCAGAAGACTTCATACACTTCAAATTTATGTTAAGGACATATAACTCTGCCCTTCACCTCGCCAAACAGACCTACTTCACCACCCTGATCTCCTCACTATCCAACAACCCCAAGAAACTTTTTGACACCTTTCACTCCCTCCTCAGGCCAAAAGCACAAGCCCCTATCACAGACATTTGCGCTGATGACCTTGCCTCCCACTTTATAGAGAAAATAGACAATATCCGTCAGGAAATCCGCTCCCAATCACCAAATTCAGTGACTCCCATCCCTCCCTGCATTTCCCCTGGCTCACTCTCCACATTCGATCCCATCACAGAAGAAGTCGTCTCCAGGCTCCTCTCCTCTTCTCGTCCGACTACATGCACAACCGACCCCATTCCCTCACATCTCCTCCAGTCTCTCTCTCCAGTCGTCACAACTCACCTAACTACAATCTTTAATCTCTCCCTCTCCTCTGGCATCTTCCCCTCCTCCTTCAAACACTCTATCATTACTCCATTACTAAAGAAACCCACCCTCGACCCATCCTGCACAAACAACTACAGACCAGTCTCCAATCTCCCCTTCATCTCTAAACTCTTGGAGCGCCTGATATACTCCCGCCTTACACGTTACCTCTCCACTCACTCCCTCCTAGACCCTTCACAGTCCGGTTTCCGCCCCCTACATTCGACAGAAACTGCACTCATCAAAGTGACCAATGACCTTCTGACAGCAAAACGTAATGGTGACCACTCTCTGCTCATTCTTCTCAACCTTTCTGCAGCTTTCGACACTGTTGACCATCCTCTCCTACTCTCTAGGCTCCAGTCACTAGGCATTAAGGACACTGCTCTTTCCTGGTTCTCCTCCTATCTTTCCGACCGCTCCTTCAGTGTTCTGTTTTCTGGCTCCACTTCATCTCCTCTTCCTCTCGCTGTTGGGGTACCTCAGGGCTCAGTCCTTGGCCCCCTTCTCTTCTCTCTCTACACGGCCCCAATTGGACAGACCATCAGCAGATTTGACTTTCAGTACCATCTTTATGCTGATGACACACAACTGTACACATCATCCCCTGACCTTACCTCCGCTGTACTACAGAACGCCACTGACTGTCTGTCTGCAGTCTCCAACATCATGTCTGCTCTCTATCTGAAACTCAACCTCTCCAAAACTGAACTTCTTCTGCTCCCACCATCTACCAACCTCCCTAAATCTTACATTCCCCTCTCTGTGGGTGGCACCATAATAACACCCCGACAGCAGGCACGCTGTCTGGGTGTTATGTTTGACTCCGATCTCTCCTTCACCTCCCATATACAATCTCTTGCCCGCTCGTGCCGCTTACACCTAAAGAACATCTCTAGAATCCGCCCTTTTCTCACCATGGAAACAACAAAAACTCTCACTGTCGCCTTGATCCACTCCCGCCTGGACTACTGTAATGCTCTATTAATTGGCCTCCCTCTCACTCGACTCTCCCCTCTCCAGTCTATCCTTAATGCAGCAGCCAGGGTTGTCCATCTGGCTAATCGTTACTCAGACGCGTCCGCTCTTCGCCAGTCGTTACACTGGCTGCCAATTCATTACAGGGTACAATTCAAAGTACTTGTTCTCACCCACAAAGCTCTCCACAGTGCGGCACCCCTTTACATCTCCTCCCTCATTTCTGTCTATCGGCCTAACCGACCGCTGCGCTCTGCAAATGACTTTCAACTAACCTCTGCCCTAATCCGTTCCCTCCCACTCCCGACTCCAAGACTTCTCCCGTGCTGCGCCAATTCTCTGGAATGCTCTACCCCAAGATATTAGGACCATCCACAATTTGCATAGTTTTAGGCGCTCGCTCAAAACACATTTGTTCAGAGCGGCCTATCACATTCAGTTATCAAAGTCATGTTATGTTTGTGTGTGTGTAGCCCATTCACTATCTCCATCTAACCCCCACCCCCTGAAGATGACTGGACCATCATTGTAAATACATCATTGTAAATACAAACCTGTGCTTTGTATCTCCCCCACCTCATTGTAGATTGTAAGCTCCCACGAGCAGGGTCGTCTTATTTCGCTTTAATTATTGTATTGTTAACGTTGTTACTTATGACTGTTGTGTTTGAAACTGTTCAACTGTAAAGCGCTGCGGAATATGTTGGCGCTATATAAATAAAGATTATTATTATTATTATTATTATTAAGGAACTAAATTTACTTAATAGGTAGAGAAAATCAACATCAAGAACTCACAAATACTCACCGTGGCAATATAGCCTTGTGAATTACAAATACGCACTGCAGTTCAGTTTATGCAGCTTATAAAGAAGCACAGTGGGAGTAAGAGTTCTATAAATCCGATACAATTTGGTGGAACTGTAAGATGCTGCGTTTTTTACTTAGGAAAAATGTGCAGCATAATATAACTCATCATGGGAACTTAACCTTATGAGGCAGATATAGGTTTTATATGTAGTTGATAACCCTGGGTACAATGAACATTATACAGAGTGTTAGTATGACTATTGGTGTCATTCTATTTGTAGGTCTAATCCTTTATATAATTTTGTGTCTTTAAAATTTCAGCGCCCCACTTCAAGACCAGAAGGATTTGAAGAAGAGCATTAGATTATAATTTCTATTTCAGAAAGTGAATAACTGTAAATAAGCAGCAACCATAATGATTGTGGATTCTATTTTATTAGCAATGTTTTTGCATAACATAGGTAAGATTTTACATATCAATTACAAATCTTGGAGACAAGGAGTGCAAAAAGATTTTTTTCATATGTAAGTTTCACATTTTTTATATCTCCAGTGACAGGTAGTGTAGTGTTAGATTAAGGTTCCCCAATGAGTTTTGGATGAAACGAGACATGATGTCCGAGATGTGCTTAATTGGTCTCAGGTCTGGGGAATGAGCAGGCCAGTCCATAGCAACAATGCCTTTGTCATGCAGGAATTGCTGACACACTCAGCCACATGAGGCATTGCATTGTTATGCATTAGAGAAGGAACCCTGGGCCCTGTGCACTTGCATATGGTCTCACAATAGGGCTGAAGATCTCATCCCAGTAGCTAATTGGCAGTCAAGGTATGTCTGGCCAGTACATGAAGGGCTGGGCGGCCCTCCAAAAAAATGCCTCCCCACTTCCAAACTGGTTATGCTGGAGAATGTTACAGGCAGCAGAATGTTCTTCATGGTGTCTCCAGACTCTGTCACGTCTATCACATGTGCTCAGTGTGATCCTGCTCTCATCTGCCACAGGCACAGACCCCAATCATGGACTTCACCAGGAAGTCCATGTTACGGTTCAGCACCCCGAACACTGGGTGTTTCTCGCTCTGTCATGCACATGACTGTGCGGCAAACACTGACTCTGGTCAGCGGTAAAATCATTATCACCGGTCAGACAACCTCACTTCCCACGCTGTCAAATATCAGCGTGAGCCCATAACTGTGATGGGAAGTAAAACATTTTTGACAACCAGAAAAGCTAAAGCAGACAGCTAGGAGCTGGTATTCTCATGACATGATGTGACATCAATCTAATCCTATAGTTGTATTGTGAATAAACACACAGCAAGAATAAAGTACTTTACTTAAAATAAAAAAACACTTTTGCATTTTTATTAAAAATAACAGTTATACTCACCTAACGCCCATTCCACTGAAGCAATGGTCTCCTTTAAAAATAAATAAATTAAAAAAATCAAATCCCTCACCTGTTCATCGTTCTGTCCCACACCATAATCCATGTCTGGGGATAAACAGTTTTCAACCTCGATGGTGCCAAGATGCAACTGTCCAAGTTGAGATCCACTGAGGAATGAGCTGCTGTAAGCCCAGCCTCTGTAACTAGCGGTGACGTCATTGAGGTTACCGCAGGTCACTGAGGCTGCGTTCCCAGCCTGTTCAAAGAACTGCTGTGACCTTGGTGAGATCACCGCTAGCACAGGGAGAAAAAATCTGAGCTCAGATAGTTCACCGGGAGAATGAGACATCAACACCACAAATATGAACCCCACTTGCCGCTGCCACAGGGCACGTGGGAAGAGCCGGGCAAAGCCCCAGAATTGGCGCCTTTTCTGGGCAGCTGCGGACTGCTATTTTTAGACTGAGGAGGCCAATATCCATGGCCTCTTACCAGCCTGAGAATACCAGTCCCCAGCTGTCTATTTTAGCTTGACTTTCACTGACAGCTGAGATTGCGGCCCACAGCTGTCAGGTGGTTATCAAATATACACACCATTTATTTTTTAATATTATTATTTATTTATAGAATCGGACCCAAAGATCCAGGGGTCCGCCCATCTCTAGCTGTCTTGCCAATTACCTATCATTTCTCCTGACTGATACATCGTATGTCTACAAAAAGTTATTCTTACTGGGGACAAGGCACCTACAGTATACAGCTGTCCTAGTGCTCTATGTGTGAAAACATCTGACAGGTTCCCTGAGTTTGTTCCTTTGCAGTTTCACATGTAAGACTTTTCCAGACTGTATCAGATTGCATACATGTATGTGTTTTTCAGAGGCAGCCGTGCGCCTGGTTGGACCAAATGTTTGTGAGGGTCGTGTAGAGATCTTCTATAACAATGCATGGGGAACAGTCTGTGCAGGCATGTGGGATTTACTGGATGCTGATGTAGTGTGCAAACAGCTGAATTGTGGAACAGCAGTTGAAGCATCGACATATGGAAAATATGGGCAAGGTCCTCCATATAGTGGTCTAACGCTTTTCCAATGTACTGGTGTTGAAAAAGATCTCCTAAATTGCCCTTTCACCAATGTGCCACACAGCCACTTTTATACGTCCGATTCTGGAGTCAAGTGCACAGGTATGTAACACAGGGTGGTGTGCAGAACCGGTCATCCAGAATGATGAAGCTGTTCCTCTATGGTGTTATCATTCTGCAATCAGAATATATTTATATCAGTCTGCAAGATGAGAGCAAACTAATGGAGGCTCATGTGTGAGGACATAGAGTACATAGAGAGCAATGTGACAATTGTGGCCTAGAAGTAATTATTGTCATTATTAACAGTCAGAACATGGATGGATACAACAGCTGAGAATAATACACATCTTATTTCATTTAATTTATCTCTAAGGACTCCAGAAGATATGGCAAGTCCAACTGTCTGTTCAGTCACATACTGCCCTGGAAGGTCTTAATAATACTCTATTAGAGAAAGCAGTAAGTATATCATCTGCTCCTGCAACCTAAATTCAGTTTTACACTGCTTCAGATATAAGAGTAAGAGCTATTTTTTTGCAGGACCTTGATTCAGTGGCCATATGGGTAAGTCTATTGCTTTGAGACCTTAGCCCTGCAAACCTCCTACTACCTGCTAGTATCCCCAGCACCTCTTGAGGCGCAGCCAGGTACAGCATCACTTTGAAACATAAGGTCTACTCATGAGGAGAGGCCTTGGGGGTCCCTCCAGGTAGGTTCACAGGACCCTGGTCCAGTGGCCATATGGGTAGTCTATGACTTCGAGACCAGAGCCCTGCGACCCTCCTACTATCTGCTAGTATCCCCAGCACCTCTTAAGACGCTGCCAGGCACAGCATCACACTGCAACATGAGGTCTACTAATCAAGAGAGTTCTTGGAGGTCTCTTCAGGTAGATTCACAGGGCTGTGGTCCAGCAGCCACATTGGTAGGTCAGGCTTCTGCAATCTTTTTGCTCCACCTTAGTATTTTTATGTTCTAATCACTTTCCTCATTATTCTTTTATTAAGACCTGCACTTTACATTAATGTCAAGCAAAATTCCTATGTATTAAATGTTCTAACTATGTGTGATTGACAGAATTGTGAGTTTTAATGCCTGATACTTTGATCTAAAGGTAGATTATCTGAGTCCAAATTTCCCTCTGCCCATTGGGAACACATGCATGCTCGGCTGAGCTTGGCCAAAAGTGGAAAAGTACTTAAAGTAACCTTTTTTCTTTTAGCAATTAGCATTCAATTTATGCTTAATACAGTTGTGCTCAAACGTTTACATACCCTGGCAGAATTTTTGCTTTCTTGGTCTTTTTTCAGAGAATGTGATATGATAACACCAAAACTTTTTCTCCACTCATGGTTAGTGGTTGGGTGAAGCCATTTATTGTCAAACTACTGTGTTTTCTCTTTTTAAATCATAATGACAACCCAAAACATCCAAATGACCCTGATCAAAAGTTCACATACCCTGGTGATTTGGGCCTGATAACATGCACAGAAGTTGACACAAATCGTTTTGAATGGCTACTAAAGGTAACATCCTCACCTCTGACAAATGCCAGGAAAATTGTTCAGGATGCAAAGATAAAACCCACAAATAACATCAGCTGAAATACTGGACACTCTGAAAACTAGCAGTGTGGCTGTTTCAAGATGCACAATAACTGGATTGTACTGGATTGAAGCTGGATTGTAGGTTGACAAAGAGTGAGCTAGATGAGAGATGGGAGGAAGATTCAACATGGACATGCTGTTCAAGGAGTTTGGAGGTGAAACCGAGCAGCGATATGGGGGGATAGCTGGACATGGAGGTTGGGTTGAGGAATGGCTTCATAAGGATAATGTGACCGTGGCATAATAATAAATAATAATAATTTTAATTCTATAGCACCAACATATTCCGCAGCACTATACTATAGAGGGGACTTCTACAGACAATAGACATTACAGCATACCAATAAACACATAGGTCAAAACAGATACCAAGAGGAGCGGGGGCCCTGCTTGCAAGCTTAAAATCTATAAGGAAAAAGGCGAGACACGAAAGGTGGATGGCAACAATTGCTTTTATTGTTTGGACCATCCCTAGTGTAAGAATCGGGTGTTCTTGTTGCTGCTTGAACCAGTTAACAGTCTAAATATGTAAAAGTACAGACACAGAGGGCTATTAAATGCATAAAGCATGTGAGAACATGATGCGAGGAACCTGGTTATGGTAAAAACTTTTGAATGAGCCACACAGGGATATTTAGGTTAATGGGTCGAGGCGATATGCCAGTCTGAACAAATACGTTTTAGGGCACGCTAAAAACTGAGGGGATTGGGGATTAATCATATTAACCTGGGTAGAGCATTCCAAAGAATTGGTGCAGCACGTGAAAAGTCTTGGAGACGGGAGTGGGAGGTTCTGATTATTGAGGATGTTAACATCAGGTCATTAGCAGAACGGAGGGCACAGGTAGGGTGGTAGGCTGAGATGAGGGAGGAGATGTAGGGTGGTGCTGAGCCATGGAGTGCTTTGTGGGTGAGGGTAATAAGTTTATACTGAATTCTGGAGTGGATGGGTAACCAGTGTAAGGACTGGCACACGGTAGAGGCATCAGTATAATGATTGGTGAGGAATATGATCCTAGCTGCAGCATTCAGGACAGATTGGAGGGGGGAGAGTTTGGTAAGAGGGAGACCAATTAGTATGTTGGCATGTTTAAAAGCAAAAGGAAAGGTACCAGTTGTTAGCGATAGGTTGAAAAAGATGTGTTAGGGCTGGGGTAAGCGTGGTGGTGAGGTTGGGGAGGAGGTGGGAATGGATGCGGTCAAGTGCACAAGTGGTGAGGTGCAGTTTGGAGAGGAGATGAGTGAGCTCTCCTTCATTGATGGTGGGGAGGAAGATCACCTTCAACTCTGTCCACATCCTGGGTTGGTCGTTCATGGGTCACTCTGTAGTGTTTGTCAGTGTGGGTGTTTTCGGCCTTTGCTGAATGGTCTATCTTAAAACGATACTTGGACATCCTTGCGACTCCCCATTGTTCCAATGCTCCCAGTTTTTTTAAATGAGCAAGTGGGCTTCAGACCTCGACATATACTCAGCAAATTTTTGGTCATGGCAAAGCCAACAATTCTAGTATAAATGAGCTATAGCTCTTAGGATTTCTCTCTGTATCCTGTAGGAATCTACTAGAGTAGGCAACCACCCGTTCTTGTCCTTCTAGGACCTGGGCCAGCACTGCCCCTAGCCCATAGAGACTTCCATCCAGGTATAACACAAAGGGTTGAGAGAAGTCAGCTTAAGCCAGGATAGGGGCTGTAACAGGGTCTTCCAATCTCGGGTACCTCTTTCAGTCTGAATGAAGGACGCTGGCTGGAAATCCTTGGTTACATGGGCGCATATAAAAGATCACTGCTTCTCCATGTATTTCCAGTCTGACAACACTTTACTCACAGGACACAGAATATATCACACAGATACAGAGGGCAGGCCAATAGAAAAGCGGCAGGCCAGACATACATTACAATAGCCGCAGGTGGCCGGAGCCTGCCGATATTTACTGTGGGAATTACAAAGGTGGGGGGAGGGGGGCGGCTGGGCGCAGCCTGTGGGCTGATGCATTAGGGACATGCATCTCCCATGAAACCTATTATACATACATATAACTGCACAACATATTCTGGGTGCTGAGTGGTTCCGTAACACGTAACAGGGGCATTTGTCAATGCGAGCTTCAATGCCTGAAAGGCCTTTTCTTTTCTCAGCCCCCACTTGACTCGGTCAACTCATGGAACCTCCTGCCATTTCCCTTAGTATCTCATATAGTGGTGCTGCAGTCTTTGCAAAATCCTTGATAAATCTTCTATAATATACTGACAGGCCCAGGAATGCCCTTATCTCTCTAAGCGGTGTGGGTGTAGGTCACTTCTGAAAGGCAGCTACTTTCTCCTTTGTCGGGCACACACCTTCACTGGAGACCGTATGCCCCAAGTACTTGATTTCTTTTGGAACAGTTTACACTTCCGGGCTTTAGTTTCAGTCCATACTTCTGAAGCTGCTCCAGCACCAGCCAAAGTCTAGCAAGATGCTCCTCAAAAGTAGGGAAATATATGATGATGTCATCCAGGTATATTAGCATCTCCTTAAAATTTAAGTCTCCAAGGCATTTTCTCCATCAACCACTGGAACCTCTCTGGGGCATTAGTTAACCTGCACAGTATCCAATTGAACTCGAATAGTCCCATAGAGAATAAAAACTGTCTACTTTCCCCATTTCCTGGGGTTCTATTTGCACATCCACTCCTTCGAAGAGACTGGCAAAGTAGCAGGGGGTACCACCACTTTTCCCAGGGGTTTAGAGATGCCTGGCAACCTCTGGATTTGACTAGTCTGAATCAGCTGTTAGAATGCCCTTCCACTGGGGATCTGTCATGTTGTCCTCATCCAGTTGTTCCCCTGATGGCTGTTCACCAGAAATTCTCCTACTTACTTCGGGACATTCTTTTCCAAAGTCACGATGGGTCCACCCCAAACAGGACCTTTCACAAGACCGATCCCCGTCTTTCCAAGTTTTGCCAGCAGAACCGTATCTCTATGCATATCACCGTGACTACTGGGATGGGTAGCTGGCTGGCTGCCATTAGTTGTATAATCCAGCCCCCCTTGGAATGGGTGACATTTGGAAAGTACTGAAACATACTTTTGGCATTGTGATCAACTGGGATCAGGTATCCATTAAGAAACAAATCCTCTGTTCATTTAACTCTGCCCACATAGTGGGACTCTCAGAAACTGCATAGTTGGAGTCTTCAGTTTTCTGTCTGGTGGCATCTAGCCCCGAGGTGTGCTCACTGACCGCAGGGCGTGTTGGTTTACCAGCCAGTCGCTGCTGACTGTCTCCCATGAGGCAACTCCTTGAAATGTGTCTCATTCCTTCAAAAGTCCCACATTCAATTCTGTGCTTGTCTGGTGGGCACTTAGGCCTGTATCACTGTTCTCCAGGAGGTATCCAGCAGGGGTTTTTCTTATACTCCGTAGCTTTCCTCTGATTTCTTGCATTTCCTGCTGCAATTCACGGGTCCAGTTTGATTCAGCATTTCGCGCCCTTGATATGGTTATTTCCAGGCTTCGGACCATAACAGACAACGTCTGAGCCTTTTATTTCCAGACTATGGCTTCTACTTCGAGCTCCAGGAAGCTCATGTTGAGATTCTGTAGCAGACGTTACTTCAGGGCCTGTCTCAGGTAAGTATCTCTTAAGCCCGCTACCAGTTGGACTCTTAATACTTCACTCATGGAACCTAGTCCTCTATATTAACCTTCAGCTTTTTTAGTAATGTGAGCCATTACTTCCTGCAGAGCATTCACATATTGAGTTAGCATCTCTCCCTCTCTCTGGACCAAACGGAACAGGCAAATATGCAAATTATCTAAATCAGTCAGGTCGCTGTTCATCTCCTCCAGAATCTTGATTACCTCATCTACAGTATCACGGTCTTTTGGTTGAATGAACAGGACCACCCGTCGGGCCTCTATATCCAAAGTCAGCAGGACTATCTCTGCCTATAAGGCAGGTGTCATAGGGTGCATACGTAACATAATTTAGACGGTCAATCCAGTCCCACTTCATTAAATTGTCACCCATAAATTTTGGTATGTTGCTGAGCATAGCTCCAAGGGGAAGAATCCCCCTGGCGCTTAAGTGTTGCATCCTACTGACTACGCCAAATGTAAGCAGGTTATTGAATGCAACAGCGCAGACAATGGGGAGGCAGTGGTACTTAACCGACACTATTTATTTAGCTAACACAAAAAAGAAAATCTATCTATAAGTATATATCTATATACACAAGTAAGCACTACATGGTGAGTAACAGGGTCAATACAGTATATTATGGTACAGGAATGCAACTAAATACAATATCTATGCAACGTTCTATTACATACACCATCCTTGATATCGAGCAGTTAAACGACTGTTAATTATTATTATTTATTTATATAGCACCATTGATTCCATGGTGCTGTACATACTGTAAGAAGGGGTTACATACAAATTACAGATATCACTTACAGTAAACAAACTTACAATGACAGACTGAAACAGAGGGGAGAGGACACTGCCCTTTCGGGCTTACATGCTACAGGATGGTGGGGAAGGAGACAGTAGGTTGGTGGGTTGGAGCAGTTCCGGTGTTGGTTGAGGTGATATCTCCGGTAGTGGTGAGTAGGTAGTGGAATCATTGCAGGCTGTAGGCTTTCTTGAAGAGTTGGGTTTTCAGGTTCTGTCTGAAGGATCCGAATGTGGTTGATAGTCGGACATGTTGGGGCAAAGAATTCCAGAGGATGGGGCTATTCGGGAGTAGTCTTGTAGGCGGTTGGGTGAGGAGCGAAAAAGTGTGGAGGAGAGAAGGAGGTCTTGAGATGACCGGAGATTACGTGAGGGAAGGTATCGGGAGATTAGTTCAGAGACATAGGCAGGACACAGGTTATAGATGGCCTTGTAGGTCAGTATTAGTAATTTGAACTTGATACACTGAGGGAAGGAAAGCCAGTGAAGAGATTTGCAGAGTGGAGAAGCAGAGGAGTAGCGAGGAGAGAGATGAATTAGTCGGGCAGCAGAGTTAAGGATGGACTGGAGAGGTGCAAGGGTGTTAGCAGGGAGACCACAGAACAGGATGTTGTAGTAGTCGAGGTGGGAGATGATGAGGGCGTGCACAAGCATTTTAGTAGATTGAGGGTTGAGGAAGGGACGGATTATGGAAATATTTTTGAGCTGGATGCGACCGGAGGTAGAAAGAGTTTGGATGTGTGGTTTGAAGGACAGGGCAGAGTCAAGGGTTACTCTGAGGCAGCGGACTTCAGGTACTGGGGAGAGCGTGATGTCATTAATTGTGATAGATAGGTCAGGTAAGGAAGATTTGTGAGATGGAGGAAAGATGATGAGTTCAGATTTGTCCACATTGAGCTTGAGGAAGCGAGAGGAGAAGAAGGAGGAAATGGCTGATAGACACTCTGGGATTCTGGACAGCAGAGAGGTGACGTCTGGGCCAGAGAGGTAGATCCGAGTGTCGTCAGCATAAAGGTGGTACTGAAATCCATGGGACTTTATGAGTTGCCTCAGGCCAAGTGTATAGATTGAGAAGAGTAGAGGTCCTAGAACAGAGCCTTGGGGGACTCCAACACAGAGAGGGTGGGATGAGGAGGTAGTGTGGGAATGGGAGACGCTGAATGTGCGGTTTGAAAGGTATGAGGAGATCCAGGATAGGGCGAGGTCTTTGATGCCAAAGGAGGAGAGGATCTGAAGTAGGAGGCAGTGGTCAACTGCGTCAAATGCAGAGGACAGGTCTAGAAGGAGGAGTATAGAGTATTGTCCGTTTGCTTTGGCTGTAAGTAGGTCGTTAGTAATTTTGGTCAGGGCTGCCTCAGGGGAGTGATGGGGGCGGAAACCAGATTGTAGATTGTCAAAGAGCAAGTTAGATGAGAGGTGGGAGGAAAGTTCAGCGTGGACGTGCAGCTCCAGGAGTTTGGAAGCAAATGGGAGCAGTGATATTGGGCGATAGCTGGGCATAGCGGTTGGGTTGAGGGTTGGCTTTTTAAGGATAGGCGTGATTGCGGCGTGTTTGAAAGCAGAAGGGAAGGTACCAGACGTTAGCGATAGGTTGAAGAGGTGAGTTAGGGATGGGATAAGTGTGGTGGTGAGGTTGGGGAGGAGGTGGGATGGGATGGGGTCAAGTGCACAGGTTGTGAGGTGCGATTTGGAGAAGAGGCAATTAAGCTCCCCTTCAGTGATGTTGGAGAGGGAGGTTATGGGGTTTGGGCATTGGTCTGGTATACAAAGGGGTTGTGGTGATTGAACAATGAAGACTTGCCTTGTTTGGGCGATCTTATTTTTGAAGTGTGTGGCAAAGTCCTCAGCAGGGATGAGGGAGGCTGGAGGGGGCAGTGGTGGGCGGAGGAGGGAGTTGAAAGTTTTGAATAACTGTTTGGGAATGTAGGATAGGGAAGATACGAGGGTTGTGAAGAAGGCCTGTTTAGCAGAGGTGAGGGCAGGTTTGAAAGCAAGTGTTGCCTGTTTGAATGCAGTGAAGTCATCTTGCAAATTTTTCTTCCAAAGCCGCTCTGCAGCCCTGGACACTTGCCGGAGCTTTTTAGTGATGTTATTGTGCCAGGGTTGTCTGTTGGTACGTCGCATTCTGCCATGGACGACCGTGTCAATAGCTGATGCGAGAGTGGCACTGTAGAAAGCAGTGGCACTGTGTGTCTTGGAGTGAGGATATGGATGCCAGTGGTAGAATAGAGTCAGAGAGCGCGTGGGTGTCTAGGTGTGCAAGGTTTCTGCAGGGGTGCGCATGTTGCTGGACATGGGTGCCAGGAGAGGAGGACAGGGATGAGAAAGTGAGTAGATGGTGGTCGGATAGAGGGAGAGGGGAGGTGGTGAAGTTAGAAAGAGAGCAGAGGCGGGTGAAGACCAGGTCTAATGTGTGTCTGTGTGGGTGACTGAGGAGGACCACTGAGTAAGTCCAAAGGATGACGTAAGGGACAGGAGTTTGGAGGCTGCTCACTGAAGGGTATCAGTGGGGATGTTGAAGTCACCCGTAATGATAGTGGGCATGTCAGTTGAAAGAAAGTGAAGAAGCCAGGTAGAGAATTGGTCAATGAAGGCAGTGGTCGGGCCTGGAGGTCGGTATATGCGGCCACTTGGAGGTTGGAGGGAGAGGAGATGCGGACAGAGTGGACTTCAAAAGAGGGGAGGATTAGGGAGGGAAGAGGTGGGATTGGGTTAAAGGTGCAGTTGGAAGAAAGGAGAAGACCTACTCCTCCACTGTGTCTGTTGCCAGGGCGAGGAGTGTGGGTGATGTGGAGGCCGCCGTAACACAGCGCAGCAGGGGAGGCGGTGTCAGAGGGTGTCAGCCATGTTTCTGTAAGGCCGAGAAAGGCAAGATTGCGAGAGAGAATGAGGTCATGAATCACATGAAGCTTATTGCAGATGGAGTGGGCATTCCAAAGTGCTCCAGAGAGAGGGAGCGGGGGGTTGGGTGTCAATGGCACGGGTTTTAAGTTGGAAAGATTGCGGTAGTTCTTATTAGATAGGGGGCGGTACGAAGTGGTAGTAATGGGGGTTATGAGCTGTGAGGGTCCAGGATTGGGAGATATGTCGCCAGCAGTGAGGAGAAGCAGAGAAAGGGAGAGCAGATGGGAGTAGGAGAGTGGGCAGCTTGTTTTAGGTTTCATTAGGACAGATTTTAGGTTGAGGAGCAGTTCAGCAGAGGAGGTCAGGTGGGGAGGAAAGAGGGAAGGGGAGATGATTGTTAGTTTAGAGGGTGCTGGGGTTTGGGGATAGCGAAGGAGAGTGAGGATTAAAGGAGCAAACACTGTGAGGGCATATGTAAACATGGTGAAGGAGTAGGAGGGTTAATAGAAAAGCTAGATACAAGTAATAAGAAGTGCTTACTCAGCAGACATACCCAAAAGACACAGATACATAGTGTGGGGTCCTGACTCCTGCCTTGACTTACTGCCGTAGTAATAACTGCATCTTCATGATACTTTTGCTGCAGTGATACTTATGCTGCAGGGAGACACGTGCCTGACCCGCACATGTGCCCCCCCATAGGAGGCATCTGAATAATGCCTTTATGTCTCAACTTCACGGGTGCTACTATCACCACTGGGCCCGTCCCCGTTGTAGTTTCTATGAACACCTCTGATCGTTACACTGGCCCTAGTGGGGTCACCGAAATCTCCCGGTAGTCCGCAAGTCATAGATATGCAAGTCACTGGGTATTCAGTGTACTTGATGCACTGGCAGTCACCATTCCCTGAAGCATGAACCCAACCCACACTGTGTACAGTACATCTACGCTGGAAATAATGGCCCACATGAGCGGAGTTTCTACTGGCACTGCTTACTGATCTACCACTGGCCCTGCTTACTGATCTTCGAATGGCACTTTTTACTGATCTTCTATTGGGGCTGCTTATTGATCTTTGGCTGACACTACTTACGGATCTTTTATTGGCTCTGCTTACTGATCTTATACTGGCACTCCTTACAGATCTTCTACTAGCACTGCTTACTAACATAGTAACATAGTTAGCAAGGTCTAAATAAGACATTTGTCCATCCAGTTTAGCCTATATTCCATCAGAATAAATCCTTAGATCTACGTCCTTCTAAAGAACCTAATAACTGTAAGATACAATATTGTTACGCCCCAGGAAGACATCCAGGCCTCTCTTGAACCCCTCGACTGAGTTCTCCATCACCGCCTCCTCAGGCAAGGAATTTCAGATTCTCACTGCCCTAACAGTAAAGAATCCTCTTCTATGTTGGTGGAAAAACCTTCACTCCTCCAGACGCAGAGAATGCCCCCTTGTGACCGTCACCTTCCTTGGTATAAACAGATCCTCGGAGAGATTTTTGTATTGCCCCTTTATACAGTTAGGTCCATATATATTTGGACAGAGACAACATTTTTCTGATTTTGGTTCTAGACATTACCACAATGAATTTTAAACAAAACAATTCAGATGCAGTTGAAGTTCAGACTTTCAGCTTTCTTTTGAGGGTATCCACATTAAAATTGGATGAAGGGTTTAGGAGTTTCAGCTCCTTAACATGTGCCACCCTGTTTTTAAAGGGACCAAATGTAATTGGACAGATTAAATAATTGTAAATAAAATGTTCATTTCTAGTACTTGGTTGAAAACCCTTTGTTGGCAATGACTGCCTGAAGTCTTGAACTCATGGACATCACCAGACGCTGTGTTTCCTTCTTTTTGATGCTCTGCCGGGCCTTCACTGCGGTGGTTTTCAGTTGCTGTTTGTTTGTGGGCCTTTCTGTCTGAAGTTTAGTCTTTAACAAGTGAAATGCATGCTCAATTGGGTTGAGATCAGGTGACTGACTTAGCCATTCAAGAATATTCCACTTGTTTGCTTTAATAAACGCCTGGGTTGCTTTGGATTTATGTTTTGGGTCATTGTCCATCTGTAGTATGAAACGACGACCAATCAGTTTGGCTGCATTTGGCTGGATCTGAGCACACAGTATGTCTCTGAATACCTCAGAATTCATGCGGCTGCTTCTGTCCTGTGTCACATCATCAATAAACACTAATGACCCAGTGCCACTGGCAGCCATGCATGCCCAAGCCACCACACTGCCTCCGCTGTGTTTTACAGATGATGTGGTATGCTTTGGATCATGAGCTGTACCACGCCTTCGCCATACTTTTCTCTTTCCACCATTCTGGTAGAGGTTGATCTTGGTTTCATCTGTCCAAAGAATGTTCTTCCAGAACTGTGCTGACTTTTTTAGATGTTTTTTAGCAAAGTCCAGTCTAGCCTTTTTATTCTTGATGCTTATGAGTGGCTTGCACCGTGCAGTGAACCCTCTGTGTTTACTTTCATGCAGTCTTCTCTTTATGGTAGATTTGGATATTGATATGCCTACCTCCTGGAGAGTGTTGTTCACTTGGTTGGCTGTTGTGAAGGGGTTTCTCTTCACCATGGAGATTATTCTGCGATCATCCACCACTGTTGTCTTCCGTGGGCGCCCAGGTCTTTTTGCATTGATGAGTTCATCAGTGCTTTCTTTCTTTCTCAGGATGCACCAAACTGTAGATTTTGCCACTCCTGCAATTTCTCGGATGGGTTTTTTCTGTTTTTGCAGCTTAAGGATGGCTTGTTTCACCTGCATGGAGAGCTCCTATGACCGCATGTTTCCTTCACAGCAAAACCTTCCAAATGCAAGCACCACACCTCAAATCAACTCCAGGCCTTTTATCTGCTTAATTGAGAATGACATAACGAAGGGATTGCCCACACCTGTCCATGAAATAGCCTTGGAGTCAATTGTCCAATTACTTTTGGTCCCTTTAAAAACAGGGTGGCACATGTTAAGGAGCTGAAACTCCTAAACCCTTCATCCAATTTTAATGTGGATACCCTCAAATGAAAGCTGAAAGTCTGAACTTCAACTGCATCTGAATTGTTTTGTTTAAAATTCATTGTGATAATGTCTAGAACCAAAATTAGAAAAATGTTGTCTCTGTCCAAATATATATGGACCTAACTGTATACTTATACATGGTTATTAGATCGCCCCTCTGTCGTCTTTTTTCTAGACTAAATAATCCTAATTTCGCTAATCTATCTGGGTATTGTAGCTCCCCCATCCCCTTTATTAATTTTTTTACCCTCCTTTGTACTCGCTCTAGTTCCATTTTATCCTTCCTGAGCACCAGTGCCCAAAACTGTACACAGTACTCCATGTGCGGTCTAACCAGGGATTTGTACAGAGGCAGTATAATGCTCTCATCATGTGTATTGTGAGGTAGCGCTGTCATCTAAGTAGGGGATTCTCGCTAGGCAGCGAACAAAACCAGATCCGGCACTGATTTTCCAACAAATCATAACAGTCCTTGCTGTTTATTCACCATCATAAACCATAGAAGCAACATAACTTCATAACATCTGCATAGCGTCCATTATAGTGCTTCACTCTGGTTATCAGCATCCAGTACGCAGGCTCTCTTAGCCTCACAATTATCTCACCCACGTCAGGGCTCCTTGCAGATGAATTGCATTCGATCTGCACAAAAAAACATGGTTTTTTAAAAATTAAGAATAGTCCTGTTGGTCTGTCAAATATGCACAGGACAGGGTTCTAGCCATCTGATAAATGATGATATTATGAAGTTGCTATCTACTTTGTATACTATGTGCCACTTGCTTTACATTATGTTTGTACCACTCCAGGGCGCACATGGGGTTTTGCTGTGATGATACAGTTATTCACTCTACCCTTTTCTTGCCATACATATGGGCGGATCACTGTGTCTATTGGTACTAGAACAGAATTGTGTTCTTGGGCAAGGAGCCTTCTTAGCGCATGCGTTGTACATACTTTGATCACCACACTGTCTTAGTTGTATTATTTGAGTTTGCCCTTTTCTGTGTCTACACTATCATGGCCTCCACTCCTTGATATGATGCGGGCGACGCATTATGCCCTTTATTTTCACAGCAGTATGTCCCCGGAAGCTGCGCTGTTTCGAGCATGCGCAATGGGGTCCTTTTGACGCCATCTTTGTACACCATCAATTGTACCTTATCCCGGTCCACTGCGGCTGCGCAAGCCGGGTACTCCACTTCCGGCGTGCGAGCACCGCTCTGTGTCTGGGCCCCGCACGACTCCTCTGATCCACACCTGTTCCCGAGCTGTGAGTTTATGATTTGGGTATTTATACACCATCCACTTACAACATGTCACTGCTCCTGATGAAGCCAGCTGTTCTGGCGTAATGCGTCGGGCGTTTCTTGTGCCTCTGCCTCACCCCTCTTTATTCCACCTACACCGTTTGCTGGACCTAGTCTCCTCATGCAAGCGTCATTGTGCCTCTAACAGGTTGTATGCTGGGGGCTATTTGTTACTGGGCCCCTAGATCTTCTGCTTGCCTTCATTGCAGCAGCAGTACACCATTTTCATCAACTTCCACTCATATACCTTGGTTTGTGCACCTTATATATGCCATGGGCATTCTTTCATCAAGGACATATGCATTATTTTACCTGTATGCATGTAGGTTCTAGTTCTTTGTTAGATCCATTAGTTATTTTGCATATATAACCGTATTAGGTGTTAGGTGTTGTGTATGGGCTCTTTTTTCATTCGACATTGAGTGCATTATCATAACTGTTGTTTTGAAAAATTTTTTTTTTCATTTGCAGTATATATGAATTATGTGGGGTCTGTGCAGAGGTTTTTACCCTTTCTGGGTATGTAAAATGAACGCATTTGTGCGGTTTTAATTGTTTTTATATTTGCACTGCGTGTTGTTTGTTTTGGATGTTTCAATAAAAGGTTTAATAACTTTGTATCTAAATATACTCTACTGGTGATCCCTTTAATTTACATGCCTCTTTTTTCTGGTCTATGATGCAGTTCTTCAGCATGTAACTGGTGATCCCACACAGCGGTGCCCTCCACATTGTTTGAGGTTATCACGTCAGGGCTCCTCATGCGGCTTCAGCATCCCGCACACGTTCATTCCCTCCAGTGAACTCTCAGGCACACATCGCCATTGCTCACAGCATCCATACGTCCTGTCAGGCAGGAAGCTCCATCTCTGCAGGACCTTCCACACTGGACCAACCAGGTCCTTGCATTCACCCCTTGTGACTCACCCTGGCCACATTATATCGTTCATAGCCACGCCCACTGGGTCACATGACTCTGACCTCATCACAGGTCCTTCAGGCATTTTCACACTCTTTTCAACCGTGCTTTAAACACACCCCCTGGGTGGGTTTGTAGGTAACTGGCCCGCCCAACTCTCTAGTTACCTGAAGACTTCTCCCTTTCATATTAAATCAGCATCTCAGCAAAGACCTTGCTGATCACACCTATAAGTCTCCATCTCAAAGCTACCCACTTTGAGATACCTAACGGCCATTCAATATTCTGCCATTCATCCTTTCTCCTGGAACCTCCACACAGCGCCCCCTAGCGGACACAGTGATTACTACACCACAGTATCCAGACCTCTTTTAATGCACCCCATGATCCTGCTTGCCTTGGCAGCCACTGCCTGGCACTGGCTGCTCCAGGTAAGTTTATCATTAACTAGGAACCCGAAGTCCTTCTCCATGTCAGATTTACCCGGTTGTTTCCCGTTCAGTGTGTAATGGTGATATTGATTCCTTCTTCCCATGTGTATAACCTTACATTTATCATTGTTAAACTGCATCTGCCACCTTTCGGCCCAAGTTCCCAACTTATCCAGATCCATCTGTAGCAGAATACTATCTTCTCTTGTATTGACTGCTTTACATAGTTTTGTATCATCTGCAAATATCGATATTTTACTGTGTAAATCTTCTACCAGATGGTTAATAAATATGTAGAAGAGAATAGATCCTAACACCGACCCCTGTGGTACCCCACTGGTCACAGCGACCCAGTTAGAGAATATACCATTTATAACAACCCTCTGCTTTCTATCACTAAGCCAGTTACTTACCCATTTACACACATTTTCCCCCAGACCCAGCATTCTCATTTTGCGTACCAACCTCTTGTGTGGCACGGTATCAAACGCTTTGGAAAAATCAAGATATACCACGTCCAATTACTCACCTTGGTCCAGTCTATAGCTTACCTCTTCATAAAAACTGATTAGATTGGTTTGACAGGAGCGATTTCTCATAAACCCTTGCTGATATTGAGTTAAACAGTTATTCTCATTGACATAATCCAGAATAACATCCCTCAGAAATCCCTTCAAATATTTTACAAACAATTAAGGTTATACACCCTGGCCTATAATTTCCAGGTTCACTTTTAGAGCCCTTTTTGAATCTGATCTTCTACTGGCAGTGATGACTGATCTTCTAATGGCACTGCTTACTAATCTTCTACTGGCACTGCTTATGGATCTTTTACTAGCGCTGCTTACTGATCTTCTTCTGGCACTGATTATGGATCTTCTAATGGTGTGGGGTATGAATCATCCTCACAATTCAGGCCTTCTTCAGCACAAAATTTTTATTTTTACAAGGGTAACAGGAGAAATCATACCTGCACAGCTGTTGTGCGATTTGTCCTGAGTACGCTGATACCCCATATGTGGGGGGGAACCACTGTTTGGGCGCATGGGAGAGCTTGGAAGGGAAGGAGTACCATTTTGGAATGCAGACTTTGATGGAATGGTCTGTGGGCATCATGTTGCGTTTGCAGAGCCCCTGATGGGCCTAAACAGTGGAAACCCCCAACAAGTGACCCCATTTTGGAAACTAGACCCATTAAGGAACTTATCTAGATGTTTGGTGAGCGCTTTGAACCTTCAAGTGCTTCACAGAAGTTTATAACGTAGAGCCGTGAAAATAAAAAATCCATTTTTTTTCCACAAAAATGATCTTTTCGCCCCCAAATTTTTATTTTTACAAGGGTAACAGGAGAAATCATACCCGCACAGTTGTTGTGCGATTTGTCCTGAGTACGCCGATACCCCATATGTGGGGGGGAACCACTGTTTGGGCGCATGGGAGAGCTCGGAAGGGAAGGAGTGCCATTTTGGAATGCAGACTTTGATGGAATGGTCTGCGGGCATCATGTTGCGTTTGCAGTTCCCCTGATGAGCCTAAACAGTGGAAACCCCCACAAGTGACCCCATTTTGGAAATTAGACTCCCTAAGGAACTTATCTAGATGTGTGGTGAGCACTTTCAACCCCCAAGCGCGTCACAAAAGTTTATAAACGCAGAGCCGTGAAAATAAAAAGTCTTTTTTATTTCCACAAAAGAGATTTTTTTAGACCCCAATTTTTAGACCCCCAAAGTTGGTAAATAGTGGAAACCCCTCAATTCTTGCTCCAACCCTAACCCCATCACACCCCTAACCCTAATCCCAACCCTAACCCTAATCCCAACCCTAATCCCTTATCCTAATTCTAACCCTAATCCTAGTTCGCCCTAACCCTAATTCTAACCCTAGCCCTAACCTGAGCCCTGAGTGATCAAAATAATGAATGGCATCTGCCAGCCGGAGCCGACAGATTCCCGGCGGGCGCACTGCGCATGCACCCGCCATTTTCAAGATGGCGGCGCCCATCGGAGGACGCCGGCGGGACGTGGGACCACCGGGAGGGGACGGAGGGCCACGGAGAGGTACAGGGGGGATCGGGGACCCTATTTCTGTCTCCTCTGATGTGCGATCACATCAGAGGGAAGAGAAATTAAATGTAAAATCACAGCTTTTTTTTGCGGTCGCCGTTATAGGGTTAATAACGGCGATCGCAAAAGCGAGGTCGGTAAAAACCGACCGATTCATGTTCTCTGGGGTCTCGGCTACCCCTGGCAGCCGAGACCCCGGAGAAAATCCGACACTGGGGGGCGCTATTCACTTAAATCACAGCGCCGTGAATTAACCCTTAACTACCGCCGTTAAAAGGCGTATCGGCGGTCGTTAAGGGGTTAAGGTCTGAGTTTTGACTTGGCCACTCTAAAACATTTACATGTTTCCCCTTAACCCACTCTAGTGTTGCTTTATCAGTATGCTTTGGGTCATTGTCTTGTTGGAAGGTGAACTTCTGTCCCAGTCTCAAATCACCTACAGACTGAAACAGGTTTTGCTCAAGAATATCCCCTGTATTTCGCACCATCCATCTTCCCCTTGACTTGGACCATTTTCTTTATCCCTGCAGCTGAAAAAATCCCCACAACTTGATGCTGCCATCACCATGTTCCACTGTGTGGATGGTGTTCTTGGGGTGATGAGCGGTGTTGCTTTGGCGCTAAACATAACGTATACTTTGGAGGCCAAAAAGTTCAATTTTGGTCTAATCTGATCACAACACCTTCCTTCATGCATTTGGAGAGTGTCAAAATGAGCCCACTCTTCCATAAAGACCCCTTCGATGGAGTGTACGTCTTATTGTGGTCGTATGGACAGATACTCCAGTCTCTGCTTGGAAATGCTACAGCTCCTCCAGGGTTACCTTTGTTCTCTGTGCTCCCTCTGATTAATGCCCTCCTTGCCTGAGCTGAGCTGTTGTGAATTATGAGGTAGTGGAGCTGGTCTGATTGACAGAGGCTTGCCACCTGGTAATGATGTTGATGATTGGAGAGCTGGGGTTTCTGACTGGTGCATTTAAGACAGCTGACTTCCTTCAGCTGGTGATTTTCTTCCTGTGCCTTCTGAGGTCTTATGCCTGATGTCTCCTGCTCTGTCCCTGCATGGTTCAGCTAAGTGGTTCATTTGCTAATCTTTTTGCATTTGAGCTGGTTTTGTCTATCTCTGCTTTGTGTGGGTCAGCTTGCTCCTGCTGGGGCTGCGCTGGATCACCGCCCATATGTTACTGCTTGTGTCAGTTTGTTCTGTCCCCTGTTATATTGGTCTCTTTTTGCTTTGCTTTCAGTATATACCAGAGTGCTGATATAGTGGGGGCGAAGTCATGTGACTTCATTGTTTTTTGTGCATCAGACGTGTTGGATTTTTCAGGGTTTTTGCGTGATTGCAGACAGTGTCTGTCCTTTCCTGTCCTGTCTAGTTAGTTTGGGCCCCATCATTTGCTCAGTCTATTTTTCTGCCTGCGTTTGTGTTTGCATCTTGTCTCACCGACAATATATGTTTGGGGGTTATCTATTCTTTTGGGGTCTGCTCCGGGGCAGTTTAGATTTCACCTTTCTTGCTTTAGGCTGAGTTAGTTCTCCGGCTGTGCTGAGGCATCTAGGGCATCGTAGGTATGCTCCACGGCTACTGCTAGTTGTGTGGATAGGATCAGGGGTCTGCAATCTGCTTAGTTACCAACCTCTCTGGTTGACCATTCGGTGACCCATTCATAACAGAATCACCAGCCTTACTGTAGACTCTAGGGGACTCTAAAGAAGGAAAGAATTAAAAAAAAAAAAAAAAGTGTCAGAATATTTTTTTTGTATATTTTTTCCTTTTTTTTTCTGGGGCCGTAGGAGGATATTTTTTGTCTAAATGGAAACTAAGCAATTGTCTGATCGTGTTGAGCAGCTCGCTGCTGAAGTGCGGGGATTTTCTGCCTATCTCGCTCAATCATCTGCTGTTGAGCCAAAAATCCCTACTTCTGATGTGTTTTCTTTGGATCGGTCTAAATTTTTGAATTTTAAGAATAATTGTAAATTATTTTTTGCTTTGAAACCTAACTCATCAGGGAGCTCTGTGCAGCAGGTTAAAATTGTCATCTGCCTGCTGCGTGGCAATCCCCAGGATTGGGCCTTTTCTTTGACACCTGGAGATTCTATTCTGGCTAACGTGGACGCGTTTTTTCAAGCCCTGGGGTTGTTGTATGATGAACCTAATGCTATTGATCAAGCTGAGAAAACCTTATTGGCATTGAACCAGGGACAGGATTCTGCAGAGATATATTGTCAAAAATTCCAAAAGTGGGCGGTCCTTACTAAATGGAATGACGATGCCCTAGCAGCTCTCTTTTTGAAGGGTTTGGCAGAAACCGTAAAAGATGTTATTGTGGGATTTCCTGTCCCCTCTGGTCTTGACGACTCTATGTCATTGGCCATTCAAATTGATCGGCGTTTACGTGAACATAAAACTACACGAGAGGCGTTGCCGCTTTTCGAACGAACTTCTGAACCCATGCAATGTGATAGGATTTTGTCTAGGGTGCAACGTCAGGAGTTTAGAAGGCGTAATAAGTTGTGTTTTTTCTGTGGAGACGCCTCTCATGCTATTTCTGTCTGCCCTAAACAAGAAAAGCGTTTTGCTCACACATTTGCGGTGGGTAGTGTACAGCCTAAGTTCCTTTTGGCAATTACCTTGATCTGCTCCTTGTCTACATTTTCCTCTAAGGGGGTATTGATGCTACTCCTTTGGCGGAGAATAAACCCCAGTTTTGGACCCAGGTGATAATGCGGGTCGCCACGGACCAGCAAGAGAATTGTAAATTTTTGGTGTTGCACAATTTGCATGATACAGTCATATGTTAAAGTTTGGGCACCCCTATTAATGTTTACCTTTTTTCTTTATAACAATTTTGGTTTTTGCAACAGCTATTTCAGTTTCATATATCTAATACCTGATGGACTCAGTTATATTTCTGGATTCAAATGAGGTTTGTTGTACTAACAGAAAATATGCAATCTGCATTTAAACAAAATTTGACCGGTGCAAAAGTATGGGCACCTCAACATAAAAGTGACATTAATATTTCGTAGATCCTCCTTTTGCAAAAATAACAGCCTCTAGTCGCTTCCTGTAACTATTAATGAGTTCCTGGATCCTGGATGAAGGTATTTGTGACCATTCCTGTTTACAAAACAATTCCAGTTCAGTTAAGTTTGATGGTCGCCGAGCATGGACAGCCCGCTTCAAATCATCCCACAGATGTTCAATGATATTCAGGTCTGGGGACTGGGATGGCCATTCCAGAACCTTGTAATTGTTCCTCTGCATGAATGCCTGAGTAGATTTGGAGCGGTGTTTTGGATCATTGTCTTGCTGAAATATTCATCCCCTGCGTAACTTCAACTTCGTCACTGATTCTTGCACATTATTGTCAAGAATCTGCTGATACTGAGTTGAATCCATGAGACCCTCAACTTTAACAAGATTCCCGGTGCCAGCATTGGCCACACAGCCCCAAAGCATGATGGAACCTCCACCAAATTTTACTGTGGGTAGCAAGTGTTTTTCTTGGAATGCTGTGTTTTTTAGCCTCCATGCATAACGCCTTTTTGTATGACCAAACAACTCAATCTTTGTTTCATCAGTCCACAGGACCTTCTTCCAAAATGTAACTGGCTTGTCCAAATGTGCTTTTGCATAACTCAGGCAACTCTGTTTGTGGCGTGCTTGCAGAAACGGCTTCTTTCTCATCACTCTTCCATACAGCTTCTCCTTGTGCAAAGTGCGCTGTATTGTTGACCGATGCACAGTGACACCATCTGCAGCAAGATGATGCTGCAGGTCTTTGGAGGTGGTCTGTGGATTGTCCTTGACTGTTCTCACCATTCTTCTTCTCTGCCTTTCTGATATTTTTCTTGGCCTGCCACTTCTGGGCTTAACAAGAACTGTACCTGTGTTCTTCCATTTCCTTACTATGTTCCTCACAGTGGAAACTGACAGGTTAAATCTCTGAGACAACTTTTTGTATCCTTCCCCTGAAAAGCTATGTTGAATAATCTTTGTTTTCAGATCACTTGAGAGTTGTTTTGAGGAGCCCATGATGCCACTCTTCATAGGAGAATCAAATAGGAGAACTACTTGCAAGTGGCCACCTTAAATACCTTTTCTCATGATTTGATACACCTGGCTATGAAGTTCAAAGCTCAATGAGGTTACAAAACCAATTTAGTGCTTCAGGAAGTCAGTAAAAAGTAGTTAGGAGTGTTCAACTCAAGAAAATGGTAAGGGTGCCCATAGTTTTGCACCGGTCAAATTTTGTTTAAATGCAGATTGCACATTTTCTGTTAGTACAATAAACCTCATTTGAATCCAGAAATATAACTGAGTCCATCAGTTATTAGATATATGAAACTGAAATAGCTGTTGCAAAAAACAAAATTGTTATAAAGAAAAAAGGTTAACATTAATAGGGGTGCCCAAACTTTAACATATGACTGTACTATTGTTCTGGGTTTTCCTTGGTTGCAAACTCATAATCCTGTTTTGGACTGGAAATCTCTGTCTGTGGTGAGTTGGGGTTGTCAATGTGTTCTTAGTGACACTCCTGTTTTCTCCACCTCTCCCCAGTCTCATGATATTCCTGACTATTTGGCTGATTTTTCTGATGCATTTAGTGAGACTAAGTCTGCGTCTTTGCCTCCTCATAGGAGTTATGACTGTACAATTGAGTTAATGCACGGGTGTAAATTTCCCAAGGGTCGGCTTTTCAACTTATCGGTACCCGAACATGATGCTATGCGATCTTTTATCAAGGAGTCGTTGGAGAAGGGTCATATTAGACCATCCTCTTCACCTTTTGGTGCTGGGTTTTTTTTGTGGCCAAGAAAGATGGCTCATTAAGGCCATGTATTGACTATCGTTCCCTTAACAAAATCACTGTTAAATATCAGTACCCATTACCCCTGATTTCTGATTTATTTTCCAAAGTTAAAAGTACCTGTTGGTTTACCAAACTTGACCTCAGGAGGGTGTATAATCTTATTTGCATCAAGCACGGGGATGAATGGAAGAGAGTGTTTAATACCCCGGAGGGACATTTTGAGTACCTGGTGATGCCTTTTGGGCTCACTAATGCCCCTTATGTCTTCCAATCTTTTATGAACGATATTTTCCAGGACTTTGTGGATAAGTTTTTGATCATTTATCTGGATGATATTTAGATCTTTTCCAGTGATTGGGATTCTCATGTGGAACATGTCCGGACTGTGTTCCGGATTTTGAGGGAAAATTCTCTGTATGTTAAGGGATCGAAGTGTCTCTTTGGTGTACAGAGGATTTCATTTTTGGGATTCATTTTGTCCCCATCTACTATTGAAATGGACCCGGCCAAGGTACAGGTCATTTATGATTGGGTTCAGCCCACTTCTTTGAAGGCTCTCCAGAAGTTTTTGGGTTTTGCTAATTTCTACCGTGAATTTATAAGTAATTTTTCTGATATTGTTAAACCACTGACTGATCTGACCGAAAAGGGCACTGATGTGGTGAATTGGTCTTCAGAGGCAGCCTCGGCATTTCAGGAGCTTAAGCGGAGATTCACTTCTGCTCCGGTTCTACGGCAACCTGATGTCTCACTCCCATTTCAGGTGGAGGTAGATGCTTCTGAGATTGGTGCAGGAGCCGTTTTGTCCCAATGAGATCCGGTGACTTCTAAGATGAATCCCTGTGCCTTCTTTTCTCGAAAATTTTCCCCATCTGAACGTAACTATGACGTGGGAAATCGAGAATTGTTGGCCATGAAATGGGCATTTGAAGTGTGGAGACATTGGTTGGAGGCAGCTAGATATCAAGTTGTGGTCCTCACCGACTACAAGAATTTGATTTATCTTAAATCAGCTAAACTGTGACGCTCGGGAGCAGACAACATCCAAGAGTGGACCCTCTGGGTCGCGGATCTGGAGCCCCTGGGCCGAGCGCGCCAGGTGATGACCGACCCCTATACAGGGATCATTAGGGGCAGGACCGCAGAGGTCAGAATCTCGACAGCCAGTACCTAGAGGGACGGCTCGGAGGACTAGCAAGGCCAGAGGAAGGACAGTGACACTGGACAGAGACTAGGGTACCGGAGCGGGGGTATCGGATGAGGAGGGAACCGGGCAGAAATTACCCGTAGGGGCAGCAGGAGAGAGCCACAGGAGGCGAAGGAGTGCAGCCGTGGAAGCCCCCGGGGAAGATATAGCAACGGACGAGCAGAGGACAGGAGACCCAGGAAGAAAGGAGACGGACCAGGGGAAAGTATACCAGATGATAGGCAGGGAGACACTGAGTGGGGTGAATGGACAGGACAAGGCGAAGGCAGACAGATGGCGACAGGACAGGGACAGAGGCGAAGCAAGGTGGAACCGAGAGAAACTCAAGGCAGGTGAACTATAGTGGAACTATAGCGGCCAGAAGAGCGCGGGGATAACACAATCATCAGGCGTCTTCCCCATAGGGAGGATGCCTGAAATACCTCATTGCCAGGAAGTAGGTCGCAAGCGCCGCCCTTCAGCGACGCCCACCGCCAGATCAAGAGAACGGACGGGCGCGCGCCCACGGCCTAAGGACGGCGGACGGCACGCAGGTCTGCAGCAGAGCGGGAGGCCGGGAGAGAGAGGGCGCGCTGATGGAGGAGCGCAGGTGAGAGGAGGCAGCGGCGGGTGCCGCGGGCACGACCGCCGATGTCACATAAACACTTGAATCCTAGACAGGCTAGGTGGGCCTTGTTTTTCACGCGTTTTAATTCTGTGGTCTTTTTTCTTCCGGGCACTAAGAATGTTAAGGCGGACGCCCTTTCTAGGAGTTTATTTGCAGATTCTCTTGATGTGACCGAGCCTACTACCATTCTAAATGAGGGTATAGTTCTTTCCGCCATCTCACCCGATTTGAGACGTGCCCTGGAGGAATTTCAGGAGGACAAACCTGAACGTTGCCCTATGGGAAAATTGTATGTCCCTGACCAGTGGAGGAAAAGAGTAATGTCTGAAATTCATTTCTCCACGTTGACTGGTCATCCAGGTATTTTGGGTACCAGAGATTTGGTGAGTCGGTCTTTTTGGTGGCCTGCCTTATCTCGTGATGTCACAAATTTTGTGCAGTCCTGTGGGACTTGTTCTCGGTCCAAGCCCTGTTCTCGTTCTAGTGGTTTGTTGATGCCCCTGCCAGTGCCCAGGAGGCCATGGACCCATATCTCAATGGATTTTATTTCTGATCTTCCTGTCTGTCAGAAAATGACTGTTATCTGGGTGATCTGTGATAGATTTTCTAAGATGGTCCATCTTGTACCACTCCCAAAGTTGCCATCTTCTTCTGAGTTGGTGCCCTTGTTTTTACAACAGGTGGTTCGTTTGCACGGGATTCCTGAGAACATTGTGTCGGACAGAGGAGTCCAGTTTGTTTCCAAATTTTGGAGAGCTTTTTGTTCCAAACTGGGAATTCAGTTATCCTTCTCCTCTGCATTTCATCCTCAGACCAATGGGCAGACTGAGAGAACAAATCAGACTTTGGAATCCTATTTGAGATGTTTCATACCTGCTGATCAGGATGACTGGGTCTCATTTTTGCCCTTGGCCGAATTCGCGCTAAACAATAGGGCTGGTTCTGCCACTTTGATGTCGCCTTTTTTCTGTAACTTTGGGTTTCATTCTCGATTTTCTTCAGGGCAGGTGGAATCTTTGGCCTGCCCAAGTGTGGATTCTGTGGTAGAGAGAATGCAGCAGATTTGGGACCAAGTAGTGGATAAGTTGTCCCACTCTCAGGAAAAGGCCCAACAGTTTTCCAACCGGCATAGGACTATTGTTCCCCGGTTTAAAGTGGGTGATATGGTTTGGTTGTCTTCAATAAATATTCCTATGAAGGTTGCGTCTCCAAAATTCAAGCCACGATTCATTGGACCTTATAAGATTTTGGAAATCCTTAACCCCGTTTCTTTCCGTTTGGCTCTTCTAGTTACGCTTAAGATTCATAACGTTTTTAATAAATCTTTGTTGAAGAGGTTTGTGGAGGCAGTAGTTCCAATGGCGGCGCCTCCTGACCCTGTATTGGTTAAAGGCAATGTGGAATATGAGGTAGAGAAAATATTGGATTCTCCTTTGGCTAGACGGAGACTCCAGTACTTGGTCAAATGGAAGGCTTATGGCAGGAGGATAATTCTTGGGTCTCTGCTTCTGACATTCATGAGGAAAGATTGGTTCGTGCTTTTCATCGGGCCCATCCTGACCCGCCTGGTGGCAAGGATGAGGGTTCGGTGACCCCTCCTCAAGGAGGGGGTACTGTTGTGAATTCTGTTTCTGGGCTCCCTCTGGTGGTTACTGAAGGAAGTGGAGCTGGTCAGATTGACAGAGGTGTTGCGAGTTCTCTTTCTGGGCTCCCTCTGGTGGTTAATGGAGGTAGTGGAGCTGGTCAGATTGACAGAGGCTTGCCACCTGATAATAATGATGACAATTGGAGATCTGGGGTTTTTGACTGGTGTATTTAAGAAAGCTGACTTCCTTCAAACCCTGCTGGTGATTTTCTTCCTGTGCCTTCTGAGGTCTTAGGTCTGATGTCTCCTGCTCTGTCCCTGCATGGTTCAGCTAAGTGGTTCATTTGCTAATCTTTTTGCATTTGATCTGGTTTTGTCTGTCTCTGCTTTGTGCGGGTCAGCTTGCTCCTGCTGGGGCTGTGCTGGATCACCGCCCATATTTTAATGCTTGTGTCAGTTTGTTCTGTCCCCTGTTATATTGGTCTCTTTTTGCTTTGCTTTCAGTATATACCAGAGTGCTAATATAGTGGGGCGAAGTCGTGTGACTTCAGTGTTTTTTGTGCATCAGACGTGTTGGATTTTTCAGGGTTTTTGCGTGATTGCAGACAGTGTCTTTCCTTTCCTGTCTAGTCAGTTTGGGCCCCATCATTTGCTCATTCTATTTTTCTGCCTGAATTTGTGTTTTCATCTTGTCTCACCGACAATATATGTTTGGGGGCTAACTATTCCTTTGGGGTCTGCTCCGGGTAGTTTAGATTTCATTTTTTTTGCTTTAGGTTGAGTTAGTTCTCCGGCTGTGCCGAGGCATCTAGGGCATCGTCGGTACGCTCCACGGCTAATGCTAGTTGTGTGGATAGGATCAGGGGTCTGCAATCCGCTTAGTTACCAACCTCTCTGGTTTTCTGGTGGCTTAACCTGGTCCTGCTATCCTCCTCGGTGACCCATTCATAACACTGAGCGTTTTTGTGGATGGCTGTTATGAATGAGTCACCGGAGGAGGAAAAAACAAAAATACAAGGTAAGTCCAGAAGACCGGAGAGGTTGGTAGCTATCGGATTGCAGACCCCTGATCCTATTCACCACAACTAACAGTAGCCATGGGGGGTTCCTACGATGCCCTAGACCCCTCGTTCACAGCCTGAGAACTAAATAAGCCTAAAGAAAGAAAGGGGAAATCTAAACTGCCCCAGAGCATACCCCAAAGCAATAGACAGCCCCCAACATGTATTGTCAGTGAAAAGCAGATGAAAACACAAACACAGACAGAAAGATAGGTTGGGCAAACAATAGGGCCCAACTAACTAAATAGGAAAGGACAGAAAAGATGCTGGCTGCAATCCGCAAAAAACCCTACCAAAAATGTCCCAACCGTCTGATAGGGAAAAAGGCCCTGAAGTCACTAGACTTCAAAATCACTATATCAGCACTCAGGTATATTCTGAAAACAGAGCAAAGAGATGAACTGATCAGAGACAAAAATGGAGCTCAGCCTGTCCCAACAAAGGCAGGCTGAACACAAAACACGAAGCAAACAGACAAAATCTCATGGAAAGATAAGAGAGCAAAAACTTAGCTTTCAGTAGACAGGACTAACTGGTTGCAAGAGCTCAGAGCAGAAAGGATTACCAGCACCCTGTAGGGCGTCGGCTGCCTTATATCCACTCAGTGATTCCGGGTGTCCAATCAGGCTCCACCTGTTCAGATGACAGGTTCTTCTCAACCCAATCGATTTCACTACCTCTCTTCACCAGCAGAGGGAGTTCATCAGACATCAACAGTGAAGGGGAAAATGAACTCACAACAGATGGCTCTCTCTTGGCAAGTTTGTTGTGGTGCCATGTTTTTTCCATTGGAAGATAACAGATTTGATGGTGCTTCGGGGGATCATCAGAGATTGGTATATACTTTTTATAACCCAACCCTGACTTGTACTTCTCAACTACTTTATGCCTGACTTGTTTGGAGATCTCCTTGGTGTTTATGGTGTTTAGATAGTGGTTCCTCTTGTTAATGCTATTGCAGCCTCTGTGGCCTTTCAGAAAAGGTAAAGTGTATATACTGACAGGTCATGTGGCACTTAGATTGCACACAGGTGGACTTGCTATGACTAAGCATTAGTGATGAGCGAGCATGCTCGGTAATGCTCGGTACTCGCTCGAGCATCGCTGTACTTGCTCGCCGAACATTTCTGGGATTATTCACCGGGAGCTTGGGTCCCCGCCCTGTATGTTTGGCGCTCTTTAGAGCACCAATCAACATGCAGGGATTGTCTGCCACGCACTGTAATTCCACAGTAATGTTGCTTGTGGCATTACAGTAATTGGCTGGCTGCACAATGTCATCAGGTCTATATCAGACCCTGTGCCGCCCTACTTGTCCCAGTCAGCTCCAGAATCACCAGTGTAGGGAGAGTTGATGCAGAGATAGGGACAGACTAGGTTGGGTATCATTTACTGTGTGTATACCATAATTGAATACACAAATCCAGCTAAATCAACAGTCCTTCTAAGGACTAATTACGGGGTATATAGAATGCAGTGCTAGGTAGGCAGGGAGTGTATGTGGGTATATACATATCAGTGCAAGGCATACAGACACTGTATGTGGGTATATAGATATCAGTGCTAGGCAGGCAGGCAGTGTGTGTGGCATACTTCATTGCATATATCAAGAAGGTCCATTCCATTACTGTGTGCTGCTGCTGCCTATTACATATATTGACCGTATATACATAGCCCCAGGTATCAATGGCCAGGAATAATTTTTTTTGCATCTTAATCCTGATTATTTTATTCAAAAGCAATCCAGGGCACACGTTTTTTTTCTCCATTTGCTTGTTGACACTGCAGAATACAGCCAGATCCTTTTCATAGTACAGCGTGAAAATCCAGCCCGTCCCAGCGATCACATCCGAGTGCACAGAAAATTCTGCCATTTTTGTGGTATTGTAAAATTTTTTTGGAGTGTCTTATACAATTTCTTGACACCATTTTGCTGCCAAAAAAATATTTCGCTACAGGGCAGATATTTTCCACGGGGATTTGTCCGCCACATGGATCGAATATCATTGTGGTCAAAATTGTGCCATTTCAGGCCTCCATAGAATTGTTTTTGTTGTGTCTTAGCCTATTTAGTGACACAATTTTACTGGCCCAAAAAAAAATACAGGCCAGATTTTTGAAAGTGTAGTATCTCAGTCACATGCCTCATCTATCTGTGGGCTACAAATTGTGGCATTTGAGGCCTCCATTGAACTGTTTTTGCTGTGTGTTACTCCAATTATTAACACAATTTTGCTGTAAAAAAATACAGGCCACATATTTTACAGTGCAGTATCTCCGTCACACACCTCATCTATCTGTGGGCTACAAATTGTGGCATTTGAGGCCTCCATTCAACTCTTTTTACTGTGTGTTACCCTAGTTCTTGACACTATTTTCCCGTAAAAAATAATAATACAGGCCACATATTTTAACCGTGTAGTATCTCCGTCACTTACCTCATCTATCTGTGGGCTACAAATTGTGGCATTTGAGGCCTCCATTCAACTGTTTTGCTGTGTGTTACCCTAGTTCTTGACACTATTTTCCTGTAAAAAATTAAAAATACAGGCCACATATTTTACCATGTAGTTTCTCCGTCACACGCCTCATCTATCTGTGGGCTACAAGTTGTGGCATTTGAGACCTCCATTCAACTGTTGAAAAATTTTTTTTACCTACAGGCCAGATATTTTAAACTGTGGTTTTCCCGCACACGGATCACACATAAGTTCACTCCAAATTCAGCCATTTGTAGTGAAGGTGGAAAATATTGTAGTCCATTTAAAATGGGCAAGGTGCGTGGCAAGGGACAGGGAAGTGGACGTGATGTGATGGTGCATGCAAAGGCCGAGGCCATGGGCAAGCTAAAAGCAAACAACCACATCATCTCACCCGACCTTCCGGTCCGAATTACTAGGGGACTGCAGAACACCACTATGTCAAAAGGTTAAAAACACATGTGACATGCACAATTGTGAACAAGTCGGTAAGACAACGTTGACACCACCCACTAACTGAGACACAAGAAAACAGATTTGCAAAAATACTCTGCAGTAAAATATATGACAGTAATCAGCAAGTGCTGGATAACAAATACAGGGTATTTAGTCGATACTTTCTTTTGCAAAAAAATGTATACCAAGCTGCTTAATCGCGTCAAGGTAACCCGTATTGAAGCAGTCCCTATCTAATGTATTTAAAACCTGAACATCTGAACAGTGTCTAAAATGAACAGGATTCCTGTATTTGTTATCCAGCACTTGCTGATTACTGTCATATATTTTACTGCAGAGTATTTTTGCAAATCTGTTTTCTTGTGTCTATGTCAAAAGGTTGTTGGATGGACAGCGGAAAATGTTTCCAGTCACTTTGCCACCACCAGCACCCTGTCTTCCACACGGTTAAGTCAGAGTACCCGTGAGTCTAGACCGTATATTCCTCACCCTGATCCTCCTTTCCTCCCAACATGCCAAGGGCCAGGAGACAACTGATCCTACACTTGGACACTCCAAAGAGCTGTTCACTTTTCCATTTATAGATTCGGGCCTCTCGCCCTGTTCACTTGAAGCAGAGCAAGATGAGATCGTATGTAGCGATGCCCAAATATTTGAGCAGCCACGGTCAAACGAAGGCGACGGTGGGAACGTTTCACAAGAGGTGGATGATGATGAGACACAATTGCCAGAAAGTCAGGAGGAGGACCAGGGTGCAGAAGTGGAAGACAAGGTGGTGGATGATATAGTAACTGACCCAATCTGGTAGGAGGACATGTAGAGCGAGGACCATAGGGGGAGGGAGCTGTAGCACCCCAACAGGCAGGAAGAAGCAGTGTGGTGGCCGCAGACAGAAGGTAGGCAACTGTTCCTCGTAACACCAACACGACGGGAGTTGGCAGTTCAAGTGTTAGGTCTTCCCAGAGACTGGTTGATTTTTAAAGACTCTGCCGATAACCCCAAACAGTCCATTTGCACCACCTGCCATACCGCATCAGCAGGGCTAGCAAAACTACCAGCCTGACCACCATCAGGCACATGGCAGCAAAGCATCCGACTTTGTGGGCCGAACCCCAGGGTCCAGGAACACTGTCTGTGGGTGACACCACTGTTTCTTCCGCTGTTGTGAATGCAAGCCAATCCCCTGTCAATGGTGCCTGCGAGGATGCCTCCTGCCCTGCACCTGTCGTTGCACACACTCAACTAGCACCATCAAGCACGTCCACGTCCTTGTCACAGCGCAGCGCTCAGTTGAACAGTCCTTGGAAAACAAGCGTAAATACGCAGCCAACGCCCCACAGGCCACAGTACTAAATTCACACATTTCTCGTCTGCTTGCGCTCGAAATGTTGCCTTTTAGGCTTGTGGAGACGGAAGCTTTCCACAACCTGATGGCAGCGGCCGTCCCAAGGTACTCGGTCCCCAGCTGCCACTATTTTTCCCGGAGTGCCGTCCCGGCATTACACAAGCACGTGTCCTACAGCATTGGGAGAGTCCACCTAACCATGGACACGTGGACAAGTTATTGTGGGAAGGGAGGGTACATCTCGTTGACGGCACACTGGGTTAACCTAGTGGAAGCGTGGACCCAGTTGGATCTTGGGATGGAACATGTCCTCCCGACGCCGAGGATTGCGGGCCCTAAGCCAATTAGGGTTGCCCCCATAGTCTATAGCTCCTTCACCTCCTTCTCCTCTTCAGCCTCCATCTCTGAAATGACCACATCAGTTACAAGCTGGGAGCATTGCAGCACTGCCTCAGCCAAGCGGCAACAGGCTGTGCTGTATCTAACATGCTTAGGTGACAAACCGCACAATGCTGAAGAGTTGTGGACAGCTCTGAAAGAGCAGGCAGATCTGTGGCTGACACTGCTGAACCTATAGCCAGGCATGGTCATGTGTAACAATGGCCAGAACCTGGTGGTGGCTCTGGGAGAGGCGTGCTCACACATGTACCATGCCTGGCCCATGTGCTTAACCTCGTTGTTCAACGGTTTCTCAAATGCTACCCAGAGCTGCTGGATCTGCTTGTGAAAGGACACTGCCTGTGTGCCCATTTTAGAAAGACAGCTACAGCTTCTTCCCCCTTTGCCGTGCTTCAGCAGCGTTTGCAGCTTCCAACTCACTGACTGGTGTGTGATGTGCCCACGCGTTGGAACTCTACACTGCATATGTTGGAAAGCATTTGTGAGCAGAAGAGGGCAGTTGTTGACTGCCGGCATCATCAAGGCCATCGGTATTCAGTTCAGGCTCCACGCATAAAACCTCAGGAGTGCACATGGATGTCAGACATATGTACCATCCTACAAAACTTTGAGGAGTCCACCAAGATGGTGAGCGGCGATGACGCCATAATTAGCGTCACCATCCCGCTTCTCTGTATTCTAAAAAGCTCTCTGCTCACAATAAAAGAAGATGCATTGCAGGCGGGGCACAATGAGAAGGAGCAAGGAACCATGCAGGGTGAATACACACTACTTGGCTGACAATGAGGAAGAGGAAGAACAGCAGCTAGTTTCCTGCACTATGGACGGTACTACAAGAACAACTGTCATACCGTCTGTTCAGCATGGATGGCCTGATGACTGGGAGGAGGAGGACAACATGGTCAGTCGTCCTCTTGGTGAGGACATTGAATTCTTGCCTGTTAGTAGTCTGGCACGCATGGCTGACTTTATTTTGCGCTGCCTTTCCCGTGACCTTCACATTCTCAAAACTGGCCCTCTATGCCTTGGAGGTCCTGGCCTTCCCTGCCGCTAGCGTTTTGTCAGAGTGGGGTTTTAGTGCCGCTGGTGGAATTATAACTGATAAGCACATCCACCTGTCAACTGAAAATGCTGACAGGCTGACTCTTATAAAAATTAACAAGGAATGGACTGGGCCAGACTTCTCTAAACCAGTGGTCCCCAACCTTTTTTGCACCAGGGACCGGTTTCAAGCAAGACCATTGTTCCATGGCCCGGCAGGGCGGGGATGGAGGTGTGGCAGGGGCGGGGCTTTGGTCATAAGGGGGCGGGGCTATGGACACGGTTGTAGTGTAGCAGTGCATACTTATAATTAAATAACATTTATAATGTGACTCAACTCACCATAGGTTTTGAATAAGTGCTCCATCACCCCCTTCTCCCCATCATTGCCTTCACCCCATCACTCCCTTCTCCCCATCATTGCCTTCACCCCATCACTCCCTTCTCCCCATCATTGCCTTGACCCCATCACTCCCTTCTGCCCATCATTGCCTTCACCCCATCACTCCCTTCTCCCCATCATTGCCTTCACCCCATCACTCCCTTCTCCCCATCATTGCCTTGACCCCATCACTCCCTTCTCCCCATCATTGCCTTGACCCCATCACTCCCTTCTCCCCATCATTGCCTTCACCCCATCACTCCCTTCTCCCCATCATTGCCTTCACCCCATCACTGCCATCTCTCCATCATTGCCTTCACCCCATCACTCCCTTCTCCCCATCATTGCCTTCACCCCATCACTCCCTTCTCCCCATCATTGCCTTGACCCCATCACTCCCTTCTCCCCATCATTGCCTTCACCCCATCACTGCCATCTCTCCATCATTGCCTTCACCCCATCACTCCCTTCTCCCCATCATTGCCTTCACCCCATCACTCCCTTCTCCCCATCATTGCCTTCACCCCATCACTGCCATCTCTCCATCATTGCCTTCACCCCCTTCTCCCCATCATTGCCTTCACCCCATCACTCCCTTCTCCCCATCATTGCCTTCACCCCATCACTCCCTTCTCCCCATCATTGCCTTGACCCCATCACTCCCTTCTCCCCATCATTGCCTTCACCCCATCACTCCCTTCTCCCCATCATTGCCTTGACCCCATCACTCCCTTCTCCCCATCATTGCCTTCACCCCATCACTCCCTTCTCCCCATCATTGCCTTCACCCCATCACTCCCTTCTCCCCATCATTGCCTTCACCCCATCACTCCCTTCTCCCCATCATTGCCTTGACCCCATCACTCCCTTCTCCCCATCATTGCCTTCACCCCATCACTGCCATCTCTCCATCATTGCCTTCACCCCATCACTCCCTTCTCCCCATCATTGCCTTCACCCCATCACTCCCTTCTCCCCATCATTGCCTTCACCCCATCACTCCCTTCTCCCCATCATTGCCTTCACCCCATCACTGCCATCTCTCCATCATTGCCTTCACCCCATCACTCCCTTCTCCCCATCATTGCCTTCACCCCATCACTCCCCTCTCCCCATCATTGCCTTCACCCCATCACTGCCATCTCTCCATCATTGCCTTCACCCCATCACTCCCCTCTCCCCATCATTGCCTTCACCCCATCACTGCCATCTCTCCATCATTGCCTTCACCCCATCACTCCCCTCTCCCCATCACTGCCGTCTCTCCATCACTCCCCTCATGGCCTTCTCCTCATGTCCCCATCTCCTCCAGGGCCAGGCTACACAAACACAGACCAACACACACACACACACACACAGACAGACATACACAACACACACACACACATTATACATACACACACACACCACCTCTCTCCTCTCACCTGCCCGCCGCCCGCGCTACCTCGCTCTGACACAGTGGCGCGCTCCTCTCTGTGTCAGTCAGAGACAGGAAGCGCGGGCGGCTGGCAGGAAGCTGGACGGGTCCTTGCAGCTCCGCTCCTGCCATTCCCTCTTGCAGGCAGCGGAGCTGCTTGGATCGCTCCCTGCCGCCGCTACACACGCCGCCCCAGCTCCCGCTACGCCACTGACCGCCCCTGGCTCCCCTTGTGTCCGCGGACCGGCAAAGGCACTGCAGTGGCCCGGTGCTGGGCCGCGGACCGGCGGTTGGGGACCCCTGCTCTAAACAATCGAATAACAGTGAAACATAACCTCAAATCCAGTGTCATTTTATGGGAGGTATATTCCCATGCACCGCTTCACACCCACTTATGGGTATACGCTTCCTGATTTTGCCTATTTGCTGTTATTCTCCTCCTTCTCCTCATCCTCATCAGCCACCACCACTAGACCACCATGGTGACCATGTCCATGATGCAACAGCCACGTTGTTGTATTAAAGGGTGTTTTTGATGCCCGTAAAAAAAATTTTTTTACGCATTATGTTTATGTGTACCCCCCTAGGGAGAAATTTTTACCAACCCATACACTTAGGGTATGGGCATTACAAGTATAGGAGACCCGCTCCTTTAAATTGGGAAAAGATTTTTAGGAGGCCATTCTCCATGTCTCTTCTGACACCACCACTAGATCACCAGGGTGAACGCATTCCGTGACGCAACAGCCAAGTCATTTTTTTCAAGGGTGTTTATGATGCCCGTACAAAAAATGTTTACACAGTATGTTGAGGTGTACCTCCCCCAGGGGGAAATGTTTACAATTACAAGTATAGGAGACCAGCTGTATTAAACTGGGAAAACATTTTTCGTAGGCCATCGTCCACATTTATTCCAAGGGGGATTGGGATGCGTGCAAATTTGGGGCAGGCCTTGCATTCACTTCATGGGCAAACTTTATGGGACTACCAAATGACTAATAATGGGAACTTTGTTTTCATGTGGCCATCCAGTACATTGGTTTAAAGGCTTATTGGGGTGCGTGTAATTTTGGTGCAGGGCAGGCCTTGCATTCAATGAATAGGCAAACAGTATGATAGTACCAAATGAATAATGGGAACTTTATTTTCATGTGGCCATCCAGTACGACGGTTCAAAGGTTTATTAGGGTGTGTGTAACTTTTGTGCAGGGCAGGCCTTGCATTCAATGTATAAGCAAACAGTATGGGAGTACCAAATGAATACTGGGAACTTTGGTTTCATATTGACATCCAGGATGTCGGTTCAAAGGCTTATTGGGGTGCGTGTAACTTTGATGCAGGGCAGGCCTTGCATTCAGTGCATAAGCAAACAGTATGGGAGTACCAAATGACTAATAATGGGAACTTTGGTTTCATGTGGCCATCCAGGATGTCTGTTCAATGGGTTACTGGGGTGCGTCCAAATTTTGGGCAGCCCTGCCACTCACTGCAATAACAGTATAAGAGACCCACTGTTTAATAATGGGAACAACATAGCATAGCCATATGATGGCTCCCTAAGAATACTGAGGTCCGACTGCTGGCCCTATTAAAATAGGCTCTGTGACTTTCAGAGTCCTTCTTTCATAAATGAAACAGGATGTGTCTGCTTATGTGTCACACACCACATGGCCAGCTAGGGTTGTAAAATGTTCAAATGACATTTCCCAGTGAATGCATTTCTCTTGGTTGAAAGCAATGCTAAAGTTGAAAAACGCATCAAAAGCGCTACGTGTGAACATAGCCCAAGTGGTGTAGGAACATTTTTGTTTTTGGTTATTTATTTTACCTTATATACAAATCATTACCCTGGAAAGGATGTTCCTTAACATATTTCCCAAGAATATCCATTTTGATTTAGTTTTTGTATGTTTTATTGTTCGCCTGTAAAAGTGGCGTAAGACTCTGACAACATTGTTCACAGCTGTGACCTGGGAGTCAGAAATGCTTCCAGGGGTCTTCCCCATGCTGTTCCCTTGTCATTTGAGCACTGTTCCCATCGATTTCAGATATTTTTAGACCCTAAAAGGACCCCGGGGGGATGGGGAGTTGTCACAGCAAAAAATGCTTGGATCTCCCATAGACTTACTTTGGGCTCGTTGTTCTGTACGAGTACCCGAGTATTCCAATTTGCTCCACCCGAGCAACGAGCACCCAAGCATTTTAGTGCTTGCTCATCACTAGTAAACATGTCATTTATGAAGGTAATTGCTTGCATCAGAATATTTTAGGGGCTTTATGGCAAAAGGGGTGAGTACATATACACATGCCAATTTTTATTTATTTGATCCCATAACTTTAATTTTAGCCTATATTTTTATCATCACTTCACCAATGTAGACTACTGTATATAGTGCTGATGCATCACACTCAAATCGGATTACAAAAATATTTAAACACAGGCTGTAATGTAACAAAATAGGTAAACTGCTAAGGGGTGCATACTTTCGCAAGCCACTGTATATCCCTTGCCATTTTTTTTAAGATATTCAATTTTAGATATAGACTCACTGTTCTTATCAGTTTGGGCCTTTGAGCGTTCAGATATTTTTATTTTTAGGAGTAGATTCAGGTTTGATATACAAAACATATAACTTCAATTAGCACAAATCATGTTACAGCAAGAACAGAGAACACAATGGCATTTATCATTAACAAGGAGGGTGAGAGAGGAGAGAGCAAAAGGAAAATAAAAAGAACCAAAGGTAGATAGAGCTATGATATATTATAGCCAGCCACACCCAGATGGAAGTCAGCTGAATGAAGCTTTGGACAATCGTTCATCTGGCAGTTATCTCATTCGGCCGAGCACTCCACTGTTCTCAATAAGAAAGTCATTACCAGATACGTCTGGCGATGACTTATCTCCAGGAGAAAAAAGAAATTCTAAGTGAAACTCAGAGATGCCCAATAGACCTGAGATGCCCCCAGGTGATCAGTTATCCGAGACCTCCATACAGATTAGACTGTCAGCCAAACCTGTCAAAATCAGGAAGTTCCGCCATCATTAGTCTAATGGCTGGGGTGGGCTTATACTACACAATTAGCCAAAAGAAAGACTGGCATTTGACAACTGCAGATGAGCACGTGCTATCCATGAGTCCCAGATTTGGAAAACCTTAGCTGGCGTGTCAAGTTGCTCATTGGCCATAAAGTTACATATCCTTTTCATGAAAACAGAGGCTGCGTCAGATGCCAAGAATGTAAAACATCTGATTCTTCGGGGATTTACAGAAGTAATCATTGTTATTTTTCAGAAAATTGATAGATTGCCATAAATAAGATTGTAACAACTTGCCATCTCCTTATAACACTTGTATATCTGTTTTCTTTAAGATGCTTTCAGCTGTCTCGACCCTGGGTGGAAATGGTCTAATCAACTTGAAAATTAGGAAGAGACTGAAATTACAGTGATCCATGAATCCTCAAACTATAGTCATATAACATGTGGATGCTATTACACTGAAAATTGTATATTTGTATATAATTGGGACAATCATTTGTACATATTTACTAAATTCATAATGTTCATTTTCCTTTTTGGCAATAAAATGGGTGTTACCTTCCAGATGCATTTTACTCTAGCTGAATGACACCGGTTTTCGCTTTTGTTTAACTACTTCTAGACCGTCCCCAAACTATAAATGTCTGGACAGTCCACACTTCACTCTGCACTGACGTTTTTAAGCAGCTTGCAAGAGATTGTGCAGATGTGGAGGTGGGTAGCCAGTCAGATACAGCCAGACTCATCACAGTGAAGACAGAAATGATTATCTGTGTTCACAATGTTGAACAAGCATTGTGCATACATACAGATTGGAAAACACTGATAGTGCATCCTCCTCCAGACCCAGTGATCATGTGATCACCGGGTATAGAGGAGATCATGAACTGCTCGTTCATAGGAGACTCAGTCAGCTCTACTATGCAGCCAGGAGCCTGAATTACCATTGTAAGGGTTTGTGCACAGATAGATATTCGGAACGCACTCGGCCATGCAAATCAATGAGCCTGTGGAAAACATCAGATGACTGAGTGTTGTTCGATTTTCATAAAATGGAGATGTAAAAGAAAAAAAAATTCTCCACCTTCTCATCATCCGACAGAATTGAAGCACACTATGGTCAAACTCCGATCAGAGAGTGATTAGCATAAATTGACCCAACTCTCTTTAACTGGGGCTAATATACCTGCCCCAGTTACAGGACAATCAGCAATTAAAATCTTGTATTAATACAAAAGAAAGCCCTTCAAATGTTTTTTTAAGATCTAATGGCGGAACAGTGTGAAAAAATAAATAAAGAAATAGATAGAAAAAGCAATAAAAAAATGTAAAAAAAAAAGCCAGTCCAAATTGCTGTTTCTAGCCCTGTCCCAGACGAAAAAAAAAATAATTTAAGATGTTTTTATTTTTCTTTGTTTTTTTTAGCAGCCCTTTGTGATCATAAAAAATAGCAATAAAAACCTGTGAAAAATAGACATATATTTACTATTTCTTTACATGTACAAAAAGTTTAAAAATAATCTAAGAAATAAAAAAAAAATAAAAAGTTAAAATCTCTCCACTTTAGCCCTGCTAAAAATAAAGGAAACAAATATATTTGGTATTGCCACATTTGTAACAGCCCAATCTATTAAAATATAGCATTAATGCCATAAAGATTAAAAAATCTAAATGCCAGCATTGCTTGTTTTTATTAGTCAGCACTAGAGTTGAGCGAAACGGGTCGAAAAAATTCAAAAGTCGCCGACTTTTGGCAAAGTCGGGTTTCATGAAACGAAACCCGACCCTAGGATGAGGTCGGCCATGAGGTCGGCGACTTACGCGCCAAAGTCGCGTTTCAAAAGTTTGTTTTGCGCTCTTTTTCAGTCAATCAGGATCCACGGACACTGTGGGCAACGTGATGACATAGGCAGGGGTCACCACCATCTTTCAGAAGGGCATGCAAGTGATTGGCTTGCTTTGGTGGGCGTCACAGGGGGTATAAAAGGGCGTGCACGCCGACCGCCATCTTACTTCTGCCGATCTCAGTATAGGGAGAGGTTGCTGCTGATTCTGTAGGGAGAGCGTTAGGCAGGGAAGAAGACAAAAAAACTGCTTCTGCTGCTAGCGATTTGGCCTGCACAACACACCAGTCACTGTGTGTGCAGTGCAAGGGGAGGCTATATAGTGGTGTATCAGTGGTGTTGGTTGTTGGGCTGCCTTCTAAGGCTTCCTGACATTCCTGCATTGCTGTTTACCCACTGCTCCGCAAACTGCTTTTTTAAAAGCAATCCCAATTTTTTTTTTTTTGTCCTGCTGAGAAGAAAAAAAAACTGCTTCTGCTGCTAGCGATTTGGCCTGTACAACACACCAGTCACTGTGTGTGCAGTGCAAGGGGAGGCTATATAGTGGTGTATCAGTGGTGTTGGTTGTTGGGCTGCCTTCTAAGGCTTCCTGACATTCCTGCATTGCTGTTTACCCACTGCTCCGCAAACTGCTTTTTTAGAAGCAATCCCAATTTTTTTTTTTTTGTCCTGCTGAGAAGAAAAAAAAACTGCTTCTGCTGCTAGCGATTTGGCCTGTACAACACACCAGTCACTGTGTGTGCAGTGCAAGGGGAGGCTATATAGTGGTGTATCAGTGGTGTTGGTTGTTGGGCTGCCTTCTAAGGCTTCCTGATATTCCTGCATTGCTGTTTACCCACTGCTCCGCAAACTGCTTTTTTAAAAGCAATCCCAATTTTTTTTTTTGTCCTGCTGAGAAGAAAAAAAACTGCTTCTGCTGCTAGCGATTTGGCCTGCACAACACACCAGTCACTGTGTGTGCAGTGCAAGGGGAGGCTATATAGTGGTGTATCAGTGGTGTTGGTTGTTGGGCTGCCTTCTAAGGCTTCCTGACATTCCTGCATTGCTGTTTACCCACTGCTCCGCAAACTGCTTTTTTAAAAGCAATCCCAATTTTTTTTTTTTGTCCTGCTGAGAAGAAAAAAAAACTGCTTCTGCTGCTAGCGATTTGGCCTGTACAACACACCAGTCACTGTGTGTGCAGTGCAAGGGGAGGCTATATAGTGGTGTATCAGTGGTGTTGGTTGTTGGGCTGCCTTCTAAGGCTTCCTGACATTCCTGCATTGCTGTTTACCCACTGCTCCGCAAACTGCTTTTTTAAAAGCAATCCCAATTTTTTTTTTTGTCCTGCTGAGAAGAAAAAAAACTGCTTCTGCTGCTAGCGATTTGGCCTGCACAACACACCAGTCACTGTGTGTGCAGTGCAAGGGGAGGCTATATTGTGGTGTATCAGTGGTGTTGGTTGTTGGGCTGCCTTTTAAGGCTTCCTGACAGGCTGGCATTGCTGTTTACCCACTGCTCTGCAAACTGCTTTTTTAAAAGCAATCCAATCTCCCTTATCCTCTAGTCACTTTTGTCACAGCTGTGCCATCGAGCCTGTGACATAGCGCTCAGATATCAGTGGGCCTCACACAATCCAAAAGTGCCCAGTGTCCACAAGTGTCTGCAGAAATTCAAAATCTCCCTTATCCTCTCGTCACTTTTGTCACAGCTGTGCCATCGAGCCTGTGACATAGCGCTCAGATATCAGTGGCCCTCACACAATCCAAAAGTGTCCAGTGTCCACAAGTGTCTGCAGAAATTCAAAATCTCCCTTATCCTCTAGTCACTTTGGTCACAGCTGTGCCATCGAGCCTGTCACATAGCGCTCAGATATTCATTGGGCCTCACACAATCCAAAAGTGTCCAGTGTCCACAAGTGTGTGCAGAAATTCAAAATCTCCCTTATCCTCTAGTCACTTTGGTCACAGCTGTGCCATCGAGCCTGTCACATAGCGCTCAGATATTCATTGGGTCTCACACAATCCAAAAGTGTCCAGTGTCCACAAGTGTGTGCAGAAATTCAAAATCTCCCTTATCCTCTCGTCACTTTTGTCACAGCTGTGCCATCGAGCCTGTGACATAGCGCTCAGATATCAGTGGCCCTCACACAATCCAAAAGTGTCCAGTGTCCACAAGTGTGTGCAGAAATTCAAAATCTCCCTTATTCTCTAGTCACTTTGGTCACAGCTGTGCCATCGAGCCTGTCACATAGCACTCAGATATTCATTGGGCCTCACACAATCCAAAAGTGTCCAGTGTCCACAAGTGTGTGCAGAAATTCAAAATCTCCCTTATCCTCTAGTCACTTTGGTCACAGCTGTGCCATCGAGCCTGTCACATAGCGCTCAGATATTCATTGGGCCTCACACAATCCAAAAGTGTCCAGTGTCCACAAGTGTGTGCAGAAATTCAAAATCTCCCTTATCCTCTCGTCACTTTTGTCACAGCTGTGCCATCGAGCCTGTGACATAGCGCTCAGATATCAGTGGCCCTCACACAATCCAAAAGTGTCCAGTGTCCACAAGTGTCTGCAGAAATTCAAAATCTCCCTTATCCTCTTGTCACTTTTGTCACAGCTGTGCCATCGAGCCTGTGACATAGCGCTCAGATATCAGTGGGCCTCACACAATCCAAAAGTGTCCAGTGTCCACAAGTGTGTGCAGAAATTCAAAATCTCCCTTATCCTCTCGTCACTTTTGTCACAGCTGTGCCATCGAGCCTGTGACATAGCGCTCAGATATCAGTGGCCCTCACACAATCCAAAAGTGTCCAGTGTCCACAAGTGTGTGCAGAAATTCAAAATCTCCCTTATCCTCTCGTCACTTTTGTCACAGCTGTGCCATCGAGCCTGTGACATAGCGCTCAGATATCAGTGGGCCTCACACAATCCAAAAGTGTCCAGTGTCCACAAGTGTCTGCAGAAATTCAAAATCTCCCCTGTCCTATAGACACCTTGTACCTTGTTTTACATTACTATATAGTTTGTTGGATTTTGTCTACATTTCTACCAAAAATGAGGAAGGCTGGTGGAAGAGGCCGTGGAATTGGGCAGGGGTTGGCAGCTGGTAATGATGGTGTTGGTGGTGGATCTGATGGTAGTGGCAAGAGCAAAATAGGACCGAATGCAGGAGGTGTTGAGCCTGCGTCATCGTCTGGCTACATAAGGCCTCGAACGCTTAGTTTTCTAGGAGTTGGCAAACCGCTTTTAAAGCCAGAGCATCAGGAAAAAGTTTTGTCTTACATTGCTGACTCAGCCTCCAGCTCTATCGCCTCCTCTTCTTCAGTTGTAAAAAGTAAAAGCACTGAGTCGTCATTGGAGGCTCATGTTCATGAACCACACCTTTCCTTGTGTCCTTCACCCCAACCAAGATTGAAGGATGACGCAGGCCATACTACTGATTACTCCATGGAGCTGTTTTCACATACCATGCCTGGATTATCAAGTCAAATGGTGAATTACCCAGGCCAAGATGAATCTGACATGGAGTGCACTGATGCACAGCCGCTGATGGATGATTCTGCTGGTACATTCACTCAGAGCACTACATTGTCCTCGCAGTGTACAGAGCCAGATTCTGACCCTGATGAGACTCAGGTGCCCCTTCCCGCACACTATACCACCATACACGGTGACACAGAGGAAGGTGCACATGACATAGAAGAGGAGGTGATGGATGACCCAGTTGTTGACCCAGATTGGCATCCATTGGGGGAAGAGGGTGCTGCTTCCAATAGCTCAGATGAGGAGCATCCACAGCAGACATCGACATCGCAACAGCTGTTATCTGGCAGGCCCGGAGCACTCCAAAGACAGGTTCCAAACATCAAAAGAGTTGCTGGACAGCTTGTCCAGAGGGTCAAAAGATCACAGCATGCTAGGCCGCAAAATGTCTGCCAAAGTAGGAAGAGTGCAGTGTGGCACTTTTTTGACCAAAATCCTCATGATCAGGCCAAGGTTATCTGTAAGAAGTGCGCAAAGACCTTTAGCCGAGGGAAAAATCTGAAAAATTTGAATACCAGTTGCATGCTTAGACATTTAACCAGCATGCACTTGCAAGCGTGGACACAACACCAAACCTCAAGTGCCACATGTGCAACTGATCACAACGAAGGTAGTCAGCAACGCTACATTGTTTCCCCCACTGTAAGCCCACCGGTTAGCACAGCAGCAAATGTTGAGGTGTCGTTGCAAGGCCACAGCAGTCAGAGAATCCCACTGTTATATCAACGAAAGACTGATTCTAGGCCATCAGAAAGAACACCAACTCCATCACCATCATCAACCCTCTCTCAGTCCGCCCTGTCCACCGCTACTTCCACCATATGCAGCTCTCAAGTCCAGCTCACCCTCCCAGACACTATGAGTAGGTCAAGAAAGTACTCAGTCTCTCATCCGCGTACACTGGGTTTGAACGCCCACATTGCCAAACTAATCTCGTTTGAGATGATGCCCTTTCGGTTGGTGGAAAGCACAGCTTTCCGCGAACTCATGGCCTATGCAGTACCACGCTATGACCTACCCAGTCGCCACTTCTTCTCTCGCAAAGCCATCCCAGCCCTCCACCATCATGTGAAAGACCGCATTGTCCATGCACTCAAGCAGTCAGTGAGCGGAAAGGTGCACCTCACAACTGATGCATGGTCCAGTCGGCATGGCCAGGGCCGTTAAGTGTCCATCACTGCGCACTGGTTAATGTGGTGGATGCAGGGTCCACAGGGGACAGCGGTGGTGGGACAGTGCTGCCTAGCCCACGGTATAGGAAACAGTTGGCTGTAGGCGTTCCACCCTCCTCCTCCTCCTCCTCCAGAAGCGAAAGCTCGTCCACAGAGCGCAGTCGTACGAGCACTCCATCTGCAGCTGCCACTGTTGCACACGATGTGTCCCCCTATCGAGCAGCTAGTGGAAAGCGTCAGCAGGCTGTGTTGCAGATGATGTGTTTGGGCAACAGACACACTGCCGAGGTGCTGGTCGAGTACTTGAAGCGACAAACTGAGTCATGGCTGGGCAGTGTACATCTTGAGGCAGGCAAGGTAGTTAGTGATAACGGCCGTAATTTTGTGGCAGCCATAGCCCTTTCAAAACTCAGCCATGTACCTTGCTTGGCTCACACCTTGAACCTGGTGGTGCAGTGCTTCCTCAAAAATTATCCGGAGTTAACAGCCCTGCTCCAGAAGGTGCGAAGACTGTGCGCGCACATCCGCCGGTCGCCTGTACACTCCGTTCGTATGCAGAAGCTGCAGCGATTGCTCCACCTTCCCAACCACCGCCTCATTATCGACATTGCAACAAGGTGGAACTCCACCCTGCACATGGTGGAGCGGCTGTGCGAGCAGAGGCAGGCCATAATGCATTTGTGGGAGGATACATGGCCAGGCACTTTGAGAGCAGACATGGAGTTGACAGGTGTGCAGTGGTCGAAGCTGAAAGACCTCTGTAAAGTCCTTCAGTGTTTTGAGGAATGCACACGGCTGGTAATTGCAGACGACACCTTCCTAAGCATGAGCATCCCACTTATGCGTCTGCTCATGCAAACTTTGACCCACCTTAAGGAGCAGGCGTCTGCAGCCAATGTTGATGAGGAGGAAGAGGAGGAGGGAATCCTTGATGACATTCAGCCATTGTCTGCTCAGGGACCTCTCCTGGACGAGGTGGAGGAAGAAGAGGAGGAGGAGGAGGATGATGGGGATGATTACTTAGGGGAGGAGGATGCATCTCGTGGGGCAAGTGAAAATGTTGGCGTGGCAAGGTCTGGTACAGGGTTTGTGCGTGACTGGAGGGATGTGGATTTGCCAGAAAGTGCTCCTCCAACCAGCACTCGCAGTGCATCATTGACACCGGGAACATTGGCCCACATGTCAGATTATGCCTTGCAGATCCTAAAAAGGGACCCACGCATTGCCAAAATGATGAACGATGACGACTACTGGTTGGCCAGCATCCTGGATCCACGCTATAAAGGCAAATTACAAAACATCATGCCACAGGAGAACCTTGACCTAATATTGGCTAATAAACAAGCAACTCTGGTAAATCGGTTGCTTGAGGCATTCCCAGCACACAGCAGCGGAGATGGTTCTCACACGAGCCGTACGGGCCGGGGGCAGCTTGGCAGAGGTGTTCGTGGTGCACACAGCAGAAGTGGCATTGGAGACAGGGGTTTCATGACAATGTTGTGGACTGATTTTTCAAGTACCGCTCACACAACTGGTAATACTGCATCGATGGAAAGTGACAGGAGACAGCAGTTGTCAACTATGGTTACAAACTACTTTTCCTCCCATATCGATGTTCTCCCACACAGGTCATTCCCCTTTGACTATTGGGCCGCTAAACTGGACACCTGGCCTGAATTGGCACAATATGCCTTACAGGAGCTCGCTTGCCCAGCTGCAAGTGTGCTATCGGAAAGAGTCTTCAGTGCAGCTGGATCAATCCTGACAGAAAAAAGGACCCGTCTGTCAACCCAAAATGTGGATGATCTAACCTTCATTAAAATGAACCACGCATGGGTTTCCAAGGATTTTGTCCCACCGTCCCCTGATGACACATAGGGTGACAGAAAAATGGCTTGCTTTGGTCCACCTCTTCCTGGGACTTGACCTATTTCACCTTTTGCATCAGCTGAATGTCCAACATCAACATATGCCACTTTCTAAAACTCCCTAACTGTGCTGCCTCCCCCCCCCATGGCCGGGGTCACCACCTAGCGCACGACACCGTGCGAGTGAAGTTGCCCTGGACAGGTGGGTAGGCCGACTCTTGGGCGCGGGCACTGGCACAGGGTCCTTCATAGTGCAATCAAGTGTCTCTGACGGTGGTGGTGCACACCCGCCGTCAGACACACAGCCGTACTATGAGGGGCCCAGTGCCAGTACCGACGCCCACGAGTGGGCCCCCCTTGCTTGGGCAGGGCCCCAGCATTTGCAATCTTTACCTCTCCCTGCTCCTCCGCTGTGTAGTCTGGGCCGTCAAATCCATACTGTGCCTGACACCGTCTGAGCCTGCCTCCTGATGTATAGACATATATTTTGAATGTGTACGCTATCCATACATGTTATCTGGGGATACGGTACCCTTTCTAACCTTTGTGCAATCACGTGCAATCCATACTGGGCCTAACACCGTCTGAGCCTGCCTCCTGATGTATAGACATATATTTTGAATGTGTACGCTATCCATACATGTTATCCGGGGAAACGGTACCCTTTCTAACCTTTGTGCAATCACGTGCAATCCATACTGGGCCTAACACCGTCTTCCTGCCTCCTGATGTATAGACATATATTTTGAATGTGTACGCTATCCATACATGTTATCTGGGGATACGGTACCCTTTCTAACCTTTGTGCAATCACGTGCAATCCATACTGGGCCTAACACCGTCTGAGCCTGCCTCCTGATGTATAGACATATATTTTGAATGTGTACGCTATCCATACATGTTATCCGGGGAAACGGTACCCTTTCTTACCTTTGTGCAATCACGTGCAATCCATACTGGGCCTAACACCATCTGAGCCTGCCTCCTGATGTATAGACATATATTTTGAATGTGTACGCTATCCATACATGTTATCTGGGGATACGGTACCCTTTCTAACATTTGTGCAATCACTTGCAAGTAGAGTTGAGCGATACCGTCCGATACTTCAAAGTATCGGATCGGAATGGATCGGCCGATCTTTAAAAAAAGTATCGGTATCGCCGATTCCGATACCGGAAGTCCCATTCAAGTCTATGGGACTTCCGGTATCGGAATAAGAAAAACCCTGTTTTTGCCTTGTACAGCCTCTCTGGGGTCTGTACGGGCCTTTCGGGGGGCTGTGCCGGCCTGCCAGGGGGTCTGTGCAGGCTCCGGTGGTCTGTGCCGGCCTGCCGGCGGGCTGTGCCGGCCTGCCGGTGGTCTGTGCAGGCTCCGGTGGGCTGTGCCGGCCTGCCGGGGGGCTGTGCCGGCCTGCCGGGGGGCTGTGCCGGCCTGCCGGTGGTCTGTGCAGGCTCCGGGGGGCTGTGCCAGCCTGCCGGGGGGCTGTGCCGGCCTGCCGGTGGTCTGTGCAGGCTTCGGGGGTCTGTGCAGGCATCGTCCGATGGGACTACAAGTCCCATCGGGCGATGCCTGCTACCATGACAGTGATTGACACATTAGCCAATGATGGGACAGTAGTAGTCCGATCATCCGGCTAATGTGTTGAATGTAAAAAAAAAAAAAAAAAAAAAAAAAAATTACATGCTACATACATGCTACATACATACAACATGCATACTACATACATGCTACATTCATACTACATACTACATACATGCTACATTCATACTACATAAATACTACATGCAACATACATACTACATATATACTACATACATACTACATGCATGCTACATACATACCACATACATACTACATACATACTACATACATACTACATACATACTACATGCATGCTACATGCTACATACATAACACATATATACTACATGCATGCTACATACATACTACATGCTACATACATACCACATACATACTACATGCATGCTACATACATACTACATGCTACATACATACTACATACATACTACATGCATGCTACATACATACTACATACATACTACATACATGCTACATACATACTACATGCTACATACATACTACATATATACTACATACATGCTACATGCTACATACATACTACATATATACTACATGCATGCTACATATATACTACATGCATGCTACATATATACTACATGCATGCTACATACATACTGCATGCTACATGCATACTACATACATACTACATACATACTACATGCTACATACATACCACATATATACTACATACATGCTACATGCTACATACATACTACATATATACTACATGCATGCTACATACATACTACATATATACTACATGCATGCTACATACATACTGCATGCTACATGCATGCTACATACATACTACATACATACTACATGCTACATACATACCACATATATACTACATACATACAATACATTCATACAATACATACATAGACATACAGTACATATAACATAGAGTAACATACTTACCAATACTTGTCACATTGTTCCCCGAAGCCATTGTCTTTTCCGGAATAAATATTAACATAACAAACCACAAAAATACTCACCCACGATCCGAAGCAGTCCACGAGTGTGTCCCACGACGATCTTGGGTAGAGAACGGCAGCATCAGATGATGCTGCCGTTCTCTACGGGCTGTAGGAATCCAATGACGGAAGGTAGGTATCCTTCCGCACTGTATTCCTCCGCCACTTAAAAAAAAAAAAAAGTCCCTAGTCTCACTTTATGCCATTGCTGTGTGGGAATTTCCCACGCAGCAATGGCATAAAGTGAGACTAGGGACTTTTTTTTTTTTTTAAGTGGCGGAGGAATACAGTGCGGAAGGATACCTACCTTCCGTCATTGGATTCCTACAGCCCGTAGAGAACGGCAGCATCATCTGATGCTGCAGTTCTCTACCCAAGATCGTCGTGGGACACACTCGTGGACTGCTTCGGATCGTGGGTGAGTATTTTTGTGGTTTGTTATGTTAATATTTATTCCGGAAAAGACAATGGCTTCGGGGAACAATGTGACAAGTATTGGTAAGTATGTTACTCTATGTTATATGTACTGTATGTCTATGTATGTATTGTATGAATGTATTGTATGTATGTAGTATATATGTGGTATGTATGTAGCATGTAGTATGTATGTAGTATGTATGTAGCATGCATGTAGCATGCAGTATGTATGTAGCATGCATGTAGTATATATGTATGTATGTAGCATGCATGTAGTATATATGTAGTATGTATGTAGCATGTATGTAGTATGTATGTAGTATGTATGTAGCATGTAGCATGTATGTAGTATATATGTGGTATGTATGTAGCATGTAGTATGTATGTAGTATGTATGTAGTATGCATGTAGCATGCAGTATGTATGTAGCATGCATGTAGTATATATGTAGCATGCATGTAGTATATATGTAGTATGTATGTAGCATGTAGCATGTATGTAGTATATATGTAGTATGTATGTAGCATGTATGTAGCATGTATGTAGTATGTATGTAGTATGTATGTAGCATGCATGTAGTATGTATGTAGTATGTATGTAGCATGCAGTATGTAGCATGTATGTAGCATGTATGTAGTATATATGTAGTATGTATGTAGCATGTAGTATGTATGTAGTATGTATGTAGTATGCATGTAGTATATATGTAGTATGTATGTAGCATGTAGTATGTATGTAGCATGCATGTAGTATATATGTAGTATGTATGTAGCATGTAGTATGTATGTAGCATGTAGTATGTATGTAGCATGCATGTAGTATGTATGTAGTATTTTTTTTTTTTTTTTTAACATTTAACACATTAGCCGGATGATGGGACTACTACTGTCCCATCATTGGCTAATGTGTCAATCACTGTCATGGTAGCAGGCATCGCCAGATGGGACTTGTAGTCCCATCGGACGATGCTTGCACAGACCCCCGGACATCAGCACAGCCCCCCGGCAGGCCGGCACAGCCCCCCGGCAGGCCGGTACAGACCCCCACAGGGTGCACAGACCACCGGCAGGCCGGCACAGCCCCCCGGCAGGCCGGTACAGACCTCCGCAGGGTGCACAGACCACCGGCAGGCCGGCACAGCCCCCCGGCAGGCCGGTACAGACCCCGGGCAGTCCACACAGCCCCCCGGCAGGCCGGCAGAGACCCCCGGAAGGCCCGAAATGACGGCGCATCATGATGCGCACACACCGCGCATCATGATGACGTCAGGCTGTCAATCAACTTTGAACTTCCGATTCCGATGCCGAATTCCGATATTGAAAAAATATCGGAAGTCGGTATCGGAATTCCGATACAGCAAGTATCGGCCGATACCCGATACTTGCGGTATCGGAATGCTCAACACTACTTGCAAGCCATACTGGGCCTTACACCGTCTGAGCCTGCCTCCTGATGTATAGACATATATTTTGAATGTGTACGCTATCCATACATGTTATCCGGGGATACGGTACCCTTTCTAACCTTTGTGCAAACACGTGCAATCCATACTGGGCCTAACACCGTCTGAGCCTGCCTCCTGATGTATAGACATATATTTTGAATGTGTACGCTATCCATACATGTTATCTGGGGATACGGTACCCTTTCTCACCTTTGTGCAATCACGTGTAATCCATACTGGGCGTGAGAACGGCTGGCGAGCTGTTAAGCAAGCTACAGCACCTGTGGTTTGCACACGTAAGTTTTTCATTTTTTCAGGAATGACGGTTAGGCCTAATTCCGGATCTGCGGTTGACCTGCACTTACTGGGAAATCATTGTTCGCGGGTAATAATTGTAATCAGTGATCCCCATCACTAACGTTGTTCAGCGGGTTATCTGCACCTGTAAGCGACAAACGCTGGCCTTTTCAGTGTAGCGCACATGCAGCCACGGACATGTAAGGGCATGACACACCAGTTATTGGCCAATATCATGTGCCAGAGCCTCACGTGTCCCTCTAGTAAGCCGGACTCGGACCGGGGGGCATGACGGAGTCTCGTTCGTTAACGGAATTAAGCTTGCAATGTGTGCATCTGTTCTGTAGCTGGCATGGTTGAGGTTTCCCAGGTGGAGTCGAATTTAACCGTAGGCTCCACTCCTGGTGGTGCCCTTCTGGACATTCCTTTAAGGTTCAGCTTTGCAACCATACTGGCCACGTAAAACAAACACTTTGCCTTCATGAACGCTGTTTGGAGGGTCATGACTCGTGGGAATAACGCCGCCCAATCAGTTAACCTGCTAGAGAGATCGTTCGTTGCTCCCAAGCATGACATCACACTCCCTAGGAAGAAGGTAATGCCACTGTGGCGACCGTACTCCTGGGGGCGACACAAGTGCACTGATGCCCAGCCACTGCTCGATGAATCTGCTGGTACATTGACCCAGACCACTACATTCCCCTCGCACGCTACACAACCTGAATCTGACCCTGATGAAACTCAGGTTACTCTTCCCATATACAGTTCCATCTTACACGGTGACAAAGAGGAAGCTGCAGATGAAAGTGCAGGTTCGGCCCACCCGCCATCAGACACACCACCGTACTATCAGGGGCCCTGTGCCAGTGCCGTCGCCAACGAGTGGGCTTCCCCTGCTTGCTCAGGATCACAGCACTTGCAAAGTTGAAATACTGTGCAGTGAGATGGAAGATGGGGACGACGAGGAGTCCAGACAAGTACAGGGATTCCCTAGCTAGGAGACTTATTTGATTGTTTTCAATGTTGGGACAGCAATTTTTGGGGAGCACTATACTCTGGAGAATGATAGATGGGGCCGACCATACACTGGAACATTCCAAAGGTGGACATCAGACACTGGAGCAGCATTTACAGGGCCCAATATACACTAGAGCATTAGAAATGGGGCCCATTATGTTTGGAGCATTATTTGGGCCCATAAGACAGTGGAGCTTCATCCATGGGGACCAACATACAGTGGGGAAAAAAAGTATTTAGTCAGTCAGCAATAGTGCAAGTTCCACCACTTAAAAAGATGAGAGGCGTCTGTAATTTACATCATAGGTAGACCTCAACTATGGGAGACAAACTGAGAAAAAAAAATCCAGAAAATCACATTGTCTGTTTTTTTTTCATTTTATTTGCATATTATGGTGGAAAATAAGTATTTGGTCAGAAACAAGCAATCAAGATTTCTGGCTCTCACAGACCTGTAACTTCTTCTTTAAGAGTCTCCTCTTTCCTCCACTCATTACCTGTAGTAATGGCACCTGTTTAAACTTGTTATCAGTATAAAAAGACACCTGTGCACCCCCTCAAACAGTCTGACTCCAAACTCCACTATGGTGAAGACCAAAGAGCTGTCAAAGGACACCAGAAACAAAATTGTAGCCCTGCACCAGGCTGGGAAGACTGAATCTGCAATAGCCAACCAGCTTGGAGTGAAGAAATCAACTGTGGGAGCAATAATTAGAAAATGGAAGACATACAAGACCACTGATAATCTCCCTCGATCTGGTGCTCCAAGCAAAATCCCACCCCGTGGGGTCAGAATGATCACAAGAACGGTGAGCAAAAATCCCAGAACCACGCGGGGGGACCTAGTGAATGAACTGCAGAGAGCTGGGACCAATGTAACAAGGCCTACCATAAGTAACACACTACGCCACCATGGACTCAGATCCTGCAGTGCCAGACGTGTCCCACTGCTTAAGCCTGTACATGTCCGGGCCCGTCTGAAGTTTGCTAGAGAGCATTTGGATGATCCAGAGGAGTTTTGGGAGAATGTCCTATGGTCTGATGAAACCAAACTGGAACTGTTTGGTAGAAACACAACTTGTCGTGTTTGGAGGAAAAAGAATACTGAGTTGCATCCATCAAACACCATACCTACTGTAAAGCATGGTGGTGGAAACATCATGCTTTGGGGCTGTTTCTCTGCAAAGGGGCCAGGACGACTGATCCGGGTACATGAAAGAATGAATGGGGCCATGTATCGTGATATTTTGAGTGCAAACCTCCTTCCATCAGCAAGGGCATTGAAGATGAAACGTGGCTGGGTCTTTCAACATGACAATGATCCAAAGCACACTGCCAGGGCAACGAAGGAGTGGCTTCGTAAGAAGCATTTCAAGGTCCTGGAGTGGCCTAGCCAGTCTCCAGATCTCAACCCTATAGAAAACCTTTGGAGGGAGTTGAAAGTCCGTGTTGCCAAGCGAAAAGCCAAAAACATCACTGCTCTAGAGGAGATCTGCATGGAGGAATGGGCCAACATACCAACAACAGTGTGTGGCAACCTTGTGAAGACTTACAGAAAACGTTTGACCTCTGTCATTGCCAACAAAGGATATATCACAAAGTATTGAGATGAAATTTTGTTTCTGACCAAATACTTATTTTCCACCATAATATGCAAATAAAATGAAAAAAAAACAGACAATGTGATTTTCTGGATTTTTTTTTCTCAGTTTGTCTCCCATAGTTGAGGTCTACCTATGATGTAAATTACAGACGCCTCTCATCTTTTTAAGTGGTGGAACTTGCACTATTGCTGACTGACTAAATACTTTTTTTCCCCACTGTATACTGTAGCATTATGTGGAGCTCATCATATACTGTTTCAAACATTATATGGGACCAATGATTCTGTATGGAGAAATAGATGGGCCTCGTCATGAGATGTAAAAAGTGAAGTATTTTTCATTGTACTATACCGCTATTTCTCTGCCGTATCGGAGCATGATGAGTTGTGGTATGTGTTAAAGGGGCGCTCTTTCGCCCAGGGCACATGAAAACCTGCAGCCAGCCCTCCCCCCCCCCACAACTTTAGCCAAATAACCCCCATTTTTCAGTGCGTAACTTGTATTATGAAGTTAATTAAGGTTGACAAGCTTAAGTAAGAAGAATTGATGCTTTTGGCATTCAAATGGGCACTGTAGGTGTGTTTCCTGTCCTCCTCTCACTGCCGACTTTTATTCCCCATTGACTTACATTGGGTTTCGTGTTTCGGGACGACCCCGACTTTTCCCCATAATCGGACGATCTTGCTCGACCCGACTTTTGGAAAAGTCGGGTTTCACGAAACGAAACGCGACCCTAAAAAACCAAAAGTCGCTCAACTCTAGTCAGCACAAAGAAATGTAACAAGAAATTAAACCATTGCATGTACACAAAATAAAAATGAAAATAACCATGCAAAAGGCAATCTGTCACTCAGCCCAATCAACAGAAAAATAAAAATGTTACAGATGTCAGAAAATAGCAAGTCCATCAAAGTTTTCATCCTCTTACTATATTGCAATCATATTATATAGCACTGTGTAATTACAATTGCTCATTTTGCCTTTCTACCCAGATAATTCTCTTTTCCATTAGGTCTATGTAGAAACAGGAGGTCAATTTTTCATGTATGAGTCATGAGTCACTGCAAAAGTTCCTGGTAGAGGGAGGAGGGGGCAGCTGGGTCAGCAGTTGAAGAGGGGAATAAGTAATGCAGGGACAAGAGACTTCCTGCTTCTACAAAGAGCAGATAAAAGAGAATTAGCTGTGTAGAAAGGGAAAATGAGCAATTGTAAGTACTTTAGGGATTCACGTTCTCAGGTAGGCATTAGGTAGTGTTCACACAGGCAATGTGGTTTGGTCAAAATAGGTGCAATTTTATTGCTTTCATAAAACTCTAAAGAATTCAAAACCAAACAGTCTATTCTGGGCAAAAAAGGTATAACTGTTCTGTCTCCAACATCTAATTTGTTACCTCTAATTATTTGTTTTGCATAATGCCGCAGGTTATTCATTAGTACGAATATAGAACACTTGTATCTTCAGAAGGTTAATAATCTTTATTTGGTCTGTAGTGTTTTGGCTCCCGCTAGCGGCCAAAGTCATGTTTACGGTCTTATTCTCTATTTTCTATATCTTATATATATCCTATATATATTCTCCTCCCCTTTTGCAATGCATTGTGGTAGCTCAGCCTCCATTCCCTTCACCCTGCATTCAAGAAGAGACATCTCCACTATAGTCCCTTTGCGATTGCATTGCAAGTATGTACAGTTGTGGCCAAAAGTATTGACACCCCTGCAATTCTGTCAGATATTACTCAGTTTCTTCCTGCGCCGTGGCTTTTTGCAGGCTGTTCCTCCACTCTCCCAGAGGTCGGTCCGGGGTGTCACCGGCCTCCACTGCTCCTCCGCAGCTCCCGCTCCCGTTGTCTGGCATCCGCTGCTGCTCTTCATCCCGCCCTTCGGCAGGACCAGCCTCCAGGCCAGATAGTTCCGCAGGAACGGCCGTCAACAGTTCCTCCAGCAGCCACCCCGGGTAGTCCACTTCAGCGCCAACCCCCTCCTGCTCGCAGGTCACCAGCGTTGCAGGGGCACAGAGTCTCTTTCGGGCTTTCTTTTGCTGGCTCCAAACACAGTCCCAATTTGTATTCCACTCGGGAACCATCCTGCAAAACAAATTTTCTTCTTCCGTTCCGGATCCACCTGAGGAAAACCAGCAATCCACAGTCCAGTTTTTGTACCGCCCCGGATCCTCTGATGACAGCCAATGATCCAGAGCAAAGTCTCAAATTTGTAATCCACAAGTAAAGCAACTCGAGTCCTTTTGGGCTCTTCTGACGCAGGCTTGCCGCTGAAGTTGGCGTATTGGCGGCAGCGATCCTGCCGACTATGCCAAATGTAGTAAGGGCCAGATTGGGGGGTAGTCCACTGCTTACCGCGAACAGACGACACAGAAACGAGACGGAGGCAGATTTTTGGGTACAACAGGTCCGAGTTTATTGGCCGTCCTCCTGACGACCGTAGAAATACACCGCAGCACCTTTACAGCTCTCCGTATTCAGGCCCGGGTACCTGCACCTTCCTTCTGTCGTAGTGACGTTCCTCGCGGCTCTTTCACTGGGGCTGCCCTAGGCCTATCTACCGCCAGCGCTTCACCAGTCCGAGGTCATCATCAATTTGGTATCCCCGGGGCCTCGTCTGTTCTGCGGTTCTTCGTGTCGGGGCCACCCCCCTGACTTCTTTTCTCCTCAGTCCCCTGGTCGAGCTCTCCACTGCTGTTCGCTCTCCTTCACTGTCTCTTCTCCTCCTGAGCTCTTCCCGGGACTGGAAACCTCTGGAACCCTCTCCTGTCCTATTTATCTCCCTCCTCGGGAAATCCCCTCCTGGGTTCCTATATCTCCGCCCCCATAACTAAGCATTTTCATAGCCTTAAGCTGCTGTTAAGCCCTGTTCTCACACTCCCCCCTGCCATCTTGTGGTCAAACTTAGGTACTGCACTCCTATTCCATTTTCCCCAGCTGCTTCCCTTTTATTATGACCAACGTCCATCTATAGTGCACCAACCGTCCCTCCTCCCTACAGACAAGTCCGTCCATCAGGTCACCTTCCCTACACTGGCATAGGACCATTGGTCTCCGGTTTAAAGTCGGCGATATGGTTTGGTTGTCCTCAAAAGATATTCCCATGAAGATTGCATCTCCAAAATTCAAGCCAAGGTTTATTGGACCTTATAAGATTTTGGAAATCCTTAACCCCGTTTCTTTTCATTTGGCTCTTCCAGTTACGTTTAAGATTCATAACGTCTTTCATAAATCTTTGTTGAAAAGGTTTGCGGAGCCAGTCCTTCCCATGGCAGCGCCCCCTGACCCTGTACTGGTTAAGGTTAATTTGGAGAATGAGGTAGAGAAGATATTGGATTCTCGTCTGGCTAGACGGAGGCTTCAGTACTTGGTCAAGTGGAAGGGTTATGGCCAGGAGGATAATTCTTGGGTCTCTGCTTCTGACATCCATGCCAAGAGAATGATTGGTGCCTTTCACCGGGCCCATCCTGATCGGCCTGGTGGCGTGGATGAGGGTTTGGTGACCCCTCCTCAAGGGGGGGTACTGTTGTGAACTCCCTTGCTCGGATTTCTGAGCCGAAGCTCCCTCTGGTGGTTACTGAGAGTAGTGGAGCTGGCCAGGTGGAGGTTCTCCACCTGATGATGATAATTGGGAATCTGGGATTGCTGGCTGGGAGCATATAATGGAGCTGTCTGGTCTTGAAGGTTGCTGGTGATTTTTTCCTCTGTGTGCATTTGGAGCTCCTTTGTCCCCTGCCTGATCTGCATGTTCAGCTAAGTGATTCTTTTATTAATCCTTTGCATCTAATTTGGTTGTGTCTTTTTTTGCTTTGCTGCTAGGGTCCAGCCTGCTCCCTGCTGGGGGCAGCGCTGGGCCCTGCTTCATATGTTGCAGCTTGTTCAGTCCCCTGTTATGTTAGTATCTTTTTGCTTGCTGCCAGTTTATACCAGAGTGCTGATCTAGCGGGGGTGAGATCGTTTGCGCTCAGGTTTTTTTTTTATATAAGAAGTGTTGGACTTTTTTAGGGTTTTGTGCGTGATTGCAGACAGTATCTTTTTCTATCCTGTCTAGACAGCTTGGGTCCCACCGTTTGCTTAGTCTGTTCTCTGACTGTGTGTCTCATCTTGTCTCACCGACAATATATGTTTGGGGGCTGTATATTCCTTTGGGGATCTGCTCCGGGGCAGTTTAGATTTCATCTTTCTGTCTTTAGGCTTAGTTAGTCCTCCGGCTGTGATGAAGCATCTAGGGCATCGTAGGAATGCTCCACAGCTACTGCTAGTTGTGCGGATAGGATCAGGGGTCTGCAATCCGCTTAGTTACCAACCTCTCTGGTCTTCTGGTGGCTTAGCCTGTTCCTGCCATCCTCCTCGGTGACCCATTCATAACAGTTAACATTGTGGAGGCAACCTCTTCCCTCGATTCATGGTGCTGCGCTGTGGTATACCATCCTAATAAACCAGGCCAGATTAGAGTGGTGTTCGATTCCAGTGCTAAGTTTGATGATGTCTGAATGACTGACAGGACCAGACTTCAATAACAAACTGCTGGGAGTATTTATGCGCTTCCGTAAAGATTCCATTGCTTTCATCACTGACATCCAGCAAATGTTCCATTGTGAGAGAGAGAGATAAGAACTTCCTAATATTCTTCTGGTACAGAGACAATGATCCTACTAAAGAAGTCACAGAGTATCACATCTTTGGTAACAGTCATTTCACCTGCAGTCGCCATTTACGAACTCAAAAGGTCGGCTCAAAAAGGAGAAACAGAATACGGAGCAGATATCAGACAATTCATAGAAAAAGACTTTTATGTTGATGACTGTCTGAAAGCCATGCCTTCAAATGAGACTGCCATCAGACTTCTCAGGAGAGCCCAAGAGATGCTTGCCTGCTCCAACCTCAGGCTTCACAAAATAGCCTCAAACAGTCAAGAACTCATGGAAGTATTCCCTTCTCAGGACTTATGTAATGATCTCAGAGACCTGGACTTGGGGTCAGACTCTGCACCAATGCAACGCAGCCTCGGGCTTCTCTGGACTCTACAGTCAGAGTCACATTGGGTTCGTTATGGGAAATGCCTAACTCACACCACAACCAGAGCACACTATACCCAGGTTAGAGCTTTGTGCCACACTCTTAGCCGCTGAGTTAGTGGATTTCATTACATCCAAGATGGATATCGACCTGACACAGGCCAAGTTCTACTCATACAGCAAAGTCGTCCTGGGATAGATCTACAACAAAACTAGGCTATTCTACTTTTTTGTCAAAAACAGAGTGCTACGAATTAGGAGATCTATTCATCTGAACCAGTGGCATTACATATCCACCAACCAGAATCCCGCAGATCATGTAACTCGAGCAGTTGACGCAAGTCAACTGGGAAGCACAACATGGCTCTATTGTAGACTGAGGAACGTTTTCCGGACACCTTTAAACTAGTAGGAGAGGACTCGAATGCTGAAATCTGTCCTCAGGTGTGTACACTTGATACAATGACCTCTGCTATCCAGCTTGGATATTGCAGGTTCGACAAATTCTCAAGTTGGAAATCACTTATTCAAGCGATTACCTGTCTGTCCCATCTACAGTGGGTACGGAAAGTAATCAGTCCCCTTTAAATTTGCACTCTTTGTTTCATTGCAGCCATTTGGTAAATTCAAAAAAGTTCATTTTTTTCTCATTAATGTACACTTTGCATCCCATCTTGATGGAAAAAAACAAATGTAGAAATTTTTGCAAATTTATTAAAAAAGAAAACCGAAATATCATATGGTCATAAGTATTCAGACCCTTTGCTCAGACACTCATATTTAAGTCACATTCTGTCCATTTCATTGTGATCCTCCTTGAGATGGTTCTACTCCTTCATTGGAGTCCAGCTGTGTTTAATTAAGCTCATAGGACTTGATTTGGAAAGGCACACACCTGACTATATAAGACCTCACAGCGCACGTCAGACCAAATAAAAATCATGAGGTCAAAAGAACTGGCCAAGGAGCTCAAAGACAGAATTGTGGCAAGGCACAGATCTGGTCAAGGTTACAAAAGAATTTCTGTAGTACTTAAGATTCCTAAGAGCACAGTGTCCTCCATAATCCTTAAATGGAAGTTTGGGACCACCAGAAGTCTTCCTGAGCAACCGTGGGAGAGGAGCCTTGGTGAGACTGGTAAAGAAGAACCCCAAGATCACTGTGGCTGAGCTCCAGAGATGTAGTAGGGATATGAGAGAAAGTTCCACAAAGTCAACTCACTGTAGTCCTCCACCAGTCAGGTCTTTATGGCAGAGTGGCCTGTCGGAAGCCTCTCCTCAGTGCAAGACATATGAAAGCCCACATAGAGTTTGCTAAAAAAACACATGAAGGACTCCCAGACTAGGAGAAATAAGATTCTCTGGTCTGATGACATGAAGATAGACCTTTTCTGTGATAATTGTAAGCGGTATGTGTGGAGAAAACCAGGCACTGCTAATCACCTGCTCAATACAATTCCAACAGTGAAACATGGTGGTGGCAGCATCATGCTATGGGGGTATTTTTTAGCTGCAGGGACAGGATGACTGGTTGCCATTGAAGGAAACATAAATGCGGCTAAGTACGGAGATATCCTGGATGATAACTTTTCCAGAGAGCTCTGGACCTCAGACTTGGCTGAAGGTTCACCTTCCAACAAGACAATGACCCAAAGCACACAACAAAGGAGTGGCTTTGGAACAATGCTATGACCATTGTTGACTGGCCCAGCCAGAACCGTGACCTAAACCCAATTGAGCATCTCTGGAGACCTGAAAATGGCTGTTCACCAACGTTCACCATCCAACCTGACAGACCTGGAGAGGATCTGCAAGGAGGAATGGCAGAGGATACCCAAATCCAGGTGTGAAAAACTTGATTCATCATTCCCAAGAAGACTCATGGCTGTACTAGCTCAAAAGGGGTCTGAATACTTATGACCATGTGATATTTCTTTTTTTTTTTTTTTATAAATTTGCAAAAATTTCTATATTTCTTCTGGTTTCTTTCCATCAAGATGGGGTGCAGAGTGTACATTAATGAGAAAAATTGAACTTTTTTTGAATTTACCAAATGGCTGCAATGAAACAAAGAGTGAAAAATTTAAAGGGATCTGAATACTTTCCGTACCCACTGTAGCTTGCTCGTTCAGGGTGACCAGAAATTGTGACACAGAAAAATGTAAAGGTTGTCATCTTTGTAAAAATACCTAGGTTACCTCTGACTTAGAATTCCCTAGAACCTATATCATCCTCACTATTCAAAGAGAAACCTACTTTGCAGAAATCAATGTCTTATTAACAATGCTCCAATACCGGTGAGCAGCGTATTGAGAAAACTCAACCCATTCATCGACAACAACAGCCTGCTGAGAGTAGGAGGCAGAATCCAAGAAGCTAAAATTGAGTTTGTGGAGAAATCCCCTCTTATCATTCTGGTCAAGCACAAAAGAAGACTCTTTATAGAAGGAGCCATCAGAACTGCTGGCCTGTGGATTGTGCATGCAAAAAACTCATCAGTTGTGTCATCTTCAAATGCATTACCTGTTGTAAGCTCCATGGTTCGACTCAAACCCAAAAGATGACTGACCTACCAGCAGACATACTCAGCTCAGACCCTACCCTTTACCAGCGTTGGTCTCGATGTTTGGGCCTTGATCAGTTGTTACACGACATATGAGAGGCGGCCAAGCCAGTAGTAAACGTTGGGCAGTCATGTTCACTTGCACGTCAATTAGAGCCGTCCACATAATTGGAATGGCGAATTTTCCAGCGGGCCCCATCAACACTGAATTGTGGGCCCAAGATGCCAATATAGTGTTTTCAACCAGTGGAGCACCCCTAGAAAGTGCAGAAAATCCATCTCTAAAAACCCTGTTTAAAGACATATATTTATGCTATACAGAAAACATAAAGGCTTGGTGGGAGATCAAGGGATTGGAGAACTATATTAAGAATAAGATAGTGCCAAGAGGTCTCCGCATAACAATTAGACCCTTCCCTCGGACAACAAATCAAACTGTGTTGGCGGCCTGGACCAAGGAGTCGGTAGACTCCTCTGTGCGCTTCATGCAAATTCTGCTCACAGATGAGAAAAAACTCTTTGAAGAATCCAGTAAAAGACTTAATCTATTGATTAAACAAGTGCAAAAACTTAAATCAGATCCTGATTTTACCAGACGTGAGAATCTTTTACAAATGTTTCAGAATAGATTGAAGGAAAGGAAACACTCACAGTTTACACAAGATCTAGGCGAATTTAAAGACAATAAGGCGCACGATTTTCAGATCCAGAATACTGTGGAAATGTCTTCATCCGACATTGACACCTCAGACACTGAGCGATCTGAACAGGGTCTAACCGCATATCGTGGGAGAATCTCTAATAATAGATGGCGTACAGCAAGAAACCAATACAGACAAAGAGAAGGGGGGGGGGAGAGGTACTGGTATCTGGTACTACTACTCCCCCTTCGTGTCTTCATCACAAGTGTCTTTTTTAGACAGGAGACCCTCTATGAATTACGACCTGAGGAGGAGACCACAATAGCACAGGGCCAAATTATTAATTTAACATCATATGTATTTTCTAGCGTGGACTATGCTATCCTACAAAAAGGGCTTAAATTCGTCCCAACAAATTTGTTCAACTGCTTCAATTGGGTGAAGGATGTCAATTTGTTTGGACGTAATCTTAAATGGAAACTGCGTTTTCAACAACATGATTTGGAACAATGTAAGGAACAGGGAATGACAGAGGATGACTTGGAGAGTTTTCAAGCCTGGTTGGATTGTTGAGAGAGACTGAAAACAATAGAGGCAAAGGGCCTTTCACGAGTCTCAAAAAAAAGAGTACTAGAATGCCACCATGTAACATGCATTGATATATTTAGCAATTTGGTGGAAGCAGATTTGTGTAAAATCGCCAACACCCAATGTGGAATGGGAAATAATCTAACCCCAAGTGAATCCCTGGTATTGACTAGGCTTTGACAAGAACAATGAGCTTATCTTCAAGTCATCAGATAAAGTGGGTAACCTGGTAGTAATGGACCACCTAAAATATCTTGAAATGTGTGGGTCATTCCTTAATGATAAAGAGACCTATGAGATAATACCAGGAGACCCCACTAAGATTTTCTGTGATGAACTACTACAACTTTTGAACCCAGCAAGGGAAGGTGGTTTGATTTCACAGAATGTTTGTCTTTTTGGCACCAGGTACCCCGGTTATACCATCTTTTTATGCCCTCCCCAAAGTCCATAAGGGCTTAACACCTCTGAAGGGCAGCCTAATTGTGGCAGGCATTGACTCTCTTTCTCAGAATGTCGGCTTGTATATTGACCAAATCTTAAAATCATTTGTGGTGTCACTTCTGTCCTATGTAAGAGATACTTCCCATTTACTTGGTCTTCTTGAAGATATTGTTGTAGATCCTCATGTTAAATTAGCATCTATTGACGTAGAGGCTTTATACAGCAGCATTCACCATGAGATTGTGATCTGGGCAGTGAACCATTTTCTAAAGACTAGAACTGTGGAATGTGCTGAACACAAGAATTTTGTAAATCAGCTTGTCCTCTTTACTCTGACCAGAAATTATTTTATCTTTAATGGAAAATACTTCCACCAGCTCAGGGGCACGGCTATGGGGAGCCCTTGTGCTCCCACGTATGCCAACTTGTCCCTGGACTGGTGGGAGGAAACCATTATTTTCTGTGAGGAGGAGAGATGGTAGCAGTCCTCGTTCACCCTCTGGGCAAGATACATTGACGATATTTTGATTTTGTGGTCTGGCCCAGAGGGGGACTTCAGAAGATTCATTGAGGAAATAAAAATGAATACCAGAGGCATGAAATTTACATCTGAATGTCAGGAAAACAGCATAACCTTTCTGGATCTCACCATCACAAAATATTCGGACGGAAAGCTAGACACTTGTACTTATCGCAAGCCGACAGAGACAAACAGTTTTTTGCAGTGGAAGAGCCATCACCCTACACCCCTTAAACGGGGGATACCAAAGGGGCAATTTCTCTGTATCATTTGAAACTGCTCGGATTTTGAGATGTTTAAAAAGCAAGCGAAGGATCTGCATTACAGGTTCAGAGAGAGGGGATACCCGACTGACATTTTGGCGAAATCATAATAATACCCGTGAGAAAAACAGATCTGCACTCCTTAGGGGGAAAGATACACAGAAAGATGTTTCAAATTGGGTGAGACTGATCGGTACTTATGACAATCAGGCTGAAAGAGTCTATCGGATAATGGAAAAACATTGGAAAATCTTACTAGCAGATCCGAACCTAAAGAATTTTGTGTCATCGAAACCAAAAATCTCTTATAGGAGGGGCAGGTCGATTGGGGATAGGCTGGTGCACAGCCTGTGTTATGAATGAGTCACCGTAGGAGGCAAAAACAGAAATACTAGCTAAGTCCAGAAAACCAGAGAAGTTGGCAGCTATCGGATTGCAGACCCCTGAACCTAACAACAACAACTAGCAGTAGCCGTGGGGGGTTCCTACGGTGCCCTAGACCCCTCGATCACAGCCGGAGAACTACATAGCCTAAAGACAGAAAGGGAAATCTAAACTGCCCCAGAGCAGACCCCAAAGCAATAGGCAGCCCCCAAAATATAATGACGGTGAAGCAAGATGAAAAAATACTAACACAGATAGAAAGATAGGCTGAGCAAATGATGGGGCCCAAGCTAACTAAATAGGACAGGATAGGAAAGCTGCTGTCTGCAATCCGCCAAAACCCTATAGAAACAAGAGCCAACCGACTGATAGGGAAAAAAGCCCTGAAGACACTAGGCTTCAAAAAGACTATATCAGTACCCAGGTATTTTCTGAAGACAGAGCAAAAAGGAATTCAGCTCACCCCAGCAGGGAATGGCAGAAATCCAGAAAAACAAGGCAAAACAAAACCAAAACAAAAATGCAAAAAGAAGAGCAGAAAACTTAGCTTTTGAGGAGCAGGAATCAGACTGGTCTCAAAGAATCCCTCAGAGAAATCACCCGCAAGGCAGAAGGGCGACGGCTGCCTTATATCCAGTCAGCAATTCCAGTCACCCAGTCATCATTATTCTGCTCAGCTGTTTGGTAATCAGCCTCACTACCTTCCCTCACCAGAAGAGGGAGTTCATCAGACCTCAATGGTAAAGGGGAAAATGAACTCACAACAGTACCTCCCCCTTGAGGAGGGGTCACTGAACCCTCATCCACGCCACCAGGGCGATTAGGGTGAGCCCGATGAAAGGCACGCACCAATCTTTTGCAGAGGCAGAGACCCAGGAATTATCCTCCTGACCATAACCCTTCCACTTAACCAAATACTGGAGTCTCCGTCTAGCCAGAAGGGAATACAGAATCTTCTCTACCTCATATTCCATGTTACCTTCAACCAATACAGGGTCCGGAGGTGCCACCCCAGGAACAACTGGTTCAACAAACCGCTTCAACAAGGACTTATGAAACACATTATGGATTTTAAATGTGACAGGAAGAGCCAAACGAAAAGAGACCGGATTACTAATCTCCAAAATCTTGTAAGGTCCAATAAATCTAGGCTTAAACTTATGAGAAGCCACCTTCATAGCGATATTTTTTGATGATAACCAAACCACATCACCAACCTTAAACTGGGGACCAATGGTCCTATGTCGGTGGGAAAACCGCTGGGCCTTTTCCTGGGAGAGAGATAACTTATCCACCACTTGGTCCCAGATCTGGTGCATTCTCTCCACCACAGTGTCAACACCTGGGCAGGCAGAAGGCTCCACCTGCCCTGAAGAAAATCGAGGATGAAACCCAAAGTTACAAAAAAAGGTGGCATCAAAGTGGCAGAACTAGCTCTATTATTTAAAGCAAATTCGGCCAAGGGCAAAAATGAAACCCAATCATCCTGATCAGCGGAAATAAAACATCTCAAATACGACGCCAAGGTCTGGTTTGTTCTCTCCGTCTGCCCATTGGTCTGAGGGTGAAAAGCAGAGGAGAAGGACAACTGAATTCCCAGCATGGAACAGAAAGTCCTCCAAAATCTAGACACAAACTGAACTCCTCTGTCAGATACAATGTTCTCAGGAATCCCGTGCAAGCGAACCACCTGTTGCAAAAACAGGGGCACCAACTCAGAGGAAGATGGCAACTTAGGGAGTGGTACAAGATGAACCATCTTAGAGAACCTATCACAAATCACCCAAATAACAGTCATTCTCTGAGAGACAGGCATATCAGAGATGAAATCCATTGAAATATGGGTCCATGGCCTCCTGGGGACCGGCAAAGGCATTAACAACCCACTAGAGCGAGAACAAGGTTTATACCGGGAGCAAGTCCCACAGGACTGCACAAAATTCCTGACATCACAAGACAAGGCGGGCCACCAAAAAGACCGACTCACCAGATCTCTAGTACCAAAAATACCTGGATGACCAGTCAATGCAGAGCAATGAACTTCAGACATCACTCTCTTCTTCCACTGGTCAGGAACATACAACTTTCCACTGGGACAACGCTCAGGTTTGTCCTCCTGGAACTCTTCCAGAGCACGTCTCAAATCGGGCGAGATGCCAGAAAGAACTACTCCTTCGCCTAAGATGGTAGCAGGCTTGGTCACCACAGGAGAATCAGCAAAGAAGCTCCTAGAGAGGGCGTCTGCCTTGACATTCTTAGTGCCAGGAAGAAAAGAGACCACAAAATCAAAACGTGTAAAAAACAAGGCCCACCTAGCCTGTCTAGGGTTCAAGCGTTTGGCCAACTCCAGGTAAATCAAATTCTTGTGGTCAGTGATGAGCCACGACTTGATGTTTAGCTCCCTCCAACCAATGTCTCCACTCCTCAAATGCCCATTTCATGGCTAACAGTTCCCGATTCCCCACATCATAGTTACCAGGGCTGTGGAGTCGGTAAGCCAAACCTGCGACTCCGACTCCTCAATTTCCCTTACACCGACTCCGACTCCAACTCCGACTCCACGACTCCGACTCCCACACATATTGCTTATATTTAAGTGAAAAATTTATTGTAGTACAATGTGAACCTCAGACATGTAATCATTTTTATGATCCAATAATCAAGATATTTATATAGAACAGAATATATATTGGTGTACTACCCAGTTTTCATTCTTTTTGGTACAGATACGATATGGATAGACAGATATGGATAAATGGATAGATAGAGCAGATTTCTAATCTGCTTTTGCTATTGAAAACATTATCTATGAGCTCAAAAACCTTTCAGGTGATGCAGTTTTTTAAAAAGATGATCAGCTTTTGCAGCTGAAAAACGTATCCTCAAAAAACACAGGAAAAACGCTGTGTGTGAATGTAGCCTTAGATCAGGAATATAACAGCCATTTATAGGACATTTCATAACTTTCCCAAACTCCTATGAAAAAATATTCAGCACATCCTGCATTGAATTACTGTACCCAATTTATTATATATTTTAGGAGCCGGAGTCGGTCCATTTTATACCGACTCCAACTCCGGCTCCACCAAAATGAGCACCGACTCCGACTCCACAGCCCTGATAGTTACGTTCAGATGGAGAGAACTTTCGGGAAAAGAAAGCACTGGGATTCATTTTAGATGTTACAGGATCCTTTTGGGACAAAACAGCTCCTGCACCAATCTCAGAAGCACCCACCTCTGCCTGGAACGGGAGTGAGACATCAGGTTGCCGCAAAAGCGGGGCAGAAGTGAATCTTCGCTTCAGCTCCTGAAAGGAAGAAACAGCCTCCGGAGACCAATTCAACACATCAGCACCCTTCTTAGTCAGATCAGTCAATGGCTTGGCAATACTAGAAAATTTTGCTATAAATTTCCGATAAAAATTAGCAAAACCCAAAAACTTCTGGAGGGCCTTCAAAGAAGTGGGCTGAACCCAATCATAAATGGCCTGTACCTTGGCCGGGTCCATTTCAATAGTTGACGGAGACAAAATAAATCCCAAAAAAGAAATCTTCTGTACCCCAAAAAGGCATTTCGATCCTTTGACATACAGGGAATTCTCCCTCAAGATCCGGAACACAGTCCGAACATGTTCCACATGAGAATCCCAATCCTTGGAGAAGATCAAAATATCATCCAGATAGATAATCAAAAATTTATCCACAAAGTCTCGGAAAATGTCGTTCATGAAGCACTGGAAGACAGAAGGGGCATTAGTGAGCCCAAAAGGCATCACCAGGTACTCAAAATGTCCCTCCGGAGTATTAAACGCCGTCTTCCATTCATCCCCATGCTTAATGCGGATAAGATTATACGCCCCCCCGAGGTCAAGCTTGGTAAACCAGCAAGCACCTTTAACTCTGGAGAATAGATCCGAAATCAGGGGTAACGGATACTGATATTTAATAGTAATTTTGTTGAGGGCACGATAATCAATACAAGGCCTTAATGAACCATCCTTTTTGGCCACGAAAAAAAAATCGGCAGCTAAGGGTGAAGAGGATGGTCTAATATGACCCTTCTCCAACGCCTCCTTAATATAGGATCGCATAGCCTCGTGCTCGGGTACAGATAAATTGAAGAGCCGACCCTTGGGAAATTTACACCCCGGGCTCAATTCAATTGCACAGTCTTAACTCCTATGAGGAGGCAAAGACGCAGACTCATTCTCACTAAATACATCATAAAAGTCCGCCAAATAGTCAGGAACATCATGCGACTGAAGAGAGGTGGAAAAAACCGGAGCCTCACTAAGGGCACACCGACAACCCCAACTCACCACAGACACAGATTTCCAATCCAAAACTGGATTATGAATTTGCAACCAGGGAAACCCCAGAACAATGGTATCATGCAAATTATGCAACACCAAAAATCTGCAATTTTCTTGATGGTCTGGGGTGACCCGCATTACCACCTGGGTCCAAAACTGAGGTTTATTTTTCGCTAAAAGGAGTAGCATCAATCCCCCTCAAAGGGATAGGCGTCCGCAGAGGTGTCATTGGAAATCCACAACGTTTAGCAAAATCCAAGTCCATTAGGTTCAGGGCTGCTCCCGAATCCACAAAAGCCTTGGCGGAAAATGTGGACAGGGAGCAGATCAGAGTAATTGCCAGAAGAAACTTAGGTTGAACACCACCCACAGAAAACGTGTGTGCAAAACGTTTCTCTCGTTTAGGACAGACAGAAATAATATGCGAGGCATCTCCACAAAAAAAACACAGCTTATTACGCTTTCTGAACTCCTGACGTTGCTCCCTGGGCAAAACTCTATCACATTGCATAGGTTCAGACACTTGTTCAACAGGTGGCAATACCTCTCGTGCAGTCCTGCGTTCACGTAAATGCCGATCAACCTGAATGGCTAAAGACATAGAATCGTCAAGACCAGAGGGAACAGGAAATCCCACCATAGTATCTTTTACGGCTTCTGACAAACCCTTCCGAAAGAGAGCTGCCAAGGCATTATCATTCCAGGTAGTAAGGACCGCCCACTTTTGGAATTTTTGACAGTACAATTCTGCAGAATCTTGACCCTGGCTCAATGCCAACAGGGTCTTTTCAGCCTAATCAATAGCATTAGGTTCGTCATACAACAACCCCAAGGCTTGAAAAAACGCGTCCACATTAGTCAGAATAGGATCATCTGGTTTCAAAGAAAACTCCCAATCCTGGGGATCGCCACGCAGCAAAGAGATGACAAATTTAACCTGCTGGGCGGAGCTCCCTGATGAGTTAGTCTTCAAGGCAAAAAATAATTTACAATTATTTTTGAAATTCAAAAATTTAGAATGATCCCCAAAAAACACATCAGGAGTAGGGATCTTTGGTTCAGCAGCATGTGAATGAGCAAGGTAGGCGGAAATTCCCCGCACTTCCGCAGCGAGCTGCTCCTCACGATCAGACAATTGCTTTATCTCCATTGAGAGAAAAAAAAATTCCCCCTACGGCCTCAGAGATATAGAGGAAAAAATATACACATTTTTTTTTTTTTTACAATTCTTTCCTGCTATTGAGTACCCTAGGTTCTGCAGTATGGCAGGTGATTCTGTTATGAATGAGTCACCGTAGGAGGCAAAAACAGAAATACTAGCTAAGTCCAGAAAACCAGAGAAGTTGGCAGCTATCGGATTGCAGACCCCTGAACCTAACAACAACAACTAGCAGTAGCCATGGGGGGTTCCTATGGTGCCCTAGACCCCTTGATCACAGTTGGAGAACTACATAGCCTAAAGACAGAAAGGGAAATCTAAACTGCCCCAGAGCAGACCCCAAAGCAATAGGCAGCTCCCAACATATGACGGTGAAGCAAGATGAAAAAACACTAACACAGATAGAAAGATAGGCTGAGCAAAGATGGGGCCCAAGCTAACTAGACAGGACAGGATAGGAAAGCTGCTGTCTGCAATCCGCCAAAACCCTATAGAAACAAGAGCCAACCGACTGATAGGGAAAAAAGCCCTGAAGACTCTAGGCTTCAAAAAGACTATTTCAGTACCCAGGTATTTTCTGAAGACAGAGCAAAAAGGAATTCAGCTCACCCCAGCAGGGAATGGCAGAAATCCAGAAAAACAAGGCAAAACAAAACCAAAACAAAAATGCAAAAAGAAGAGCAGAAAACTTAGCTTTTGAGGAGCAGGAATCAGACTGGTCTCAAAGAATCCCTCAGAGAAATCACCCGCAAGGCAGAAGGGCGTCGGCTGCCTTATATCCAGTCAGCAATTCCAGTCACCCAGTCATCATTATTCTGCTCAGCTGTTTGGTAATCAGCCTCACTACCTTCGCTCACCAGAAGAGGGAGTTCATCAGACCTCAATGGTGAAGGGGAAAATGAACTCACAACAAGCCTGTATCAGAAGCCCCAAAAAGCAGGGACATGGCAGGACAGAAAGCCAATGTCGGTATATGGCGCAATGCAAACGTTTTTCCAGTGCATCGAGCGGAAAACAGTTTTATATTCCCCCCACATGAATGAGCAGCATGGGGTACAGTTGGATCAAATCTCCTTCTCTATGATTGAACTAATTAAGCCAAAGCCCAAGGGGGCGATCTAGATAAGGCTATTTTAAATCGGGAGGCAGAGTGGATCTTTAGGTTGCAATCAGTGTCCCCACGGGGTTTAAATGAATCCCTAACATATGCTTGTTTCATTTAGGACAGCTATTCCTCATTCTTTCCACCCACTTCACTGATTTTGGGGGACTGTATTGTCCATTTTACCCAGGGTCTTGATGAGGGACCCAAGGATAGTTTTCGTCTTCCTGATCATAATAATACATTATGTCCCAATTATGGTCTATTAATCTAGGTTTCGTTTACGCCTCTAATTTAATCTGTGTCCAGACATTTTATTGTACTATAGATATGCTTGTATTGTTATTATATATGGCGCATACTTGCATGTGTTACAATGAGAGTTGTTATATTTTCTCTATCATTAAGGTCTTTACATTATCTCTATCATCATTATCATAACGCTGAATAAAGCGTCCGTGATTGACACTTTAAATTGAGTTCGGTAGTGCCGAGTAGGATTAACATTCAACGTTATAAGAGCTTGCGTTCCACAGTAGAACGCAATGTGATTCAACAGGAAGTTCCCTCTATGTCCGATCTGCGCATGTCATATGATGTGTTACAGGAAGTATATGCGCTCCAGTTTGGAATGCATGACATGAATCTATCCAAAGCTGGCAGGCCAAACTGGAAGTGCACTCTGTGGATTATAGTAAGTGTGGGGATCTTAGATCTGTACATGATCATCAGCTATGGTACTTATGAATATCGCTAACGCACCAGAGGGAGTGGGGTGCGGATTTGCCGGATGGCTGGTCAAATATAAGGTATTAATGTCTGGACCCGGTAAACACTGTGTTAAATAGGTGGGCCCCCACAGCCGGGCCTGATTGGTGTTTGTCTCTATTGTGGGATATTTAAATCTTGCCATACACAAGTTTAGTCAGGTATGCCTCTTCATCTGGACACCTCACATCTGTGGCACTGCTAGGTTCTTAATCAGGCCTCCTGATGAACCGATAAGACGGGGAAACGCGTCGAGGCTGGAGCTAAGTAGGGGTTAAAATCCCCGCTGTTTTCTATGTCTATGCCGGATTGGGAAATAACATGAATTAATATTCTTTTTTGACCATTTCATTCTGTGAATCTTGTATTGAATTTTACTTATCTCGTATCATATGGTCATATTGTCCTTTGTGTAGTGGGGGGACTATTACTACATTGATTGTCTCTGCAACTCCCATTTCATGTGTGGTATATATATTGGGCATATATTTGCTTGTATTATACCCTTAGGCTGGGGATTTTTTTGACCTGTATCTACAGACAATAGAGTTATTGATGTTATAACCTGTCAGCATTTTATTCTTCTTAATTAAGTTCTAGCCATTCATTCCTATATTATTGCTTACTGTTTTCCCACCTGTAGATTATTAGGGGTTAATAGGGCTAGTCTGGGACAGCCATTGTGGAGTGCCAAATAACCGTATCTTTTAGGGTGCCAACCTCCACTGCCAGGAAGGGATGGCAGACAATTGCAGGGAATTGGACAGGTTATATCTATGCTGGCTTGTGTTATTGGTATACACTGGGGGTTGGTGAATTTTAATATTTATGAATAAAATTTCTTTTATCGGGAATATATGTTCGCACCGTCCACACAAGTCATCGAGTTCCTTGACACGCCAAGCTTCATCAATGCTTTAAGATGTTTTATTGCCATCTGAGGTCCTATTGAGCATATATGTTCAGACAGAGGTACTAACTTTGTCGGTGCAGCGAAGGAATTAGGAATACTTTCAAATCTAGACTATAAGACTCTTGAGAGGTTCTTCAGTGGCTAAAGTTGCACATGGTCATTCAACCCACCTCACTCTTTGCATATGGTAGGATCTTGGGAACAAATGATTGGGCTAGTACGAAGAATTCTTGACTCCACTCTTCAAGCAGGAGCAGCGAGGCTTACCCACGAAAGCTTAATACCTTCATGATAGAAGCCACAGCTATAATCAACACAAGACCCAATGACCAGTCCCTAACAAACCAAGAGCCCTTGTCATTGACTCCAGCTACTCTCCTTACTCAGAAAACAGGACTGTTTAGTGCCCTTTCCAGGAGGATTCAATGCTAAGGACCTCTACAAGCGCCAATGGAGACAGGCACAAAGTCTTGCAAATACTTTCTGGGACAGGTGGCGCAAACAATGTTTGTCTACCCTACAGCCACGGATGAAGAGCCAATCTGAAGGCCTAATCTGAGCATAGGTGACCTCATTCTTGTGAAAGACTGCCAAATTCACCGGAACCAGTGGCCATTTGGTCTGGTTACCGCAGCTGTTGTGAGTTCATTTTCCCCTTCATTACTGAGGCCCGAGGAACTCCCTCTTCTGGTAAAGAAAGGTAGTGAGCCTGATTATCAAACACCTGAGGCTGATGATGATGACTGGCTGAGTGGAGTTACTGACTGGATATAAGGCTGCCGACGCCCTTCTGCCCTGCGGGTGATTTCTCTGTGGGATCCTTGGAGAACAGTCTGAATTCTTGCTCCTCTAAAGCTGTTTGCTGCTCGGCCTTTTGCTTTGTGCTTTGACTTTGTTTTTCTGGATTTCTGCCATTCCCTGCTGGGGTGTGCTGAATTCCTTTACCTCTGTCTTCTGAAAATACCTGAGTGCTGATTTAGTTTTTGAAGCCTAGCTGCTTCAGGGCCTTTTTCATATCAGCTTGTTGGCTTATGTCTTTGATAGGGTTTTGGCAGATTGCAGACAGCAGCCTTCCTGTCCTTTCCTATCTAGTTTTGGGGCCCCATCTTTGCTCAGTCTATCTTTCCGTCTGTGTTAGTGTTTTCATCTTGCTTCACCGTCATTATATGTTGGGGACTGCCTATTGCTTTGGGGTCTGCTCTGGGGCAGTTTAGATTTCCCCTTTCTTTCTTTAGGCCTATTTAATTCTCCGGCTGTGATTGAGGGGTCTAGGGCATCGTAGGAACCCCCCACGGCTACTGCTAGTTGTGTTGATAGGTTCAGGGGTCTGCAATCTGATAGTTGCCAACTTCTCTGGTTTTCTGGACTTAGCTTGTATTTCTGTTTTTGCCTCCTACGGTGACTCATTCATAACAGAATCACCCGCCATACCGCAGATCCTAGGGTACTCAGTAGCAGGAAAGAATTGTAAAAAAAAAAAAAAAATTGTGTATATTTTTTCCTCTATATCTCTGAGGCCGTAGGGGGAATTTTTTTTTTTTTCTCTCAATGGAGATAAAGCAATTGTCTGATCGTGTGGAGCAGCTCACTGCGGAAGTGCGGGGAATTTCCGCCTACCTTGCTCATTCACATGCTGCTGAACCAAAGATTCCTACACCTGATGTATTTTTTGGGGATCGGTCTAAATTTTTGAATTTCAAAAATAATTGTAAATTATTTTTTGCCTTGAAGCCTAACTCGTCAGGGAGATCCGCGCAGCAGGTTAAAATTGTCATCTCTTTGCTGCGTGGCGATCCCCAGGATTGGGCGTTTTCTTTGAAATCAGATGATCCTATTCTGACTAATGTGAACGCATTTTTTCAGGCCTTGGGGTTGTTGTATGACGAACCTAATGCCATTGATCAGGCTGAAAAGACCCTGCTGGCATTGAACCAGGGTCGTGATTCTGCAGAATTGTACTGTCAAAAATTCCGAAAGTGGGCAGTACTTACTACCTGGAATGATAATGCCTTGGCTGCTCTCTTTCGGAAGGGGTTGTCAGAAGCCGTAAAAGATACTATGGTGGGATTTCCTGTTCCCTCTGGTCTTGACGATTCTATGTCATTAGCCATTCAGGTTGGTCGGCGTTTGCGCGAACGCAAAGCTGCACGAGAGGTGTTGCCACCTGTTGAACAAATGTCTGAACCTATGCAATGTGATAGAGTTTTTTCCAGAGAGCAGCGTCAGGAGTTCAGAAGGCGTAATAAGTTGTGTTTTTTCTGTGGAGATGCCTCGCATATTGTTTCTGTCTGTCCTAAACGAGAGAAACGCTTTGCACACACGTTTTCTGTTGGGGGTGTTCAACCCAAGTTTCTTCTGGCTATTACTCTGATCTGCTCCCTGTCCACATTTTCCGCCAAGGCTTTTGTGGATTCGGGAGCAGCCCTAAACCTAATGGACTTGGATTTTGCTAAACGTTGTGGATTTCCGATGACACCTCTGCAGACGCCTATCCCTTTGAGGGGGATTGATGCTACTCCTTTGGCTAAAAATAAACCTTAGTTTTGGACCCAGGTGGTAATGCGGGTCGCCCTAGACCATGAAGAAAATTGCAGATTTTTGGTGTTGCATAATCTGCATGATACTATTGTTCTGGGGTTTCCCTGGTTACAAATTCATAATCCATTTTTGGATTGGAAATCTGTGTCTGTGGTGAGTTGGGGTTGTCGGTGTGCCTTTAGTGAGGCTCCGGTGTTTTCCACCTCTCCTCAGTCGCATGATGTTCCTGATTATTTGGCGGACTTTTATGATGTATTTAGTGAGAATGAGTCTGCGTCTCTGCCTCCTCACAGGAGTTATGACTGTGCAATTGAACTGAGCCCGGGGTGTAAATTTCCCAAGGGTCGGCTCTTCAATTTATCTGTACCCGAGCACGAGGCTATGCGATCCTATATTAAGGAGGCGTTGGAGAAGGGTCATATTAGACCATCCTCGTCACCCTTAGGTGCCGGGTTTTTTTTTGTAGCCAAAAAGGATGGATCATTAAGACCTTGTATTGATTATCGTGCCCTCAACAAAATTACTGTTAAATATCAGTATCCGTTACCCCTGATTTCTGATCTATTCTCCAGAGTTAAAGGTGCTTGCTGGTTTACCAAGCTTGACCTCAGGGGGGCGTATAATCTTATTCGCATTAAGCATGGGGATGAATGGAAGACGGCGTTTAATACTCCGGAGGGACATTTTGAGTACCTGGTGATGCCTTTTGGGCTCACTAATGCCCCTTCTGTCTTCCAGTGCTTCATGAACGATATTTTCCGAGATTTTGTCGATAAATTTTTGATTATCTATCTGGATGATATTTTGATCTTCTCCAAGGATTGGGATTCTCATGTGGAACATATTCGGACTGTGTTCCGGATCTTGAGGGAGAATTCCCTGTATGTCAAAGGATCTAAATGCCTTTTTGGAGTACAGAGGATTTCTTCTTTTTTGGGATTTATTTTGTCCCCGTCAACTATTGAAATGGACCCGGCCAAGGTACAGGCCATTTACGATTGGGTTCAGCCCACTTCTTTGAAGGCCCTCCAGAAGTTTTTGGGTTTTGCTAATTTTTATCGGAAATTTATAGCAAAATTTTCTAGTATTGCCAAGCCATTGACTGATTTGACTAAGAAGGCTGCTGATGTGTTAAATTGGTCTCCGGAGGCTGTTTCTTCCTTTCAGGAGCTGAAGCGAAGATTCACCTCCGCCCCGGTTTTGCGGCAACCTGATGTCTCACTTCCATTCCAGGTAGAGGTGGATGCTTCTGAGATTGGTGCAGGAGCTGTTTTGTCCCAAAAGGATCCTGTAACATCTAAAATGAATCCCAGTGCTTTCTTTTCCCGAAAGTTCTCTCCATCTGAACGTAACTATGATGTGGGGAATAGGGAACTGTTGGCCATGAAATGGGCATTTGAGGAGTGGAGACATTGGTTGGAGGGAGCTAAGCATCAAGTCGTGGTCCTCACTGACCACAAGAATTTGATTTACCTAGAGTCGGCTAAGCGCTTGAACCCTACACAGGCTAGGTGGGCCTTGTTTTTTACACGTTTTGATTTTGTGGTTTCTTTTCTTCCTGGAATGAAGAATGTCAAGGCAGACGCCCTCTCTAGGAGCTTCTTTGCTGATTCTCCTGTGGTGACCAAGCCTGCTACCATCTTAGGCGAAGGGGTAGTTCTTTCTGCCATCTCGCCCGATTTGAGACGTGCTCTGGAAGAGTTCCAGGAGGACAAACCTGAGCATTGTCCCAGTGGAAAGTTGTATGTTCCTGACCAGTGGAAGAAGAGAGTGATGTCTGACGTTCATTGCTCTGCTTTGGCTGGTCATCCAGGTATTTTTGGCACTAGAGATCTGGTGAGTCGGTTTTTTTGGTGGCCCTCCTTGTCTCGTGATGTCAGGATTTTTGTGCAGTCCTGTGGGACGTGCTCCCGGTCTAAATCGTGTTCTCGCTCTAGTGGGTTGTTGATGCCTTTGCCTGTCCCCAAGAGGCCATGGACCCATATTTCAATGGATTTCATCTCTGATATGCCTGTCTCTCAAAGGATGACTGTTATTTGGGTGATTTGTGATAGGTTCTCTAAGATGGTTCATCTTGTACCACTCCCTAAGTTGCCGTCTTCTTCTGAGTTGGTGCCCCTGTTTTTACAACAGGTGGTTCGTTTGCACGGGATTCCTGAGAACATTGTATCTGACAGAGGAGTCCAGTTTGTGTCTAGATTTTGGAGAACTTTCTGTTCCAGGCTGGGAATTCAGTTGTCCTTCTCCTCTGCTTTTCACCCTCAGACCAATGGGCAGACAGAGAGAACAAACCAGACCTTGGAGTCATATTTGAGATGTTTTATTTCTGCTGATCAGGATGATTGGGTTTCATTTTTGCCCTTGGCCGAATTTGCTTTAAATAATAGAGCTAGTTCTGCCACTTTGATGTCACCTTTTTTTTGCAACTTTGGGTTTCATCCTCGATTTTCTTCAGGGCAGGTGGAGCCTTCTGCCTGCCCAGGTGTTGACACTGTGGTGGAGAGAATGCACCAGATCTGGGACCAAGTGGTGGATAAGTTATCTCTCTCCCAGGAAAAGGCCCAGCGGTTTTCCAACCGACATAGGACCATTGGTCCCCAGTTTAAGGTTGGTGATATGGTGTGGTTATCATTAAAAAATATTGCCATGAAGGTGGCTTCTCCTAAGTTTAAGCCTAGATTTATTGGACCTTACAAGATTGTGGAGATTATTAATCCGGTCTCTTTTCGTTTGGCTCTTCCTGTCACATTTAAAATCCATAATGTGTTCCATAAATCTTTGTTGAAGAGGTTTGTTGAACCTGTTGTTCCGGGGGTGGCACCCCCAGACCCCGTATTGGTTGAAGGTAACATGGAATATGAGGTAGAGAAAGTACTGGATTCCCGTCTGGCTAGACGGAGACTCCAGTATTTGGTTAAGTGGAAGGGTTATGGTCAGGAGGATAATTCCTGGGTCTCTGCCTCTGATATTCATGCCAAAAGATTGGTGCGTACCTTTCATCGGGCTCACCCTGATCGCCCTGGTGGCGTAGTTGAGGGTTCGGTGACCCCTCCTCAAGGGGGAGGTACCGTTGTGAGTTCATTTTCCCCTTCATTACTGAGGCCCGAGGAACTCCCTCTTCTGGTAAAGAAAGGTAGTGAGCCTGATTATCAAACACCTGAGGCTGATGATGATGACTGGCTGAGTGGAGTTACTGACTGGATATAAGGCTGCCGACGCCCTTCTGCCCTGCGGGTGATTTCTCTGTGGGATCCTTGGAGACCAGTCTGAATTCCTGCTCCTCTAAAGCTAAGTTTGCTGCTCGGCCTTTTGCTTTGTGCTTTGACTTTGTTTTGCTTTGTTTTTCTGGATTTCTGCCATTCCCTGCTGGGGTGTGCTGAATTCCTTTAGCTCTGTCTTCTGAAAATACCTGAGTGCTGATTTAGTTTTTGAAGCCTAGCTGCTTCAGGGCCTTTTTCATATCAGCTTGTTGGCTTATGTCTTTGATAGGGTTTTGGCAGATTGCAGACAGCAGCCTTCCTGTCCTTTCCTATCTTGGTAGTTTTGGGGCCCCGTCTTTGCTCAGTCTATCTTTCTGTCTGTGTTAGTGTTTTCATCTTGCTTCATCGTCATTATATGTTGGGGGCTGCCTATTGCTTTGGGGTCTGCTCTGGGGCAGTTTAGATTTCCCCTTTCTTTCTTTAGGCCTATTTAATTCTCCGGCTGTGATCGAGGGGTCTAGGGCATCGTAGGAACCCCCCACGGCTACTGCTAGTTGTGTTGATAGGTTCAGGGGTCTGCAATCTGATAGTTGCCAACTTCTCTGGTTTTCTGGACTTAGCTTGTATTTCTGTTTTTGCCTCCTACGGTGACTCATTCATAACACGCAGCATTCCCGAGCAAGGACGGCAACGTCTGCAAGGTTGAACTAAGGATGACCAAAGGGAATGAACCTAAGACATTTTTCAGACCGGAATCTGAACTGGTCCCACTGTTGCCTTCAGAAGAGATAGTGACATCTGTTGGTGCCAGACAGGGAGTGTTCTGTCTCCAACATCTAATTTGTTACCTCCAATTATTTGCTTTGCATAATGCCACAGGTTATTCATTAGTACGAATATAGAAAACTTGTATCTTCAGAAAGTTAATCATCTTTATTTTGTCTGTAATATTTTGGCTCCCTTTAGCGACCAAAGTCATGTTTACAGTCTTATTCTCTATATCTTGTGACTGATTCTCCTCCCCTTTTGCAATGCATTGTGGTAGCTCAACCTCCATTCCCTTCACCCTGCATTCAAGAAGAGACATCTCCACTATAGTCCCCTTGCGATTGCATCGCCGGTATGTACATATGCTTTCTATAGTTAATTTCTGCTCTAATGTTAACCTAGCTTAGTGAGTCAAACCCCTAGGTCAGTTACTTGCTTTGTAAAAATGTTCATACGTAATGTATAATATGTGTAATATGTATTTCTGCTGTATCATGCACGGATTGTATGCATTATGATTGTTTCCAGTTTCACCGTGCCAATATACTATCATGTTCAATAAAAGCACAGACTCAACCACAGTCTCCTTATTGGACCCCAGTATAGCAGTCTATGTCTCTGTATAGCTACATGAGCCTGCCTCATTTAGTGAGGACAAAACAATAGCAGAAAAAAAAGAGTTCAATTAGCAGGGCACATATGTCGGTGCAGGCTCACCCGAACAGATTACAATCAATTCTACCAGATCAAACGTCATACATAGAAGAGGCACGATCCCACCAGTCTCATCATCCCCTTCAACCTGAGCTCCAGCAGCTCCTAGTACAATACAGAAGTGTTAAACTGTTCACACTGAACAGGCAGCACCTTCCACATGGTTCTCTTAAGCTCCATCACACTGACTGCTCAGCTTTCCTAGCTGACCCATTCAGCCTCCTTTCAGGTTACTCACCAGCAGCACCCTCAACTCTGCTCCATCCAGCAGACTGACACCTCTAGTGAACACAGGCCCTTGTGCTAGTAAAAAGCTAGGTAGAAGCATATAAACAAATCCTACCTGGCTCTGCTACAGTACACAGTGCCATATAATAGAATGACTTCAATATATTAAGAGGATAATTGCTTTGTGCTTCTTTCAACAGAGAAAAAAAATGATACATGCTTGGTACTGATGTACCAATCATGTTACCTGGTCACTTACAGCAGAATGAACATTGTAAAAACAAATCCTACCGTCAGGTCTGGACAACATTATCAGCTCTGCTGACATCTGCAATGTTGTAGCTTTCTTTTTGCAGTGCAGTGTTTGATTAGCTACACCCCACTGATCTATAAATGGCGTCCATCCTGGTGTGCATTGTTCATCAGGAATAGTAGCTCTGCCCTCTGCTTCATTGATCCAATTCTACAATGGGGGCTCCAATGCGGGGTTAATGGACTACAGCAGACGACACATACAAGAGCTCTACTATTTTAATGTTCTAGAAGACGACAGCATGCCGACTGCTTTTATAACATCTAAAAATGAAGAATCACAATAGGTTTTTGGTCACCTCCCTTTTATTTAGGAATAAATGTGATATGATTAGGACGGGGCATAAATATGGGATACAATGATTCCACTTTGAAGATGACTTGTCAATATGATACAAGTGTTCAAATGTCCACTCTGGCCCACCAGGGAGCCGAAACAAAACAGGAAAAAAAGTAAACAAAAAAACGATATTGCGTTGAATGATTAATAAATCTGTCCCAGGTTATGCTGCCTTATCGGAGGGCGGCAGAAAGCAGTAACACGGTACTGTTCTCAAAATCCAGTTGTCTACTGGAGAGGGGACTGAGCAATGTGTGACTCCCCCCAACCTCCCGCTGCTGTTTGACAGCTGTCTTCCTATACTTTGCACAGGGAAGAAACTCAATCAGTGATGAGAGGAAGATGCTACTCATAGTTATTGAGGATTGCACAGTGCATGCACCCGAGGGCTCATTCAGACGTCCGATTTTCATGTTTGAGTGCCATCTGTGAATGAGCCCTAATAGGGAGGTCTGGACTAGTGCAGCAGGAGATAATTAGTGATTTAATATCACCCCCTGAATATTGTAAAGTTACCCAGTGCTGGGATCAGGGTGTCACAACTTTAGGTTATCCTCAGATAAGGCAGAAAAACCTGGTGACTGGTTAATTCCCTTTCAGGTGACTAGTGAATTGGATGCTCCATATGCAAAGTACATTGAAAGGTTTCTGCGTAACTGAATACAAGATAAAGGCACAAGTGGTATAAAGGATTAACACAACAAAAGGTGTCATTGGTAATAATATAATATATATATTTATATATGCATCTGTTGCTGCCATGAGTCATCCACATGGTCTGCTTGTCATATAAGAGACTGTATTACTGTAACACAGGAATTCAGATTAAAAAATAATTAGGTATTAAAAATATACAGATATAAAACGGCATTTTATCCCCATTCAGATCTTTAAATTGGTACAGGCCCCAAAAAAAACAAACTATTTTTCTACTATTAAAATCAACTGAAAAGTAACCACTTAGTCTACAGCTGCACTTATACGGAAAAAGAATACCGCTGGTACCGCCATGTCCTGATTGAAGTTTTTCCCCCTTGCTACCTTGAAGACACATCCTCATATTTGTGCCCTGCTTTTAGCTTCATGATAACAAACGGCAAAAGCTGAAATATGTAGAATGGCAAAGTGCGTATAGACAGACAGACCACAGAGCCGATACGAGAACTTGTTTTGTAGCCCGTTTACAGCGGAGAGGCACATCCATGGGGATCTTTAACTTCTACAGAAGGATGCCCATCCGTTCTGTGCTTGTCACATTCTGGCACATACAAGTGATCAGGATACATTTCTAGATTCCACTTTACTCCACACGGAGATGGAGTTCACAAGAAAAACACTTCATTTTCAGAAAATCAACACATCCGGGAAAATCATATATAATAGTAACACGTATATTGTGCTCAAGTCTCAGCAACGTTCCATGTCTGAAAGCCAATCTTGCATCATCTTGTGAAATTTGCTCAACAGATTTCCATTTGTAAGATATATATATATATATATATCAGCATCTGCACACAATTCTCCAGACAAGCTGTGTGAGACGAAACAACCTGATATATGACAATGTGCATAATAATACCTTACTTTAAGAATGTACAACCCAATAAAAAGTAATCGGTTTTATTATATATAGTCCATTTAATAATACAATACATGGCATACTTTTTTTTCTCAATTCCATTGTGGTTCCTGAGAAGCGTAACAGTAATGAGTGCTGAAGCTGTTCTCTGAATTAGTTCATGAACTGGGTGTATCCCTCTGCTCCTGTCACAATGACATCCATCCAAATCCTCATGGCCTCTGGTGAAGGAGCCACCATGTAATACAGGCGATCGTGAGTTTTGACACAAAATGTTAAAGCCGGGTTTGGACTCTGAAAGAAAAATAAAAATGGCAAGTATTACATTTTATGTCGTTAAAACTGTAATCTTTTATTTCTTGATAAAACAAAATCTGTTAATGGTAAAAAAATAGTAGTAATAGAAATAAAAGGTCAGTAAGTAAAGTTCTGCACAAGAATCCAGCTGTAAATGTGAATCAGTAAGCTACAAAGAACACGGTGAACACACTCGCACCCACCTCCTTCAACAGGGGGACAGAGAGAAAATCGGATATCTGCTACAGAGGACAAGAGAGGAGTTCAGTGCACAGAAATGATATAGAGCCAATGCTTCATAGATAGTCACACACCAGGGTGAATGCATGGAAACGTCCTCTGTATGCAAGCTACAGAGCACAATGAAACCAACATGGCATCCCGGGCTCAGTCCGCGTCATACACAGTGCTCATGTTACTCACACCCAATGCAGCAGTACATGCAAAATTCATGATGCGGGTGTTAGCTGGTATAGTGTTCAGTAAACCATACATGCGCCGCTGGTGCCCAGATGTACAGTGGTCATGTATAAATCAACAGCACCGCGTACCGCTAACGCTGCTTTACATGCAGATATGTGCAGTTTGCATTTACTACAAGGTGAATAATGGGGGAGAAGATTAATCTGTACAAGCCCATACTGTACATGGTCCATACAAGAATTATGATCAAAAGCCTTCTGGAGCTGGAGAAAGAAAGTTTCAATCTCCAAAGGAGACCGCCCTTCTTTATAATGAGAACTATTAATCTGTGGAAGAGTCTACATCAGGAGCTGGTCACAGTGGGAACCATTCATGGTTTCACAAAAGGCCTTAGGTGTTATTTTCTGTCATAATCCAGGTTGGATTATGACAGATAAATGCACTAGTAACCTTTTTTTCCTTCAAGCCTTTGGCTTTAAGGTAGTTTTGCCCCCGGTGGCCATTAGGGTCATTGCACTGTGGTGATTTCAGTTCTAGTTTTGCCCCCGGTGGCCGGTAGGGTCATTGCACTCTGGTTTCTTTAGTTTAGTGCACGTGATTATCACTAACAGGTGTGATTGCTCTGGTTTAACTATAAAGGTGTGTCATGTGCTCTCACTCACTGTTGGTGATAGTGCTCATTTCCAACCCAGTCTGGTGGAGGAAGGAACTACAAAGAGAAGTTCAGAGCTCTGGTGTAGTAACTTCAGGTGGAAGCTGAATTCTGGTGGTTGACTCTGTTGCTGGGAGCAAGAGCAACAGAGCAAAGCTAAGTGGTGTTACCCCTGTTTTGTAACTTTCCTTTTGTGTGTTTCAGTGCAGTGGTGGGATTAGTTTCTGCACTGTCCATTTCACTAGAATGGGCTAGGTGTAGGGCGAGCTAGGGTTTTTAGGTTCCTGATCGGTGCCTGGTGTGGAACCAGCCTAGGGATCGTTAGGAGTGTAGAGACTTTGACTCAGGGGAGTGCAGGAGGTCTTCACATCCCCGTTCCCTATCGCAGGGCCCTCCATTGTATCAGGTTCCCTTTATTATTTAAATTCGCCCTGCTGGAGGCGGTGTATCCAGTTATATGTGTAATTCTGAAATTCGCCTGCTGTACGCGGTGTATCCGGCTGCACGTTATATTATTTAAATTCGGCCTGCTGGAGGCGGTGTATCCAGGGTCACGTGTGCCATAGAAATTCGCCCTGCTGGAGGCGGTGTGTCCAGTTACATGTTGACCATCACATTTTCTTAGAAGAAAACATCATAAATAATCATGTAAATATGTAAAGTTCTTTTTTGAAAGTTTGGTACAGTAGATTGACAACTGGAGTAAGGAGGGACAGAAGAACTCCGTTGGGTGGACTGGATCATGCATTATGATTGTACCTACAGCTTTGGCAAAAATTAAGAGATCACCACATGAAAACCCCGTCATGGGCAGCCCATTCTCCAGACCTGAACCCCATTGAAAACCTCTGGAATGTAATCAAGAGGATGATGGCTAGTCACAAGCCAGCAAACAAAGAAGAACTGCTTACATTTTTGTACCAGGAGTGGCCTAAGGTCACTCAAAGGCAGTGTGAAAGACTGGTGGAAAGGCAGGAAATCTGTGATTAAAAATCATGGTAATTCCACAAAATATTGATTTCAGAACTCTTCCTGAGTTAAAACATTAGTATTGTTGCTTCTAAATGATTATGAACTTGTTTTCTTTGCATTATTTGAGGTCTGAAAGCACTGGTTTTTTTTTGGTTTTTTTTAAGTTTGACCATTTCTCTTTGTTAGAAAAAAAATACAAAATTTATTGCTTGGAAATTCAGAGACATGTTGTCAGAAGTTTATAGAATAAAAGAACAATTTACATTTTACTCACAAATATACCTATAAAGAGAAAAATCAGACAAACTGAACATTTTGCAGTGGTCTCCTAATTTTTGCCAGAGCTCTATATGCCGTTCCTTTATTATTTCCCATCACTCAATTGAATTTGATGATCTTGTCTTTTTTCAACCATATTCCCTATGTAACTGTAATAATCCTTCACATAATCAAATGAGCCCAAGTCGTTTCAAAGCCAGTAATGAAGATTAATTGTCACAATGGAAATGCCAATCACACCAACAGTACCTCTATTATCTCACATTACCTGACCCTACAATCGTACAAGCCATGCGTTGCTCCACTCTTCTTGTGTCTACACTACTGAACTCTATTGGCAGCCCCCTCATGGTGAGGACCACTGTTAGAGATCATTGTTATCTGCAGTGCATTATTATGTGTTATGATATGGAACACCATATCCAAAAACGTAGAGATTTCAAAACTTGTTGAACTCCTAGGGAGAATTTGTATTGACGACCCAACCGGACAGTGGATTTATGGAATGCTTATAAGTGCCCTCTTTATGAGTCAAAGTCATGGGTAGCTACAAACAGACCCTGTCTGCCCTTGATTAACATGACCCCATGACCAACTGCGAGTTTAAGGGCTCATACTCACTTGCGAGAGACTAGCACGATTCTCGTCCGAGTCTCTCGCACGAAAACCTGGCACTGCCGCCGGCACTGGGACCGGAGCCTGCGGCTGCATAGAAATACATGTAGCTGCACGTTCCGATCCGAGTGCCGGCAGCAGCGCCAGGTTTTCATGCGAGAGACTCGCACGAGAATCATGCTAGTCTCTCGCAAGTGAGTATGAGCCCTTACTCTGCCGACCTCTACCAGGAAATCAGGCCTTCACATGGTGACCAATAAGCATACAAGGTTAAAGGCAATATTCAGTTTGCAAGATTTCTGATGAAAGGTTTACATACAAGGACTTTCAGGATATCTACCTGCCCTTCAGATACATCCTGTTCAGCCAGATGCAGAATATAATAGAGAGAGATAATCCTTTAATCGTCCCACCATGGGGAAATTCAGAGCATTACAGCAGCAAGGCAGGAACAAGTACAGATACAGATGCATAAAGGCATTACATTGACAGTAGGTAGATACATATATGAAAAAAAAGATGTAACCGGACTATCACAACTTTGGATCTATCAGTTCACTGTTTGGGTCGTTCTCCGTTTTGGACAGTGCTGGTTATACAGCCTAACTGCAGCAGGAAGGAAGGACTTTCGATAGCGCTCCCTCCCACATTTAGGATGAAGTAGCCGGTCACTGACAGTACTGCATATCTTTGTCACGGTCTCATGCATGGGATGGGAATCATTCTGCACCATGTAGCTCACCTTGGCCAGTATACTCCTGTCGCCTACTTCCTGAACTGGGTCAAGGGGGCATCCCAGGACAGAGCTGGCCCTTCTAATCAGTTTGTCCAGCCTATTCCTATCCCTGGTTGATATGCCACTACCCCAGCATGCCACACCAAAGAAGATGACTGATGCCACAACAGAGTTGAAGAAGGATGCAAGGAGTGCCCCCCTAACTCCGAAGGCTCTCAGCCTTCTGAGCAGATAAAGCCTGCTTTGGCCCTTCCTGTACACTGCATAATAGGGGTATAAGAGACAAGTTCACACTGGTACAAAGCAAGTGCAGGCATCCTGTGAATGAGCGGTTACTCTCTGCAAGAAAATGATGCAGACACTAATTCCACAGGGCAAATATGTGGCCTTTTCCTACACTTTCTAATAGTGCACTGTTAAATCAGAATCAATATGATCTGCCATGTACATGTAGGTAGGTAATCATTAGTGCACAGCCCGCAGTCACTGTGTATGAGGCTGACTGCTTTAGAGAACATTACCGTACTTATTCTAGTACACACGGCTGCATTGTGCCTGTGTTTAACATGAAGCTTTAGCAGGGTTCCCATTCTGGCACATTGTCCCTCTACTGCACCTCTTCATGCCTCCAATTTTGTTAGAACAAACTTTAGAAAACGGTGGCGTACTGTATCAGATGTGGCATGTGCGGAGAAGCAATGCTTATTGGAGTCAATATATCTGTGCATATGGACCTCAACTCTCATCAAAAGCAGTAATATGGAGTGACAAAGAGTCCTATGTGCCCAAAAAAGGAACAAATTACTCAATCCACTCTAAGAAGCCAGCCCCATACGACTAGGTTTACTGCAGAATAAAAATATTATGGGTATTGTAATGCTGTAATATATATTTGTTTTTATAAAATAAGTGATTTTATTGAGCAAAGTTACAGTATATACATATACAAACACACGTATGTTGGAGATCTATATTTGTGTTTATAGTACATATATATGCTAGTTTTGACATTACCGTGACTGTAAAGTAAAAGTTTACATATTAGCATAAGGCCTCTTTCACACATCAGGTTTTCTGCTTCAGGCACGATCCGGCGCTTTTGACTAAAACCGGATCCGTCGAAATGCAATGCCGGATCTGGTTTCCCCCCCATTGACTTGCATTAGAGCCGGATCGAGCCGGATGGCCATGCGTTTCATCCGATTTTCGCCGGATCCGGCAATGTGACGCGATCCGGCGTGTGGAAAAAACGTTGACTGTAACGTTTTTTGTATCCGTCGAAAAAGGCGGACACGCCGGATCCGGCGTGTCCGGCTTTTTCATACAATGAAAGCCTATGAGCGCCGCAATGCGCCGGATCCGGCGACAGCCGGATCCACCGGCCGGATCCGGTTTCTTTGGTCTGAGCATGCTCAGTAGCTCTGCCCACAGGACATATATAAAAGCAAGACAATGGGACCCTCAGCCACACCCAACATGCCACCCAAGCCAAGAACCAGGAGCAGGAGAAGGCAGTAGACATCTGCAGCAGCAGCACCATCAGCACCACCCCAAATGGAGCAGCATGCTGAACAGCGGGAGGGGAGTCCAGCAGCAGATGAGAGACGGTAATTATCAAATCCCCCATTCCTCCAAACTAGGGCTATGGAATATCAAGATATTCATTGGCCCTTTGTTTCTCTTTATTCAACAGCCGCCCAATAGATGCAGCAGCAGCAGCAGCAATGGCAGCAGCAGAAACACCACCCACAGCCATGGAGTCTGGCCATGAGGAAGACAGCACATCTTCAGGGAGCCCTCCCTCGCATCGTCAGCGTTTGACGGTAAGTTTTTATTTCCAAAATCCATCATCTCTGTAATATATGTGTATTCATTGCCTTTTATTTCAAAACAGGAATCACAAGATGAAGAGGAGCTCCCAGAAGAAGAAGGAAGGGGTGGACAGACACTTGGAGTGGGCTCACAATTGGTAAGTTTTTTGCATCAAACGCAGAAACACAACATCACACTACACACAACACATAGAAAACAATGTTCTGCAGACCACACACAGCAAACAAATGCCTACATCCAAAGACATAACATTTTTTGTTTTCTTCTCTAGTCTTCCCAATCTGGTGCTCGGCCAAGAGGTCCTCGCAGTGCCTCCCAGGGTCGTCGGCGACAGCAACGCGGCGGTCACCAGCGTGTAAGTATAAATATTTTTGCTTTGTTTTTTTTGCACTTTTTATTTCATTTCTTTTGTGGAGGCTAATTATGTTATTTTTGTCTTTTTCTTTAACAGCCTTCACAGCGTGCTCCTGACTCTGACGGTGAGGATGGAGGGATTGATGTGGACCGCCTCATCGATCTCGTCAGAGAAAGGGAGCCGCTCTGGAATATGGCTGACCGACGCCACGCTGACCTGATCGTTACCCGACGACTCTGGGAGGAAATCTGTTTGCTCCTTGTGGACCGCTGGGAGGACCTCGAAGCTCGGGCCCAGATTAAAGAGCGTAAGTATATACAGTACCGGTTGCTTGATTTAAACCAGTGTTTCCCGAACTCCGGTCCTCGTGGTCCCCACGGATCATGTGTTCAGGATTTCTATTTACTTTGGAAATCCTGAAAACATGACCCCTGGGGACCATGAGGACTGGAGTTTGGGAAACACTGATGTTGTATACTAACCACTTTGTCCTTTCTCGTTTCAGGGGAGAGAATTGTGAAGCGGTGGCGGTCTGTGAGGGATCATTTCAAGAAGGAGTTCAATAAAGAGATGCGGGCCCCGAGTGGATCTGGAGGACGCAGGAGCAAGTACAAGTACGCACGAGCCCTGTCGTTCCTCCGGGAGACAATGCTCACCAGAAGGTAAATATTACACACCACATGTGACAAAAAAATGTTTAGATGTAACTTTTTTTTTTCAGCCAGGGCCATACCATGTCACTATTTTAATTGTTTTTTTTTCTCTTTATTCCACAGCACGGTGAGCAGCACTCGGGAGCCTGCACGATTGGACCCTTCTGAGGCGATCCCTGAGGAGACCGGCACCGAGGGACACTTCGACCGCCCCGGTACATCTGCACCTTCCCAGCCTTCCCACACATTCGACCCATCTGTCCCATCCACCAGCACAGGAGCATTGTGGCCGCCTACATTACATGAAGCTGCTGGTGAGGAGATCGCTTTCCCTTTACCCCACCCTTCTGCCCCTGCCACCTCTAGTACACCTGCGGGTACTGGGCGGCAGCGGCAGAGGGGTCAGGAAAAGACTTATGCGCCAGAGTTCTTGCATCTGAATGCATCTTTCCAGAACTGTCTAAAAGTCTTGTCAGAGCAAATCTCCGCAGGCTATCAGCAGATCAACTCCAGCATTCTGGAGGTGAAGACACTTCTGCAAACCATGCATTCAGAAGCAAGATCTTCGCCAAACCACACCTTTTTCAGGTCTGTTGTGGAGCGCATGGAAACGCTCTCTCCTGCCCAGCAGATGCATGTAATGCATTCATGCCACGCTGCTCTCCAGCAAGTTACCTCCCAACCTCCTCCTCCCACCACAGTAGTTCCTCCACCTGCACCCCCTCCAGCCACTTTCCATCCTCCCCCTCCTATTACATCTACACCCCCTCCAGCCACTTTCCATCCTCCCCCTCCTATTACATACCATCCACCTCCCCAGCACCATCCACCTCCCCAGCAACCTCCCCAGCACCAGCAACCTCCCCAGTACCAGCAACCTCCCCAGTACCAGCAACCTCCCCAGTACCAGCAACCTCCCCAGTACCAGCAACCTGCCCCGTACCAGACATCTCCCCACTTCCAGCAACCTGCCCCGTACCAGACATCTCCCCACTTCCAGCAACCTGCCCCGTACCAGACATCTCCCCACTTCCAGCAACCTGCCCCGTACCAAACTCCTTCCCCATACAACTTGCCATCAACATCATCTGCTCCTACAGTCCCTGCCCAACCCTCCACTCCACCACCCACCACCTCTTCTGCTTCCCACATGTCCACCCATTCTGTAGTTTTTTCCACACCTTCACCTCTAACTGTTCCTTCCCCACCACGATCCCAGTCCTCTCTCCACACTCCCAGTGTCGAAGTGTCCCGCAGCCCCTACAGCAGTATTTCCACCACACACTACACAGATTTATAATGTGTGTATTTAAATAAAAATGACCAGTTTTATGGTTTCAAAGCTTTATTAAACAAGTTTATTAAAATTTTAAAAAAGTTTACTAAAAAAAACATTTTTCAATAAAAGTTAAATTATTTTACACTGGTTGTCTGTCATTTCTTTCTGCGGCGAAAAAGGTTAAATACAGGGTATTTAAAAGGTGAAATGGTATTCAAAACTAGGTATATAACTGTGGGTAAATTTTAGCTTTTTGCCACAGTTGTGTTCCTGGTTGTGTTTGAAGCAAAGTATTTCACCTAAAAAGTTGTTTATTGTTGGTGATTTCATAACAATGTACACAACTTTTGTTAAAAGGTGAAATACTTTGCATAAAACACAACCAGGTACACACCTGTGGCCTAAAGCTAAAAATAGAGACCATGACAAGATAGCCAACTTTGGTTGGCAAAGGTATATACTGTTGGTACAGAAGGTACACAAGTTTGGTTGGGCACAAATCTTTCACACTCTGTCATCCTGCCAGTGTACTCTGCCTTGAGGTGACATAAAGTATAGTGCAAAATTGTCCCTCATTACTGAAACCGTCACAGAACTTCTAGTGGTAATGTCATGGTAATCTTGCAAGGTGGTTTCTTCAGAGGTGTCCTCAATGGAAATGGGTTCCTTGCAGATAACAAAATTGTGGAGTACCACGCACGCTTTGATCACCTCGTCCACAGTTTCTGTCTTGAGGTTGATCGCAGTCAATAGGACCCGCCATTTGGCTGTCAGAATACCAAAGGTACATTCAACCATTCTTCTTGCTCTTGTGAGGCGGTAATTAAAAATGCGTTTTGGTCTTGTCAATCCTCTGCTAGAGTACGGTTTCAAAAGGTGTTCTGACAGCTGGAAGGCTTCATCCCCTACACAGACAAATGGCATAGGTGGACCAGATGTTTGCGGCAGCGGTCTAGGTGGTGGGAACTGGAAGGTGTTTCCATACAGTTTACGCCCCATGGCAGACAGTTTGAAAACTTGAGAGTCATTGGAGCGGCCATAGGCCCCAATATCAACCGCAATAAATTTGTATTCCGCGTCAGCGATGGCCATGAGGACAATTGAAAAATATTTCTTGTAATTGAAATATTCCGATCCCGATCCAGCTGGCTTTACAATGCGGATATGTTTCCCGTCCACAGCGCCCAAGCAGTTGGGAAACTGACATATCTGTTGAAACTTGTCAGCAATTTCAATCCACCTCTCTGTTGTGGGCTCTGGTAAAAACTCTTCAGCTAAGGAGTCCCACAGTGCACGGCATGTGTACTTCACTATTCCAGATATGGTGGAAATCCCGAGTCTGTACTGGAAATGCAGTGACGAAAGGGATTCTCCAGTTGCAAGAAATCTGTGGGGAATTAAAAAACAATAAATTAGTTTTAAATCACAGCATTACATACCAAAACTGAGCTATAACACTTGGAGATACAAACTACCACCAACAAGATTGCAGTGAAAGTGTGCTCTGATGCGATCACATCCAATAAATGTGGCTTACCTTAAAGTCACCATCAGACGCTCTGTGGGTGAAACAGAGAAGCGGCAATAGGTGTCCGCTTTTCTTATGAGGTGTGCAATGCGCTCCACCAAGTAATCAAAATTCTCCATTTTCATCCTAACATATCCAAAAAATTTATCCGGGTTTCATCGAAGGTCCATGCAGAGTGTAGAATAGACCCCACGCGTCATTCTCTTGGCTGTGATGGGGTGGATCCACAAACGTCGTCTACGATGCCTGATGCGCTGCTGTCTCGCTCTCTCCTTCTCCAGAACAATCACCCTCAAACGATTCGCCTCCGCTATAAAATCCGCCAAATTCTTCAAAATATTTCCAATGACAACATCCATCTTCGCCATTAACTTGCTCTTCTCTCCAACCTGCACTTTCTCCTCTACAACCTGTCAAAGAAGGGCTGTAGGAACATGCTATATATAGTTTTCCAGTAGCCAATCCCGTTCGGAAGGCCACAAGGGTCAATTTTAAAAACCGGATCCGGCGTAATCCGTCGAAAAACGGATAGAAAAACGGATGGACCGGATGAGACGGATCCGGTTTTGTCTGTCAAGAAAAAGACGGATCCGGCAGAAAACCGGATCCGTCACATCCGGTTTTACTAAACATTTTTCCGGATCCGGCGTTCCGGCATGACGCCTGATCGCGCCTGACGCCGAAAACCTGAAGTGTGAAAGTAGCCTTACACACTCAGCACATTATACAGTTAGGTCCAAAAGTATTTGGACAGTGACACAAGTTTTGGTATTTTAGCCGTTTACCAAAACATATTCAAGATAGAGTTATATAATCAATATGGGCTTAAAGTGCCGACTCTCAGCTTTTAGCCACATTCACACACTCAGTATTTGGTCAGTATTTTACATTACTATTTGTAAGCCAAAACCAGGAGTGTGACAGAGTAAAAGTATAACAGAAACACGTCACCACTTCTGTATTTATCACCCACTCCTGGTTTTGGCTTCCAAATACTGAAAGTGTGAACGTGGCCTTAATTTGAGGGTATTCACATCCAAATTGAAGAAAAGGTTTAGGAATTACAGCTCTTTACTATGTAATGGAGCCAAAAGTAATTGGACAATTATCTCAAAAGCTCTTTAATGGGCTGTACGGGCTATTGTCTCATGAAACAGACCATAAAAGTAATCCCTAAGGGCCCCGTCACACATAGCGACTCACCAGCGATCCTGACAACGATATCAACTTGTCAGGATCGCTGGTGAGCTGTCAAACAGGCAGCTTCACCAGCGATCGGCATCGCTGTGTACGTTAGTTACCAGCGCGCTGATGCAGGGAGCTGGTAACTAAGGTACACATCGGGTTTCTAAGCAGCACGCGTCACTTAGAAACCCGATGTGTACCTTGGTTACCAGCTCCCTGCATCAGCGCGCTGGTAACTAAAGGTACACATCGGGTTTCTTAGTGACGCGCGGCACTTAGAAACCCTGCGTTTACCCTAGTTACCAGCGCGCTGATCGCTGGTCTCCCGCCTGTCACACACAGCGATGCGTGCTGGCCAGCGGAAGACCAGCGATCAAAAAAATGTCCTGGCTATTCCAGGACGATCAGCGATAACCAGCAGGGGGGCCGGTCGCTGGTCAGTGTCACACACAGCGATCTCGCTGGTGAGATCGCTGTTGCGTCACAAAAATAGTGACTCAGCAGCGATCTCGCTAACGAGATCTCTATGTGTGACGGGGACTTAAGAGAGAGAGCAAAAATGTTACAAGGGCCAAATCAACAGTATGGTAGATTCTGCAAAAAAAAAAAAAGGAAAAAAAGAGCAAAATGGAGAGCTTGGGAACTAAAACGGCCTTAACATCCATGGAAGACATGTTGGATGATCGCAGAATACTTCCCATGGTGAAGATAGACCCATCACAAAATCCACCCAAGTGAAGAACAGTCTTCTAGAAGTAGGTGTTTCAGTATCTAAGTCTACCATGAAGAGAAGACTTAGAGAACAAATAAAGAGGGTTCACCAGAAAGTGCAAAAATAGACAAGCCAGATTAGACTGCCAAAAACGTCTATAAGAAGCCGCCCAGTCCTGGAAAAGCATTCTTTGGAACAATGAAATAAAGATCAACCTGTACCAGAATGATGGAAAGAAGAAAGTGTGGAGAAGGCTTGAACCAGTTCATAATCCAAAGCACACCACATCCTCTGGCCGGTTTCACATGTCAGTGTCTTCGGTACGTATGGTGACAGTTTTCTCACGTACCGGAGACACTGACACACAGACCCATTCAAATGAATGGGTCTATGCATATGTCAGCGTGTTTTCACAGACTGTGAATCCGTGTGCAAAACACGCAGAGACATGTTCGTTTTCACCCGGACCGCAAAACGTGCCGCACACGGAGAACAGTGCACACTGTCCTCCGTGTACATGGACCGCCGCCTGGGAAGTAACGCTACTGTAAGCCTCTGTTCCCCAGCGGCAGGTGCTGAACGCGGCTGTCATCCATTCGCCCCTGTTCTGCCGGCAAGCAGAGGAGAATGAATGGATGAAAAACTGACCTGCTGTGACCTCAGGACCCTCGGAGAATGCAAGTGATGAGGTCACGGCAGTTCAAGCTCTGTCAGTGACCTCATCACTTACATTCTCCGACAGATGAAAGCCGACTTCAGCACCAGCCGCCGGGGGACAGCGGCTTACAGTAGCGCTACTTCCCTGGCGGCCGTCCGTGTGGTCCTGATGCGGCACACAGGTGGCACACGTGTGCTGCATGTAGTACACACGGACACACATATCTCCAGTACCGAAAATATCAGGATGTGTGAAACCGGCCTAACACATGGTCGAGGCAGTGTGATGGCATGGGCAATACTTAAACGTTTCACAGGATATTTTTTGTTAACTCCTTTAATTAAACCTGAAAGTCTACACTTCAATTGCTTCTCAGTTATTTCATTTCATATAAAAAATAGGGGCATGAAGAGCCCAAATCTTGGAAATTTGCCCACTGTCCAAATATTTCTGGATCTAACTGTATGTAATTTATATGGCTGCTATAAAAACTACAGCTCACACTGCAAAATACAAGATTTCATACAGTTACTTTGAAGGAAAAGTGCAAAACATTCTGTAGGCTGAAATGCACCCAAGTTCTGTGCCAGTGTTATCTACTTGAGACATAAAAGTGACTGTTATGACATTAAATGAGTTATCTTATAGACTAAACAACACTCCCTTGGAACAAAAGATAAGGACATTTTTCCTCCAGTAGAAATAAACCCGTCTCTGTGGTGCTTATAAGGTCAGGGTTTACACCACCTGACTTCCGTCATTGAACGATCGCTGATCGGCGACTTGTTTGCTGATCGGTGGACGTTTAATAACCAGTTTACACAGACAAACTGCACATAACAATGTGCACTGAAATGATCTGTAATAAATTGTTCTGTGTGAATTGACTGCTATTGTTCTCGGTAGCACATGACCTGTTTGCACAAAATGATGTCACGATGTGACGGTCTGAAGTAAGGGTGAGGGGCCTAAAACTATCCCTGTCCCAGGGGTACTTTTGAAGGTAGAGAGGTACCTGGGTCTCCGACCTTACTATGCTCTTTTTAGACCCTTTCAGTCCCCTCCCCCACCCCATCAGACGTGTAAACAAGACACGAAGACAGACATAGGTAACGGAAAACCACAATCATACAAAACACTCGCCAAAATTAAGGAGGATAGTGAAAGGGAGGAATAAACAAACCAAATATGAATAAGGACAAGAGTATAAACTCTCACGAACCTTCTGCACAAAACTCTCCAATAATTACTACCAACTCCAACTACACAGCTGTCACGGGTTTACCGCGACAGAGAGGAGTCAGAAGATTTCTCCTACTCCTGCACTGATTAGAAGCACTTCATCTTCATATTAAACAGTGTAGGTTTCTTTTAGCAGTGCAGGTGTTTATCTGTTCATTAGAGAGCTCCTGGAAGCTTTTCTGCATTAAGGCTCTCAGCTGTTCACTGTTAGCAACTCCCCTCTCCGATATACTGTAATCTGGGCCCTGGCTAGCACTCATTGCCAGACCTAGGTTACGCTGCATGGTTAGGGGATGGTGGTTTGTGGTTGTTTGAGAAGGTGTTTGGTGGATTTATCTGAGACTGTTGCTAGGTTTTGAGTGTGTACTAATTCCCTTTCTTCTCCCACTTTGTTTTCACCCCATCCTTCACACCCCGTCATTTACCTCTGTTGTTTTTGTGAGTATATTTGTATGATTGGTATTTTCCTTTATCCCTGTTCATATTACCTTGTTAGTTTGGTTGGTGTATTATGGTACATTACTACTCCTTTCTTCCCTGGGTGGAGGAAGGGTACAGACTGAGGGAGGATTCAGTAGCTAAGGCAAGGTACGTGGCCCTGGCATTCTCACCATCAGAAGTAATCTGAGCTAGGGCACCCATAGCGTTAGGGACAGGGAAGGAGCCCCTGCTCCCGGGACAACCAACAACAGAGTCACGAAAACAGCTCAACACTTTCCAGGAAGAAGATTCTTTCACTGGCGAGTTAAAAAAGCCCAGAACTAGTATATATAGAGAGATGAGATGATGTCAGCAGCTGCGAACAACAACCTGTATGTTTCCAGCCAGCATGGAAAGAGTGCTTAACCCTTTCAGCACTGATGAAAAGGAAATCCATTTAAAATAGGATATGACTCACACTGTCTTTAAAGAGGAACTGTGATTCATTATCATTGTGACCTAACTCCAAGTCTCCCAGGGGGACCTGACACTCGACAAATAAAGTGCTGCCGAGAACAATAATTTTTAAGTCAGCTTAAAAATCATTTCACCTGACGAACAAGCTTCATGCTCATTCATCTGGTGATTGGAAGCCTGTTTACACTGCACGACTATCAGGAAATGAGTGCTCCTTGGAGTAAGGGAAAAACGGGGTTTGGTACCGTGTTAGCCAGTTGAAAAAAATAATGCTCTTGTTTTTCACACTGAGTGCATTACTGAAACAAGGGGACGCACTACACCCATAGACAAACATCAAAGGCCTCTCAACCGCGCAAACTAGTCCAATGATCTGCACAGAAGAGGGTCACTGGCTTAGAAATGCTGCCTGCAAACTGCTAAAACTTTCTTTTGGAGAAGACTCTTGTTTGGATTATATCCTTAGTAGTGATGAGCGAGTTTACTCGTCACTCGAGATTTCCCGAGCATTCTTGGGTGATCTCCGAGTATTTGGATGTGCTCGGAGATTTAGTTTCTGTCGCTGCAGCTGCATGATCTGTGGCTGCTGGACAGCCTGAATACATGTGGGGATTTCCTAACAAACAGGCATTCCTCACATGTATTGAGGCTGTCCAGCAGCCATACTGTAAATCACACAGCTACATCGACAGAAACTAAATCTCTGAGCACGCCAAAATACTCGGAGACCACCCAAGCATGCTCGGGAAATCTAGAGTAACGAGTATACTCGCTCATCACTAATCCTTACTCATGTACCAAGACTTATTAAAGGGTTAGATAATCTCCAGTAGATGACACTGAAGACATCTTCCTTCCCTCTGGATGACAGACCATTTCCATATCATATCCCCCAAAAGTTCCCCTACAGTATAAAAAGTGCTTATTGGGCAATTAAAATTTAAATGTCTCTGGGGCTTGTAGCAGAAATGGCTGCAGAGATAGTGAAATGTGACTTAAATAGATAAAGATAGCCTGTGGGTATTCATACGTTGTTCGTCCCCAATGAGTCGCGGGTCAGACCAGAATTTATAGCACACCGGAGATCCATGCATCGCTGGTTGCCAAAGAGATACATAGTGTGTGCAGCAAGCGTCAGCAGCATATAGGACAAGCCTGCAACTCACATACACGTGTCTGCAAGTGATCAGAACAATTAACATGCGGTTAATATTAAGAACCAAAGGCGAGGTGCTTATAAAGCGTCATCACAGACAACACAAGTCCTGATCAGGGTTATTTCTAGGGTGCACTTGTCATTGGGATTATCGGAGCACAATCAGGAGGTGGACAAGTACAGGAATGGCTTGGGATGCAGTATACGTACAGAGGCCAGACTGAGGTTAAAAATTCTTTTCTGTTGGGATAGAGAAGACGTTACTTATATCCTATAGTCATCCCCAACAGGGTGGAGAGCATGGCGGAGTGTGAACAGTCCCCATTACCTTGGCTGCACTTCTGAGATGGTCATAATAGACTTCTTCTATAGCCTGGAAGTAGATTACTCCTTTCAGCTTTGCTTCATGTTTGTCTGCAAATAGAGTAATGGTGAGGTGAGACAAAAAAGAGCACGCTGTCTGGACCAATGGAAGACACACTAAAGACATTAGTTATACAGCAGATTGAGATTTCTTCATATTCACTGTTGAGTGCTTACTTCTATGAATGACAGCTGCCCTGCGGCGGGTGCAGCTATGCCACATTTTACATTGGCTTCAATGGTAGACTGCTGTCAATGGAAAATGTGCACCGATTGGCGAGACTGGTGCATCACATATTCATATACAGTGCCTTGCGAAAGTATTCGGCCCCTGGAACTTTTCAACCTTTTCCCACATATCATGCTTCAAACATAAAGAATCAACAACAAGTGGGACACAATTGTGAATTTGATCGAAATTTATTGGTTATTTTAAATTTTTGTGGAAATTTAAAAACTGAGAAGTGGGGCGTGCAATATTATTCGGCCCCTTTAACTTAATACTTTGTTGCGCCTCTTTTGGTGCAATTACAGCTGCAAGTCGCTTGGGGTATGTCTCTATCAGTTTTGTACATCGAGAGACTGAAATTCTTGCCCATTCTTCCTTGGCAAACAGCTCGAGCTCAGTGAGGTTTGATGGAGATCGTTTGTGAACAGCAGTTTTCAGCTCTTTCCACAGATTCTCTATTGGATTCAGGTCTGGACTTTTGACTTGGCCATTCTAACACCTGGATACGTTTATTTGTGAACCATTCCATTGTAGATTTTGCTTTATGTTTGGGATCAATGTCTTGTTGGAAGACAAATCTCCGTCCCAGTCTCAGGTCTTTGCAGACTCCAACAGGTTTTCTTCAAGAATGGTTCTGTATTTGGCTCCATCCATCTTCTCATTAATTTTAACCATCTTCCCTGTCCCTGCTGAAGAAAAGCAGGCCCAAACCATGATGCTGCCACCACCATGTCTGACAGTGGGGATGGTGTGTTCAGGGTAATGAGCTGTGTTGCCTTTACACCAAACATATCGTTTGGCATTGTTGCCAAAGAGTTAAGATTTTGGTTTCATCTGGCCAGAGCACCTTCTTCCACATGTTTGGTGTGTCTCCCAGGTGGCTGGTTGCAAACTTTAAACTACACTTTTTAAGGATATCTTTGAGAAATGGCTTTCTTCTTGCCACTCTTTCATAAAGGCCAGATTTGTGCAGTGCACGACTGATTGTTGTCCTATGGACAGACTGTCCCACCTCAGCTGTAGATCTCTGCAGTTCATCCAGAGTGATCATGGGCCTCTTGGCTGCATCTCTGATCAGTCTTCTCCTTGTTTGAGATGAAAGTTTAGAGGAACGGCCGGGTCTTGGTAGATTTGCAGTGGTATGATACTCCTTCCATTTCAATATGATCATTTGCACAGTGCTCCTTGGGATGTTTAAAGTTTTGGAAATCATTTTGTATCTAAATCCGGCTTTAAACTTCTCCATAACAGTATCACGGACCTGCCTGTTGTGTTCTTTGGTCTTCATGATGCTCTCTGTGCATCAAACAGAACCCTGAGACTATCACAGAGCAGGTGCATTTATATGGAGACTTGATTACACACAGCTGGATTATATTTATCATCATTAGTCATTGAGGACAACACTGGATCATTCAGAGATCCACAATGAACTTCTGGAGTGAGTTTACTGCGCTAAAATGGGGCCGAATAATATTGCACGCCCCACTTTTCAGTTTTTAAAGTTCCAAAAAAATGTAAAATAACCAATAAATTTCGATCAAATTCACAATTGTGTCCCACATGTTGTTGATTCTTCACCAAAAATTTACATTTGGTTTGAAGCATGATATGTGGGAAAAGGTTGAAAAGTTCCAGGGGGCCGAATACTTTCGCAAGGCACTGTATCTCCCCAATCTGTTTCCATTTTACTATACTGTAAGATAAGCTCTAACATTATTATTCACTAATATGAGACAACGCTAAGAGTTGAGAGAACCTGGCGACCCCACAAATGACGACAGAGAACATGGCGAAGCTCTAAAAATGACACAAAAGAACACGGCGACCCTACAAATGACATCAAGAATATAGCAACCCTCTACAAATGACACCAGAAAACATGATGACCCTACATAGAACATCAGAAAACACAGCGGCAACAAATGACAACAGAAAATACAGCAACCCTCTACAAATCAGGCTATGTGCACACGTGTGGAATTGCTGTGGAAATTTCAGAATGCTAGCGTTTTCCAAGTGATCTGTAACATCGCTTGGAAAACTGATTTGACAGGTTGGTCACACTTGTCAAGCTTCGTGTTTGACAAGTGTGACCAACTTTTTACTATTGATGCTGCATATGCAGCATCAATAGTAAAAGATAGGATGTAAAAAAATAAATAATGTTATTCTCACCTTCCGACGGCCCCCGATCTGCTCTGCGGCGCTCCTGGCATCTTCCGGTCCCAGTAATGCTTTGCGCGAAGGACCTGCGATGACGTCACGCTCGCGAGAATGCGACGTCATCGCGTCATTCGCGCAAAGCATTACTGGGACAGGAAGATGCCGGGAGCGTGGTGAGAGGCGGGAAGGACTCCGGGGGCTGTCGGAAGGTGAGAATAACAATATTTTTTATATTTATTCTATTTTTTACAGGATTATGGTACCCAGGGCCTGGAGGACAGTCTCCTCTCCTCCAGACCCTGGGTACCATCCGCACATGAAGCGCTTACTTCACGCATGGTGTACATAGCCACATGTGAAAAATGAGCGTTTCAATGCAATCCTATGGGTGCGGAATCCCCGAGATTCCGCACAAGGAATGGGCATGCTGTGGATTATTGCGTTATGCGATTCCGCAGCATTAGCACAGCATTGCTGAATCCCATAGGATTGCATGAGATGCGTTTTTTTGCGTTTTCGCGGCTCGTAAAAAAACCGCCGCGAAAATGCAAAAAAAAAAAAAGCTACGTGTGAACACAGCCTCACATCAGAAAACAGTGACCTTCCTCAAATGACAACAGAGATCACAGAAACCCTCTACAAATCACACCAGAGATCATAACCCTACCAGTGACAGCAGAGAACATGGCGACCCTTCAAAATGACACCAAAGAATAAGGCTCCCTTACAAATGACACCAGAGAACACGGCGACCCTCTATAAATTTGAATAGTAAAACATAAGAATAACTACCCATCTCTTGTAATCTTGTGACCAGAACTTGTGTTATTATTACACTTAATAAAGGAACTCAGACACTTATTGAACTTCTTAGTGGATTCACCATGACAACTTTCTCTAGCACAGAGAATCACAGTCTCACTACTCTTACAGAGAACACTCCTTCCATGTAGATATTGAATCCTTTACATTTAGTAGATGCCCCTGATGCGCTGAAAGTGAAGGTTGAAAAAAAGACTCCAGAATATACAGTATATTGGCTAGCTTATACACAGTAAAACACTGACTTTAAACCAAGAAAACAATCATGTAGGTTATGCAGTGGTTTTCTATAACTGCAGAACATGAGTGTTGTACGTAAAAAAAATGGAGAATATGATTTTTTTTGCCAGGGAAGTTTGTAGTATTAAATTGCTGGTCATTTAAATAAGTAATTATTGTATTTATATAGCACCAACATATTCTGCAGCACTTTAAAAATGAACTGAAGACATTACAAAGTATCACATAATTCAATAGATACAGGAGGAGTGAGCATCCTGCTCGGAGCTTACAATCTATAAGTTATTAGTCACGGCTTGTCATGTATGGTCCCGGCCATCATTATAATATAAAGGGCAGTCAAACAAATCATCATCAGCCAGGATCTGTCTAAGTGCAGTTAACAAGTGCTATTGGGTGCATGGAGGACGTGGAGACAGATGAATAGGAGGAACCAGATTCTAAGGAAAAATTAGAAAGAGGGAACAGGGGAGTGTTAGGTTAGTGAATTGAGGTGATAAACTTGTCTAAAGAGAGATGCTTTAATAGCACGCTTAAAAATATTGGGGCTAGGTATCAGTTGTATTGTCCGGGGTAGTACATTCCAGAAAACTGACATAGCACAACAGAAGTTTTGGAGACGGAGGTGCGAAGTTCGGATTATGCAGAATGTTGGTCTTAGATCAGCTGCAGAACGGAGAACATGGGTAGGGTGATAGACAGATGATGGAGGAGATGTATGGTGAGAGATACATTTGAATTCTGTAGCTAATAGGCAACCAGTGCAATTACTGACACAGGGTGGAGGCATCGGTGTAGTGGCAGGACAGAAGTATGACCCTGGCTGCCGCATTCAGGACAGATCGGAGAGGAGAAAGTTTGGTAAGAGGGAGACCGATCAGTACAGAGTTACAGCAGTCCAGGTAAGAATGGATAATAGAGTGGGATGGATGGTGATACAGTTGTTTTTCACTTGTTTGTTATAATGAAAATGTGAATAAAAACTATCTGATTAAAAAAAAAAAGAATGGATAATAGCTACAGTAAGAATTTTTGTAGTTTCAAAGGTGAGAAAAGGTCAAATTCTGGAAATGTTTTAAGATGCAGGTAACATGATCAAGTGAGCAATTAGATACAGGGAATGAAGGAAAGTTCTGTGCCAAATATGACCCCAAGACAGGGAGTGTGCTGCTTGGGAGTTATGCTTAAACCACCCAAGGTAAACCAAATCTGCTGATGGTTTGTCTAACAGGGGCGGTGTATAGAGAAAAGAAGAGGAGGAGACCTAAGACTGAGCCCTGAGGAACCCAGACAGTAAGGGGAAGAGGAGCTAGCAAAAGATACAGGGAAAGAGCAGTCAGAGAGGTAAGAGAAGAACCGAGAGAGAAGTTTCTGTGAGGACTAGAGATTCAGGAGAATCAGCATGGAGTAGTGAGCATTACATTTTGCTGTTAGTAGATCTTTAGAGACTTTAAAAAGAGCAGTTTCAGTAGAGTGTAAAGAGCAGAAACTGGATTGTGAAGGGTCAAGAAGAAACTTATCTGCAAAATATCAGATTAGACGAGGGTGGACAAAGTGTTCCATGAGTTTAGAGATGAAGGAAAGATTAGAGACAGCTCTGTAGTTAAAAGCGCAATTCTGGTTGAGGGATATTTTTTTAGCAGCATGTTTTAATAAAGAGGGAAAGAAATTGGAACAAAGAGAGAGGTTAAATATTTTAGTTAGATGGGCAGTGCCAGCCAGGGATAGGGACCAGAAGAGATGTGAGGCAATAAGGTCCCTAGTGCAGATTGTAAGTTTATAAGAAGCGAGGAGACTGATAACATCTACCGTAACAGGCTCAAAGATAAAAAGTGATCCTGAAAGTGTGGTTGGGAAGGGCATCCAGGCTCTGAGGGGATTGTGCGAAAATGTCCTGATTGATATGGTTGATTTTTTTCTGGGAAATAAGCCAGATCATCAGTGCTGAGGTAGTGACAGGGGCCTGTACTTTAGGACTCAGGATAGAGCGGAAAGTTTCAAAGTGTCGTTTTGGATTGTCAGATAGTAACGTGATGAGGGTGGTGAAGTAAACTTATTTGGCTAGATGCACCAAATCCGGCACTTAGCCTCACTCTTCCCATTGCCCTGTAGTGGGTGGCATATGGGGTAATAAGGGGTTAATGTCACCTAGCTATTGTAAGGTGACATTAAGCCCGGTTAATAATAAAGAGGTGTCAATAAGACACCTATCTATTTTTAATCCACTAGTCTGGAAGGGTTAAAAAAAAAAAAAAAACACACACATTAAGAATAAAGTCTTTTAATGAACATTTTCCCACGCTGCCAAGTTCATTGCGGGTCATGCGGGGAGTCTGTGCAGCCTTAGTGACGTCAGCGGTAGTCACTGAGGCTGCGCAGACTCCCCGCATGACCCACGGTGAACTCGGCAGTGTGGGAAAATGTTCAGAAACTTTCCCACGCTAATCAGCTAATCTCCAGTCATACGGGGAGGCTGCGCAGACAGCTTTTCATTCATTCCTCCGTGGTTTATAGCCGGGCCGGTCGCATTAGCACCGCTCCCAGTTGTAAACTATTTACCCCCTTGAGATGCATTGCAACGTGGGACATGACTGTACGGCGGACTGGTATGGTATATTGTTGCTTTTTTATTTTTGATTTTTTACAGGAGAACAAGGGCTTCAATTGGATAAGGAGTTTAATAAAGTTGGAAAAAATGTGTGTTTAATTATTTCATTAAAAGACTTTATTTTTAATGTGTGTGTTTTTTTAACCTTTTCATACTATTGGATTAATAATGGAGAGGTGTCTTATTAACACCTCTCCATTATTAACCAGGCTTAATGTCACCTTACAATAGCAAGGTGACATTAACCCCTTAATACCCCATATGCCACCCACTACAGGGCAATGTGAAGAGAAAGACTAAGTGCCGGAATTGGCGCATCTTAGAGATGCGCCTTTTCTGGGGTGGCTGGGGACAGATGTTTTTAGCCAGGGGTGGACAATAACCATAGTCCCTCTCTAGGCTATTAATATCTGCACTCAGTCACTGGCTTTCCCCCTCTGGCGGAGAAAACTGCGCGGGAGCCCACACTAGCTTTTTCAGTGAATTAATTCTTTAATTTAACACCTACAGCTCCAATATTTTACACACACACTACTAACATTATTATTATTATTATTATTTATTGTTATAGCACCATTTATTCCATGGCGCTTTACATGTAAGGAGGGGTATACATAAAAACAAGTACAATAATCTTAAACAATACAAGTCATAACTGGTACAGGAGGAGAGAGGACCCTGCCCGCGAGGGCTCACAATCTACAAGGGATGGGTGATAATACAGTAGGCGAGGGTAGAGCTGGTCGTGCAGCGGTTTGGTCGATCGGTGGTTACTGCAGGTTGTAGGCTTGTCGGAAGAGGTGGGTCTTCAGGCTCTTTTTGAAGGTTTCAATGGTAGGTGAGAGTTTGATATGTTGTGGTAGAGAGTTCCAGAGTAGGGGTGATGCGCGAGAGAAATCTTGTATGCGATTGTGGGAAGAGGAGATAAGAGGGGAGTAGAGAAGGAGATCTTGTGAGGATCGGAGGTTGCGTGCGGGAAAGTATCGGGAGACGAGGTCACAGATGTATGGAGGAGACAGGTTGTGGATGGCTTTGTATGTCATGGTTAGGGTTTTGTAATAGTCTCTGGGCAATTGGGAGCCAGTGAAGGGATTGACAAAGGGGAGAAGCTGGGGAATAGCGGGGGGACAGGTGGATTAGTCGGGCAGCAGAGTTTAGAATAGATTGGAGGGGTGCGAGAGTGTTTGAGGGGAGGCCACAGAGCAGGAGGTTGCAGTAGTCAAGGCGAGAGATGATGAGGGCATGGACTAGGGTTTTTGCAGATTCTTGGGTGAGGAATGAACGGATTCGTGAAATATTTTTGAGTTGAAGTCGGCAGGAAGTGGAAAGGGCTTGGATATGTGGTTTGAAGGAGAGATCAGCGTCAAGGAATACTCCGAGACAGCGAGCTTGTGGGACTGGGGAGAGTGGGCAGTCATTTACTGTAATTGATAGGTTCGTAGGGGGGGCCACGTGAGATGGGGGAAAGATGATGAATTCTGTTTTGTCCATGTTGAGTTTCAGAAGTCTAGCGGAGAAGAAGGATGAAATAGTGGACAGACATTGGGGGATTCTGGTTGGTAGGGAGGTGATATCTGGTCCAGAGATGTAGATCTGTGTGTCATCAGCGTAGAGATGATACTGAAAGCCATGAGATTCTATGAGCTGTCCCAGGCCAAAGGTGTAAATAGAGAACAGCAGGGGCCCAAGGACTGAACCTTGTGGGACTCCGACAGATAGGGGGCGAGGTGAGGAGGTGGTGTGAAAGTACCGGGAGACGAGGTCACAGATGTATGGAGGAGACAGGTTGTGGATGGCTTTGTATGTCATGGTTAGGGTTTTGTAATAGTCTCTGGGCAATTGGGAGCCAGTGAAGGGATTGACAAAGGGGAGAAGCTGGGGAATAGCGGGGGGACAGGTGGATTAGTCGGGCAGCAGAGTTTAGAATAGATTGGAGGGGTGCGAGAGTGTTTGAGGGGAGGCCACAGAGCAGGAGGTTGCAGTAGTCAAGGCGAGAGATGATGAGGGCATGGACTAGGGTTTTTGCAGATTCTTGGGTGAGGAATGAACGGATTCGTGAAATATTTTTGAGTTGAAGTCGGCAGGAAGTGGAAAGGGCTTGGATATGTGGTTTGAAGGAGAGATCAGCGTCAAGGAATACTCCGAGACAGCGAGCTTGTGGGACTGGGGAGAGTGGGCAGTCATTTACTGTAATTGATAGGTTCGTAGGGGGGGCCACGTGAGATGGGGGAAAGATGATGAATTCTGTTTTGTCCATGTTGAGTTTCAGAAGTCTAGCGGAGAAGAAGGATGAAATAGTGGACAGACATTGAGGGATTCTGGTTGGTAGGGAGGTGATATCTGGTCCAGAGATGTAGATCTGTGTGTCATCAGCGTAGAGATGATACTGAAAGCCATGAGATTCTATGAGCTGTCCCAGGCCAAAGGTGTAAATAGAGAACAGCAGGGGCCCAAGGACTGAACCTTGTGGGACTCCGACAGATAGGGGGCGAGGTGAGGAGGTGGTGTGTGAGTGGGAGACGCTGAATGTCCGGTCTGTTAGGTATGATGAGATCCAGGATAGGGCCAAGTCTGTGATGCCGAGGGATGAGAGGGTCTGTAATAATAGGGAATGGTCCACTGTGTCAAAGGCAGCCGACAGGTCCAGGAGAAGGAGGACAGAGTAGTGTCGCTTGCTCTTGGCGGTTAAGAGGTCATTGGTGACCTTAGTAAGGGCAGTTTCAGTGGAGTGGTGTGACCGGAAGCCAGATTGTAAGCGGTCGAAGAGGGAGCAAGAAGAGAGATGGGAGGACAGTTCAAGGTAGACGTGTTGTTCCAGTAGCTTGGAGGCGTAGGGGAGAAGTGATATAGGGCGATAGTTAGATACAGAGGATGGGTCAAGAGAGGGCTATTAATATCTGCACTCAGTCACTGGCTTTCCCCCTCTGGCGGAGAAAACTGCGCGGGAGCCCACGTTAGCTTTTTCAGTGAATTAATTCTTTAATTTAACACCTACAGCTCCAATATTTTACACACACACTACTAACATTATTAGTGAGGGACATACACTCACTGGCCACTTTATTAGGTACACCTGTCCAACTGTGTGTTAAGACTTAATTTCTAATCAGCCAATCACATGGCGGCAACTCAGTGCATTTAGGCATGTAGACATGGTCAAGACAATCTCCTGCAGTTCAAACCGAGCATCAGTATGGGGAAGAAAGGTGATTTGAGTGCCTTTGAACGTGGCATGATTGTTGGTGCCAGAAGGGCTGGTCTGAGTATTTCAGAAACTGCTGATCTACTGGGATTTTCACGCACAACCATCTCTAGGGTTTACAGAGAATGGTCCGAAAAAGAAAAAAAATCCAGTGAGCGGCAGTTCTGTGGCCGGAAATGCCTTGTTGATGCCAGAGGTCAGAGGAGAATGGGCAGACTGGTTCGAGCTGATAGAAAGGCAACAGTGACTCAAATTGCCACCCGTTACAACCAAGGTAGGCAGAAGAGCATCTCTGAACGCACAGTGCGTCGAACTTTGAGGCAGATGGGCTACAGCAGCAGAAGACCACACTGGGTACCACTCCTCTCAGCTAAGAACAGGAAACTGAGGCTACAATTTGCACAAGCTCATCGAAATTGGACAGTAGAAGATTGGAAAAACGTTGCCTGGTCTGATGAGTCTCGATTTCTGCTGCGACATTCGGATGGTAGGGTCAGAATTTGGCGTAAACAACATGAAAGCATGGATCCATCCTGCCTTGTATCAACGGTTCAGGCTGGTGGTGGTGGTGTCATGGTGTGGGGAATTTTTTCTTGGCACTCTTTGGGCCCCTTGGTACCAATTGAGCATCGTTGCAACGCCACAGCCTACCTGAGTATTGTTGCTGACCATGTCCATCCCTTTATGACCACAATGTACCCAACATCTGATGGCTACTTTCAGCAGGATAATGCGCCATGTCATAAAGCTCGAATCATCTCAGATTGGTTTCTTGAACATGACAATGAGTTCACTGTACTCAAATGGCCTCCTCAGTCACCAGATCTCAATCCAATAGAGCATCTTTGGGATGTGGTGGAACGGGAGATTCGCATCAGGGATGTGCAGCCGACAAATCTGCGCCAACTGTGTGATGCCATCATGTCAATATGGTCCAAAATCTCTAAGGAATGCTTCCAGCACCTTGTTGAATCTCTGCCACGAAGAATTGAGGCAGTTCTGAAGGCAAAAGGGGGTCCAACCCGTTACTAGCATGGTGTACCTAATAAAGTGGCCAGTGAGTGTATATAAATCTAACGGATATGCAATAGTTTAATATATGTAAACCATGTCTCATATCTTGTCGGGTTCTGTAATGATTTTACAGAAGCCGACTATTGAATTATCGGCTATTCTGCTATCTACCTCTGTATGAAATATAAAGACATATCTAATATATAAAGCTCAATGTGTGTGTATGTATGTGTGTATGTGCGGGATTGGCATCTGCACCGTCGCAGCTACAGCCACAAAATTTTGCACAGTCACACGTCTGGACCCCGAGAGCGTCATAGGCTATGTTGTGAGGCGAAATTTTAAACCTGCGCGTTCCAATTTACCAAACAATTTTGCCTATTATTCTTATAATTTCTATGGTGTTATCGTCCTTCTGTAAAGCTGGAAATAACACAATTTATTACCGTGCCAAAACAGACCACCCTCTGACACAGACTGCAGGGGGAGCCCAGTATCACACAGGATAGGATTAGCTACACGGCTCAGCAGTCAGTATCACACAGGATAGGAATAGATACACAGCTCAGCAGACAGTATCGCACAGCATAGGATTAGATACACAGCTCAGCACACAGTATCATACAGAATAGTATCAGATACATGGCTCAGCAGACAGTATCACACAGAATAGGATTAGATACACGGCTCAGCAGTGAATATCACACAGGATAGGATTAGATACATGGCTCATCAGTCAGTATCACACAGGATAGGATAAGATACATGGCTGAGCAGTCAGTAACACAATAGAATTAGGTACACGGCTCAGCAGTCAGTATCACACAGGATAGGGTTAGATACACGGTTCAGCAGACGGTATCACACAGGACAGGATTAGATACACTGCTCAGCAGTCAGTATCACACAGGATAGGATTAGATACACAGCTCAGCAGTCAGTATCACACAGGATAGGAATAGATACACGGATCAGCAGACAGTATCACACAGGATAGGATTAGATACACAGCTCAGCACACAGTATCACACAGAATAGTATTAGATACACGGCTCAGCAGACAGTATCACACAGAATAGGATTAGATACACAGCTCTGCAGTCAGTATCACACAGGATAGGATTAGATACACAGCTCAGCAGTCAGTATCACACAGAATAGGATTAGATACATGGCTGAGCAGTCAGTAACACACAATAGGATTAGATACACAGCACAGCAGAAAATATCACACAGGAAAGGATTAGGTACACATCTCAGCAGACATTATCACACAGGATAGGGTTAGATACACAGATACACATGTTGTTTATCAAAAGGCTCTTGAATGAGTTGAATAAAATACTATCAATACTTGGGTAATCATTTACAGATTTTCAACACAAATTAACTAGTGTTGAATATTTGATGTGAAATGTTTTTATGTGCAATATAATCATTATAATTTGTTATAACTAACCACAGTTGGTTACTATGACCGGGCAACGCCGGGCTCTTCAGCTAGTATATAAATATATACAGTACAGACTAAAAGTTTGGACACACCTTCTCATTCAAAGAGTTTTATTTTTTTTCATGACTATGAAAATTGTAGATTCACTCTGAAGGCATCAAAACTATGAATTAACACATGTGGAATTATATAATTAAGAAAAAAGTGTGAAACAACTGAAAATATGTCTTATATTCTAGGTTCTTCAAAGTAGCCACCTTTTGCTTTGATTACTGCTTTGCACACTCTTGGCATTCTCTTGATGAGCTTCAAGTGGTAGTATTCAGTAGGACTATCAGCTGTGTATCCACCAGACTTCTGCACAACTCAACTGATGGTCCCAACCCCATTTAGAAGGCAAGAAATCCCACTTATTAAACCTGACAGGGCACACTTGTGAAGTGAAAACCATTTCTGGAGACTACCTCTTGAAGCTCATCAAGAGAATGCCAAGAGTGTGCAAAGCAGTAATCAAAGCAAAAGCTGGCTACTTTAAAGATCCTAGGATATAAGACATGCAGTATTTTCAGTTGTTTCACACTTTTTTGTTAATTATATAATTCCACATGTGTAAATTCATAGTTTTGATGCCTTCAGAGTGAATCTACAATTTTCATAGTCATGAAAATAAAGAAAACTCTTTGAATGAGGTGTGTCCAAACTTTTGGTCTGTACTGTATATATATATATATATATATACAGTGGGGAAAAAAAGTATTTAGTCAGTCAGCAATAGTGCAAGTTCAACCACTTAAAAAGATGAGAGGCGTCTGTAATTTACATCATAGGTAGACCTCAACTATGGGAGACAAACTGAGAAAAAAAAATCCAGAAAATCACATTGTCTGTTTTTTTTTCATTTTATTTGCATATTATGGTGGAAAATAAGTATTTGGTCTGAAACAAGCAATCAAGATTTCTGGCTCTCACAGACCTGTAACTTCTTCTTTAAGAGTCTCCTCTTTCCTCCACTCATTACCTGTAGTAATGGCACCTGTTTAAACTTGTTATCAGTATAAAAAGACACCTGTGCACACCCTCAAACAGTCTGAATCCAAACTCCACTATGGTGAAGACCAAAGAGCTGTCAAAGGACACCAGAAACAAAATTGTAGCCCTGCACAGGCTGGGAAGACTGAATCTGCAATAGCCAACCAGCTTGGAGTGAAGAAATCAACTGTGGGAGCAATAATTAGAAAATGGAAGACATACAAGACCACTGATAATCTCCCTCGATCTGGTGCTCCACGCAAAATCCCACCCCGTGGGGTCAGAATGATCACAAGAACGGTGAGCAAAAATCCCAGAACCACGCGGGGGGACCTAGTGAATGAACTGCAGAGAGCTGGGACCAATGTAACAAGGCCTACCATAAGTAACACACTACGCCACCATGGACTCAGATCCTGCAGTGCCAGACGTGTCCCACTGCTTAAGCCTGTACATGTCCGGGCCCGTCTGAAGTTTGCTAGAGAGCATTTGGATGATCCAGAGGAGTTTTGGGAGAATGTCCTATGGTCTGATGAAACCAAACTGGAACTGTTTGGTAGAAACACAACTTGTCATGTTTGGAGGAAAAAGAATACTGAGTTGCATCCATCAAACACCATACCTACTGTAAAGCATGGTGGTGGAAACATCATGCTTTGGGGCTGTTTCTCTACAAAGGGGCCAGGACGACTGATCCGGGTACATGAAAGAATGAATGGGGCCATGTATCGTGAGATTTTGAGTGCAAACCTCCTTCCATCAGCAAGGGCATTGAAGATGAAACGTGGCTGGGTCTTTCAACATGACAATGATCCAAAGCACACCACCAGGGCAACGAAGGAGTGGCTTCGTAAGAAGCATTTCAAGGTCCTGGAGTGGCCTAGCCAGTCTCCAGATCTCAACCCTATAGAAAACCTTTGGAGGGAGTTGAAAGTCCGTGTTGCCAAGCGAAAAGCCAAAAACATCACTGCTCTAGAGGAGATCTGCATGGAGGAATGGGCCAACATACCAACAAAAGTGTGTGGCAACCTTGTGAAGACTTACAGAAAACGTTTGACCTCTGTCATTGCCAACAAAGGATATATCACAAAGTATTGAGATGAAATTTTGTTTCTGACCAAATACTTATTTTCCACCATAATATGCAAATAAAATGAAAAAAAAACAGACAATGTGATTTTCTGGATTTTTTTTTCTCAGTTTGTCTCCCATAGTTGAGGCCTACCTATGATGTAAATTACAGACGCCTCTCATCTTTTTAAGTGGTGGAACTTGCACTATTGCTGACTGACTAAATACTTTTTTTCCCCACTGTATATATATATATATATATATATATATATTGTAAGGTAGCGCTTGTTATTAAGGTAGGGGATACTCGCTAGGCAGACGATAAATCAGGTCTGGCACAGGTTTCTCAACATAAACTCAGTCCATTCGGTTTATTATGCAGCATAAACCATCACACAGCATCAGAAAGTTCATATCAGATCAGCATAGCATCCATGACAGAGCTCCCCTCTGGTAATCCTGTGGTCACACAGGGTTTGCTATGTCCGGTACACAGGCTCTCTAGCCTCACAGTTATATCCCCTCTCCGGGTTACCTTATGGCTGCTCTCAGGGCAGACGTTCATTCCCTCCAGGGAACTATCATACACACGTCTCCAGGTGCACTCAGGATGGCATAGACATCTTCCTCAGCACAGTCGGTCTGACAAGACCTTCCATACGGACAAACCGGGTCCAAGCATTCACTCATGTGACCTACCCTGCCACCTTATATGGTCCGTAGCCACGCCCACCGGATCACAGGTCCTTCAATCATTCACACACATATACTTTACTATGACATTCTAGACACCTGCCCCTAGGTGGGTTTGTAGGTGATTGATCCCACCCATCTCATCAATCACCTGAAGGCTTCTCCTTAACACATTAGAACGAAAGATCAGCTCTGCTGATCAGCACATAATCAAGCCTTCATCCCAAAGACACCCACCTTGGGATACATAACGATCCTTTAGCACCCTGCTCCTGTCACCACTCTAGACATGGCTATCCGTCCGTCCTGGGACACCCACACAGCGCCCCCTAGCAGACACAATGGTCACTACACCACAATATATATATATATATACATACACATACAGTTGTGGCCAAAAGTATTGACACCCCTGCAATTCTGTCAGATAATACTCAGTTTCTTCCTGAAAATGATTGCAAACACAAATTCTTTGGTATTATTATCTTCATTTAATTTGTCTTAAATGACAAAACACAAAAGAGAATGAAGCAAAAAGCAAAACATTGATTATTTCACACAAAACTCCAAAAATGGGCCAGACAAAAGTATTGGCACCCTCCGCCTAATACTTGGTTGCACAACCTTTAGCAAAAATAACTGCGACCAACCGCTTCCATTAACCATCAATGAGTTTCTTACAATGCTCTGCTGGAATTTTAGACCATTCTTCTTTGGCAAACAGCTCCAGGTCCCTGATATTTGAAGGGTACCTTCTCCAAACTGCCATTTTTAGATCTCTCCACAGGTGTTCTATGGGATTCAGGTCTGGACTCGTTGCTGGCCACCTTAGAAGTCTACAGTGCTTTCTCTCAAACCATTTTCTAGTGCTTTTTGAAGTGTGCTTTGGGTCATTGTCCTGCTGGAAGACCCATGACCTCTGAGGGAGACCCAGCTTTCTCACACTGGGCCCTACATTATGCTGCAAAATTTGTTGGTAGTCTTCAGACTTCATAATGCCATGCACACGGTCAAGCAGTCCAGTGCCAGAGGCAGCAAAGCAACCCCAAAACATCAGGGAACCTCCGCCATGTTTGACTGTAGGGACCGTGTTCGTTTATTTGAATGCCTCTTTTTTTCTCCTGTAAACTCTATGTTGATGCCTTTGCCCAAAAAGCTCTACTTTTGTCTCATCTGACCAGAGAACATTCTTCCAAAACGTTTTAGGCTTTTTCAGGTAAGTTTTGGCAAACTCCAGCCTGGCTTTTTTATGTCTCAGGGTAAGAAGTGGGGTCTTCCTGGGTCTCCTACCATACAGTCCCTTTTCATTCAGACGCCGACGGATAGTACGGGTTGACACTGTTGCACCCTCGGACTGCAGGGTAGCTTGAACTTGTTTGGATGTTAGTCGAGGTTCTTTATCCAACATCCGCACAATTTTGCGTTGAAATCTCTTGTCAATTTTTCTTTTCCGTCCACATCTAGGGAGGTTAGCCACAGTGCCATGGGCTTTAAACTTCTTGATGACACTGCGCACAGTAGACACAGGAACATTCAGGTCTTTGGAGATGGACTTGTAGCCTTGAGATTGCTAATGCTTCTTCACAATTTGGTTTCTCAAGTCCACAGACAGTTCTTTGGTCTTCTTTCATTTCTCCATGCTCAATGTGGTACACACAAGGACACAGGACAGAGGTTGAGTCAACTTTAATCCATGTCAACTGGCTGCAAGTGTGATTTAGTTATTGCCAACACCTGTTAGGTGCCACAGGTAAGTTACAGGTGCTGTTAATTACACAAATTAGAGAAGCATCACATGATTTTTCGAACAGTGCCAATACTTTTGACCACCCTCTTTTTTATGTTTGGTGTGGAATTATATCCAATTTGGCTTTAGGACAATTTTTTTTGTGTTTTTTTCATTTAAGACAAATTAAATGAAGATAATAATACCAAAGAATTTGTGTTTGCAATCATTTTCAGGAAGAAACTGAGTATTATCTGACAGAATTGCAGGGGTGTCAACACTTTTGGCCACAACTGTATATATATATATATATATATATATATATATATATATATGTCTCACTGATATATATACATGTATACACACACACACACACACAGTATATATGTTTTCATGAATATTTGAGGCCATGGATCCATTTTATGTCCATTTTGCAAGCTGGCGAGGTAATCTTGCCATACGGATATCGCACTGGTGCTTAGATGCCAGAAAATCTCATCCTCGCATTGCACACGAATGACATACGGATCACTGTTCGGGGAACATTTCTGCGATTCTCGGCCGTGAAAAAACGGACAGATTTTTTATACCGTATGTGTGATGCCGGCCTAACGCAGGGGTCAAACGAGCGGTAAAAAAAAAATCAGCCTGATTTTCATCCAGACAAGTGGGACAATTCTGTATGCAATAGTTTTTTTTTTTTTTTTACTCAGCAGCTATTGACCGCTTTCTGACATCGGGCGTAAATTTACACCGATGTTGGACTACCTTGCTTTGATGTGGGCTTTGGCCCTGAGCCCACATCTTTCCCGGGACTTGTCAGCTGTTTAGAACAGCTGACATTTGCCCGGAATTGAAGCGGGTGGAATCGCGAGTTTGACAGTGGCTATTAATCCGTTAAATGCCATTGTCAAACTCTGACAGCGGCATTTAACTCGCGCGTCACGTGATTGCGGGTCTCCGGAGGCCTCTATGGTTTTCACTGCTGGATTGCTATGAGTGCCACCCGGTGGTCGGCACTTATAGCAAGTCAGCAATTCTGCTACATGCAGGTGATCTGATCACCGCCTGTATGTAGCATCGAGTTATGGCAGCTTCTAGTCTACCATAGAGACTATTGAAGCATGCCAAATGTGAAAAAAAAGGTGTTTTTAAAAAAATTTATAAAAAATATAAAAGTTCAAATCACCCCCCTTTCGCCCCATTCAAAATAAAACAAAAAAAATCAAACATACACATATTTGGCATCGCTGCGTTTAGAATCGCCCAATCTAGCAATAAAAGAGGATTAACCTGATCGCTCCGGGTATTGGAAAATGGCGCAATTTTTTTTTAAACAAAGTTTGGAATTTTTTTTCACCACTCAGATAAAAAAGACATGACATGTTTGGTGTCTATGAACTCGTAATGACCTGGAGAATCATAATGGCAGGTCAGTTTTAGTATTTAGTGAACTTGGCGGAAAAAACACAAAAAACAAGTGTGGAATTGTACTTTTTTTGCAATTTCACCACACTTTGAATTTTTTTCCCATTTTCCAGTACACGATATGTTAAAACCAATGGTTGTTGTTCAAAAGTAAAACTTGTCCCGCAAAAAGCAAGCCCTCACATGGTCATATTGACCCCAAAATAAAAAAAAGTTATGGCTCTGGGAAGAAGGGGATCAAAAAACAAAAACGTAAAAACAGAAAGCGCTCCAGTCATGAAGGGTTAATATTTTACAGGACCATTTACAGTTTCCCCATCTTACAGAATTGCAATGAATCTGTAAAAATCGGATGCCATCTGATTTAGAAGTGAAAGCTCATCATGCTGCATTTTTTTCTCGTGCCGAAAACAGTGGAGAAACAATACTCAGATCTGCACTGCCTCGTTGAATGTCATTGGTCAGGGCGCAATACCTTTTTATTTATCGGATTGCACTCTTCCGATCTGTACGGTCGTATGAGTGAGCCCTAAGGGTGGAAGTCAGCATGGACACTCATTCCACCAGCAGAAATGCCCTGATTCCAGACTGGCACTCATGCCCCTCTGTGTGTGGCAGGACACCAGTTGTTTGATGGACATCCTAAATAAGCTACGCGCATACAATCTGGATAGACAGCTGAGTTGCTAAATACAGCACCTGGCCGGTTGCTATAAATTATCTCTAGGGCGACAAACCAGGGGACCTAATTCTGTGCACCATAATCCAGGAAAGCAGCTGAACACATGCACCAGGTCAGTACCGCACATGACTTAGCGTAGATTGTAGCTAGGAGGGCTTGTGGTCGGGGCAGGAGAGCACACAGTGGTCATATAGGAAATAGGATACAGCAGGTATGGTCACCACCTGTAATCACCAGTGCAGGTATATATATGGATTATGCATCAGACCTAGGCGGGTTATACTTACTAATATTTAGGGACCTGTTCACCAGTGTTTGGCCGTTAAGCCCTAATGTATAACACAAACATTGGAGGGAATTGGATGACAAAAGGGGTTAGGGGTTCACTTATGGCCAGGATAAAGTTACTTATACGTATTGTACATATGATATATACACCATACGTCTCCACACTTTTCCCGTTAATCATTTCTATGAACTGCGTAGACAAATCGGCAATTTTCCATAAGATCGTCTACAAGAGGCCACTTACCCACATAATAGGATAGAGTGCGTTTCAGGCGATCAAACACAAACCAACGCTTCTTCCAGGACTTGATTTTACCCCCCATCTTGGTGAGAAAGCCTCGACACATTTTTTCAGTTAGGATGATGTGAGAACAAGCATCGACGACATGGCCTGAAGACTCCACGTGAGTGCGCAGGTCAAAATCCTCTTTTCGAATAGGAAGGTAACGTGTAAGAGGTCGGGCCTTTAAAGCAAATGGGGAGGGCGTAAAGGTTAATAAAGCAATGGCTACAGAAACCCGACTTATACAGACATTATAAAAAAAGTGTACACACCCATGTTAAAATACTAGGTCGTGCACAACAAAAAAAAAAATCAGTCAATCATTGTCCACTCTTCCTTACAGTAGAACCAAATCTGTTGTGAACTCATTTTCTGGTCTACCAGTTGTGAGTTATCCTTCCAGATCCCTCTGGTGGTAACAGGAGGTAGTGAGGGTGTTTTAATTAGTAGAGATCTGCCACCTGATGATGAGGATAACGATTGGATCTCTGGAATCTCAGACTGGATTTAAGACAGCTGACGCCCTATTCTGGTGCTGGTGATTCCTTCTGGCTTTTCAGCTCTGTTCCAGTCATCTCAAGCTAAGTGTTTCTGCTAATGTTCACACTTGATTTTGTTGGTCTATTCAGTTTTTTGTGTGGTCAGCCAGCCCCGGCTGGGGCTGTGCTGAATTTCCACTCTTATTTATCTGTATTTGCCAATTTGCTTTTTGTCCCTTATTAGATTGGCCTCTTTTTTGCTCTGTCTCAGAATATTTCAGAGTGCTGATATAGTGAGAGAAGTCTAGTGACTTCAGGGTTAATTTTGTTATCAGAAGTGTTGGACATTATTTTTGTAGGGTTTTTTGGGCAGACTGCAGACAGTGTCTTTCCTTTCCTGTCCTTTCTAGTTAGTTTGGGCCCCATCGTTTGCTCAGCCTATTTTCTTGCCTGTGTTTGTGTTTTCATCTTGTTTCACCATCAATACATGTGAGGGGGCTGTCTATTCCTTTGGGGTCTGCTCTGGGGCAGTTAGTTTTCCCCTTTTCTTGCTTTAGGCCTATTTAGTCCTCCGGCTGTGACAAGGCGTCTAGATTCATCGTAGGAACGCTCCACGGCTGCTGCTAGTTGTGTGGTTAGGATCAGGGGTCTGCAATCTGCATAGTTACCAACCTCTCTGGTTTTCTGTGACTTAGCTTGTTTAGTTTTCCTCCTCGGTGGCCCATTCATAACAGAATCATCAGCCATACCGCAGATTCTAGGGTACTCAAAAGCAGGAAAAAATTGTTTAAAAAAAAAAAAAAGTGTGTCAGAATTTTTTTTTTAATGTGTTTTTTCCTCTTTTTCTCTGGGGCCGTAGGAGGATTTTTTTTCCTAATGGAGATTAAGCAATTGTCTGATCGTGTGGAGCAACTTGCTGCTGAAGTGCAGGGAATTTCCACCTACCTCATTCAGTCACATGCTGCTGAACCTAAGATCCCTTTTCCTGATGTTTTCTGGGGATCGGTCTAAATTTCTGAATTTTAAGAATAATTGTAAATTTTTTCTTGCCTTGAAGCCCAACTCATTGGGGAGCTCTCCGCAGCAGGTCAAAATTGTCATCTCCGAGGGCGTGGCTATGCCGTGAACGGGAGAGGACGCTGGTGAAGAGAGCTCCCCTTAATCTTGACAAATCCTGATCCCTAGACCCTCTCCTGGTGACTTACTTGCGGCTGGCTGGACCCCCTTGGACGCTGAGACCCCCTGGCTTTTAGGAGTGGGCGGCGGGGGAGATAGAAGCGGGCGGTTGGTTCCCCACGAGGCCGCGGCCATCTTGAGCGCGCGGCTCAGCTGCTGAGAGCTGCAGCGCCTGCTTCCCACTGCTGCACCGCCGCCGGGCAGTGAAGAAAACCGGCTGACAACCTGAGGGAGCGCGCGGTGAGTGCCCTGGAAAAACGGGCCCCACGTGGTATCCCTCTCTTACCAGCTCACTGTGCCGGCTGGCGCCATCATTAAGGGAGGCCCTGTGCGCCCTCCCCCACTGCAGCTGCCTCTGCGGGATCCCTCCCTCCCTGGGCCATAAAACTCATTTGAATTGTGCCTGGCTGCCGTCTGTGTAATCCCTCAGGCATCCCTCTGTAGCCTGAGCCATATTTAACTGTTGCCAGCCCGCTGTGATTCCCATCTGCAGTGGGTAATACCTGGATTACAAGTTTCAGTTGTTTCAGCAGAACGCACCGCAGACAATCATGAGCCGACTTAAATGGTCGGGAGCGGCGGAAAAATTGAAGGAGTTTGCTAGACCTGACCCCGCTGAAGGTGCGCGGCATAATAGGAGCACATCGTCTCAAGTTCAGCGCAAAAATCGCCAGTCTGGGGGCGAGGAGGAGATGGAACAGGAAGAACTGACCCTTAAACAGGCATCTGAGCACTTGATGCAGGCTATCTCATTGACCAGGACATCCCTGAGGGAGAAAATTGAGGATGTTTACACGGAGGTGGGGAGACTCCGTCAGGATATGCAGGCCATGAAGGGGTGCATTACGGAGGTGGAGACCATTGCACCTATGGAGACTAAATTAACGTAGGTGGCAGGCTCCATGAATGCTTGGAAGCAGAAAGCGGATGATTTAGAAAACAGATTGCGCCGGAATAATATCCGTATTGTTGGACTACCTGAGCGCTCGGAAGGTCAGCATCCTGAGCAGTTTCTGGAGGATTGGCTTAAGACCTCCCTGGGGGACGAATTCTCCTCAATGTTCGTCGTTGAAAGAGCTCACAGGGTCCCTACAAGACCCCTGCCTCCGGGGGCCCCACCTCGACCATTCCTGGCACGCCTGCTCAACTGCAAGGACAGAGATGCCACATTGCGTCTTGCACGCCTGAAAAGTCCTATTAAATTCAACAATGCTGTCGTTTCCATCTTTCCGGATTTCTCCATGGAGCTGCAGAAGCAACGGGCGCAGTTCTCCGAGGTCAAGAGGCGACTCAGAGACAGGAACATTGTATATTCGATGATATATCTGGCCCGGCTCAGAGTTGTCCATGAGGGTTCCTCCGTATTTTTTACAGATCCGGCGGAGGCGATTGAGTGGCTGCGGTCCCATGGGGGATCCCCTGCGAGGGAGTCCTAGTGTGGCGGCTGTTACTTCAGATTCTCTCAATTAACGGTCTAATTGTAGCTCTCCCTCCGAGTTCCCAGATACCAGCTATACCGGACGCTGTACTCAGTGATGGTATCCCCTTGTTTATCTTTTGATGGGGGCGTAAGACTGTACGCCTATGTTACTAGGTCCCTTTTTTGCTTTTGCTTTTTCAAAAGTTTTAGTTTTTATAGTTGTTTAGATGAAGGCCACAGCCGACGCCAAATTCTGTTATCTGTGTGGGCTCTCTGCACCTGGTTCGGGCACGATTATGCACCATATTCAGATAGACGGGAATGGGTTCTGAGCTGATTTGTATGACCTGGAATGTAAGGGGCATAAACACCCCTCGAAAGAAAATTAAGGTGGTCTCACAAATCAGACATTACCGTCCTCACATTGTGGCCCTGGTAGAGACGCACCTGACTAGAGATACAGTTCGGTGGGTACAGAAACCGTGGGTGCAATGGTTTATACATGCTTTTCACACCAGCTACTCAAGGGGAGTTTCTCTGTTAATTCATAAGGATGTTCGGTGGGAGGCCGGGGAGGCCCGGAGAGACCCCGAGGGACGATTTGTGTTCGTACACGCGCTAATTAACTCTCAGAATTATGTCATTCTTTTTATTTACAATCCCCCTCCGGCCAATATATCAATTGTTCAGAAGGCATTGAGCTTTGCTTTAAATTACCCAGACGCACATGTCATCTGTATGGGAGATTTTAATTTGGTCATGAACAACCATCTTGATAAATTGAGACTGGGCGATGGAATACAGGGTGGGGTCCCCCCCCAGGGCACATCCCAAGTGTCACAATTCATGGCAGGTAGTGGGTGGCTAGATCTATGGAGAATGCGCCATCCAGAGACAACGGAGTACACTTGCCATTCCTCCACCAAACGTTCACTGTCTCGCATAGACTACATTTTTGGGTCCAGCAGTTTGGCGGCGTGGGTGGATGATATTAAACATGGAGGCAGGGGGATTTCGGATCATAGTCCAATTATTCTCAAGCTTAAATATCGGCCATTGACTAATAGGATAGCATGGAAGCTGAATCCTTTTTAGCTGAAGTTGATAACACCCCCTGATAGAACGATAGATCAGTTACGTTGCTTCGTCTCGTCCCACCCCGAACCCAGAAATATTAATGTATTTTGGGATGCTCTCAAAGCCTATCTACGGGGTTGTCTATCCCCTACGATTTCTCACATTAAGCGGGTGACATGGGAGGAGGAAGGCGAGATGGAGCGACGTCTGAAGGACTCGGAGGCAGCTTATATATCGGATCAAACTAACAGTAATAGGGTAGAATGGCTGACCGCTCAAAGGTTATATGCTCAATACACTGACACCAAGACGAAGCGTAAATTATTTTTTGCCTGGCAGTCTTATTTTGAAATGGGGAATCAGGCGAGTAAGTTTCTGGCTTACTTAGTACGACAGCATAATGCAACTATCACAATTCTACAAATCCGTGATTCAGGTGGTACGTTGGTTTCCTCAACTGAGGAGATACTAAAATGCTTTTCTGATTATTATGGTTCATTGTACAATTCTAAGACGGATGTGGATGGCCCGGAGTGTTTAAACTATTTGTTAGACAGAGTTTCCTACACTAAGTCCTTCCCAACAGGCCTTTATGGATGCAGAGTTTACTCTGGAGGAGGTAGAGGATGCCATAAAAGACATGGCCTCCGGGAAGGCCCCTGGGCCGGATGGGTTCCTTGTGGAGTTATACAGGAAATATCAGGATATACTGGCGCCCCTTTTGTTGACAGTGTTTCGTAGGATTTGGGAAGGGGGATGCATGCCGGAGTCCTTTTATGAGGCCAATATAATAGTTTTTAAAAAGGAGGGGAAAGACCCTTTAGATTGTGGATCTTAAAGGCCTATATCACTAGTAAATGTGGATTATAAAATTTTTACAAAAATTGTGACCAAAAGAATAAAATCAGTTATATTAGATCTTGTACACCCTGATCAGACGGGTTTTATGCCGGGTAAGAGCATTTCCATGAATATCAGACGTGTCCAGTCAGTGGTCCAATATAGCTCTCTGGTACCAGATAATGAATGGGCATTGGCATCACTGGATGTGGCCAAGGCCTTTGACTCGCTTGAATGGCCTTTTCTCCGTGCATGATTGCAGAGGTACGGGTTTGGAGATAGATTTCAAAAATGGGTCAATGTGTTATACATGAAGCCCAAGGCCCGGGTCATCGTAAATAACTCCATATCTGAATAATTCTCACGGCATAGGGGAACTCGTCAGGGGTGTCCTCTTTCCCCGGCCCTTTTTGCTCTTGCTATCGAGGCGCTGGCAATTCGTATAAGATCCTCCCCTGATATTGCTGGTATAGAAATAGCAGGTCGGACGGATACCATAGGCCTATATGCTGACGATATGGTGATATTTATGGACAAGGCAGAGGAGACCCTAACAAGAGTGATCACTACCATAAATAAATTTAGTAAATATTCTGGCCTATACATAAATTGGGAGACATCTGCTTTGATGCCTCTTTCCCATGCTCCAATGCCACGACTTGAAACTCTTTCCTTACTGTCCATTGTAACCAGTTTTAAATATTTGGGTGTTTATATCTCTAAGGGTAGTAAATTTGATTTACAACTCAATATACAACCATTGCTGGAGACGGTTAAAGGTAAATTCGCGATTTGGGGTAAACTTCCACTGTCTGTAGCCGGCCATATTAATTTAATTAAAATGATATTACTCCCCAAGCTTAGCTACTTTCTTCAACATAGTGCGGTAGTGGTGCCCAAATCATTTTTTGCTAATCTAAATTCCCAAACCACATCCTTTATTTGGGGGAAAGCCAGACCTAAACACAAACTAGTCACTCTGCAGAGGCCCAAGAGGGGAGGGGGGGCAGCATTACCCGATTTCTTTTTATATTATCTAGCTGGACAGGCCAAGGCTATAAGTCCATGGATGCCTGGAGGTCACCTCCCGAATTCTGAGAGTCATCTACTTCATGCTGCAGGGACTGGTTGCCCACTGGGTTTTTTGGAAACGAGGAAAATAAATGTCTCGAGACTGTTGCCTCTGCTCCGTCTGGCTCGATCGATATGGAGACAGATTAAGGGGGTGGTTAGATTTGGGGATACTATAGCTGAAATGCCCCTGTGGAATAATGACTACCTCCCGATGCTACGTGAACATCCATCCGCCGAGTTCTGGGTTCAGTACAGTGTCTCTACGATAGGTGATCTATACGATCATGGTACTTTGGTGTCCTTTGAGCAATTACAGGCTGATCGAGGTGTTCCGAGATCCCAGTTCTTCCGTTATTTACAACTAAGGTCAGCTTTTTAATCATGTGAGAAGTCTAAATATAAGTGATGCCATTTCGTCTCTACCCTTGATAGGGATCCTCAAGTCACAAGGCCCTCAAGGTCTCATCTCCTCTCTATATACATATATGTTGTCAGTGGGGACAGAATGTGCCTTAGATTCCATTAAGAAGAAATGGGAGGGGCTCATCCCTGATACACAGAGAGGAATGGGAAGAAATCCTGGAGTCACCAATTTGGGTGTCTCCGTCTGCCAACAACAGGATGATACAACTGTATATTATTAATCAATCATATTTGACCCCAATTCGACTCTTTAAGATGGGCCGATACCCGTCATCGGAATGTTTGAGATGTCATTCAATGGATGCAGACTTTATTCATATGATCTGGTGTTGTCCTGTTGTTGTGCAATATTGGAGAGGGGTGACGTCATTATTAACATCCCTGGTACAAACCCCAGTTCCCCTTGAGCCACTGATCTGTCTGTTAGGAGTGTGGGATTGTCACATCGCCGTCAGACTCGGGGCCTGCTGTCCAGGCCTCGGCCACCAGGAGGCGCCGGACTGACATGTCGCCGTCGAACTCGGGGCCTGCTGTTCCACCCTCAGCCACTAGGGGGCGACGGACTGTCACGCCGCCCTCGGGCTCGGGGTCTGCTGTCCAGGCCTCGGCCGCCAGGAGGCGCCGGACTGACATGTCGCCGTCGAACTCGGGGCCTGCTGTTCCGCCCTCAGCCACTAGGAGGCGCCGTGGCTCACGCCCGAGTGATGGCGGAAACAGTGAAAGGGCTTCTGCGCAGACATCTAGTGGACGCAGACTCCGCTCCTCTGTCAGTCATGAAGGGGTTGGTGCATCATCAGGTCTGGTCCTGGGGGCGGTCCTGATGACATCATCAGCCCGGGAGCCTGTGAGGGATGACCTGATCCCTCAAATACCTTGGGACTGGGCTTGCAAGCCGCCGGATATATTCTTGGTTCCCCTGTGTGCTACTTAGTGATTGATTTCTGTTTCACTCTGACCCCAGCTTGGATTTCTGACCCCTCTATTGCCTGACGATTTTGTAATTCTGCTACTCTCCTGTTTTGTGACCTTGGCCTGGATATTCTGACTCTGCTACTTCCTAACGATTCTGTACCTCTGCCGCCCTCCTGGTTTTTGACTCTGACCTTGGCCTGAATTTGACTCTGCTATTGCCTGCCGTTTTTCATACTTCCCTCTGACGACCGTCCTGCTCTGGCCGCTGCTCATATTCAGACAGCTACCTCCTGGGCTCTGTTGTAAATCCAGATCCCTGTATAGGGGTAAAGGGTATCAGTGTTTCTCGGGGTGTTGCCTGGCTGCAGCCCAGAACCGCAGATGGACGTTACATTATATCCGGCCATAAAATTAACTGCTTCTTGTATATATACCCAACATATACAAAAGCAGTCTCCCTAAACTTTTTTTTTTCCTTCTGACCGAGCTGATTTTTGGCTTGAACACCTGTGGCATTGCACAGCCTGGAAGATCACTCTCATTTTCCTGGACAACTATGCGACAGTCTGGAGTCTTCAGGAAGAGAGCTGCACCTCAGAGATCCATGCTCCTGGCACGTCGGCCTCTGGGCAACTACTCTGGCTATGGTTGCCCAGGGGCTCAGGTATTGCCCGCAGATGCGGCAAAAGTTTTATTACCTATTTTTCTTTCTTTTGGTCAGAAATCTCAGTGTTTGAACGCGTATGTGGATTGTGGATCTGAAGGAAATTTTATGGATTCTTTGGCTGCTAAAAGTCTCGGTGTACCCCTGTTAAGTCTTAATGCCCCTATAAAAACTACTGCTATTAATGGCACACCCATTGTCCAGGAGGGGGTTAAATTTGTTACTGACAAAATCACTATGTCTGTGGGAGCGTTGCATACCGAGGTTATGTCATTTTTTGTGATGGATAATTTATCTGCTGCAGTCATTTTGGGAATGCCGTGGCTACGCCAGCACAATCCAGTCATCGACTGGCACCTAGGCGATGTTGTACGCTGGAGTTCGCACTGTCAGGATAACTGCATATCACTAGCAGTACACCACGTTAAAGTTAAAAACCCCCTCATACCGTTTGCTTTCAGAGACTATGAAGATGTTTTTTCTATTGTAGATTCTGAGAAGCTACCCCCCCACAGAGAGTATGATTGCCCTATAGACCTGATTCCAGATGCCCGTCTCCCAAAAGGGAGAATATTTAATCTCTCTGGTCCAGAGCGTCAGGCCATGAATGAGTATATAGCAGATAGCTTAGAAAAAGGGTTTATTAGACCATCCATTTCACCAGTTGGAGCCGGGTTCTTCTTTGTAGAAAAGAAAGATGGTGGTCTCAGACCCTGCATTGATTACCGGGAGTTGAACGCAATCACCATAAAGAACCAGTATCCGCTTCCACTCATCCCTGATCTTTTTAATCAGCTAATAGGAGCCCGTTGGTTTACTAAACTTGACCTCCGGGGGGCATACAATCTAGTCCGCATAAGAGACAGGGATGAGTGGAAAACAGCCTTCAATACCCCTCTTGGCCATTTTGAGTACCTTGTAATGCCGTTTGGACTCAGTAACGCACCTGCCGTGTTCCAGCACTTTGTAAATGATATTTTAAGGGACATTTGTGGGGTGTATGTCGTCGTGTATTTAGATGACATTTTGATTTATTCTGCTGACCCTGTGACACACTCTCAACACGTCTGTTCTGTGCTGCAGAGACTGCGAGAACACTCCCTGTTTGCTAAACTGGAGAAATGTGTTTTCTTTGCTGAGGAGGTACAGTTTTTAGGGTACATGGTTTCAGGCAAAGGCTTTCGTATGGATCCTGCCAAGATCCAACCTATCAAAGCTTGGGTGCAACCCAAATCGCTAAAAGCGCTGCAGCGGTTTTTAGGGTTTGCTAACTACTACCGTAAATTTATCAGGGGTTTCTCCGAAATTGCCAAACCACTCACGGATTTGACCCGAAAAGGGGCAGACGTGGCTAATTGGAACCCTGAGGCAATTCAGGCTTTTGCTGCGCTAAAAGAGTGCTTTGTGGCCAACCCAGTTTTGGTTCAGCCTGATCTGGACCGCCCATTTGTTGTAGAGGTGGATGCCTCTGAGGTCGGAGTGGGAGCAGTGCTGTCGCAAGGCACTGCATCCCTCACTCAGCTTCGCCCATGTGCTTTTTTTTCCCGAAAATTCTGTCACTGAGAAAAACTACGATGTAGGTAATCGGGAATTATTAGCGATCAAATGGGCCTTCGAGGAATGGCGCCACTTCCTCGAAGGCGCCAAACATAAGATCACGGTAATTACCGACCACAAGAATCTGACCTACCTGGAGTCAGCTAAAAGATTAAATCCTAGACAGGCAAGGTGGGCCTTGTTCTTCTCTAGGTTTGATTTTTTTAATCACCTTTCGCCCTGGTACTAAAAATGTGAGGGCCGATGCCCTCTCGCGCAGTTTTTGCCCCTCACAAGCCGAGGACTGTGAGCCAGTCCCGATATTGGCCAGTGGGATCGTTGTGTCAGCAGTATCTCTGGACCTTCTGGAGGAGATCCGTAACTCCCCGGAACAGGCCCCTGACACTACGCCCCCCAAAAAATTGTTCGTCCCGGCTACGTTTCGCATGCAAGTTCTTAAAGAGTCACATGACTCTGTTCTGGCAGGCCATCCTGGTCTCAATAATACCACCCGACTGGTAACCAGGAACTTTTGGTGGCCGACGGTGGTTAAGGACGGTAAAGATTGTGTTAGCGTGTGAAGTCTGTGCCCGCGCCAAGTCCTCCCATAATCTCCCTGCCGGCTGGCTCCAGTCCTTACCCACCCCTGAGAGTCCATGGACCCACATCTCCATGGACTTCATTACGGACCTGCCGCCCTCAGATGGGAAAACGTGTATCTGGGTGGTGGTGGACAGGTTCAGCAAACAGTGTCACTTTGTCCCCCTGTCTGGGCTACCTAACTCAGAAACCTTGAGTAAACTATTCATTGTGCATGTAGTACGCCTTCACGGTGCTCTGGTGAATATTGTGTCCGACAGAGGTACCCAGTTCATCTCAAAATTCTGGAGAGCATTCTGCAAACGCATTGGGATTGAGCTGTCCTTCTCCTCTGCCTACCACCCCGAGACCAATGGTCAAACCGAACGTACCAACCAAGCACTGGAGCAATACCTCCGCTGTTATGTGTCAGAACATCAGTCTGATTGGGTGGAACATCTGCCACTAGCTGAGTTTTCCCTAAATAATCGTTACCAGGACTCCATTAAGACTACCCTATTTTTCTGCAACCTTGGACTGCATCCGCGGTTTGGTTCGTTCTCGGCTAGGATGTCAGAGCTCCACGGGGTAGAGGGAAATATACATCGCTTAAAAATGATTTGGTCTGAGGTAAACTCAAACTTGAAAGGGGCCCAGGTTAGACAGGCTTCGGCTGCGAACAGGCGACGATCTAAGGGGCCGCACCTGGGAGTTGGAGACAAGGTTTGGCTCTCTACCAAAAACATCAAACTTAAAGTGCCGTCTGCCAAACTGGGTCCCAGATTTATTGGTCCATATGAAATCATAGAAGTAGTTAACCCTGTAGCTTACCGTTTAAAACTTCCACAGTCTTTTAAGTTGCCCAATGTGTTCCACAAGTCTCTCCTCAAGCTGTATCGCTCCCCAATTCACCCTGTCCAGTCCCCTCCCCATCCTGTTTCGGTCGGAGGGTCCTTGGAGTATGAAGTCCAGGGTATCCTTGACTCCCGCCTTATGAGAGGCTCCATACAGTATCTTGTACACTGGAGGGGCTACGGCCCGGAGGAGAGGTCCTGGGTCCCCGCAAGGAACATCCATGCCAAGGCATTAATTAGGAGATTTCATCTCCTTCACCCTGACAAGCCGGGTTTTGAGGGTCCGGAGGCCCCTCCTGGAGAGGGGGGTACTGTCACATCGCCGTCAGACTCGGGGCCTGCTGTCCAGGCCTCGGCCACCAGGAGGCGCCGGACTGACATGTCTCCGTCGAACTCGGGGCCTGCTGTTCCGCCCTCAGCCACTAGGGGGCGACGGACTGTCACGCCGCCCTCGGGCTCGGGGCCTGCTGTCCAGGCCTCGGCCGCCAGGAGGCGCCGGAGTGACATGTCGCCGTCGAACTCGGGGCCTGCTGTTCCGCCCACAGCCACTAGGAGGCGCCGTGGCTCACGCCCGAGTGATGGCGGAAACAGTGAAAGGGCTTCTGCGCAGACATCTAGTGGACGCAGACTCCACTCCTCCGTCAGTCATGAAGGGGTTGGTGCATCATCAGGTCTGGTCCTGGGGGCGGTCCTGATGACATCATCAGCCCGGGAGCCTGTGAGGGATGACCTGATCCCTCAAATACCTTGGGACTGGGCTTGCAAGCCGCCGGATATATTCTTGGTTCCCCTGTGTGCTACTTAGTGATTGATTTCTGTTTGACTCTGACCCCAGCTTGGATTTCTGACCCCTCTATTGCCTGACGATTTTGTACTTCTGCTACTCTCCTGTTTTGTGACCTTGGCCTGGATATTCTGACTCTGCTACTTCCTAACGATTCTGTACCTCTGCCGCCCTCCTGGTTTTTGACTCTGACCTTGGCCTGAATTTGACTCTGCTATTGCCTGCCGTTTTTCATACTTCCCTCTGACGACCGTCCTGCTCTGGCCGCTGCTCATATTCAGACAGCTACCTCCTGGGCTCTGTTGTAAATCCAGATCCCTGTATAGGGGTAAAGGGTATCTGTGTTTCTCGGGGTGTTGCCTGGCTGCAGCCCAGAACCGCAGATGGACGTTACAGGGATGAGGAGACATGGGGTCATTATGTTGGGATTTTTCTACGGGACACACTGTTCATGGCACGGAAGTTACTAGCATTACGGTGGATGGGGAATTCACCTCCCTCTCTTGGGTCCTGGATCACTCTAGTAAATTCGATTATCCCATATGAACGTACACTGTACCAAAATAGAGGGTGTCCGGGTAAATTCAAAAAGATTTGGGAGAGGTGGAACTCCTCTCACCTTACTTTGCAGAGTGGAGATATCGCAGAGTAAACTGCTCATTATATAGAAGTAGGCTGCGGAATAGTTTATGTTTATGTTTTGGTAGATGTAGGTAGGGTTTAGAAGCCAGGCAGGTTTTACTACTGGTGCATTAACACAATACTACTGTGATTGATATTATGTTTGCTTTATTTACACACAATTGATGCACACATTATGTCTCACGTCTGACACATGCTATTTGAACATATATATTTTGTATCAAGCTTAACATCTTGTACTAAATGTGTGTACTGTAAAACTGCTTATGGTTTAATAAACTAATTTAAAAAAAAAAATAAATTGTCATCTCCTGGCTGCGCGGCGATCCCCAGGATTGGGCTTTTTCTCTGACACCTGAAAATCCTATTCTGACTAATGTGGATGCATTTTTTCAAGCCTTGGGGTTGTTGTATGATGAACCTAATGCTGTTGATCAAGCTGAGAGAACCCTGTTGGCATTAAACCAGGGTCAGGATTCTGCAGAGTTATACTGTCAAAATTCCGAAAGTGGGTGGACCTTACTACATGGAATGATAGTGCTTTGGCAGCTCTCTTTCGGAAGAGAGACCGTAAAAGATGTTATGGTGGGATTTCCTGTTCCCCCTGGTCTGGATGATTCTATGTCATTAGCCATTCAAGTTGATCGGCGTTTACGTGAACGTAAAACTACACGGGAGGCGCTGGCACCTTCTGAACAAACGTCTGAACCTATGCAATCTGATGGGGTTTTGTCTAGGGCGCAACGTCAGGAGTTTAGAAGGCGAAATAAGCTGTGCTTTTTCTGTGGAGCCACCTCTCATACTATTTCTGTCTGCCCTAAACGAGAGAAACGTTTTGCACACACATTTGCTGTGGGCAGTGTACAACCTAAGTTCTTTTGGCAATTACTCTGATCTGCTCCTTATCCACGTTTTCCACTAAGGCTTTTGTGGATTCAGGAGCAGCTTTGAATCTGATGGATTTGGACTTTGCTAAATGTTGTGGTTTTTCCATGACGCCTCTGCGGACGCCTATTCTTTTGAGGGGTATTGATGCTACTCCTTTGGCGGAGAATAAACCTCAGTTTTGGACCCAGGTGATAATGCGAGTTGCCCCAGACCACCAAGAAAATTGTAAATTTTTGTTGCTGCATAATTTGCATGATACTATTGTTCTGGGTTTTCCCTGGTTGCAAACTCATAATCCAGTTTTGGATTGGAAATCTGGGTCTGTGGTGAGTTGGGGTTGTCAGTGTGTTCTTCGGGACGCTCCTGTTTTCTCCACCTCTCCTCAGTCTCATGATATTCCTGATTATCTGGCTGATTTTTCTGATGTATTTAGTGAGAGTAAGTCTGCATCTTTGCCTCCCCATAGGAGTTATGACTGTGCAATTGAGTTGATGCCTGGGTGTAAATTTCCCAAGGGTCGGCTTTTCAACTTATCAGTACCCGAACATGATGCTATGCGATCCTATATTAAGGAGTCGTTGGAGAAGGGTCATATTAGACCATCCTCGTCACCTTTAGGTGCTGTTTTTTTTTTTTTTGTGGCCAAGAAAGATGGTTCATTAAGACCGTGTATTGATTATCGTTCCCTTAACAAGATGACGGTTAAATATCAGTACCCGTTACCTCTGATGTCTGATTTATTCTACAGAGTTAAGAGTGCCTGCTGGTTTACTAAGCTTGACCTCAGAGGGGCGTATAATCTTATTCGCATTAAGCAGGGGGATGAATGGAAGACGGCGTTTAATACTCCGGAGGGACATTTTGAGTACCTGGTGATGCCTTTTGGGCTCACTAATGCCTCTTCTGTCTTCCAGTCCTTTATGAATGATATTTTCCGAGACTTTGTGGATAAGTATTTGATCATCTATCTGGATGATATTTTGATCTTTTCTAGTGATTGGGATTCTCATGTGGAACATGTCCGGACTGTGTTCCGGATTTTGGGGGAGAATTCCTTGTTTATTAAGGGATCGAAATGCCTCTTTGGTGAACAGAGGATTTCATTTTTGGGATTTATCTTGTCTCCATCGACTATTGAAATGGACCCGGCCAAAGTATAGGCCATTTATGATTGGGTTCAGCCTACTTCTTTGAAGGCTCTGCAGAAGTTTTTGGGTTTTGCTAATTTCTATCGTAAATTTATAGGTAATTTTTCTGGTATTGTCAAACCACTGACTGATCTGACCAAGAAGGGCGCTGATGTGCTGAATTGGTCTCCTGAGGCTGTCTCAGCATTTCAGGAGCTTAAGCGGAGATTTACCTCAGCTCCAGTTTTACGGCAACCTGATGTCTCACTTCCATTTCAGGTGGAGGTAGATGCTTCTGAGATTGGTGCAGGAGCTGTTTTGTCCCATAAAGACCCTGTGAATTCTAAGATGAATCCCTGTGCCTTCTTTTCTCTAAAGTTCTCCCCATCTGAACGCAACTATGACGTGGGGAATCGGGAATTGTTGGCCATGAAATGGACATTTGAGGAGTGGAGACATTCATTGGAGGGAGCTAGACATCAAGTTGTGGTCCTCACCGATCACAAGAATTTTATTTATCTGGAGTCGGCCAAACGCTTGAATCCTAGACAGGCTAGATGGGCCTTGTTTTTCACGCGTTTTAATTTTGTGGTCTCTTTTCTTCCGGGCACTAAGAATGTTAAGGCAGACGCCCTTTCTAGGAGTTTCTTTGCAGATTCTCTTAATGTGACCGAGCCTACTACCATCCTAGGTGAGTGGGTAGTTCTTTCTGCCATTTCGCCCGATTTGAGATGCGCCCTGGAGGAATTTCAGGAGGATAAACCTGAGCGTTGCCCTATGGGAAAATTGTATGTTCCTGACCAGTGGAGAAAGAGAGTGATGTCTGAAATTCATTGCTCCGCATTGGCTGGTCATCCAGGTATTTTTGGTACCAGAGATTTGGTGAGTCGGTCCTTTTGGTGGCCTGCCTTATCTCGTGATATCAGGAATTTTGTACAGTCCTGTGGGACTTGTTCTCGGTCTAAACCCTGTTCTCGTTCTAGTGGGTTGCTGATGCCCCTGCCGGTGCCCAAGAGGCCATGGACCCATATCTCAATGGATTTTATTTTTGATCTTCCTGTCTCTCAGAGAATGACTGTTATCTGGGTGATTTGTGATAGATTTTCGAAGATAGTCCATCTTGTACCACTCCCAAAGTTGCCATCTTCCGCTGAGTTGGTGCCCTTGTTTTTACAACAGGTGGTTCGGTTACATGAGAACATTGTGTCGGACAGAGGAGACCAGTTTGTTTCCAGATTCTGGAAAGCCTTTTGTTCCAATCTGGGAATTCAGTTATCCTTCTCCTCCGCGTTTCATCCCCAGACCAATGGGCAGACTGAGAGAACAAACCAGACCTTGGAGTCTTATTTAAGATGTTTTATATCTGCTGATCAGGATGATTGGGTCTCATTTTTGCCCTTGGCCGAATTTGCGCTGAACATTTGGCTAGTTCTGCCACTTTGATGTCACCCTTTTTCTGTAATTTTGGGTTTCATCCTCGATTCTTTTCAGGGCAAGTGGAATCTTCGTCCTGCCCAGGTGTGGACACTGTGGTTGAGAGAATGCAGCAGATATGGGACCAAGTGGTGGATAAGTTGTCACTCTCTCAGGAAAAGGCCCAGCGATATTCCAACCGGCATAGGACCATTGGTCCCCGGTTTAAAGTGGGTGATATAGTTTGGTTGTCGTCTAAGAATATTCCTATGAAGGTTGCATCTCCAAAATTTAAGCCAAGATTTATTGGACCTTATAAGATTTTGGAGTTTCTTTTCGATTGGCTCTTCCAGTTACGTTCAAGATCCATAACGTATTTCACAAATCACTGTTGAAGAGGTTTGTTGAGCCAGTAGTTCCTATGGCAGCACCTCCTGACCCTGTATTGGTTAAAGGCAATGTGGAATATGAGGTAGCGAAAATATTGGATTCTCGTTTGGTTAGACGGAGACTCCAGTATTTGGTGAAATGGAAGGGTTATGGCCAGGAGGATAATTCTTGGGTCTCTGCCTCTGATATTCATGCCAATAGATTGGTTTGTGCTTTTCACCGGGCCCATCCTGATCGGCCTGGTGGCGTGGATGAGGGTTCGGTGACCCCTCCTCAAGGGGGGGGGGTACTGTTGTGAACTCATTTTCTGGTCTACCAGTTGTGAGTTATCCTTCCGGGCTCCCTCTGGTGGTAACAGGAGGTAGTGAGGTTGATTTAATTAGTAGAGATCTGCCACCTGATGAGGATAACGATTGGATCTCTGGAATCTCAGACTGGATTTAAGACAGCCGACGCCCTATTCTGGTGCTGGTGATTCCTTCTGGCTTTTCAGGTCTTGGTTTTTAGCTCTGTTCCAGTCATCTCAAGCTAAGTGTTTCTGCTAATGTTCACACTTGATTTTGTTGGTCTATTCAGTTTTTTGTGTGGTCAGCCAGCCCCGGCTGGGGCTGTGCTGAATCTCCACTCTTATTTATCTGTATTTGCCAATTTGCTTTTTGTCCCTTATTAGATTGGCCTCTTTTTTGCTCTGTCTCAGAATATTTCAGAGTGCTGATATAGTGGGAGAAGTCTAGTGACTTCAGGGTTAATTTTATCAGAAGTGTTGGACATTATTTTTGTAGGGTTTTTTGGGCAGATTGCAGACAGTGTCTTTCCTTTCCTGTCCTTTCTACTTAGTTTGGGCCCCATCATTTGCTCAGCCTATTTTCCTGCCTGTGTTTTTGTTTTCATCTTGTTTCACCGTCAATACATGTGTGGGGGCTGTCTATTCCTTTGGGGTCTGCTCTAGGGCAGTTAGCTTTCCCCTTTTCTTGCTTTAGGCCTATTTAGTCCTCCGGCTGTGACTAGGGGTCTAGATTCAACGTAGGAACGCTCTACGGCTGATGCTAGTTGTGTGGTTAGGATCAGGGGTCTGCAATCTGCATAGTTACCAACCTCTCTGGTTTTCTGTGACTTAGCTTGTTTAGTTTTCCTCCTCGGTGACCCATTCATAACACAAATCTGTCAGATAATGAGTGCGTCTCCTGTGTACAGCGCCCTCTCCAGGTCAGCCCACAGATTTTCACTTGGATTCAGGTCTGGCTATTCCAAAACTTTCATCTTCTTCTGGTGAAGTAAATTCTTTTGTTGGAGTGAAGGTACAGCGGCTTGCAAAAGTATTCACCACAAACCAAACACCACGATGAAGAGACCAAGGAGATCTCCAAACAAGTTAGGAATAAAGTATTTGTGAAGTACAAGTCAGGGTTGGGTTATAAAACAAACTTCTGATGATCCCCCGGAGCAAGATCAAATTCATTATCATCAAATCGAAAGAACACTGTACCACAACAAACCTGTCAAGAGAGGGTTGCCCACCAAAACTCTCAGCCTGGGCAAGGAGGGCATTAATCAGAGAGGCAGCACAGAGACCAAAGGTAACCCTGAAGGTGCTGAGGGAGTTCCCAAGCAGAGACTGAAGTATCTGTCCTTACAACCACAGTAAGCTGTACACTCCCTAGAGATGCACTTTAATAAAGACTGGGCAGAAAAAAGCCTTTGCTTAGACACAAAAACTGTAAGGCTCGTTTTGAGTTTGCCAAAAGACATGTGAGAGAGTCCTCAAATGTATGGAGAAATGTGCTGTGGTCAGATGAGACCAAAATTAAACATTTTGGCCACCAAGGTAAATGCTAGATCTGGGTCCAAACCAACACAGCTCATCAACCCAAGAACACCATCCCCATGTGAAACATGGTGGTGGCAGCATCATGTTGTGGGGATGATTTTTGGCAGCAAGGACAGGGTAAATGGCCCGAGATGGTGGAAAGATGGATGGTGAGAAATACAGGGATATTCTTGAGCAAAACCTGTTACAGTCTGTAAAATATTTGAGTTTGGGACAGAGGTTCACCGTCCAACAAGACAATGACCCAAAGCATACTGCTACAGCAACACTCGAGTGGTTTAAAGGGAAACGTGTAAATATTTTGGAGTGGCCTAGACAAAGCCCAAACCTTAGTCCATTGCGAATCTGTGGTCATACTTGAAGATTGCTGTTCACCAGAGGAAACTATCTAAGTTGAAGGAGCTGGAGCAGTTTTTCCTTGAGAAATGGGCAAAAATCCCAGTGGCAAGATGTGGAAAGCTCATAGAGGCTTATCCAAAGCAACTTTCAGCTGTAATTGCCGCAAAAGGAGGCTCTACAAAGTACTGACTTTAGGCTAGTTTCACACTAGCGTTTAAACGACGCGCGCACGGCGCCGCTAAGCCACGCCCCCTGCCGGCTCCCTGCCCGCCCCTTCCTGTTATCGCCTCCTCCGAGCGCAGAGGGCTGCATGCGTTATGCGCACCCTATCTTTAGCATAGGGTGCGCAGGCCGTGCGCAACTATGAATATAGCGTGCGCTGCGCATTTTTGGAGGTGCGCCGTGCGCGCCGAACGCAGCATGTTGCATTTTGGCGCGCACGGCGCACATTCAAAAATGTGCAGCGCACGCTATATTCATAGTTGCGCACGGCCTGCGCACCCTATGCTAAAGATAGGGTGCGCATAACGCATGCAGCCCTCTGCGCTTGGAGGAGGCGATAACAGGAAGGGGCGGGCAGGGAGCCGCCAGGGGGCGTGGCTTAGCGGCGCCGTGCGCGCGTCGTTTAAACGCTAGTGTGAAACTAGCCTTAGGGGGGTGAATAGTTATGCACACTGAAGTTTTCAGTTATTTTGTCATGCTGGTTTTTTGCTTCACAATAAAAAGAAAACCAAATGTTCAGAGTTGTAGGCATGTTGTTTACATGAACGGATGCAAACCATAAAAAACAGCGAAATTTCAGGCTGTGAGGTAGCAAAACATGATAAATGCCAAGGGGAATGAATACTTTCACAAGTCCCTACTTGCCTAGTACCTTTCAACAGGAAGATCCCTTTGCTGTGTTGTAAGCTGTTTATGGACCATGGCTTTTTCTGTAAAAAGCAACTAAGAGAATCTCAGGAAAATCCTACTAGAACAGCTAAACTGTACATGAGGTTAACCAGAATGCATGTAAATGATGGCGGCTGTGCACTGACTACTATTTGATTGTTTTAATGTGATTGGCTAATTCTGAACAGAACCACATCCCCGATTATAAGAGGGTGTTCACACTTATTTAATCACATTTTAGTTTTGTTAGTTTTATTTTTTCCTACAAAATGATTTCAGTTTGTTGCTCAATGGATTTGTACAGGTTATGGGTCACATTAAAGGTGGAAAAAGTCATGAAATTATTCTTTTTGGTACGATTCTTTTTAACAGGACAAAAACCTGGCATTGTAACAGGGGTGTGTATACTTTTTATATCCACGCTAGATAAGTGCTACAGTATGGACAATAGAAAGGCTGAAGCTCTCACCTGTGAGAAATGTTTCTCTCTCATTTTCACCTCTTTCTCAATCAGTCTTTGCCTATGAGAAGTTTCATCCTGAAGACGTTTCTCCAATTCTTTTCTTCTCCTCCTCTCGTCTTCCAGTGCTCTCCTTCGTGCCTCAACTTCACGCTCCTGCAATAATGAGTGTTAGCATCAGTGAAAAATAATATACATACAGACTGAGCCACCATTGCTATATGCCTCGTCACACGAGTTTATGGAGGACACATCTTAGAAAGTAGTGGACGGGCTCACCCTGGACTCCACCAGTCTCGCTCTCTCTGCATGGGCCTCTAGAAGCATCCTCTCCATTTCCTCAATCTTCAGCATGTCTAGGCCACTGGCACTAAAGGAACAAGTAAGAGTATGAGAAAAAGCAGAGTACAAGAAGTAAATGAATAATCCAGGAACAAGAAGTGAATAGTCCAAGTACAAGAACTAAGTGAATACAGCAGGCAGAGAACCCACCTGGACATGTTGTCCGGGGAGCAGGCCGAATTCCCGGTGGACACGCTGGTGTCCAGACTATCAGAACTCTCCAGGCTCAATGTGTCATATCCATGTGAAGGATCATCGTCCCGAGAGTGCAGAGGTCTCTGATGGTGCAGGATGGAGTGGTGCATGATTGGAAGGTAGCCTTGAGATGCCGCCCCATGGAGAGACTGCCATTGCGATTGAGCCTCTACTACAGCTTTCTGCTTCAGCTCCGCAAGACGTTTGCGTTGATCATCTATCACTTGCTGACCTGCAAAAAAAAGGATTGATGTAAAAGACCAAGAGCAAGATGAGAGCCAGCCATAAATATTCACTACAAACAGTAGACAGTGACTTACACAATTACTAGACAGGATATCCAGTAAGGTTTTGGTGTCATGGCAAAAAAGAAATCCAAAAGTGTCCTCCTAAAAGTCTCTGCTATACAACCATACCTTCTGAAAACAGAAGCTGTCCGCTATCAATTGTCAAATGATGAAATAGAAATCTTCCCTTATAAAGCAAAGGAGCACAGCTGTATATGAGACAATTAATTGCATATAAAGGGGAACTACCATCCCAGTAAGTCATGGTATATGGTCATGATATGCTCTCACGGGATAATCACTGGATCCGACTAATCCTAAGAATGAATGGGGGGCGGCCTGCATCCCTTCCACAGGATTTCTCACTGTAACGTGGCTCCAGCTCCATTCTTAGGATTAGGGCACGTGCAGATAACCGTATATTAGTCTATAGGGCCAAGCGTTTGTCCGATTTTTTTTTTCCTCGGACACAGTGTGTCATGGGAAAAAAATCACAGCATGCACGAGTTTGACCCAAATTCAGATCGCAATGGGCCATGCAAGTCAATGAGTCGGTGGAAAACATCAGACTGCACTCGGGTGACAATTGAGCGCAGACCGATTTCCACAGACTGACAATAGAGAAGATGCAGACGTTTTCTTCCCTATCTACTCCTCATCCGAGAGAATCAGGTCACACGGTGGCCACACTCTTACCGTGGTCTGATCAGAGTGTGACTGGCATAAACGGCCCGATTGTCTCAGATGAGAGCACATATGCTCATTTGTATCCACCCTTTGTAACATTTCTAGACCATCCCTGGACAATGCACTTCTTCAATTCTGCCCCTAGATAACAAGAAACAACATACACCCAATCCGGGGCCAATGCTATTATAACGATGTTGGCGCTATGTCTCCCAGAACACATAACATTGAGCGCTGCAGCCTTTTCTGTTTTGTCAGACAGAACAGATGTATCTGACGGAAGTGTGAAGGCTGCAGCACTCCCATGACACAATGTTACCTGAGCACCAGGAGACACAGTGCCAACATGGCTGGTCCGGGAGGGGAGTGTGCTTTTATTTTATATGAAGCACTGTAGGAATTAAGAAGGGGTTGTCCAATAGCACGACCCCTCTAAGTAATGGCATACCCTAGAAATATGCTACCATCGGACAAGGTGGGAATATCCCTTGTAGCAATCCCGTAATAAAAGTTCTATTACCATGATGTTAGCAATCATGTTTTTGTCAAACTGCTTTGTTCTTCAGAAAATTGTAAACAAAATTCTTATCGTTGGAGCATTGTGGGTAGTGAAAAAGCGGCCACAGACCATTCTTCTCAATTACTATACATGTATCTGTCTAAAGGATGCAAGCGCCATTCAGAGGGCGGAGCAGAGCGACGGCCATCATGACGGACAGCAAATCGCGCCAGTCCCTTTGCTCTCCCACTTGACAAGACACTTCACTGCCTTCAGAGCTGGGCTAGTTAGGTGCAAGGTTTGCTTTCCTAATTTCTTAGCATCCCTATGATCTGAATGACTCCTGACGGCAAACAAGGCATGGATAAGAGAACTGTGAAATGGAAACATGACCAGTGGGATCACCAGAACGGAGCATTATCACCGTATGGCCAGGAGGCCATCACAGTGGTACCACGGGAGACATCCTGGGGGGGTACACTGATCGTATGGTCAGCCTAAATGCATCAGCAGGGGACAGTCTTCAAAGATGCAAGTGGTAAAGCTACAATCGGGCATTGCTACCCAAACCTCTACCGTCTACCTGGACACAACAAAAAAATAAGAAACTCTAAACTGTAAGTGACACCATGTGCAAGGTCTGCACAACGCACACAAGTCACAGGCTACACAGGCAGTAACGACACACAACAAACGTCTTGGCTACCTGTGACTTCAGACAGGAAAGGCTTCTCTACGTTCAAGTCATCGGCTAAAAAGACATACAGATTGGAACATGAATCTGAAACGATGAGACAGAATGAGCGAGAGGGGTGCACAGAAGAGACTGGAGGACCAGCGTCCTCCTAAGATTTCATTCAGGAACAAGGAGTTGTAACAAGGTTAATGTGTCAATCACAGTGGAGAATTGTCAGTGTGTAAGGTAAGACGAGATGCACAGCAGTAAAGAGACACACCGGCGGGCGTGACGGGAGAGTAGTAGGTGCACTTAGGTGGATTAGTATTACTATACGATGTGGCTCAGGGTCTGTCACCTTTTTGTTGAAGGGCTAGCTGCCTCTTGCTCTGGATGTCCTGCAGTGTGATTGCCAATCCATGGGAAAGGCTGCCTGAGCCATTCTGTGTCAATATTGTATTCTAAGAAAGGAAGAGCTTGGTTTATTAGCCACACAATGTGCTTCTCATCAGGTGAGGAGCAGAGATCAAGGCAGAGCCCCATCGCAGCCACTTACCTTAGGAGAAACACTGCGGCCCAGGGTGGCAATCGAGAACTGAGAAGACGACGGAGAGACAGTCTTCATCCGAGGAAGGGTAGCACCACCATCAATTTCTGTCCGAGAACGAGACATCTGCGAGGGCAGGAAGGAAAGTGTAGGTGATTTGTACAAACAGATGACTGGAGAGAAAACAGCCATGCTCTCATGCCAAATCAAAGAGATGGTCCATCTCTGACCAATGGTGGCTGTATAGATGGCCAATGTAACTTCTGCCATCTTTGTGTGCTCTTGAGTAAAAATCAAACATAAATGATCGACTATATATTTAAAAGAAATAAAATACCTGGAAATCATCAACAAGCAGCTGATTTGCAGGTAAGGCCAGGATCACACATGCGAGGAATACGGACGAGTCTCACATGCTAATACCCGGCACTCAGATCGGAGCGTGCGGCAGCATAGCAATACATGGAGCCACACGCTCCGCTCCCGAGTGCCGGCAGCAGTGCTGGGTATTAACATGCGAGACTTGGCCATATTCCTCGCATGTGTGATCCCAACCTAACAGAGATTATCATGTCTCATCGACCGTTTCACATAGAACGTCTACGTCCAAACAGGTCATGAGCTCGGACACCAGAACTGTAATGGAACGAGACACCACACCATTGTGTTTGCCTGTCATCAGCTATGGATTGATGGGAATGGCAGCCTTCATCTGTTCCTGGGTAGACTCTGCTTTCTTCACTGATATTGATATATCACAATTAATTTGATCAACTGAACTATATAATGAAGCGATCAGGAGAAAGTCCCTGGACAGTACTACTAAATCCCTACATAATAAACCATCCTACAGAACAGATCCATCAACATTAGCTTGCTGGTGGCTTCCAGGATTTTTTAACATTACACCAAAAAAATGAAATAGAAAAAACATAATAAAGATGTTTTATCCTTTGTTCACACTGTTAAAGAGCACCAGAAATTGAAGTATTAAACTAGGGCTAGAGAGCCACTTGGGCTACACAACCTGTGTAACGAAGATCGTCATGTGTCGCTGCTACATCGCAGCACAATACAAGTGAATGGGATCACATTGTCACCTTGAAGGAACAAGCAAGTCACAAAAAAGGAGACCCAGTTGGGTCTTTTGCAGGACGGCACCATTAAGGGCCGCGATGCAACACCATTCACTGATATCACACCGTGATGTGCAGATGTTTGGCTTCTCACCTGGGTTGTGGCCATTGTCACCGTGTATCCCCAGCCTATGGTCCAGGCTATGCTCACACTACCTCTCCATCCAGCCTTTGTCAGCAGCACCATTGGGTTTGATAGAAACAAAAGTGCAGCATGCAGCACAGAAATGACGAAAACCATGCCAAAACCTCAACACAAGTCATACCATGGGCTCGGCACACCTTCAGAAGCTGAGGACTCAACCAGCATGTGAATAAAGCCCTACAATGGTTCCAGAATGTACATTTGGAGACTTTACAGCCAATGTGTTAGAGAGGAGCAACTCAACACCACCACAACAGAGCACGTCTAGAGCAAAGCACTCAGGGCGGCGCTTCACGAGTGGAGACCCCGAGAGCGGTGGAACAAGCATCTAACACCAACACCAGGACAGAGATTACCTGCTGGAATTTACGAGAAGTGTGACATTTAGCAGGAAGGGGAGGAGGGGAAGGATGAGGAATGCTAGAAGGGTCACAGGTGACTGTCTGGTACCGCTCTTCCAGGTCAGAAGCAGCTGCTGCAGAGGGAACCTCACAAGAAAGAGCGTCCACCTGAGAAATGAGTGAAGGAGAAATGAGGAGACAGGCGGGAAGTGATGAGAACGCAACGAGAAAACCGAGCGGAAAGAAAAAAAGAATAGGAGCATATGTGGAAATCCCATACATCAGGGGTAGGAAAGGAATATGTAAACTTTACTGCGGATCAGTCAACAGATTTTACATTATTATACAGCCTGCTTGGACCCAAGGATATTGGTGTACTTATTTCAAACCTCCAAACCAGAATGGCTGCATAATCCCCCATTTTAAAAAAAAAAAAAAAAAAAAAAAAAGAAATTAAAAAAATGAACTTTTCCTTCTGATATCAAAATGCTTATTTTAAAATCAGGAGGAAAAATGTTTCAAAAATAATTACACAGTACCTGTGAAATGGATTTTTTAAGTAAGTACATCAGCATCATCTGGTTCAAGAGATGTATTCATATATGTTATTTGCATTGTGAAACTTGGTGAAAGATCCCTTACTCTTTCCCTCCAGCATGTAACTCTGTTTAATGTGTAGCCAATGTGTTAGTCTTATGTGAAGGGAAATCTCCATAGCACTCTATTCACCCAGCAGTGTAGGAAAAGCTGCAAACTGCTCTCTCCTATATAGTCAGCCACTAAGGAAAAATCACCTTTCTTACATAGTGTGCAATGGCCCTGTGTGCCGCTATATGGCTTTATAGTCGGGGAACACATATGGCTGGGGACAGGGCTACGGGGAAAACGGCACACATGGCTGGGGACAGGGTTATGGGGAACACGGCACACATGTGGCTGGGGACAGGGCTATGGGAAACACCGCACACATGTGGCTGGGGACACAAGTACTGGGAACACGTCACACATATGGCTGGAGACAGAGCTTTGGGGGACACCGCACACATGTGGCTGGATACAGGGCTATGGGGAACACGGCACACATGTGGCTGGGGACACGGCTACTGGGAACACGGCACACGTGGCCAGGGACACGGCTATGGTGTATGACCAGATACAGATCTCAGGCTTAGGCCAGGATCACATATGCGAGAAACTCGGAAGAGACTTCCATCTTAATACCCGGCACTCGGGAGTGGAGTGTTCAGCTTCAGCTGCATGTATTGTAGCCACACACTCTGCTCCCGAGTGCTGGCGGCAGTGCCGGGTATTAAGATGCGAGACTCGTCTGAGTTTCTTGCATGTGTGATGCCGGCCTTATTGGGATATTGGGTGTGGCTGGAGATTTTCTGCAATAATATGTGATGACATTTGTAGTAGCTATATGAGGTCACAGCTGTGTATGCCAACACCAGGAGGACATATTGCAGCCGTAAAGAAAAGCTGGGTGACTAGTGATGTGCTAGTGGGGAAGACACCCATTATTAAGCCTAAAGGAAAACCGACGTGACGGGGTGAGTGTCACAGACACGGCATCTGTGTCTGGACTGAAGCCAGTGACTAACAAGTGTATCCCTGATACAGTCAGTGAGATCACACACAGCTTATAATGGGTTAACAAACCTCCGGAGACATGGAGGGAGAAGAGGAGGATGATGAAGAGCAGAGATGATGAACAGGAGAGGCAGGCTTGGCTCCACAGTCAGCAGGATGGGTGGCAGCGGGGGCTGGAGTCATGTTCTCAAGTAAGTCATGGAGCTGATCTAAAGTGATGTACTGAAGAAACACAGCAAACGTCACACGACGGAGCAATGTCCACAGCGCGGGCAGAGAAAACGCCATCATTCAGAAGCCTAGAACAAAGACAGCTTCTAGGAGTACACTGCATATAACACTGGGAGGGGAGAACGGGACGTCACCACTTACAAGGTACAGGGATCCAGGAATGTATTCTGACGTCATGTTATAGCGGGAACATACAGAGTCACCTACCAATGCTGCACACCGGCACATGTACATGTTATCTAGTCTTAGCCCCGGCTACAGAGAGCCCAGAGCGCATACTGTCATACACTGTGCCTGCCATAGGAATCCAGTATTCGGCCAGCTCCTGAGCGCCCTCCTCTGGTGGCAGCAGGCAGCACCTTGTCTTTTAACCTCCTACCAACAAAGTATGCACTGGTCCGTCCTAGGTCAGCTGCCGGCTCCACCTCTAACAGCAGCGATTGTAGCCAAGCCCCGGTTGCTACTGCTAACCCCTTAAATGCTGCTCTCAAGCTCAAAAAGTGGCATTTAAAGGGCACAGCCCGCTGTTTCTGGCACCCATTGGCCCCTAGATGGAAGCCCAATTCACACCACATGGCTGCCATCTTAGTACTCCTGTCAAAACCAAAATAAAAAAAATAAAAAATAGAAAAAAAAATTGGTATTGCCAATTCTGAAAGTCAGATTTGTCAAAATTATTTAACCCATAGCCCTCCAAAAAAACAAACAAAAAAAACAACACCAGAATTGCCTTTTTTATCTTTGTACCTCCACCTAAAATGCATTAAAAAAGAATCAAAACATTGTGTATACCCAAAAATGGTACCAATACAAACTTGAGGCAAAAAGTGACTCCTCATACATAAACAGGAAATAGAAAAAACTTTACAGGTCTCAGGACACGGTGGCATAAAACGATTTTCTTTTAGTTTCATGATTTGTTGTTCACCAATACAATAGTTGTTATTATAATAATAATTCAAAAAACTATACAAGCTTAACATTGACATGATTGTCCTGGAAAAACATATTTCAAAGTCATTTTTACAATGAATGCCATACAAACCCCCCCAAATAATAGTATAACTATGTGTTATTTTCTTTTTGGGGGCGGGGAGGGGTTCACCACAAAGAATAGACCTCTAACTCCTATAAAGATAAAAAGAACAATGGATCCAGGCAGACGTTTACACCTAAAAATGACAATGACAAACAGTGATCACTGGAAAGTCTCATTTACACACATTACATATTGCTCTAACGCCGCTGCTTTCAATCTAAATAATAGTACATGACTAATTAAAATGTATCTTTCATATATAAAAACAAACTTCTTATCACTTATGAAGGTCTTCAATGTGCATCATTCACTGTTTGCAATGAATGGAGATTTTGGCCAGGAGCTATTTTGCATACAATGGCTGTACTGATATAAACCTTGATTTTCGACCAGTAATTGCCAATTAGTGAGCGGATTAGGTGTAGCACAGATATTGTACAGCTGCAGTAATGATAATGGCAGTGGTGTCATGGTGTACCTCCGGATCAGCTAGGAGCGGTGTGAGAGAGGGGAAGGGACGAGGATGGCGGCACAAGCGGAGAGCATCAGCCAGACACAGGTATTCCTAAAAGCAAGTAAAGCAGGAGAAGGGAGAAAGCCGGAAGAGGACACAAAAAAAACAATAAAAGAGGAGCACAGAGAGCAGAGGACAAAATAAGGCACTACTATATACAAGAAGCTTCACAGTCCTCTACGCCAGGCGGCCACAAGGGAAACACAAGTAAGGCCTCGTTCATTGGGTCAGTATCTTACATCAGTGTTTGTGGGCCAAAGCCAGGAGTGGAAGGATCATTGGAAGGTATCGGGAGCATTGCTCCAAGTCAGCAGGATGCACGGCCCGAGGTCTGATGTGTCACCAAGTATACGGAGAATCCGGCATCATAGTGACGTGAAGTACAGGGGGTGTATGACAGCGGAGGGGGAGCATGGTGAGCAGCAGTGTGGGAGACTTGGCATTTATGGCAAGGTCCTCCTTTATGTGCAATCACAGCTGAACGGACAGTGGACACTGTGCGCCCATTCATCTCAGTGTGTAACTGCTGTATTCCCTCCAGGACTGAACTTATTACGTTATAGGGAACCTGCCACCAGGTTTTCCCTACCCTATCTGAGAGCAACATGATGTAGGGGCAGATCCCTGGATTCCAGCGATGTGTCACTTACTGAGCTGCTTTCCTGCAGTTTTGATAGAATCACAGACTTCTGCAGATCTAGCAGCTCTTGGAATGCTGAGCGCTGTATAACTCTGCCCACATTGCTGATTGGCAGCTTTCTGTGTACACTGTGCATAGGCAGAAAGCGGCCAATCAGTGGTCGGGGTTGGATTATACAGAACTAATATGGAGGACTACATAGCAGAAGGTTTACTAGTCCTCTAGTGATAATCTCCTGCTGATTGTATGAGAACCGCAGAAAACAGCCCAGTAAGTGACACATCGCTGGGATCAGGGTCTGTGTCTCTACATCATGCCGCTCTCAGATTAGATGCTAAAAACTCAGTGACCTAGTCTATAAAGCATGGTGTTGATCTGTGGGGCACAGAGCCCTGTGGCAAGCTGCTAGAATGAGCTGACACCAGCACTTTTTTTGGTTTGTGTTCCTCTAACATTTCACACAAAGATCCTCTATCTGAGGGTGTCTGAGCCAGGGTTGATGGGAGACCCCCACTACTGTAATCAGGATGTTATTGAGAAGGGTCCCTGCTCACAAATCCCATCCAATGAGAAATGATCTCAATGACGCACTTCTTCACCATGACAATCTGCCCTTGGAGGACAGTCACGTGCATAATACCACTTACCTCTCGAAGAGCTGATGATCCAGCTAAGAAACCTCGTCGTCCCGATAACGCTTGGTATTTCCTATCTAACTGAACCAACTTTTCTTTTTCCTGTGTATAAACAAAATGTGTGAATGTCTTCTGCAATAATCTGTACACAGAACATTTCAGGGAAGGTTCGTGCAATCCATAGCCAAGGACGTCCATGCTGCTGCCCTTGCCCGGCTGGCACTGATGGAAGGATAGGCTATCCCTGAGGGTAGACATTGGCCAATGGTCTAGGACTCTGATACTGTCCGCCTGGGACTTACAAAAATCCAACAGTGTTGATTCTTATGTGACGATTATGTGGTGGCAGGATATTGGTTGCGAGACGACCCAGGAACAATCCTTAGATGCAACACACAATCGTTATGTCGTAGCCCAGACCTGAGCTTGTGGCACCGGTGCCAATTGGATGCGATTAAGTCTCTCTTCTGTGTTAAAAGGGTAATTCTCAAGTTCAGAAATGAGTAAAACGCAGTGTGCTTGTATAAGTAAGCAACTGTGCAATTTACCCCTTATCATTAATCCTTTGTTTTCTTAAATGGAGGGATTTTAATTTTATAGCTCGTTGCTTAGGTTACCAGCCACTTCTGCAGTCCCAGCCTTGCTGATTTCTCAGGTCAGGTCAATTATTTTTCTGCTTTGGTAGACCGGACTTTCTGGGCAGTGGGCACGACATGTAGTTATTTATTTTTTGGGTGGGAGAATTAACTTTTATGTTTTAAATTTTTTTTCTTAATTTTATTTTTATTACTATTCACTGTATTCATTAGCCTGTACGGGGGACTTGAACCTGTGATCGTCTGATCACATGTACTATATAAAACAATACCACAGTATTGCTGCTTAGAATAAATCTCAAAGTCTCCTTTGAAGGTCACAGGCTGTTTTTCAAGGAAGCACTGCGATGAAAGACCCCCGGCTATCATAGCAACCCATCGGTGACCCGCCATCATGTCACTGGAGCACCAATGCAACGGGCACATAGAATGACACACCCTGCATGCTATTACTGCTAATGTCAGAGTTCAACAGCGGCATTTAACGGGTTAACAATCACAGGTAAAGCTGCGATCCACGTGTTAGAGGCAGGTCCTGGCTGTAATACACAGCCACTACCTGCCAGGTACGGGCCGAGCTCACCCAGTAAGCCTGCTACTGACTTGCACCATACATGGACTGTGGGTGTTGGGAAGGGGTTAAAGGCTATGTATATCTTCACACTATTTTTATTCTTCATGTGATTCCTAAATGTAAAGTTAAGCATCTTTCTAAATACAAATCCAAAGGAAAAAAGAGGGCGTCTCCAGGACCAAAATTAGTGAAAAAAAGATAAAACTCACATTTATTCTGAAGGTTTTCAAATCATATTAATCAGCCACCATGACAGGCAAGGCTACCTTACGCGTTTCAGACAGATACTACATGCCCTTAGTCATAGGTATATCTATCAAAACTAGGAAGCTTAAATAAATGAATACATGAGGGGACTGCAGAGTGAACACCCAGTTTCAGGTAATTAATTAGCCTATTCAGTACTAAGCAAGTAATGTTGCTAAACAAAGCTAACATATAAATAAGACATATATGTTTGCAGACATAAATGAATACATGCAAAAACAGCAATAAACCATAGAGCTCCTGCTCAGTTCTGACAGCTCTCCCCCACCATTTTCTCAGTGTAAGACCAGGGACATGAGATGTGTTGTTCGACTTGATTTTCCAGAAACATTCTAAAAACACCTTGTGTTTGGAAAATGACGCCAAAAAATGCATTGTGTGAACACCGCCAGAGACAGAAGCCCAGAAGGGGCTGTACACATATCAACAACATGGACAGTGTGGAAAGTATCTCAAGGAGAGCAAAGAAAGGAGGAACGTACGCAAAGACGAAATTGATGAAAACCTCAGCACGCTGAGTACACAGAGCTCACCAGCCTATATTACAGGGGGACTGAAAATGAAGGACAGAATGAAGATTGCAGAGTGAAACACAATTAACTGGAGAGAACAACTAAGATATATACCAATTATTCTTTTCCATGATCTCTAGCCAATAGACTGCGTTATCTGGGTTTTAATAAAGCTACTTCTCTCTATTAGGATAGCATTACAAGTGTGTGCATGTTACCTTGTGTAGCTGCAGTAACGCAGCACTTCTCTCCTGACCAAGATGCTCAGCGTCCTGGGCGGCCTGGAGGCGGATCTGATTGGCCTGATGCTCCAACGCAGCAAGACGCTCCTGAGATGGAGTGATACACATCAGACATTGGGTCTTTAAAACATTTTGGAAATTGTTCTTGTGTTCAGTGAGATATGGATTAGGCCACAGTCACACTATCAGTATTTGGAAGCCAAAACCAGGAGTGGGTGATAACCCATAAGTAGTGACGTGTTTCTACTAGACTTTTCCTCTGATATACTCAACGTGTGAACGTGGCCTTAAAATCGTACTTTTCAGAGGGGGTGTACTGAGCACTGAATCCACATACGCACATGCCATGCACTTACTTTCCTGTGAGCAATACTCCTTTGGCAGTCCCCTTTATTCTTTAATAGTTGCTGGCTTGTAGTTTCTCGCTCTTCTTCTAGCCGGCTCTCCTTCTCCAGCTGCTGGAACTCCAGATCTTCAAACAGTTTCATCTGCGTCTCGAGGTGCTCAGATTCCTAAATAAAGGAACATAAGTGGCCGATATTAATCAAAATGTTGTTTAGCACTGAAAGTCCACTACATTCCCAGCGAAAAAAGCATAAAAAAAAAGCAGAAATGGAGCAGAATGAAAAAATGCAAAAAAGTAAATTATATAAAAAAAAAGGTCCTAAGCGCAGATGACACTGGCTACACAACAATACACCACCACATCCGTGCAAACACCCCACAGACACAAGAAAAGATGGACAAAGCACAAGGTGACCGCATGCTTGCTGCCAAGTAACGTAGGTCAAAGATGTGGATTGAGGTGAGCGATAACGAAAACAGCAACATTGCACAGAAAAAAGTCATAAGGCTCATGCACAGAAGCGCATTAAGGCTCCTTACAATCTTAGTTGGAGCCATGATGTGGCACTGAAAGACTGTTATAGAACCCGACTATGGTGCGGTACGTCTCAGAGAATGGGGGCATTTTCCAATACATACGGTATTACTGAGCATTACTTCTGGGAAGAATATCTCCAGGACATTCGTTATGTAGGGCTCCACATGGGGCCACATGGACTGCAGGCATTGAGTGCATCCGTACAGTCACTGTGCACTTATAATCGTGGGAATGACCGCTGAAGGCCTCATGCACATTATTTTTCACAAAGCACAGTACATGTATACCGTACTTATTGTTAATATATAGATGGAGCCCAACATAAAAAGATTCTTCTGCCTTAGTGTCTTCTTCATCTCTATATGCCCCTCTGTGCTTCCAGCTTTATAAAGCTGAATAGGTGGTCCTATTCTAACAGTACAGTTACCAGCAGCACCTTGCTTCTCCTCAGTGCAACAGACCCCTCTCTCTCTCTCCTGTGTGCTCCTCACTAGCCCATCTTGAAGACTCAGTTGTGTTGGAAGCTGGCTAATTGATGATGAATGTATAAATCAGCACATGCTTCCAACACAGCACTGCTATGCTGTGCTCAGCTCTTCATTCTGTTCTGCCTGTGCATCTTCGATTATCTGGGCAGGGCTGAGCTGTGTTTGTTGCCTGCTGCTGACAAGATCAATGATGCAAAACTGCAAATGCTGATCTGATGATTCATATGGCAGACAATTATCTGGATTACCTTCTGCCATATGCATCAATAGAGCAGAATTTGCAGTTTCACATCACTGATCTTTCAGCTGTCGGCATCAAACGGCTCAGCTCTATTGTGCCTAGTACAAGCTATATAGGAATGAACCCATACGTTTTCTAAGGCAATAAATTATTGATGTTCCGTTCTTTGTAAGATTTCTTGTTAAAGTCAGAGTTTGGCCCAAAGTTTGGATAGAAATGTCTGTCTCATTATTTACATTGGCTTATAAATTATTTTAAAAAGTTTTAAACCACTGTTTTCTCACGCGGAGACTAATATTAAGCCCCTTTTAGGGTATGATGGGAGGGAGAGTGTTTTGTTTATTTGAGTTGTAAAAAATGAAAAAAATGAAAAAAAGATTTGAAAAGATTGGTTTGATCAACTTTTTTGCTGAGGATCTCACACTTTACATAGCAATTGGAATCCTCAAAAGACAGAGGAAGAACTCTGCAAAAGCTGTGGATTAAAAAAAAAAAAAAAAACCCACTGTGCCTTCAAATACACTAAGGCTGTGTGCACACGCTGCGGATTCCGCTGCGTTTCCGCAGCGGTTTTGGCCGCTGCGGACACGCAGCAGTTTTAGCTGCGGTGTACAGTACCATTCATTTGAATGGGAAAACAAAAAACGCTGTGCCGACGCTGCGGAAAAAAACGCGCGGATTTGCTGCGGTTTTGAATCCGCAGAAAGAATTGCATGTCAATTCTTTCTGCGGAAACCGCTGCGGGTTCCTATCTCCACCATTGTGGAGATAGTGAATCCGCAGGACCAAACCGCAGGCAAAACCGCAGATAATCCGCAGGTCTTTGGACCTGCGGATTATCTGCGGTTTTTGCAGAATCCGTGCGGATTAATCCGCAGCGGAATCCGCAGCGTGTGCACACAGCCTAAGTGTGGATTCTTTTTGCTACAGATGATATGCTGACAGGGAATTTAGATTGTGAACTCCAACAGTGATGTATGTAAAGCGCTGTGGAATTAATGGCGCTATATAAGTGAGTAATATATATAAAAATAAATAATCCATTTATGACTAAACGAATGTAATATACAGCAAGAAAATAAAAACATAAAAGAAAACTCCTACAAAAGAATGACTGTTTCAGGTAAATAAAGGATAAAAATAAAGAAAACAAAAACTTTCAATACATTTACTTTCGATTGGGAAATTTCAATATATGGAGATTAGATCATTTCAAGTGGAAATGTCTTTTAGATAAATGTAGGTAAATTATATTGTTTAAACACTATAATATTTTAATAAGATTTCTCGGTATCAAAATGACACCAAATAATGTAATATTAGCACAATTGCCATTTTTTATTTTTGCGCTTTCATATTTCCCTTTTTTCATTCAAGAGACTTAACTTTTTTTTATTTTTCGGTCAACACACAGTGGCATATAGAAGTTTGGGCACTCCTGGTATGAATTACTGTTATTGTTAACAGTTAAGAAAGTTGAAGATGAATTGATATCTAAAAGGGCTAAAGCTAAAGATGACACATTTCCTTTGTATTTTAGTCAAAACATATATACGGTATATATACCGTAAATACATATTTTCATAGTTTACATTTTTAAAATTACAAAAAAGGAAAATGGGGAGATGCAAAAGTTTTTGCACCCTGCATGGATAGTACCTAGTAGCACCCCTTTTTATTGTAAACGCTATTTGTAGCCAGCCAGGGCACTATGAAGGCCATTTTAACCCCTTACTGCCAGCTGACTGAATTGTACGTCAGCTGGCAGTATCCCCCACTTTGAGGTGGGCTACGGCGGTGAGCCCACCTCAAAGACGCGACATGTCAGCGGTTTTCAACAGCGGACATGTGCCCGCAATAGTCGCGAGCGGAATCGCGATCCACCCGCACCTATTAACTAGTTAAATGCCGCTGTCAAACGCTGACAGCAGCATTTAACAAGCGCTTCCAGCTTCCGGGCCGGAAATACGCGCATCGCTGACCCCTGTCATGTGATCGGGGGTCAGCGCTGCATTGCCATCACAACCAGAGGTCTCCTGGAGACCTCTATGATTGTTGATGCCGGATTGCTATGAGCGCCACCCTGTAGTCAGCGCTCATAGCAATGCTGTAATTCAGCTACATAGAGGTGATCTGTTTATCGCCTATATGTAGCAGAGCCGATCAAGTAGTGGATGCTTCTAGCCTCCCACGGAGTCTATTGAAGCATGCTAAAAGTAAAAAAAAAAAACGTGCTTAAAAATAGATATATATAAAAAAAAAAGTTCAAATCATCCTCTTTTCGCCCCAATCAAAATAAAACAATTAAAGAAATCAAACCTACACATATTTGGTATTGCCGGGTTCAGAATCGCCCGATCTATTAATAAAAAAAGCATTAACCCGATCGCTAAACGGCGTAGCGAGAAAAAAAATCAAAACACCAGAATTACTTTTTTGGTCACCGCGACATTGCATTAAAGTGCAATAACGGGCGATCAAAAGAACCTATCTGCGCAAAAGTGGTATCATTAAAAACGTCAGCTCGGTGCGCAAAAAATAAGCCCTCACCTAACCAGAGATCATGAAAAATGGAGATGCTATGGGTCTCGGAAAATGGCGCAATTTCACCACTTAGATAAAAAAGAACCTAGACATGTTTGGTGTCTATGAACTCGTAATGACCTAGAGAATCATAATGGCACGTCAGTTGTAGCATTTAGTGAACATAGCAAAAAAGCCAAACAAAAAACAAGTGTGGGATTGCACTTTTTTGCAATTTCACCACACTTGTTATTTTTTTCCCGTTTTCTGCTACACGACATGGTAAAACCAATGGTATTGTTGAAAAGTACAACTCGTTCCGCAAAATATAAGCCCTCACATGGCCATATTGACAGAAGAAAAAAAAAGTTATTGCTCTGGAAAGAAGGGGAGGGAAAAACGAAAACGCAAAACCGAAAAAAGCTCCAGTCATTAAGGGGTTAAAACCTTTAGATTGCGCCTTTTGAGGTAGTCTACTGTGGATTTTGACATGTGTTTAGGATATTATCCATTTGTACAACCCCTGGCAAATTATGGAATCACTCAATTCTGAGGAAAAAATTATGGAATCATGAAAAAACAAACAAAAAAACACTCCAACACATCACTAGTATTTTGTTGCACCACCTCTGGCTTTTATAACAGCTTGCAGTCTCTGAGGCATGGACTTAATGAGTGTCAGTACTCTTCTTCAATCTGGCTCCAACTTTCTCTGATTGCTGTTGCCAGATCAGCTTTGCAGGTTGGAGCCTTGTCATGGACCATTTTCTTCATCTTCCACCAAAGATTTTCAATTGGATTGAGATCCGGACTATTTGCAGGCCATGACATTGACCTTGTGTCTTTGTTCAAGGAATGTTTTCACAGTTTTTGCTCTATGGCAGGATGCATTATCATCTTGAAAAATGATTTCATCATCCCCAAACATCCTTTCAACTGATGGAATAAGAAAAGTGTCCAAAGTATCAACATAAACTTGTGCATTTATTGAAGATGTAATGACGGCCATCCCCCTGTGCCTTTACCTGACATGCAGCCCCATATCATCAATGACTGTGGAAATTTGCATGTTCTCTTCAGGCAGTCATCTTTATAAAGCTCATTGGAACGGCACCAAACAAAAGTTCCAGCATCATCACCTTGCCCAATGCAAATTCGCGATTCATCACTGAATATGACTTTCATCCAGTCATCCACAGTCCACAATTGCTTTTTCTTAGACCATTGTAACTGTAAGGCTATGTGCACACGCTGCAGATTCATCTGCAGTTTTTTCCGCGCGGATCCGCAGGTAAAACCGCAGGTCACTTTATCTGCGGATTATCCTGCAGTTTTGCCCTGCGGTTTCACAACTCTACTATAGTAAAGGTGTGAAACCGCTGCGGAAAACGTCCAAACAATTGACATGCTGCGGTTTGTAAACCGCAGCAAAACCGCGTGGAAAAAAACCGCACCGTGAACACAGCGTTTTTGAAACCCCATAGGGTTTCTCTGTACTGTACTCTGTCAGCGGAACTGCTGCGTTTCCGCAGGGGCAAATCCGCTGCGGAAACGCAGCAGAATCCGCACCGTGTGCACACAGCCTTAGGGCTGGCAGAACGCACCAAATAATAAAGATGGTAATAAGGTGCGTTCGCAGCCCGGGGTTCACCGTGCAGGGGTGGTAACCTGCTGCTCAGTAATGGCGGATACTATATGGCGGTATACTATAAGAATACACGCGGGTTAACGTCACCCGGTGTGTACAGGGGCGGACTCTGCTGCTTCACAGAGCTGCACTACCGCTGAACATAAACGCCGGAGCCTGTTTGTGCTCACAGTGCTCGGCTACAAGAGCGCACAGTGTACACCACAGAACTGTACCCCCAAGGACACGGGGTTAGAGTCCTTCTAGGCCCACTGAACGCGCGGCATCGCTGCCGCAAGTGCCGCTATAGACGCTGGCTATGGAGCACATGGAGCATGTGCACTGAGGCGTGCCGAGTTCCTGGTGAGGCCTGATGCCTGACTCAACCTCAGACCTACCTACGCCTAAGCCTGGGCGCTAGCAGGGTAGGCTGCACAACACATGCGTACCAAGGGTAGGGGTTTCTTAATGAGTCATTCACCAGAGACATTCATACGTGCATACATCACTCACTCCACATAGTCTGTAAATACAGTCTATCCTAGCGCATGGGCGAGCGGCCATGCGAACCTTTTATAGCCGCGAGCATCCGGGACCTTCCTGGCTTCTCGGATGGGCCAATCCGAACACGAGCAGGACCTGAGCACATGACCCCTACCTACGCCTAAGCCTGGGCGCTAGCAGGCTAGGCTACACAACACATGCGTACCAAGGGTAGGGGTTTCTTAATGAGTCATTCACCAGAGACATTCATACGTGCATACATCACTCACTCCACATAGTCTGTAAATACAGTCTATCCTAGCGCATGGGCGAGCGGCCATGCGAACCTTTTATAGCCACGGGCGTCCGGGACCTTCCTGGCTTCTCGGATGGGCCAATCCGAACACGAGCAGGACCTGAGCACGTGACCCTCGATCTCCAATGGGAGATCACTCCACGGGCATGCTCAGTGGCCTGACATGAGGACTTAGTCCCTGGAGAATCTCGCTGCTGAGCAGCATGCTTTGTCATAGCTGTGCCAGAGATGGGAAGGTTGTTAAAGGCAAGCAAAGCCACGGAGTTGGCCTGGGCAGAGCACCGGGACCGATGAATCTGCTGAGCAGGCTCCACTGCGGCTGAAGAAGAATGGGAGACCGCTGGGTGCAAGGCTCTGGATTCCTACTGTGCAGTGGCAGGAACCCGACGCCTAACAGTAACTTTGTTTTTTTCTGTTTAGGTGTTAATGATGGCTTTCGTTTAGCGTTTCTTTATGTAAATCCCATTTCCCTTATGCGGTTTCTTACAATTCGGTCACAGACATTGACTCCAGTTTAATCCTATTCGTTCCTCATTTGTTTTTGTCACGGTCAACGCGTGGCTGGACACAGCGAGTACTGCAAGGTGAACCCATATGACACACGTGACCCTGGATACACCGCCTCCAGTGGGGCTAATTTAAATAATAAGACGTGCAGCTGGATACACCGCCTGCAACTGGCGAATTTAGATATTACACGTATATATACAAAAGTCTGGAAACCCCGCCTCCAGTAAGGAGAATTTAAATAATAAGGGGAACTTGGGTAACATTAACAATGGAGGGCCCTGCGATCGGGAAATGGGGAAGTGGAGACCTCCTGCACTCCACTGAGCCAGTGTCCCTGCACTCCTAACGTTCCCTATGCCGGTTCCGCACCGGGCGACGCACAGGAACCTTAAAACCCTGACTCGCCCTGCACCTAAACCCTCACTAGGGAATTGGTCGGTGCGGAAACTAAACCCACCACTGCACCAAACACACACAAGGAAAAGTGACAAAACAGGGGAACATCACTTAGCTTTGCTCTGTTGTTTACGCTCCCAGCAACAGAGCCCACCACCTGCGTGCATCTTCTCCTCCAACAGGATCCATCACCATAACCGGATCCATCACCATAGTGCAGCCTTGGAGCAGAGTCCACCACCAGCTGCAGCTGCCCAGTAAACAGAGTCCCAAAGATGAGTCCAGATTCTGCCAAAAAGTCCAGCATGCTTGAGTCCCACTTTTCTGTCAATACGTCCAGCATGCTTGAGTCCAGCTTTCAGCAACCAAGTCCAGCATGCTGAGTGCAACTCTCACCATAGTCGCCACTCCACCAAGCCATGCAAGCACTTCCTGCTGACACCATAAACTGCGACTCCACCATGCCATGCCAGCCCTTCTTGCAGACCCCATCGTTGGACTCCACCAATCCATGGCAGCACTCCTTGCAGACTCCATAGCTGCCACTCGTCCCCTCTGGCTGGGCTGCCCAGGACTCTTGTTCCGCTCCATCCTTCACCCAGGCTTGCTTGTAAGTGAAGACCTATCACCAACAGTGATTGAACACACCTGACACTCTTTTATAGAGCCTCACACCTGATTTGTAATTACATGCACATTAAACCAAAGAACTAAAGTGCACTACCGCTCACCACCACCGGGGTACTTTGGAATAAACGACACCTCGTGTAATAATTCTAATGGCCACAGGGGGCAATCACACCACACTTTGGCACATAGCCAAAGGAAAAAAAGTTCACTTGTGCATTTAAAACTGTCAGATCAAACCTGGATCATGACAGTTTTGTTGTACATTTCCTGTTTTGGAGACAAATTGCTTTAAGTTTCCGGTCTTGACGCTTTGATGTCTTCCTTGGTCTACCAGTATGCTTGCCTTTAACAACCTTCCCATGTTGTTTGTATTTGGTCCAGATTTTAGACACAGATGACTGTGAACGACCAACATCTTTTGCAACATTGCGTGATGATTTACCCTCTTTTAAGAGTTTAATAATCCTCTCCTTTGTTTCAACTGACATCTCTCGTGTTGGAGCCATGATTCATGTCAGTCCACGTGGTTCAACAGCTCTCCAAGGTGTGCTCACTCCTTTTTAGATGCAGACTAATGAGCAGATCTAATTTGATGCAGGTGTTAGTTTTGGGAATGAAAATTTACAGCGTGATTCCATAATCTATTTCTCAGAATTGAGTGATTCCATAATTTTTCCCCTATGCTTGGTTTCAAAAAGTAACCATTACTGACTACCACTTTTTTTCTTCTCGATTTCTTTTAGTGTTTCTTAAAGCCAGAAAGTTGCCATTTGAAATGACTTTAGTTTCGTGCTATGTCTGTGGTCTGCTTTTTTTCTACAAAATAAACAACTGAATGAACATCCTCCAAGGCCGGTAATTCTATAGTTGTTGCCAGGGGTTGCAGAAGCCATCCTCTTTTCAACCTGCAGCTTTCTTACAGATGGTGTCATGTTTGCATCAAGAATTTCTTGAAATTTCATAGAATCTATTCTTCCCTCTACCCATGAAATGTTCCCCGTGTCATTGGCTTCAACACAACCCCAAAGCATGATTGATCCACCCCCATGCTTAATATTTGGTGAGATGTTTTTTTCCTGAAATTCTGTGCCCTTTTTTCTCCACACATACCTTTGATCATTGTGCCAAAGAGATCTATTTTAACCTCATCGGTCCATAGGACTTGTTTCCAAAATGCATCAGGATTCTTTAGATGTTCTTTTACATACTTCTGATGCAAATTCCATAGTGATGACGACGCAGGAGAGGTTTTCTTCCCATTACTCTTCCATGAAGGCCATATTTGTGCAGGTGTCTCTGAGCAGTACAACAATGTGCCACAACTCCAGAGTTTGCTACATCTTTCCAAAGGCCTTTTGCAGTCAACCGGGGGTTCTGATTTGCCTCTCTAGAAATCCTACGAGCTTGTCACGTCACCGTCAGACTCAGGGCCTGCTGTCCCGGCCTCGGCCACTAGGAGGCGCCGGACTGTCACATCACCGTCAGACTCAGGGCCTGCTGTCCCGGCCTCGGCCACTAGGAGGCGCCGGACTGTCCCATCACCGTCTGACTCAGGGCCTGCTGTCCCGGCCTCGGCCACTAGGAGGCGCCGGACTGTCCCATCACCGTCTGACTCGTGGCCTGCGGTTTCGGCCTCGGTCTCTGGGAGGCGCTGTGCTTCAACCCCGAGTGATGGCGGCGATAGTTATGAGGCACCTGCGCAGGCGTCCGCTGGACGCAGGCTTCGCTCCTCGGTCAGTCATGAAGGGGCTGATGCATCACCATCCAGCCTGGTCCTGGGGGCGGTCCGGATGACATCATCAGCCCAGGAGCCTGTGAGGGATGACCTGATCCCTCAAATACCTTGGGACTGCTCTTGCAGGCCGCCGGATATATTCTTGGTTCCCCTGCGTGTTACTGTGTGAATTACTGTTTGACTGACTCTGACTTCGGCCTGGATTCTGACTCTGCTTCTGCCTAACGATTCTGTACCTCTGCGACTCTCCTGGTTTATGACTCTGACTTCGGCCTGGATTCTGACTCTGCTTCTGCCTAACGATTCTGTACCTCTGCGACTCTCCTGGTTTATGACTCTGGCTTCGGCCTGGATTCTGACTCTGCTACTGTCTACTGTTTTTATACCATTTCTGCCTGACTGGTTTAGTCTCGGATATCATTGCCTCTGTGTCCTGTATTGGAACACCTTTCTGGCGACCGTCCTGCTCTGGTCATTGCTCCTATTCAGACAGCGCCTCCTGGGCTCTGCTATAAATCCAGATCCCTGTATAGGGGTAAAGGGTATCAGTGTTTCTCGGGGTGTTGTCTGGCTGCAGCCCAGACCGCAGGCAGACGTCACAGAGCTGCTCTCACTGAAATTTTACTTGGTCTTCCAGACCTTATCTTGACCAACACTGTTCCTGTTAACTGCCATTTCTTAATTACATTTTGAACTGAGGAAAGGGCAATTTGACTTTGCTATTGTCTTAAAGACTTCTCCTGCTTTGTGAGTGTGCGCCATTTTCATTTTCAGCTTCCTTAAGAGAACCCATGGCTGCTGTTTTTCAGCACAAAGGTTAGCAGAGGCTGAGTTTTTATAAAGCTGAGAAATTTGCATCACCTGGTCTTTTCTACCGATGCAAATTCCTACTGATGCAAAAAGACGCATGCGGAGGCATCTGCATTTAATGCTAAAGATAGGGTACGCAGGCCGCATGCCGACAGAGGCGGAGCTGACCGGAGGAGGTGCAGCCGGGGGCGGAGCTTCACGGAGCAAGCCAGCAGCCGTCCGCAGCTCCTCCATACGCTAGTGTGAAACTAGCCTCAGCGCTCGTGCGTACAACCGATTATCTCAGATGAGTGCTATGCATGGTTTTTGCTGATAGCACTCGTACTCATGTGATATTATGGGCAGGGCTGTGGAGTTGGTGTCCATTTTGGTGGAGTCAGAATAAAATGGACCAACTTCTAAAATATATAATAAATTGTGAACACCAGTACAATACAGGATGTGCTGCAAAAGTCTTCATAATAATTTGGGAAAGTTATGAAATGTCCTATAAATATCTTTCCTGTTCCTGATCTAAGGATCTGGGCTTTTAGTGGAGATGAATCTGTGCTGCACTTTATGAACAGGCTCAGTAGTGACCAGTGCTCTGGGGTCAGAGTTATGAAGTGTCCTACAAATGTCTGCTCTGTTCCTGATCTAAGGATCTGAGCATTTAGTGGAGATGAATCTGTGCTGCACTTTATGAACAGGCTCAGTAGTAGTGACCATTGCTGTGGGGTCAGAGTTATGAAATGTCCTATAAATGTCTGTGCTGCTCCTGTTCTAAGGATCTGGGTTTTTAGTTGAGATGAATCTGTGGTTGCACTTTATGAACAGGTTCAGTAGTGACCAGTGCTCTGGGGTCGGAGTTATGAAATGTCCTATAAATATCTGCTCTGTTCCCGATCTAAGGATCTGGGCTTTTAGTGGAGATGAATCTGTGCTGCACTTTATGTACAGGCTCAGTAGTGACCAGTGCTGTGGAGTTATGAAATGTCCTATAAATGTCTGTTCTGTTCCTGATCTAAGGATCTGGGCTTTTAGTGGAGATGAATCTGTGCTGCTCTTTATGTACAGGCTCAGTAGTGACCAGTGCTGTGGGGTCAGAGTTATGGAATGTCCTATAAATGTCTGTTCTGTTCCTGATCTAAGGATCTGGGCTTTTAGTGGAGATGAATCTGTGCTGCACTTTATGTACAGGCTCAGTTGTGACCAGCGCTGTGGAGTTATGAAATGTCCTATAAATGTCTGTTCTGTTCCTGATCTAAGGATCTGGGCTTTTAGTGGAGATGAATCTGTGCTGCACTTTATGTACAGGCTCCGTAGTGACCAGTGCTGTGGGGTCAGAGTTATGAAATGTCCTATAAATGTCTGTTCTGTTCCTGATCTAAGGATCTGGGCTTTTAGTGGAGATGAATCTGTGCTGCACTTTATGTACAGGCTCAGTAGTGACCAATGCTGTAGGGTCAGAGTTATGAAATGTCCTATAAATGTCTGTTCTGTTCCTGATCTAAGGTTCTGGGCTTTTAGTGGAGATGAATCTGTGCTGCACTTTATGTACAGGCTCAGTAATGACCAGTGCTGTGGAGTTATGAAATGTCCTATAAATGTCTGTTCTGTTCCTGATCTAAGGATCTGGGCTTTTAGTAGAGATGAATCTGTGCTGCACTTTATGTACAGGCTCAGTAGTGACCAGTGCTGTGGGGTCGGAGTTATGAAATGTCCTATAAATGTCTGTTCTGTTCCTGATCTAAGGATCTGGGCTTTTAGTGGAGATGAATCTGTGCTGCACTTTATGTACAGGCTCAGTAGTGACCAGTGCTGTGGGGTCGGAGTTATGGAATGTCCTATAAATGTCTGTTCTGTTCCTGATCTAAGGATCTGGGCTTTTAGTGGAGATGAATCTGTGCTGCACTTTATGTACAGGCTCAGTTGTGACCAGCGCTAGGGAGTCAGGAGTCAGGGAAATTGAGGAGTCCATGTCAGACGTTTGGCTTACCGACTCCACAGCACTGATTACGTGGGCTGTGCACAAATCTGATTTTTTTACTTAGACCGAGTGGTTGGAGGAAAGAATTTGACAAGTCTGATTTTGATCCGAGTGTTGAATCCAAATCAGCACTGCAAATCTATGGGTCTGTGAAAAATGTCATATGGCACTCTGATGACATGCGGTTTGATTTTAACGGACTGAAAGAATGGAGAAATATTTTATTTTTCTCTCTCTACCGCCGAGAAAAACTGATGCCACTCTGATCAGAATAATAGGACCGTTTTTCTCAGATGGAGAGAAGACTGTCGGGTCTCCCCATTCTTTGGCCATGTTCACACGTTCAGTATTTGGTCAGAATTTTACCTCAGTATGTGAAAGCAAGAACCAGGAGCGGGTGATAAATACAGAAGTGGTGACGTGTTTCTATTATACTTTTCCTCTGCCTGTTCCACTTCTGGTTTTGGCTTACAGATCCTGAGGTAAAAAACTGAGCAAATACTGAATGTTTGAACATGGCCTTAGAAAAAACAATCAGTCCAGGAGGACAAAGAAGCAGATTTCTCTGATATGTAAATTATTAATTTTGTAATATATCTTATGTACTATAGACATAAATCTAAACATCTTGCAGATTGGTGAGGACACAAAGGTGCTTTACAACACACCAGGCCATTTTCTGGACACATATATACAGCACTGCCTTATACATAAACTGGCCCACCAGCAGGAGGTTCCTTATGAACACCAGACCCCTGACATACAGACAGCAGATGAGCACAGAAGTTTACTTCGGTTGCCAATTCTTTTTGCTATGTTTTTTCTTATTTTTGTGGCAGACATCTCTAAACAGTCGGGCTCGTCCTGCTCTATATATATAAAGCATTAAGATGTAGCTGCCTAGCTCCAATACTGGAATGTTTCCACAGGGCCCCACAGAAACCATTGGTCAAGCCAAGTAACAAAGTGACACTTTCTCATAGAAGAAAAAATAATATATAAAAACTTGAGAACCAGAAAGACATCCTTGAACCCTTCAGATTGATGGATTATATATTCTGTGTACAACTAGTACTTTTAATAAAGGGAATCAGTAAGCAAGATCAACCAAAGTAAACCAGTTACATGGGCATGTGGGTAAGTGAAAGATAAGAGCATTGGTTCCTTCATGCCTGATATACGATGCCTAAATTCAAAGACAACCACAAGTTTTGCAATATGCATATAATGAGTAAAGTGCTTGCTAACCGTGCCACTTAACAAAACTGTACCTCCTAAGGTTACATCCTTCCTCAAAGCCTCCCTCTCCATGAGTAATTGCTCAATGGGCTGTGACATCAATCACCGGCCAAGAAAGCTAGTGCCTGTGTAGATCACAGCTATCCTCGCTTCCGCGCTCAATGGCGCCCAGCTGAGGGCATTGGCTCCAGCGTTCTACTGCGCATGCACCACTCAGCTGCACCATACAGCAGGACTTAACAAGCGTTTTCACTGCTCTTCTCCTGGTGCACAGTGTGGTTGGCCGGCACATGCGCCGTAGAACGACGAGGCCTGTGCAGTTCAGCTGGGCACCTCCATGTGCAGAAGCGAGATGAGCGGTGATCCATGCAGGCACTAGATTTCCTGCCCAGCGACTCATGTCAGACACACTGAGGGAGGCACTAACGACTAAAAGAACCTCAGAAGGCAGTTTCATTAAGTGCTCTGGGTAGGGAAAAAGCACTTAAAACCTCATTTACATATTGTGAAAAGCAAGTATTTTTCCAGATAGAGGCAACAAATCTGAAAGTTACCAATGCATTTAAACTTTTTTTTTTAAGGGCATGTAGGTTGGTGAAAGATAATGGCATGATCTTGATGACACAATCCCTTTAGTATTATTGGGCCTGTAACGTCACGCCATCACTAGAGCTCATACTTGTAATGTGCACTACATGGCAGAATATTGGTAGTCATTATTTGGCTGACAGACTAGACTTTATCGTAAGAGGTCAATCTTATTTCAGTGGTAACACGTCATGTAGGAGATTATGATGGGGACAAGTATCCAGATCACACTTGGTTCAGTCTGAGTTATAGGGAGGAGGATTCTGCACCTCTTAGGTCAGCACCATACGTGGCAGGTGCAATCTGCTGTCATATCACGAGAATTGCCCAATAATGTATTAACATTAAACCACATTATTATACATTGGATGAAAACATATTAGCATATTGTGTTAATAGAGATGTCTTTAGAGAGGTTTATGCATGCAACAATAAAGATGCAATACAGGGTGTCCACAATTATATTCATGGTCACTAGGAAAAAGCTCCTTTCTCATATATACAATTGTGAGCATAAAAGCTAAATGAAAGCGGCACTTACCACTGATACTTGAAAAGGCAGCACTTTAATGTGCCTCAAGTATGAATAGTGCTGCTTTTGTCACATAGCAGTGGCGAGTGCCACTCTCATTTAGCTTTTCATGCTTTTTTGTTCACAATTGTACTGCATTATCTGATGCTGAGCACCACTATACAGTGTCATGTAAAAGTTTGTGCACCCCTGGTCAAAATTACTGTTATTGTGAACAGTTATGCAAGTTGAAGATAAAATAATCTGTAAAAGACCTAAAGTTAAAGATGCCACATTTCCTTTGTATTTTTGTCCAAATCTCCCACCTCCCAAAAAATTGTTTTGTTTTCTCATTTCAAAAATTACAAAAATGGAATTGGGCCGATGTGTGTCAGATAACTTTGACCAAAATTTCAGATCTTAATTAGCCTGTTAGGGTTATGGCTTGTTCACTACCATTGTTAGGAAAGGTCAGGTAATCCAAATTTCCTATCTTTATAAAAACCCTGCCTAACCTTGTGCCAAAACCAGCAGCCATGGGTTCTACTAAGCAGGTGCCTTGCACTCTGAAAACAGTGGACGCCCACAAAACAGGAGAAGGCTATAAGAAAATAGAAAAGCATTTTCAAGTTGCCCTTTCCTTTTCGAAATGTAATTAAGAAATGGCAGTTAATTAGGAACAGTGAAGGTCAAGATAAGGTTTGGAAGACCAAGCAAAATTTCACTAAGAGCTGCTCGTAGGGTTGCTAGAGATGCAAATCAGAGCCCCCACATGACGGAAAAAGACCTTCGGAAAGATTTATCAGACTATGGATTTGAGGTACTGTACATTGATGTACTGTTCAGAGACACCTTGACAAATATGGCCTTCAAGGAAGAGTCATCAGAAGAAAACCTCTCCTGCGTCCAAACCATAAAATTCAGTGTGAAATGTATGCAAAAGAACATCTAAACAAGCCTGCATTTTTGAAACAAGTCATGTGGACCGATGAGGTTAATATAGAACACTTTGGCCACAATGATCAAAGGTATGTGTGGAGAAGAAAGGGCACAGAATTTCAGGAAAAGAAGATCTCACCAACCATTAATCATGGGGGTGGATCAATCATACTTTGGGGTTGTGTTGCAGCTAATGGCACGAGGAACATCTCATGGGTAGATGGAAGAATGAATTCAATGAAATGTCAACAAATTCTTGATGTAAACAACACCGTCTGTAAAAAAGCTGAAATTGAAAAGAGGAAGCGGATGGCTTCTACAAATAGATAATGATCCTACACACATGTCAAAATCCACGGTAGACGACATCAAAAGGCACAAGGTAAAGGTTTTACAATGGCCCTCAGAGTCCTAATCTGAACCTCACTGAAAATCTGTGGCTACAACCTCAAAACAGCGGCGCATGCAAGACAGGCCAGAGTATCACAGAACTGGAAGAATTTTACAAGGAAGAATGGATGAAAATCCCTCAAACAAGAATTGAAAGTCTCTTGGCTGGCTACAAAAAGTGTTTACAAGCTGTGATACTTGCAAAAGGGGATGCTACTAACCATGTAGGGTGCGCAAAGTTTTGTATTGGCCCATTTTCCTTTTCATCATTTTTAAAATGTAAAAAGATGAAAAAAATATATATATTTTTTTACCTAAAATTCAAAGTAAGTGTGTCATCTTTTACTTTAGGTCTTTTAGAGATCATTTCATCTTCAACTTGCTTAGGCCGGTTTCACATTAGCGCTTTTTCAGCGCGCGCACGGCCGGGGGTAGCTCCGCCCCCGAGCCGGCTCTCTGCCCGGCGTGCCCGCCCCTTGCTTGTAGCGCCGCCTACTAGCGGACAGCGGCGCCTGCGATCGGCGCACCCTATCTTTAGCATAGGGTGCGCTGATCGTGCGCAGGCCGTGCGCTAGTTGCGCTTTGACCTGCGCTGCGCACTTTTGACGGTGCGCCGTGCGCGCCAAAATCAAACTTTTCGGATTTTGGCGCGCACGGCGCACCGTCAAAAGTGCGCAGCACAGGTCAAAGCGCAACTAGCGCACGGCCTGCGCACGATCGGCGCACCCTATGCTAAAGATAGGGTGCGCCGATCGCAGGCGCCGCTGTCCGCTAGTAGGCGGCGCTACAAGCAAGGGGCGGGCACGCCGGGCAGAGAGCCGGATCGGGGGCGGAGCTACCCCCGGCCGTGCGCGCGCTGAAAAAGCGCTAATGTGAAACCGGCCTTAACTGTTCACAATAACAGTCATTTTGACAGGGATGCAAAATCTTTTGCATGCCACCGGATCTGGTAATCCGCATGAATGGTTTGCCTAAATGCATTCCTGGAGGGTGTGTTAGTGCCAGCATTTCTATTATTTCTCATGTATACAGATCCACCACAATGGTGTACAACATAACTGGGCCATCAGGTGGTCCTGCGACCCAGACCACCCACATAAGTAAAGGCAGGGGTGGGCTGCTTCTTCCGCCCTGGCGCCCTGCTTGCTGCACTCGGTAAAGGTGTTATATTATGGCCTGTAGACCAGTTTAGCCCAGCATGCTCACATTATTCTACACTTAGTGCCAAGCTAGAAGCCACCACCCATGACAGTGTCTGCTCTGGTATCCTCGTCAGACCCCATCTCACACAGGCAGAAACAAGGTTATGAATTAAACAGATTTTGGTCCCGATTCATCAAGACTGGCATTTTGTATTGGCACGTGGGCCCTTATAAATATGGAAATTGCCTCTACAGACAGAAAGAAGACTTGAACTCTAGCGCCACATATTGGGGTAGCAATCCTAAAAGTCAATCTCGACCCTTCAACATGCCACATGACTTGGGGTAAGAAGCCAAAGCAGACACTCCATGTACAGTAGATGGAATGCAACTAAATGGTAAAAACATTAAAAAAAAATCGTAATGTACCTGGTTAGTGCTCTGAGCTCCAAATGCCCTGAAAAGGCACATTTTTAATAATAATCTGTCAGCAAGTATTTGCTATCTAATCTCAGAGCAGCATAATGTAGAAGCAGATATACTGATTCCAGCGATGTGTCACTTACTAGGCTGCTTAGTACAGTTTTTATAAAGAAACTGTTTTATCAGCAAGAGACTGTCACTAGACGACCACTTGGCCTGCTGGCGGGTAGTCCAACAATGCCCCACCATTGATTGGCAGCTTTCTGCCTATGCACAATGTACACAGAAAGCTGCCAAACAGTAGTGTGGGCGGAGTTATATAGAGCTCAGCATTCAGAAAACTGCTAAATCTAGAGCAGAGAGAACAGGGTGTTTTATCAAAATTACAGCAAGTTGCAAAGTTAAATGACATCACTGGAATCAGGGTCTCTGCCCCATGTCACGTTGCTCTCAGATGGGGTAACAAACATCTGGTGACATATTCCCTTTAAATCGTATCATTTTGGCTACCAGCAGCCACAGCTATAAGGCCCACAGCAGCCTACTCCATGCTACTCCAGCATGCCCGCTACTGGTGGCTGCAGCAAGTCAAAAAGTTTGAAATCTACATTTAGACGGAGGATTTGGAGCTTGTGCATTAAAATAAAAGAATTCTGATTGTTAACAAGATACATTAAGAAACTGATCAGGACAGAAAATAGGACCTAAAAGTCCTATTTAAAGGGTTTAAAGGTGGAAATTCACTATAAAAGGCTTCTCCACTTTCAGAAACATGCATCCAAATGCTGTAAAATAACAAAGCCGGTCCTCACCCTCCCAGGGCCCATCGTCAGCACCGTTGCTGCTTCTGTCTCCGTGTTTAGGCAGAAGTGATGATGTCACTTTGACAGGTCCCATCGTCACCATAGCCAGTCACTGAGCACAGTGGATTGTGCCATCGACAGGGCTGCTGAACTCAGTGATTGTCCGCAGCAATGACGCATGCTGTCAATGTGATGTCACCAATACAACACTGAGAGCTGAGCAGTAGTGGTGACCCGGTGCTGGGCCTGGGAGGGTAAGTACCTGTGGGGTTTGTTATTTTAGATATTTCTGAGCATTTGGGGAATTTATAAAATCAATTTACAATGAATGAATGAATGGGGGGTTGGATATATGGAAATAAGGAAACATGGTAGAAGAGGAGAAGTGGGACAGTGCTGTAATAAATAAGCCAGAGAATCACACAAGGACACATCTACATTAGTCAGTGAGAAGTAAGAGTGGTCCTGACCAGGGGAGGGGAACACGACACAAACCTGTCCACACAATAACGAAACACAAGAGCAGGAGAAATGTGAGAGACTGCGGCATGACACAGACAATGGTGCCAGCAAGGGCCCACTACCGGCAGACTGACCCGCGTGAGCTGGCACTGCACCTGCTCCCTTAGAGCTTCAGGGCAATTATGGAGTTGTCTCTGGAGGTCATGGTGAGAAAGCTGGACACTCTGCATTTCCATCCTTTGCTGCTCCAGCTTCTCCCGCACCTTAATCCCGAGGGTTATCCAAAAGACAAAAATGGGGAACAGGACACTGCACTGTAACCTCAGCCATGCACAGCCATGAGATGTAGGACTTAATAAAGGGGTCAGAGAGACAGAAAACTGGAGAATTAAAGGGCGAATATCAGGAATGAGAAGAAGAAACAATATATAAAGTAGGAAGAGTGGATGACGGGGCATCTCGGGTACTCACTGCCAGAGGACACTGCAACAGCTCCCTGTGATGGATTAGACACATCTGCGCACCGTCTACAAGTGCGGACTGTGCCCTAAGACTGATGCCAACACAACCAGTGACATACACAGCTCTGCTGCACAGCAGCACGGCAAGCATCAGTGTGAGATCACAGGCAGGAGCAATTCCCAACCTCCAGCTCGTGACATCACACGAGTGGTTGGGAATTGCTGGGAAATGCTCATTTCTGGTATACAGTATTGACAGACAGTCTCAGGTGTACTTACCTACAGCAACTACAGCATGCAGAGTGAGAAGGATATTAGTAGAATTAATCCGGGTTAATAAGATGACATTGGAAATAGTAGACATACTTCGACATTCACATACCCACTACAGAAATGTACAGAGCTAACCCTTACACCTGCTGGTATAAGCTGGACACAAGTCCCAGCTCGTCTCATTAACAGACGTCATACTAAGGGGGCAGTCAGACGGTTGCATAAATCGGAGCGAGATCCCAGCGCAGTGCGTGGACTGGCTGGCGGCTCTCCAGCTGCATAGAAATATATCAAGCTGTCGTGTTCAGGAGAGCCGCCAGTCAGTCCGGGCACTGCGCTGGGATCTCGCTCCGATTTATACGGCCCTCTGACTGCACCCTAAACCTTTTACTTCTCCACAGATTTCACTTTGAAGTTGTAAGTGGTTCCCATTACTCAGAAAAAAAGTCACCAGAGAAATAATACACAAATTACGGATAAAATGGATAAACCATGAGATGGCAGAGAGAAAAACATGAAGCATTGCAGCAAGAGAGGAAACTACTGATGGTGGCAGCACGTACCGTATGGGGCAACACTTTCTCTATGTAGCCACTTGTCTGTCTCCTCCTGTGAGGTTCTTATAAGACTAGTAGGAAATAATGGTAAGTGCATGTGGTGTCGGGCCGATCAGCCCAAAGTATGTGCTGTTTACAGCAACATTCCCACAGGCTCCATTCACCAGATGGAGGCCAGGTGTGTTCTCGGTGACAGATCTGTGCACCATTTGTGCAACTGAAGAGTGTAGAAGACTGCGTTCCCCATACGGAGGGCCAGCGCAAAAATATATAAGATGCACACATCTTTTACAATGGCCCCAATGGTGGACCAAAGCCTAAGCATCCATCCTGACTGTGCCCGGTAGTGGCCATAAACGCAGTGTGTCCCTAGCCCAAGTCATACCAGCTGCCCCTGGTAAATGTTACTTTGGCAGTGCATGCCATTCTAACACGGGGAGAAAAGCAGCGGAAAGACACTGACCAAAGCTAAATGGTTAGGTCCACGCTTCCCTCACTGCAGCACCCGCAGACACTTATTGCTACCAGGACGGGGGATGCAGACTCTTACCAGGGTATATTTATTACTTAAGGACTTGCACACATAGTCATGCATATGTCTGCATAGTCATTCCTGATGGCAGTCCATAGATGTGCAGCAATGGGGAGAGCAGTGAGCTCAGCCTATATTGGCAATATTCCTCATGATCAGTGGGACCAGTCACGTATAAGGGAGTCTCGAGTTGGGGGAATGAAGGCTGGAGAACAATGGCTTTTATCATATCAATCGTTTGGTCCTTACTGGAGGTCAGCTGCCACCAGAGTACACATGCATGCATGGCCCCAAGTACATGGAGACAGATGGTAATGGACGCTAGCTGGGGATGACGGGCATCTGGCGTGTACGGCCTCCCTTATGACTTCCCTCCTTCCACCTGAGGTTCACTAACTTGTAGAACGTGACCTATCCGTGGCTATATAGCATATATGGTTATTTATTCCCTGCAATGTCCATCACCTTAACGATGTGATGACCCTGGAGAGGAGCGGAGCTCTGCGGGCACAGTTCTGGTTTATTTTTCTACATCAGCGGCATGCACGGGACAGCACTGCGCCTCAAGACCGAATGCTGGCAATGCTTCTCCATGGCACTAAGGTTGGTGAGGCTTCTCACACATGGTGATGTATACGGGAGCAGATCCAGCAGAACGGCGGGCCATGTGAGCCTCTTGGAGCTCGTCGTCCTTCCATGCATTGGGTTAGATGTGCAGCAGGACGAGGCCGTGATCCTACAGGGAGCAGCTTATTCTACACAATGTTATAGAGGTGTTGTCAGGCCTCTCTGGCAATGGAAGAATCCAACAATGTGACTTATCTATTCAGTATCACTAAAAAGGTCACTCTTTATTTTAGCCGATAATAAATTCTCTTCCCACTCATAAAGGTCAGAAAGGTAAAAGAGCCACCAGCAGTTGGAAAAATAGGGACAGAGAGGGGAGAAGGAGGAGGAGTATTGTACAGGGGCCGTAAATACTCCAGTATTTCTGGTACCTTTTCTCTTTCCTTTTGGATGTTACTTTCCAGTGCACCGAGACTGTCCTGAAGCTGCTGAACCATCCTCTGCTCCTGCTGCATCTGAGCCAGCTCGGCCTCCTTCTCGCCCTGCAGCAGTGCCCGCTCCACCTCTGCCTACATAGAGGGGGGACAAACACAGGGGTCCGTTATCAGTGCCGCCACAGCTGCCCAGCATCACTAACAATGTACCATGACTATTAAATACCAGCTTTATGGTTCTTGCTTTCCATAAGGCTTCACTGCAAAGGAAAGAACCTTCCCGGCATTACAAAAAATTACAAGGCGATTTGCAGCTTTATTTTTCTACAAGGTGACACATTGATGGCAAAATTTTACCACAAGGAACACCATGTTAGCGCTGAGCCCCAGCCCTAAAGTAGCTGTGTGGGAAAAGCAAAACTTTATAGAGGAAATAAGAGATGAAACCCATAACTCAGCCATACACACCTATCGGCACCCACGTGGACCCAGCCCTGGCCACTCCATGGTCTGGTCAGACACCCACGTGGAACCAGCCCTGGCCGCTCCATAGTCTGGTCAGACACCCCCGAGGACCCAGCCCTGGCCGCTCCATAGTCTGGTCAGACACCCACGAGGACCCAGCCCTGGTTGCTCCATGGTCTGGTCAGACACCCACCTGGACCCAGCCCTGTCCGCTCCATGGTCTGGTCAGACACCCACGTGGACCCAGCCCTGGCCGCTCCATGGTCTGGTCAAAAACCCACGTGGACCCAGCCCTTGCCGCTCCATGGTTTGGTCAGACACCCACATGGACCCAGCCCCGGCCGCCCCATGGTCTGGTCAGACACCCACATGGACCCAGCCCCGGCCGCCCCATGGTCTGGTCAGACACCCACATGGACCCAGCCCTGGCCGCTCCATGGTCTGGTCAAAAACCCACATGGACCCAGCCCTGGCTGCCCCATGGTGTAGTCAGACACCCACGTGGACCCAGCCATGGCCGCTCCATGGTCTGGTCAGACACCCACGTGGACCCAGCCCTTGCCGCTCCATGGTTTGGTCAGACACCCACATGGACCCAGCCCCGGCCGCCCCATGGTCTGGTCAGACACCCACATGGACCCAGCCCTGGCCGCTCCATGGTATGGTCAGACACAGGAAGCAGTGATGGCACAGTGCCACCACCATGCCAGACAGCTGTGGACTTTGATTGACTTTGAGCAGGGCGTCTTCATAAAACATCCAATAGTATGCTGCTCAAGTCACCTGACTGCTGCAGTCAATCACAGGCCGCAGCTGTCTTGCCAATGGTGGAACAGTGACATAACTACTTCCTGTCTTTGCAGGCCATGGTGTGGCCTGGGCCTGGGCTGAATCCACATGGGTGCAGGTAAGTATGACTGGCTTTAGGTTTCTGCAAAGTTTTGTTTCACCCCCAGCAAATACTTTAAAAACAGATTGACAAATGGAAAAATGTTTCTCAATACATACAGTACATCTCTAACCTAGGGCACGTGTTTCAGTTTTTCTCCAAAATTCATGACAATTGATGTTATACAAAACATAATAAATTAAAATAAAATATAAAGTCCAGTGTGAACATGGAGACCCAAAGTTAGAGAGGGTGGTGAGCACTCCGCATAGCTGTGGTGCTCGTGGGAAAAGGTTACAATGGACAAGAAGGGTCCCGTCACTCACATGTGGAATGAAATGCTTTAATGCTGTACATGGTAATCCAATTACAGAAGTGGAAAGCCTGGGATGGGCTGAAACATCTGTACCTGGATTACCATGTGTGTACTGGATTAAAGCATTTCATTCCACATGAGTGCCCGGGACCCTTCTTGTACACCGAACAACATGCCCTCGTTCCTACAATGAGACAGATAAAAAGTGGATCTCAGCAAAATAAACCTATTAATGTGACTGACGGAGCAGGAAACCGCACGTGTGGGAGGACTCTAACCTCTTGTGCGCTCTCCTGTAATTGCCGTTCAAGTTCTGTCACTTTGTTCTTCAGCTGATCCACACGACTTAACGTCATCCTGCGCTGGTCCTCCAAACCAAGCAACTCACCGGTGACATCTCCGGGTGACACGGCATCTTCTTGCTGGGAAGTAAAGAAAAAAAGGCTTCTTATCTACTTGTTAATCTGCTTAGATCACTCTCCATTTTACCTGATAGATACTAAAAGTGTTACTCGCATCTCAGACATTAATGACATGTCCACAGGATATGCCATCAATGTCTCATAAATGGGGTTCCCACTTATGAGCATTAAGCAAACCCCAACTTATCCTTCTGTAAATACAGGAGGTGGCTACCGTTCTCTTCATTAACTTCTATGGGAATTCCAAAAAAGTAGAGCACCCTTGCTCAGGAACTCTCATGTAAGTAACCAGAGGGTCGCATGTGTGAGGTCACAGTCTCCTTTGGCACATGACAGGACTGGTGCCCGAGATGGTGCAATACATGTTGGGCTCTTGGAGCAGCTGGCATGTGTGCTCAATAAATAGATCATTCTTGCCTCTACATCTCTTGTCTATGGTCATCACCATACATTTTAGATGGTCGGCCAGGTTGGCAGACATCCATATGTGTATGGTCACCACCATACATATTAAATGTTCGGCCAGGCTAGCAGACATCCATGTGTATGGTCAGTGCCACACATACTACATGGTTGGCCAAGTTGGCAGACATCCATAAGTGTATGATCACCGCCATACATACTAGATGGTCAGCCAGGTTGGTAGACATCCAATGAGTATGATCACCGCCATACATACTAGATGGTCTGCCAGGTTGGCAGACATCCATATGCGTATGATCACCGCCATAAATACTAGATGGTCAACCAGGTTGGCAGACATCCATATGCGTATGATCACCGCCATACATACTAGATGGTCAGCCAGGTTGGCAGACATCCATATGCGTATGATCACCGCCATACATACTAGATGGTCAGCCAGGTTGGCAGACATCCATATGTGTATGATCAACGTCATACATATTAGATGGTCAGCCAGGTTGGCAGACATCCATATATATGCGTATGATCACCGCCATACATACTAGATGGTCAGCCAGGTTGGCAGACATCCATATGTGTATGGTCACCGCCATACATGTTATGATTGAGTCACCGTAGGAGGCAAAAACAGAAATGCTAGCTAAGTCCAGAAAACCAGAGAGGTTGGCAGCTATCGGATTGCAGACCCCTGATCCTATCCACAACAACTAACAGTAGCCGTGGGGGGTTCCTACGATGCCCTAGACCCCTCGATCACAGCCGTAGAATTAAATAGGCCTAAAGAAAGAAGGGGGAAATCTAAACTGCCCCAGAGCAGACCCCAAAGCAATAGGCAGCCCCCAACAAATAATGATGGTGAAGCTAGATGAAAACACTAACACAGACAGAAAGCTAGACTGAGCAAAGACGGGGCCCAAGCTAACTAGATAGGAAAGGACAGGAAGGCTGCTGTCTGCAATCTGTGAAAAACCCTATGAAAATAAGAGCCAACAGACTGACAGTGAAAAAGGCCCTGAAGACGCTAGGCTTCAAAAAAGCTATGTCAGTACTCAGGAATATTCTGAAGACAGAGCAACAGGCAAAAGGAGATTCAGCTCACCCCAGCAGGGAATGGCAGAATCCAGAAAAGCAAGGAAAACAAAAACAAAACACAAATGCTAACAGGCAAAGCAGAAAACTTAGCTTTAGAGGAGCAGGAATCAGACTGGTGTCCTAGAAGTCCACAGAGAAATCACCCGCAGGGCAGAAGGGCGTTGGCAGCCTTATATCCAATCCGTGACTCCACTCAGCCAGTCATCCTCATTAGGCTCAGGTGCCTGATAATCAGGCTCATTACCTTCCTTTACCAGAATAGGGAGTTCACCAGACCTCAGTGACGAAGGGGAAAATGAACTCACAACACATACATATTAGATGGTCAGCCAGGTTGGCAGACATCCATATGTGTAAGATCACCACCATACATATTAGATGGACAGCCAGGTTAGCAGACATCCATGTGTATGGTCAGTGCGACACATACTACATGGTGGGCCAGGTTGGAAGACATCCACGTGTATGATCACCGCCATACATATTAAATGGGTCAGCCAGGTTAGCAGACATCCATGCGTATGGTCAGTGCCATACATACTACATGGTGGTTGGCCAGGTTGGCAGACATCCACGTGTATGATCACCGCCATACGTATTAAATAGTTGGCCAGGTTAGCAGACATCCATGTGTATGGTCAGTGCCACACATACTACATGGTCGACCAGGTTGGCAGACATCCATAAGTGTATGGTCACCATAATCCAATCTCAATACACTGTAGAATTCGAAGAAGCTAAATAAATATATATTATTATTATCCTGTAATTCAACAACAGTGAAAAGTGAGGGACCAAGAGGACTGTGGACAGCAAGTACAATTGTAAAAAATGATTTTATAGGGAGTCTGTCACCCCATTTAAGGTGCGCTGCCTGTGATGAATCCTCAGCCTGCATGCCCTGACACTGCAGGAGCCAAGCTCAGTGTCCGTGAATGCGGGCACCCTGTGATTCCCTAGTCCAGCCTGCAGCGGCCGCTTACTGTACACACAAGATTGCACAACCGGTGCCGACAGAGGAGGGGGACTACATCGCGCACACACACTGCTCTTGCAGTGTCAGGGAGTGCAGGGCTGAGGATTCAATACAGTGCTTCTTGAAGAGCTGTCACTCATCCTAAGAGGAACGGTGGAGGGTGGTAACTGAGGGAGTAGTAGACTCCTCATTTACATATTTATTCAAACTGTTTTTGCATAAAACAAAATAATTAAAATCTGTACCACAAGTGTGATTTTTAAAGGGGTCTAGTCCCCTATGTGAATGTATACAAGGTTTAATTTGAGTATTTGGATTGACAGACTCCCTTCGGCCTTAGCAGCCCTGGGTCCCTGTACAACATAGTTGGAAGCATATAACTTTTGTGCATTTTACTTGTTTTTATTTTAATACCCTCAGATTCTTGAGAACATGTTTTTCCCACACAAGTTCTGAAATTTCCTGGGGGCAGTGACGCTTCGAGAGGAGGCTTCAGGCTTCACGAAGCCTTAACACAAGATCTATATTCAGACAGCAGGTGCAATAGACTTTATTTTATCTGGACAGTAAGAAAAATAGCCCCCAAAATAGAAACACATTAGAATAAATGAGCCGAGCCCTGGATAGGTCCGGGCAAATTGTACTATAGTTACATTTACTGAAATTAGCTTTTCTAAAATGTTTCTTTTATTCCTTACTTTAAGGGTGACTCTATTATTCCTCACATTAAAGGCTACTCTATTATTCCTTACTTTTTTTTTGCTTTAGTGCATTTAAAAGAAAACCACTTTGCAAATAGTATGCATTAAAATATCTCTACAGCTCCCGTGCAAAAGCATTGTGTCGCCACGGTAACAGACTACAAATAGACAAGTGTAGTCTGATCCTGCAGCCACTCTTCCTAGGAAAGATAAAAATCACAAACTGTTGCCTGCCCCCTAATCCTTGATGGTATACAACAGTTACTTAGGTCTGCAAAAAAACAAACTATGGTGCATCTGTAACATAATAGACATGACATATAAATGAATGACCTCAGCTAAAAATCTACCATATACTGTGCACAGAAATAGTATTGTACTGTACTTACCCCTAAAATGAACCACTAACACCAAAAAGTAAAAAAAACTGAAATTGGTGTAAATGACCCTGTGAACCTATGTGACTGCCCCCTCGCATGACATATGCATGTAAAGTCACAACGTGTAAAGAAGCATAGGGCGAAGGATGGTAGTGACTTCATATTGGTCCTGGGTTTTGCCTGGTGCTAGAGTTACCTCATGTTGGGTGCTCTCAGTGCTGCTATTCTCCTCCTTCTGTGTCTCCTCGTCATGAAGCTCTCGTTGTGCTTTACTTTGGTTGCCACTGTTTTCCAGGCTGCGATCCTTAGCACTGTCCCAGGATGGCCTCCTCGTACCTAGAGATATAGGGCTGTCTGGCTTGGTACTCAAAGAAGGGAAGGCCCTCAATTCATCTAGCCTGGCCGGGCTGGTGGATTCATCCGTTTTGCTGTACTCAGCACATAAATTAAGGATCGTTTCCAGTCTCTGCCGCTCCTGCGGACACAGAAATAATGGGATTAGATGGAGCTTCCAATGTAAGGTGTCACAAGGTACAGTATCACCAGAAACAGAACACGGAGCAGAGACTACGAGGAGATCCTCATAAATCACAGGGTATTTTAGGTGATCTGCTCCTTTGAACTTTCCTTCTGAAGGCATTTTACCCTTAAAAGTGAACTTCCTCTGCTTTCTACAACTGTCTGATCATCCAGAATATGCAATAACCAGAAAATAAGTTCCAAAATAAAGGCTTTTTACCATACGGCTTTATTGAACTCCACTTTATTATCCTATATTTATTAGCATTTAAGTCAGGACAGGATAGCAAAATAAGACCAGGGCACACCACATGGCCAAAAGTGCAAAGACCCCTGAGCTTTTACACCCACAGAATATTGGACATCCCGTTCCAAACTTACGGGGATCATTATAAAGCTGGGCTCATTTTGCGGCCAGAACAGCCTTTTCCCCAAGATCTGAGTGTGCCTGTGAGAATTTGTGAACACTGAAGACCATGAAAATTCTACACAATTCTTGTGCAGTTTGGAGCTTTGTGGCGAGTCGAGATGAGCGAATATTTCAATATTCGGTTCGGATTACGAGCACCGTATTTTCAATATTCGCCGAACGCTATTGGAGTCAATGGGAGTACAGATGAGCGAATATATTCGGAAACAATTGTCAAAACATAAAATCAGCACGAGTATGGCAAATTCAGAGCGTTTTCCGAACATATTCGCTCATCTCTAGTGGCGACTGATGCAATGGATGATCAGCTATTTGTATAAGGCTTCAGAGCCCCTTTGTGAGTTGGTACTGTTGACATTTTTTACTTGTGGCTATGGAGGCTGAGTTGTTGTTACTAGAGTTGAGCGACTTTGGTCGGATCGGGTTTCGTGAAACCCGAATGAAACAAAATAAGTTTCAGATGAAACTCGTCCGACTAGAGCAAAACAAAGTCGGAGTTTCGTCCGAAACCCGACCCCAATGCAAGTCAATGGGAAATAAAAGTCGGACGAAACTCCGACTTTTTTTGCTCTAGTCGGACGAGTTTCATCTGAAACTTATTTTGTTTCATTCGGGTTTCACGAAACCCGATCCGACCAAAGTCGCTCAACTCTAGTTGTTACCCTTAGATGAGATCACTTGTGACCAAAGAAGATTTAGCAGATCAGAAATGTCACATACAGAGATGGGCGTTCCCAAACAGTAAAGTTTGGCGTCCGTATCAAACACCTACTGTTCAGGCACAGCAACCGAACACGGACTTCAAAAGAAAGTCCATGTAACTGTTCGGGTTCAGCACGACGGACAAGTGAGGGATATGGTTGTTTTTTATTTTTGTTTTATTACAGGAGACGAGGGCTTCGGTGGAATGTGGGTTCGGTGAGTATAACGGTGTTTATTTTTAAATAAAGTAAAAAAGAGTGTTTTGTTTTATTTCAAATAAAATACCTTATTCTAGCTATGTCTTTATTTACAATATAACTATAGGACTAGTAATGGATAGGTGTCTTATAGACACCTCTTCATTACTAAGTCGTGGGCTTGATGTCACAGAAAAACACAAAGGTGACATCAACCCCACAAATATTACCCCACTTGCCCCCTCCACAGGGCAAGTGGGAAGAGTTGGGTAAAGCACCAGAATTGGTGCCCCTTACCAGCCTGAGAATACCAGCCCCCAGCTGTCTGCTTTAACTTGGTTGATTGTCAAAAATGGGGGTGACCCCACGCTTTTTTTTTTTTTATTTATTTAAAGAGTTTGAAAAAAAAATTAGAGTGGTTACCACTCTATTTTTGATAACTAACCTTGCTGAAGCTGACAGCTGAGGGTTGCAGACTGCAGCTGTGAGTTTTGCCTGGCCAGTTGTCAAAAATACAGGGGAACCCCCGCCGTTTTTTGTTTTTTTTATTATTTATTTAGCGCGCAGGAGGGAACTGATGAATACTCTCATCAGCCACTGCCTGCTATCGCTGTTATTAGTGGCAGCAGGCGTAGGCTTATAGGAGCAGTAGTACCATCAGCGGACGCCAGTGACCGGAGGTAAACTTTTTACCTCCAATCACAGCTGCAGGCTCACACTGTCAGAACCGCGGCTCTCTTGACAGGAGATAATGACATTACCGCTGATCAGGATCAGAATTTTCCACGCTGTCATGCACATCTGTTCGGGCCTCCCATTTAAGTGAATGCGGTACCCAAACTCGAACTTTTTTTTTTAACTGTTTGGACAAACCTGCCGAACATCCAGGGTTCCGCTCATCTATAGTCATGCGGCCATAGAGACCCCCAGAAGGTTGTTATCATCATGAAGCTCTTCAGTGTGACCCATACTACCACCAATTTTTGTCTAGAGAGACTGCAAGCTTCTATGATTCATTCACATGTAGAGGCAGAGTACTAGTCATGTGCTTAGTATATCCCTCTTCATGAGGTTGTAGAGATGTGTCCTCATATACTCTATGAAGCCTGACGTAGCAGTGCTCCTGAGGTTTTCTTGCCTTTTATGAATATTTTACTCTGTTTAAATTTTTAACAGTCTTGAATAAATACATGTTTTTATAATATATGGAGCATCATTGCGCCTGTTCTATCCCACTGGGTTATCCCCTCGGGATTTTGTGTTGTGTTGCCAATTATCCTGTGCATCTCCATTTGTTAATGCTATTGACTTAAAGGACTGTTGATCTATATGGTTTATAAGTCTGTATCATAATCATTGCAACTGAGCTTACTTATATTTATCTTATGCCATGGCGAATAGATTTTTTTCTCAAGTTTTTAATTGGTTGGCTAGTATTTTGTTCATGCTACATTTACATTAAAATATCTATAACTGCATATGGGTGTGCACACGGCTGAGTATTGCCTTTTAGACCATTTGAATTTCACACACCCAGGATAGAGGGACGTTATGAATGAGTTAGAAAAGCCAAAAGCCTCCCATTTAGATCCCCCATTTTAAAACTGACGCCTCCTTATGTAGCTAAGTTTTCCGAGTCATTTCCAACAACTCTCTTTGGGCGTGCACCCAAAGATGCCCATGTAGGTCAGCAGGACCAGCAACGCGCGGCTGCTCAGCAGATTCCATTTGTTAAGTCAAAACAAGTTTCTGCCGTATTACATCTCCTCTGTATGCAGCCACTCCATTAATAAAGGCACCCCTTATATCTGCCTTCTAGGCACCCCATCAAAAAGCATCTGGATGATTAGAATTCAAGGCACAAATAACAGAACACTGACTGGCACTTCCAAATCAAAAACTGGTATGAACAGGTGCAAACTAAGAGAAGCCATCTCTATACATAACAAATAAAGTAGCACTCTGTTGTGCTAAAGCATGTAAATATGAAATATGAATAGTATTAGGGTCCCGTTTCACATAGCGACGCTCTAGCGATCCCACCAACAATAGGACCTGGTAAGGATCGCTGGTGCTTCGCTACATGGTCGCTAGTAAGCTGTGAAACAGGCAGATCTATTCAACGACGCAGTAATGATACGGTGGTCGTTGGTACCTTGTCACACAGCAGCTATACTGACGACTCACGTCTGTGTCCCTGAGTTCTGCATCGCCAACTAAAGTCGCTTGTCGGCGTCAAACAGAGCGATGCATGCTGGCCAGCGGGACACCAACAATCAAAAAATGGCCCAGGCCATTCGAGCTCGATCAGCGTTATCCAGCCGGGGGGTCCGGTCGCTGCTATGTGTCATACGTAGCTAGATTGCTGGCGAGGTCGCTGTTGCGTCACAAAATCTGTGATGTTTCAGCGATCTCGCTAACGATCTCGTTATATGAGACGGGGCCTTTACTGTTCTAGATAGTAAGAAAAAAAATGGAGATACTTAGCACATAATTTGGCCAATTCATGCATGCCCAGCAGTCAACGACAAGGTGATCTCCGGTTTTCTGGGAAGCATGGAGAACAGAGAATAGAGCTGTCTGAGGACTTGAGAACCAAAATTGTGGAACAATATCAACAATCTTAAGGTTATAAGTCCATCTCCAGAGATCTTGATGTTCCTTTGTCCACAGTGTGTAACATAATCAAGAAGTTTACCATCCATAGTACTTTAGATAATATCCTTGGACGTGGACGGCGGAGAAAAATTGATCAAAGGTTGCAACGCAGAACAATCCGGATGGTGGATAAGCAGCCAAAATCAAGTTCCAAAGAAATTCAAGCTGTCCTGTAGGTTCAGTGTGTATCAGTGTCAGGGCAGACTGTCGTCATTTGAATGAAATTTACCAATATGGCAGGAGACCCAGTAGGACCCCACTGCTGACATACAAAAGCTAGAGACAAAATCCTTCTGATAAATCGTTTTGTGGACAGATGAGACAAAGATAGAGCTTTTTGATAACGCACATCATTCTACTGTTTACTGAAAACGGAATGAGGCCTACAAAGAAAAGAACACAGTACCTACAGTCAAATATGGTGGAGATTCAAACATGTTTTGCTTCCTTTGGCATTGGTGCCTTGACTGTGTGTAAGGCACCATGACATCTGAAGATTACCAAAAGGATTTTGGATCGCAATGTAGTACCCAGTGTCAGAAAGCTGGGCCTGTCTTCCAGAATGATGACCCCACTTCAAGAAACACTCCAAAATGGATGGAAACAAAGCGCTGGAGAGTTCTGAAGTGGCAGTCAATGAGTCCAGATCTTAATCCCATTGAAGACTGGCGAAATACATCATTTTCTGGAAAAATTTCAAGGATGCCAACACTTTTTGCCATGACTGTATGTGATATCAATGGAAGAAAGTCTTGGGAGGCCAGGGACATATCTATACGAGACAGTTTTATTGCAGGAAGAGTAGCAGGATAAGACTCTTTCAACTGGAAACTGTCATCGTTTGCCCAGGAGTTCTTTGGCACTACTTCTAGGGTTAATACTATGTGGCCTCTCTTTGATTGGGGAGGGCTATATCTACCCGCCCCTGTGCTGTGCGGGTTGTTAGTTATACATCCTTTCTCGGCTGGGCAGCTGACCCCTGTATTTCTGTCTGCCTGTCTTTGTATGTTTGCCTGTGAATGACCCGGTCTGTTCCTCGTATGCTATCTGCCTGCTGACTCTATACCGTCTGCTACACTCTTGGTTTTTGACCTCGGCTACATCCCCTGATTTCCCTCTTACTTGTCCATCTGGTACTGCTCCGTCCTCTGATTTCCGACCCTGACTTGTCTCTGACCACTCTACTCATCTGTCCCTTTGATTACCGCGCTGTTATCTGGCTTCTGACCTCAGGCCTTGGTCCGCCTCCAGCCAGCCCCCGGTGGTCACGTGCTGCAGGTCCTGTTTACCTGCAGAACACTCCCTACCATGGTCACACATCTCTGTAGGACCCCCTGGGGAACCCAAGCACATTCCTGGACACGTACAGTCTCTGGTGGTGAGTCTGGTACGGAGTCGATCACAGAAACATTGATCTCCAAATACCTAAGTAGTTCTATGCAGAACACCATGCTGCTAATGCAGACTTACATTAGAGTCATCAGTGAAGGGCGTATGGTCTAGAGTAGGTTTCAGGACTACGGCAAAGTCACCACAAAATCAAAAACTACCAGGTCAAAAGGAGAGAGAACATACAGTAGACACAAGCAATAGTATACCGTAAGTAAAAGAAGCTTGTGCACAAACACAAACCTACCAAAATCGTGGCACACCACCTGGATCACCTCCAGAGGAAGAGATACACCTCTGGAATAATTGGAGCGAGTGATGTGAAAACCTTTGGCTATCCAGGCTTTTTTAAGAGCGAGGGTTTTCCAGGAATATATTATTAGTATGTGATAAACGTATGTAGAAAAACAGCTTTTGATTAATGGGATGCAACTTGACTTTTCCATGTTGGATGACACATGGGGTTTCGCTCGCATACTTCCTTCAGGGCTCACGCAATATTATCTGATGCTGCTGTTATCTTTACCTTCAGGCCAATGCAAACAGGCCTGTAATGCCAGGAGAAAGCCACCACTCGGCATATTAGACCCAGAGTTATCACATACACCCTTATATCAAGTTAAGCGGTTTGACAAAGGGATTTCCCTCGACTGACTTTTATATGGAGTAACATTAGATATTCTGAATTATGCTGGCTGGAAGGTTTCACGCTAAATCAGGATATTTCAGGACATGAAATATTCTAAGAAAAGTAGACATTTAGCAATTATTTGAAGGAAAGAAAAAAAATACAAAAAATTAGCCTTAGCCTCACGAAATATTGCGCACAGCCCTTACAATGCTCGCAGATTTGCCTTTTACCTTTATACATATTTCTAGCCATGTAAAAGACAAACATGAAAATTGTCCATTAGTACTAGTTTTTTGCTTGCTTTTTTCAGCCTTGAAATCCAAAATCAAATCTCCAACATTACAAAAAGTCAATGAAAAAAAATGGATGTGATAAAATAAATCACTGAGAATTAGTGTACGGCTGCTTAAAGGAAGATTTGCAAAGGATTAACTTCTATGCAGTGTTACAGTAATGTAACTTGGAATACAGACTGGTTTAAAGGGGTTTTATTTTAGGGCTGTTAATCACCGTTTAGTAAGAAGTAACGTATCCTATTCCACATCATTATGAAGATCTGTCAGGAATAACATTTTGTTTGCATCCCAAGTGACTGGCTACAGTCACAGATCACTGCACTCAGAGCAGCGGCTGTATGCACACCCCGGCACTTTAACAACCAGCTCTGCAGAGCTTCTCCCTATACTGCACAGAAATGCCTATGGTAGATGTTTATTTTACAATTGGTCCCTATGGTGTACAGATGACTAAGGGCCCCGTCACAATCAGCGAGATCGCTAGCGAGATCGCTGATTTTATGACGCATCAGCGATCTCTCCAGCAATATCGCTGTGTGTGACGGGGATCGCTGATCGTGCAGGATCGTCCTGGGCCATTTTTTGATCGTTGGTCTCCTGCTGTGGCAGTGAGAGACCAGCGATCAGCGACGCTGGTTTCCAACGTAAACATCGGGTAACTTAGGCTAGTTTCACACTAGCGTTTTTTTGCGCTGCATTTTTGCACAGTGCAAACGCATACAAAAAACGCATCATGCGTTTTGTATGCGTTTGCTGCTTTTTTGCGCATGTGTTTTAACCATTTTTACTCTTAAAACGCTTGCTTTTTTAAACGCAGACATGCGCATATCCATGCCCACATCTGCGTTCCCATAGACTGTAATGTGTTTTTTTGCACATTCTGTGCGCATGCTTTTTTTTGCAACAGGTCGGACGGACCAAAAATGCAACAGGTAGCGTCCGGCGCGCCTGGGCGCACACTACAAAAAACCGCATGCGCACGTAAAACACGTACGAACGCATGCAAACGCTAGACCATTCGCCCCAATGTTAAAGATAGGGGAAAAAGGCGCATGTGTGCGCAAAAACGCAGCGCAAAAAAACGCTAATGTGAAACCAGCCTAAGAGCCGAGCGGATATTGGATACCCGCTGTTTACCCTAGATACCAGCGCACAATGGTATGTAGGGTAAATAGCGGGTATCCAAGAGCCGTGCGGCTCTTAGATACCCGCTGTTTACATTGGAAACCAGCTTGCTCGCTGGTCCTGATCGCTGGAGAGGCTGTCTATGTGACAGCTCACCAGCGATCAGCCTAACGATGTGTCAGCCATCCCATCCATGTCGGATCGTTGGTGGGATCGTTGGGACATCGTTATGTGTAACGGGGCCTTAAGCATCCATCCTGACAGAGTTCATTGTTGGGCATCTACCGCCTGAGTGCATGTTCCATGCTAGTGGGCTCAGACCATTGCATACATAGCCTTAGGCTAAGTTCACACTTGCGTACTGAGGCTCTGCGGACGGCTGCGTACTACTTCTCTGAAGCTCCGCCCACTTCCGCACTTCTTCCGTTTAGGTCCGACTACTTCTGCATGCGTCCTGCGTACCTATCATTAACATTGGGTACGCATGACATGCGGATGTGTTGTATGCGGATGCAACTTGTCTAGTTCCTGTGCGGTCGGTGGGCGCGTCAAAACGACACATCCGCATGTCCTGAATACCCAGTGTTAAAGATAGGTATGCAGGACGCATGCAGAAGTAAGTGGACCTAAACGGAAGAAGTGCGGAAGTGGGCGGAGCTTCAGGGAGGAAGTACTCAGCCGTCCGCAGAGCCCGGGTACGAAAGCGTGAACTTAGCCTTAGTCTGCTCATGTGCTGGCCCCCATGACACAGAAGTGGGGGCATTCCAAAACCGATTGCTCTGCTTCCACAAGAGTAAAAACTTTGCATGTGTGAGGAGACTGCAAGCACGCAGGATGCAGTAACGGACTGTACACAGACCAAGGGTGAAAGGGGTTTTTTATACAGTAGAAACTCCACGCTGGAAGAAAACGGAGGGATAAAATTCCCTAATACAGAAAAAGGGTAATGGGGATAACTTAAGGAACAGGGACAAGTAAAGCCGATAATACAATAAAATATAACTTATCACTCAGGCGCCAGTCACGGTTGAACTTCTGTCTGTGACTGGTACTGCCTAGATTGCGTCACAGTGGGAGTTTGTCACAATCCTGAGGTAAATAATGTAGTATCTTTTGATGTTGGCGTTGTCCTCCCGTGGTCCTGACGATGGCGGCGAATCCTCGGGATCCTGATGCTAGTCTTGGGTCCAGCAGATGAGTTGATGAAGAGGGATATGTCCTTATCATCAGCGGTGAGTGTCCAAACACTACGGAGATTTGCAGCACTTCCCAAACACAGTTTACAATGGGCAGCCCGCTTCGCCGTACCGAATCGACACACGTCTAAGTCCCGTTCACAGACCTTGTCTCTCACGGTCAGTACTGTCAGGGGGGGGCGGCTGTGGCAGCGTTGTCGGCTGTGGCAGCGGTCTCAGCAAGGGCAGTGATGTCGGCTGGGACAGCGGTGTCTGAGCGGTACTCAGTCCTCCTGTCAAAGCGCTCTGCCGTCCCAGGCTCTGCTCTGCCCAGACACCTCTCAGCTGATTTTACCTCACAGGCGTCCCGTATGCCCGAAGTTCCCACCCAAACTGCCTGGTCATGCGCAAGCTGCAGCTCTGTCCGCTTAGCCATGCCCCCTTTTTCTCAAACAGACAGTACAGTCTGGAGTCTCATGCTTTCTACCCCGCAATATAGGTGACAGCCCCGACGGTTCTGGATCCTTCACGGAGGAGACATGCCTAGTTAGTTCCTTCCCCTTACATTTGTGCCAGTTTCCAGTCCAATGTCAAGGATGAATTTATTGAAGTTGACCCTTAGATGTGGAGTCAGTCAGCCAAACCTTCCACTCCCGACTACTCAATCTCTCTGACCCTACAGCCCTGGTCACTACTGAGCATGAACATAAAGTGCAGCACAGATTCATCTACACTAAAAACCCAGATCCTTAGATTAGGAACAGAGGAGACATCTATGGAACATTTCATAACTCCAACCCCCCCCCCCCCAGTGTTGTGGGGTGGGAGATATGAAATGTCCTATGTCTGTTCTGTTCCTGATCTAAGGATCTGGGTTTTTATTTGAGATGAATCTGTGCTGCACTTTATGTACAGGCTCAGTAGTGACCCGTGCTGTGGGGATGGAGTTATGAAATGTCCTATAAATGTCTGTTCTGTTCCTGATCTAAGGATCTGGGCTTTTAGTGGAGATGAATCTGTGCTGCACTTTATGTACAGGCTCAGTAGTGACCCGTGCTGTGGGGATGGAGTTATGAAATGTCCTATAAATGTCTGTTCTGTTCCTGATCTAAGGATCTAAGGCTTTTAGTGGAGATGAATCTGTGCTGCACTTTATGTACAGGCTCAGTAGTGACCAGTGCTGTGGGGTCGGAGTTATGAAATGTCCTATAAATGTCTGTTCGGTTCCTGATCTAAGGATCTGGGCTTTTAGTGGAGATGAATCTGTGCTGCTCTTTATGTACATGCTCAGTAGTGACCAGTGCTGTGGAGTTATGAAATGTCCTATAAATGTCTGCTCTGTTCCTGATCTAAGGATCTGGGCTTTTAGTGGTGATGAATCTGTGCTGCACTTTATGTACAGGCTCAGTAGTGACCAGTGCTGTGAGGTCGGAGTTATGAAATGTCCTATAAATGTCTGCTCTGTTCCTGATCTAAGGATCTGAGCTTTTAGTGGAGATGAATCTGTGCAGCACTTTATGTACAGGCTCAGTAGTGACCAGTGCTGTGGAGTTATGAAATGTCCTATAAATGTCTGTTCTGTTCCTGATCTAAGGATCAGGGCTTTTAGTGGAGATGAATCTGTGGCTGTGCTTTATGTACAGGCTCAGTAGTGACCAGTGCTGTGGGGTCGGAGTTATGAAATGTCCTATAAATGTCTGTTCTGTTCCTGATCTAAGGATCTGGGCTTTTAGTGGAGATGAATCTGTGCTGCACTTTATGTACAGGCTCAGTAGTGACCAGTGCTGTGGAGTTATGAAATGTCCTATAAATGTCTGCTCTGTTCCTGATCTAAGGATCTGGGCTTTTAGTGGTGATGAATCTGTGCTGCACTTTATGTACAGGCTCAGTAGTGACCAGTGCTGTGAGGTCGGAGTTATGAAATGTCCTATAAATGTCTGCTCTGTTCCTGATCTAAGGATCTGAGCTTTTAGTGGAGATGAATCTGTGCAGCACTTTATGTACAGGCTCAGTAGTGACCAGTGCTGTGGAGTTATGAAATGTCCTATAAATGTCTGTTCTGTTCCTGATCTAAGGATCTGGGCTTTTAGTGGAGATGAATCTGTGGCTGTGCTTTATGTACAGGCTCAGTAGTGACCAGTGCTGTGGGGTCAGAGTTATGAAATGGCCTATAAATGTCTGTTCTGTTCCTGATCTAAGGATCTGGGCTTTTAGTGGAGATGAATCTGTGCTGCACTTTATGTACAGGCTCAGTACTGACCAGTGCTGTGGGGTCGGAGTTATGAAATGTCCTATAAATGTCTGTTCTGTTCCTGATCTAAGGATCTGGGCTTTTAGCTGAGATGAATCTGTGCTGCACTTTATGTACAGGCTCAGTAGTGACCAGTGCTGTGGAGTTATGAAATGTCCTATAAATGTCTGTTCTGTTCCTGATCTAAGGATCAGGGCTTTTAGTGGAGATGAATCTGTGGCTGTGCTTTATGTACAGGCTCAGTAGTGACCAGTGCTGTGGGGTCGGAGTTATGAAATGTCCTATAAATGTCTGTTCTGTTCCTGATCTAAGGATCTGGGCTTTTAGTGGAGATGAATCTGTGCTGCACTTTATGTACAGGCTCAGTAGTGACCAGTGCTGTGGAGTTATGAAATGTCCTATAAATGTCTGTCTTGTTCCTGATCTAAGGATCTGGGCTTTTAGTGGAGATGAATCTGTGCTGCACTTTATGTACAGGCTCAGTAGTGACCCGTGCTGTGGGGATGGAGTTATGAAATGTCCTATAAATGTCTGTTCTGTTCCTGATCTAAGGATCTAAGGCTTTTAGTGGAGATGAATCTGTGCTGCACTTTATGTACAGGCTCAGTAGTGACCAGTGCTGTGGGGTCGGAGTTATGAAATGTCCTATAAATGTCTGTTCGGTTCCTGATCTAAGGATCTGGGCTTTTAGTGGAGATGAATCTGTGCTGCTCTTTATGTACATGCTCAGTAGTGACCAGTGCTGTGGAGTTATGAAATGTCCTATAAATGTCTGCTCTGTTCCTGATCTAAGGATCTGGGCTTTTAGTGGTGATGAATCTGTGCTGCACTTTATGTACAGGCTCAGTAGTGACCAGTGCTGTGAGGTCGGAGTTATGAAATGTCCTATAAATGTCTGCTCTGTTCCTGATCTAAGGATCTGAGCTTTTAGTGGAGATGAATCTGTGCAGCACTTTATGTACAGGCTCAGTAGTGACCAGTGCTGTGGAGTTATGAAATGTCCTATAAATGTCTGTTCTGTTCCTGATCTAAGGATCAGGGCTTTTAGTGGAGATGAATCTGTGGCTGTGCTTTATGTACAGGCTCAGTAGTGACCAGTGCTGTGGGGTCGGAGTTATGAAATGTCCTATAAATGTCTGTTCTGTTCCTGATCTAAGGATCTGGGCTTTTAGTGGAGATGAATCTGTGCTGCACTTTATGTACAGGCTCAGTAGTGACCAGTGCTGTGGAGTTATGAAATGTCCTATAAATGTCTGCTCTGTTCCTGATCTAAGGATCTGGGCTTTTAGTGGTGATGAATCTGTGCTGCACTTTATGTACAGGCTCAGTAGTGACCAGTGCTGTGAGGTCGGAGTTATGAAATGTCCTATAAATGTCTGCTCTGTTCCTGATCTAAGGATCTGAGCTTTTAGTGGAGATGAATCTGTGCAGCACTTTATGTACAGGCTCAGTAGTGACCAGTGCTGTGGAGTTATGAAATGTCCTATAAATGTCTGTTCTGTTCCTGATCTAAGGATCTGGGCTTTTAGTGGAGATGAATCTGTGGCTGTGCTTTATGTACAGGCTCAGTAGTGACCAGTGCTGTGGGGTCAGAGTTATGAAATGGCCTATAAATGTCTGTTCTGTTCCTGATCTAAGGATCTGGGCTTTTAGTGGAGATGAATCTGTGCTGCACTTTATGTACAGGCTCAGTACTGACCAGTGCTGTGGGGTCGGAGTTATGAAATGTCCTATAAATGTCTGTTCTGTTCCTGATCTAAGGATCTGGGCTTTTAGCTGAGATGAATCTGTGCTGCACTTTATGTACAGGCTCAGTAGTGACCAGTGCTGTGGAGTTATGAAATGTCCTATAAATGTCTGTTCTGTTCCTGATCTAAGGATCAGGGCTTTTAGTGGAGATGAATCTGTGGCTGTGCTTTATGTACAGGCTCAGTAGTGACCAGTGCTGTGGGGTCGGAGTTATGAAATGTCCTATAAATGTCTGTTCTGTTCCTGATCTAAGGATCTGGGCTTTTAGTGGAGATGAATCTGTGCTGCACTTTATGTACAGGCTCAGTAGTGACCAGTGCTGTGGAGTTATGAAATGTCCTATAAATGTCTGCTCTGTTCCTGATCTAAGGATCTGGGCTTTTAGTGGTGATGAATCTGTGCTGCACTTTATGTACAGGCTCAGTAGTGACCAGTGCTATGGAGTTATGAAATGTCCTATAAATGTCTGCTCTGTTCCTGATCTAAGGATCTGGGCTTTTAGTGGTGATGAATCTGTGCTGCACTTTATGTACAGGCTCAGTAGTGACCAGTGCTGTGAGGTCGGAGTTATGAAATGTCCTATAAATGTCTGCTCTGTTCCTGATCTAAGGATCTGAGCTTTTAGTGGAGATGAATCTGTGCAGCACTTTATGTACAGGCTCAGTAGTGACCAGTGCTGTGGAGTTATGAAATGTCCTATAAATGTCTGTTCTGTTCCTGATCTAAGGATCTGGGCTTTTAGTGGAGATGAATCTGTGGCTGTGCTTTATGTACAGGCTCAGTAGTGACCAGTGCTGTGGGGTCGGAGTTATGAAATGTCCTATAAATGTCTGTTCTGTTCCTGATCTAAGGATCTGGGCTTTTAGTGGAGATGAATCTGTGCTGCACTTTATGTACAGGCTCAGTAGTGACCAGTGCTGTGGGGTCGGAGTTATGAAATGTCCTATAAATGTCTGTTCTGTTCCTGATCTAAGGATCTGGGCTTTTAGTGGAGATGAATCTGTGCTGCACTTTATGTACAGGCTCAGTAGTGACCAGTGCTGTGGGGTCGGAGTTATGAAATGTCCTATAAATGTCTGTTCTGCTCCTGATCTAAGGATCTGAGCTTTTAGCGGAGATGAATCTGTGCTGCACTTTATGTACAGGCTCAGCTGTGGGGTCGGAGTTATGAAATGTTCTATAAATGTCTGTTCTGCTCCTGATCTAAGGATCTGAGCTTTTAGCGGAGATGAATCTGTGCTGCACTTTATGTACAGGCTCAGCTGTGGGGTCGGAGTTATGAAATGTTCTATAAATGTCTGTTCTGTTCCTGATCTAAGGATCTGGGCTTTTAGCTGAGATGAATCTGTGCTGCAATTTATGTACAGGCTCAGTAGTGACCAGTGCTGTGGGGTCAGAGGTATGAAATGTCCTATAAATGTCTGTTCTTTCCTTGATCTAAGGATCTGGGCTTTTAGTGGAGATGAATCTGTGCTGCACTTTATGTACAGGCTCAGTAGTGACCGGTGCTGTGCATATATTGTTCTCTTAGTCACATTACACTTGATAAAATGTTTCCACTGGTAAAAGTATAAATGATGTGGACTGGATATGGATGTCACGGTTATATCTGGCGTCTTCTGTGGGAAGAGGGGGTTGATTTTTAATTAAATTGAGCCTGTCAGTAGGATGCCTCCACTGAAAGCATTGACGACGGAAATATTCCCAATAGCCAATTCCCTCTAAATGGTTGCGCTAGCCCACCAGGGGAAGATTTACACCAAGCAGACCACTAGTGAAATAGCAGGCACTTTGCCCAGTCACATAAGTAGCTGAATGCAGGCACAGGCCAATGCTTCCACATATAAGAGAGGGTCCGACAGGAGGAAACATCGGTCCCCTACAATATACAGATGCCAAAGTATAATGAAAAGATGCAGGAATTATACGGTACCTCCCTCCTGATGTCCGATGCCCTCCTGCTCTCTTCTAAACTGAATCTGTAAAAATAGGCATTATCCCGTTTTTCTGGGGGTGCAGCTACCGGACACGAGTAACGTCTCTGCCATAGAGCCATGCTACTACAGTAAATGTGGCTGCGACAAGTGAGCAGCTGGGAGTCTGTGAGAAGAAAGCCCCGGGGGTCTTTCCTTCACCCCTCCCCAAACTTGGTGTGTGACAAGTCATCATAGGCTCACAAGCCTCTCCCGAACATGTAAGAAATTAACCCTATAAACATTCACAGGTAAAAGGTTTTTACAACTTCTGTTCCGGCATAAATCTACAAATGTAGATAGGAAGCAGCAGAGAACAGCTGGAGAGCAATAATGGATCCATATCACTGGGGGTCCCAGCAGGAAGACCCTTCTAATAACTCACGATAAAGCCCCCGTCACAGCGATCTCGCTAGCGAGATCACTGCTGAGTCACAAGTTTTGTGATGGAACATCGATCTCACCAGCGAGATCGCTGTGAGTGACACTTATCAGCGACCTGCCCCCCTGCCGGGTATCGCTGATCGTGCTGGAATGGACTGGACATTTTTTTGATCTTTGGTCTCCCGCTTGCCAGCACGCATCGCTGCGTGTGGCAGGCAGGAGACCAGCGAGCTGGTAACCAAGGTAAACATCGGGTTTCTAAGCGCCGGGGCGCTTAGAAACCCGATGTTTACCTCTGTTACCAACTCCCTGCACCAGCACGCTGGTATCTTAACGTACACTGCAGGTAACTAAGCGACGTGCATCGCTTGTTACCTGCGTGTCGCTGTCCTGATCGCTGGTGAATAATATAGCGTGGCACTACTGCAGGGTGTGCAAGTAGGTTACCCAAACCAAAGCTCAATAGTGAAAAGTAACTTGGCACTCAACTTAAGGGTCCATAGAAGAAAATTTTACTATGCAGTCTGTAAAACATTTCGGCCCACGTGGCCCTCATCAGTCCGACTGCTTAAAAGTATTGTGGAGAAATGGGGAACAAGCGTGAGTTCCTACTGTAATGGAAAACTTGTAGGTGAGCTGTCCGGCTCCCTAGTATCCGTATATTAATTCGGAATAGTTGTAGGAGGAACCTGTTACATTGAAAAGGAAGCTTGTTACCAGTTTCTCTGTAGTTATATTAGTTGCCGTGTGGTAGTAAAGCAGGTCCTTATGTGGCATGGGAGGTCAGTGGTGATGGGCGTCTGTTGGACGCGGTTTCCGCCGCTTGTCTCGTCACAGAGTCACTGGACCGCTGAGACCAGAATGTTGAATTACACCAAAGGGGAACTTTTATCCCATTTACAAAATGGAGCGGCTGGTAAGGAATGAATGAATGAACGGTCAGGCATGCTATGGAGATGCCATAAAAAGCCAAGAGTAGCGCTGGACAGCCCCATAGGGAATAGAGCACTGCTGCTCCTTTCTTCCATCAGATCATTTTTTATTGTGAAAAATATCAAGATAAATTCACATTTTGATTTTGTTTTCAGAAACAATCAAAACTAAATAGAACAAACATGCAGATAAAAAAACATAAGTCATTACAAAACAAATACAAAAAGGTTCAAATTAACATTCATGGTAGGTATTATCATTTGCTTATTACTGTTTACTGTTTACATACATGGATCCAAATATAAATGAAGACCATCGGACTGCTCGTGTATTGGGCCAAAATACAGAGACTCACAGCATTTAGACATAGTCATCTAGGATCCCTGTTTCCCAGAACCAAAATCTAACACTTTACACTTTGGGCATGTGAGTTAGGGATCTGAAATGAGTTAGGAGAGTTTACAGGTTTATGACAAGGAAATGTACAGACGGTCTATCATAGTGTTTCTGAGAAGGCTTTTCGATGTACCATATATACTCGTGTATAAGCCGACCCATGTATAAGCCGACCCCCCCTAATTTTGCCACAAAAAACTGGGAAAACTTATTGACTCGCGCATAAGCCTAGGGTGGAGAATGCAGCAGCTACTGGTAAATTTCAAAAATAAAAATAGATACCAATAAAAGTAAAATTAATTGAGACATCAGTAGGTTAAATGTTTTTGAATATCCATATTGAATCAGGAGCCCCATATAATGCTCCATACAGTTCATGATGGACCCCATAAGATGCTCCATACAAAATACACCCCATATAACGCTGCACGAAGGTTAATAATGGCCCCATAAGATGCTCCATAGAATAATATGCTCCATATGCTGCTCCATAAAGGTTATGGACCCATATGATGCTCCACAGAATAATATGCCCCATATGCTACTCCATAAAGGTTATGGCCCCATAAGATGTTCCATAGATTATGCCCCATATGCTTCCCCATAAGATGCTCCATAGATTATGCCCCCATATGCTGCCCAATAAGATGCTCCATAGAATAGGCCCTGTCGCTGCTGCATATAAAAAAAAAAAGACATACTCACCTCTCGTCGCTGGGGGCCAGGTGCCGGTGTCCTGAGCAGGCGGGGACACCGGCGCGCTATAGGGGCCAGGTGTGGGTGTCACCGCTGGCTCAGGGCCCCGGCACCTCAGATATTCACCTGTCCCCATTCCATCGCTGCCACTCTGTCTTCCGGGTCCTCTGTCAGTGATGTTCAGGCAGCAGAGGGTGCGCGCACTAACTACGTTACCGCACCCACTGACCTGAATATCATAGCCAGAGGATGGGGATGACAGAGCGGCTAGCAGCGGTGGACCGGGGACAGGAGAATATCGTATATACTTTCCCTCTGCAGCCCCGCTTCTCCCACGTTCTCCAGCAGCTATTCCTTCCTTCAGCGGTCACGTTGTACCGCTCATTAGTCATGAATATGTGAATATTCATGACTTTAATGAGCGGTACCACGTGACCGCTAAGGAAGGAGCCTGAGACCATTGAAGTAGCGGGGTGGCTACAGAGACACACTGGGGGGGTAAGTATGATCTGACACCCCCGCTCCCCCTCCAACCCCCTGGCGTATATGACTCGCATATAAGCCGAGAGGGGGAATTTCAGCCCAAAAAAAGGGCTGAAAATCTCGGCTTATACGCGAGCATATACGGTAATCCCCGGAGTAGTGAATCATTGTTCCCATATCTTTATACATTTTTTGAGGGCGTTCCTTTTAACATATGTTCCCTTTTCCATACATAAGACATTATTTAGTTTGGATTTAAATTCTTCTATCGTTGGGGGATTTTTCTATCCAGTGTTGTACCAATAGTTTTCTAGCTTGAAATAGCACTCGGGAGATAGCTATAGGGAAATCCGAATCCAGCCACCCTCCAACAGACCAAGAAAGCAGATTCTGGGTTCCAACGACATATGGATTCCGAACACAGATTTTATCAAGTCAACTACCACCTTCCAATAGTTCCCAATGTTCACACACTCCCACATCATGTGCATTAGGTGAGCGTCGTTGTTCCCGCATCTTGGACATGTTGCCCACTCTTATACCTATTTTAAGTAGGATACTGGGAGTCTTATTTACTCGATGAATAAGAAAGATTTGGAGCAGTCTTTGTGATTCAAACAAGGATAATTTAGGAATTAGATCTAGCACCTTTTTCCATTGTTCCTCAGACAGGGGACCCACATCTCTTTCCCTCCTTACTTTGGCTGTGATAGGGTACTTTTCTAATTGTACAGCCATAAGCTGCTTATATAAATGGGAAATAAAGCCTTTGTGTCTATTGCCGAAACAAGTGTATCAATTGTAGAGTGTTTATTTATAATAATGTCATTTGCTCTGAGTTGTGCATTATACACATGACACATTTACAAAAATTGATAAAACCTTTTGTGAGTTAGTTCGTATCCTGCTCTTATTTGTTCAAAGTTTTTAAATATTCCCTCATTTAGGAGTTGTGACAAAAGAAAAATACCCCTATCTTCCCAATTGTTGAAGCCTTTTAGTTTGTATATCTCAGGCATGTTGTAGTTATACCATAGAGGTGTGTAGTTTGTGAATTTACCACTTCCCAGCATATTCTTGCCTCTATCCCACACTTTATATATCAGGTTTAGCATGGGGCAGTTGGGGACCTTCTCTCTCGAGGAGGACCCATGCCTATACTTACATTGGCAGTTTCCATTTAGTTCCTGCTGCTCCTTCCTAACAGCGAAAAAGGTTCCCCATTCTGCCAATCAGAGAAGGTCCCAGCGGTCAGACCTCACTTGATCAATGAGTTATCACTTCATGCAGAGGACTTATTTTTACTGGAGAACCCCTTTAATGTATTTTGCTCCACACCTAACAGAGGTTCCTTGGTGTTTTGAAGGGTCCTTGTAAGAAATAAATCATGGGCTAGTTTTTACTTTTGACCACACAAGTATTTATCCATTTCAGGTGTGGATTATAATGATAGCAAGAGAGGCTACTGTATAAGGAACAAAACTCCAGGGAACCTATGTCCTGATTGCCTTCATTATAATGTACAGTGGGTGTAACGATAATGTAAAATATGACGTAAGATTTCCCTGATTATCACACTGCAGAATCTTCTATTCGCATACTGAGGTCTGCTATGTCAGTGGGGAGGGCTTGACCCCCCCTGTTCTTGTCCCTGTCACACATTGCAGCTTTGTGTTTCCTCTGGTAGCCTGCAACCTAAGACAGCCACTCACCCCCTTGTTCCTCCCCCACAGCTCACACACACGACTAGTGTAACCTGAATTACTAATCGCTGGCTTCCAGCCTCCCAGCAGGGGGTCTCTGTCTCCAACATGTGTAGCTACTCTCATAGACAATAATGGGAATCTAATCATTTGGTCATAAAACGCTGCGAGTTTATGATAAAAATATGAAAGTTACATTTCTGCGACGTGCGTCGACTAAGCTTCATAGTCCATGTTTTTCACGGTCCCAGCGCCAACAGAACCAGAGAAATGGATTTCTCCTGAACGGTGGGGAATAACTAGTTTGAGTTTGGTTTGGATGAATGCCAACGACAAGCTGGAAAGTATTAAGTTACGTACCGGTAACGGTATTTTTCGGAGGCCCATGACAGCACCACGAGAGAGGGGATCCGCCCTATAGGAACAGGAAACCTACAGATACAAAAGGGCGGCACCTCTCCCACGCATCAGTTGGATTACAGAGCTTGAGAGGCTACCATGGTTAGTACACAACATATGATATATACAACCTATCTACCCTATTTAACAGAATTATTCCATACCATCTCCCACATAAGGTGATTCTATGAACAATCTTCTAAGGAGTGCACCCCTATATGTGAACAAGGGAGGGAACTAAGGGTGCTGTCATGGGCCTCCGAAAAATACCGTTACCGGTACGTAACTTAATACTTTATTCGGACTCCCATGACAGCACCACGAGAGAATTACAGAGATGTAAACTAACTTAGGGAGGGACTACAGCCTGCAGCACCCTTAGCCCGAAGGTGAGGTCTGAGGAGGCACCCATGTCTAACCGATAGTGGTTAAAAAAGGTGGAAGGAGATGACCAGGTGGCCGCCTTACATATTTGATCAATTGATACTCCAGATCTCTCCGCCCAGGATGATGCCATGGCCCGAGTGGAATGTGCCCTCAGGTTCTGTGGAGCCGGACCGCTACCTGCTGTGTAGGCAAGAGAGATAGCCTCCCTAATCCACCTTGCTAATGTGCGTTTTGATACTCTGTATCCTTTCCTGGAACCTTGGAAGGATAGGAATAATGCGTTCTCCTTCTTCCAAGGATCCGTGGCTGCTAAATATGTCAGTAAGCATCTTCTAATATCTAACGCCTGGAGTTTCTGCTCTTTAGGGTTGGTTGGGTTAGGGAGGAAGGAAGGCAGAACTATCTCCTGTGTCCTGTGGAATTGTGTTGCTACCTTGGGAAGGTATGCTGGATCTGGCCTTAGGATTACTCTATCCTGTAAGAACTCTGTGTAAGGAGGCAATCTGGAAAGTGCCTGTATATCGTTCACCCTACGCGCGGATGTTATTGCTACCAGGAATGCTGTCTTAAGAGATATAATCTTTAGTGAGGCGGAATCTAAAGGTTCAAACGGACTTTCTGTCATGGCTGTAAGGACTAAGTTTAAGTCCCACGGTACGCATCTGTCTTTGTGTATAGGTCTCGATCTGGCCGCTGCTCTGATGAACCTTGCTACCCAATAATCCTTTGCAATATCAGCTGCAAACAGGGCCCCTAAGGCTGAAACTTGTACTTTTAGCGTACTTGTGGAGAGACCCAATTCGAAACCTTTCTGGAGAAATTCCAGAATATGTTTCGTGGGAATTCCATCTCTGATGTCAAAGTGAAAGGTGGACAGGAAGCGTTTCCAGGTCCTAGCATAGATATTAGTGGTGGTTAATTTTCTGCTTCTTAGGAGGGTGTCAATTAAGTTCTTGGAGAACCCTCTATTTTTTAATAGTGACCTTTCAAATACCACGCCGTCAAATGAAGTCCCGCTACTTGTGGGTGGCTGACTGGCCCCTGGTAGAGGAGATCCGGAAGGTTCGGCAGTACCCAGGGATCGCCTACCGACATGGTCCTCAACCACGCGAACCAGGTCCTCCTGGGCCAAAAGGGGGCAATCAGTATGACTCTTGCCTGATCCTCTCTGATCTTCCTGACTACCAGAGGAAGAAGATTCAATGGTGGGAAGGCGTATGCCAGAGAAAAGTCCCATCTTATCAGTAGGGCATCCACCGCCAGGGGATTTTCCCTGGGGTTCAGAGAGCAGAACAATCTTTCTTTTCTGTTTTTTCTGGTGGCAAAGAGGTCTACCTCTGGGTGGCCCCATCTGCGGACAATCTGGCGGTAAATATCTTTGTTCAAAGCCCATTCTCCTTGTCTTAGAGCCTTGCGGCTTAAAAAGTCTGCTCTTACATTGTCCTTTCCGCTGATGTGGAGCGCGGTCAAAGATAGACAATTTCTCTCTGCTATCTGGAGGAGCCGTTCTGTTATCTGCATCAGAGCGCTGGAGCGGGTTCCACCTTGGTGGTTGACATATGCTACCGCTACCTGGTTGTCCGAGTGTATCCTCACATGATGGCCCTGCAGGTAGATAATGAGTTTCTTGACTGCCCGCTCTATCGCCAATAGTTCTCTCTGGTTGGATGAGATTTCAGAATTAGAATCCCACTGGCCCTGTACCACAATGTCCCCCATATGGGCTCCCCAACCGAAGGAACTTGCGTCTGTAGTTATAATACGGGTTATCTGTGCTATCCAGGGCACCCCTGACGCTAGGTTCTCGCTCTCAAGCCACCATCTCAGTGATGTAACAGTTGAGGGGCTTAGACACATCCGACCCTGTAAGGAGCCTCCAAGGGCCCTGCTATTAATCAAGACGTCGTTTTGAAGGGTTCTGGTATGGAACTGTGCCCACCTTACTGCTGGGATGCATGAAGTTAGAGAACCTAACAGGGACATGGCCTGTCTGAGGGTCATAGATGGATTATCCATTGCCCGAAGAACCTGCTCCTGTATCTTTTGTAATTTATCTAGTGGTAGCAGGCACCGCTGAGTGTCTGAATTTAGTATCAACCCTAAAAATTTCTGTATTTTTAAGGGCTGGAGTCGGGATTTCTCGTAGTTTAAAATCCATCCCAGGTTTTCTAACCTGGATCTAGCTTTTTCTATCTGGGATTTACAATGACCCACCGATTTTCCTACAATCAAGAAATCGTCTAAATATGGAATGATTAAGACGTCAACCTCTCGTAAGTGAGCCATAACTTCGGCCACTAACTTTGTAAAAACCCTGGGTGCTGCTGAGAGACCAAAGGGAAGGGCTCTATACTGAAAATGACGTACTGTGCCCTCTACTGAAACTGCCACCCTCAGGAACTGCTGGAAGTCTGTATGGATAGGTACATGATAGTACGCGTCTTTCAAATCTATGACTGCCATAAAACAACCTTTAAACAATATTTTTATTGTTGTATTAATGGACTCCATTTTGAATGTATGATTAATCAAAAACTCGTTAAGGGAACGAAGGTTTATAATCGTTCTGAATGTGTTATCAGGTTTCTGGATTAGAAACAGGGGAGAGTAAAACCCTCTTCCCCTTTCAGCCTCTGGAACCTCTACCAGGACATTTTTCTGACATAGGCTCAAGACTTCCGCTTCTAAAGCCGCTTGTTCGAGATGAGAAGATCTTAAGGGGGTCAGTTTAAAGGTGTCCCGCGGGATCTGGGTAAATTCCAACCTAAGCCCGGTGGATATTACCTTACGCGCCCAGTCACTATTCGTAATCTGTGACCATGCCGGGAAGAAGGATGACAGTCTACCCCCCCACGGGAACCGCTAGTCATTGATTTGGTTTCTTTTGATCTCTCGACGAGCGTGTAAACATATAGCCCGTACCTCGTCTCCTTCTGTCTTCCCATCTGGGTCGATCTCTAACAGGCGAAGAGTTGCGCCTTCTCCCCTGGCCAAATCTCCTTCTACCAAATGGGCGACGGTAGGACGCTGATGAAAGGTTTGGGAATCTTTTCTTGTCGTCCCCCGCCTTTTCAAGCAGCTCGTCTAGGACAGTTCCAAACAAATATTCGCCCTCACATGGAATCGCACAGAGCTTTGCTCTGGACTGGATGTCTCCCTGCCAGCACTTTAGCCACAGGGCTCTGCGAGCTGCGTTAGAGAGACCTGCTGCTCTGGCGGCCATTCTCACTGCATCCGCTGAGGCATCTGCCAGGAAGGCTGCTCCCTCTTGGATGGTCGGTAGGGCCCCAAGAATTGTCTGTCTTGATGTACCCTGTTTTAGTTGTGACTCCAACTGGTCCAACCAGACCATCATGGACCTGGCCGTGCACGTTGAAGCCACTGCTGGTCTTAAGGACCCGGCCGCCATCTCCCAGGTGTTTTTCAGGAAAGTATCAGCTTTCCTGTCTAAGGGATCTTTAAGGGATCCCATGTCCTCAAAGGGGAGCGAGGATTTTTTTGATGCCTTCGCAATGGCAGCGTCTAATTTGGGGGCTTTGTCCCAAGAACTTACTGCTGGATCGTCGAAGGGGTATCTCCTTTTGAGGGCTGGTGGTAGCGACCCTCTTTTGTCCGGTTTTTTCCACTCTCTGTGGATCAGATCCTGTATCTTTTGATTTAACGGAAAGACTCTCCGCTTCCTCTGTTCCAGCCCACCGAACATGACATCCTGCATGGATAAATGGGGTTTAGGCTCCTCTACCTCCATTGTCCCTCTGACTGCTTTGACCAGCTTGTCTACCCGGTCAAGAGGCAGACAAAATCGCCCCGAGTCTTCTTCTCCTGAGGAGGACGAGGGAGATGAAGCCTGGGAGTCTCTGCTTTTTCTCCACTCTACCGAGGAATCGGACTCCGCCGGGACCTCGCCCCTTAGACTTTGCGGCTGAGACAAGGACTTTAGGGTTTCCCTCATTTCTACCCTGACAATGTCTCTCAAACTCGCCGCTACTGCAGGCGACTCTTCTGCCACCGTCTGCTGAATACAGGGGGGGCACAATCTTTTGAGGCACGCGTCCGGTAATGGGCATGCACAGAGTGCGCATTCCCTATGCTTATTTTTACTTGTAGCTTTTTTTCCCTAGAAAAAGAAAAACACAGAAGGGGGGTCCCGTCACTGAGTGAACTTTCACGAAGATCACTTACCAGTGCCACAATCAAGTACCGGAGAACGAGGGGGATTTCTTTCGGTCGATGCTCCTGTCTGCCTGGAGGAGCTCTTACGAGTGGACTGGTCACTTCGTCCCGCATTACTGTCACGGGACCCTTTCTTTTTCTGTTTGACCTGCCGAAGGTCATCCAGGGGCGGCAGTGATGTTTGCCGCTGCTGCCCTTGCTTCTGCCGCTGCTGCTGCTGCTGCTGCTCTCGATCGCTTTCCATTACCACTGCTGCTGCTGCACACTGCTGCATGTAGTAATGTGGCCAAGGCAAGGTACCCTGCCCGGGTCCCGCCTAAATACCCCCTCCTCCGGTCAGCAGTATCCATGCCGCGCCCCCCCCCCCCCTTAACGGAGCTCCCTACCCCAGCTGGCGCCCGACCCCGCGCCATCGGTGTTTCCGATGGGCGCCGCCATCTTGGAATCGCCGCGCATGCGCAGTGGCGCGCTGACCCGGAAGCGCCTCCTCCGCCCGCCCCCTGACGTCACCACTACCCCGGAAATGCCGGAAGCCCCGCGGGACGCCCGGGAGCTCCGGAGCAGCGCCCGGTCGCAGCCCCCTGCACAGCGCTGCCAACATATCTGCGCCGCCGGAGCCGGGAATCCCCGGGGGGGGTATACTTACCGGCGGCGGCTTAATTCCGGAGACGGACATCCTCCGGACGCCGCTCCCTGCTGTCCACGCCACCGCCGTGACACCCATCCTGGGCCACCGTGGCGCCTTCCAGGAGATCCGAACCAGGCCGAGGTAGGAGACCCCCTCGCTACCGGTGTCGGCTGGCCGGCCTGGGATCCAATTCTTCTGTAGGATCCTGTCCCCTCAGGAACAGGAAACCAACTGATGCGTGGGAGAGGTGCCGCCCTTTTGTATCTGTAGGTTTCCTGTTCCTATAGGGCGGATCCCCTCTCTCGTGGTGCTGTCATGGGAGTCCGAATAAAAGATGATACTATGTGCATTTCTATACGAGGTACCCTCTTGCAAGTTATGATTATGATACGTTTTTTAGCCAGATTGTAACTGTGAGAGCAGGGGGGAGGACTGTCACAAGCAAGCCCCTTTAGTGATGTCACAAGCCCAGACTTAAAAGTCTGCAACTGAGCCCCCCCCAGTTAGTTGTTGCCAGGGAGCTGTTGCCACAAGACCTCATCCATGAATTATGATGTATAGCTCCATCCTCAGCATGGTTATGCCTGAAATGATCTAAGAAATATGTAAGTTTATCTGTTTTTGTTTTAAATCCCTTTTATTTGTAGTTGCATTGTACATACTGTTATTGTCTCATACCGTAAAACCTTTTTATCTTCTGTAAACACTGCCCATCTTTTGGGAATAAACTATAAAATTTATTAGTTCAGTCTCTTTGCTCTGTGGCGAATTCACGTGCCTATAAGCTAATTACGCTACTAATTTGGGTCAGCTTCGAACCCCTCCATTAATTTTAAATATTAATAAGATAAATCTGAAGCTGGTGGCAGCGAAGTGTGCTCTGGGCAGGAGGGCCAGCTGGCAGTGACAGAAGGGGTTTTATAAGCTGATTTGTCTGGCTGCAGCCAGAACTAGTTATAATTCCCTTACTGCAGCGGCGTAATAGCCAGTGCACAACAACTAGCCCATCCGTCGACTAATTATCCTAGGTGTAGTTCCCTGACTGACCTGAGGGTAAGAGGGGCGCCGGAGAGCTGCGAGTTCCAAAGTGGAACTGAAAAGTGAGATATACATAAAATCCCGGCAGCTTGTAACCTATTGTAGCAGCGGTGGAATAACCAAAATAAACCCCCCTGTGGTAAATTGTGAGGACAAGACTAGCTTGCTGTTTTTTATCACACGGTGCCAGCGGTGGGATAACTAAGATAAGCCCCCTGTGCCAGTGATAGCCGTGTGCAGCCAAAGGTCACACCCCCTGATCCGTGACAGTGGGGAAAATAAGTATTTGATACACTGCCGATTTTGTAAGTTTTCCCACCTACAAAGAATAGAGAGGACTGTAATTTTTAATGCAGGTACACTTCAACTGTGAGAGACAGAATCTAAAAATACAGAAAATCACATTTTATGATTTTTAAAGACTTTGGTCTTGGCCATGGTGGAGAGGTTGGGGTGTGATTGAGTGTGTGGACAGGTGGCTTTTATACAGGTAACAAGATCAAACAGGTGCAATTAACACTGGTAATAAGTACAGAGTAGAAGGGCTTCTTAAAGAAAAACTAACAGGTCAGTGAGAGCCAGAATTCTTGCTGGTTGGTAGGTGATCAAATACTTATTTCATGCAATAAAATGCAATTTAATTATGTAGTAATAATAATAATACAATGTGATTTTCTGGTTTTTATTTTTAGATTCTGTCTCTCACAGTTGAAGTGTATACTAAGCAAAAATACTATGAGGAGGGATAATAAGGCCCATTCTCTCTTGGCAGCCCAGTTAAGGGAGAGGTTGGTTCTGGCTTCCCCCTTTGCCATCAAAAATAAACAGGGACTCCTCATATATGACCCACAGAAACAAGAGAACATATTTCAGGATTACTATTCCCGTCTATATTCATTACCCTCCACTCTACCCATAGACCAGACTGATAGATCTGAAAGATTCAAAACTTACTTGGACTCCTGTCACTTACCAACCTTGAGTGCGGAAGCCCTTTTAACACGAAATAACATAACTGAAAAACTTGGGAAAACAATTAAAGAATTGCCCTAGAGTAAGGCCCCAGGATCTGATGAGTTCACGTATTTATATTAAAATACATTCCGGAAAGAACTAATGGCCTTTATGTTACCGCTCTTTAATTCCTTCATGTCGGGTTCTCCCATTCCCCCTGCATGCTGAGTTCACATATCACGGTAATACATAAACAGGGAAAGGACCCTGCTAATTGCGCCAACTATCGTCCTATATCCCTACTAATTGCCGATCTTAAAATATTTGCTAAAATCCTGGCTAATAGACTGAGTTTGTTTCTCCCAGATTTAATCCATAAAGATCAGGTCGGTTTTGTGGCAAATAGGCAAGAGGGTGATAACACTAGACGTACGTAGATCTTATTGATGTCCTTGAAAGAAATGGTCAATCTGGTCTTCTGCTCAGTTTACATGCTGAGAAGGCATTCGACAGACTGAGTTGGCCTTTTTTATTTGCGTCTTTACACAGGTATGGCCCTTTTCCCACGAAAAAGTTAGGGCTTTTAAAAGAAAAAAACAAAAAAGAAAAAAAAAGTTAAAAAATTGGTCATGTGAAGGGATTAAGGCTATGTGCCCATGTATGCAGAAAATTTCTGCTTCAAAACCGGACTCCTTCCCAGAAAACGCACGCTTTTGAAGCATTTTTTTCCGCGTGTTTTCTGACTCATAGAAAATAGCAAAAACGCAAAATTAATGAGCATGCTGCGTTTTTGGCCGCTAAGCGTTTTTTGAGCAGACAAAAACGCATCAATGTGCACAAAAAGTGCGGAATTCATTTAAAATGAATGGGAGGCTTCTTTTATGCGTTTTTGAAGCATTTTGACCAGGACAAACGCTTACGTGGGCACACAGCCTAAATGCAACATGGAGAAAACGGAGTTCATTTTCTCTACGGCAGCTCTGCTCCGCTTCTGCACCAGATGAGACAATCACAATATGTGGTGAGTAATTTATATCAGTATCTGCAAGCCAAAATCAAGAGAGGAACAATCCGAGGAAAGTATAATAGAAACACGTCACCACTTCTGTATTATCACCCACTCCTGGTTTTGGCTTCCAAATACTGATGTAAGATACTCACCAAATACTGATAGTGTGACCATAGCCTGCACTGTTCCACCACACTCTCCTTAATTTCCCAAGTCAGATATCAGATAGAAGACGCATCAGCAGGGGCGGCAGGAGATATAGGTGGCACCCTAAGACTGAAGTGCCAACAGGTGTCATGGAGGCAAACAATGAGGACATTTGTAACAACGTGGTGTATCTCGCCAACCACGTCTTGATTGATCACTCACAGTCGGTGCCATCTAGAGGTCTGATTTTCTGCCAACCTGAACATTTTGAATTGACTGAATGTAAAGTTGATCTTTTTAAATCCATCAGATAAATACACCTGTATAAATCTTCTACTTACGTTTACCCTGCCTGCCCCCCCGGGGTGATATCCCCCCGGCACTAATGGCCCATTGGGCTTTAGTGCAGGCGATTCCTCTAGGCAGACAATAGCTGATGGCACCAGGCTTCTTTTGAGTACACATGATTGGGCGCCGGAGTCACGTGTCACAACAACCACAGGAGAGCCACAGGACCACGAGTGCCGACATCGAGGGAATGGCTCCGGCACGGGAGGTGAGTATAGACTTTTTTATTTTATCAGGGCCAAGCGTGGGGTAGGAGAAGAGGTTGTCCAAGTAGTGTACAACTTCTTTACTGATGTTGGTACTAAATGCATTATGGGCAAGGAGGAGCTGCAGATTCTACCATTCACAGGTGGCACCGACTCTTCTTATATGCCCCGCGGTATCAGCAGGCAATGTTATTCATCTCTTTGAGGACCTAGTGATCAGGGACATTGAGGTTCTTAAATGTCCAGAATTGCCAAGCAATTTAAGAGAAAGTGAACGAGCTGCTTTAAAGAAAATAACAAAAAATTGGATGATGTAGTGATAAGGGAAGATGATAAAGGAGGTAACACAGTGTTATTGACGAGGGAGTGCTACATAACAGAATCCCTAGGCAACTTTCTGATGTAAACACTTATGTCCCTCTAATCAGTGATCCAACTGCGAAATATTGAAATAGTCTACGTACCATTTTAAGTAAACTCAATGATGCTATCAAAAGAGAAAGCTGCAAACTAACTTCTGGATGTCCCAATAAGAACATTGGTATTTTATACCTAAACTTCATAAATCCATGTCACCCAATAGTGTCCGGAATGGATCCTTGACAAAACCATTGAGATACGCTGACTGGCTCTTACAACCCCTCCTAGAGGATGTACACATACATTAAGGACACTGGCAAATTTTTGGAGGGGACTGTGGGACATTGAATGCCAACAAAATTTTTCTTTGCCATCTACTTATGTTGAAAGTTTGTATACCAGAATAGCCCAACAACAGAGGATTGAGGCAATCCGGAGTATTTTGATCCACACTGTTAAAGTATAAAATATACAAATTTCATTTGTGAAGTTTTGGACTTCGTCCTTAGCCACAATTGTTTTAACTCCTTGATAAGTGGTACCTCCAGCGGACACGTACCGTAATGGGTACTCCAGTAGCAAACGTCTTTGCCATTTTATTAATGGCCGTTTTGGAAGAAAAAAATTGTGTTTTCGCTCATTAACCCATTCATTAAAATGTTCTTCTATTATGTAGATTACAATTTTCAGCGTTTGAGTGGGTTCAAAAGATCGATTTTCTGCTTTTGTGAACTATTTGAATATGATAAATTGGATGAATATGCAGTTTACCCATAATTATGGGGGCGAATAATTAGAATTCCTCAACGTAAAAATTCAGGTAAAGGCAGCCATATTACATACAGTGGTTTTCAGAAAGTCCCCTCCGGTGAATTCAGTTTTACATTATCACAGTGCCCACCTCTCCCATACTAAAAAGTCAGTCCTATATGGTCAGTTTCTCCATTTGAGGAATGACGAATGTTTTTTGCAGCAGGCAAACAAACTTAAAAACAAGTTTGCCAATAAACCAGGTTACCCCATCCCCCTTTTGGAAGAGGCAATGGATGGAGCTAAAGTCAAAAATCAAAAAAGGACCTTCACAGCAGTACTAGCAGGAATACAAACCAAAAATAATAAATAAAAAAGGTTTATCCTTAGCTATACATACGGCCCATTGGACAATACTATTCATTCAGCAATTAGCAAGAATTAGCGTGTTCTACTTGTTGTTAGAAATTTAATGAAGGTGGCAGAGCGAAAACCCTTAGCATATAGCAGGTGTGTCAATCTCAAAGACACTTTAACCATAATCGCTTAAATCTGTCTCTAGTGATCTATTAAATAAATCTAAGACAGTATACTACATGGAGCATTATGTGTGCCTATTATACTGTATGGATGAGTATGTGAGGCCCTTTATATTGTATGTGTCACGGTCCATTTTTGGAGCCGTGGCAGAGTGTGGATTCTTATAGAAACCTTTTTCCTTTTTCCCCCGGTGGCCGCTGGGGTTTACTACAACTGTAGTTGTTTTGGTGCTGGTTTTTCCCCCGGTGGCCGTTGGGATTACTACACGTGTGAATTAACCAACAGGTGATGACTACTTCCCCCTCCTTCCTATAAGAGGTCGTCATGTGCAGTAAATCACTGTTGGTAATATTGTTCATTTTCTAACCAACCTTGGTGAAGACTGGACCTGCCTGGTGGAGAGGGGGTTCAGCTTGTCTCGATCAGTGGAGCTGCTGCTGGATGCTGTTCGAATTCTTTCTCTGTTGCTTGGAGCTTTTGCAGCAGAGCAAAGCTAAGTTTTGGGTTTTAGTTGCTTTAACCCCGTGGTGTCTGTTTTCTTTTCCTTTGTGTGTTATTGGGTGCAGTTAACTTTATTCCCTGTCTCTCCTCCTGGGGAGGGGGTTGGTGGTTTAGCTCAGGGCTAAACAGGAGATAGGGAGAGGTCGGGGACTTGGGTATACTACGTTCAAGTGTACCCCCAAGTTAAGGAGAGTCAGGGCACCCCCTTAGCCTGAGGGGCAGTTCAGGGGCCCAGGTTCCAAGTCTCCTGCTTTGTCCCAACTGCCCCGTGACAGTATGGAGTACTATGTGGGACCCTTTGTACTGTATGGAGCACTATGTGAGGCCCATTATAGTAGATGGAGGACTATGCGGGGTCCATTATACTGAATAGAGGACTACTTGGGGCCCATTATACTGTATTGAGCACTATGTGAGCTTACCGTACTGTATGGAGCATGATCATACTGAATGGAGCACTATATGGGTCCATTATACTGTATGGAAGGCAATGCAGGGCCCAGTTACACTGTATTGAGCATTATGTGGGGCCATGATACTGTATTGAACACTATGTGGGGCCATGATACTGTATGGAACAATATGTGGGGCCATTATACTGTATGGAGCACTATGTGGGGCCCATTCTGTATGGAGAACTATGTGGGGCCCATTATACTGTATGGAGGACTACTTGGGGACTATTATTCTGTGTGGAGCAATTTTTGTAGCCATTATACTGTATGGAGGGCTGTGTGGGGAGTACAGATGGAGAATCATACGGTAATGGCGTCACCATTCTTTCTCAACAAAAAAGTGGCTGGCAGCACTCACTGTGTGGGACGCACGTCCATATTCACCAAGAAACCCATTTGGAGATATCACAGCAACCAAAGAAGTGTAGACAGCGTCTAGTCCAGGTTGTTGAATTTTTTAAAAAAAGATTAAGTTTATTTTACCATGGCAAGCACAAAGTTTCAAGCCATAGTGGTTCTTTTTCAAGTAGAGATATTAAAATATATGGTGGACTTATATAGTATAGTTAACAAACAAGCACCAGCAAAAAATATAATGCTTACAAATATTATCCGTCTACAAACAGTCACAAATAATAGTTAAGATCAAAAACATATGTCATTACACAGCAGGGGAAGAACTCCCCACATAGTTCATTGTTTTGGTCTTCTTTCCGCACCATAGTTCCCCTTTATTCTACTTTTTTCTTCCCCCTTTTTGGACCTCCCATTGGTTTTTTCTTTTGCTCATTTTCTTGCAATATGTGAAATGATCCAGTGTGATCTACGGGAGGAAAGGATACCGCTTCTTCCATAGCAATAAGGTCTTAGCCATGCTTGGCTGACCTTACTGTTATGGAAGATGATTGGCTTTATGTTGCCTTGGCGATCGGATGCTTTCTGAGGATTGGTTGGGATGATACACACCCTCCATTATGTTACTGCTGGCGCGATCTGGTGCCAAATTTATTAATTCAGAATACGTATTTATAACCTGAGGGAATGGGATTGGACCTTGGTAACCTGGGCAACGATGCTTCTGCATTATTGGTGGCTCTATACACTGGACATATACAAAGTATTATTTCTATATTCTTTGTGGGGAGTTCTTCCCCTGCTGTATATGTTATTGATCTTATATTTGTGACTGTTTGTGGACGGATAATATCTGTAAGCATTATATTTTATGCTGGTGGGCTTGGTCTGTATGGAGACTGGCGCTTGTTTATTAACCACACTTTCTAATCCTGAGATTGAGATCTGCAGGACTAGAGAGGGTTAACCTCCCCGATCAGGGCGGTAACCATAACAAGTTGTTGGTAAAAAGAGAAGCCAAATGGATAATGGGTACAAAAGCACAAGGACCTCTGGGATATAATGATAACATCGACATGTCAGTAATTTTTATAAATTAAATGCTTGATTTTATGTTGTATATAGTTTATGTGATTTTGGATAACTGTGTTATTCTGACGTGTGAACAAGTGTGTCTCCTATAAGAGAGGTTCTTCCACATCATTCTATGTGTTGGACCAGTTCAAGATTCATTGTGCGCGAAACGTACATCTTTGTACCTGCATGCTCCTGCATCCATGTTTTAAGGTTCATTGAATGAAGAAGAACCTTTTTGGGATTGTGTGTGTGGGCAATTTTTCCTCTGGAGTTTTCATACATATATCTGATATTAGGTGAAGCACCCAGAAGTCCCAAGCAAGTAGCAAGGTGTGTGGGGAAGTCCAGTCATAACACGCGAGTTCATGAATGGTGCCGGTGTTCTCTTCTTACCACAAATTGTTTTATATCACAGATTACTGTATTATCTTTCTCTGTGGCCTGCAATCCAGCACGCTACTGCTGACCGAGTAATCACCCTGCCTCACGTTACGCTCCTGCTTCCCACAACGTTACACTCCTGCCTCCCCTCCATGTTTCGCTGCTGCCTTCCACCCCAAGATTATGCTCCTGCCTCCCCTCCATGTTACGCTCCTGACTCCTAACCCAACGTTACTCTGCTGCCTTCCACCGCAACGTTACGCTCCTGCCTCCCCCTACTTACTATTCCTTCACTAGCTACCTATTATTCACTTACATGAGTGCCCAAAATGTGTCTCCTTCATACATCTGTCACCTAACCTCCTGCTACCTCCCCACATGCAATCTCCAATCTTCACAGGACCTCCTTCTCTACTCTATCACAAATGTTTCTAAGATCTGTTCTGCAGTGACCCCAATTATGGAGTTCAATACGACAAACAATCATACTCTCACAAACACCTGAAAACTCACTAGAGCCTACTATAGCCATCCTCTGCAGCTAGGACAGCTTCCACCCTCCCTACTAACTCAGACCGGGAGAATGTTAGCCCTCAGGGGCAGGCTCCTCTCTCCCATTTTATTCTGCCTCATTTACTTGTATCTCCTCAGGACCTTGATATATTCTTAATTATTGTTATGGAAAGTAAAATGTCTATTTTTGTAATATACAGAACTCTAGAATAAGGGCAAAGTATCATCATCATCATCATCACCATGTTGTCAGCTTCCACCTATCCTGGATAATTCTATGAGTCCATGTGTAAATGCACTGGAAAGCTACAGCCATGAACCCAAGTATACAGAAGCCTTCAAAATGTTATAAGGAGGTCAAGTTGTCCTAACTATTCGTCAGCTGAAACCCAGAAATAACGCCGATACCTGCAGATCCGTCTCGTGTCTTTTAGTATGTCATACAGGCAAATTACAAAAAACCATGGAAGGAATGGACACACGAGTCTACCAGGGCAGATAACAGGGCACAAGGGCCTGTCATCATGACACAACTCTTCAAATTAGTCAAATGGTTTCCTAACAAATATGGAATTGTCTGTAAATAAAATATTAATGAATACAATAAAAAAAAAATACTCGCAATCAAGATTCTAAAACTTTAGAAACCTTCATAGTGTTGTCATTGTGAGATTAACATTAAAAGGTTTTTTTTCTTTTAGGAAATATTCTGCTTTAAGCTGAGGTAGTTATACAAATCCAAGCTGAGTATTACTTACCCTCCCCGGGTCCAGGGCCGACTCTCCACTACTGCCCCAGTCTCTGGCTACAGTGCTGTCAATGTGACAACAATCTGTGAGCTCAGCAGCTCTGGTATCTCCTGCTCAGCTCAGTGATTGGCAGCAGCGCTTTTGACATGACTTCAGTGCTGCAGATGATACCAGATACTGGAAGCAGCAGTGGAAACTCAACACTGGACCTGGCGAGGGCAAGTAAAGTGCAGTTTTTTGCTTAAAAGAAACTGCAGCCGGAGAACAGGTGGTTTTGAAACCAAAAAATCTCTTTTTCTAGCAATTTACCTCCTTGCTTAAGTTTTGTGTCAGACTTACCAGTCTCTCCATTTCTTGTTCTCTTAGCCTCTCTTCCCGTTGTCTCCGGTGGTAATCCAGTAAATCTTCCTGATTGTCGCTGATGTCACTGATGCTATTTTTGCGCTCTCTAAGAGTATGTGCCTTCCTTTGAGATTTTGGGCTTTGATTTGGAGATATCAAGGATCCTTGACTGTAGGCTGGAGTTAATCGTCGAGAAATTTCCTGAAAAGAGGAGGGTGAAGGGCTGCGATCCCTTATGGGCCTGGAGAAATTATCTTCCGAACCAGGAGAACTTGCACTGCCCACCCTGCGGCGGGCTGGAGCTCGAGGACTGTCAGGGACTCGTGATAGACTCTCTGAGACAGCATTTGATGAACCAGATATTGCCTTCCGTGATAAAGAAGGACTTAGAGGTGGAAGATTTCTCATACTCTCTGGGTTTTTCCGTGCCAGCCTAGGACTTTCTGGAGGCAAACTTCTTGCTACGCCCACCAGCTGCCTGTAGGGACTTGAAGGTCGATCCAGAATTGAATGCTGAAACTTACTTCCCAGGAGAGGACTGCTTGGAACACTTAAACCACCCATTCGGGTAGATGCTCCTGGACTTGGAGGACTTATAAGAGAATTTCCACCCATTCCTCGTGAGGAACGTAGATCCAAACTGCTTCCTCCATAAATTGGCGTTGGACGTGGCAAGGAGTGACTAAAACTAGATGTTCTGTGTGGCACAACTGGAGGTATTAATGAAGGTACACCATCCTGGCCAGAAGGGCTGGTGAGGCTAATACTTCCAGGAGAAGACAATGGAGACGTAAAAGCATTTTCATATCCAGAGTTGGAGGAAAGCGGACTGGTAGGTGGCGATAGAAAGCGCCGACTTCCTCCATTAGATAAACCGGAAAGGCTGTGAGTAGATGACTGGGACAATTTCCTGACTGGTGATGTGGACCTTTCCAGAACCAAAGAATCCATGATGTCCTGAAGGTTTTTCTCTATAGAGCTCACCAATGAAGTATGTGAAGGGACAGTAGACTGGTATCCACCATCATGACAACCATTCAACAGGGCGGTGGAGTTTTCTAAAATGAAATGCATAAAAAAAAGATAGAAAATCATAAAAATTAGGAATAAGACTTGTATATTAATTTAAAGGCTCTTACAAAAGACATTGGCCACATACTCAGCTAAAACATTGGGGAAAATGTATCCTTCACAGTGCTTCGGACAGATTAAGGTGTGCACATATAGTATAAGGTGACACCGTTGTTCAGATGAGGTCCCCTAGTAGATAGAACCACAAGTAATTGCTCAGTAGATTGGTATAACAAATGTCATTCACACATAATATATGTAAATATGTGTTACAAGATAATCTTGGGAAAGGAAGGTTTTTTACCTGCTGTTAAGTGACTGCGTAGAAGATGTGTGAAGCTCGCTGTCTTTGGTCCTTGGGAGCGGTGAGAGAAAGTGCCGTGATGCACTAGTCCTCGGGTCAACTGGCTTGCGCTGAGGGATCACTGCCGGTTGACCCGAGTGGTAATTCTGATGAAGAAAGCCACAGCTTTTCAAATGCGTTAAATATTGCTTCCTTACCAGCCTGACTTTGCGTCAGGAGTTTAGTGACGTTACTCTCCATGATCTGTTAGTGGTCCATTACCACTTGTGTCAACCAGCAGTGATCCTACAGCGCAAGCCAACAGCTAGGGTTGCGCTGCTGCACTTTGATCGTCTTATCTCCTCTGGACAGCAAGGACTCACCTCCTGGACCAGCTTGATTCCCTGCGATCCCTCGGTATCCAACAACAGGATCTGTGCACCACGGCAACTTCTCCCATTGCTCTCAGGATCAGAGATAACAGACTTCACCAACTCCCACAGAGTGACACCGCAGCAGGACAAGTGCACCACAGCACCTCCTCCCATGATCAGAAACCACAGACTTCATGCATCTCCCACAGAATGACATAGCAGCAGGACTAGTGCACCACAGCACCTTCTCTCATGATCAGAGACCACGGACCTCATCCATCTCCCACAGAGTGACACCGCAGCAGGACTAGTGCACCACAGCACCTTCTCCCATGATCAGAAACCACAGACTTCATGCTTCTCCCTCAGAATGACATAGCAGCAGGACTAGTGCACCACAGTACCTTCTCTCATGATCAGAGACCACGGACTTCATCCATCTCCCACAGAGTGATTCAGCAGCAGGACTAGTGCATCACAGCACCTTCTCCCATGATCAGAGACCACAGACTTCATCCATCTCCCACAGAGTGACATAGCAACAGGACTAGTGTATGACGGCACCTTCTCCCATTATCAGAGACCACGGACTTCATCCGTCTCCCACAGAGTGACATAGTAGCAGGACTAGTGCATCACAGCACCTTCTCCCATGATCAGAGAACACGGACTTCATCCATCTCCCACAGAGTGACATAGCAGCAGGACTAGTGCACCACAGTACCTTCTCTCATGATCAGAGACCACGGACTTCATCCATCTCCCACAAAGTGATTCAGCAGCAGGACTAGTGCATCACAGCACCTTCTCCCATGATCAGAGACCACAGACTTCATCCATCTTCCACAGAGTGACATAGCAACAGGACTAGTGTATCACGGCACCTTCTCCCATGATCAGAGACCACGGACTTCATCCATCTCCCACAGAGTCACATAACAGCAGGACTAGTGCATCACAGCACCTTCTCCCATGATCAGAGACCACAGACTTCATCCATCTCCCACAGAGTGACACCGCAGCAGGACTAGTGCACCACAGTACCTTCTCTCATGATCAGAGAACACGGACTTCATCCATCTCCCACAGAGAGACATAGCAGCAGGACTAGTGCATCACAGCACCTTATCCCATGATCAGACACCACAGACTTCATCCATCTCCCACAGAGTGACACCGCAGCAGGACTAGTGCATCACAGCAACTTCTCCCATGATCAGAGAACACGGACTTCATCCATCTCCCACAGAGTGACATAGCAGCAGGACTAGTGCATCACAGCACCTTCTCCCATGATCAGAGAACACGGACTTCATCCATCTCCCACAGAGTGATTCAGCAGCAGGACTAGTGCACCACAGCACCTTCTCTCACCGCTCACAAGGACCAAAGACAGCGAACTTCACACATTTTCTACGCAGTCACATAGCAGCAGGTAAAAAACCTTCCTTTCCCAAGATTATCTTGTCACACAAATTTACATATATTATGTGTGAAAGACACCTGTTCTACCAATCCACTGAGCAATTGCTTATGCGACTATCTACTAGGGACCTCATCTGAACACTGGACTCGCCTTTTTCTATATGTGCACACCTTAATCTGCCCGAAGCGAGGTTTGGACTTTTTAAACTTTTTATACACACTTTTCAAGCAACGGGTGGTGGTCATTTAACAAACCAGGCAGCTGGGCAGTTTTTCATTGTGTCTAGCGCTAGTGTCTCATTAAGGGCTCATACTAAGATGCGAGAAACTCGGACAAGTCTCGCACGCCAATACCCGGCACTGCCACCGGTACTCGGATTGGAGCGTTCAGCTGCATAGAAATACATGCATAGAAATACATGCAGCTGAATGCTCCGTTCCAAGTGCCGGCGGCAGTGCCGTGTATTGAGACTCGAGACCTGTCCGAGTTTCTTGCATGTGAGTATGAGCCCTATCTCCTGCAAATGTACCCCTGCAATTTATTATTAGCTTTTAAGAAGTTAAATCATAGATGACATCCAATATGGCTGCAATTTCTTGTGTGAAGAAAACACCAAGTTAATAAAGAATGAACAATGCAAAAAGATCATAACATATAAGTATGGCAATCATTCTTAATTTCTATTTGCTACTACATGGCCATTTTTACATTTTAAGAGAAAATCTATAAGGTCTATTCTCAGACTCTGTCAAGTACTAGTGATACAACCCTCGAGCCAAGTGGCTACCCCCCAAGCTAAGCCAGGCCTTACCAACAGCATGTAAGCTTGATGAGGAGCTCCTCCCTGTGGAAGGAATCATGGTTTTCATCCAGAGAGCCTCAGCTGGGTGATTAAATCGCAAAAATGTCGATTGGCCCAAGCAGATCATACAACCTATTAATAAAAGGGAATATATTATTTTTTGCAATTCCTACAGATTATTCCCAAGTGTTGCATAGCCAGAGGCCAGCATTATGATCAGATTCTAGGAAAGACTTTTCTACGTTAGAAGTTTGACAGAGTTTGGCTAAAAGGGAGGGTTCTGTGACTCAACACGCAAGATAATAGCATTATAGAATTAGCAGCCATTACTCTGGCCTTACAGAAACTCCCAAACAACTGAAAAGATCGCAGTACTGAACCCAGATCAATGCAGAGGAACAGAAGGCGAACTGATGAAATCCACTGCAATTCCCTGCAAAAAGTAAGGGTGCTTTCACATCGCGCTCTGTGTCCCAGTCAGGACATAAGTCCGAAATCCCCTGAAAACGGGGTCCGGACACCTGTACCGACGGGGCCAATAGGCTCTAATGGTGACAATGACGTGCATCATTTTCGGGAGTGTCCGCCTATAGGAGGCAGACAATCAGACGAAGTCTACTACACCTGAGTGTCCTCCTCTGTAGGCGTACACTCTCGAAAATGGTGTACGGCACAGTTCAAGTTTACTTTGCCGTCACCATTACAGTCTATTGACCCCGTCGGCACATGCGTCTGAACCACATTTTTTCGGGGGATTTCGGACAGGAACACAGACCACAATGTGAAAGTACACTAACACTGAAAAATGTTACCGAGTAGGTGATCTGGACCTCCAGGGGGAGAGGTCAGGAGTAAAATGTCCTAGTGATATCTCTTTTGCTATAAATACGTCCTTCCTTCATAGGATTTTTGTATCTTTTTTCTTATCTGTTTAAAGGTCCAGTCTATGTAGTATCGATCACTGCAATATCTGGGTTCTAGATTTAGAGTTGGGGTCCTGGGCTGAAACATCACCAAGGACAACATCTGCATAGAGCTTGTATGTTCTCCCTGTGTTTGCGTGGGTTTCCTTCAAGTTCCCCGGTTTCCTCCCACACTCCAAAGACATCCTGATAGGGAATTCAGATTGTGAGCCCCATTGGGGACAGAGATGATAATGTCTGTAAAATGCAGCACAATTAATAGTGCTATATAAATGAGTAATATAAATACATAAATTAAAAAAAGAGGAGCACCACATTTCAAAAAAGACATAGAAAAACTGGAGCAAGTCAAGAGCTACCAAGATTGTGAGCAGACTGCAAACTATGACCTACAAGGAACGGGTAACGGATCTGGGAATGTTTAGCTCGCAAAAAAGAAGGCTAAGAGGAGACTTAATACTTGTCTACAAATATCTGAAGGGATGGCAGTGTACAGAGATCATTATTATTCTCACTTGCAGGAAAGACTAGAAGCAATGGGATGAATCTGAAAGGGATAACATTCTATGATTATATAATTATGATTCTGCCTTGGGGCAGATGTGAACACTTTACAGCCATGATTTTTGACACATAAAACAAGTGTGCTTATTTATGGTGAGTTTGAAAGAAAAAGCAGTGTTCAGGACTCATTGACCTTATATGCATGGTCAGCTGTTGTCTTGTGGCTGACCAGATACACCACATCTATCTCTACAACCTGTCAATCGGCATGCACTCTTCATCCGACCAAGATACTCCACATATGGAGTAGGAAATCAAACATGTCCAACTCGCAATCGGTCACCTGAAGGACAGTTAGCCCCTAGACACTTTAGGTAGTCATCAGCTAAATGATGGTTCAGCCATCTCATCTGAGTGCTCTCTATACAAGAGCCGCTGGCAGACATCCCTGGTGGCAGCTTATCTGCAGGTCAAAAGGATCAGAAATCCAATATCTCACATGTCGGATCCTTATCTCTCCCAATATCATCTCTGATACAGATTAGACTGTAGGCTGATCCCATCAGTATTGGCAGATTCAGCGGACATTACACCAATGTGTCTGTGGGCCCTTAGAAGGGCCGAAGCTGCAGGACAACCCTGCTCACAAGACCACACCAGGAGAATTTTGTGAGCGTCCCTATGATTTTGATGTCATGCTTATGTGGCACAGTAGACAGTCTGTTAAACACTCTGAGAGGCAGCATCAAACCAAGGGGCAGGTGTGCTCAGCCAAACCAAGGGGCACATGTGCTCAGCCAAACCAAGGGGCAGGTGTGCTCAGCCAAACCAAGGGGCAGGTGTGCTCAGCCAAACCAAGGGGCAGGTGTGCTCAGCCAAACCAAGGGGCAGGTGTGCTCAGCCAAACCAAGGGGCAGGTGTGCTCAGCCAAACCAAGGGGCACGTGTGCTCAGCCAAACCAAGGGGCACGTGTGCTCAGCCAAACCAAGGGGCACGTGTGCTCAGCCAAACCAAGGGGCACGTGTGCTCAGCCAAACCAAGGGGCACGTGTGCTCAGCCAAACCAAGGGGCAGGTGTGCTCAGCCAAACCAAGGGGCAGGTGTGCTCAGCCAAACCAAGGGGCAGGTGTGCTCAGCCAAGTGCTGTTCTACCCTCAAACCAGTTGAGACGCCACAGAATTTATGGGGTTGTTCAACATGGTCCAATAGCTCTTAGAATGAGAGCAAACTTCAGTTACTTCAGATTTATAAAATACTAATGTACTTAAAAATAAATCATTAGAAGCTATAGTAAAAGGACAGCTGTGGTTTACAGGGTGTTACACGGCCTCCGTGGCCTTTATAGGGTGCTGGACTCCATTGTTCAGATTCAGCATCCGCCTGTCATAGTCAAGGAGGCTTCTTTACTAATTATAGGACAGAGACAGAGGGACAGAAGACTCTACCAGCCCCAAAACCTAAGGTTCGGATGTCCAATAATAACAAATAATGGCCAATGCGGCCACCTGTATGTCCGGTCGCTCTATATGCAGTGTCACCATTATTATAATCTGACCCATAATACAGCAGAGAAATGTGACAGCAGCTTCTGGTTAGCTACCGTGGGCCTCATTGCCACCACTTAGCATTATGGGGCCCTTTTTAACTTTTTTTTCTATAAATGAAGAAGCAGCCATTGCAAGAATATTTAGATCTATTCCAAAAAACAGAAGGAAAATCTGCCATTTTTTGTATGAATAAAACCCATTGGGCCAATGCATCAAAGTTTTTACACCAGAATTCTAGAGTAAAAGCTCTGAAAAGTCGAAAAATTTATGTGCAACTCAGAGCTCCACCTGTATACATATTGTGACTTTTGGGATATTCCCGCCAGTGTTTCCAAAATCTGCCAAAATGGACGAAGCTGGGAAGGGGCATAGAGATCACCACTCGTCAAATTCATTACAATCAGCGGACACAAATCTCACTACAGCATCTGACTCCAGTCCGGCTCCTCATCAAGACCGCCAGGAACGCTAGTCTTGAAGAATAGTGTCCATTGGGCCCAATTTCTGACGATATTTATTAATGTCAGTTTTGGGGCATAAAATACCTTCAAATGTGGCGAGAATTTTGTGCAACTTGTAGTTGTAGATATGTTTTGTAGCTTTAGGCATTTTTACCCCAAAATCAGCCAATTTCACCAAAGTGGGCACAACTGGGGCAATATGGGACGTGGCAAAGCCCTCCTGTCTAATTCATCTAAAGTTACACTACGTTAATGGTGCCACTTGTCCCAGACGTGTCCTGCAGCCCCTGACCAAGATAACATTTGTCGGAGGCGCACACCAGTTTTATGATGCATCTAATACGTTCAGTGGGTGAGCCTCTTAATAAGTCAGGATCATCTTACTCCAGTGGTTCTGTTCATTAAAATTGGGGTACAAATAACCTGCCTAAATGATTCGGGCTCCATACAATGTGGAGGAAAAGGCCCTGCAATCAGAAGGGACTCAGCAGTCAGACCCCCACTGATCTAAACGTTATCACCTAATCGGTGGCAACTGGACCACCCATTTTATATTATCTATTTATGTAACAAGTTTTCAATTGGAATCACTTCAGAGAAATGTTCGTGTGTGAGGATAGTGTTACTCCTTAGCGGTTACGGTGCCCCTGATGCTTTGTGGATTTGAATTTAGCTAATTTATTTCAAATACCTTTAGCTCAATCTCGAGCCATGACAACTTGATGGATGATCGATCTTGTGCAAGCCCAGATAGCGGTGGCGAAGACCCTGGTGGACCGATCTTGATTGTAACAAGCCATCGGCTGACTGGTCTTCCTCTTCGCCTTGTTTTTCTATTCTCCCCACGATGATGTCCTTCTCCAGTGATCGCTCTCTTTGTGTGATGTTTCCAAAGTAGGCAAGTCATAGCTTGGTGATCCCTGCTTTGGGTGACATGTCTGCTGGTTTTACCATCACCCAACCTCCTGGATCCTCTAGTACTGGGCAGCGCAAATATTTCTGCCATTGTACGGACCACCTAGCAAGAATGTGGCTTCACTCCATCACTGGGCAATCTGAGGGTGTTTAGGAGGAACACTAGGGTACCCCATAACGAGCCCGTATCAGGAATATCAAGACAAAGAAGCTTTTCTCTTCAAATTAAATGGAATTGCAAACATTTTGTGTGATCTAACACAGCAAATTAATATTTAATGGCGGACAAACCCTTTAAGTGAAGCAGAGGCTGCGGTGTGAGCCTCCCGGCTGTCACACAGGAGGATTGCAGGGTGTTGGTGAGGGATAATTATGGGATGAGTCTCAGCACCGGGCTTCGCCTCCTCTTCCAGCCGCAGCAGCGCTGTTTATTTTAGACAAATCCTTGTCCTGGGGCCATGAAAAAAAATCTGCTCAGACAAGAAGAGCGAGAGCACAGCGGGCACAGCCTCACTGAATGGAGGTGTCCTCACATCCTAATAAAGCCCCGACCAACGGGTCACAAACAGTACCATGCTACTAATCTACAGAGAAGAGGACTCGGGGCGCCTCCGGTCCCATCCCTTGCCCCTAGTTCAGCCGCACTCTTAGGGGGCACACGCAGGAATGGGGGCAATACAGGTAGAAACTGCAGAACTTTTATGCAAATGAAAATTCAGTTCTGTAAAACTCGACAGAACTTTCTAATAAACTTTGTGTCATTTCCTCAGCATTATCTGTAACCTTTACAGATCTCCAGGGTCCGAGGGAGGCCGCAGCTCTCCAGCTGTTGTGGAACTACAACTCGCATCATGTCCTGCAGGAAGTGATTCACAACTGCTTTTATGATTCTTCTACAACTGACAGTACTTCCGCCATCTCTAGAAAATCTACCCTTTTATTACCAGCTCTGGCATCTCCCTTCTTTGATGTCTCCTCAGTGGAGGTTCCTCTGGCTGCACACACACATACACACACACACACACTGGCTGCATGCACACACACACACACACACACACACACACACACACACACTTGCTGCACACATCGGTTGTCCCGTGTCATTATTTACCAAAAATGGGCAGGGATCTCAGCCACAGGGGAGAAGGGGAACACTTCCAAAACTTGCTTTAGAAATGTTTCCAAGGTTGGAATATGACAATAGTAGAAAATCTGCCAGCTATTCAGACAAGAAAGCTTTGCCGCCATTCAGAAAACATCTGGAGAACACCTAATCAGGGCGATGTGACCCAGCCACACACTGGTATTATTGGGGCGACGGTCCCAGCTGGCCCTAACCCACAGACCACTGGAGACACGGTGCGGCCCATCAGCAGACCGCCCCCATTATGTAGCCCTCCCGGCTGGCATGGCTCGTTATTAGTGGCCACTATGTGAGCTGTGCCCCTACAGACCAGGATCATTCATTATTAGGGCTGGTTCCTTAGTGCCCATTCTGTAATGGTTAGATCACACAGGCGTATATTACTACCGTGGTGACAGCAGTGCTAGGACCAGTGGTTCGCATCATGCCTGCCCTAATAATGGTCCTCCCGGATTCTCCGTCCTATTATGTCACTGTCCATAATGACACAGCACATCGCGGCGAGGAGTCAGCGGAGCGCTGCCCCATATACAGGACAATGGGGTCATCCATGAGAATGAGCGCCCCTATAGCAGCTGTTGCCAGGCTCCGGACCTGTCACATCTAGCAGGAGGGCACCCAAATCATCAGGACAGTCAGGGCCGACCCAATGAGACCACCGATTATTTCTAGGAGTTTATATATACTTGGAGCCGGTATATTTAGGCATGGCTGAAAGCAGACACCCGAGAGAGCGCACGGGCAGGAAGTGTGCGGGGGGCTCATGTGCCCCATTAACAATTCCTTCCCCCCTTCCAAAAAATCATTATAAGCCATAGTCTTACCGGAGGGGGAGTACAGGGGTGTACCTGCCAGGGTGGGGGAAATCCCAGGACTCCCTGCAGTCACACCAGTGCCAGCCCGCCCTGCCATGCTGTGCCCAGCCCTGCCCTCTGTGTGCACCGACACTTACCCGGACGGGCGAGAGGTACAGGAGAAAAACACTCCACAAACTTTCCTGTGTCCACGGCAGCCTGGCCCACGTCACAGCAGCACAGCTGGCATCACCCAGTGGCACAGAGTGTGTCCTGCCAGCTCACACACCACATACCGGTACCGCCAGCTCCATTCTTCTCTCTTTCTTCTTTCCTCCCCACAGCTGTGGCTGCAACACCCGGGAGGTGACCCAATCACAGCCGCGCTTACTTTCCATCCATGGAAGGGGCAGGAAAGGGCGGGATAATTTATCTCCAGCTCCACTACCCCCTTCCGTCCCACCCATAGCTCTGTCACTGGCAGGCTCCCTCCTCCGAGTCCTCTGTAGCTGACTGTGCGAGGAGTGTGGACAGGGTGTATACAGACAGGGTGAATACAAGGTGTATACAGACAGGGTGTATACAGCCAGATGTGGAGGGTACAGTCAGAGGTGGAGTATACAGCCAGATGGAGTATACAGACAGATGGAGTATACAGACAGATGGAGTATACAGACAGATGTGGAGTATACAGACAGATGTGGAGTATACAGACAGATGTGGAGTATACAGACAGATGGAGTATACAGACAGATGTGGAGTATACAGACAGATGGAGTATACAGACAGATGGAGTATACAGACAGATGGAGTATACAGACAGATGGAGTATACAGACAGATGTGGAGTATACAGACAGATGGAGTATACAGACAGATGTGGAGTATACAGCCAAATGGAGTATACAGTCAGATGTGGAGTATACAGACAGATGTGGAGGGTACAGTCAGAGGTGGAGTATACAGACAGATGGAGTATACAGACATATGTGGAGTATACAGACAGATGTGGAATATACAGACAGATGGAGTATACAGCCAGATGTGGAGGGTACAGTCAGAGGTGGAGTATACAGACAGATGTGGAGTATACAGACAGATATGGAGTATACAGACAGATGTGGAGAATACAGACAGATGTGGAGAATACAGACAGATGTGGAGTATACAGACAGATGGAGTATACAGTCAGATGTGGAGTATACAGACAGATGGAGTATACAGACAGATGTGGAGGGTACAGTCAGAGGTGGAGTATACAGACAGATGTGGAGTATACAGACAGATGTGGAGTATACAGACAGATGTGGAGTATACAGCCAGATGGAGTATACAGCCAGATGGAGTATACAGCCAGATGTGGAGTATACAGCCAGATGTGGAGTATACAGACAGATGGAGTATACAGCCAGATGTGGAGGGTACAGTCAGAGGTGGAGTATACAGACAGATGTGGAGTATACAGACAGATGTGGAGTATACAGACAGATGTGGAGTATACAGACAGAGGTGGAGTATACAGACAGATGTGGAGTATACAGAGATGTGGAGTATACAGACAGATGGAGTATACAGACAGATGTGGAGTATACAGACAGATGTGGAATCTACAGACAGATGGAGTATACAGCCAGATGTGGAGGGTACAGTCAGATGTGGAGTATACAGACAGATGGAGTATACAGACAGATGGAGTATACAGACAGATGGAGTATACAGACAGATGGAGTATACAGACAGATGGAGTATACAGTCAGATGTGGAGTATACAGACAGATGGAGGAGTATACAGCCAGATGTGGAGTATACAGCCAGATGTGGAGTATACAGCCAGATGTGGAGTATACAGCCAGATGTGGAGTATACAGACAGATGGAGTATACAGTCAGATGTGCAGTATACAGACAGATGGAGTATACAGACAGAGGTGGAGTATACAGGCAGATGTGCAGTATACAGACATGTGGAGTATACAGACAGAGGTGGAGTATACAGGCAGATGTGCAGTATACAGACATGTGGAGTATACAGACAGAGGTGGAGTATACAGACAGATGTGGAGAATACAGACAGATGGAGTATACAGACAGATGTGGAGTATACAGACAGATGTGGAGTATACAGTCAGATGTGGAGTATACAGTCAGATGTGGAGGGTACAGTCAGAGGTGGAGTATACAGACAGATGGAGTATACAGACAGATGGGGAGTATACAGACAGATGTGGAGTATACAGACAGATGGAGTATACAGACAGATGGAGTATACAGACAGATGTGGAGTGTACAGACAGATGGAGTATACAGACAGATGGAGTATACAGCCAGATATGGAGTATACAGGCAGATGGAGTATACAGACAGATGGAGTATACAGACAGATGGAGTGTACAGACAGATGTGGAGGGTACAGTCAGAGGTGGAGTATACAGACAGATGGAGTATACAGACAGATGGAGTATACAGCCAGATGTGGAGTATACAGACAGATGGAGTATACAGACAGATGTGGAGGGTACAGTCAGAGGTGGAGTATACAGACAGATGGAGTATACAGACAGATGTGGAGTATACAGACAGATGTGGAGTATACAGAAAGATAGAGTATACAGACAGATGTGGAGTATACAGACAGATGGAGTATACAGCCAGATATGGAGTATACAGGCAGATGGAGTATACAGCCAGATGGAGTATACAGACAGATGGAGTATACAGACAGATGTGGAGGGTACAGTCAGAGGTGGAGTATACAGACAAATGTGGAGTATACAGACAAATGTGGAGTATACAGACAGATGGAGTATACAGTCAGATGTGCAGTATACAGACAGATGGAGTATACAGACAGAGGTGGAGTATACAGTCAGATGTGGAGTATACAGAGGTGGAGTATACAGTCAGATGAGTATACAGACAGATGTGCAGTATACAGACAGATGGAGTATACAGTCAGATGTGGAGTATACAGACAGATGTGCAGTATACAGTCAGATGTGGAGTATACAGATGTGCATTGTACAGTCAGATGTGCATTATACAGTCAGATGTGCAGTATACAGACAGATTTGCAGTATACAGTCAGATGTGGAGTATACAGACAGATGTAGAGTATACAGACAGATGGAGTATACAGTCAGATGTGGAGTATACAGACAGATGTGCATTATACAGCCAGATGTGGAGTATACAGCCAGATGTGGAGTATACAGCCAGATGTGGAGTATACAGACAGATGTGGAGTATACAGACAGATGTGGAGTATACAGTCAGATGTACAGTATACAGTCAGATGTGTAGTATACATCCAGATGTGTAGTATACAGCCAGATGTGCAGTATACAGACAGATGTGCAGTATACAGACAGATGTGCAGTATACAGACAGATGTGGAGTATACAGAGGTGGAGTGTACAGACAGATGTGCATTATACAGTCAGATGTGCAGTATACAGACAGATTTGCAGTATACAGTCATATGTGGAGTATACAGACAGATGTGGAGTATACAGACAGATGTGGAGTATACAGTCAGATGTGGAGTATAAAGACAGATGTGCATTATACAGTCATGTGGAGTATACAGCCAGATGTGGAGTATACAGCCAGATGTGGAGTATACAGCCAGATGTGGAGTATACAGTCAGATGTACAGTATACAGCCAGATGTGCAGTATACAGACAGATGTGGAGTATACAGTCAGATGTGGAGTATACAGAGGTGGAGTATACAGTCAGATGAGTATACAGACAGATGTGCAGTATACAGACAGATGGAGTATACAGTCAGATGTGGAGTATACAGAGGTGGAGTGTACAGACAGATGTGCATTATACAGTCAGATGTGCAGTATACAGACAGATTTGCAGTATACAGTCAGATGTGGAGTATACAGTCAGATGTGGAGCATACAGTCAGATGTGGAGTATACAGACAGATGTGGAGTATACAGACAGATGGAGTATACAGTCAGATGTGGAGTATACAGTCAGATGTGGAGTATACAGACAGATGTGCATTATACAGTCAGATGTGGAGTATACAGACAGATGTGGAGTATACAGCCAGATGTGCAGTATACATCCAGATGTGGAGTATACAGACAGAGGTGGAGTATACAGTCAGATGTACAGTATACAGTCAGATGTGCAGTATACAGACAGATGGAGTATACAGTCAGATGTGGAGTATACAGAGGTGGAGTATACAGTCAGATGAGTATACAGACAGATGTGCAGTATACAGACAGATGGAGTATACAGTCAGATGTGGAGTATACAGACAGATGTGCAGTATACAGACAGATTTGCAGTATACAGTCAGATGTGGAGTATACAGAGGTGGAGTGTACAGACAGATGTGCATTATACAGTCAGATGTGCAGTATACAGTCAGATGTGGAGCATACAGTCAGATGTGGAGTATACAGTCAGATGTGGAGTATACAGACAGATGTGGAGTATACAGACAGATGGAGTATACAGTCAGATGTGGAGTATACAGACAGATGTGCATTATACAGTCATGTGAAGTATACAGACAGATGTGGAGTATACAGACAGATGTGGAGTATACAGACAGATGTGGAGTATACAGACAGATGGAGAATACAGTCAGAGGTGGAGTATACAGACAGATGTGCATTATACAGTCAGATGTGGAGTATACTGACAGATGTGCAGTATACAGTCAGATGTGGAGTATACAGACACATGTGCAGCATACAGTCAGATGTGGAGTATACAGTCAGATGTGGATTATACAGCCAGATGTGGAGTATACAGCCAGATGTGGAGTATACAGCCAGATGTGGAGTATACAGATAGAAGTGGAGTATACAGACAAAAGTGGAGTATACAGACAGATGTTGAGTATACAGACAGATGTTGAGTATACAGACAGATGTTGAGTATACAGACAGATGTTGAGTATACAGACAGATGTTGAGTATACAGACGGAGTATACAGTCAGATGGAGTATACAGTCAGAGGTGGAGTATACAGAGGTGGAGTATACAGTCAGATGTGCAGTATACAGTCAGATGTGCATTATACAGCCAGATGTGCATTATACCGTCAGATGTGCAGTATACCGTCAGATGTGGAGTATACCGACAGATGTGGAGTATACAGACAGATGTGGAGTATACAGACTGATGTGGAGTATACAGATGAGGAGTATACAGACAGATGTGGAGGGTACAGTCAGATGTGGAGTATACAGACAGATGTGAAGTATATAGACAAATGGAGTATACAGTCAGATGTGAAGCATACAGTCAGATGTGGAGTATACAGAGGTGGAGTATACAGTCAGATGTGGAGGCTACAGTCAGATGGGGAGTATACAGACAGATGTGGAGTATACAGACAGATGTGGAGTATACAGTCAGATGTGAAGTATACAGACAGATGTGGAGTACACAGACAGATGGAGTATACAGTCAGAGGTGGAGTATACAGACAGATGTGCATTATACAGTCAGATGTGTAGTATACAGTCAGATGTGTAGTATACAGCCAGATGTGCAGTATACAGCCAGATGTGGAGCATAGACAGATGTGGAGTATACAGACAGATGTGAAGTATACAGTCAGATGTGGAGTATACAGACAGATGGAGTATACAGTCAGATGTGCAGTATACAGCCAGATGTGCAGTATACAGCCAGATGTGTAGCATACAGACAGATGTGGAGTATACAGACAGAAGTGTAGTATACAGAGGTGGAGTATACAGTCAGATGAGTATACAGCCAGATGTGGCGTATACAGACAGATGTGGCATATACAGACAGATGTGGCATATACAGCCAGATGTGGCATATACAGCCAGATGTGTAGCATACAGCCAGATGTGTAGCATACAGACAGATGTGGAGTATACAGACAGAAGTGTAGTATACAGAGGTGGAGTATACAGTCAGATGAGTATACAGCCAGATGTGGCGTATACAGCCAGATGTGGAGTATACAGACAGATGTGGAGTATACAGACAGATGTGAAGTATACAGTCAGATGTGGAGTATACAGACGGATGTGGAGTATACAGTCAGATATGGACTATACAGCCAGATGTCGAGCATACAGACAGATGTGGAGCATACAGACAGATGTGGAGCATACAGACAGATGTGGAGCATACAGTCAGATGTGGAGTATACAGACAGATGTGAATCATACAGACAGATGTGGAGTATACAGACAGAAGTGGAATATACGGTCAGATGTGCATTATACAGTCAGATGTGCATTATACAGTCAGATGTGCATTATACAGTCAGATGTGCAGTATACAGTCAGATGTGCAGTATACAGACAGATGTGGAGTATACAGTCAGATGTGGAGTATACAGTCAGATGTGGAGTATACAGTCAGATGTGGAGTATACAGACAGATGTGGAGTATACAGACAGATGTGCATTATACAGTCAGATGTGGAGTATACAGCCAGATTTGGAGTGTACAGTCAAATGTGGAGTATACAGCCAGACGTGGAGTATACAGATGTGGAGTATACAGATGTGGAGGGTACAGTCAGATGTGGAGTATACAGATAGATGTGAAGTATATAGACAAATGGAGTATACAGTCAGATGTGAAGTATACAGACACATGTGGAGTATACAGTCAGTTGTGGAGGCTACAGTCCGTTGTGGAGGCTACAGACAGATGTGGAGTATACAGACAGATGTGGAGTATACAGACAGATGTGGAGTACACAGACAGATGTGGAGTACACAGTCAGATGTGGAGTATACAGTCAGATGTGGAGTATACAGTCAGATGTGGAGTATACAGTCAGATGTGGAGCATACAGACAGATGTGGAGTATACAGAGGTAGAGTTTACAGTCAGATGTGGAGGCTACAGACAGATGTGGAGTATACAGACAGATGTTAAGTATACAGACAGATATGAAGTATACAGTCAGATGTGAAGTATACAGTCAGATGTGAAGTATACAGTCAGATGTGGAGTATACAGTCAGATGTGGAGTATACAGACAGATGGAGTATACAGACAGAAGTGCAGTATACAGTCAGATATGCAGTATACAGCCAGACATGGACGAGTCAGCGTCGCCTCATGTATGAGTTACAGTCAGGCATGCTGTATGTTCCTGTAAATATCACTATTATACAGTATATAAAAGTACATGTCAAGTTGCAGCATTGTTTCTCTTGTGGTCATGTATATTGCATTCATGTTTTAATGTCCCCCACCCCCTACATTCCTTCTTCCCCTCCTCCCACTCTCCCAAGTCTTCCCATTTCTTACATGCCTTTCTTAGCCCTGGAAGGAGTTGTGTAGAAGAAGTAACATGCACACGTCTCTATTAGTTTTGTGTGTAAACAGTAAATCTATAATATATACACATAAATAAATACAGACACACAAAACTAAGAGAACTGCAGGTCTGTGCTCCAATCAGTCCCTGATCATTTATATTTTGGGGACACAAGGTTGGGGAGGTGTTGTATACCATCCTCCGGTCTATACATATAGGTTGTGTGTATAGGTTGTCCATATCATAAGCCATAAGCAAATACTAAGTACATTCCTTGTCAGCGGCTACAAGATCCCTGCTCGGGGTCTGACTGCAGGAGAATGCAGTGTCTCAGGCCACCAGCTTCCCATGATGGATATTTATAGGATACTAGCTGAAGAGCCCAGCACTGCCCGGGCATAGTAACTAACTGTGGTTAGTTATAACAAATTATAATTAACCTCCATCCCATAGTCCCATGCCCATATACCCATCACACATCCTCCATCCCATAGCCCCATGCCCATATACCCATCATACATATCCACGATCCCATAGGCCCGTGCCCATATACCCATCACACATCCTCCATCCCATAGTCCCATGACCATATACCTATCATACATATCCTCCATCCCATAGGCCCGTGCCCATATACCCATCATACATATCCTCCATCCCATAGTCCCATGCCCATATACCCATTATACATATTCACGATCCCATAGGCCCGTGCCCATATACCCATCATACATGTCCTCCATCCCATAGTCGAGTGCCCATATACCCATCACACATACTCCATCCCATAGTCCCATGCCCATATACCCATCACACATCCTCCATCCTATAGTCCCATGCCCATATACCCATCATACACATTTGCCATCCCATAGTCGAGTGCCCATTTACCCATCACACATCCTTCATCTCATAGTCCCATGCCCATAATGTATACCCATCATACATATCCGCCATCCCATAGTCTCGTGCCCATATACCCGTCATACATATCCTCCATCCCATAGGCCCGTGCCCATATACCCGTCATACATATCCTCCATCCCATAGTCCAGTGCCCATATACCCATCATACATATCCTCCATCCCATAGTCCAGTGCCCATATACCCATCACACATCCTCCATCCCATAGTCAACCATTATGACATCATAATGAGCGGCGGGGCTTGCAACCTATGATGACATCAGCGTCGCCATGGCAACCATTATGACATCATAATGAGGGGCGGGGCTTGATACACACACACTTTTTCCCCAGTATGTAGATAGGGGTAAAATTGTTTGGTGAATTGGAACGCGCGGGGTTAAAATTTTGCCTCACAACATAGCCTAGGACGTTCTCGGGGTCCAGACGTGTGACTGTGCCAAATTTTGTGACTGTAGCTGCGACGGTGCGGATGCCAATCCCAGACACACACACACACACACACACACACACACACACATACATACATACATACACACACACATACATACATACATACATACATATACATACATACATATACACACACACACACATACATACATACATACATACATACACTTGAGCTTTATATATTAGATTGATTGTTCCCAGTGGTCGGACTTCTACTAATTCCAAGAATAGGAGTGTCCTGTCCCCCGCATATAGGGGGTCTTCAATCAGACCCCCAAAAATTGCAGGACAAAAAGCGCTCCCATCCCTATGTGACTGCCCAGAGGTTTCTGCCACTGCCATTGAAAAGTCAGTCACTGATCCTCTGCTCGAATGTCGGATTTTCAGTATCAGACATCTCTGAGCAGTGCCAAAGGGACTGAGGTTTTCAGAGAGCTTTTATAGAGTTTCCATAGGGAAATCATTGCCCATTAAACATCATAGACTGCCGCAATTTGGACATTCACTCCTCATATAGTTGAAAGAAATCCGCTTTAGAATTTTTGATGAAGTTACAGCAAACAAATGAGACGTGTGGTGTGTGAGATTTTTGATAAAATCTTTTCCCCTTTGTTGATATAATAATAAGCTGTAGTTTTGCATGAATAAAATTCAGATTTCAAATCCAGAGCACATCTGCCCTATGTGAACAGAAAATCTCTGTGTTTACCTGTCAGATCCCTGATAGCGGCATTAAATGATGTTATTGGGTGTCTGAGCATGCACCAGCACCTATCAGCCCCCCATGACATGATCACAGGTGCAGCCAGAAGCTGCTGAAGACCCCTGCTGCTGCCATCTTGGTCCTCCTCTCTGAAGCTCTGCTATACACTGACCTTCAAAAGAGACTGTGATTACTGATGGTAACATCTGGCACACTGACCAAGCACTGACGAAACCAAAACACAGCCATGTTACATATGAGAGAAATCACTGACGTCTGAATAAGACCTACAGCAAAATCATTAACAATAGAGGAGAGTCCCATACAAATGTCAATATGGGAAACAACATCATCACAGCAGACAACTGGTCTTACAATACCATGGGGCGTGTGATGACTACACAATGGCTCCTCGATGACCAAATGACCATTCAGCCCAAGATAACATTCAGGTGGGCAACAATAATCCACCAAACCAGCTACAAAGATTAAACCGCAGGCTCTAGTTGTGCTCTGCCCATCCTGATCCGCAGGCTCTAGTCACGCTCTGCACACCCTGACCCGGAGACCCTAGTCACGCTCTACCCACCCTGACCCGGAGACCCTAGTCACGCTCTACCCACCCTGACCCGGAGACCCTAGTCACGCTCTTCCCACCCTGACCCGGAGACCCTAGTCACGCTCTACCCACCCTGACCCGGAGACCCTAGTCACGCTCTACCCACCCTGACCCGGAGACCCTAGTCACGCTCTACCCACCCTGACCCGGAGACCCTAGTCACGCTCTACCCACCCTGACCCGGAGACCCTAGTCACGCTCTACCTACCCTGATCCAGAGACCCTAGTCATGCTCTACCCATTCTGATCCGCAGGTTCTAGTAATGCTCTGCACACCCTGATCCGCAGGCCTTAGTCACGCTCTACCCACCCTGACCCGGAGACCCTAGTCACGCTCTACCCACCCTGACCCCGAGACCCTAGTCACGCTCTACCCACCCTGACCCCGAGACCCTAGTCACGCTCTACCCACCCTGACCCCGAGACCCTAGTCACGCTCTACCCACCCTGACCCCGAGACCCTAGTCACGCTCTACCCACCCTGACCCCGAGACCCTAGTCACGCTCTACCCATTCTGATCCGCAGGTTCTAGTAATGCTCTGTCCACCCTGATCCGCAGGCCTTAGTCGTTCTCTGCTCGCTCTGAACCGCAGGCCCTAGTCACGCTCTACCCACCCTGACCCGGAGACCCTAGTCACGCTCTACCCACCCTGACCCGGAGACCCTAGTCACGCTCTACCCACCCTGACCCGGAGACCCTAGTCACGCTCTACCCATTCTGATCCGCAGGTTCTAGTAATGCTCTGCACACCCTGATCCGCAGGCCTTAGTCGTTCTCTGCTTGCTCTAAACCGCAGGCCCTAGTAGGGCTCTACCCACCCTGACCCGGAGACCCTAGTCTCGCTCTACCCATCCTGATCCGCAGGCTCTAGTAATGCTCTGCCCACCCTGACCCGGAGACCCTAGTTACGCTCTGCCCACCCTGACCCGGAGACCCTAGTCACGCTCTGCCCACCCTGACCCGGAGACCCTAGTCACGCTCTACCCACCCTGACTCGGAGACCCTAGTCACGCTCTACCCACCCTGACCCGGAGACCCTAGTCACGCTCTACCCACCCTGACCCGGAGACCCTAGTCACGCTCTACCCACCCTGACCCAGAGACCCTAGTCACGCTCTACCCATTCTGATCCGCAGGTTCTAGTAATGCTCTGCACACCCTGATCCGCAGGCCTTAGTCGTTCTCTGCTTGCTCTGAACCGCAGGCCCTAGTAGTGCTCTACCCACCCTGACCCGGAGACCCTAGTCTCGCTCTACCCATCCTGATCCGCAGGCTCTAGTAATGCTCTGCCCACCCTGATCCGCAGGCCTTGGTCATTCTCTGCTCACTCTGAACCGCAGGCCCTAGTCCTGCTCTGCCCACCCTGAACCGGAGGCCCTAGTCGTGCTCTGCCCACCCTGAACCGCAGTTATAAATGTTTTAGAAGCCAAAGCAAAAGCTGCCATTCCACCTGACTGCTGTAATTTCCTAAGTAATTCCACGCGGAACATATCAGAATCACTAAATCCCTCAGCTGAAACGTCATTTCCCTTCTAGAATGGCCCTGCAAATGCAATACGTTGGGTTGGCCAGATCATCCTCAGGCCCAGCACAATAGTCAGAAAACATGGATCTCATGTAAAAAAACCAGCAAACCAACATTTTCTAGTTCCATAACATGTCATGTTTCCTGTCCTCAGCCATCACTGATATTTTCCAGGGTTTATAATTGCATACATAGATGGAATCACCGAGTCCAGTACAAATACTGTGAATCTGCCTTGGATTATCAGATTACATACGCTGACCCTCGTGGGACTGAGTGAGGCCTTCAGAACGTTCACGAGTGAAGACACAGAAAATAATATTGTCTTAATAAATGCCCTCCAGCAATGTTTTATAATGTCGTGTAGTCTATTGGTAAAGAATAATGTAGGATATGTTGCGTGTACACCTCTCTTGGTTGATGCATCATGTATGGGCTGTCCGCCATCTTCATTCTTGCAGACTACATACAGACTACATGTGCCATGATGCCAGTCTCAGTATATTGTTCTTGCTCCTATCTAATGGCAGCCAGTGGTAAATCAGTGAGGAAGAGCTGTTGCCCCTGAGTCTCAGTGTATGCTAATTCATACCTCCCAACCACCAACCATCCTGGACAGTCTTCAATTTGGCTAGCTGTCCTGGGATGTTGAGGCTATGCCACGATTACAACTGCGTCTGGGTCCGCAGAACACAGATACAACTGTGGAGGCACAGGTAATGGGGGAGCAAGGAGCCGACGTCCTTGCTCCACCATTCCATATAGGAAAAGCCTGAAGATCCAGCAAGGTGCCAAACTAGATGGCAGGAGAGACAAGTAACATAGGAGCAGCAGGCAGGGAAGTGACAGGTAATTGTGGTTCTCCTGTGTTGTGGGGCTATGGGGGACTAACTGGAGCATCATAATGTATCTGGGGGAATATACTATGTAGAAAAGTGCTGTGTGTGGAGCATCATGCTGTATGTGGAGGGCTGTGAGGGAATGTGCTATGCGGGGGACATCATACTTTCTGTGGTGGAATGTAATTTGTGAGGGTATCATACTGTATGCTGGGGTTGTGGAGGCATTTTGTGTAGTGTGGGTTATTATGGGAACATCATACTCTATGTGGAGTATTATATGAGATCTCGTACTGAGTGGGGGGAGCTGTGAGGCCATCATAATGTGTGGCGGGGGTAGGGTAATGGACTGTGGAGAGTATCATACTATACATTGGGGGATTTAGTGTATGTGGGTATCACAGTGTGTGTGTGGGTTGTGGGGATATACTGTATGTGGTGTCATCATACTGCGAGGGGCTGTGGGAGAATGTACTATGTTGAGGGCTTCATAGTTTATGTAGTTTAAAATCATAATACTGTGTGGGTGCAGTGGTGTTGGGACATCAAATTGTTTGTGGGGAACTGTAGGCAGAGTCTCAGTGTATCCTGTGTGATGTATACTGCAGTCTCAGTGAATCCTAAGTGATAGATACAGCAGTTTCAGTGTATCCTATGTGATGTATACAGTAGAGATACAGTGTATCCTATGTGATGTATACAGCAGTCTCAGTATATCCTATGTGATCTATACAGTAGCGTCTCAGTGTATCCTATGCAATATATAGAGCAGTTTCAGTGTATCCTATGTGATATATACAGCAGAATCTCAGTGTACCCTATGTGATGTACACAGCAGTCTCAGTGAATCCTATGTGATGTATACAGCAGAGTTGTGATGTATTCAGCAATCTCAGTGTATCCTATGTGATATACAGCAGTTTTCAGTGTGTCCTATGTGGTGTATATATCAGAATCTCAGTGTATCCTATGTGATATATATAAACAGTAGTCTCAGAGTATCTTACGTGATGTATACAGAGCAGTCTGAGTGCATCCTATGTGATATATAAACAGTAGTCTCAGTATATCCTATGTGATGTATACAAAGCAGTCTGAGTGTATCCTTTGTGATATACAGCAGAGTCTCAGTGTATCATATGTGATGTATACTGCAGCATTCTCAGTGCATCCTCTGTGATGCATATAGCAGTTTCAGTGTATTCTATGAGATGTATACAGCAGAGTCTCAATGAATCCTATGTTATGTATATGGCAGAGTTTCAGCAGTGTATCCTATGTGATGTATACAGATTTCTTAGTGTATCCTATGTGATGTATATACAGCAGTTTCAGTGTATCCTGTGTGATGTAGACTTCAGAATATCTGTTTCCTATGTGATATATATACAGCAGAGTCTCTATGTCTCCTATGTGATATACAGTATATATGAAGATATGCTATTTACTTTAAGCATGACCCTCATTTTATATATGAACAATTCGATAATATATTTTTTAACTATTTATGGTGTTTTCCATATGTACAGTACTGTGCAAAATTTTAAGAAGGTGTGTGTGGATAAAATGCTGCACAGTGAAATGGCTTTCAAAAATAGAAGTGTTACTAGTTTATTTTTATCAATTAATAAAATGCTAAGTGAATGAACAAAAGAGAAATAAAAATAAAATCAATCTTTGGTGTGATCGCCCTTTCATTCAAAACAGCATCAAAGCGTCACTCCTTCCCCTTCTTGTACTTATTAGAAGGAGAAACACAAGAGCACGCTATAAATCCCATATAGAAAAGTACAATTTTTATTATTATATTAGTAACAAAAGTACAAAAACGGATAACAACAGATGTGCTCATAAATAGTATGGACAATATGTCCCATAACCCAACCTCACACCCCCCCAGAATGGAAAAACCAGGTGGATGTATACCGTGAACCTTAGGTCATGTCTTAGATCAAAATACCAGCCCAGCAGATCTGAAATAAACTAAGTAGCAAGAACCAAATCCGTTCATGCAAATACCCACTCACAGTAAGAGTCAGAAAGATAGAGCCGGCGCTGGCCAGGATCAAAAAATCATATCAGAGGACCAAGGAACAACTCACCGGGGAGGGGAGGAGGAAGGGGTCCAACAGTGGGGCCTCCGACGCGCATTTCGTGACGTCCCCCGCCGCTTTATCAAGGAGGTAAAGCGGCGGGGGACGTCGCAAAACGCGCGTCGGAGGCCCCACTGTTGGACCCCTTCCTCCTCCCCTCCCCGGTGAGTTGTTCCTTGGTCCTCTGATATGATTTTTTGATCCTGGCCAGCGCTGGCTCTATCTTTCTGACTCTTACTGTGAGTGGGTATTTGCATGAACGGATTTGGTTCTTGCTACTTAGTTTATATCAGATCTGCTGGGCTGGTATTTTGATCTAAGACATGACCTAAGGTTCACGGTATATATCCACCTGGTTTTTCCATTCTGGGGGGTGTGAGGTTGGGTTATGGGACATATTATCCATACTATTTATGAGCACATCTGTTATTATCCGTTTTTGTACTTTTGTTACTAATATAATAATAAAAATTGTACTTTTCTATATGGGATTTATAGCGTGCTCTTGTGTTTCTCCTTCTAATAATTATATGCTTTGAGTTTACGCCTGGGGTGTTGGAGCTTGGTTGTTCCTTGTCTCCTCATCACCCTTTACTTATGGGACATTCGTTGTCATCCCTTCTTGTACTTGTACACAGTTCTTAAAGGAACTCATCAGGAAGGTTGTTCCAAACATCTTGGAGAGCTACCCACAGATCCTCTGTGGATGTAGACTTATGCATATCATTCTGTCTGCAATCCTGACCAAATCCCCAACTGCATCTGGTATAATGCACATATTCAGATGTATGGGCCTATGACAGGTCACTGATCCCTCACTGACCTGCCCCCTGTTTTACATACTGAATATATTATGTATTTTAAAAAAATCACATTCAGCAGGCAGGCGCCAGCGGCGGTGCCTGCGCTGCAGCATGATCGCATCTATAATATGCATGAAATTATTTTATTTAGTGATATATATTTATTCTGAAAAAAAAATTCTGTCTCAAAACTGTGCCGGCCTTGCTTGTGCAGTAACATCTATTTGCGAGCCGTAGCATCATACTGTGCGAATATGAGTGTTTTATGTAACTGTGACCACTATGTACTATGGACCATGTGAGGATGTCACTCCAATGTAAACCTAATGTTCTGGCACAAATTCTATGCTTTCTGTCTACCTTTACTCAAGGAAGAGTAAAAATGCGGCACATACTTTTGGCCAAATGTGCAACATTTTTATGCTAAGTGCCTGAGCGCACTCTTTTTTTTTTTTTTTGTATGTTGAGGCATGTAACAACTGCCCTGTATCAATGTGACCACAAGCCTTGTGTCGGTGCCGCTGCCACTATTGTGGAGGGGTCTCCATTTGGGGGCCCGGCTGCTGGACCACATATCTATGCCGCATTCCCGTTAGTCGTGGTCTCTCACATGTAGACGGGGTGAGGGGCGCCCCCTGTTTGTCTTCCGTTCGGAGTAATCGCGATTACCCGGTGAGCTCAGACGTATTCCCAGAATTCTCTCTCTTATTATACTTTGCATTTTGAGATTTATCTTCACTATAATGTTTTTCCAAAATGGCAGAGTTTTCCCATTTGAGTCTCTTCTGGCAGCCTGCCAGCCACTCCGGCACATTACAGCGTCATCCATTTGCTAAAGTACCATTATCATGATAATATAGGACAGATGGGTGAGCTGTGGCCTGATGTCTCCCTTCTATTCACAATGTAGAGCAGGGGGCTGGCAGCGTGAAGTCCACACATCAGCACCATTGTCTTACAGGATCTTCTCCTAGCATTGCCTGGAGAGCGGCTAGACCATGGTGGATGGGTTTACTGGAGCTTATGTTGGGCAAGATGCAAATGTGGTCTGTAGACAGACTGGCAGACACCGAAAGAGATGTTCAGGGTTGTGTTTGTTACATCCCTTTAAACCCAAATGAGACCACAATCTACAAAGTTAGACTTATGGATTTCTGTGGATTTGCTGAATACATACACGGTCACATGAGAGAATCGCAGCACAGGTGCGGAAAAGACGGGGAACTTAATTTCTCCATTTTCTCCATTGTCTCTGTCCATGTAAATCGGTCTACACTCGGTTGACATCTGAGTGCAGTGCAATGTTTAACATAGATTTGTATGGGTGCATGATCCGATCTGCGGAGCCACTCGCAGCATGCTGTGATTGTTGTCTCATGCTGAATCATGCCACTTTAGTATTGAAGATAATCGCAGACCAGCACTGCCCCATAGTATAACATTGATCTAAATGCTATGGAAAAAGACATCGGAAAACACTCCGCTGAGTTATATTCTCGTGTGAGCGAGTCCTCTGACTAAGCTCTTCAATATAGAGGCTGGCATTTAAAGTAATTATCAAAACTACAGCAAGAAGTCCAGTCAGTGATGTTGTTGTTCATCCTTCATAGTCAAAGATGACCATGACTTCAGGGTTTAGAGGAGGATCAGTGACTGAGGGTCCGGAGGTGACTGATGAGGCCAAACCTGGCCCTGAAGGCTCGCCCACATAGAGACATCAGTGACTAGATGTGGTCAGGACAGTAGATACCGCTTGTGCCATCTTGCTTTCCTTTTGCCTCAGATTCTCCTACTTTCAGCGGCACGTGCTCCTGAGGTGATCCCACCTCGCCAAGCTGGACCATCCAGGGAAGCTTCTCCCATTCGTTGATGTCGACCATCAGAGGCAGTCTTTGTACCGTTTCCTATGTCCCCCGACTGACAGTTCTCCGTACAGCAGGTGTTTAGGCAATGGGCTGTCTGGCCTCCTGACCACAAGTGCAGCCCACCTGGCTAGGGCTTTCAGCAGGAGGGTGTAGGCGCTGCAGAGCCCGGCATGTTCCAGGATTGCCGTGTCGAGGACTTTGTCTTGTCACCTGATGTGGAGAAGTCTGCAGAGACAGCTCAGGTGAAAGTGGTTGAGCTGGTATCAGGTTCTCTGTCCCTAGTTTATGTTTCCCTCAGTTTGAGAAGAATATCCGCCATACTGTGCATACAGTACATAGACACATACAGCAGCATTTGGCAGTGCCTGCTGCCATCCAGAAGAACCAGCGCAGGGCTTATTCCAATACACTGACCTCCGGCTAGGACAGATCATCTTGGGCACATATATTTTATTTTACTGGATGCTGCTAGTGGTATCAAGGAAAAAATGTGGACATTCAACATACTGTATATATTTTTCCACAGAGGATTTCTAAACCATCCATTTAATGTCACCTTATGTCCACATCCAGACGTATGCCTAAATCGTGATGTGCCCAGCCTGTATGAACAGTGACGTATAATTGTGGGTACTGCTCTCTCCAGTCTGCCAACAAGCATGTCACGGGTCATTTAATAACATGTTTCTAAAGCCCGACCGCTGTAATCTGTGTGCAGGGAGCGATCTGTAACAGATCTACAGCAGATTATTCACTGCACACACTCTGCCATTCTTCTCGGCAGCATGAGGTTTGTTTACACAGGACGAAGTGCTGCCGACAACATGTGTTCAGACTGCACCATTATCGTGAAATGAGTGTTCCTATTAATACTCGTTCCCAATAATGGCGCAGGGTAGATGTACGATTACTGCACCGCTACAGCCGGCAGACAGACAAGGAGGGAGCAGAGGTCTTGCAGCATGGCACTATAGTGTACAGTCTATTTCTTCCGACTACGGGCATTCTGTACGGGCCACTCGTATAAATGTGGCGCCCCCAGGAGTATGGTCGCCACACTCGCATTGCCTTCCTCCAGGGAGGGTGATGTCAGGCTTGGAAGCAATGAAGGGTCTCTCTAGCAGTTAACCATGTCAGGCAACACGGTTCCCACTCCTGGCCAGCAGAGTGAGCTCTGAACCAATACTAAGGGGAAGAACTTCTCTCTGGGGGCCAGGAGGGGAAATTAGTCAGTTAGTGTGAGGAGGGCAAAGAGTGTAGATGTGGCGCCCCTGAGGCTCAGTCACCACAGAGGTACTGCACCTCCTCCTGAGGTGCTGTGCCCCACCATCCAGGTAAGGTGAAGACTCCTGACCACGCTCCAACACCTGCACCCCACACCACAAAGTAGTGTAGCAAAGCACCTTCGGCGGCTCCCTGCTTGGAACACGAAGCGTGCTGGGAGGCGGGTGGAGTTAGTTTACATTACAAGGATCGGGAAGAGTTTAGGATTAGAGGTCAGTTGGTTAGGGAGTTGGAGGGAAGAAGATCCCCGGAGAGAGGGATAGATGGATGGAAGTGCTGCAGCAGATCCCAGTGACCTGGGAAGAGAGAGAGCAACATAGACTGAAAGCCTGATTCTCCATAGAAGGAAAGATTAGTACGGAACGTGAGGAGTAAAAGAGAACACAGGACGTGGGTTAGAAGAGAACCCTTCCTAGAAGTTCTAATCGCAAGGCCGGGTCCCGGTCCCCGAGGTGGTACGGATACTAATGGTCCTGCAGCAGACACCGGAGGAATAGAAGTAGTGACCACTTTATTCCCACACAAGACTTGGGGGCACAACAGCAACTGGATAGTGAGCCGGGATTTAGTAGCAAGGAGTCCCCGAAGCAGGCTACAGCTGTCTGCCGTACAATTAGAGTTCATAAGAACATCAGACAGGAGGCACTCCAGTGTAACTCAGTACTAGGAGTACTTCACTTAAAGGCGCTATAAGAGGAGACGTTCAGAAAGACACATGTTGGTGGAGTGTTGGAAAGGAGTATTCCATCTGGCCTGGAGGTTGACTGAGTCCCTGACCCGGAGGACACGGCACGGAGGCAGGCACCTGTTTGTACAACAGACTGTGAATAAAGCTTTGGAACTACATGCCCTGGTGTCCTCCACTTATTCCCTGCGCCAACTTGTCCAGCACTGCTACCCCCTCTGCGCCTGAGACTACACCATCTACGTGTCACTTCACTTACTCTGCCCTGGAACTACAGCCCTGCCTGTGGAGGGCTATAACATCACTGCTGCACCACACCATCTGTCCTAGAGGATCTGTCTGCAGCGTCGGCTTACATCTTCATTGCCGAACATCACAGGTGGCGTCACGAATCACTTATAAACTTTCACTACCATAAGCACACTGAAACAACCCCTTTTAACAATGGGCGCCCAGGGCCACGGGCCGGGTCACAGCTGCCATGACATCTCCCATTGAAGCTCATCGGGCCCGGTACCGAGTACCCCACCGCCCTGGGTGTGAGAGCGTCCCATAAACGTGTGGAGAGAAGCTGGAGTTTGAGCTGAGGATAGAGAGCTACCTTCCAGTGATAGTGCATGATCTGGAGCCTGGTCTCCACGGTTGTAAGGATACTGAAGGTCCTGCAACAGAAACCAGAGGAATATGAAGCTGTAAATGCTCTATTCCCACCTAAGACTCGGAGGCACAACAGCGACAGGTGAGCCAAGAGAGAGAGAGGGCTACAGCTGTCTGCCATACGAGGTAGATCCAAAAGGGAAGAAGGAGGAACGTCAGTGTAACACAGTGCTGCATGTACCTCAAGTAAGCGCTAGAGAGGAGACTACACAACCCATCTGAGAGAGAGATTCCTAAGTTGCTTCCAGGCTAATCATCTCCTGTGCCATCTGTAATCTGGACCCTGGACTGCACTTACAAAGTAAAGGTAAAGAAACTACATTCTGCTGTGTCCTTGCCTTCTTTCTGCAACTTCTTCAGCACTGCTACAACTCTGTGCCAGACACTGCACCCTCTTCCTCAATACCTATTCTCTTCATCTACTCTGCCCTGGGACTACAGCCCTGCCTGTGGAGGGCTATAACATCACCGCTGCACCCCACCATCTGTCCCAGAGGATCTGTCTACAGCATCGGCTTAACACCTCCTTTGCCGAACACCACAGGTGGCGTCACAAATCACTCATAAACTTTATTTCTTCACTCAAATCCTCTTTTACATGGGCGCCCAGGGCCATGGACCGGGTCTCCGCTGCTGTGACATTCCCCTCTGAAGGACCGGCCCGATACCGATTACCCCACAGCCCTGGGAGGGCGACCCATAAACACTGACTGCTTTCTATACATCACTGCCGGAGAATGTAATCTGAAAACTAACACCACAATCTCTGCACATGTCACTAAATCTTGGAGGTGCTTTCCTAAGCAAATATGGAAATGTCTTATTAAGCATCTGTATACCCTACATACATTAAGCATACGCTCTGAAGCAGCATCACCAGTTTCCTGATCTCCCATTCACGTGAATGGAAAGAGCAGCACAGCCCGGGCCCCTTTCCATTCCAGGGCCCCGCTCTAAAGATGGATAGAGGGACACTCATGGCATCAGGTGCAGTTATGCCAGAAATGTCTAAGATGGTACAGTCCCTTCACTTTTTGCCGCAGTTCTTTCCATACAAGCACATAGAGACTGAATGTTTTGTTTCCGTTCACACCAAACAATGTCTTGATAATTGTCCAGACTAGCTAATACTTTGCTCTGCATAATTTCGATGATGACTTTCCTGGTGAGATCACAGCAAAGGTATTCTTGTTCTAACATTCCCATAGAGATAAGACTTATAAACATATGTAATCATCTATTCTAGGCACACATCCATTTTCCTGGCTCTAAAAAAAAACCTTGAAATGTTTACCTCAATTATTAAGTGGTAAAAAAATTGATGGTTTTCAATACCTTTAAGATGGTTGTCAGGATTTAGGGTACAAGTCTGCTGTCACTCTATGTACCTGCAGAGTTGTGAACCCTAGCACGCACATACATGATAAGCATACACGTGATCACATACAGACTAGACGTTCAGGGCATCGCTCAATGCAAGTGTACTAAGTGAGGCCGGACACGTCTAATTGGAATGTGGCCGGAAGTATGCAAATCACATACTTTCAGAGACATGACTGTGGCGCCCCCAGGGGTATGGTCGCCACACTGGCTTTGCCTTCCTCCAGGGGAGGGTAATGCCAGGCTTGGAAGCAGTGATGGGTCTCTCAAGCAGTTAACCTAATGCATGCAACACAGTTCCACTCCGGGCCAGCAGGGGGAACTCTGAACCAGGATTGAGGAGCAGAGTACTCTCTGAGGGTCAGGAGAAAGGAGTGGGCAGATAGTGTGAGGAGGTCCACGTGTGCAGACATGGGGAGCGGGGTGGAGGTTGAGCTCCGGGAGGAGAGCTCCCTCACCGCTAGAGCGCAAAGACTGGAGCCTGGTCCCCCACAGTGGTACGGATACTAACGGTCCTGCCACAGATACCAGAGGAGTAGGAGGCTGTAAATGCCCTGCTCCCAGCAAAGACTTGGGACACAACAGCAATTGAATAGAGAGCCAGGACTCAGGAGAGGAGTCCCCGAGAGAGCCTACAGCTGTCTGTCATACAAGTAAAGTTCTAGGAACATCTGAAGAGAGGCATTTCAGAGTAACTAAGTACTGGGGTGCTTCACACTACAAAGCGCTAGGAAGGAGACTGCACAGCCCTTCTGCTGAGAGAGAATCCTGATCTGCTTCCAGGCTAACCTGCTCCAATACCATCTGTAATCAGGACTCTGGACTGCATATACTCAGTAAAGGTACAGAAACTACAACCGCTGTGTCTTGTCTGTTCCCTACGCTTTCAGCACTGCTACATTCCCGTGCCAGCTACATCTATACTGCCCTGGGACTATAGCTTCACCTGTGGGGAGCTTTACCATCTAGGCTGCACATACCATCAGTCCCAGCGGATCTGTATGCAGCGTTGGCCTACCACCACATTTGCCAAACACCACGGGTGGCGTCACAAACTATTCTACCAATAACTACATCTCCCCATTACTTGGGCGCCCAGGGCCACGGACCGGGTCACCGCTGCTGTGACACATCCCCCTGACACCGGCCCGGTACCGAGTACCCCACAGCCCTGGGAGGGCGGCCCATGACTGCCCGCTCCCAGCACCGGTAAATACTCACAGCACGCAGTGGGCATGCTTGTGAGGATTTACAAGTCTGCAGTCACATACAGTGATTGCAGACTTGTATCCCAAGCCTAAATAACCCCTTTAACAACTGATGACTTCATGATAGGTCATCAACATGAATCTGGTGTTGTCTGACACCCAGCACCCCCACCAACAAGCTGAAAACTGCTCTACAAGCAGATGGAACGATGCATGGGTAGGAACACACCAGCGCCATACATTGCTTAGTGGCCGCTTCTGAGTACTGCACATTATCTCCCGTTAAGTTAATGTCCTGGACAACCATTGGAGGAGATGTGTGCATGAATCCTTGCAGCTGCCACATGGAGTCCCTATGGGTCGGTTTGCTTCCATAATGCTGCCTCAGTATGGTACAATACATATAGATATCCTACTCTAGTTGCAATAGCCATAGAAAACAATATCTCCCTGATGCCCCATCAGATGGAAAATGGCAAAAGCATACATGCTTTGTGCAAAATCAAAAGGAGAGTGTGGTCCTATAGATGTATATGTGTGCTTTCTTACAGGTCCATACATTGTGTGGGCCCGACCCAAAGATATAATACTGTAATTTTTGATAAGGGGAGAGGCCAATGTTGGGGACCCAGAGTCTTCCCTGACATAATATTGGGTGAAAAGAATCAGCATGCTGACTTTCAATGGGACTCAAAGGAATATAAACTGCCATTAAAGATATTAGGCAGCAGATTATTCCCCCCTACACACAGACTCTCCAATAAGGGGGTAATCCATGACATGCATTATACTTTGATGACATGTCAATATCAGATTGGTGGGGGTCCGACAGCCAGCACCTCCACTGATGATCAGTTTGCAGCGCCAGCTACAGTCAGAGTTACACAGTGTATAGGGTCGGAGCAGCACAGCACCATCATACATTGTGGCTATCATCAGGTACTGCAGGTCAGTTTTGATTGAAATGGATGGGAACTTAGCGGCAGAACAGTCTCTGAAACTGGGCTGTTCGCGCTCTGTACACTGCGTGCATGAGGTCACAGAGGCCAACCCAGACATATATAATGAGCATGATCCTTGACATATACACTGTGCACTCTGCTCTTCCGTATAGGAAAGCGCGGCAGACTAGAGGAGGAAATGGTCTGCCATTGCATAGCAGCCAGATGTCATTGTCATCCGATAACATGGGGCCGGTCTGAGCTGTAACACGTGTTTTATTATCAGAATTTGGAGCTCTAGTTAATTAAACCATAGTTTGTTACAGATGGTATTGGCCTCATGTTGTACCTTGTGTTAGACGAGTAGGTTGAGTTATTGGAAGTCCATCGATAGCACAGGGATTCCCACATGGATGAAGAGTCAGAGTTCCATGGATATTCTCAATAATGCAGTGCACAGCTGCAATACCCGGGCCCCTTAGGAAAATATCTTTCGATGCGTGACCCAAAGTGGTCCTTCCTGTTGTAAGAAAATAAAGGTCAGGAAGAGCAAAATAACCTCCAACATTGGAAGTAAACTTGTCTTATCATCTACACATGTCACATGTAAAGCTAGCCATAGAAATGAGAAGTATGGCGTCTGAGAAAACTGTAGATCTCTACTGCCTCTCCTGCTTTTCTATTGTCTTTAACCTATAAATAACTCATTATTATTATTTAACTCATCAAAACTTATGCTAATAGAAAATAACCAAAAACCATAAGCATAAATAAATATAATTTTATTAATTACAACACAGAAAAATGGAAGACCCCGTGGCAAAGCTAATGTGAAACGTGCGTCAGGGTAGTGGGAAGTGTGGTCTGTTAACTGGTGCATTTACAATGGCATTTGCTTGTGGGTATGGGTGTCATTGCACTACTGCACGTTAATAGCTGTGAAGGGTTCCTTATGTTTATTTATTGTAATTTATACTTATTCATTATATGGAGTTTTTGCACAGAGTTATTCTATGAATTAGGAGTTTTATCTTGATTATTATGTTATATTTTCATATAACCATGTCTTTGGTTGCCTGATTATACTTGTCACTTTGTGCAGCTTTTTACACTTTTCCCTCCCCATTTCTTTTTTCACTAAGCTATTATCTATGTTATTCATCATAGTCTTTTGACATGATGGATGTGATTTACCATTGCCCACACTCTTTTTTTTTTGTTGTTTTATGAAGTGTTTATATTTTTGGGGGTTTTCCGTTTTGTGTATTGTAATTAATAAAATTATATTTATCTATGATTATTTTTTTATTTTCTATCAGCATAAATTTTTATTCGCTTTTTATAGGTTCATATCTGTATTTGGGAACTCCATCAAAGTTTGTTATTGGTTGGCTATGTATTCTGTAGGTCTAATGATACAATATTGGTTATTAATTTTCTACTGTCTTTTCTGTATTACCAAAACTTGAAAACCAACTATCGGCAATTTGTCAACACTATCTGGTGTGCCTACATTATGATAGGGAATATGTATGGCATTCACTGCAGTCACACTATTATCTGAACATTGTGCAGTATTTTGTAGCATATATTAGCTAATTATGTGCACAGACAGGATCTGACAGCTACAGGTCCATGAAGTATAAAGAAGCAAATAGATGAGTCAGTTGATGGGTTACCTCTATGAATACATAAAGTTCCGTAAGTATATAATAGTATAGGAATGTACACTGTATTTAGTGAGAAAAACTCATGGGTAAGCAATTCTAAAATGCTAAACTATAACTAAAGTTCATTCACAGAAAAGTTGCAGAAAAGATAAATATTATTATAGTTGGATTGTGCTAAGTATTTGCAGACGGTACCTTCTTCCAGGGGCAGCAGAGTGATGGCGGTGCTCAGCCTCCCACTGCCAAGACTCACAAGATGGGGCTTTTCGGCCTGCACTTTGAGACTCTTTCCTGTGTCTATCAGATCCAGAGGAGTGCTCTGCGTGCAATAAAATGGTCCAGACAACTCCATAAGGCAGACAAAGGAATCCAGATACAGACAGACATTGGAGGCTTTCACTTCTATTCTGCATTGTCTACTTCTTTCCTCTACTAATACTTTGCTGCTAGAGGATGAGGCTTTTATCATTATTTATTAAAACATATAAATCAATGCTACACATAGTTCCATCCCATCCCTTCCATCCCATGTAATAGTTTACCATAGTTTCTGCCTTTGAACTGACAATAGCTTCCTGCCCATAGATATTTGATTGTTGTTGGATGACCCCGTCACTATAACTTTACACATTCTTACTTTGGAGTTGCAATATTTTTGAAAACCACCCCAAAGAGACCGTGGACCCCACCTGAGGTACACTGACGAGAAAAAGGGTAACAATGTTTTGAACCTTTGACTTTCAGGCTCCATATCTCACCATCCACTACAGCTTTGAACTTGAAACTGCCATTATTTTATAGACAATCATCTTGGCTATCTCATACATAAATCTGACTTACATCTATTTAGCATATGATGTTATGCAGAGTCTTGTCAGGTCACTGCATTGTTACTGTTTTTCTCCCAAAAATGTACATTTTTATTTTTATTATTTTGGTAGTATTTTGTAAAGCCACCTTTGGTTTTCAACACTGCCTGAGTCCTTCTGGGCATGTTCTCGATCAGATTTAAGCATGTGTCAACCAAAATCTCATTCCAGGTCTCTTCTACACATTCCTAAAGTTGGTGCGTACTGGTCGCCTCACTTGTGTATGTATACAGCTTTTTCTTCAACTCAATCCTCAAGTGTTCGATTGTGTTGAGGTCTGGGGACTGTGGGGATAAATCCAGCACCTCTACTTCATTGTCATACAACCATTTCTTTGCCAATTTCGATGTATGCTTTAGGTCGTCCTGCTGGAACACTATGTCATGCTTTTTCATACCCATAGTACTCGAGTGTACGAAGTAACTCATCTTGTTAGATACATATAGTTCAGCACTGAGACCGCCATCGAGCCTGGTAAAGTATCCAATTGCTTTGGCTGTGAAACAACCCTATATCATCAGGCTTCCTCCACCGAACTTAACAGTTCCTTCAAATTCTCAGTTAGCCGCTGTTTCCCTCGTTTCTTCCAGACCCACCTGCACCCATTAGAGCCTAGTCTATTGACTTTTGTATCATTGCTGTAAATCACCCGTTTCTAATCTTCTACTGTTCACTTTTCTGCAAACTCGAGAGAACGCTTCATATGATGATACTGCAGTCGAGGCTTCTTCACCATTTTCCAGGCCATCATTCCAGACTCGAGAAACTTGCGTTGCACAGTGCTTGCATGGTCGTCTGTGATCTCACTATTACAAACCATATGAGACACCTCCTCTGCAGTGTTTGTCACGCCAGAACTGACAGACCTTGTGTTGAGCTAACATGTTGACTGTGTTATATTTTGCCTGGATGTCCACCTCTTGGCTTTTTAATGGATGGATGGATTTCATTTCATATTCTTCCAACTGCCATGATATTCATTCACATGATGCAGTTTGGCAATTTTCTTGTCCGACAGACCACCATCGCTGGATAATGTTATTTCACTTTTCTTGGGAAATTTTCGTCATGGCTGCTCCTTGCTTTGGACCAGTGACCTTTCCCTTGGGAATCAACCTAATAACACACTGACCTATTAGGGAATGTGAGAACAGGTTGCATTTTGTAGTATTCAGGAAGAAAGAGTTATCCACCTCCAGGAGCAAAACAGTAACATGACAAGAATCAGCATAACTATGCTAAATAGTTGCAAGTCAGATTTATGTATGAGATAGCCAAGATGATTGTCTATAAAATGATGGCAGCCTCTCATTCAAAGCAGTAGTGGATGGTGAGATATGGAGCCTGAAAGTCAAAAGTTCAAAACATTTTTACCCTAATCAGTGTACAGCACAGTAACACAGCATAAACTTGTGTTTACTGCCAATTGTGAATTATTGTAGACTTTAGTCCAAAGCATATTAATGAGGGAAATATATAAATAAACTGAAAATCGTAGTTGTTGGCAGAAAGCCCTTTGTCCTGACTGCCAAGCTGCCTATACACAGGATATCTATTAGCCAACTGCTATCTCTCACCTCTTCCACATAGACATGCATGCTCAGCCAAGTATGAATGTTTATTCCTAAGGAAATAGGAGAATAGACTGCTGGCAGTGTCTTATCTACATATAGGATTGGGCATGTTGAAGTCCACAATATCTAAATGTAGTTTTACATGGGCAAATTGATTAGGCTTGTTCCCCATCATTCCCCCTATGTAGTGTGGCCCGAGATAAGCCGACATACAAGCGTTTGTAAGATGTTATCTTTCATGCTGGCCTAAAGATTACCGTTGGTGGACACCGCATCTCCTTATGTACACAGTGATGTGTTACTGACAATAACCACATGAGAGGGAAACAATTGTTAGCTGGCACTCCTTATTATCTGCCCATGTGGTAGGACTTAAACCTCTGCCAAATACTAACATTACTGGTAACAAAAGAATGGGAGATGTCGGGGGAGAGAAGAAACGGGAAGTTGGATTTCCCAGCGTGCAATCCTTCTCTACCCCAGGGAAGAGTTGGGTAGCCCCCTATAGACTTTTAATTGTCATCCACTTCCACCAATATCAGTGGGTTTGCCGACATTCCTGACATGCATATGGCTAGCCTAAATGCTCAGTTTGACCACTGACATATTCATCATTCTGAAGGTGAACATTACATTGGACACTATCGATGAACCTTTTTTGTATGAATGGTTTGAATCTGTGTTTTGTCTTCCTTTTTGTTCTTCAATAAGCAGTAAGCCTTGAGTGTCTACTCCTGAGCTCTCATGCCTTATCTAATTATAAGATTAGCTTCTTAATGCTACAAGAAATCATTCTTAGAATAAATCCAATTAGCTCTAATAATTAATCCATGGCACATTACAATTGCTGTTAAGAATATTGCAATCTCTTTCCCACAGTCCTATACTGTTGTTTTCATTGGGTCTTATTGGACAAATCCTATAATAATGCTTTCCTCATTCCTTGTAGTTGATGTGCCCTTAGATGGTTGTCAGACCATAATTATTCTGGGAGATTTCTGAGGACCCCGTACACATTGGACAGTCCCGCCAAGGTCAGCAGTCTCAGACAACTTTATTCTGGCGCCTTTAGTATTCTATTATTTCCATAGATAATAGGTAAATGTTCATCGTTATCAGTAAACCATTGTATAAGAAAGTTTGATTGACCCTTGAATACCTAATTATAACACGTGAACCTGTTTATGACTAAATTGCTGAATTACCTGCACAACGGCATGTGTTTTCCGGCAAGGACTTGCCATCTCTCTTGTCACTGACTTCATTGCCTCTTCAGATTCTAGTTCTGCTTCAGTCTCAGGAAGGGATTCTGTTTCCAAGTCACTCTGATGAGAAATACCAGAATAAGCTCAGTTAAAGTGTCAGTAACATAAGGAAAACTGTTTTATTTCTGGTCCGGGTAAACGCGCTCATCTGATGTTACAGTCATTGCCACTGGTTTCTACTTTTTGGACTCTAGGTAAACAAGACAGAAGAAGAATTGATGCCTTCAAAATGTGGTGCTGGAGAAGGATGTTACCATAGATGGCAAGAAGAACAAACAAATCAATTAAGGAACAAATCAAGCCAGATATGTCACTCGAAGCAAGAGTCACCAACTACGATTTGCCTACTTTGGACACATCATGCAAAGAGACCAATCACTGGAGAAGGAGATCATGGTCGAAAGAATAGAAGGAACAAGGCAAAGAGGAAGACGAGCAACCCAATGGCTTGATACAGAGCTGACTCCAGGTTTTCATGAGCCCCAGGGAAAGAGTCTCAGTGGGCCCCTTTAACAAATACCAGGATACATGATGCACAGATTCTTAGATTACATGAGTGATATCTATTGTAAATTCTACAATAGCTCAGAAACCGGTGAATCCTCACAGCACACAGTGCGTCCCCTGGGGGGATTCAAAAGTTTTCATTTTAGACCGGACAGTATAGTCCTCCATACAGTGTAATGGGCCCCATATATTAATAATAATAATCTTTATGTTTATATTGCGCTAACATATTCCGCAGCGCTTTACACCTGGAACACATTATCAACACTGTCCCCGATGGGGCTCACAATCTAAATTCCTTATCAATATGTCTTTGGATATTGCTTCATTCAGTATAATGGGCCCCATATATTGCTTCATTCAGTGTAATGGGCCCCATATATTGCTTCATTCAGTGTAACCGGCCCCATATATTGCTTATTTCAGTTTAATGGGCCCCATATATTGCTCCATTCAGTATAATGGGCCCCCATATATTGCTCCATACGGAATCATGAGCCTCATATAATGCTTCATACAGAATAATGAGCCCCATAGATTGCTCTAAACAGAATAATGAACCCCATATATTGCTCCAAACAGAATAATGGGCCCCTTATATTGCTCCATACAGAATAATGGGCCTCATATAATGCTCCATACAGAATAATGGGCCCCATATAGTGTAATGGACCCCATATAATGCTCCATACAGACTAATGTAAACCATACAATGCTCCATACAGAATAATGGACCCCATGTAATGCTGCGTACGGAATATTGGGCCCCACATAATGCTGCATACAGAATAATAGGCCCAATATATTGCTCCATACAGTATAATGGACCCCATATGATGCTCCATACAGAATGGACCTCATATAGTGCTCCATACAGAATAATGGACCCCATATAATTCTCTATACAGAATAGTGGACCTATATAATGCTTCATACAGAATAATGGACTCCATAAAGGGCTCCATACAGAATGAACCTCATATAATGCTCCATACAGAATGGATCCCACATAATTCTTCATACAGAATAATAGGTCCCATATAATGCTCCATACAGTATAATGGGCCCTATGTAATGCTCCATACAGAATAGCCATGGTCCCCATATAATGCTGAATAGAGAATGGGCCCATATAGTGGTCCATACATAACACAGCTCTTCAAAAAATAAGTGACTTTGTACTTTTCGGAATCATCATTTTGTCCTGATTTAAAAAAAATGTATATAGTTTTTCTGTAGCACGTACAATTTCTATGGAGCAGCATCAATATTATAAGGTATAGGAAATATACTGGAGACATTAAGAAAACAGTAATCTACATATCAGAAAAAAAATGATTCACCTTACAAAACAGTTTTTATTGATCCAAAATAATTTCACATGCAAAATAGAAACCAAAATATGAGCAGAAATTAAAAGTGCTTGACATTAGACTGTCATTGTCAAATCTCCACAGATATTCCATTGATGATGCTTATATTGTATAGCATCCAAAACAACTGACAGATTTTCATAACGTCCCTTTAGATGACATGAGTGAACAATAGGGATTGATGGTTTCATATTTTCATTGTGAAGCAACGCTGCTTTCAAACTTCTCTGGGATGAGTCAATAAACAATCGCTAATCTGCAACAAAATAATCTTGATTCAGTTCTTCAAAGAGGCCATTCACATTGTTACAGTACACCATTGGTCCATCAACTGTGAAAAATTGTGTTAAAGTGTTACCAGCCAGGGACGATGATGAGTGTTGTCATGACTACCCAATGCCTTTGAATAGTGATGACTTTACTGTTATTCACAGTCGCTGGAGCCAGATTTGGGGAATGTGGACAACGGCGGAGCTTCATGGCAACATTTTGGGTAATAAATTGATGAACGAGGGAGTGTCTCTTATGTTTACTTCTGTCTTTTTATGCTTTTCAGGTATCGTTTTCTGGACTAATTCAGATTCGGGGGATTACTTTGGACGTGCATGTGATTTTTTTTTTTCAATAGATTGGTGAACGAGGGATAGTGTGGGGTGGTCTTTATTCAAATAAAGTGTTTTTTTTCTGTGTGAATGTTTTTATTATCGGGTTAGTAATGGGTGTGTCTGATAGACAACTCTCCATTACTAACCCCAGGGCTTGATGCCAACTATGATTTTTTTCAAATCACAGCCACCATTACCCCGATTATCACGGCTCCGAGGTAATCATGAAGAGCGGGGCAAAGCGCCAGAATTGGCACATCTCAAGTGATGGGCCAATTCTGGGGCTGCTGTGGGCTTGTATTTTGAGGCTGGGAAGGGCCCAATGACTAGGGACCTTTCCAGCTTGATAATATAAGCTCGAAGCTGTCTGCTATTTCTTGGCTGGCTATGAAAACTAAGACCAGCTTCACATTTGCGGATGTCAGAGCTGAGGAGGGCTGCGTAGTTCCTTTGTGAAGCTCCTCCCACTGCCTCACCTCTTCCTTCAGCTCCGCCTACGTCGGCATTCGTCCTGCGCACCCTATGTTTAACATTGGGTATGCAAGCCGTGTGGATGTATACAGATGCCTTCGCATGTGTCGTTTTGATCGCAACATGTTGCATTTTGCTGCGGTCGCCGCATCGTCAAAACGACGCATGCGGAGGCATCCGCATACATCGGCACGGCCTGTGTACCAAATGTTAAAGATACTGTAGGTACGCAGGCCGCATGCAGACATAGGCGGAGCTGAACGGAGGAGGTGCAGCAGTGGGCGGAGCTTCACAGAATAACTACGCAGCCGAATGCTAGTGTGAAACTAGCCTAAGGTGGTCCCACTTCATTTTTTATTATTATTTATTTATAAGGTTAATCCAGGATAAAAACACCTGCATAAATGCACTTACAACACTTGTGCTTTCTTTTTAAGCTTCAGATTTTCCTCATCTAATGCAAGTCTATGAGGAAATTCCACCCAGAAGACTGAGAGATCCCGCAAGAGAAATTGACATGCCGCGGCTCAGAAACCTACACTTCTGATGATTTTACACAGCGCAAAAAAGAAACACAGTGGGCATGGGATTTATATTAATCCCATCCACTGTGCTTCCACTGTGCAACACTGCATTTTGGACGCAGCAAAAATACGCTGCATCCAGAACGCTAGTATTACTGATCATCAGAATTCGGGATCTGTAGAGATCAACAGAATACCTGATTCTCCCAATGTATTCTACATAGAGCATTTCCTGGATTGATTTTCTGATATCCTACACCAGGAAATAAGGAACATAAAACAAAAGGACAATAATGGTGGAGAAGAGAGGAAGCCTGCAGAATTGTGTTACACAGAGGTCACCTGGGGTTTTCTAACATTCACTTTATCTTTTATATTACTATCAGTTTCTCCAGGTATTTCTCCAGAATTGTCTCCCTATGATCCCACCAGCAGTACAGAAATAATACAACTAAGGCTACTTTCACATTTCGTTTTTTTGCTATCCGGCACGATGCGGCGAAATATGTAAAAGCCGGATCCGGCGCCTGTTACGACCTGATCCAGCTTTTTGCCCGTACACTTTCATTGTCGCCGCATTGCGCCGGATGGCAATGCAACGCGTCCGGCTTTTGCTGGATACTGCATGAATTGCCGGTCCGGCGTCTGGAAAAAACGTTGCATGCAACGTTTTTTCCAAACGCCGGACCGGTTTTTCGCACTGCGCATGCCCGGAAGACCTTCTCTGCCAGGAATATATCCGGCAGAAAGAAGGATCCGGTGTCAGCGTTTGCAGCCGGATCCGGTACTCCGATATTTCACCGCATCCTGCCTGATAAAGAGCCTAACATAGCTTTCAACCTTCCTGGATCCAGTGGGACGTTCCTGATTTTGGGGACCTGTCCCACTGTCCCACGAGGACTGTCCCAACATCAACTGTATCTATGTCAACAGGACTGAAGATAATGCCAGGACGTATGAGTCACATGACCTAAACAAGGTGTGTTATGGTGTAGCAGGGTTGTGTGTTATCATGTAGCAGAATTGTGTGTGTGTTTTGGTGTAGCACAGTTGTGTGTTATCATGTAAAAGAGTTGTGTATGTGTAGAAGGATGGACTGGGCTAGGGCATCTTCTTGCGTGCCCGGGCTGGAACTATCGGGGTTGTCACCAGTGTTGCCAGGGGAAGAGCTTCCTGTGGGACTTTTTGACCATCGCAGACCTTTGCACCTGACTATAGGGGGCGGGGTGGATATAAAAGGAGCAGAGCGCGCGAAAACGGGGCTTATGGCGGGAAGACAGTACACGCTGAAGAAGAAGGTTGACGCCGTCTCCGCTGCTTCTGACCAACTGGCGGGCTTACTCTGTAGCCTGTCTGCCCCTGCGAGCACTACTTGTGCACCTACCAGACTGAGTACTTCGCAGACTCCGGCACCCGAAAGCCCTGACTGGTCAGCACCCCTGATGACTACTGACATGCCGTACCATGCCGACCCTACAGTGCACGCCTGTCCGCAGGGTCCTGCTCTGGCCTCCACCCCGGGACTTTGTTTCACACTCGCTGAGACAGCTTCTATCAGTCACATAACACCATGTTCCAGGACTGAGGGATTACGTCTGGACGAGCCATGTCACGCCGTTGCGGTACAGAGACAATGCCTTAACTTCATCCAGGATTGCTTCAGAGCCGTCTCGCGGCACCTGCGTTGCCATCGTGAGATATTTCAATCTCATCCGACTGATAAGTTGAATCGTTTCGTGCTATTTGTTTGTTAACATTGTTTTATCCACCATTCCCCTTCCTGCATTCGTACTGTATCATTACTGCTAACTCCCTGTGTGGAGTATTCGCTGTACTCTACTTTGCATAAAGTGCCCGTTAACTCTTGCTAGGCCTCCTGCTTGTCACTGCATCCCGCGTTCCTGCTAGCACCTCACATGTGTGTTTTGCTGTAGCAGAGTTGTGTGTCTTTTGGTGTAGCAGAGTTGTGTGTGTATTTTGGTATAGTAGAGTTGTGTCTGTTTATGTAGCAGATCTGTGGGGGCCATCAGTATGGGGCTCTGCAGCTGGTGTCTGAGGGGGGCATCTGACTGAGTGGGGATAATGTACTGTTGGGGCTCATACTGAGTTTGGGGCATCATACTGTTTATGGGGGTTATCATATTGTGTGGTCAGAATGTACTGTGGGGGCATCATACTGTATGGGTGGAACTTTTGGGGTTATGAAAAGGGTACAATACTGTGTGAGAACATGAATGGTCTTCAGTAGGAGAATAGTTCAGTGTGGGTGTTGTGATAAAACGCTCCGGGATCGCCTTTGCTGGGGTCAAAGGCCATGTGGGTTTAGCATGAAACTCAGATGCACAGCCGGGATCTGGACATAACTTACACTGGGTCAGGTTTATATCAGGTGAAAGCAAAACATCAAGAAAAATAAAGCAGAAAACAAAAACCTTGCTTGTCCGGCACTAACTAAACAGGGTCTGATCTAACTACCATCTGGAGGGCTTCTCCCGTACAGCCAAGCCATGGTTACCATGAGCATTGCTTTCACTCACAAGTGTCGCTCACACAGACATGCTCTCTGTGTTCCCCAGGCTCAGCAACTAAAGGGCCTGTTACACTAAGCGATATCGCTAGCAATATCGCTATAACGTCACTGGTTTTTGTGACGTTATAGCGATATTGCTAGCGATATCGCTATGTCTGATACTTACCTCCGACCGATCCCCAGCTGGTTATCGCTGATCGCGCGAGAACGTCCTGGACCGTTTCTCGTCGTCAGCTTCCTGCTGGGCTTCCTGCTGTGGAGACGAGCGACGCGTGGATGCGAGCGGGAGGACGTCAGGATCGCCTCGTCTGACAGGTAAGTAGCGACCCCCGAACCCTGCGATGTCGCTGGTGAGATCTGCCTGTGTGGCAGCTCACTAGCGACCACTTAGTGATGCACCAGCGATCCTGACTGCGTCATATCGCTGGTCGGGATCGCTGGTGCATCGCTAAGTGTGACAGTACCTTTACGCACCACCTGGCGTCCTTTTATATCCGCCTCCCCTTACTTATTAGTCATCAGGTGAGATACTGCCCAGACTAGGCCACATAGGAAAGGTATCTGGGCGAGATATACCTGCCCTCATCCACGATTCCGCCATGCTTCTCACATATCCCCCCTCCCCCTGCTCAGAACACTCCGGTCGAGCAATGACACCCGCCAAACAGTGCACTCGGGACAGGGCATCTGCATTCCCCATCTGTACCTCTGGGCGGTGCTCCACCGTAAAAGTGTAGGCCTGCAGGGCAATGAACCACCGGGTCACTCGGCTATTCCGTTCCTTGTGCAAGTGCATCCACTTGAGAGGGGCATGGTCAGTGAGCAGCCTGAACTTTCTGCCCACCAGGTAATACTTGAGGGACTCTATAGCCCATTTAATGGCTAGGCACTCTTTTTCCATTACCGCATACTTTTGCTCATGTTTATTCAGCTTCCTGCTGAGATAGAGGACCGGGTGTTCCACTCCGTCCCTCGCTTGTGACAGTACGGCCCCGATACCGGTCTCAGAGGCATCAGTTTGTATCACAAACTTGCTGCGGAAATCTGGAGTCACCAGTACGGGTTGAGAGCAGAGTGCCCATTTTAGGCTATGGAAGGCTTCTTCAGCCGCTAAATTCCATTTAACCATGACAGAATCTTTCCCTTTGGTAAGATCCGTTAAGGGGGTAGCGATGGCTGCAAAATTGGGGATGAACCGGCGATAATAGCCGGCGATCCCCAGAAAGACTTGCACCTGCTTTTTGTTAACTGCTTGCAGCCAGTCCTGAACCGCTTGAATTTTATCGAGCTGGGGTTTAACAATACCCCTCCCAATTACGTAACCCAAATACCAGGCTTCTTCTAGCCCGATGTAACATTTCTTGGGGTTCGCGGTTAGACCTGCCCCCCACAGGTCCTCAATCACAGCTTGCACTTTCTGGAGGTGAGTCTCCCAGTCCAAGCTGTAAATGACAATGTCATCCAAATAGGCAGAAGCGTACTGCCTATGTTGCCTCAGGACTCAATCCATCAGTCTCTGGAATGTTGCCGGTGCTCCGTGCAATCAAAACGGCATATACACATACTGAAATAAACCTTCCGGTGTAGCAAACGCCGTCTTCTCTCTGGCAGCCTACGCCAGAGGGATCTGCCAATATCCCTTTGTTAGATCTAGGGTTGTAATATACCGGGCCTTCCCTAACCGATCTATTAACTCGTCGACCCAAAGCATAGGCTAAGCATCAAATTTTGAGACCGCATTCAGTTTCCTGAAGTCATTGCAGATCGGATGGTGCCGTCCGGTTTAGGAATTAACACAATCGGGCTGGACCAAGCACTGTACGACTCCTCAATGTCCCCTAACTCTAACATTGCCTTGACTTCTCTGGAAACAGCTTCACAGCGCGCTACCGGGATTCTATAGGGTTTCACATGGACGGTGACCCCAGGTTCCATTATAATGTCATGTTTCATTAGCGTAGTCTGCCCGGGTTTTTCAGAGAAAAACTTTTGGTTGTGAAGTAGAAACTGCCTGACCTGTCTTTTGCCGCTCCGAGAGAGTCTCTGCAATCCGTACCTCCGGTACGGTATGCGAGCAGACGGGCCGAGCCAGATCCGCTGATAAGGCAGACCGATCCTTCCAGGGTTTTATCAGATTTACATGATAAATCTGTTCAGGTTTCCTTTTACCTGCCTGATACACTTTGTAGTTTACCTCACCAACTCTTTCCTTAAACTCAAAGGCGCCCTGCCACTTTGCTAGAAATTTACTGTCGGCCGTGGGGACCAGGATCAACACCCTATCTCCGGGTGCAAATGTACGAATCTTGGCGCCCCTATCATAGATTCTTTTTTGGGCTCCCTGAGTCTGTATCATGCGCTCTTTGACGATGGGCATAACAGCCGCAATACGGTCCTGCATTTGTGTTACATGATCTATTACCGTTTTAAACGGAGTGACCTGACCCTCCCAGGTTTCTTTTGCGACGTCTAACAGTCCACGCGGACGTCGGGCGTACAATAACTCGAAAGGCGAGAATCCAGTGGAAGACTGGGGCACTTCCCTGATGGCAAAAAGCAAATATGGAAGTACATAGTCCCAGTTTTTCCCATCCTTATCTATCGCCTTTCTCAGCATCTGCTTCAGAGTTTTATTGAACCGTTCGACCAGCCCGTCTGTTTGAGGGTGATACACGGATGTGCGTAACGGTTCAATTTGTAGCAGCCTGCAGAGCTCCCTCATTACCAGTGACATAAAGGGCGTCCCCTGGTCGGTGAGTATCTGTTTTGGAATACCGACCCGACTAAACACATGCACCAGTTTCTTGGCAATCATCTTGGTGGCCGTGTTACGCAAAGGGATGGCCTCCGGGTAACGAGTGGCATAATCCAAGATGACCAGGATATGTTGGTGACCACGGGCAGACCGTGGAAGGGGCCCAACTAAATCCATCCCAATCCTCTCAAACGGGACTTCAATAATAGGTAGGGGTACCAAAGGGCTACAGAATCGGGGTTTAGGCGCAGAGGCATGGCAGTCAGGACAAGACTCACAATATACACGAACATCATGATGCATGCCTGGCCAAACAAAACAGTGTAATATCCTTTCGGTGGTTTTCTGGACTTCCAGGTGCCCTCCCATCACATGTCCGTGGGCCAGGTCCAGCACTTTCCGCCGGTAGGGTTTTGGCACAACTAATCTTTGCACCCTGTCATGCCCTTTTTTCGCTATCTGATATAATAAATCATTCTCCAGGACCATGTACAGATATGCCAGCCTAGTGCCAGGTTCTACTGGTACTCCATTTATCATTTTTACATTTGTCCTAGCCTGAGAAAGGGTAGGATCCTTTATTTGCTCGCTTTGGAAGCCATCTTTCTGGACTTCCACATCCGGCAAGCGGGGAGGTGGTCGGCTGCCTGCCCCCTCCTCTTCCCTGGTCTCCTCCGTATCCCCCTCCATGACTGAAAATGGGAACGGAAGTTCATTTCCAGTAGACTCGTCACTAAAGTCTCCCTGGGGAACCTCCTCCAGGGGTTCGGGACCCACACGCGCCCTGGGAGAGGAATCCCGTACACTGTTACCCTGGGGCATCAACTGATTCTCCCACAATTGCCAGAAGTGGGGGAAATCCCGGCCCAAGATAACATCATGTAACAACGCGGGGACAAGTCCCACTTTATGTTGCACAGACCCATAGGAAGTAGAAATGCATATGACCGCAGTGAGATACGAACAAGTGTCTCCATGCACACACGTTACAGAAAATTTGTCAGATGGTCCAGTCAGGGCTGACACCAGACTGGCCTTCACCAGAGTCACCACACTTCCCGAGTCTATCAATGCCACCACCCTTCTTCCATCCACGTTACATCACACAGGTGTTTTTCCACCTTACTTTGACCGGCATTCACACTCACTACCCGGGCAACCATAGACATGCGTTTTTGAGAGTCTGTGGCGTCGCACTAAATGGGTTCAGTAGTGACTGGACAGTTCGCAGCGATGTGGCCCATCTCTTGGCAGCGAAAACACCTAAAGGGCCCCATGCCTAGACCAACGTTCGCTACTCTTGGCCTCACCGTGCGGGCAGTCCCGTTTTCCTCCCCCACTGTCTTAGGGATTTTTTCCTTCTCCCCTACTCCCGGGAACAGTCTTACCGGTTCCACGTGGAGATGATGAAGACTGAGGTGGGGTAGCGTCGTCTCGGAGTCCTTCCGCCAGGAAGTAACACTCAACCATATCCACCAATTGATCTGCCGTCGTAGGATTTCCATGGCTTACCCACTTCCTCAGGGCTGGCGGTAGAGATCTCAGGTACTTGTCCAGGACAACTCTCTGGATTATCTCTGGCGCCGTTGTGGTACTAGCAGGTACACAGGACGCAGTGACGAGGCGCGAGACGGTTTGGTGCTTTTAGTAATAACGTTTATAGGCCTAGAGGTAACTGTCCTCAGTCGTAGCCTGACCAGTCACAGGGGTAACAAGAGTTGCCCTCACAGGGGCTCAATACAAGCAAACTCAAACAGGTAGAACACGACTACATCCAGCGAAAGCCAGTCACTATAGGGCTGCGGTATGGCCGACTACGGGTCCTTAACTATATAGTCAACTTAGCCGTCCTGAAGTCCCTTGGCATTCTGGACGGGGGTTCTTTGGCGTAGCAGCCGCTGGGCCCAGCTGCTGAAGAGTTGACGAAGTCTTCGAGCATTCCAACGCCCCGGTGACACCGAGGCACCACAGGCCCCGGAGGAGTCCTTGAACGGATGGGCCGCAGTCCCCGGACTGAGGCAAGCAGCAGCGATGCGGGGTGGCGATTGGCAGGCCACCTGTGCAGCTAACAGCTGCGACGGGGATTCCGCGGCGAGCAACGGCCCAGCCCCTGCCGTGGACCGGAGTGGGACAGTGGTGGCTGCCGACGGCACTGGACTTGCCGCGGCCACAGGTGAGAGCAGGGCGGCTGCGGGTGGCGGGAGACAGGCTGTAGCCGCGGGTTGGAGCGAGGCGACAACGGCCGCGAGCGACCGTGGGTAGGCCGCAGCCGCGGGCTGGAGCGAGGCGGCAGCAGCCGAGGGCTTTGGAGAGGCGGCAGCAGCCACGGGTTGAAGCGGGGCAGTGACTCTCGGACGGTCGTCTGGGCGCCGTCCCTCTGGTGTCCTAGGTGAACGTCTCTCCTGGCTCTGGTCAGTCACTTTGGCTCTCATTCGCTCCCACGGTCTCCTGCTGCTTCTGTCCCGGTCTCCTAAGTCACCGTGACTAGCGTTCCCCGCCCCTTTTATACTGGCTCCTCCCCTAGCCCATCTGTCCATCTCCACGGTCCGTCCCTGAATTCTGTCCCCCGGCAATAGTCTCCCCCCGGAACCTAAGAGACGGTCCCCTTGGTTCCATCCCGGACACTCGGCGGGGGCCCTTATTCCCACACTCCCCCATCCTATATGCTCGCCAGTCCTCGGGCGAGGGTATCGGTAGGCTCGGGTTGATCTTTTGAGATGACAGTCCTTGTCGCCATATGAACTGCTCCTGTTCGTAACGTTCAGGGGGTTTGCAAGCTGTTGATCGCTTGGAGCGTTGGAGTTCAGGTATGGTGGAGCCTTCTGGGGTGGTGGATGGTGGTAGGATAGCTGATTCTGGTGGGATGCCCGGGTCCACTGTAGTGTCACTACTTGGGTGACCCGCGAATGCGGTTGGGGAGTCCTCTTCATCGTCCAAGTCCCAGACCGTGGGCGGAGGGTCGGGGACCTGAGGGAACGGTTCGAGTCGCATGGGATCAGTGGACGCACAAGGCCGTAACATGTTACGGTGCACAACACGAGTGAGAGGTGCGTCATTTCCTTCGGATTGTATTTCATACACAGGCCCGTCGGGGCTTATTCGGCGCAACACTAGATACGGGTTCTCCTCCCACCGTGGTTCTAACTGTTTGGGGGGCGTTGATCTAGTACGAGTACCCGATCCCCAATCTGGAAGTCAATTGGTGGGGGCAGTGCTCCTCCCAGGTGCTCTAGATCCTGAAGCTTTGTATGAACGATTCGGTGGAGGGTCTGCAGCCGGTGCCGGTGGTTTCGGACCCACGAGGATTCTCCGGTCCAGCGTTGGGGTTCCTCCGGGTTTAATTTCATTTCCGTGATTCCTTTACCTTCCCGTCCGAACAACAATGAGTAGGGGGTGTAACCAGTCACCCGGTGCACCCGGTTATTATACACCCACACCAGCTCAGGAACGTATTCAGGCCAGCGGGCCTCTCGGTCGCTCTCCAGGGTACGCAGCATTTGGATTAGTGTTCGATTGAATCGTTCGCAGGCTCCGTTTCACTGCGGGTGGTATGGTGTAGTTCGCGACTTATTGATACCATAGAGATGATGTAGTTCTTCCATGACCCTTCCTAGGAAGCACGCTCCTTGGTCCGAATGTATTTGTTGCGGGCAGCCGTATACTTGGATACAGTTTTTACAAATCGCATAGGCGGCCGACTCCGCTGTCGGGTCTCGGGTGGGGGTGACCACGGCGAACTTGGTGAAATGATCCACCATAACAAGACAATGTTCATACCCCTGTTAGGCGGGACCTATGGTCAGATAGTCCACCGTGAGGAGCACGAGGGGAGCTGATGTTACAATTGTCTGCACCGGGGCTCATTGTGCGGGAAGTTTAGCGAGCTCGCATGGGCGGCAGGTTCGGCAAACTTCGTCCACAGCAGCGTGCAAGCGTGGATGGTACACTGCTGCAACCATTGCAAAGTCTTTTGGGCACCGAAGTGAGCCCCCTTTTCGTGGGCGTCCCGAACCAGTTGGCTGAGATGTGTTCCGGGCACGATCACCTGCCATATTGTAGCCGACGTTGTTCGTGACACGGCTTTCCGATATAGAAGTCCCTTTTTGATGGCTAGTTTCTTCCACTGGCACAACATCAGCAACATGTCCTGGGTTAAAGTCTGTCTCTGTGAGCCAGTGGGCAATTTGCCGGTGACCACCCATCAGCGCAGGATTCCGATTTCTCCATCTTCCTATTGCTGCTGGATCCAGCATTCCTCCTAAGGGTCCTGGATGAGGCGCTTCTTGTGCGTAGGCGGTAAGCGCGGCGGTGGTGAGGGCGAACGGCATCTCTTCTCCTTCTAATTCGTCTTCTCGCTTCCTCCCTGGGGCGGTGTGTCGGATTCTGGAGAGTGCGTCAGCGTGCACGTTTTCAGAGCCTCTTTTGTAGATGATCTTGTAGTTGAACTTGGCCATCCGAGCCACCCACCGCTGTTCCAGGGCCCCCAGTTTGGCATTCTCCAAATGGACTAGTGGGTTGTCAGTCCGCACTACCACTTCGGAGCCCGCCAGGTACTATGCGAACCGTTCCATCATTGCCCACACTACCGCGAGGAGCTCGAGCTTAAAGGAGCTGTAATTATCCGGGTTGCGTTCGGAGTCATGCAGCGACCGGCTACCATAGGTGATCACTTTCTCTCAGCTGTCCTGCACCTGTGACAACACAGCTCCTAGTCCCTGGAGGCTCTCGTCGGTATGCAGGATGAACGGTTGCGAGAAATCCACATACGCCAATACCGGGGCTTCCGAGAGTGCAGCTTTGAGATCTTGAAATGCATCCTCTTGCAGTTGCTGCCACTGGACCTTCCGTCTGTGGCGCTCCTGAGGCTCAGTCGCCACAGAGGTACTGCACCTCCTCCTGAGGTGTAGTATCCCACCATCCAGGTAAGGTGGAGACTCTTGACCACACTCCAACACCTGCACCCAACACCACAAAGTAGTGTAGCAAAGCACCTTCGGCGGCTCTCTGCTTGGAGTATAGCAAAGCACCCATTGGTGGCTCCCTGCTTGGAACACAAAACGTGCTGGGATGTGGGTGGAGTTAGTTTTACATTACAAGGAGCGGGAAGAGTTTAGGATTAGAGGTCAGTTGGTTAGAGAGTTGGAGAGGAGAAGATCCCCAGAGAGAGGGATGGAAGGATGGAGGTCCTGTAGCGGATCCCAGTGATCTGGGTCTGCTGGCACGGGAGAGGAAGAGAAAGAGCAACGTAGACTGAAAGCCTGATTCTCCATAGAAGGAAAGATTAGGATGGAACGTGAGGAGTAAGAGAGAACAGAGGATGTGGGTTAGAAGAGAACCCTTCCTAGAAGTTCTAAGCGCAAGGCCGGGTCCCGGTCCCCGAGGTTGTATGGATACTAATGGTCCTGCAGCAGACACCGGAGGAATAGAAGTAGAGACCACTTTATTCCCACACAAGACTTAGGGGCACAACAGCAACTGGATAGTGAGCCGGGACTTAGTAGCAAGGAGTCCCCGAAGCAGGCTACAGCTGTCTGCTGTACAAGTAGAGTTCATAGGAACATCGGACAGGATGAACTCCAGTGTAACTCAGTACTAGGAGTATTTCACTTAAAGGCACTATAAGAGGAGATGTTCAGCAAGGCACATATTGGCGGAGTGTTGGAAAGGAGTATTCCATCTGGCTTGGCTGGTTGACTGAGTCCCTGACCCGGAGGACACGGCACGGAGGCAGGCACCTGTTTGTACAACAGACTGTGAGTAAAGCTTTGGAACTACAGTACATGCTCTGGTGTCCTCCACTCATTCCTGCGAGTACCGGCCCAGCACTGCTGCATCCTCTGCGCCTGACACTATACCATCTGCGTGTCACCTCACCTACACTGCCCTGAGACTACAGCCCTGCCTGTGGAGGGCTATAACATCATTGCTGCACCACACCATCTGTCCCAGAGGAACTGTCTGCAGCGTCGGCTTACATTCACATTGCCGAATACCACAGGTGGCATCACGAATCACTTATAAACTTTCACTACCACAAGCACACTGAAACAACCCCCCTTTTACAATGGGCGACCAGGGCCACGGGCCGGGTCACAGCTGCCGTGACATCTCCCACTGAAGCTCATAGGGCCCGGTACCGAGTACCCCACAGCCCTGGGAGGGTGACCCACGTCCATTCGCCCCGGCTGGAGTCCCCTTCAGCAGGTCCTGCAGGGCTCGGCGTGCAAAATTCTTCACGAACCAACGGTAGTAGCCGGCCAACCCCAGGAAGGCCCGCACGTCTTTCACCGTCTCGGGAGTAGGCCACCCCTGGATGGCAGTAACCTTTTCCAGGGACTGTCTGACACCCTCCGTCGAGACGATATGCCCCAGATATTCGATCTGGGTGCGGAACAGGTGGCATTTCTGGGGTTTTACCTTTAACCCGTACTTCTGCAGCCGGCCGAGCACCTGCCCCTACCGCCGCAGGTGGTTCTCGAACGTGGCGCAATAGATAATGATATCATCCAGGTATATCGACATGGCTTCAAAGTTGAGGTCTCCCAGACACCGCTTCATCAACCGCTGGAAGGTTCCTGGGGCATTGGCCAGCCCGAACGGCATCCGATTAAACTCGAACAGTCCCATGGGAAGGATAAAAGCCGTCTTGGCTCTGTCTTTCTCCGACATTGGCACCTGCCAGTACCCACTGGCCAGGTCTAGAGTCGAGAAGTACGTTGCGTTCCCCAAGGCGGACAAAGACTCTTCTATGCGGGGCAGCGGATACGAGTCCTTGATGGTGCAGGTGTTCAACTTTCTTTTTTGCGAACCACTATAATGGGGGCGGCCCAGGGGCTCTGGCTTTCTCGTATGACCCCCTTCCAAACCATTTGAGCCAATAGGGTTTTCACTTCTTGGTATAGCTGCGGTGGTATTTGCCGATATCGCTCCCGGATGGGGGCCGCTCCTGCCGTGGGGATCCCATGCGTGATGGCCGTGGTACATCCAAAGTCATCCTCATGACTGGCAAAGACACTGTAATATTGTCCGAGAAGTGTCTCTACCTGGAGAAGTTGGGCTGGCGCTAGGCTGGAAAGTTCAGCCCGCATTCTATCCAGGATGGCTCGACCTTTCTCCTGGGTCGAGGACACGGCAGTCTGTAGGGTTCGTACCATTACAGCCCAAGGATCTTCGGGCGGCACCTTCAACTGGACCGCGGGGTCCGGCACTATCTCCTCCAAAGGCCTTACTAGTTTAGCCATTTCGGCCCGGGGCTTCAAGGCGATATCTTGGTCTTCCAGGTTGACGCAACGCACCAGGACGGTCCGAATAGCATGGTTCCACCTGCACCTCTACGCCCTCCAATGGCATCAGGGCGGGGATCGGCAGGGCCACCACCGTCTACCCTGGAGGAAGCATGAGCGGGGGAGCCACCGGCGCGACGACTTTACCCAGAGCCTCACCCTCCTGGCACTCCTGGAGCACTCGCGCCTCCCGCACCAACCGCTGGAAGACCTGCCCTTGGGCCGTGTGAGAACCCCACTGGCTCAGGGTCTCCTGCATGGGATCGTTGAGGAGTAGATTACCGAACTCCCGTAGTACGTTCATGCCCAAGATAACTGGATGATGGTCGTTCGTTTCCCCTTGGTCAGGACCACTCCCCGGCGGCCGAGGGATTTACCACACAGCGTCATCTGGAGCCACACCACTCCGGCGACAGGTACCGGCAGTTGGTTTGCGGCTGCTAGTCGAATCATGGGCCCCCACTGGGGCCTTGCCGCTTCTGGGAACTGCTGCCGGAAGTAAGTTGCAGGCATGGTCGCTACTTGCGACCCCGTATCCACTAGGCACCGTACAGCACGACCCTCGACTTCGGCCCACACTACTGGGCACTTAGCGACCAGATCTTCGGGACTTCCACCACCCCTTGTTGTGGCTTCCGGTTCCGAGCGGCGCCCCCCATGCCCGGAGCCCTCTAGTTTAATGCCCGCCGGGGAGGGGATCTCCCATGCCGCGGAAACTCTTGTGCGTAGTGGCCCAGTTCTCCACACTCATAACACCAGGGCGGTGAGGCCCGGCCACCCCGGGTATTGGGTAGCCAAGCCGGCCGGGCGCGGGCTCCGTTCTCTTCTTCACTTCGGCCAGCTCACCCCAGATACTCGTCAGCTCTTGTCTCATTTCCTCAATCCACTGAGGCTCTCCGACAACGTTTACGGCAGCCTCCATGCTCTGGGCCTTCCCCACGGGAACCGTCACCCCCTGCTCCCGCACCCGGGTCTGACTCCCCACCTCAGAGAAAGCTATACGTGGGTTCACCCGGATCTGCTCCCGTAATGCCTGCTTGATTAACGGGTCCCGGAGTCCAGTCACTAACTGGTCGCACAGGGTAATGTCGATGGGCCCTACCCCTAATCCGTCCTTCCGCTCTATGGCAGTGTATAGCTCCTGGAGGGCGTTCATATACTGGGTGAAGGTCTCTCCCTCCCCCTGCATCCAACTGAACAACCGGGTCCTCCACTCTCCCACGTTTGTTGGATCCCCGTGGGTTTCTTCCAGAATCTGCAAGACCCTGGCAAAGGTGTTGCGGTGTCCTGGGGGTCTCAACATCACTGACTTCCGGGCTTCCCCATCGAACGCCATGAGGGCCACCTCAGCCTCTAAATCGGGGGACATCGGATGCATGCGGAAGAGGCCTCGCATGTGCTCTATCCAGCTCCACAGCAGTGTATTGGAGCCAGAAAACCGGGGCAGGTTACTTAGCATAGCCCCCAGAGAGATGCTGGAGCGGGGGCCCCCATTATCGGCAGCACCCGCAGTCCCACTCTGGTCGGGTGCACCGCTGTCTGCGCTCGGAGACTGCATCCTGCCGACTACGCCAAATGTGGTACTAGCAGGTACACAGGACGCAGTGACGAGGCATGAGACGGATTGGTGCTTTTAGTAATAACCTTTATAGGCCTAGAGGTAACTGTCCTCAGTCGTAGCCTGACCAGTCACAGGGGTAACAAGAGTTGCCCTCACAGGGGCTTAATACAAGCAAACACAAACAGGTAGAACATGACTACGTCCGGTGAAAGCCGGTCACTATAGTGTCGCGACTACGGGTCCTTAACTATATAGTCAACTTAGCTGTCCTGACGTCCCTCAGAGTTCTGGACGGGGGTTCTTCGGCTTAGCAGCCGCTGGGCCCAGCTGCTGAAGAGTTGACGAAGTCTTCGAGCGTTCCGACGCTCCGGTGACACCGGGACCCCACAGGCCCCGGAGGAGTCCTTGAACGGATGGGCCGCAGTCCCCGGACTGGAGCAAGCGGCAGCGATGCGGGGTGGCAATTAGCAGGCCACCTGTGCAGCTAACAGCTGCGACAGGGAATCCACGGCGAGCAACGACCCTGCCGCGGACCGGAGCAGGACAGTGGTGGCCGCTGACAGCACTGGACTTGCCACGGCCACAGGTGAGAGCAGGGCGGCTGCGGGTGGCGGGAGACAGGCTGCAGCCGTGGGCTGGAGCGAGGCGGCAACGGACGCGAGCGACCGCAGACGGACCACAGCCGCAGGCTGGGGAGAGGCGGCAGCAGCCGCGGGTTGAAGCGGGGCAGTGGCTCTCGGATGGTCGTCTGGGCACCGTCCCTCTGGTGTCCTAGGTGAACGTCTCTCCTGACTCTGGTCAGTCACTTTGGCTCTCAGTTGCTCCCACGGTCTCCTGCTGCTTCTGTCCTGGTCTGCTGAGTCATCGTGACTAGCGTTCCCCGCCCCTTTTATACTGGCTCCTCCCCTAGCCCATCTGTCCATCGTCCATCTCCACGGTCCGTCCCTGAACTCTGTCCCCCGGGAACAGTCTCCCCTGAAACCTAGGTGACGGTCCCCTTGGTTCCGGCCCGGACACTCGGCGGGGGCCCTTCTTCCCACACCATCAGCACCTCGGGTTGTAGCCACTTCTTCCTCAGGTGGATCAGGTCGAACATCTGTGACTGCGGTGGTTTATCCGGCTGATAAGTCCATTGATGCACTCTTTGTGCACGGACAGCGGTCGTCACTCCCAGCTGGGCCAAGATCTCGGCTTTCAGTTTGTCAAAGTCCTGCGCGGCTTCAGGTTCTAAGTCATAATAAGCCTTTTGGGCCTCACCGGAAAGAAACGGGGGGCAATCAAGCCGGCCCTGCAGACCTTCGGCCATTTTTCTCGCACCGCCGTCCGTTCAAACGTGGTTAGGTATGCCTCGACGTCATCTTCGGTCGTCATCTTCTGCCAGTACCGACTCACGTGAATCACTCTCGACTCGGCTTCCGGGTTAACCTCAGGTAAGGACGCCAGGCGCAGCGCCTCCTGCTGGAGAAGCGAACGATCCGTAGCTGTCATGTCCACCAACTCCTTCAGCTGGGCCATCAGCACCCGATTAGCTTCTTGCTGCACGGCGGTGGACTGTACCAGCGCTTTCACCATGTCCTCCATGTTCATGCTTTCAACGTGGTGCCCACGTTCTCCACCAATTTGTGAAAAAACGATCCGGGATCGCCTTTGCTGGGGTCAAAGGCCACGTGGGTTTAGCATGAAACTCAGATGCAGAGTCAGGATCTGGACATAACTGACACTGGGTCAGGTTTATTTCAGGTGAAAGCAAAACATCAAGAAAAATAAAGCATAAAACAAAAACCTTGCCTGTAAGGCACTAACTAAACAGGGTCCGATCTAACTACCAACTGGAGGGCTTCTCCCGTTCCTGTCAAACGACGGTTACCATGAGCACTGCTTTCACTCACAAGTGTCGTTCACACAGACATGCTCTCTGTGTTCCCCAGGCTCAGCGACTAAAGGCCCCTTTACATTAAGAGATGCACCAGCGATACGACCACGATACGACCCGGTCAGGATCGCTGGTGCATCGCTAAATGGTCACTAGTGAACTGACAAACAGGCAGATCTCACTAGCGATGTAGCGACGCAGCAGCGGTCGTTACTTACCTTTCACAAGCAGCGATGGTGACGTCCTCCCGCCCGCGTCCACACGTCGCTCGTCGGCGCCAGCAGGAAGCACCCGACGAGAAATGGACCCGGCCGATCTCGCGCAATCAGCGACAGACATCGGGGGAGCCGGTCAGAGGTAAGTATCACACATAGCGATATCGCTAGCAATATCGCTGCTGCGTCACAAAATCGGTGACGCTTTAGCGATATTGCTAGCGATATCACTATGTGAAAAACCCCCTTTACACACCACCTGGCGTCCTTTTATATCCGCCTCCCCTTACTCATTAGTCATCAGGTGAGATACTGCCCAGACTAGGCCACATAGGAAAGGTATCTGGGCGAGATATACCTGCCCTCATCCACGATTCCACCATGCTTCTCACAGTGTATATAAAGCACTGGGCGACGTTAAGACACTGCTTAGTGTGGAATCTGTGTCGCTCTTTCTTACCATTCAGAGCTGGGAAGTATGCAACTAATAATTCTGTAATGTCTGCAATATATGAGCTGTGTGTTAGTTGATCTGTAATTTTGGTGAATCTAGACTAGTAGCTTGTAATGATTTCCTTGGAAAGGAAACAGTTTACCATCCATTCATCCTTCTCAGTTACTGTTTCCTTTGCTGAGTCCAGCCGTAATGTAGAGCAGGCATTATCTATGGGTGAGCCATGACAGTGACACATTTTGTGGAACAATAGTCTTTTATGAGTGATCACTGTTGTTTATTTGCTCCCATACAAGTGACAGATGGAGCCCAAACATCTAGTAAGTTAATGAACCCTAAGGAAATCATTGCTGAATGCTACTCTACAGGGAACATGCATCTCTTCTACACAGAAATGGCCTATCTTTGTGAATACATGATATTTCTAGTCTTGTGCTATTCCTAGGTGGGGACAGTGGAGCAGCTGGAACAATTAGGAGTAACCTTATTGACATTCCCTTAATATCAGATTGACATGTAAGCGTGGCAGCAGGGAGTTGGACTTCCATGACATCAGCACAGAAGTTGATAATGATTCCTACATCCAGACGCATGTGTTTAGGAAGCCCATGTCTGTCAATGCTTTGGTACACGCCACATCTGCTCATAGTATCGCCCGGTGGGTGAGTTCCTCAGGATGAGGCCAGGTACCTAAGGTCTAGTTCTGAGAAAGGGGTTACAGACAGAGGTGCATTAAGCCGGGCTATAGGAGAGGGAAGCACACCTCACGCAATTCGCTCCTTTTTTTTTTTTAAATTCGTTTATTGAACCTCAGGACACAAAGAATGTACAACATACACAAAGGCTTATGATAACAAGCATTAGACATAGCACACGTGTTTCCGTCCATTGTAAAATATTATGCAGAGAAATTGCACACTCTTATAAACAAGGTAATATGTACCTATCCTTCTTCAAACATACATAAAAGATAATTGCCTATACATTTTCCAGCATGTATATCAATTCAATTTCACAAACCTTGGCATACCATTCAGAAATAAAATCTAACTAAAATTCTTAAACTACAACTACCACTACATTAACTGAAATCTACTATTTCCGCAGCCTGGTCTCCCGTATCGTATTATGTCGTGTGTGAAGTCTCAACCCTGCAAAGTGAGGTGAGATGAATTCCTCCTCTGCCAAATCTTTTCAAATTTACCTGGGCACCCCCTATTTTGGCATAACGTGCGCTCATATGGAATTTACCAACTCGATCCAAAATCTAAGGGAAGGACATGAACCCCCATCCACCACAATGCCAGCACCTTCTGTGCCATAAACAGGGTCTCACGTGGGAAGACCCCAGTATAGCGATCCCAAGTATCTTCCTTCCATACTCCAAACAAGCAGACCAATGGCTCTAGAGGGACAGGTGTCTGCACCAGGGATGTCATCCTAAAAAGTCACAACGGAGTCAAATACGATTGATTTATTATATATAGTTGCATCATTCTGTTATTAACAGATGGTGATACTCCAGTCGGAGACTCTAGAATCTCCTCCCACTCCTCTCTTTGCGCATTAGGGATGAGCCGTTCCCACTTCCTCGCAATTCGCTCCTTTATGAACCCCCTAAATGGAAGAAACAAGATGGGAGGGTGCGATTTAAATCTATTTATAATCATTGGTGAAAGAACATGAGATCGATATTGAAAAAAGCATTGGCAAATCCTTGAAACTGAATGGTCCTTACAATCGTGTTCACTTGCCTCTCCTCTCATGACCTCCAGACGTTCTAGAAACTTAAAAGACATTCTGTTTAAAAGCCATGACACACCCCCAGTGGTAAATACTTTTGGGAGTAGAGGTCTAAATCTGTGTTTTTCCCGAGCCGCTGTTGTCTTGCCTGCAGCAATGTTCTTCACTGCTCCAATTTTGATTTTGATGATTCTGATTTTTCAATCAAACAACATACAACGTGTAGTAGCACCAATGTGGTTTACTATGCCTCATTTGGCTGTCCGAAGATTTATGTAGGACTCCCGTCAAGAGAACTGAGAATTTGGGTGGGAAGTGTGTGAGGGACATTGCTGCAGCCCAGACAGCGGTTTATTTTATATTATGGAGATAAAAATAATCCCCCGCCATTTTCAAACCCAACATGACTGTAACCCCCACACCTTCAGAGTATGGGGGATTGATATCATTAACACTGGTATAAGGAGAGGAGATGTACGGGAACTGAGAATTCGGGTGTGTAGTGTGTGAGGGACATTGCAGCGGCTCAGACAGCGGTTGATATTATGGAGCTAAAAACAGTCCCCCGGCATTTTTGGACCCACCATGACTGTAACCCCCACAACTTGAGAGTACGAGGGATTGATATAATTCACACTGGTATAAGGGAGGAGATGTAAGGGAGCTTTAGGCACAATGTTAATCGAGGTGGATTGTTTCCCTGGGCACGCTGACCTCTGGTTTAAATGAAACATTGAGTTTTTCATCTTTTTTTGCAGTGGACACTTGCCACCATTCCCATATACATGTTTGTTATGCTTTTATGTTTTAAATTGTATTATTGTGTATATACTTTGTGAAATTTCTTGTTCATCTACAGTTCTGATTCAGACATGATAAATCAATTTTCTGGTATGCTGTGATCCACTGCTATTCATTCCTGACAGATACAGTGCATGCTACTTACCTAGACGAATTCATCATCAATCATATTGTGTTCTGCACCTAAATATTATACATGCATAATATTGTTGCTGAGTTTCACCCAATTCCTCCCTTTCTCTTTTATCATGTTATTAGGACCTCTTAGACGGAGGCACATGATTCTATACCCTTTCTTCCATTATTGCCTCCAGGCTTGGTGTGCGCATGCGCCTTTCACAGCTTTTCTAGCTGGTCTATGCCTCGGCATCTTTGTACCAGTCTGCGCGTGTCCGGGAGTCTTGGCAATGCGTCCTTACTCCCGGACATGTGTGGTACTGGTCTGATGGCTGGGGGTGGATACGGTGCGCATGCGCCAATTGTGCTGCCCATTGACGGATAAGCGATCATGGTCACATGTTTAAAGGGTCCTGCAGTGAACATTTCTTTTATTATGTCCCCTTGAGAAAGCAACAAAACGAACAAACAAAACACGCGTTGGAGATTCACTTGCATGTTGGTGTGGATCATTTTGTGCAAAATGGGTAAGAAATTCCTTTTTGTATGGATTATTGTGCTCAAGTGTTGTGGGGAGTGTTAGTAGAGGGATCTTAAGGACAACTATGGCGTATATAGATATGATCTTCCATTTTCCTCCTCACTCACACGCTCCTAATGCCTGTATGCATAAATCGTCACCTTTCATTGTTAATCACCACTTTTCTGCCTGTTTTATCCCCTGTGGGAGATTTTAGTGTTTTTGCACTAATAAAAGAATATTCTTAGCCTTAAACACTCCAATTGGTTCACCATTTTCCTTTATTCCTAGGTGACAGTCTATATTATCGGCCAGGGATGCACTTACTAAGCAGGTCGGAGATGCAATTCTTTTTTGTAATACAAATATATTTAGATTTTAGATTTATTTTATATTTATAACATTTTATTCTGTTGTAATAATACTGGGTGTGTAGGACTAGGCCGGGGCAGGTCCATTCAAATCTCTATTCACAGACAGCAAGATATTAAAAACTGTGGGGAAATACAAAGAGCATTACAAACCCAAGTAACTTCTCATTACATAATGATTAAAGGGAACGTGTCACCATGAATAATGCTGTTAACCTGCTGATATGGGTGTAATCGTCAGGTTAAGAGCGTTATGCTGTCTGGCGCCTGCACGTAGCCGAATGCAGCGGGGAGAAAATTATCTTTATTCTCCCCTCCAGCTTTCGGCTTCAGTCATAGGGTCGGAGCGCCGCGTGTTTAGTCACCGCTCTAAGAATACAGAGCGGCAGCTGTAGCCGCCCCCGGCCCTGACTGACACAGGCTCTACATTGTAGAGGAGTGCAGGAGGGTTGAACTCTGATATAAATCATCTAACAATTATGTAAAAATACAACGGCAAGTATAGATGGAAGAGGAAATAATTGGTCAGGCAGGGTAATGCACCTGCACAGGAGAAGAGACTGCACAGAAGCATAAGGTGAATTCCACACTTAGGCCGGGATCACACTACAGTGTGTGATGCGAGAAACTCGCATGAGTCTATCGCATGACCACTCGGCATGCATAGAAATACATGCAGCCGCAGCTCCGGTCCTGAGTGTCAGCGGCAGCGCCGGGTGTTGATGCGGGAGACTCGTGCGAGTTTCACACATCACACACGTTAGTGTGATCCCGGCCTCAGATTGGCTTCATGATCATTCACAGAGGTGGACTAGTCAGGAGCACACAGGAGGGTGGAAGGTGTCTGCAGCACTGAGGAGAATCAAGGTGCTGCTGGAAAATGTAGGTGCAGTAAATAAGATATAAGATCACCCATTTCGCTATGTGAAGCTGGTTGTAGAAAACAGCAGATAGAGATGAAAAAAGACACAAAGTTACAAGAAAGAAACTTTATGTTGGGCTTAATCTATAGAGCTCTGGCAAAAATTAAGAGACCACTGCAACATTTTCATCTTGTCTGATTTTTCTTTTTATAGGTGTATTTTTGAGTAAAATGTAAATTGCTCTTTTATTCTATAAATTACTGACACCATGCCTTTGAATTTCCAAGCACTAAATTTTGTATTTATTTTCAGAAAATGAGAAATGGTCAAAATAACAAAAAATGCAGTGCTTGCAGACATCAAATAATGCTAAGAAAACAAGTTCATAATCTTTTAGAAACAACAATACTAATGTTTTAACTCAGGAAGAGTTCAGAAATCAATATTTTGTGGAATAACCACAGCTTTCATGCGTCTTGGCATGCTTTCAACCAGTCTTTTCACACTGCTTGTGGGTGACCTTATGCCACTCCTGGTGCAAAAATTTAGGCAGTTCTTCTTTGTTTGATGGCTTGTGACTATCCATTTTCCTCTTGATTACATTCCTGAGGTTTTCAATGGGGTTCAGGTCTGGCGATTGGGCTGGCCGTGACAGGGATTTGATGCGGTGGTCCTTCATTCACACATTAATTGACCTAACTGAATGGCATTGTCCTGCTGGAAAAAACAGTCCTCAGAGTTAGGGAACATTGCCTAAGCAGAAAGAATCAACTGTTTTTCCAGGATAACCTTGTATGTGGCTTGATTCATACGTCCTTCGCAAAGATTAACCTTCCCAATTCCAGCCTTGCTGAAGCATGACCAGATCATCACCGATCTTCCACCAAATTTCACAGCAGGTGCAAGACACTGTGGCTTGTACGCCTCTCCAGGTCTCCGTCTAACCATTAGACGACCAAGTGTTGGGCAAAGCTGAAAATTAGACTCATCAGAGAAGATTACCTTACTCCAGTCCTCTATGGTCCAATCCTTATGGTCTTTGTCGAACTTCAGCCAGGCTCCCCTTTGCTTCTCATTGATGAAAGGCTTTTTTCTAGCTTTACATGACTTGGAGCCCTGCCTCTAGGAACCTGTTACGAACTGTTCTTGCAGTGCACTTCACCCCAGCTGCCATTTGCCATTCCTTTTGTAGGTCACTTGATGTCATCCTGCGGTTGCTGAATGACATTCAAATAAGATGATGTCATCCCGGTTAGTAGAGAGTAGTTTTCGCCCTCTGCGGGTCTGTAGCTTTGTTGTCCCCAATGTCTGCTGCTTGACCCTGTTGTAATGGACTACCGTCTTGGATCCCTCTGCTAGTAAAGCCAGAATTGAGCCCTTCTTTTCCTCAATCAAGACTTTTCTTTTCAACTCCTTTGGCATGGTTAAAAGTTATTTTTTCATTCCTATTACTTTTGGGATATTACTAGCACTTGTTTTGCCATCCAGCTTGTCCTACTGCAAGAGGATTGTGAACACCACAGCAGGGTTTTTTTTAAACTTTCCTTTTTTAAATAAGATTTGGTTCAGGTGATCACCTAATCAGAAGTACATGAAGTAGAATGAGGTGTCCTCTGGGTGGAATTCAACTGACATTGGAATGGAAAGCCTACGGTTACTAGTATGATGTAAAAATACTACTGTTAATTTTTTATGTAAACATTTTAATAAAGTTGTTTGAAAATGGAATGGCTGTCAGACATGTAGAGAAGCTGATTTTTATAAATGCAGTGGTCTCTTAATCTTAATTTTTGCCAGAGCTGTGTACTAACAGTAAGTATGCATTTATTTTGCTTTGTGAGAAATAATGCAATTGTGGGAATAACCCTTTACCAAGGCTCAGTAGTAATTCACTTACATCAAGCATTTTTGCGAACGTTTCATTGAGCTTTGCTGGTTTTATGATATTTTAAATTTGTTACTGACTTTGCAATAGTAATAGGTGAGGCTGGACTTTGGTTGGACTTTAATAATAGCATCATAGAAATCTTTGAGTGTATAATGCGGGCAGCACAGGGAGGAAATCTCACCCTTGTAAACACAGGAATGTGCTATGAGCAGGTTCCAAGGCCAGATTTCCTGCCACATGTCACAGACTGCAAATGACATCCTCTGTGTTACTATATATACTGTAACACTTGAAACTGTGTGTGTTACCCTCTGCCAAATTAGAGCATGCTGTCCTTACTCCCGCCTGTTCATCTACAGTTCGCTTACAAAGAAACTTTTAAGCAACTGCAACCCGAGTGACTCGAATGTATATTTCCTGTAGAATTGGCAGCGCCATTATTTGGATACATTATTGCCCAACAGTAAACAATCAGTGAATAACATTTTCATGGAATAACGGAAAACATCTACCGTAAGTGACAAACTTAAAGAGGCTGTCCACTACTTTATCCTTGATGACTTACCCTTAGGATAGGTCATTAAATATCTGATTGTTCGGGGTCTGACACCCAGTGCCCCCGCCGATCAGCTGTTCGTGGTGTCGGTGGCCGGTGTTCATTTGTGGAGCAGCTATTCCTTCCGATAGTGGCTTTGGCTAGGTACCGCACATCTGCCTCCTATTGATTTGAATTGATGTGTAGTACCAAGCCTCGGCCACAGAGAAAACGGAGAAGTTGACACCGACAGCTGACAACATCTGATCGACCGGGGATGCCGGATGTCAGACTCCCACCGATCAGACATTGATTACCTATCCTAAGGATAGGCCATCAATGATGAAGTAGTGGACAACCTCTTTAAATACAGTTACTTGCTATTACTCCTGCACTTGCTAACCCTAAATTCTGCTTAGCCCAATCTCTGTACAAATTAGTTCTTAATAAGGATCAGATTATAGGAAAATATGTTGGGAATCTACAATATATTGTCAGTCAGACGTAACACATGAGTCATCTCAGTCTATGACCCAGGACCACTGTTTGTCATGGGTCTGTGAGTCAGTAGTCATGAAAATGGCTTGCAAGCCGATGCTTATTAAGGGCTGTTGCTGCCATGGATCATACATTTCAGATATTGTAGTTATTGTTTGAACCTGTAACTTCTGAATTAAAGGATTTTTTGGGGAGTATTCACAAGTCAGAATAGTTGGCAAAAACTGCTTGATGAACCAAGACCTAAGCATGATTTACGCAAATCATGTTTAGACCTTGGTTCATCAAGAAGTTTTTGCCAATTTTCACAGATAGAACTGCTTAACATGTTGCAAAATATTTGCCCTACTCAGAGTTGGGTAAAAATATTGTGAATTTCAACATTTTTATGTCAACCCTGGTCAGCTCCTCCAACTTTTTGAAAAGTGAACAAGAAGGGCTGCGGCCAAACTCGTCATAATTTACACCACTGGAGAGGCGTAATAGGAATAGCGTACATCTCTAGAAATGCTGAAAGACGCAATAAATCCACTGAGGTGTAAACATCTTAATGAATTTAATACATTTTACTCCTAGCTCTCTTCAATAAGACTGGAGTACAGAACGCCAGTCTTGTGGACTCAGGACCGTAATTTCTACTGTATTTACCGTTTAATTTAACAAAATTCTTATTTTGTGGAAGACCAGTCAAAACCACATTGCAATATTCTGTACACATACAGCTCTGGCAAAAATTAAGAGATCACCACATCAAAACCCTGTCATGGGCTGCCCTTCTCCAGACCTGAACCCCATTGAAAACCTCTGGAATGTAACCAAGAGGATGATGGATAGCCACAAGTCATCAAACAAAGAATTGCTTACATTTTTGAGCCAGAAGCAATGTGAAAGACTGTTGGAAAACATACCAAGACGCATGAAAGCTGTGATTAAAAATCATGGTTATTCCACAAAACATTGATTTCTGAACTCTTCCTGCGTTAAAGCATCAGTATTGTTTCTAAATGATTATGAACTTGTTTTCTTGGCATTATTTGAGGTCTGAAAGCACTGTTTTGTTTTGTTTTTAATTTAGACCATTTTTCTTTGTCAGAAAAAAATGCAAAATTTATTGCTTGGAAATTTGGAGACATGTTGTCAGAAGTTTGTAGACTAAAAGAACAATTTACATTTTACTCAAAAATATACCTTTAAGGATTCTTTTACATTTGCCGTTGTTTTGCGGCCCGTTTTTGCGGCCCCCATAGATTTCTATTGGGGTCCGCAAAAAATTGTAGGAGCGCCGTATGCACATACGGCAGTATGTAAAGAATTTCTCTGGGTGCTGATGCAAGTCACTGTACAGCATATGGAAATGACCCTTCCACGAACGCTGCGACAGAATTGGGTGCACCCACAGCCTCCTTGGTGCAAGTGCAGCTTCTGCTGCTGCTGCTCTCTGCTCATGCTCTAAATGCTGGTTAAGCAACCAACACAGAATCACATCATCTTCAAAATGCCTCGACATGTTCAGAAAACTGAAATCCAAAGTTTGCGACAAACTAAGGACACAGAGCTCTGCGAAGACCAGAAGAAAATGGCACTGGAGAAAGGGCAGATTCTTTTTTTGAGGTTTTTTTTCTTTATTGTTCCTTGACAATTTCCTGTTTTGTTTTTTTTTTTCCATTTTATTGACAACTTTCTTTTTTTTTCTGACTTCTCAAAAGCTATTCCAAACCAGAAAAACATGGATCCGAGAAGATTTTTGCGGCCCGTTTTTGCGGAACACCGGAAAACGGGCCGCAAAAACCACGGCAAGTGTAAAAGAACCCTAAGGGCTCATACCCATTTGCGAATAAAAAAAGGTCCGATTTCTAGACTGTAAAAAAGGGAGGAGTGCTATGCGAGTGTCATGCAATTTCTATGCGATTTTTAATCTTTCCATCCTTTTTCCCTCCGTTTTACATCTGTATGCAATCCGGGTTCTTTTTCGCAGCAACTATTTTTCTACAGTCATTTACAGGACCATTTACAGTGTTCTATGCCACAGAATGGTAATGTATCCGTTTAAAACTAATGGAAAACGGATGGTCTGTTTTTGGCCCGTTTTTTAATCACACCCATTGACTTGCATTGACAAAAATCGCAGCAACCACTTTTTTCTCAGTCCAATTTCGGATGGGAAAAAAATCGCAAGTAAGATGTCACCCATTGACTAACATTGGTCAGAATGCAATACGATTTTAAATCGGATTGCAATCGTCCGATTTTATCGCAAGCGAGTATGAGACCTAAAGAGAAAAATCAGACAAACTGAACATTTGAAAGTAGTCTCTTAATTTTTGCCAGAGCTGTATTTTGGTCACCAAAAAAGTGTAACTACTACTTTCTTGAGCTGTAAGCAAGAAGCATGGATACAGGAAAAATAATGCACTGTATGTATATGGTTACAAATATTTATTTTCTTTGTTCTATGTATTTAGAATAAAAGATAAGGCAAGTTTGCAAATCCAATGTTTATCCAGGAAAATCAGCTCGTCTTTAGGATAAGCCATTAATGTAATATTCCCGAGCTGGAGAGAAGAAGTAATGATACACACAAATAACCCTTTTTAATAGCTTTCTTAAAAAGGTAACATTATGTCACATAGGAACTTATATAATCAGATTTTTATTCTCTATTCCAGTTTTATCCCATAATTAACAGTTAATTACAGAGCAATCTGAAGCTAGGCTGCAATTAGTATCACAAGTCAACTCTTTTATTGGAGGAAGCTGAAGCCCTTCTCACTAAGTGTGTCAAAGTATAGGGTTTCACTTCATCACACAGTATTAATTCACATGTACTGTATGTTTATCTGCCTCTTCCAACCTTAACAACCTCAGTAAATATACATCTTCAAAATAAAGAAAAACATATCAAGGTTGAGACCGGATCAGTTGCTTACAATTGTGGTTACATCACTCCTCAAATACTTGTGTCTTTTTTTGGGGCATAAAAGTATTTACGTAGTTACATCCTGAAACTCTTATCCACTATTCTCTTAAAGGCCCCGTTACATTTAGCGATGCACCAGCAATCCCGACCACGATACGACCCGGTCAGGATCGCTGGTGCATCGCTAAGTGGTTGCTAGTGAGCAGCCAAACAGGAAGATCTCACCAGCGATGCAGCAGCGGTCTGCGGTCATCACTTACCTGTCAGACGCAGCGATGATGACCATCTTCCGCCAGCATCCATGGCTCGCTTGTCGGTGCCAGCAGGAAGCAGACGACGAGAAATGGACCAGGCCGATCTCGCGCGATCAGCGATATCCAGCGGGGAGCCGGGTCGGAGGTAAGTGTCACATGTAGCGAGATCGCTACCGATATCGCTGCTGCGTCACAAAATCGGTGACACATTAGCGATATTGCTAGCTATGTGTAAAGCCCCCTTAAGAGAAGAAATTGCGTATGGTGGGTCGGAGCCCTGATAGCGATTTTGGAGTCTCTGTAGCTCCAATCTATAGATCTGATTAGATGTATTAGAATCCTTCTGTTACATTCAGCCTCCACAGCAGACTGGGGATCACGGATGCAGATGGGGGGTTGCTTATCTATGCCTGTCTATTGGCTCTGTACATACATTACATCTGAATATTAAGCACTACAGCTATCCTTGTTCTACCTAAATAAAACTTCTTGTAGAGAGTTTCTTAAAAAAGAAAAGATACATTGGTATGAGTCAACAGAATGTAAAACTATTGCTCCAAAAATAACATTTCTAAGAAGTTCGTTTTGGGTTCCGCACACTTTACTCACCTTACATCCGTTGTCCTCCTGATGCCAGCAGGAAGGAATAACTCTACGGTATAGCCCAATCAATGAACCACAGCACTTTTCCATATCTTCCCCAGTGGGGCGTATAGTGATAGTGGGCCGCTCAGCATACCTGTGGCCTTAGCCAGGGATATGAATACAACTCAATGCCGCAGTGACTGGCTGCAGTGACTGACCTCAGTGACTGGCCGCAGGCCTCTCCCTGTGCCTCGTACAGGATATGGATAAAGGAAGAGAGGGAGGAGAGGTCCATTGTGTGTCCAGGAAATGCAGAATAGAGGAAAGAGAAAAAAACAAGCAATAGATTATGAAGCAATGGAAAGGATTTGAGGTATATGACACATGCATTTAATTTCAGAAACCATAATAACATACAGCCATGGCCGAAAGTGTTGGCATCCTTGAAATTGGTCCAGAAAATGCAGTATTTCTCCCAGAAAATTATTGTAATTACATGTTATGTTATATGATATAAAAAAACTGCCAAACCTTCCCGCAGAAAACAAGCACTAATATGGCTCATTCGGCAAAAAATTAAAAAAGTTACAGCTCTCAGAATCGGACGATGAAAAAACCAATTAATGTTGCTAAAATATTGTTTTTAGTGTGTAAAAATAGCAAATCATAAAAAAACTATCTACTGTATTTTTCGGATGATAAGACGCACTTTCCCTCCCCACAAATTTGGGGGGAAAATGGGGGTGCGTCTAATAATGCGAATATACTTTACCGGCCGCGGTGGAACAGGGTCCCTAGGTCGCTGCTGGAAGAGGCAAGAGTGGAGCATTGTTGCAGGCCGCAGGCTGGGATGAGGGCATGTTCGGATGTGCAACGCTGCGGGTGTTTGTTGGTGCGGGGACTCGCTGACATTTTGTGAAAGCCGGGAGCCCCCCTCAATTCCATGGTTTACTATACTGTTGACTCCGGGAAAATGGCTGCTAGGGGCGGCACATGTGTAGATGGAGATCTCAGCGCCAAGATCTCCATTTGCGCATGCGTCGCCCCCAGCAGCCATTTTCCCAGAGTCCACCGCATAGTAAACCATGGAATTTCAGGTCTGCGACTTTTAGAAAACGTTGGCAGAGCCCTTGCACCAACAAACACCCGCAGCATCGCACATCTGAACACCCCTGTCTCCCAGTCTGGGGTCCACAGCATCGCCCCACTCCTGCATCCTCTAGCAGTGACCCTGGGACCGGCTTCAACGCAGCCACCATCCACAGTAAGCAATAAGACGCATGGATTATAAGCACCACTATTTTATTAAAAAAAGTTTTTTTCCTATTTTTCTCCTCAAAATTTGGGGAGCGTCTTATAATCCGGTGTGTCTTATAAAACACAAAATACGGTAAATCTGGTATTGCTGTAATTGTACCAATCCAACAAACCAGTCTTATCACTTTTACCACATGGTGAATGGAGCAAAAAATATAAAATAAAAACAATAAATGAATTGCTGGTTTTCTTCATTCTGTGTCTCTACAACTCGTCCAGCAAAAGTCCTCATACAGCTGTGTTCGCTAAAAAATAAAAAAAAAGTTACAGCTCTCAGAATATGGCGACAAAAAACTCCACTTTTTTGTAAAAAAGCATTTTTATTGTGTGATAGCAGCAAAACCTTAAAATAATTACACTGCTAAAAAAAAAACAGAATATAACTCCAAGTAAATCAAACTTCTGTGAAATCAAACTGTCCACTTAGGAAGCAACATTGATTGACAATCAATTTCACATGGTGTTGTGCAAATGGATAGACAACAGATGGAAATTATTGACAATTATCAAGACACCCTCAATAAAGGAGTGGTTCTGCAGGTGGGGACGACAGACCACATCTCAGTACCAATGCTTTCTGGCTGATGTTTTGGTCACTTTTGAATGTTGGTTGTTCTTTCACACTCGTGGTAGCATTAGACGGACTCTACAACCCACACAAGTGGCTCAGGTAGTGCAGCTCTTCCAGGATGGCACATCAATGCGAGCTGTGGCAAGAAGGTTTGCTGTGTCTGTCAGCGTAGTGTCCAGAGGCTGGAGGCGCTACCAGGAGACAGACCAGTACACCAGGAGATGTGGAGGGGGCCCTAGGAGGGCAACCACCTAGCAGCAGGACCGCTACCTCAGCCTTTGTGCAAGGAGGAACAGGAGGAGCACTGCCAGAGCTCTGAAAAATGACATCCAGCAGGCCATAGATGTGCACGTGTCTGCACACATTGTTAGAAACTGACTCCATGAGGATGGTCTGAGTGCCCGACATCCACAGATGGGGGTTGTGCTCACAGCCAAACACCATGCAGGATGCTTGGCATTTGCCACAGAACACCAGGATTGGCAAATTTGCCACTGGCACCCTGTGCTCTACACCGATGAAAGCAGGTTCACACTGAGCACATGTGACAGATATGACAGAGTCTGGAGACGCCATGGAGAGTGATCTGCTGCCTTCAACATCCTTCAGCATGACCGGTATGGCAGTAGGTCAGTAATGGTGTGGGGTGGCATTTCTTTGAATCCGCCTCATCACTTATATGGCACAGTGAACGGTGCAAAAATAAAAATAAGAACTATTCTTGTACAGCTGTCTATTTGTTCTTCTACGTCTCAAAAATTGGAATAAGGCTCGGCTCACATTTATCCTGCGCTCTCCGCTGATCACTTACGTCGGGGTTTCCGTGCAAGTACCTCAATACCACGATTCAGACAAAACCCAGACGGAACCACTTACTTATAAGGTAGATGGAGTCACTTTGGACTGGTTTGTGTTCCGGCGGTGTCCCATCATTTTAGGAGTCTTTTTTAGCGCACAAGTGTGAGCGACCACAGATGTGTGCATGCCTAAAAAGATGGAGACCACCGGAACAGACGCCAAGTGTCTCCATCTGCCTCATGGTGGGTAGTTCCCTTGGGGGATTCGTTTGAATTGCAGTTTTGTAGGATTTACACGTAAATCCCCATGTAAGTGTTAAGCCTAGAACACAAGAATGTTATCCCAGCATTATTCAGGAAGCGAGCAAATAATATTATGTGCCCCAAAATGTTACCAATAAAAATCCTAATTTATCCCGCACAAAACCAGCCACCACTCAGGTCCGTCATCTGTTACTGGAACTATAGAGGGGGTTCCCATGTTACTAGTAGAACAAAGACTCTGGAAAAGTGACATGGCTCCCGCCTCCTTAAATCAAATCCAGTTAATTATGCGCTCTCAAATCCAAATTCCCCCTCCTGAGTCCCACTGTGCCTAAACCAAAGTAAGAGGCCACATGTATTATTGTAATGGAGAGAAGGCCTTTAATTTAAGGGTGCATATCGCCACAAGCACAAGCTGGGCACCATGTGGCACTACTTTGAATGAGGCCACAAGGTATGGGTACTAGACTGGCAGATTTGCAATTCTCCAGAATAAAGCACGGTACGGATGTTACAAAATGGTCACTGCAGCCATAGATGATTTCATTGAGAGGTGCAGCTTCTATAATGGGGTCACTTTTTGGGGTTTTTTGCTGTTCTTGCACCTTCGGAGCTTTGCAAATGTCGCCCACAAACTATTCTATCAAAATCTGTGCTCCAAAGCCAAATAGCAGTCCTTCCTTCTCAGCCATGCGTGTGGCCTAACAGTAATTTCTGACAACATATGGGGCAACACCGCGTTCGGGAGAAATTGCGCAAGAAATTGTGGGGTCTAGTTTCACCTATTAACTCTTGTGTGCCTGACAAATTTGCAGCAAATACAAAAATTACATTTTTACCACTAAAATGTCATGTTTCCATGTCTCAAAGTTATACAATTCTGTGAGGCATCTATGGGTTCAAAATACTCACTACACCCCTAGATGAATTCCTTGAGGGATCCAGTTTCCTAAATGGGGTCAATTGTTGGGGGGGGGGGGTTTCTGCAATTTTCACACATCAGGGGCTTTTCAAATGCGACATAGCATTCACAGTCTATCCAAGGCAAATAGCGCTCTTTCCTTTCTTAGCCTTGCCATGTGCCCAAGCAGAAGCTTTTGACCACATATGCTGTATGGTCGCATTCAGGACAAGTTGTGCAACAAATTATGGGGTCCGTTTTCTCCTATTATCCATTGTGAAAATTAATGTTATCAAATTCTGTGTCGTACCTGTTCAAAATGCTCACTGTACCCCTGGATAGAATCCTTGAGGGGTGTAGTTTCCAAAATGGTGTCACTTGTGGTGGGTTTTCACTGTTTAGGCACATCGGGGGTTCTCCAAACGCGACAACATCCACAGACCATTTAATCAAAGTCTGACTTCCAAAACATCACTCCTTCCTTTCCGAGCCCTGCCGTGAGCCCAAAGAGTGGTTTTCCACTACATATGGGGCATTGGCACACTCAGGAGAAATTGCACAACAAATTTTTTGGTCCATTTTCTCCTGTTGCCCTTATGAAAATAAAAAAATTGGGGCTAAAAGTACATTTTTGTGGGTAAAATGTGATTCTTTTATTTTCACAGCTCTATGTTATAAACTTCTGTGAAGCACCAGGGGGTACAAGGTGCTCATGACACATCTAAATAAGTTCCCTAAGGGGTTTACTTTTCAAAATTGGGACATTTATTGAGGGTTTCCACTGTTTAGACATATCAGGGGCTCTCCAAACGCGAAATGGCACCCTCTCTCGATTCCAGTCACTTTTGTGTTCAAAAAGTCAAACGGTGCTCCTTCCCTTCCGAGCCCTGCCGTGAGCCCAAATAGTAGTATTCCCCCACATATGGGGTAGCGTCGTACTCCGTAGAAAATATACAATAAATTTTAAGGTCCATTTTCTTCTGTTACCCTTGTGAAAATTAAAAATTTTGGTTAAAAATACATATTTGTTGGTAGAATGTGATTTTTTTTTTCTTTTCGCACCTCTACGTCATGACACATCTAGAAACTGTAAATTCCCGAAGGGGGTCTTGTTTCCAAAATGGGATCACTAGTGGGGTTTTCCACTGTTTAGGCACATCAGCGGCTCTTCAAACGCGACATGGCGTCCGCTTTTGATTCCACCCGTTCTTGCGTTCAAAAAGTCAAACGATGTTTCTTCATTTCAGAGCTCTGCCAGGTGCCCAAACAGTGGATTTCCCCCACATATGGTGTATCTGAATGCTCAAGAGAAATGAAAAAAAAAATTTTAGGGGCAATTTTCTCCTGTTACCCTTGTGAAACTAACAAATTTGGAGCTAAAGTAAAAAAAAGTTAAATGTTCATTTTTTCCTTACACATTGCTTTAGCTCCTGTGAAGCACTGGAAGGGTTAATAAACTTCTTGAATGTGGTTTTGAACACCTTGAGGGTTGTAATTTTTAGACTGGTGTCACTTTTGGGTATTTTCTGTCATATAACCCCTTAAAGTCACTTTAAATGTGAGGTGGTCCCTAAAAAAAATGGTTTTGTAAATTTTGTTGTAAAAATTAAAAATCGCTGGTCGAATTTTAACCCTTATAACGTCCTAACAAAAAAATTATGTTTCAAAAATTGTGCTGTTGGAAAGTAGACATGTGGGAAATGCTATTTATTAACTATTTTGTGTGATATAACTCTCTAATTTAAGGGCATAAGAATTCAAAGTTTGAAAATTGCAAAATTTTCTAAGCTTTTCCAAATTTCCGATATTTTCACAAGTAAACCCAAGTTACATTGAAGAAATTTTGCCACTGTCATGAAGTACAATAAGTCATGAAAAAACATTCTCAGAATCAGTGGGATACGTTGAAGCGTTCCAGAGTTATAACCTCATAAAGTGACAGTGATCAGAATTGTAAAAATTGGCTGGGTCATTAAGGTCAAAATTGGCTCTGTCACTAAGGAGTTAAAGAACAAACCGTAGGCTTTTTGTATATACAAATGGAAACAAACTTTATACACATTGTATAGATTGAAGGGCTATTCTTTTTAGACTTGTTTGACTGAAATATCACTGGTTTTGGAAGATCAAGCAATAAGGTGAAATATTGGTCAAATAATTTTGAGCATGATCAAATTCGCAAAGAGAGCATTTGTTTTGCTTTGTGCTACTAGTCTATGGGGCTGATCCATCAAACTTTTCACTTTAGAAATCTGGCACAAAACTGTTTGGAATATCACTACATTTTTGCACAACTTGTAGTTTTGCAAAACTAATGTTTTTTTTTTTTTTGTTCTGTTTTTACTGAAGTAGGGGGCCCAGATTGGGGGGTGGTCAACTGCTTACCGCGCACAGACGACACAGAGACGAGTCGCAGGCAGATTTCCAAGTACAACAGGTCCGAGTTTATTGGCCGTCCTCCTGACGACCGTAGCCATACACCGCAGCACCTTTACAGCTCTCCGTATCCAGGCCCGGGTACCTTCACCTTTCCTTCAGTCGTAGTGACGTTCCTCGCGGATCTTTCGCTGGGGCTGCCCTAGGCCTATCTACCGCCAGCGCTTCACCAGTCCGAGGTCGTCTAATCGGTACCCCCGAGGCCTCGTCTGTCCTGCGGTTCCTCGTGTCAGGGCCACCCCCCTGACTCTCTTCCTGTCAGTCCCCTGGTCGAGCTTTCCACCGTTGTCAGTCTTCTGTACTGAGTCTTCTCCTCCTGAGCTCCTCCCGGGACTAGCCTAGCCTGGAACCCTGTCCTGTCCAATTTATCCCCTTCCTCGGGAATTTCCCTCCTGGGTTCCTATCTCCCTGCCCCCCATGACTAAGCGGTTTCGTAGCCCTAAGCTGCTGTCAAGTCCTATTCTACGCTCCCCCTGCCATCTTGTGGTCAAATCTAGGTACTGCACTCCTTTTCCACCTTCCCCAGCTGTTTCCCCTCTGTCATTGCCAATATCCGTCTACAGTGCACAAACCATCCCTTATTCCTCCAGTCAAGTCGTCCATCAAGTCACCTTCCCCACACTCTCCCTTCCTTTGTCCATTGTCGTCCCTGACAATCGTATTCCCTACCTACGTCGTTCTGAAGCTTGTCCACCGTCTGTTGTCGGACCGTTTGTTGAGCCAAACCCACCATACGCGGGGTCTGAACCAAACCGGGAGCACCATGCTCCGAGCAGCCTACTACTACTCGCCGGCGCGCACGCCATGTGACAACTTCTTTCAGGTTGGCGAGGTCTACCCGGACTACTCTACGGCGTGTACCTCCCACTGCTCTCCCCTTCTGCTACCCTCAACTGTCCGAAACGCCATGACTGAGGCCTTTCACCTACCAGGTCATCGTTAGCGCCCGCCTATCCTTTTGGGGTGTCCGTGGTGTCGGGGACCTGACTGACGGACCACTGTCTGGTTCACTCCCTTCCTTCTCTTTGTCCTTCACTTTAAAAAGTCATGGTCAGCGTTTTTATCCTACCCTGTACCCGGTACCTGTTGCACATTCTTATACATACTACACATTAAATCAACTTTTGGTATACCGTACACATGGTTACCTCTACTTTAATAACACTAGGAATAACTCAACAGGAGTAACCCCTTTTTCTTTTTTTTCTTTAACTTTAACTCCTTCTGTAAACACAACATTCCAAAAAACAAAATGTAAGTACTCCCCCTTCCTTTAACATTAGCACTCCCTCCTAGGCATCCCCGCTGTATCAGGAGAAAAACAGAAAAAAAAACAATTTCCTTATCTTGGACGTGAAACTGTCCTTTAGGCTGCACAACGGTGCACCGAAATCCCGGTAGTCCGGGTCATCTCCTGATAGCCGATATTACGCCAGTTGCAAGGGGCTCCACAGCCGTGGAACTCCCGGGATGCTGGGAGTGTCTTTGGGTGTCCTTTTCGCGGGGGTTCGTGGCCTTCGGGTTCGGAGACCACGGCTACCACGTAGTAGCCGCGGGGACAGTACTTTTTATAGTAGGACACCAAGTCCCCCTCCCGCAAAGCCCGGCCATGACGGATGGAAGCCACGTTGATGTATAACTTTTGGCCGGTTGCGGGGTCCCGAATGAACTCGTATCCCTTCTCCAGGTTAGTGTAGACGAGCCGCCCGGTGGATCGTGAAGCCGCCATGCCAGCCTCTCCTTTCTCGCGGAGCAGGCCCCAGACCTCCCGCTCTCTGGCCTTCTTCTGTATTACCTCCACAACGCAAACGGAGGGTCCGGTGTAGGCCGCAGAGTCCGGTGGGCGCCGGGCGGGACGCGGCCGGGGTCGAGAGCGGGGCAGAGGCGGCCACAGATTCCGGCGGCCCAGCAGCCGCTGGGGTCGGGAGGCAGGCAGGGGCAGCCGTGGGTCCCGGTGGATAGGCCGCAGAGCCCAACAAGTGGGCCGCAGCCGGCTCCGGGGGCATAGTAGATGCGGCCGCGGGGCAGGCCGCAACCGGAGTCGCAGACGGGGCTGAGGCGACCACTGTCACTGGTAAGTAGGCCACAGGCGAGGCCGGAGAAGCCGCGGGTTCCGGCAAACAGGTCGCAGCCGAAGATGGAGCAGCAATGGCCGCGGCTGCCGGTGGATAGGCTGTGGGGCCTGGCGGCCCAGCCACCGCGGAGACCTGGAGTGGGGCCGGAGTGGCGGCAGACTCCGGTGGGTCGGCCGCCTCAAGGTGGAGCGCGGCAGGGACGGCCACGGATGGGTTCCGCACCGGCGACACAGGACGTGGTGCCGCCGGGCGGGGTGGCTTGGGGACGCGGGCAGAGGCGTTGCTCAGCCCGGCGGAGGCCGCAAAGCCCTCGGCAGCCGGGCCCGCTGGAATGCAGGAGGCCGCGTGGTGGGGGACGGCTGCGGAGCCGCCGGCTGGGCCGGGGGACCTCTCACCTTTCCCGGTGCCGCGGCCTCCGGCAAGCCAACCTGCAGCTCCTCCCGCAGCCTCCGATCTTCACCCCGCCATCCAGCAGGGCTAGCCTCCAGGCTCATGGGTCCCGCGAGGAGACTCCCAGGCGATTTCTTCGGCGGCTGCTCCAGCATGGCCCGTAGTCGCTCCTCTTCTCCGACCAATGTCTGGGATGCAGACAGTGGCTCCCAGGGGCAGGTCTCCCAACGAGATTCGACCTTCTGACGCTGGAATATCACAGCCATTTTGTCCGGTCTTTGTACCGCCCCGGATCCACTGATGACAGCCAATGATCCGGAACAAAGTCTCAAAGTTGTAATTCACAGGTAAAGCAACTCGAGTTCTTTTAGCTCTTCTGGGTACTCCTGTCGCAGGCCTTGCCGCTGAAGGTAGAGTATTGGCGGCGGCGATCCTGCCGACTACGCCAAATGTAGTAGGGGGCCCAGATTGGGGGGTGGTCCACTGCTTACCGCGCACAGATGACACAGAGACGAGTCGGATGCAGATTTCCAAGTACAACAGGTCCAAGTTTATTGGCCGTCCTCCTGACAACCGTAGCCATACACCGCAGCACCTTTACAGCTCTCCGTATCCAGGCCCTGGTACCTTCACTTTCCTTCAGCCATAGTGACGTTCCTCGCAGATCTTTCACTGGGGCTGCCCTAGGCCTATCTACCTCCAGCGCTTCACCAGTCCGAGGTCGTCCTCCAATCAGTACCCTCGGGGTCTCGTCTGTCCTGCGGTTCCTCGTGTCAGGGCAACCCCCCTGACTCTCTTCCTGTCAGTCCCCTGGTCGAGCTCTCCACCGTTGTCAGTCTTCTGTACTGATTCTTCTCCTCCTGAGCTACTCCCGGGACTAGCCTAGCCTGGAGCCCTGTCCTGTCCAATTTATCCCCTTCCTCAGGAATTTCCCTCCTGGGTTCCTATCTCCCCGCCCCCCATGACTAAGCGGTTTCGTAGCCCTAAGCTGCTGTCAAGTCCTGTTCTACGCTCCCCCTGCCATCTTGTGGTCAAATCTAGGTATTACACTCCTTTTCCACCTTCCCCAGCTGTTTCTCCTCTGTCATTGCCAATTTCCGTCTACAGTGCACAAACCATCCCTTATTCCTCCAGTCAAGTCTGTCCGTCAAGTCACCTTCCCCACATTACTACAGATCCACAAGTCCATCATAATTTACTCCACAAAGTAGTGTAAACTAAGACATAGACGTACAGACCAAAATTTTGGACACACCTTCTCATTGAAAGAGTTTTCTTTATTTTCATGACTATGAAAATTGTAGATTCACTCTGAAGGCATCAAAACTATGAATTAACACATGTGGAATTATATAATTAACAAAAAAGTGTGAAACAACTGAAAATATGTCTTATATTCTAGGTTCTTCAAAGTAGCCACCTTTTGCTTTTATTACTGCTTTGCACACTCTTGGCATTCTCTTGATGAGCTTCAAGAGGTAGTCACCAGAAATGGTTTTCACTTAACAGGTGTGCCCTGTCAGGTTTAATACGTGGGATTTCTTGCCTTATAAATGGGGTTGGGACCATCAGTTGTGTTGTGCAGAAGTCTGGTGGATACACAGCTGATAGTCCTACTGAATAGACTGTTAGAATTTGTATTATGGCAAGAAAAAAGCAGCTAAGAAAAACGAGTTGCCATCAAAGAACACAAGGAATTGACATTAGACCAGTGGAAAGCTGTGCTTTGGTCTGATGAGTCCAAATTTGAGATCTTTGGTTCCAACCACCGTGTCTTTGTGCGACGCAGAAAAGGTGAGCGGATGGACTCTACATGTCTGGTTCCCACCGTGAAGCATGGAGGAGGAGGTGTGATGGTGTGGGGGTGCTTTGCTGGTGACACTATTGAGGATTTATTAAAAACTGAAGGCATACTGTGTTAGGGGTGGCGGAAGGCACAAAAAAAATAAGTAATTAAAATGCCTTCGCCACTCGGGGTCCACCGTGCGGCAGGTGATATGACCGCTGCTAGAGAGGCAGAGCACTGTGGCAATAATGTGCACGGGGTTAAATGCACCCAGAGTGCACTGAAACAAGTTTTGTTGAGGACACAGAGCCGCAAACTTAAAGCACACAAAAACGCTGTGTCTGTTTAAGTCACAGAACAACAGCGACACGGTATAAAAGGGTCACAGGAGCAGCCTTAAATGTCAGAACTACTCCGACAATACCTACCATGAAAACAGGTGCGAGATGTCGCAACTGCCAAGAATGCCAAGATTGTGCAAAGCAGTAATTAAAGCAAAAGGTGGCTACTTTGAAGAACCTAGAATATTAGACATATTTTCAGTTGTTTCACACTTTTTTGTTAACTATATAATTCCACATGTGTTAATTCATAGTTTTGATGCCTTCAGAGTGAATCTACAATTTTCATGGTCATGAAAATAAAGAAAACTCGCTGAAAGATGTGATACATTTATTAACAGGTCTTCTAATGAATTTGGGGCATGCTATTCCAACGCATCCTGTATCGATACTGGTGTACATTAATGGCTTCTCTATCTACATTATCTTTTTGACTCTGCCTGGCTCTTTGCTGTGGTATTCTGTATTCTGACTCTTGCTCCATTTTCCAACTACTACTTACTTATCTCTGATAATTCGGGCCATCTTGAAGACTTGGTATTGAGTTTTGGTTATACTGATGACAGCATCAGCTTTAAACTATATCGCTGCCATCACCAGATGACTACTCCAGAGCCGACTATCATCATCTAATTCTAATATTATGCCACTGCCTCTAATCTAGTAAAGCCGGAAGGGCCACAGATCCTCCATGCTCCATATGAAAAAGACAACCAAGACTTGTGAGTGGATTGTAAATGGATGAAAAGTAAGCCCCATAGGATATACAGAGGTATCAGCATGCCTTGATTTTTACGGTGAATTTCACTCTCTGGTGCGAAGGTGAAATCTGCTGGCTACTCCACAACAAAATCATAGAATTTCTGAAGATTTCCGCTCTACAATATTTCTCTTTTTCCTTCTTACTCATGTATCCAAAAATAAAACTTAAAAAATCTTTGGAATAAATTACGTTCAGGAAATGATAACATATTTATTAGACCTTCTTGTTCTAGATGTTCTAGATGTTTAGTGACAGAGAAATTGAGAGATAGAGTGGAACAGCAGAAGATGTCATCATCCTAGAAGCAGCTACTGTGTCAATCTGGTCCTTCTCTTCAGCTTGTGACGCTCTGTTATGCCTCATTTACTGTCACTGAATTCCCTGCTAAGCTCCTTTTAACTTAATTTCCGATCTAAAAGGGTTTGTCCACTCTAGAATGACAATGTCACTGTGTGACTGCAGAATTGTGAAATCCTTCTTCCACTCGCTCACAATATGTGCTGCAAGGATTTGCCAGTGTCAGCACTGGGAATGGCGGTGATGTATGTGTGGCGCCCCCAGGAGTATGGCCACCACAATGGCATTGCCTTCCTCCAGGGAGGGTGATGTCATGCCTGGAAGCAAGGAAGGGTCTCTCTCGCAGTTAACCTATACATGCAACACAGTTCCACTCCAGGCCAGCAGGGGGGACTCTGAACCGGAATTAAGGGGAGGAGTGCTCTCTGAGGGCTAAGAGGAAGGAGTGGTCAGTTAGTCTGAGGAGGGTGAAGTGTGCAGATGTGTGGGAGAAGCGCGGAGATCGAGCAGAGAGGAAAGGCTCATCTCCAGTGAGAGCGCATGAACTGGAGCCTGGTCTCCACGGTTGTATGGATGCTAATCATCCTGCAACAGACACCAGAGGAGTAGGAGGCTGTAAATGCCCTACCCCCATCTAAGACTCGGAGGCACAACATCATGGAGTGAGCCAAGAGAGGAATAGCGGCTACAGCTGTCTGCCATACGAGGAGTGAGAGTAGAAGAGAATTGAGAGGAACTTCAGTGTAACTCAGTACTAGGAGTACTTCATCAAATAAGCGCTAGGAAGGAGACTGCACAGCCCATCTGCTGAGAGAGAATCCCTGAGTTGCTTCCAGGCTAGCCTGCTCCGTTACCATCTGTAATCAGGACCCTGGACTGCATTTGTCAAGTAAAGGTACAGAAACTGCACCCCGCTGTGTCTTGTCTGCTTCCTTCCCTTTCGGCACCGCTACATCCCTATGCCAACCACATCTACACTGCCCTGGGACTACAGCTTCACCTGTGGGGAGCTTTTACATCTTTGCTGCACCATACCATCAGTCCCAGAGGATCTGCATGCAGCGTCGGCCTAATATCTCACTTGCCGAACACATCTCACTTGCCGAACACCACAGGTGGCGTCACGAACTATTCCATTAACTACATTCCACCAATTAATCTCCCATTTTTACATTGTGCACCCAGAGCCACGGACCGTGTCACCGCTGCTGTGACACATCCCGCTGACACCGGCCTGGTACCGTGACGCCCACACAATTTTTGGCGTCACGAACAGGATTACGGAGCCCGGTAACCCCTGGGTCCTGTGTGCCATAGACTGTGTTTGTGTAAAAGACTGTGTTGGTGCCAATTGCCGCGCTGCTTGGTGCACGCGGGAAACTAAAGAGGCGGGCCTTCGTGGTCGGAGCCCCTCAGAGAGCTCGAAACAATGAAGTCCCGCGCAGGAAGAGGAAAAAGCGCACGAGAGGTGGGAGGAGCTGAGGCCTACAGCCCGGAGCGTCCGGCCTGCGAAGCGGCCACCGGTAAGCTCACCCAACCCCCAGCCCGGGCTAACGTTAACTAGGGGGGGGGAAGAGAATGTCCGCGCCACACAGCAATGCAGCGGCGGACGCCACCGCCAACCCCTCCGCGCCGCAAGGAGTAGCTCCCACCACAGCGGTCCCCATAATGCCGCTGTCCATGCCCTACATACCGGGAGCGGCCTGGCTACCGCAGTACTCGGGTGAGTCACATACCCTGAGTGAATTTAAAGAGAGACTGTGCAGTTTGTTTGAAGTATACCCCCTGTCTGAAAGCCAGAAAGTGAACATCCTTATTGGACAGCTAACGGGTGCAGCACAGAGAGAGGTGAAAGCCTGGCAGGACACTGATAAAGAGACTGTTAAAAAGATTCTAGCCAAGCTGAGAAGCACCTTTGACACCCACACTGCAGCTGAAATCAAGATGCTTACCCATTACCTAGAATTGAGGAGTCATTAGCTGCATTTAAAACTGCTAACTACTTTTTTACCTTGGATCTCACTAATGGGTATTGGCAGGTTCCCGTGGCAGAGGCAGATAAGGAGAAAACAGCATTTACCACCCCAATGGGTCTCTTTGAGTTCAACTATATGCCATTCGGGCTCTGCACCGCCCCAGGAACATTTCAACGGCTGATGGAGTGCTGCCTGGGACACATGAACGTTGAGACAGTCCTGTTGTACCTTGATGATGTCATTGTTTTCTCCAAGACTTATGAAGACCACCTGGAACACCTGGCTGAGGTGTTTGAAGCCTTGTCCAATTTTGGCCTGAAGGTGAAGCCTTCCAAATGCCACCTCCTGAAGCCCAAGGTACAGTACCTGGGTCAAGTGGTGAGTGCAGAAGGCGTGGCACCAGATCCTGACAAGGTCACAGTCATCCGGGACTGGCCGAAGCCCAGTAACCTACATGAAGTACGTCAATTTCTTGGACTGGTAGGTGTTATGATCTGAAGTGATCTGACAGTTTTAAAAGCACAGAGTGAACTTTTTTTTCTTTTGGCAAGTTGCCAAGGTGACTTGACTGTCCCCGGTGGTGGTTAGTAGTATCGCACCTTAGGTTTTCAGTTTAAAGTTCTCTGTAATTATGATTCAGGTGTGGGGCTCTATAAATGAGTCTCAGGGTGTGCAATGACTGCGGGTGATATTCATTCATTCATTCATTCATGGATTCTGAGTTGGTGAGAGCCTGGTGGAAGGATGGAGCTGAGGAGGAGTCCTGTGCAGCTTAGCCAGGGGGGAAGTGTGTCAGCTATGGTGTCTGGACGAAGGGCTGGCATGGCGTGGTGGGGTCGCAGTGATGGTGTCAGCGGGAAGTGTCTGCATGGACTGGTGGAGTGGCGACTATGGAGAGTGGCACTCACCATGTGGGACTTGGCTGCTGAGCTGGACTCAAGCATGCTTGACTTCGTGGCAGAAGCTGAACTCCTCTTTGGGACTCTGTTACTAAGCAGCAGCAACTGGTGGTGGACCCTGCTCCAAGGCTGCACTATGGTCAAGGATCCTGTTATGGTGATGGATCCGGGTGGAGGAGAAGACGCACGCAGGTGGAGGGCTCTGTTGCAGGAGCATAAGCACAGAGCATAAAGCTAAGTGGTGTCCCCCTGTATTGTCTCTTTCCCTCATGTGTGTTGTTAGTGCAGTGGTGGGATTAGTTTCCGCACCGACCAATTCCCTAGTGAGGGTTTAGGGTCAGGGCGAGCAAGGGCTTTGAGGTACGCGTGCGGCGCCCGGTGCGGAACCGGCATAGGGAACGTTAGGAGTGCAGGGACACTGGCTCAGGGGAGCTCAGGAGGTCTCCATTTCCCTTTTCCCTATCGCAGGGCCCACCATTGTTAATGTTTCCCAGGTCCCCCTTATTATTTAAATTCGCCGTACTGGAGGCGGGGTTTCCAGAATTTATATTAACGTGTAATACCTAAATTCGCCAGGTGGAGGCAGTGTATCCATCTGCACGTTTTATTATTTAAATTCGCCCCACTGGAGGCGCTGTATCCAGGGTCACGTGTGTTATGGGTTCGCCTTGCGGTAACATCTGCGTCCAGACACACAGTGACCGTGACAGTAGGTTACTACCGAAGATTCATCAAAGGCTTCACTGAAATAGCCACTCCTATGCAAAATCTTCTGGTGGGACAGTCTAAGAAAGCCAAACAGTAGAATTCCACATATGAATGGACTGAGGAGTTGGAGAGATCCTTCACCCGACTGAAGATGGCTCTCACAGGAGATGAAGTTCTGGCCTACCCAGATTATGTGAAGCCCTTTGTGTTGTATACTGATGCCAGCAACGTGGGACTGGGAGCAGTACTGTCACAGGTACAGAATGGAAAAGAAAGAGTGATCTCCTACGCCAGCAGGAAGCTGCGTCCCACTGAAAGGAACCCTGACAACTACAGTTCCTTCAAGCTGGAGTTCCTGGCCATAGTCTGGGCTGTCACTGAAAAGTTCAAGCATTACCTAGCTTCAGCCAAGTTTACTATCTTCATGGACAACAATCCATTGACCCACTTTGAAACTTCGAAACTAGGTGCACTGGAGCAGCGATGGATGGTTCGGCTGTCTAACTATGAATTCACCATCAAGTACTGAGCAGGGCACAAGAATGCCAATGCTGATGCGCTGTCCAGAATGCTTAATCTGTCGGATGCAAGAGAAGACCCTGAGGCTCTTGAGGAAATAGAGTTGCCTCCCTTCCACCGGCCACTTGCGGCCCAACGTGCTCAAGGGGTGAGAAATAGAAGGTCTGGCTTGAAAGAGGTCACCCTAAATCCATTGCCCCATCATGACTGGGCAGAAACTCAGGATGATGACCCCGCAGTCCGCCTGGTGAAGGAGCTACTGTCACCAGCTGACTCACGCCCAGCGTCGGATGCTCCGGAAGAAACCCAGCAGTTGTGGAAAGAAAGAGGTGGGCTGTTCATCTTTGAAGGAAAGCTGTGTCGGAGGAGTATCAATGCCCGCACTCATAAGCTGGTTTGGCAGGTAGTAGTCCCAAAGAGAGAGGCATCAATGGTCTTGGAAGCATACCACAATGGAGCTGGACACTTCGGATGGAAGAAGTTGGAAGCATTGCTCCGAGAGAGATTCTACTGGGCTGGTATAAGGAAAGCCATTGAAAAGTGGTGCCGAGAGTGTGGACAATGTAACCTGTGCAGAAAGGACTGCAACAGCCAGAGAGCTCCTCTGCAGCCAATAGTAACCAAACAGCCACTCGAGTTGGTAGCCCTGGACCATGTGAAGCTGGTAACAAGCCAGTCGGGCTACATCTATGCTCTTACCATCGTGGATCACTACTCAAGATTCCTGGTAGTTGTGCCTGTAAAAGATCAAACAGCCAGGACAGCAGCCAGAGCATTCCAACAGCACTTCTGTAGACCACATGGATATCCTGAGCAAGTGCTTACAGATCAAGGTCCAGTTTTTGAGGCAGAAGTGTTCCAGGGATTCTGTAACTTGTATGGTTGAAAGAAGATCTGGACAACCCCTTATCATCCACAGACCAATGGCATATATGAGAAGATGAACCAGGTAGTGATTGACCTACTGAAGACATTGCCTTTGGAGGAGAGAAATCTGTGGCCAGAAAAGTTGCCAGATCTGGTAGACCTCTACAACCATATTCCAGTGAACTACACCAACTGTACCTCAGCCTACCTAATGAGAGCGAGGCCTGGTAAACTGCTTATTGATTTGGACATGGGAGTCCTGACACCTGAAGTAACGTCACCGGATGCTGACTGGGACACAGAGAGGCAGCAACAGTACAGAAGAGTACAAGAGTGTGTGGAGAAGAGTCTAGCTCAGGCAAGACAAAAACAAGAAAGGCACTACAATCAGCATGCACCTGCGGTTCCCTTGTCACCAGGAGAACAAGTCCTCAAGAGGAAAAGAAGACTGAATAAAATGGATGACCAATGGGAATCTGAACCCTACACCATTCTACCCTCACACTTTGACAATACCAAGGTGTGCCTTAGTAAAGATGGAGGAGAAACCTCAGCAGTCGTATCAAGGGATCATTTGAAATTATGCCCTGATCAGTTAAGAGAAAGAATGGAAGAACAAGATAACATCCAACCCATAGAAGAAGAAAAGGTCAGCACCATACTTGGAGAGTTTCCTGCCAATTGGACTAAAGTAAATGATGCAATAGTGGTGCCCGTGTTGACATTTCCCCAACTGGTAGCACAGGAAGATGTGACTCAAGAAAATCCTGAAGATCAGGAAAATCAGGCAGCAAATGCCACACCAGCAGTGGAGCCAGAGAACCCTCGCCCTGCCAGTGGTGAACCTGTTATGCCCCTGGTGAGTCTAAGAGTCCCTAGACAATCTAGTATCCCCGTGCCACACAGAACCACCAGTAGTGTATCCAGTACATTACCCCCTACACCAGTAGGATCCCCAGTCACACCTGTGTTACGCAGGTCTATCCGTGTTATACAAGGTATACCGCCCATCAGATATCGTATATAGATAAATAAATGTAAATGTTGAAATTGTATATTATATATATATATATATATGTAACGGTTTTCAAGTTTTGTGCCTACAGGTAACCTGTAAGTTTCCTCTGAATTTTCCAGTTTTTACCTTGTTTCATGGACACTGAACCACAGGTGTTATGAGCTCATTTTCTGCTCCACCAGTTGAGAGTTCTCCTTCCGTTCTCCCTCTGGTGGTGACAGGAGGTAGTGAGGTTGGTTTAATTGGTAATGATCTGCCACCTGTTGAGGAAGATATTGATTGGATCTCTGGAGTATCAGACTGGATATAAGACAGCCGATGCCCTATCCTGGTGCTGGTGATTCAGTCTGCTTCTCAGGTCTTGGACTCAGCTCTGTTCCAGTCTTCTCAAGTTAAGTTTGTTTTTGCTCTTGTTGGTCAATTCAGTTTTTTGTGTGGTCAGCCAGCCCAGCTGGGCTGTGCTGAATTTCCACTCTTATTTATCTGTATTTGCCAATTTGCTTTTTGTTTGTCCCTTATTAGATTGGCCTCTTTTTTGCTCTGTCTCAGAATATTTCAGAGTGCTGATATAGTGGGAGAAGTCTAGTGACTTCAGGGTTAATTTTGCTATCAGATGTGTTGGACATTATTTTTGGTAGGGTGTTTGGCAGATTGCAGACAGTGTCTTTCCTTTCCTGTCCTTTATAGTTAGTTTGGCCCCATCGTTTGCTCAGCCTATTTTCCTGCCTTTGTATGTGTTTTCATCTTGTTTCACCATCAATACATGTGGGGGGCTGTCTTTCCTTTGGGGTCTGCTCTGGGGCAGTTAGTTTTCCTTTTTTCCTGCTTTAGGCTTATTTAGCTCTCCGGTTGTGATGAGGCGTCTAGGACCAACGTAGGAACGCTCCATGACTGCTGCTAGTTGCGTGGTTAGAATCAGGGATATGCAGTCTGCATAGTTACCAACCTCTCTGGTTTTCTGAGACTTAGCTTGTGTTGTTTTTTTTTCCTCAGCGACCCATTCATAACACACAGGACTGTGTGTGGTCAAAAACTTTCTTTGCAATTAGTTCACCATTTGCCCAGGAATGGACCATGGACATTGATGTTTGGACTTGTCATCATAGGACTGTTTTTGGAGCTTGTGGTTTTTGTACATTTTTCAAAATCTTGTAAAATTATATTTGTTATATGTTATTCATGTTTTCTTTTATCAGCCCAGGAATGCTTACTTGCACTTGGGGGGAAAATGGCGCCCCCAGGAGTATGGCCGCCACAATGGCATTGCCTTCCTCCAGGGAGGGTGATGTCATGCCTGGAAGCAAGGAAGGGTCTCTCTCGCAGTTAACCTATACATGCAACACAGTTCCACTCCAGGCCAGCAGGGTGGACTCTGAACCGGAATTAAGGGGAGGAGTGCTCTCTGAGGGCTAAGAGGAAGGAGTGGTCAGTTAGTCTGAGGAGGGTGAAGTGTGCAGATGTGTGGGAGAAGCGCGGAGATCGAGCAGAGAGGAAAGGCTCATCTCCAGTGAGAGGGCATGAACTGGAGCCTGGTCTCCACGGTTGTATGGATGCTAATCATCCTGCAACAGACACCGGAGGGGTAGGAGGCGGTAAATGCCCTACCCCATCTAAGACTTGGAGGCACAACAGCATGGAGTGAGCCAAGAGAGGAATAGCGGCTACAGCTGTCTGTCATACGAGGAGTGAGAGTAGAAGAGAATTGAGAGGAACTTCAGTGTAACTCAGTACTAGGAGTACTTCACTCAAATAAGCGCTAGGAAGGAGACTGCACAGCCCATCTGCTGAGAGAGAATCCCTGAGTTGCTTCCAGGCTAGCCTGCTCCATTACCATCTGTAATCAGGACCCTGGACTGCATTTGTCAAGTAAAGGAACAGAAACTGCACCCCACTGTGTCTTGTCTGCTTCCTACCCTTCCGGCCAACCACATCTACACTGCCCTGGGACTACAGCTTCACCTGTGGGGAGCTTTTACATCTTTGCTGCACCATACCATCAGTCCCAGAGGATCTGCATGCAGCATCGGCCTAACATCTCACTTGCTGAACACCACAGGTGGCGTCACGAACTATTCCATTAACTACATTCCACCATTCAATCTCCCCTTTTTACATTGGGTGCCCAGGGCCACGGTCCGGGTCACCGCTGCTGTGACACATCCTGCTGACACCGGCCCGGTACCGAGTACCCCACAGCCCTGGGAGGGCGACTCATATGCGATATGCATATTCCCAGTCAGAACCTGTCAAGTGTATTGAGCGAAGTCACTCCCACTAGATGGGTTCTGGTCGGGAGTATGCATATCGCATACTTGATCGCCGTTCCCAGCACTGACATCATTAAATCCTTGCAGAACACAGTGCCTGCGCTGGGAGGATTCACAAGTCTGCAGTCAGAGTGGCCACATTAGAGGCATCTGTGAACTGATTAGAAGCAATGGGATGAAACTGAATGGGAGGAGACACAGATTAGATATTAGAAAAAACTTTTTGACAGTTAGAGTGATCAATGAGTGGAACAAGCTGCCACGAGAAGTGGTGAGTTCTCCTTCAATTGATGTCTTCAAACAGAGGCTGGACAGACATCTGACTGGGATGATTTAGCGAATCCTGCTTTGAGCAGGGGGTTGGACCAGATGGCCCAGGAGGTCCCTTCCAACTCTACGATTCTATGATTCTATGATTCTATGATTCCTGAGTATAAAGAGGAGAGCGAAAGACAGCTACAAGACTTGCTCCTGTGTGTGTGGGACTTTGATGGTGTACCTGTGAGGAATAGGCCACAAGAGTGAGCAAAGTGCCAAACAAACTGCTACAGGGCATTGCTTCCAAAAGAGGTGACTGTAAGAGGGGCTGTGACTACCATTGTGAGTGTGCATCAGACTGCAAATAAAGAGACAAAGAGACTGTGCCACAGAAAAAGAGGTGATGCTGCAGGTATTGCCAGCAGGTGAGTGTTGTGCAAAAGACAGTAAATGTTGCAAGGGTCTGCTCACTGTTGTACAAACCAATTCTCAACCTTTCTTCATGTTAAGGTGTTGCATCTTGTGATATTGTTGAAACCATCAAGCTCATTGTCCCATGTAAGATTCTGCAATCATTAAAGGGAATCTGTCACCCTTTTTTTGGACTATGAGCTGCCGGCATCGACATCGCGGCTTATGTACAGCATTCTGTAATGTTGTAGATAAGCCCCCGATGTAACCTGAAAGATCAGAAAAAAGAGTTAGATTATACTCACCCAGGGGCGGTCCGGTTTTGCTCCGATGGATGTCGCGGTCCGGTCCGGCGCCTCCCATCTTCATACGATGCCGTCCTCTTCTTCCTTTCCTGTCGTCGCTCCAGCGAAGGTGCACTGTTCTGCCCTGTTGAGGGCAGAACAGAGTCCTGCAATGCGCAGGCGCCGGGGGAGGACCAGCGCCTGCGCACTGCAGTATTCTGCTCTGCCCTCAACAGGGCAGAGCAGTGCGCCTGCGCCGGAGGCACGACAGGAAGGAAAGAAGAGGACGGCATAATATGAAGATGGGAGGCGCCGGCCCGCAACACCCATCGGACCAACACCAGACTGCCCCCTGGTGAGTATATTCTAACGTGCTTTTCTTATCTTTCAGGTTACATTGTGGGCTTATCTACAGCATTACAGAATGCTGTACATAAGCCCCTGATTTCGATGCTGGCAGCTCATAGTCCAAAAAAAGGGGTGACAGATTCCATTTAAGCGTGTGTCTTCATGTAAGACTCTGTAACTATCTAACCTCCATGTAAGGCTCCTTGTAAGAAAAGTTGTTGAAACAACATCTGTGAGCAAATTCTTTCTTGCACCATCCCTGAAAGGGCAACCAAAGTACCACTAAACTAAGCTCAACCTTAATTATTTGGGAAATAAAAGAACTTATGAGAATTTTCAAAATTTAAAAGAAATACAGAAATGGAAAAAATATTAAACATTGGATCACTGATATTGAGGTATCATCGTGTTCAACTTCCTTTGACCTGTCTGCCCATGTGGATGTCTTAGGAGGGTTGATCCTACTGACAAATTCCCTTTATGCATTCAAAATTGGATTGCTCCTTAAGAGGTTAACCAATCACTGATAAAGGCATTTAAAGAGAATGAGCCCAATTCATTCATAAAAAGAAATGAAAAGTTGCATAATTTTGGCTCAACTCAAGGCTGGGCCAAAATTTTAAAAGTTTTGGCATTCTCATGCCATTTGCACCGAACACCGACAAAGTTGGGTGTGGTAATTTGCTGCTCGTCAAATTCATGCAGGTACTGGAGTAAGATTTGTGATGAGATGCATTCTGAGGTGCACGCCACTAGTCTGACCCTCCTCTTCATGAATCAGGCACCGCTGACTCCAACATATCTCCTCATCGAGACCGGCGTGAATAACACCGGTACTAATGAATAGGACCCAATGCGTGAACAAAAAATGCTCTATTGTATAAATAGGTTTTTGTGCATTGTGGGCACAAAAAAATGATTGTCCCTGAAATGAGTGCCCAAACCTACCTCTTACCTTTATATTTTTGCTTTACCTCCCTTATAGCCCTCAGCATTCACTTGTGGTATTTCATAGTTTATATCCTTATCTTCTTGAGAAAAAAATCCTCCAGATAAGTATAATTAGTCGTAACACAATTGTATGCACATAAGAACCAAACAAGTATAATATAGAACAGACTCACTGACTGGCATATGCAGTTCTCCTTTTTCCAATTGCTCATTTATTCATTCCCTTTACCATTTTAATATGTTCTGTCACATTTATGTGTCTTTTTGTATTCAAATAAAAATGTAATATTTTTTGGTAGTTTTGACTCAGATTCTCCTTTTTCCAATTCTTATCTTCCTGCGAGTTTTCCCTCTTCGTCTCCACACTACATGTCCCAATTGGGAGAGTTGTATCTGTCCCACAGCTCTCACATTCCCATCCTTAGTGTCTACCCACTCCACTTACAAAGCACCATCTCAGGAATTCTATATAGTCTCAAGTCGGATAAATTGCTACACGCACAAGTGAGGAGTTGGGTACATATATACTTAAAGGGTTTGTCCACTACTCAGATAGCCCCTTCTCAATCCCCAAGTTTAACCTCTAGTAAAATAATAACACCTATTGTTACGATTCTGGTGTCGGGTGTCCTGGGACCAGGGGCTCCTTCCCTGTCCCTAACACTAGGGGCGCCCTATCTCACCCTGTTCCTTGGATTACTTCTTATGGTGAAGACGCCAAGGCCACGTACATGTACCTTGCCTTAGCTCCTTAATTCGCCCTTAGTCTGTACCCGTCCCCCATCCAGGAAAGAGGGAAGAGGTAGGGTACCATAATACATCAACCAGACTAACAAGGTAATACAAACAGGGATAAAGAAAAATACCAATCATACAAATATCACACATATAAGAGGAATGCACCAGGCAGTGGAGGATGGGACTAAATCAAAGTAGGAGAATAAGATTAATTAGCATGGGGGCGTGGCTATGTAGTGCTGTGGAGAGGACGTGCTTCTAAGAGCTCCTGCCATCCTGAAAAGTACCCGTCAGCAGACCCTTACCTCTGCTGATATCTGCTTGTCCTCTGGCCCCTCGGAACTTGGGGACACTCCTGGACCCCCGTGGGAGTGCGGGGCTGGATTTTTAAGAGCCCGCGACTGTAAGGATCTGGACTGCCGGCGGGGCCTCCACGGGGCGGCTATATTGGAAGCGCGCACTCGGCCTGTAAGAGTCGCGGCGCCGGGCTCCCTCGCTGCAGGTGAGAGCACATTCTGACTGATCGAGGGGAGCAGGCGGTGTGTGCCCTGGAAGATTGGGCCCCGCGCTCCCCTCTCTGCTATATAGCCTGCCCTGCCAGCACCATCATTGCAGGGACTTGGATCCCTTTTTGGCCGGTGTCCCTGTGGGGTCCTGGGGGGTCTCTCCGTGGGCTATAGTGGCCCTTGTCTGCCGCCTGGATCTGGACACTGCCTCCCTGAGTAACGCTGTGGGTCTGTGCTGCTCCTGAGACCCTGCAGCCACCATTCGACCATTATAACCGTCTGTAGCCCTGTCTCAGGGGGCTTTGAGTGCACTGTTTCTGCTACCCGGCTGTGCCCTATCGTGCTGAAATGAGTCATTCTAAGGGGTCTGGAACAGCGGCCGAAAGGCTGAAGGAATATGCCAGATTAAACCACACTGAGGGCTCAAGACCTAATAAAAATAATCCCTCACAAGCTCAGCGTAAGAGCCGCCCCTCTGAGGGTGGGGAGGAGAATGAGCAGGAGGAATTAACCCTTAAGCAGGTGTCTGAACAACTCATGCATGCCATCTCCTTAACCAGGACGTCTGTGTCTGGGAAGATAGAGGACGTATACACGGAGGTGGGACGCCTCCGACAAGACGTGCAGGCCATGAAGGGTTGCATTACGGAGGTGGAGACGCAGGTATCTCAGGTAGAAGACACCACCACACCCATGGAAGCTAAACTAACGAAAGTGGCAGGCTCCATAAATGCGTGGAGGCAAAAAGTAGATGACCTGGAGAATAGAATGCGTTGGAACAACATCCAAATTATTGGCCAGCCGGAGCAATCGGAAGGACAACATCCGGAGCAGTTCCTAGAAGACTGGCTTAAAACTACTTTGGGTGATGAGTTCTCCTCAATCTTTGCGGTGGAGAGGGCTCACAGGGTCCCCACTAGGCCTCTTCCTCCGGGAGCCCCACCTAGACGCGCATCCTCAACTGCAGGGATAGAGACGTGGCTCTACGACTGGTGCGGCAAAAGAGTCCTATCAAGTTCAACAATGCCACGATCTCGATTTTCACAGATTTCTCTGCGGAACTCCAGAAACAGCGGGCGCAGTTTACGGAGGTCAAAAGACATCTACGGGAGAGGAATATTGTGTTCTCGATGATTTACCCGGCCCGGCTCCGGGTGGTCCACGGAGGCTCTACTTTGTTTTTTACAGACCCGGCGGAGGTGACGGAGTGGCTACGATCCCATGGAGGGTCTGCTGAAAAAGAATCCTAATGCATCTATTGCTTGTTGGTATTTTTCTCTTAATCGGCTGATTGGAGCTTTACTCGAAGACGTAAATGTCACCAACAATACTGGACACTGGGATGGTATCCCCATGTTTGTTTTGTGATGGGAGTACAGGATTCTGCTCCAGGTTGTTTGTTGTTTTTTCACTTTGTTTTCTTTCCGTAGTGGTTTTTGGTATTTTTTAGGCTATAATCGCAGTTGGAAACAATTTCAATCTCCAGGTGATGTCTCTAAACTTTGCCCGGGTAATCCTATGCACCATGTTCAGCGGAGTAAAATATGGGGTCAGAGTTAATATGTATGACATGGAATGTAAGGGGAATAAAAACTCCTCAGAAAAAGATCAAGGTCTTTTCACAGGTCAGACATTATCGCCCTCACATTGTGGCCTTGGTGGAGACGCACCTGACTAGGGATACGGCGCGATGCATGCAGAAACCCTGGGTACAATGGTCTGCCCATACATTTCATACCAGCTACTCAAGGGGGGTCTCGCTGTTGGTACATAAAGACGTCAGATGGGAAGCGATGGAGACTCGGAAGGATCCTGAGGGTCGTTTTATTTTTGTCCACACATTGATAAACACCAGGAAGTATGTGGTCTTATGCATTTATAACCCCCCTCCGGCTCGAATATCCCTCCTGCAGAAGTCAATGAGTTTTGCCCTTAACTACCCAGACGCAGATGTTATTTATATGGGCGACTTTAATATGGTCATGAACAACCGCCTGGATAAATTGAGGCTGGATGATGAAGCGACTAGGGGGTCCTCTCCAACGACCACAACCCCGTTGTCATCATTTATGGGGGGTGGTGGGTGGTTGGATTTGTGGAGGATGCGTCACCCTGAATTAAGAGAATACACTTGCCACTCATCCACTAAACGCCCTCTATCACGCATAGACTATATATTTGGTTCTGGCGGTCTGGCAATGTGGGTGGCTGATATAGAGCATGGAAGTAGGGGAATTTCAGACCATGGTCCGGTCATCCTTAAACTCAAATATGGGCAAGTAAACAGTGGGATAGCTTGGAAGTTAAATCCTTTCTGGTTAAAACTGATGGGGTCTCCTGACAGAACGATTGATCAGTTGAATTGCTTCATCGCGTCCCACCTGGAACCCCAAGATATTAATCTATTCTGGGACACCCTTAAGGCATACCTGAGGGGCTGTTTGTCCTCCACGATCTCTTATATTAAGCGGGTAACCGTGGGGAAGGATGACGAGGTGGAGCAACGACTGAAAGACGCAGAGGCAGCATATGTATCTACCCATACTAGCGGGAACAGGATTGAGTGGCTGGCGGCCCAAAGGTTGTACACTCAACATGTGGATACTAAATCTAAACGCAAACTATTCTACACCCGTCAATCCTATTTCGAATTGGGGAACCAGACTGGCAAATTCTTGGCCTATCTGGTGCGCCAGCACAGCACCTCAAATACGATATTGCAGATTCGTAGGGTGGACGGTACACTGGTGTCTTCGACATAGGATATTCTTGGTTGTTTTCAGGATTACTACAGGTCGCAGTATGAATCTAAAAGTGACTTTGACACTTTGGAGTGTTTAGACTATTTGTCAATATCATTCCCCACATTAGATTTGGAGCAACGAGCCCGTATGGACGCTGTGTTCACCGCAGAAGAGATAGATAATGCTATAACAGACATGGCCTCTGGGAAGGCCCCTGGGCCTGATGGCTTCCCTATTGAACTATATAGGAAGTATCGGGATATATTGACGCCACTTTTGGTGAGCGTATTTTGGGGAATTTGGGAAGGGAATTCTATGCCTGAGTCCTTTTACTGGGCTAATATCATAGTGCTTCGGAAGGAGGGGTAGGACCCTTTAGAATGTGGATCCTATCGTCCCATTTCACTAGTGAATGTGGACTATAAAATTTTTACCAAGATTCTAGCTACCAGATTGAATTCCATTATATTGAATCTCATACATCCTGATCAAACCGGTTTTATGCCTGGTAAAAGTACTTCCATTAACATCAGAAGAGTCCAGTCAATAGTCCAGTATAGTTCCTTGTGCCAGATAACAAATGGGCATTGGCATCGTTAGATGCTGCCAAGGCTTTTGACTCTCTTGAATGGCCTTTCCTCTCCACATGTTTGCAAAGATATGGCTTTGGTACTAAATTTATAACATGGATCAAAATATTATATATGAAACCTAAGGCCCGTATTATAATAGCTAATTCTATATCTGAGTCTTTCGCATTGCATAGGGGAACCCATTAGGGTTGCCCTCTTTCCCCGGCCCTCCTCGCCCTTGCGATAGAGGCACTAGTAATACGCATAAGGTCCTTCCCTAATATCCGATGTATAGATATAGCAGGTCGGGTGGACACCATAGGCCTATATGCTGATGATATATACAGTATATATATACATATATATATATATATATATATATATATATATAAAATATGGTGATATTCTTGAGTGACGTGGAAGAAACTTTGTCGCAGGTGATATCCCTTATAGATAGATTTAGTAAATATTCAGGTTTACATATAAATTGGGAAAAGTCTGCCCTGTTACCCCTTTCCCATACCCCGATGCCCCAGTTGGATGCTCTCTCCTCGCTGCCTATTGTGTCTAGTTTTAAATATTTGGGCATCCATATTTCTAACAATAGTACGTTTGATCTACAACTTAATGTCCACCCGTTGTTGGAACTAGTTAAAGCTAAGTTTGCGTCTTGGAGTAAGCTCCCATTATCTGTGGCTGGACGCATTAACCTGATTAAAATATTACTCCCTAAATTTAGTTATTCGTTTCAGCACAGTGCGGTAGCGGTGCCCAAGTCCTTTTTTGTTACTCTTAATTCTCTAGTCACGTCCTTTATTTGGGGGAAAACTAGGCCCAAACTTAAATTGTCAGTCTACAAAGACCAAAGAGCAGAGGTGGGGCGGCGTTACCAGATTTTTTCCTATATTACTTAGCTGAGAAGGCTAAAGCTTTAAATAACTGGATGCCGGATAATTGCCTCCCTAACTCTGAAAGCCACCTGCTTCACGCTGCACAAACGGATTGCCCATTAGGTTTCCTTGAGTTGGAAAAAACGAATGCCCCACGTCTATTACCCCTGCTCCGGCTGGCTCGATTGATATGGAGACAAATCAAGAATGTAATAGGGTTTAAAGATGTTATAGCTGAAATGCCCCTGTGGAGTAATAACTATTTTCCAGGGCTACTGAATCACCCATCCGCTGTTTTTGGACCCAGTGTGGCGTCTTTTCGGTGGGAGACTTGTATGACCAGGGGACCTTAAAGTCTTTTGAACAATTGCAGGCCACACATGATATTTCGAGATCTCAATTTTTTCGCTATCTGCAGCTGAGATCGGCTCTTCAGTCACACATGAGGGATGGGGGTGTGGACCGTACTATTTCATCGTTACCTGTAATAGGAATTCTTAATTCGCAGGGTCCCCAGGGTCTCATATCCTCCTTGTACACATATATGCTGTCAGTAGGGGCAGAATCAGTCATAAGCTCTATTAAGACGAGGTGGGAACGACTCATTCCTGATGTGCAAGGAGAGGAGTTGGAGGAGCCTCTGAAATCTCCGATTGGAGTATCACCATCTGTTAACAACAGAATGATACAACTGTATATAACTAATCAATCATATTTAACTCCGTTGCGACTTTTTAGGATGGGTCGGCTTCAGTCATCAGAATGTATGCGATGTCACTCGCCAGATGCTGATTTTATTCATATGATGTGGCAATGTCCCACTATCCTACACTATTGGAAAGAAGTGACTACACTACTGACATCCCTGGTGCAGGCCCCTGTCCCTCTAGAGCCATTGGTCTGCTTGTTTGGGGTGTGGGAGGAGGAGATTTGTGATCGCTATACTGGGGTCTTCCTGCGCGAGACGCTGTTTATGGCACGAAAGGTGTTGGCACTGAGGTGGATGGGCGGCTCATGTCCTTCCCTTAGGTTTTGGATCAAGCTGGTGAACTCAATTGTCCCATATGAGCGTACGTTATACCAAAACAGGGGATGCCCGGGTAAATTTGAAAAGATCTGGGAGAGGTGGAATTTCTCTCACCTCACTTTGCAAGACTGAGACATCACATGTCACATAATCATAATATGATATAGGAAACCAGGCTGCGAAAATAGTAGATATTAGTTGATGTAGCGGTGGTTGTAGTTTAGGAGTTTTAGTTAATTCCTACGGTTGCATGATATGGCAAGGTTTGTGAAATTGGGTCATTGTGTATGTTGTACATTCTTTGTATCCTGGTGCTTAATAAACAAATTAAAACAAAAAAGATTAATTAGCATACACCCAAAACCTAGCAACAGTCACAGATAAATCCACCAAACGCCTTCTCAAATAACAACCAACAACCTCCAGCCATGCAGCAAAAGTTCTCTGACAATGAGTGCCAGCCAGGACCCAGATTATATAGGAGATAGGAGTGGCTAACAGTGAACAGCTGAAAGCCTTAATGCAGGAAAGCTTCTAGGAGCTCTCAACTAACCAGAATAACCCTTGCACTGCATAAAGAAACCATCACCATTTAATATGAAGGTGAAGTGCTTCTAATCAGTGCAAGAGTAGGACAAATCAGACACTGCAGTCTTCTGGCTCCTCTCTGTCGCGGTAAACCCGTGACACTTATACTCAACTCTGGTGTCGACCCTGGATCTCCCAGAGATCACTTATTGTTATAGATGATGAGGAGATGCTAGTCTCATTGGGCAGATTTTTACAGAGACCAAAAATTGTCAGAGGGAGGTGTACAGAGTATGATTCTAATAACAAGGTATGACTTAATTTTTCAGTGTTTTCCCACATGGAGACAGGGTCAGACTTGTCCAGGCACTGACACCTGCTGGCATACAGGGCCAACAGCTGCCTAGGGCCCCCCTAATAGCGGCACACCATGCAGCTGCGATGGGGGCCCCCGGTGCCAGCGGAGCAGCAGCGGGTGGCAGGAGGCATAATCTGGCTGCTGTGACTAAAGTCTGTCCCCGCTGCTAAAAAGAAATTAATATTCACTCTTCCCCATTCCCCCAGGGGCGTTGAGAAGGGTGAATATTCATTTCACTTTAATAGCAGGCAGTGTTAGCCTCAATCTGCGGCTAACACTGCCCGCTGTAAGGACCGGTAGACCAGGGCCCCCGCTGTCATGATCCCAGTGCAGGTTTTTGAGCTGCACACCTGGGGTTAATGTCTGGAGCTCGGTGCAGGTTTTGACCTGCACACCTGGGGTTAATGATTGTGGCCTCTTTCTAGTTCTGGGAGAGCTTCTTAAACCCCTGGGAATCTTCAATCCCTGCCAGTTATACTTTTGCCTTTGGCCTAGTGTGCTGACCCCTGTGTGCCTGTTTGTTGCTATAGCTTGTTTATATGGTTCTGACCCGGTTCTGTTTCCCATTGTGAGTTTGCCTGTTGATTTTGTACTGCGTTATTATCTCTGTGTATGACTCATTGCCTGTGACCTGACTACTCTCTGCTCGCCCCTCTTGTACCTCTGCAGCTATCTCTGTGTGTGACTCACTGGCTACGTCTTGACTATTCTCCCTGTCTATGCCCCCTGGTAACTTTGTCTCGCAGTTACCCTGCTAGGAGTTATCTTGCAGCTCCTAGCTCTGTGGAGTTTAGGCCACGCCCCTAGCAGTTACGTGCTTCAGGTCCTGCGGCTCTGAAGTACGCATCTACTCGGCTGCTGTCCGCTCCACAGGTATCTTTGAGCACTGTTCGCTTTACTCAGGACACGCGCACTGGCTCAGTGAGCAAGTTCAGTGCGGTGTTCCTGACACCCGCTCCCCCGAGGTCCCCCAGCCCACGCCACCGCTATGGGGCCAAAAGTCAGGGGGGCCCAGTGCCACCCCCCAGGGCGCTCCGCATTCAACTGTATCGGCATCATAGATGCCAATGCAGTTGAAAGCAATAATGGAGGCGAGAGCGTCAGATGACGCTCCCTCTCCCAACTTTCCCCTCTGCCTTTGACACAAGTGCGCGATGACGTCACTTCATCTGTGTGCCAGGCAGAAGGCAGTAAGTGCAGCTGCTGATACCGGAGTCCTTGTTGCATTATACTATATGAGGGGGGCAACATTATACCCTATGAGGGGGCAGCATTATACCCTATGAGGGGGCAGCATTATACCCTATGAGGGGGGCAGCATTATACCCTATGAGGGGGGCAGCATTATACCCTATGAGGGGGGCAGCATTATACCCTATGAGGGGGGCTGCATTATACCCTTTGAGGCGGACAGCATTATACCCTATGAGGGGGCTGCATTATACACTATGAGACTGGCTGCATTATACCCTATGAGGGGGCTGTATTATATCCTATGAGGGGGGCAGCATTATACACTATGAGGGGGCTGCATTATACCCTATGAGGGGGGCAGCATTATACCCTATGAGGGGGGCTGCATTATACCCTATGAGGGGGGCAGCAATACAGTGGGTACAGAAAGTATTCAGACCCCTTTAAATTTTTCACTCTTTGTTTCATTGCAGCCATTTGGTGAATTCAAAAAAGTTCATTTTTCTCTCATTAATGTACACTCTGCACCCCATCTTGACTAAAAAAAACAGAAGTGTAGACATTTTTGCAAATTTATTAAAAAGGAAAAACTGAAATATCACATGGTCATAAGTATTCAGACCCTTCGCTAAGGATTGAATAGAAGCACCCTTTTGAGCTAGTACAGCAATGAGTCTTCTTGGGAATGATGCAACCAGTTTTTCACACCTGGATTTGGGGATCCTCTGCCATTCTTCCTTGTAGATCCTCTCAAGTTCCATCAGGTTGGATGGTGAACGTTGGTGGACAGCCATTTTCAGGTCTCCCCAGAGATGCCCAATTGGGTTTAGGTTAGGGCTCTGGCTGGGCCAGTCAAGAATGGTTACAGAGTTGTTCTGAAGTCACTCCTTTGTTATTTTAGCTGTGTGCTTAGGGTCATTGTCTTGATGGAAGGTTAAACTTCGGCCAAGGCAGCTGAAAAACTCCCCCATTGTATGATGCTGCCACCACCATGTTTCACTGTTAGGATTGTATTGGGAAGGTGATGAGCAGTGCCTGGTTTTCTCCACACATAGAACTTTTTGGAGATAATTCTAAGTGATATCTTCAACCAGAGAATCTTATTTCTCATAGTCTGGGAGTCCTTCATGTTTTTTTAAGCAAACTCTGTGCAGGCTTTCATATATATGGCACTGAGGAGAGGCCTCCATCGGGCTACTCTGCCATAAAGAAAAAACTCAAAAATTGAGCTTGGTTTGAGTTGGTACACATGCAGCATATAAATGCATGTTCACATGGCCAAAAAGCATACAAAACCTACAAAAGACAAAATGAAAAAAACCCTGCTGTAATTAAGTAAAAAAGACGTCAACTTTGACACATGATAAGGTTTTTAATATTAGACAGTGTAGGACCGCCCCGAACACAGAGTCACCTTGTCGATGGTGGGACGGCTTTTATGCCATGTTTGATCAAATACAGTATTACTAAGAACTCTGTATGATTTAAATGCACTTTTGCTTTTTACTTATTTACTTATATTGTCTTTTGTAGGTTTTGTATGCTTTTTGGCCATGTGAACATGCATTTATATGCTGCATGTGTACCAACTCAAACCAAGCTCAATTTTTGTGTTTTTAGTTTGTATCTTTGCATTCTGTGCAAGCTGAGGTGTGGCCTCCCTCTCCAGAGCTGGAAATTGTATTTAAAGGCTTCCCCTGACTGGTGTCCAGTGGTTGGGACCCAGTCCTTGTCTGCCCTTATTCACACAGACGTCAACTTTGACACATGATAAGGTTTTTAATATTAGACGGTGCAGAACCGCCCCGACCACAGATTCACCTTGTCGATGGTGGGACGGCTTTTGTGCTATGTTTGATCAAATACAGTATCACTAAGAACTCTGTATGATTTAAATGCACTTTTGCTTTCTACTTATTTAATTACAGCAGGGGTTTTTTTCATTTTGTCTTTTGTAGGTTTTGTATACGCTGCCATAAAGGCATGACTGGTGAAGGACTGCAGTGATAGCTGACTTTGTGTAACTTTCTCCTCCCATCCCCTACTGCAGTGGTCCCCAACCTTTTTTGCACCAGGGACCGGCTTGAACCAAGACCATTCTTCCATGGCCTGGCAGGGCGGGGATGGAGGTGTGACAGGGGCGGGGCTTTGGTCATAAGGGGGCGGGGCTATGGACGCGGTTGTAGTTTAGCAGTGCATATCTATCATTTAATTATAACATTTTTAATGTGACTCAACTCACCATAGGTTTTGAATGAGTGGGAGCACCTGGCTTGTTTCTGTTTCAGTGGGAGCACTGGGCTACTTCTACTGATGACCGTCACTGCTAATGATGATTGGAACCTACAAGGAAATGGAGCATTGAGCACTTAAGAACAATTGTACTGGAGTACTGTACATGCTGATTATTTTCTAATCATCAGAAAATGTATGTGTGGTCCCCCCCGTCCAGCTCTGTGTGGCTCCCCCTGTTGTATGCATGGCTCCCCTGTCCCATCCTGTATACATGGCTCTGCTCCCACTCTCCCATCCTGTATACATGGCTCCGCTCCCATCCTCCCATCCTGTATGCATGGCTCCGCTCCCACTCTCCCTCCCTTGTATACATGGCTCCGCTCCCACTCTCCCTCCCTTGTATACATGGCTCCGCTCCCACTCTCCCGGCCTCCCTTGTATATATGGCTCCGCTCCCACTCTCCCGGCCTCCCTTGTATATATGGCTCCGCTCCCAGTCTCCCTCCCTTGTATATATGGCTCTGCTCCCACTCTCCCTCCCGTGTATATGGCTCCGCTCCCATTCTCCCTCCCCTGTGTATATGGCTCTGCTCCCACTCTCCCTCCCGTGTATATGGCTCCGCTCCCATTCTCCCTCCCCTGTGTATATGGCTCCGCTCCCACTCTCCCTCCCGTGTATATGGCTCCGCTCCCATTCTCCCTCCCCTGTGTATATGGCTCCGCTCCCACTCTCCCTCCCGTGTATATGGCTCCGCTCCCATTCTCCCTCCCCTGTGTATATGGCTCTGCTCCCACTCTCCCTCCCGTGTATATGGCTCCGCTCCCATTCTCCCTCCCCTGTGTATATGGCTCTGCTCCCACTCTCCCTCCCGTGTATATGGCTCCGCTCCCACTCTCCCTCCCCTGTGTATATGGCTCCGCTCCCACTCTCCCTCCCGTGTATATGGCTCGGCTCCCATTCTCCCTCCCCTGTGTATATGGCTCTGCTCCCACTCTCCCTCCCGTGTATATGGCTCTGCTCCCATTCTCCCTCCCCTGTGTATATGGCTCCGCTCCCATTCTCCCTCCCCTGTGTATATGGCTCCGCTCCCATTCTCCCTCCTGTGTATATGGCTCCGCTCCCATTCTCCCTCCTGTGTATATGGCTCCGCTCCCATTCTCCCTCCCCTGTGTATATGGCTCCGCTCCCACTCTCCCTCCCCTGTGTATATGGCTCCGCTCCCATTCTCCCTCCTGTGTATATGGCTCCGCTCCCATTCTCCCTCCCCTGTGTATATGGCTCTGCTCCCACTCTCCCTCCCGTGTATATGGCTCCGCTCCCATTCTCCCTCCCCTGTGTATATGGCTCCGCTCCCATTCTCCCTCCCCTGTGTATATGGCTCCGCTCCCATTCTCCCTCCTGTGTATATGGCTCCGCTCCCATTCTCCCTCCCCTGTGTATATGGCTCCGCTCCCACTCTCCCTCCCCTGTGTATATGGCTCCGCTCCCACTCTCCCTCCCCTGTGTATATGGCTCCGCTCCCATTCTCCCTCCCCTGTGTATATGGCTCCGCTCCCATTCTCCCTCCTGTGTATATGGCTCCGCTCCCATTCTCCCTCCCCTGTGTATATGGCTCCGCTCCCATTCTCCCTCCTGTGTATATGGCTCCGCTCCCATTCTCCCTCCCGTGTATATGGCTCCGCTCCCATTCTCCCTCCCCTGTGTATATGGCTCCGCTCCCATTCTCCCTCCTGTGTATATGGCTCCGCTCCCATTCTCCCTCCCGTGTATATGGCTCCGCTCCCATTCTCCCTCCCCTGTGTATATGGCTCCGCTCCCACTCTCTCTCCCTTATATTTATGGCTCCGCTTGGCTCCCCCATCCTCCCCATCATACTTACCCTCACGTCGCTGAACTTCCTTCCCGTCGCTGCACGTCCCTGCATCTCGCGGCACTTCAGCTTCTTCCTGTGCGGAGCGGTCACGTGCTACCGCTCATTAAGGTCCATGAATATGGACGCCACGCCTATGGGAGATGAGTGGCGTCCATATTCATGACCTTAAATGAGCGGTAGCACGTGACCGCTCAGCGCTGGATGAAGCCACCGCTGGATGAAGCCGCCGCGGGATGCAGGGTGAGTATCAGCTGCTGCACCGTCCCCCGGCTCCCCTTGTGTCCGCGGACCGGCAAGGGCACTGCAACGGCCTGGTGCTGGGCCGCGGACCGGCGGTTGGGGACCCCTGCCCTACTGCACCTGTGGAGATCAGCCACAGTGATCTTGGGGTTCTTCTTTACCTCTCTCACCAAGGCTCTTCTCCCACGATTGCTCAGTTTGGCTGGACGGCCTGGTCTAGGAGGACTTCTGGTGGTCCCAAACTTCTTCCATTTAAGGATTATGGAGGCCACTGTGCTCTTAGGAACCTTGAGTACTGCAGAAATTCTTTTGTAACCTTGGTCAGATCTGTGCCTTGCCACAATTCTGTCTCTGAGCTCATTGGCCAGTTCCTTTGACATCATGATTCTCATTTGGACTGGCATGCACTGTGAAATCTTATATAGACAGGTGTGTGTCTTTACAAATCAAGTCCTATCAGTTTAATTAAACACAGCTGGACTCCAATGAAGGAGTACTGTAGAACCATCTCAAGGAGGGTCACAAGGAAATTGACAGCATGTGACTTAAATAATAATGTCTCAGCAAAGGGTCTGAATACTCATGACCATGTGATATTTCAGTTTTTCTTTTTTAATACATTTGCAAAAATTTCTACATTTCTGTTTTTTTTCAGTCAAGATGAGGTGGAGAGTGTACATTAATGAGAAAAAATGAACTTTTGTGAATTTACCAAATGACTACAATGAAACAAAGTGAAAAATTTAAAAGGGTTTGAATACTTTCCGTACCCACTGTATACCCTATGAGGGGGGCAGCATTATACCCTATGAGAGGGGCTGCATTAAACCCTATGAGGGGGGGCTGCATTATACCCTATCAGGGGGACTGCATTATACTCTATGAGGGGGCCACATTATATTCTGTGGGGGTGCTGCATTATACTATATGAAGGGGGCTACATTATATTCTATGAGGGGGCTGCATTATACTATATGAGGGCTGCATTATATTCCATGAGGGGGCTACATTATATTCTATGAGGGGGCTGCATTACACTATATGAGGGCTGCATTATATTCTATGAGGGGGCTACTTTATATTCTATGAGAGGGCTACATTATACAGGTCTGGCAAAAATTAAGATACCACTTCCAAATGTTCAGTTTGTCTGATTTTTCTCTTTATAGGTATATTTCTGAGTAAAATGTAAATTGTTATTTTAGTCTACAAACTTCTGACATGTCTCTGAATTTCCAAGCATATAATCTTTTTTTTCTGAAAAGGAGAAATGTTCAAAATGAAAAAAAACAAAGCAAAACAGTGCTTTCAGACCTCAAATAATGTAAAGAAAACAAGTTTATAATCATTTAGAAACAACAATACTAATGTTTTAACTCAGGAAGAGTTCGGAAATCAATATTTCGTGGAATAACCATGATTTTTAAAAACAGCTTTCATGCATCTTGGCATGCTTGCCACCAGTCTTTCACACTGCTTCTGGCGCAAAAATGTAAGCAGTTCTTTGTTTGATGGGTTGTGACTATCCATCATCCTCTTGATTACATTCCAGAGGTTTTCAATGTGGTTCAGGTCTGGAGAATGGGCTGCCCATGATAGGGATTTGATGTGGTGGTCTCTTAATTTTTGCCAGAGCTGTATATGAGAGAGTTACATTCTATTCTATGAGGGGCTGCATTATACTATATGAGGGGGCTACAATATATTCTATAAGGGGGGCTACCTAAATCCCTGCTTTATCATTAAGCTGTGTACTACCTCATATTATAACCTGATATTAGCATGTTTTACCTCACAATTGGTGGTCTTGTATTTATTTCTATGTAGCTACATAGTGGGTTCCAAGAATAATTTTCTCTGGTGGGCCCAAGGTGCTCCAGTCCAACGCTGTATGGAGCTGATGGGTCACAGTGCACTGCTCTATTATCAGCCCTATTGTCACACTATATATATCACTATTCCTTCAGATGTATGACACCATATGAACACAATGGAGTGAGATGAAAGCCGAGGTGGCACCAGAGTGGTAGCCCATTTTGGGGTGTATTCAAATGATGTAAATACTTCTGGTAAGTTTTTTGCAGCCGCGACAATGAATATTTAGATATCAAACCTCTTCACTGTTCATAAAAAAAATAGCAAATTCTGTATAAAATAACATTAGAGTAAATTAGCAGAGATAAATAATATTCTGGAAATTGTACTTACAGGTGAGTTGGCACAGCTACAGGCGAGTCTTTAGGCAGACAATTGTTATATTGTGATTTCTATAGGACAGAGGCATTTGCTTGTGACCAGAAGGAAGGTTGGAAGGAAGGTTGGAAGTTTTCTCATACGCTCCTTGGAAAACATTCTGCTAGTTTAGTCCTCATAGCTCAAACCAAATACCTGCAAAAAAATAAACAGTTAAATAATAGTAAATTTTGTCCATCCTTTATTTTCTTTATAATGAGTTCTATTTGTTTTACTGTAAGTTTTGGATCCTTTATCATCTCTTCATCCATATTTTTTTCTGTCTGGAATGAAAAGTTTATATGTTACTTATCAATCCTGCCCTCTATTGGTAGAGATGTGCAAATGCCGATGCATCATAGTATAGGAATATTCAGTCTGTGGGTAATGGCATGTGTTAAGAGATTTTCCTAAAGAGAACCTGTCAGTCGATTCATGTTACCCAAGGTCTGGAATATAGGGAAAGATGTGACTAAACTGCTGTTGCCTCAGGCTGGCTTCTGACCTCACTGCTCTTGTTGATTGACAGGTCTCTCCCATGTGATGGCGACGCTGGACTAGTCACATCTTTCCCTTTGGTCCCGATCCAGAGCGTATCAGAGAAAAGCATATTGGGATGCAATCGTGCAGCCAGGCTGATTCAGGCTGGATTGGGCCGCATGAATCCACTGACAGGTTCCCTTTAAAGGGAGTCTGTAACCCTCCAAAACACTAATTGGCTCAGGAATACCCCCAGAAATTATTTTCTGTGAACACAGTTTGCTGTACAATCCACAAATGCAAGCTAAAGCTCTATCATGCAACGAAAAAGCCATATATTATCACAATGCAGAAATGCTGCTGGAACACCCGCCAGGGCGTGGGGTACTCGGTACCAGGCCCGTTGGTTTCAATGGGAGTTTTCACAGTGGCAGTGACCCAGTCCATGGCCCTGGGCGCCCATGTAAAAGGAATGGTGTTAAGCATGGCTGATTAAAGTTTATAAGTGGATGATTCGTGACGTCACCTGTGATGTTCGGCAATGAAGGTGTTAAGCCGACGCTGCAGACAGATCCTCTGGGACAGATGGTGTGGTGCAGCAATGATGTTGTGGCCCTCCACAGGTAGGGCAGTAGTCCCAGGCAGTGTAGATGAAGAACTAGTGAGGAGAGCGTAATGGTGCAGTGTGAAGCACAGAGATGTAGCAGTGCTGAGTGGGTTGGCGCAGGAATAAGGGCATGTTGTTCCAAAGCTTTACTCACAGTCTGTTGTGCATACAGGTGCCCACCTCAGTGCCCTGTCCTCCAGGTCAGGGGCTCAGCCAACCTCCAGGCAAGATGAAGTACTCCGTTCCAATACTCCGCTAACATATGCCTTCTCTGAATGTCTCCTTTCCAGCGCTTGTAATAAAGTACTTGTGGTTGTGTGTTAAACCCAGGTTCCTCCTTTAAGATGTTCCTTTGAACTCTACTTGTACGGCAGACAGCTGTAGCCTGCTTTGGGGACTCCTTGCTACCAAGTCCCGGCTCACTCACGTTGCTGTTGTGCCCCCAAGTCTTGTGTGGGAATAAAGTGGTGACAACTTCTATTCCTCCGGTGTCTGCTGCAGGACCATTAGTATCCATACAACCTCGGGGACCGGACCCCGGCCATGCGCTTAGAACTTGAGGAAGGGTTCTGCTCTGACCCTAGTCCTTAGTTCTCCTCACGTTCCGTACAAATCTTTCTCCCTTTTGGAGAATCAGGCTTTCTATATCTCTTTCCAGTGCCAGCAGCTCCAGGTCACAGGAGTCTACTGCAGCACCCCCTTCCATCCATCCCACTCAGGGGATCTCCTCTCACAGACTGACTTAGCCCTAATAATCTCCTGCTCTCTTGTGCAGACTAAGCTCCACCCGCCTCCCAGCACGCTTCGTGTTCCAAGCAGGGAGCCACCAAAGGTGCTTTGCTACACTACTATGTTGTGTGGGATGCAAGTGTTGGAGTGTGGTCAGGTGTATCCACCTTACCTGAATGGTGGGGTACCACACCTCAGGAGGAGGTGCAGTACCTCTGTGGCGACTGAACCCTCAGGGGCGCCACACTGCCTTATTCTCTGGGACAAAGCTCATTTATAATGAATTGAGGCAAAATGAAAACCTGTTCTGTGGTCAGGTGAATCACAATGTGAAATTCTTTATTGAAACCACGTGTGCCATGTCCTGCGGACTCAAGAGGAGAGGGACCATCCAGCATGCTCTCAGCGCAGAGTATCTGCATCTCAGATGGTATGTGGTTGCATTAGTGGCTACGGCATGGGCAGCTTACACATCATAAAATACACTATCAATGCTGAGCACTTAAAAAAATATTAAAATTTGAGAGTCCTCAGTGGTTGAATCCTCTACCTTTTAATGGCTAACTGTAAAGATGGTAACAAGTTGCAAGCTTTTGAGACTACTCCTGGCTACAGGAGGAAATGTCAGCAGAGCTGCAGGGTTCATCATCTGCTTCCTGCCTGGTGCTTTCTGTCTGACACAGGTGCACGGTTGGACGACATCAGCATTCAGCGCGCACCTATATCAGAGAGAAAGCTGCCGGCTAAGATGATGCTGCAGGGAAATGTGCAGAGAGGTGAATGGTTGTGTTTTTTTTTATTTTTAACAATACATTAGGGGGGAGGTGGGGGAGAACAGTGATTGGGGTGGTGGAGAGGACAATAATGGAGATGAGTGGGGGAGAGCAATGATTTGTGTGGTGGAGAGGGCAATGATGGAGGTGGTGGAGAAGGCAATGATCGTGGTGGAAAGGGCAATGATAGACGTGGTGGTGGAGAACAATGATTGGGGTGGTGGAGAGGGCAATGATGGAAGTTGTGGGGGAAAGTAATGATGGAGTAGTGGAAAAGGCAATGATGGAGGTGGTGGAGAGGGCAATGATGGGGTTGGTACGGGAGAGCAATGATTGGGGTGGTGGAGAGCGCAATGATGGAGGTTGTGGAGCGGGCAATGATGAGGGTGGTGAAGAGGGCAATGATGGGGGTGGTGGAGAGGGAAATGATGGCGATGGGGAAGAAGACAATGATGGGAATTGGGGGAGGAGGAAAAATACATTTATTTATTTTCCACATTTTTGCCATGCTTTTGTTACGTATTTTCCCCACTCATTAGTACAGGTGAAATACGCTGCAAGAATTGACATTATGCAGATTTTAATCTGCTGCAAATCTACAAGGAATAAATAAGCAGTGGGTGCATGACACTTCAGGGATCTCAATCACTTCACTTGTACTATAAAACCTTACATATTTTCCATGTGCACATAGCCTTACAGTTAATTGGGGATGTCACAGACTGAATAGTTTATATTATTGGGAGTCAGAGATTATAGTTAATGGGGGACACAGTGCTGCTTATCATTTCATATTTTTAACCCCTTTCTGCCATCTGACGTACTATCCCGTCCATGTGACCAGGGACTTAATTCCCATGGACGGGATAGTACGTCAGAGTGATCAGCGGTGCTCATCTGCGCTAGCAGTGACGGACCCTCGGACGCTGCTGCCCATGTCCGAGGGTCCATCACAGAATGACAGCACATCGCTGATGCATGCCGATTATGGCATGCGTTAGCGATGTGCTCGTCTATAGCTGTGTATGGGTGCGTTAACGCATCCGTTGCATAGTGTGGCGCCCCTGAGCTTCAGTCGCCACAGAGGTACTGCACCTTCTCCTAAGGTGTGGTGCCCCACCATCCAGGTAAGTTGGAGGCTCTTGACCACGCTCCAACACTCGCACCCCACACAATAGAGTAGATCAGCAAAACCGCATTGCGGCTCCTTGCTTAGAGAGAGGCAGAGCACCTTTGGTGGTTCCCTGCTTGGAACACTAGACGTGCTGGGTGGGTGGAGTTTAGAATACATATAAAAGAGCGGGACGGTTCCAGGATTGAGGTTCAGTTGAGTTCAGAGGTGGAGTAGGAGAGAGGAAGCCACTCGGGAGGAGTGGGGATCCCTGGAAGAGGGATGGAGGGAGGAGTGCTGCAGCCGCCTCAGTGATCTGAGCCAGCTGGCATGGGAAAGGAAAGAAGGAGAAGGACATTGAACCGAAGCCTGAGCTTCCATAGAAGGGAAAAGACAAGTACGGAACTTAGGAATAAAAGGGAACACAGAGGACGTGGGCTAGAGGAAGAACCCTGCCTAGAAGTTCTAAGCGCAAGGCCGGGGCCCGGTCCCTGAGGTTGTATGGACACTAATGGTTCTGCAGCAGACACCGGTGGAGTAGTGGGCTGTAAATGCACTACTCCCATTTAAGACTTGAGGGCACAACAGCAACACGGATAGAGAGCCGGGACTTAAGAGTAGAGAGTCCCCGAAGCAGGCTACAGCTGTCTGCCGTACAAGTAGAGTTCTTGGGAACATCTGTCAGGAGGAACTTCAGTGTAACACAGTACTAGGAGATCTTCACACTTAAAGGCACTATAGAGGAGACGTTCAGGAAAGGCACATAAGTTGGCGGAGTGTGGAAAGGAGCATTCCATCTTGCCTGGAGGTTGACTGAGTCCCTGACCCGGAGGACACGGCACAGAAGCGGGCACTACAGACTGTGAGTAAAGCTTTGGAACTACATGCCCTGGTGTCCTCTATTCCTTCCTGCGTCCGTCCGCCTGGCACTGCTACCTCCCCTGCGCCAAACACTACACCATCTAAGTGTTTCCACATCTACACTGCCCTGGGACAACAGCCCTGCCTGTGGAGGGCTATAACATCATTGCTGCACCACACCATCTGTCCCAGAGGATCTGTCTGCAGCGTCGGCTTAACACCTCCCTTGCCGAACACCACAGGTGGCGTCACAAACTATTCATTTAACTACATTCCACCATTCAACAACTTCCCCTATTACTTGGGCGCCCAGGGCCACGGTCCGGGTCACCGCTGCTGTGACACATCCCACTGATACCGGCCCGGTACTGAGTACCCCATGGCCCTGGGAGGGCGACCCAACTGCGTTAATGCCGCTATGTAACGGATGCGTTAAACGCAGCCCATTAACGCTATGTGAACCCAGCCTTAGTATATAGTGTACTCACTTAATATGTATAACACCGTCCTTCGTTAAATAGTTTCATCTTTTATTATGTATAACACCATCCCTTATTACGTACCATCCTCTCTAGTTATATATAGTGCCGTCCCTTATTATATAGCTTCCTCTGCTGTTATGATATAGTGCTATCTCTTACATAGTGTATTCTTTGTGAGGTAGCGCTGTCATTTACTTGGGGATCCTCACTTGGCAGCGAACAAAACCAGATCCGGCACAGGTTTTCCATCAAATCAATACAGTCCTTGCGGTTTATTCACATCATAAACCATCACAGCAACAGACAGTTCACTTAACAGCATAGCGTCCATTATAGTGCTTCGCTCTGGTTATCAATGTCCAGTATGCAGGCTCTCTTAGCCTCACAATTATCTCACCCATGTCAGGGCTCCTCATGCGGCTTCAGTGTCCCGCACACTTTTATCCCCTCCAGGGAACTCTTAGGCACACATCGCCATTGCTCACAGTGTCCACACATGCTGTCAGGCAGGAAGCTCCATCTCAGTGGGACCTTCCACACTGGACCAACCAGGTCCCAGCATTCACCACATGTGACCTACCCTGGCCACCTTATATGGTCTGTAGCCACACCCACTGGGTCACATGACTATGACCTCATCACAGGTCCTTCACACACTCACATAACCTTTTGCTACAGGCGTTTTCAGACCCACCCCTGGGTGGCTTTGTAGGTAACCAGATCCGCCCATCTCTCTAGTTCCCTGGAGACTTCTCCCTCACATATTAATGCAGCACCTCAGCAGTGTCCTTGCTGATCACACATACATAAGTCTCCATCTCAAAGCCACCCACTTTGAGATGCATAACCGCCACTCAACACTCTGCCATTCATCCCTTCTCCTGGGACCTCCACACAGCGCCCCCTAGCGGACACAGTGGTTACTACACCACATCTTGTTATTTTTGTTATTCACAGCGCCCTCTTTTATTACATAGTCCCCTCTCTTGTTAGATATAAAATAACTGCTGATGGAGGAGCCATTGACCAGACAACCAGTCCATCAGCTACTCCATTAGAAAGGAAGTTTTCCCATGCTCCATCAGCCATCATTGCATTATACAGATATCAAGACAGGACGGCATGTAATAAAAAATAGGGCTCTATATAATCCGATATGTAAGGGATGGAACAAGACAGGGCACTGTGTAATAAGGGACAGCAATATACATAATAAAGGAAAATATGTAAGATATATATGCATGTGTGTGGCTATATATACAGTATATTTCTGTAGCTTTGTCGCCATAAAAGATGGGGGGCCCAGAGTCCCAGACACATTTCTGCATTGGGGCCCCAAGCTGTCAGTGTCCACCCATGAATCTATTACTTCCCAAGCAAAACAAACCAGGGTTGTCTTTTATGCCCTCATTATTTTCATCTCTCTTTCCAGGCACATCTGAAAGCAAATATGTTCACCTCTATACCTGGAGGAAGACTCAGCAGCTGGAGTTTTAATATTGCTGAGGTAATCCATTTATTACCGTGTATGTCTTATTCATATGCCATATATGTCTGTCCATTTGAAGATCCCTTTATATATTATTTTGCATGATTATACCTTCATCTGCATTATTTACTTTGCTTCTTATCCTGACTTTTATTATTTCTAATGGTACATTTCTGAAGAATATCACAACAATAGAGTTCTAGGAAACAGAATGTCAGGGTAACCTGTATCCAACAAGCCAGCATTTTCTCGGCATTAGAAAAGTGACCCAGTGATCCATATTCACTCATCATACATAATACATGTAGGCATTCCTCATCTCTGCCCTGCGTCCCCAGATAGTCATCATCTAGTCTTATTACATATTGTTCCATGTCAACAAAATTGTTGACAAGGAACATAAACTATATTTTTGGCATGCAGAATACAGACTGTATACGAGGCTCAGGCGGCAGCAGATGTTTTTCAGATGAGCGTGCATGCAAGCAGATAACTATTTACAGACTTCTCTCTTTCATGTCTTCACTTGAAAGAAAATATTATAGTAGTATGTTATTTCTGCCACTTATGGCCATAAATTTACTGACTTGCGTGAAGATTTCAACCAACTTTGATAAATAACCACAACCTGTAATCTGCGATATGCCAAATACCTGAAGAGAGAAGGTATCCAGCTCCGGAGATAAAATCCAAAATCTTTATTGAAACAAATTAAAAGGTAATAAGCTGCTTGATAACCAGTGTATACTGGAGGAAGGAATGTCCTAGATAACTGGACGCGTTTCGAACACGTGTAGTGCTCTTAGTCCTCAGTAACTGAGGACTAAGAGCACTACACGTGTTCAAAACGCGTCCAGTTATCTAGGACATTTGTTTCAATAAAGATTTTGGATTTTATCTCCGGAGCTGGATACCTTCTTTTTTCACAAGTACCTGATGTCAAGCAGAGACGCTTCCTTGCTCGGAAAGAACTACTCATGTGCGGTGTGAACATCACTATAAGGGTGAGCTGAATCAACTTTTTTCTATTAAATACCTGAAGAGGACAGATGGAGTCACAGTGGGGAAAGTCTTATCTCGGGATGATGTGTGAGTGATATGCTTTATACCTTTGATTCATTCATATAAGTCAACTGGGAGAGTTAATATTTATGGGAACTGTGGATCATGCTTTATTGTCCCAGTAATTCAGATTAAAGAAGTAGTCTCAAGTTCAGAAGTTATCCTCCATCCTTCCCAGTTCACTCTTAATGGGAATGTAAGATGCGGCCAGGACAGTAGTCGCAGCCGAGGACACCGGGGCTCTGGTCTCCTGACCTCCTCCCACAGAAATATCATCAGCATCTATCGGTGTACCTGTTCTGGTTGCTGGTCCACGGTCAGGGATTCCACTGCGATGTGACCCAGCTCCTGCACACTTGATTACAGTGCATGAAGATGAAATAACGGACACAGATACCGGTTCTGATGCATAATCAATGCTTTTACTTTCTTCTTCAACAGTCCCGGACACAGTCCCTCCTATAGTTAACCCTTATGTGACCTTCTTAATCAGCTGTGAGGACCTGCTGCCCGACTGGAACTCACCAGCGGCACTGCAGGAGGCTGACCTGGACGTCTGGTGCCGGAGGTAAGCCCGTGGCACTGGGGAGCAGCGAATGCGAGTGGTACTAGCGGTGCTGAGGCACCTAGTTGCTCGCAGGAGAAGGAAGACAGGACCTGCGTTCACATGACAGGGAGTCAGAGGAGGTGGGCGGACCCTAGCGTCGCTGTAAGGGGAGACAGCCCGAGGTTGCTGCAGCTCTGGGGGGCACCTGCAGGAAGGAGCGGAGGTCCCAGGGATGTTTAAGGGTGAAGCAGAGATAGCGTAGTCACACAAGTCAAGGTCCAAACACAGAGAGGGTGGCGCAATACACAGTGGCAGTCAGGATAGTCAGAACGTAGCAAGAGATCAGTTAACCTGGATAGGCAATAAACGGTACAAACACGGCAGGCAAGAATCACAACTGGGACGGAACCAGATCAAAACCAGACAAACAGACAGTAGCACAGGCACAAAGCACAGCAGGGTCAGACACACTCAGCCAAGGGGTCAGAGTATAAAGGACAAAGAATGGTCTCACAGTGAGGCTATAAAAAGCCTCCCAAGACCAAGAAAGAGGCCATCAGAGTTAACCCTGCAACTACCTAATCCGAGAACCCAGTAAACCATGACATCAGCTATACCTATGAAAGACCCACTAGTATGCCCCATCTAGTGGCCCTTCCAATATTACAGTACATTTAACGATATCTTATGAAATCTATACTATAAGTGCCCTCCTCTAATGTTCCTAAAGGAAGCACTATCTTACCTTAATCTGTACAGAAATACAATACAAAAGACATAATAAAGGATAACATCTTACAGTATGTACAGTATGGTAACACATAATGTGGTAATACCAATAAGACAGTCAGTAATACACAGCCGTGTAGCAGTATCGAATCACAACAGTATATTTACATTAAGGCTCTTAAAGGGGAGGAGGCAATAAAAGGATGTTCTATCACAATCCCCTACAGGACCATCAGAGACAGAGCAGAGCTGTGCTTGGCTGGACGGGGGCGTTCCCATAAGAATGAATGGTGTGACAGTGCGCATGATTAGCCACCACTGCATGCGCACAGGATCAGGTGTGGGTCCCAGTGATCAGGAAGTTTTCCCCTTTATACTATGGATAGGGGATAACATACATGCCTGAGAGTACTCCTTTAAAAAGGTTTATTTAAGTTTTTTTTCCATTGAAAGAAGTCACATCAAAAAGTGTTTGTGATTTTATTTGACTTTACTTGTGATTCCGTGACGCTGGCTGAGCTTCTGTGGCTTCATGTCTGCACAGATGAGGTAGTAATGTATTAAGTATAACAGTAACATAGTTTTGAAGGCTGAAGGAAGACCTTATGTCCATCTAGTTCAGCCTATTTTTAGTGCAGCTGTTCTGCATTGTTGATCCTGGGGAAGGCAAAAAACCCACAGAGTTTTGCATAATAAAATAAGGCAAACAAGATGAAATGGCACTGTCATCGAGTGAGAAATAGAAGGACGACCATAAGTTACAAGTGCACTTCAGCAGATCAATACATGTCAATTGTTCCTTTATCATGTACCAATTACCGTATGTTGCCTCTTGACCTGTAAGAGTACCGTTACACTTAGTGATGCACCAGCGATCCCGACAACGATATGGATCGCTGGTACATCGCTAAGTGGTCGCTAGGGAGCTGCCACACAGGCAGATCTCACCAGCGGCATAGCAGGGGTTGGGGGTCGCTACTTACCTGTCAGACGCGGCGATCCTGACGTCCTCCCGCCCGCGTCCACGCGTCGCTCGTCGGCGCCACAGGAAGCCCAGCAGGAAGCGCCCGACGAGAAATGGTCCAGGACGTTCTTGTGCGATCAGCGATGAGCAGCGGGGGAGCCGGTCGGAGGTAAGTATCAGACATAGCGATATCGCTAGCAATATCGCTGTTGCGTCACAAAATCGGTGACGTTACAGCAATATTGCAAGCGATATCACTATGTGTAACGGGGGCTTAAGGCTAGGTTCACACTAGGTGTTTTTTGTTGCATTCTTTATGCTAATTTTCAGCTGCATTTGATTGTACCAGTTATGCCTATGACATTTCAGAAATCTCATGCACACAGCTTGGTTTTGTGTCATCAGGATTTTGTGCTTTGCAGTATTTTTTGGACATAGAGCATGTCACTTCTTTAAATGTTTTTCGGCGTTTTTCACCAATTGAGTTGAATGGAAAAAATGTATGAAAAAATGCAGCAAAACCTGCATTTTGCAGCAGCTTCTTTCCTGCCAAGCACTGAGGTTTTACTGCAGCAAAAATGCTCAGTGTGAACTTAGCCTAAGTCTAGAGTGTTTTTCTTCCATGCCAACTGTTCAGAGATTTCTGGACAGTCTGTAAAAACAGGGCAATTTTCTTAAAAATCTTAGTGATTTGTGGTATTATGGTTTTCTGATGTGTTTCTAAATATGTTGGCTATCTGTGATTTCAGGATATGCTGTCCAGGATAAATTCAATATCACGTTCACAATCATTTTTGCCTATTAGCAAGAACAAAAAAGGAAACTCATTTCTGAGGTTTTTGGCAATGTTTTCAATCTGTTTATTTGAAAGTCTTCCTATGGGTCCTTCATATGTTATGGCCTAAAGGCCCCGTCACACATACAGATGCACCAACGATCCCGACAACGATACGACCTTGTCAGGATCGCTGTTGCATCGCTACATGATGCAGCTCACCCAGCGATCAGCACCAGCGAGGACGCAGGTTTCTAAGGTACACATCAGGTAACTAAGTGACGCGCGCCGCTTAGTAACCCGATATTTACCTTAGAGACCATCTCCCAGCGACTGCTTAGGGCGCTGAGAGCCTTGCTGATCGCTGGTCTCTCGCTGCCACACGCAGCGATGCGTGCTGGCCAGCCGGAGACCAGCGATCAAAAAATGGCCCAGGCCGATCGAGAACGATCAGCGATACCCGGCGGGAGGGGCGGTCACTGATCCCCGTCACACACAACGATCTCGCTGGCGAGATCGCTGTGGCGTCACAAAATCAGCGATCTCGCTATTGTGACGGGGCCTTAAGAAAGAGTTTCTAGACTGTTGGAAAATCTTCATAGAGTTAACCTAGCAGAAAGAACAATAACATACCGAAAAATATCCGCCTTCAAATAATATCTGGACTACTCCCGTTGTGGACGTTTCTTCATCTACTGTATCTCCGGCCCATGGTCCCGAACAGATCCTTTACATATAAGAAAAATGTGGATTTCTCTGGAATAAGACATCAGATTTCAGATATCACTGTATCATTATATTCCTCGTGTAGACGGTGCAGGCGGGACGATCCTACCTTTACCTCCTTTACTCCTATGCATTTTTACGCCTTTAATCTTTCTTTTCTTCATTTGGTTGCTGCGTTTTTGTTACATTTCTTCTATCCTAATACCTACAATATCTATTCTCACTGCCTCCTCTTTTCAGGCTTTGTTTCTTATTCAGTAAGTCACAAAATCGTTAAAAAATGTCTGGAATTTTCAGAGAGCAGATAACAAAGTGAAGCCAGTGTGGGACCGAGCGAACAGGGCAAAGAGACAAGAATGCTGCGTGAAACCTGAAAACATACCTGACCTAAGGGAGCAGACAGAAGAGATGTGCAGTATTCATTGATGTATTCATTACGTGTTAACGTGTTAATAAACTTGAGGCTATGTGCACACGGAGTTTTTTGGCTCTGCAGATTTTGTAGTAAAACCGCAGATAAATCCGCAGGACTAAAATCCTGCGGTTTATCTGGGGTTTTGCCCTGCGGTTTTACACCTCATAATGGATGAGGTGTGAAACTGCAGTGTTTCTGCACTAAAGAATTGACATGCTGCGGATTGTAAACCGCAGCAAAACCGCGTGGAAATATCCGCAGCATGTGCACTGCGTTTTCCAGTTTACCATTGAAAACTGTACAACACACCTAAATCTGCTGCGGACCCGCAGCTGCAGAAACGCTGCGGATCCGCAGCAGAATCCGCACCGTGTGCACATACCCTTAAAGGGAACGTGTCAACTGAAAAAACACCATAAACTTGCAAATATGGGGTTAATCTGCACGTTACTAGCATTCTGATCCTGCCCGACACCAACAATTAGAGCCCTGCTGCTGGGAAGAAATTAACTTTATTCCCCCATCGGCAGCGTTCGGCGATCAGTCACGGGGGCGGAGCTTCATCTGTTTATAGAGAGAGATGGCTGTAACCGTACCTGGCACTGACTGACAGCCGGAACTGAGCGAGTTGTCAGTCAGCGGCGGGGGGCACGTTTACATCCACTGCTTTCTATACACAGAGCAGTGGCTGTAACCATACCTGGCACTGACTGATAGCCGGGACTGAGCGAGCTGTCAGTCAGGGCCAGGGGCGAGGTTACAGCCACTGCTCTCTATACACAGAGCTGTGACTGAACCAGCGCTGGCACTGACTGACTGCCGGGACTGAGTGAGCTGTCTGTCAGGGCCTGGGATGTGCTTATGTAGGAATCGACAGTAGTCGTGGCTGAGCTTAATTGGCTTTCTATGCCCTAGCCTCCTTCTACATAAATAGGTTGCCTCTTATTCTGCAAGGCACGATCTGTGCTGGTAGAGTCCTCTCAGTCTCGGTGTCCTGTAGCCACAGGTTTCGGATGGATACACATACAGTCCAGCGCAAATCTTAACTGAACAACTTTTATTGCTTCACATCCAGTTTTGACACGGCATTTCATTCACAATTCATACAGCACATCCTTTCATCTTTCCCTTCTCTCTTCCCTGAGTCACTTAACGATTTTACAGGACGGCACGTCCCAGACGGCACCTCAGAGTCCTCCCTGTTCAGCGTCACCTCAGTAAAGCGCTGCCCCTGCCCGTTTCGCCCTGGTCAGGAGAGATTCAGCCCAGGAGGTGATCCACCACATTAGGAGCGACCTTTCTGAACACTTCTGCTGTGACCTCTCTGTGTTTCTCTGTTTCCTTCCTTTGTGTTGCTGCTCTGTCTGTGGGAGCTGCTGCCGTACGATCTTTGTCCCCCTGAACCCTGGATACCTGTGCTTCAACGTTACAGGGTATCTATTCCACACATGGGCACCTAAGCCCGTCTGAGCCTTATGGGTGCTCAGCTCCCTCTGCTGTAAATCCAGGAAGATCCCTTCCTCTAACCTATGTGACCCCTCCTACATTAACCATCTACACTACTGAACTCCTGAACTATACTATGTACACTAATATATCACCATCTAGTGGTCAGTTACTAATGCTGCACTCTCCCTGTATACAACATGTATAGGAACATCATTTACACATTTTAACATCACTACGAATCAACGTTATGTCATGATGACCCATCCTGTGTGACGTGACCAGCAGGCCGGTAACTAAAACGACAAGACGCGGCACGTGATACTGTCCTGTGTGACACGGCTCGCAGTCCGGTAACTAAAACAACAAGACAAGGGGGAGGGACAGCAGTTACAACGGTGGGCCCTGCGATAGGGAAAGGGGACGTGGAGACCTCCTGCACTCCCCTGAGTCAGTGTCCCTAACGCTCCTAATGTTCCGTAGGCCGGTTCCGCACCGGGCGCCACTCAGGATACCTGTCGCCCTAGCACACCCTACACCTATCCCTTGCTAGGGAGCTGGGTGGCGCAGGCACTGGCCCCACCGGTGTACTAATACACACTGAGGAAAAACACAAACAGGGAAACACCACTTAGCTTTACTCTGTTGCACTTGCTCCTGGCAACAGAGTCCACCACAGAATGCAGCTCTCCTCCTGAATCGCTGCCACCAAGCTCTGTCAAAGCTACAAGGAAATCCCGCATGACTCTTCCACACCAGGGCTATGACAGTGCTGCAAGGAACGTTCTACAGCTCCTTCCTCCACCAAGGATGGTTGAAATGAAAACTATCACCAATGCTGATTGCAACTCCTGTGACTCTTTTATAGCAGAGCCAGCAATCACACCTGTATTATAAACATGTGCACTTAACTAAAGAAACAAGTGCAATGACGCTCACCACCACTGGGGGCAAACTTAGAACAAACGACACCACAGTGCAATAATCCTACCGGGGGCAAAAACCACACTTAAGCACAGCTTAAGAAAAAAAAAAAAAGGTTACATGTGCTTTTATCTGTCCTGATCTGTCCTGATCCCGCATGGATCATGACACATTATAGATATACATATAAATATATACTATACATGGGAATATGTTTAGGGGTTCAGTACGACTTCCCCAACCCTACTACAGTTACAGCCACTGCTCTCTATGCACAGAGCAGCATCTGTAACCATACTTGGCACTGACTGCTCTCTATACACAAAGTGGAGACTGAACCAGTACTGGTGTGGCGCCCCTGAGGCTCAGTCGCCACAGAGGTACTGCACCTTCTCCTAAGGTGCAGTGCCCCACCATCCAGGTAAGGTGGGAACTCCTTTCCACACTCCAACACTCGCATCCCACACAACAGGGTAGTTCTGCACAACCACATTGCGGATCAGTGCTTAGAGAGTAGCAGAGCATCTCTGGTGGTTCCCTGCATGGAACACTGGATGTGCTGGGAGGTGGGTGGAGTTGAGATCCATATAAAGGATGGGGAAGGTTTAGAATTACAGGTCAGTCTGACAGGAGGTCAGGCGAGAGAAGGACAATCAGTCAGGAGAGTCTGAGGACGGGTCTGAGGAGAAGGAGTGCTGCAGCTGCCTCAGTGATCTGAGCCAGCTGGCACGGGAAAGGAACAGAAGGAGAAAGACGTAGAACTGCAACCTAAGCTTCCATCAGAGAGAGAAAGAACAGTGCGGAATTGAGGAGTAGGAGAACAGAGAGGAGACGTGGGTTGGAAGAGGAACCCTGCCTATAGGTTCTCAGCGCAAGGCCGGGGTCCGGTCCCCGAGGTTGTATGGACACTTATGGTTCTGCAGCAGACACCGGTGGAGTAGTTGGCTGTAAATGCACTACTCCCATCTAAGACTTGCGGCACAACAGCAACTGAATAGAGAGCCAGGACTCCGGAGAAGGGAGTCCCCGAGAGAGGCTACAGCTGTCTGCCATACGAGTAGAGTTGTTAGGAACATCTGACAAGAGGAACTCCAGAGTACCACGGTACTGGAGCTCTTCACACCTTAAAGCGCAATAGAGGAGTCGTTCAGGAAAGGTACATGTTGGCGAAGTGTTGAAGAGGAGAGTCCTGACTTGCCCCGGAGGTTGAATGAGTCTCTGCCCCGGAGGACACGGCACGGAGGCAGGCACCAGTGTGTACCACGGACTGTGAGTAAAGCTTTGGAACTGCAAGCCCTGGTGTCTTCCATTCATTTGTGCGCTAACACCGTCAGCACCGCTACATCTGGGTACCAGCATTCCTCACACCGCTGGCGCCTATCCTCATCTATTGCAATTACACTGCCCTGGGGTTACAGCTTCACCTGTGGGGAGCTACACCATCTATGCTGCAACACACCATCAGCCCCAGAGAATCTGCACGCAGCGTTGGCTTAACATCTTGCTTGCCGAACACCACAGGTGGCGTCACTAATTATTCCATTCCATTAACTACATATACATTCCGCCATTGACTTGGGCACCCAGGGCCATGGTCCGGGTCACTGCTGCTGTGACACATTCCCCTGACCCCAGCCCGGTACCGAGTACCCCACAGCCCTGGGAGGGAGACCCAATTTTGGAGTCACGAACAGGATGACGAGACCCGATATCATTGGGTTCTGTGTGCCTTAGATTTGTTGGACTTTATACTTTTGAAAATGTGCAGAGGACCTGATTTGATGGACTGTAAAATGGACATTAGAAATGGCCGCTGGCGCGGAGAAGAAGGGCGTGAAGAGATAGGAGGTCCTAGGAAAAGACCATGAAGAGTCTTGGGCCTCCTCTGCCTGAATTACTATGTGACAGCAACATGGCCCACCCCCCGAGGGGTACGTATACTGGCTTGGAATGGAGGCGCTGGAAGAAGACGCCGCCCCCGGAAGGAGGGGCTGAAGAAGACATTGGCGGAAAAGGGGCCGAGGCAGGAAGAAGAATGCCAGAATGCCATTTTGGAGAGTGAGGGAAGGAGGCCTGCAGAGCGCGGGGAAACGGATCTCCCCGGCGCCATGGCTGAAGGCTCCGACCCGATCTCGGAAATGAACCGCCGGCAATTGGAAGAAGAAATAGCCGTGCCGTCTGCGACTGAGGCAGGAGGCCTTATGGAGGTTGAGCAGGCCGCACGCCCTGGAGGGGCCTACACCACCGGTACCTGTCACCGCTGCACCGGACTGTCCTCAGGCAGCGCCGATTTACACGTCCACGCTGTCCATACAACTGGTCGCGGCCCACCCGGAAGAGTTACCGGAGGACCTGGGAGTTGAGACCGTGCTCCTGCCCGGACCTGACGCGGCTGCGCAGGTCCCACCGGAGGTCTCTGCAGACCCGAAGCCATCATCAGTCCCACCACCGTCAGCACCCGGACCCGCCATTCCGGTGGATATCCCTGCAGCGGCCCACGGTCTCAGGCCTGTACCGGAGCCGGAGCACCGCCAGGAGGTCCCAGGTATGACCGCAGCCCCTGCACCTGGGAAGGCCCTGGGGTGTACGCCCATAGTAGCGGCAGGACAGGTCATGCTGGACCTTGTCTGGGACCGGGATGACTGTCCCCAGGGGGAAACACCTGAACCCCTGACGGTGGCACCGCGGTGTAAGACCAGTTTGGAGCGGTCCCGGGAGGAGCGGGAGGAAGAAGAGAATTGGGCCAGCTGTCAGGCTACCATCCGGCAGCTGGCAGCTGAATATCGGGAGAGGGAGCAGAGAAAGATGGCTGTGCTGGGCCCAGATCTAGCCTGAAAGGAGAAGGCCCGTGCTGGTCATTACGGGCCCCGGGATGCACTTGGCTGGGGGCAAGTTTTGAACGTGAACCAGGAGAAGGGTTTCGGGTTCATTGCAGACCCCAAAAGAATAAGTGACCTTTTCTTCAGCCGGCGGGACATGGAGCCCCATCTGAGGAAGGGTCATCCTGATAGGAATCTGCAACCTGGGGAGTATGTAACATTCACCTGGCATGAAGGACTCAGGGGGTGGTATGCCCTGAATATACGCCATATCCCAGAGGAGCTTCTGGAGAGATACAAGCTGAAGTGACCTGCTGCACCTCCACCCACAGTTGTCACCCTGACTGCTAGAACACCGGCTGCCCTTGCACCAGCCCCAGCCCGGCAGCCTAAGCCAAAGGTCACCAACTGGACACCTTGGGAAGAGGAATACTTGAAGATGGCCAATGAGTACCTTGCATCTGGTAGCGGTACCCAAGCTTCCAGAACCCCAGGAGGGGACCAGCAATAAGAAAAATATACAGTAACTCTCGTGACCCTGGAGGGTTTGTTGCACCAGTTGGGCCTTTTTGTTTCCTCATCATGGTTTTATTATTGGCTTTCCCAGAGTTGCCCTGTGTTGTTGGCAGCGTTTTCCAATTTGAACTAGCGATCATGAACTTCGAGTGATCCAAAAACTCTTACTTGTAAATAGTTGCACCTCTTTAGGTGCCCTCTCTTGGTTTTACATAAAGACACTTTGCGAAGATGATGTCAAGATTTTACATAAGGACACTTTGCGAAGATGATGTCTACCTCAAAGGACACTGCAAGAAATCACGGCTGGGAGCAGTGTCCAGCACTTACAAGAATAATTGTTGAATGTTTTACTGTAAAGTATTTGATAATGTGTTTGATAAGAGTATTAGTAATTGAGAAATGGCTTTTAGATAGAGTGAGAAATGTTTTGAAGAATAAAGAATTGAACATGACAGGTGACGGACCAGGTACTTTCGGTCAGCGTCTTGCGTCTAGAAGAGAGTAAAATGATAAAGAAACGTGTACTAGAGAAGTAAGGTTGAATAATACTGAAGTGATAGTGAGTCACAGATAATGGCACTTAGAATGAAAAATTGCACTTTTTGACTTGAAATTTAGATAGTTAGATAAGAATTGTTTGTAACGTACAAGAATAAGTACCTCCTATACTAGGAAGTTTAGTATAAGAATTGTTTATGCAGCATTATAAAATTTTGTATGTTCCTCTACTGTCAACTTTGTTGTCTTGCAGCCCGCGGACGTGCTGTGTTTAATGGGGGGGTATGTGGCACCCCTGAGGCTCAGTCGCCAGAGAGGTACTGCACCTTCTCCTAAGGTGTAGTGCCCCACTATCCAGGTAAGGTGGGAACTCCTTTCCACACTCCAACACTCGCACCCCACACAACAGGGTAGTTCTGCACAACCACATTGCAGCTCAGTGCTTAGAGAGTAGCAGAGCACCTCTGGTGGTTCCTTGCATGGATCACTGGATGTGCTGGGAGGTGGGTGGAGTTGAGATCCATATAAAGGATGGGGAAGGTTTAGAATTACAGGTCAGTCTGACGGGAGGTCAGGCAAGAGAAGGACAGTCAGTCAGGAGAGTCTGAGGACGGGTCTGAGGAGAAGGAGTGCTGCAGCTGCCTCAGTGATCTGAGCTAGCTGGCACGGGAAAGGAACAGAAGGAGAAAGACGTAGAACTGCAACCTAAGCTTCCATCAGAGAGAGAAAGAACAGTGCGGAACGAAGGAGTAGGAGAACAGAGAGGAGACGTGGGTTGGAAGAGGAACCCTGCCTACAGGTTCTCAGCGCAAGGCCGGGGCCCGGTCCCCGAGGTTGTATGGACACTTATGGTTCTGCAGCAGACACCGGTGGAGTAGTTGGCTGTAAATGCACTACTCCCATCTAAGACTTGGGGCACAACAGCAACTGAATAGAGAGCCAGGACTCCGGAGAAGGGAGTCCCAGAGAGAGGCTACAGCTGTCTGCCATACGAGTAGAGTTGTTAGGAACATCTGACAAGAGGAACTCCAGAGTACCACGGTACTGGAGCTCTTCACACCTTAAGGCGCAATAGAGGAGTCGTTCAGGAAAGGTACATGTTGGCGGAGTGTTGGAGAGGAGAGTCCTGACTTGCCCGGGAGGTTGATTGAGTCTCTGCCCCGGAGGACACGGCACGGAGGCAGGCACCAGTGTGTACCACGGACTATGAGTAAAGCTTTGAAACTGCAAGCCCTGTTGTCTTCCATTCATTTGTGCGCTAACACCGTCAGCACCGCTACATCTGGGTACCAGCATTCCTCACACTGCCTGCGCCTATCCTCATCTATTGCAATTACACTGCCCTGGGGTTACAGCTTCACCTGTGGGGAGCTACACCATCTAAGCTGCAACACACCATCAGCCCCAGAGGATCTGCATGCAGCGTTGGCTTAACATCTTACATCCGAACTCCACAGGTGGCGTCACAAACTATTCCATTCCATTAACTACATATACATTCCACCATTGACTTGGGCGCCCAGGGCCACGGTCCGGGTCACTGCTGCTGTGACACATTCCCCTGACCCCGGCCCAGTACCGAGTACCCCACAGCCCTAGGAGGGCGACCCACTGGCACTGGCTGACAGCCAGGACTGAGTGAGCTGTCAGTAAGGGACAGAGGTGGGATTACAGCAGCTTCTCTCTATACACAGAGCAGTGACTTAACCACCGTTAGCACCGCCCCCTGGACGCTGTCATGAGGACAAAAGTTCATTTCCACCTGCCATTGGGGGTCTAAGTACAGGCAGTGGGCAGATTAACCCCATATCTGCAGGTTAATAGCATTTTTTTCACATGATAGGTTTCCATTGTAGTTCAGTTAAAACATGTTTCTATTTTGCAGAATTTTAAAATGCCAGGGATAAGCCCTGTATTTTTGATTAGGTGCCCATTATTCAGGAGATATTTCTGGAAGGCCAGCTTACTTGTTAAAACATTCCTACAAGGCTTTACATTGAGATTATGGCTATCTCGCTTTACTTCCTGTCTGTACTGACTGGCAGTGTACTAGAGAAGAAGATGGGTGATACAAGTGTGGCTGCTACCTTCAAATAAAAAACAACATTTCATTACTACTCGTAGCAATAGAAAATAAGCTAAAAGTAATTCCGCCCCCAGGTTTTTGCTACCTCATCTGAGAGCAGAATAATACAGGAAAAAAGACCCTGATTCCAGTGATATGTTACCACTAGGTGCAGACGTTCTGGCACAAAGGATTTAGATGTAGCAGAGCTGATAATGCTACTTCCCGCCCACACCCCAGTTTTCTATGTACATTGCATAGTGACAGTGATCTGCTCATTACTACTGATGGTGGAGTTGGACCACTTGGCATGCTGGCAGCTAGTCCTACATTGATAATCTTATGTTGATAAAACACTCATTGTATTGAAACAACAGCACATAGCCTAGTGAGTGACACCTTGCTGAAATCAGTCACTCAGCCTCTACCTCATGCTGCTCTCAGATTACATACAAGAAGCCAGTAATGCTGGAACCTGGAGGCCATCCCGCTTCGGCATACCTCGGCTAAGCTTATTGCCCAGGATTTGTTTACCATGTTCTGTCGCCTTGTGCTACCAAAGGACATCCTTACTGATCAAGGGACTCCTTTTATGTTCAAGGTGACAAAGGAACTGTGCAAGCTCCTCAAGATAAAACAATTGCGCACGTCGGTGTACCACCCTCAGACCGACGGATGTTATGATTGGGTCACCGAGGAGGAAAGCAAGACCAAGCTAAGCCACAGAAAACCAGAGAGGTTGGTAACTAAGCGGATTGCAGACCCCTGATCCTATCCACACAACTAGCAGTAGCCGTGGAGCGTACCTACGATGATCCTAGACGCCTTGACACAGCCAGAGAACTAAATAAGCCGAAAGCAAGAAAGGGGAAATCTAAACTGCCCCAGAGCAGACCCCAAAGGAATAGATAGCCCCCAAACATATATTGTCGGTGAGACAAGAAGAAAACACAAACGTAGGTAGGAAAATAGACTGAGCAAACGATGGAGCCCACACTAACTAGACAGGACAGGAAAGGAAAGACTCTGTCTGCAATTGCGCAAAATACCCTGCAAAAAATGCCCAACACGTCTGATAGAAAAATACTGAAGTCACTAGACTTCGCCCACTATATCAGTACTCTGGTATATTCTGAAAGCAGAATAAAAAGAGGCCAATCTAATAAGGGACAAAAACAAACTGGCACAAGCAGTAACATAAGGATGGAATTTCAGCACAGCCCCAGCCGGAGCTGGCTGAACACACAAAACTGAAATAGACAAAACCAGATCAAATGTGAACAATTGCAAAAGAACACTTAGCTGAGCATGCAGAGACTGAGCTGGAAACTAAGACCTCAGGAGGCAGGAAAAAATGACCATCAGGGATAGAGGGAGTCGGCTGTCTTAAATCCAGTCAGAAACTCCAGAACTCCAGTCATCCTCCTCATTATCAGGTGGCAGGCCTCTGTTAATTAGATCAGCTCCATTACCTCCAGTAACCACCAGAGGGAGCCCGTAAAGAGAACTTGCGACCCCTCTCTCAATATAACCAGCTCCACCACCTTCACTAGTAACCAGAGTTAGGCCAGAAAGCGAATTCACAACAGACGGACTAGTCGAGCGCTTCAACAAAACCCTCAAATCCATGTTGAAGAAGTTAGTCTCCAAGCATGGAATGGATTGGGACATGTTGTTGCCCTACTTGATGTTTGCCACTCGCAAGGTACCGCAGGCTTCCACGGGATTTTCACCCTTTAAGCTACTTTATGGCAGGCATCCTAGGGGTCTGCTGGACGTAGCCAAAGAGACGTGGGAGCAGAAACATACACCACATAAGACTGTCATTGACCACGTGGCCAATATGCAGGACTGAATTGCCTGACGCCTATTGTAAAAGAGTATTGATGAGTGCTCAGGCAGCGCAAGGCCTCGTATATAACAAGAAGGCCACACACACAGCCCACTCCTTTAAAGCAGGAGATCGAGTGTTGTTTTTGGTGCCAACTACTGAATGCAAGCGTATGGCTAAGTGGCAGGGGCCGTATGAAGTTCGGGAAAAAGTGGGGGAAGTAAACTACCGAGTTTACCAACCTTGGAAGAGGAAACTCGAACAGTTATATCACGGTAATTTGTTGAAAGCGTGGAAGGAGCAGGAGTGTATGCTTACGGAGGTGACTCCCGACATGTAATCTGGGGACCTTCTGGTGTCAATCCGGACAGAGGCGGAAGGAGAGGTAAAATAGGAGACACCCTCTCAAAACAACAGCGGCGAGAGGTGCGGAAATTGGTACAGGAGAATACTGATGTATTCTTGGGATTACCCGGCCTCACATATTAATGAAACCGTACCGTGTGCCTGAGGCCCAGAGACAAGCCATCACGAGTGAGGTAAAACAAATGCTTCAAATGGGAGTAATCAAGGAATCCCGAAGTGACTGGGCTAGCCCAATTGTACTAATCCTGAAGCCAGACGGATTGTTACACTTTTGTAATGACTTCCATAAACTAAATGAGGTGTAGAAGTTCGACCTGTTCCCAATGCCCCCGGGTGGACGAGCTGATTGAAGACCACATAACACCAGAGGGTCTTTGCCACTATGTCGCCCTGTTCTTTGGACTACAAGGGGGCCGTGCCACGTTCCAGAGGCCGATGGATATAGTGCTGGAACCCCATCGGAAGTATGCATCAGCATACTTACTGTAGATGACATCATCATCTTTAGTTTGGAGTGGCAGACCCACTTGTCCCAGGTACAAGCGGTGATAGATTCGCTCAGAGCCGCGGGCTTGACGGCGAATGCCAAGAAATGTGCAATAGTACTTGTGCTATGTGATCGACCGTGGGGTGATTAAATCCCAAATAAATAAAATCGAGGCCATTCAGAACTGGCCCTGATCTGCTACCACCAAACAGGTGAGAGCATTTCTCGGGATCATTGGGTATTATTGGAGGTTTACACACAATTTTTCAGGGAGAACAACCCCCCTGACCGATCTCCTGAAGGGAAAGGAGTCAGTCATAGTTCAGTTGAACCCCCAGGCGGAGAAAGTGTACCAATCCATGAAGCTGGCGCTGTGCGGACAGCCCGTCCTCATTAGTCCAAACTTCCAAAAACACTTTATTGTACAGATCGATGCCTCTAACGTGGGCCTAGAAGTGGTCCTGTCGCAGGAGGTGGACAGAGAGAAGCATCCGGCCACCTACCTAAATAGGAAACTCACCTCGGCCGAGAAAAGTTATAGCGTAGTGGAGAAGAAGTGCCTGGTCATTAAGTGGGCCTTGGAGTCCCTACACTATTGTTTGCTTGGTTGACTGTTTCACCTTGGTAACAGATCATTCACCCTTGGTCTGGATGCGGAATGCCAAGGAGAGAAATGCGCTGGTCACCCGGTGGTTCCTGTCTGTGCAAAATTTTAATTTTACCGTGGAACATTAGGCGGGGAAGTCACAGGGAAATGTGGATGCCCTGTCACGGGCCACCTGTATGGTGACAAATGTTCAACCCCACAAGTTTGAACAGGGGGGGATATGTGAGGCAGTGACTGGTGTTATTTGCGAGGGTCGCTATGCATCCCCCAGGATGCGCTCAGAAGCATATTAGATCCGCTGGAGTGCCTTGTGGTCACAGCAGGATGCCTGTTAGTCACAAGGCAGAATAAAAGTAAGTATGAGCCTGGTCAAGTTATTTGGCCAAGGAATTATTCAGGAAAACCCAGTATGGGCTCTTATTATACATAAATTTGACTTGCAACTCTTTAGCATATGATTAGTTATGCAGTTTCTTGTAATGTCACTGCATTGTTACTGTTTTGCTCCTGGTGGTGGAAAACTCTTTTTCTTCCTGTATACTACAAATTACAACCTATTCTCACATTTCCTAATAGTTCAGTGTGTTATTAGGTTGATTCCCAACGGAAAGGTGACTGGTTCGAATCGAGGAGCAGCCATGCAGAAGATTTCCCAAGAAAAGAGAAACAACATCATCCAGCAATGGCAGTCTATTGGCCAAAAGAATTGCAAAACTGCATAATGTAAGTGCAATGACAGTTAGAAGAATACGAAATGAAGTGCATCCATTTATTTCAAAAGCTGAGAGGTAGATGTCCAGGCAAAATATCGGAGTCAACAAGTCGACTCATGAAAAGGTCTTTCAGTTCTGGTGTGACCATAGTGGCAGTGGAGGTGGCTCATATGCTTCATAATGGTAAGATCACAGACATCCATACAAGCACTGTGCAACACACATTACATAAGTCTAGAATGGTGGCCCGAAAAAAGACGAAGAAGCCCCGACTGCAATATCATCATCACAAGAAGCGTCAGCTCCAGTTTGCAGAAAAATACGAAACGTGGGCAATAGAAGATTGGAAACAGTTGATTCAGAGCGATGAGATGAAAGTCGATAGACTAGGCTCTGCGTTACTGCATAATCGCATGTGTAATGTGCATATAATTACTATGTTGAGGTTATCCTGATATTTAATTTTTTTTTTTTAAATGGCGCCCACCGCGCCTGTGCATTAGCAGCTGTCGGTGTATATAGAAGTGATCTCATAGCTGCTACTGCACAGGCGTCGGTGGTGCCATCTTGGAGGAGGAAATATTTTCTTTTGTCTAGCAAGATGGCACCACCGGCGCCTGCGCAGTAGCAGCTATTGGATAACTTCTATATACACCGATAGCTGCTACTGCACAGGCGCATCGGGCACCATTTTATAACATCAGGATAACCTCAACCATAATAATTTTAAGACTCAGAGGTCTGTCCGGACCTCGGTCTGGCTGTCATTCCAAGGATGTCTTCTAAGGATAATATCTGAAATAATGCCTGAAATGAGCCTGAAGTGACCAGAAGGTATGACTAACCACTGCGTTTAGATGTACTAAATTTCTTTTGCCTTCAAAATTACTCTCACCATGCTGACATATGCTCTAACAGTTTTGGCTCCATTAATCCTCACTCTCCTTCGCTATCTGCAAACCCCAGCACCTGCTAACCAACTAGTAATCTCTCCTTCCCTCTTGCCCCCCATCTGACCTCCTCTGGTGAACTGCTCCTCAACCTCAGAGCTCTCCTAATAAAATGCAAAACAAGCCACCCACCCTCCTTCTCAAACATGCTCTCCCTCTCTCTTCTTCTCCTCACTGCTGGCGACATATCTCCCAACCCTGGACCCCCAGAGCTCATACCTCCCATTATTACCCCCTTCTATCGTTCCAAAACAAACATAAACACCAGAAATCTTTCCCACCTCAAGTGCGTGCCCATCACAACCACCACCCTGCTCCCACTCTCTGGATCACTCTGGAATGCCCGCTCCATCTGCAATAAACTCCATGTGATTCACGACCTCTTTACCTCTCATAATTTTTCTTTCCTTGGCCTCACAGAAACATGGCTGACACCCTCCGACACTGCATCCCCTGCTGCGCTTAGTTACGGCAGCCTCCACTTCACCCACACTCCTCGCTCTGGCAACAGACATGGCGGAAGAGTGGGCCTTCTTCTTTCTCCCAACTGCACCTTCAACCCAATCCCACATCTTCCTTCGCTAATCCTCCCCTCTTTTGAAGTCAGCTCTGTCCGCATCTACTCTCCCTCCAACCTCCAAGTGGCCATCATATACCGACCTCCGGGCCCGACCACTGCCTTCATTGACCAATTCTCTACCTGGCTCCTTCACTTCCTCTCTGCTGGCATTCCCAACATCATCATGGGTGACTTCAACATCCCCATTGACACCCACCAGTCAGCTGCCTCCAAACTCCTGTCCCTTACTTCATCCTTTGGACTTACTCAGTGGTCCTCCTCAGCCACCCACACAGACGGACACACTTTAGACCTGGTCTTCACCCGCCTCTGCTTTCTTTCTAACTTCACCACCTGCCCTCTTCCTCTATCTGACCACCATCTACTCACTTTCTCATCCCTGTCCTCCTCACCTGTCACCCATGTCCAGCAGCATGCGCACCCCCGCAGAAACCTCGCACATCTTGACACTTGCACACTCTCTGACTCTATCCTACCACTGTCCTCCATATCTTCACTCCACGACACAGACACTACCACTACTTTCTACAATGCCACTCTTGCATCAGCCATCGACTCGGTCGCTCCTGTCATGCATAACAGAGTGCGACGAATCAATAGACAAGCCTGGCACAATAACATCACTAAAAAGCTTCGGCAAGCATCCAGAATTGCAGAATGGCGCTGGAAGAAAACGCATTCGCAAGACGAATTCACTGCACTCAAACAAGCAACACTTGCATTCAAATCTGCCCTCACCTCTGCTAAACAGGCCTACTTTACATCCCTTGTATCTTCCTTATCCCACAACCCCAAACAGTTGTTCAATACTTTTAACTCCCTCCTCCACCCACCACTGCCCCCTCCGACTTCCCTAATCTCTGCCGAGGACTTTGCTGCACACTTCAAAAACAAGATAGACCAAACACGGCAAGTCTTTATTGCTCAACCACCCCAACCCCTTTGCATGTCAGACCAATGCCCAAACCCCATAACCTCCTTATCTAACATCATTGAAGGGGAGCTTGCTCATCTTCTCTCCAAATCACACCTCACCACTTGTGCACTTGACCCGATCCCATCCCACCCCACCTCCTCCCAAACCTCACCACCACTCTTATCCCATCCCTAACCCACATCTTCAACCTATCACTAACTTCTGGTACCTTCCCTTCTGCTTTCAAGCATGCCACAATCACGCCTATCCTTAAAAAGCCAACCCTCGATCCAACAGCCACATCCAACTATCGCCCAATATCGCTGCTTCCATTCACTTCTAAACTCCTGGAGCAGCATGTCCACTCTGAACTTTCCTCCCACCTCTCATCTAACTTGCTCTTTGACAATCTACAATCTGGCTTCTGCCCCCATCATTCCACTGAGACAGCCCTGACCAAAATTACCAACGACCTACTTACAGCCAAAGCTAACAGACAATACTCTATACTCCTCCTTCTAGACCTGTCCACTTTTTCGACACAGTAGACCACTGCCTCCTACTACAGATCCTCTCCTCCTTTGACATCAAAGACCTCGCCCTATCTTGGATCTCCTCATATCTTTCGAACCGCACATTCAGCGTCTCCCACTCCCACACTACCTCCTCATCCCACTCTCTCTCTGTTGGAGTCTCCAAGGCTCTGTTCTAGGACCCCTACTCTTCTCAATCTATACACTTGGCCTGGGCAACTCATAAAGTCCCATGGATTCCAGTACCACCTTTATGCCGATGATAGTCAGATCTACCTCTCTGGCCCAGACGTCTCCTCTCTGCTCCCCAGAATGCCAGAATGTCTATCAGCCATATCCTCCTTCTTCTCCTCTCGCTTCCTCAAACTCAATGTGGACAAATCTGAACTAGTCATCTTTCCCCCATCCCACAGATCTTCCTTACCAGACCTTTCTATAACAATTGACAACACCACGCTTTCCCCCGTAACGGAGGTCCGCTGCCTCGGAGTAACCCTTGACTCTGCCCTGTCCTTCAAACCGCACATCCAAGCTCTCTCCACCTCCTGTCGCCTCCAGCTCAGAAATATCTCCAGAATCCGTCCCTTCCTCAACCCTCAATCTACTAAACTACTTGTGCATGCCCTCATCATCTCCCACCTCGACTACTGCAACATCCTTTTCTGTGGCCTCCCTGCTAACACCTTTGCACCTCTCCAGTCCATCCTCAACTCTGCCGCCCGACTAATTCATCTCTCTCCTCGCTACTCCTCCGCTTCTCCCCTCTGCAAATCTCTTCAATGGCTCCCATTCCCTCAGAGTATCCAATTCAATTACTAATACTGACCTACAAGGCCATGTACAACCTGTCTCCTCCATACATCTCTGAACTAATCTCCCGATACTTCCCCTCACGTAATCTCCGGTCCTCCCAAGACCTCCTTCTCTCCTCCACACTTATTCGCTCCTCACCCAACTGCCTCCAAGACTTCTCCCGAATAGCCCCCATCCTCTGGAATTCCCTGCCCCAACAAGTCCGGCTATCATCCACACTCGGATCCTTCAGACAGAACCTGAAAACCCACCTCTTCAGGATAGCCTACAGCTTGCAATGATCCCCGCTGCCTCCTCACCACTACTGAAGCTACCGCCTCATAATCACTGAAGCTGCTGCAACCCCGCTGACGTTATAGCGATATTGCTAGCGATATCGCTTAGTGTGACAGGCCCTTTAATGTCTATCTTTCCTCCATGCATTGTGTGCCAAGTAATTCTAATCTCACATTGCGCTGTCCAACCATGAAACCTCCACACTTACTGACAATGACTTAATCTGGAGCTAAAGTCCCCAAATATTGTGCTCAACGGGACATTTCCTCCCTAATATACTTGCCTTCTGTGATAGTAATATCATCAGGAGCCTCCTTGTAGGGGATGTCCACTACAGCACAATAATAACTACTGAAATTAAACAATCTATACTCATCTCCCGCAGTGATGTTCCATCATTATCCACACAGCTGTTTCGGGTGGATGACATGACACACTGTAACAACCCTGCTGGCATCACTACTTGGCCTCCCATCCCCCGCACACCAACTTACTTTCTCCTTCAAACCATGCTGTGAAATCTGTCTGTTGCCAGCCCTGAGCTCCATGTGCTATGCCTCTTGTTTTCCTGCTTGCTCTCCATGTTTCCTGACTGTGTGTATAGGGGGCGGCGCCTGAACTCTCTGGTTCTTATGCAGTCTGGGTGCACCTGGGTAATCTGTCCCTGACCAACCACCTGGAGCCCTTGACTATTTAGTTTCGCCACTCCCACTGAAACATTGCCTGAGCAATGTCTATACTCAGTTAGTATTCCGCTGCTGAGGAAGCCAGGCCCTGTTCTGTCTGTCTCCTTCTTTGGAGGATTACTCTAGTCTTGCTTTGTACCCTGTCTGCCTGCCGGGAGGCTGAATATCCTGGCCCTTGAGTCTTGTTCCCTGTACCTTGTCCATACTCTGTCTGCCTGCCAGGAGGCTGAATATCCTAGTCCTTGTGTCTTTGTCCCTGTGCCTCTGTCTGAACTCAGTCTTACCTCTGTCTGTCAGTCTCCTTGTTTGTGGTTCCTTCCCTGCCGTGTCTTTCCTTGTGTCCTCTTTATCTGTGCATCTGCACGCTCGCAGCTCTGTCTGCACGGCTCCCTAGCCGCTCTGCCTGCACGGCTCCCTAGCCGCTCTGCCTGCACGGCTCCCTAGCCGCTCTGCCTGCACGGCTCCCTAGCCGCTCTGCCTGCACGGCTCCCTAGCCGCTCTGCCTGCACGGCTCCCTAGCCGCTCTGCCTGCACGGCTCCCTAGCCGCTCTGCCTGCTCCGCACTCCTGCGGCTCTGCCTGCTCCGCACTCCTGCGGCTCTGTCTACCTGCACCTCCTGTGGCTCTGCCTGCTCCGCACTCCTGCGGCTCTGTCTACCTGCACCTCCTGTGTGAACAGGCCCAAACCTGTTCCTTCATACTCCATTCCTTCCTGCCTATATCCATACCTGCACCTCCTGTGTGAACAGGCCCAAACCTGTTCCTTCATATTCCATTCCTTCCTGCCTAGATCCATCCCTGTACCTCCTGTGTGAACAGGTCCAGATCCTGTTCCAGCATACACCACTCCCTCCTGCCTACACCTGCTGTGTGAACAGGTCCCTACCTGCTCCTTTTCATACCACGCCAATCTGTCCGGTGTCTCCAAGCCGTGCCCGCCTGTCCTGTGTCTCCAAGCCGTGCCCGCCTGCCCTGTGTCTCAGCCGTGCCTGTCGTATCCACCTGCCTGCCTGTCTATAGCCTCTGTCAAGGTGTCCTGTTCCCGAGTGGGATCAGCAGCCACAGCCAGACACCACCCTGGAGTGGCACCCGGCAGCTACCTGCCGCACAAGCCTGACCTCACCATCAGAGGCTCCAGTGAAGACCAATGAAGCTGCCGTAGTTACACCCCTTCCAGGGTAGTCTGGTTTGTGGCACAGTGGGGCCACAACCCCCCGGCTCGCGCCATTCAGCCAAGGCGCGAGCGTGACACACAGTCTTGTTACATGACCACTACAGCCATTAAGGTGCTGCATCAGCCACATGACACAACAATGTCACATGACCTACCGGGAATAGCAGCGCCAATATTGCTGGATTGGCAAGGCTGCAGAATGCAAATATAGATAGTTTTTATTTTCTATGGGGTCCCGAAATGATTATGCCCAGGCCGCCCTGTAGAAGACAATCCCTGAAAATATGAGAATATCAAATTAGACAATTTGGTCATAAGCTAGCAGTATGTAGCTGCGTGGCAGCAGTGAGTCATACAATGCCTCTGCTGGACTTGTAATGTTATTTCTATGATAATCTCTGATGACTGTAAAAGAACATATAAAACCATGAACTGTGACTGCTCACATGAAAATGTCTTACATTAGTGTAGCAGTGTAGTACGAGAGCCTAATGGCACTGTGACTGGCACTACTGTCAAGGGTTTACCGTGATAGAGAGGAGAAAGAAGACCACAGCGTCTGATTTTTCCTACTCCTGCGCTGAATAGAAGCACTTCACAATCTTATTAAATGGTGTAAATTTCTTTGGGCAGTGCAGGGGTTAATCTGCCCTGTTGCGAGCTCATGGAGCTAATGCACTCAGCTGTGCACTGTTAGCCACTCCTGTCTCCTTTATAATCTTGATCCTGGCTAGCATGCATTGTCAGAGATAGCTTATGCTGCATGGCTGAAGGTTGTTGGTGGGGTTGTTATTTGAGAAGGCATTTGGTGGATTTATCTGTGACTGTTGCTAGGTTTTGTGAGTGTGATAATTCCCTTTTTTCTCCTACTTTGGTTTAACCCTATCCTTCACTCCCAGATGCACACCACTGTTATATGTGAGTGTATATTTGTATGTTTGGTATTTTTCCGTTACCCATTGTTTGTATTACATTGTTTGTCTGGTTGGTGTACAGAAGGGTACAGACTGAGGGCAAATTCAGGAGCTAAGTCAAAGTACAAGCTGTGACAACTACTCCATGAAGCACTGTGACTGGCACTACTACACAGAGCACTGTGACCCACACTATTACATGAGCACTGTGACCGGCTGTACTACACAGAGCACTGAGACTGGCTGTACTTCACAGAACACTGTGACTAAAACTACTATACAGAGCACTGTGACTGGCACTACTACACAGAGCACTGTGACTGGCACTACTATGAGGAGCACTGTGACCAACACTACTACATGGAGCTTTGTGACCGGCACTACTACACAAAGCACTGTGACTGACACTACTACACAGTGCTGTGACCGGCTCTATAACAAAATGCACTGTGAACGGCACTATTTCATGGAGCACTATGACTGGCACTTCTACACGGAGCTCTGTGACTGGCACTGCTAAATGGAACACTGAGTGGCACTACTACACAGAGCAGTGTGACTGGCACTACTACGCAGAGCAAAGTGACCCACAATACTACGCGGTGCACTGTGACCGGCTTTACTACACAGAGCACTGTGACCCATACTACTACATGGGGCACTGTGACCGGAACTACTACACAGAGCACTTTGACTGGCCCTATTATGAGATGTACTGTGACCGGCACTACTACACGAAGCACTTTGACCAGCCCTGGTCATGACTGGTCCATACAATTCAGGGTAACTGTTACCACCCACCTTTCGTGTCTCCCTCTTTCCTCATAGACTGTAAGCTTGCGAGCAGGGCCCTCTTTCCTCTTGGTATTTGTTATAATCTATGTGATTGTTATGCTGTAATGTCTATTGTCTGTACAAATCCCCTCTGAAATGTAAAGTGCTGCGGAATATGTCGGCGCTATAAAAATAAAATTTATTATTATTATATTATTATAGCCCTATTACAAGATGCATTGTGACTGGTACTACTACATGGAGCGCTGTGACCGGCACTACTACACGGAGCACTGTGACCAACCCTATTGCATGGGGCACTGTGGCTGGCCCAATTACGCGGGGCACTGTGACCAGCACTAATACAGGGAGCACTGTGACTGACACTGTTACACGGAGCACTGTGGCTACCCCTATTACATGGGGCACTGTTACTGACCCTATTACACAGGGCGCCATACCAATAGGGATCTACCCTGTTTCCCCGAAAATAGGGCGCCCCCCGAAAGTAAGGCATACTAGGGGGAGCACTGTGCCTGCTAATATAAGGCACCCCCCCCCGAAAATAAGGCATACCTTGTTGTGTGCATGGGGCATGCCGTTGTGTCTCGCTCCCGCTGTCCGGTGCCCGCCACTGCAGCCGCGCTGTTCGCAGGAGTTAATCACAGCCTCGGAGCTGTGTGCCGATCTCCGCCCATGAGCCCTGTGCCAATCACAGCACAGGAACCATGGGCCAGCTGACGTCATCCATAGCCTCTGATTGTTCCTGGGCTGTGATTGGCGCAGGGCTCCTGCTCTCTGATTGGCCCAGGGCTCCCGCACCACCAAAGCACTGAAAGCAGCACCGCGGAGGAAACCAGTAAGAAAGTGAAAGTGTGTGTGTCTGTGTATGGATGTGTGTGACTGTGTAAGGGTGTGTGTGTCTGTGAATGGGTGTATGGGATGGGAGGCGGCAGTGGGATACTGTGCTAATGGGAGGCTGCAGTGGGATACCGGGATGATGGGAGGCTGCAGTGGGATGATGTGGGATGATGGGAGGCTGCAATACTGTACTGTAGAATGATGGGGGCTGTAATGGAATGATGGGGGTGCTGTATTGGGGACTGTAAAGGGATGATGAGGGCTGCAATGGGATGATGGGAATATTTGTGGCTGCAAAATGATGATGGGGCTGCTACAGTAAAGGAACTGCTGTGGGTGATTGTTACGGTAGCGGTACAGTGTCCAGAAAGTGTGTGGGAGCCATTTTAGAGCCCTTATGTTTTGTGGCCCTGTGTGGGAGTCAGGCAATTACAGTACCGTACCATAGTGTGTTACTTTGATTTGTTGTCTGCTTTTCTGCTGAACGGTCTATATGTCTGACTACTGGTTTTACGCTACAGAACGTTCCTTATGTAAGGGTAGAGCGCACTGGAATGTTTCTCATGGAAATAAGACACCCCCCCCCCCCCCCCCGAAAATAAGACATGGCGCAACTTTCGGAGCAAGAATTAATATAAGACGGTGTCTCATTTTCGGGGAAACAGGGTATCTTTGGACGACCTGTACCATATGGACTATCTGTCCTCTATCCACGTAATCTGATGACAGATAAGTTTATATTTATATTCACACTTCCATATCACTCCTGATGAACCTCGAGAGAGGAGAAACTTGTCGAGTGTTGTGTGTTTGCTTCTTGTCAGTGAACACAGGACTGTTTTCTTTGCTGTCACAGATTGCTTTGCTGACAGATGTTGAACTCTGTTTTTGATTTGTCCCATGACTGTGCAAATATCTGTAGGGGAGAGGGCTCCGGAAAAGGGGCCCGCCGTGTGTCTGGGCCGGAACTAGGAGGGCTGTCACCCGGGTTCCCAAGGGGTACAATTACAGGCCAGGACCGACCGTTGACTAGGAAATGTGGGGGCGGGTCAAAGAAAGGGGGCGGAGCGATTATAAAACGAGCAGTGGAGACCAGCAGGGGACACTCGGAGGGGAGAGAGACGAGAGACAGGAGGGAGGAGTCTAAGTGGCGTCCAAGAGCAAGAGTGAGTCAGCACTTTTGGGACAGCAGTGACGGGGGCTCACCTGACAAGGGAAGGGGACGGTACCGAGCAGCGCGAGGATACACAGCGAAACCCACGGACTCCTCTGCCCACGCTCCATACCGCGACTGTGGCCAGTACAGCGAGACCCACGGCCGCTTCTGCCCTGCTCCATACCGCGGCTGCGGCCTGTGGAGCGAGACTCGCGGCCGCCTCTTCCTCGCTCTATACTGTGGCTGCGGCCTGTACAGCGAGACCCGCAGCCGCCTCTGCCCCGCTCCATACCGCGGCTGCTGTTTGTACAGTGAGCCCCGTGGCGGCCTCTGCCCCGCTCCATACCGCGACTGCGGCCTGTACTGCGAGACCTGCGGCCACCTCTGCCTCGCCTCCCGACGAGACAACCGCGGTGGTGGGGGACCGGCGCGGGGCCTGTATCGCCCACCCAGCACCAGAGCGCAGGAACTTCCGAAGCCTTCGGCAACTCTTCTTTGGCTGGACCCGGCAGCTAAGGCGCTGCCTGGACATTCTCCGGACACCAACTCTGCAGGACGTCAGAGACCGATAAGTGACACTCCATTGTTCATATTCCCATTTAGTCCAGGGGTCGTTAGCCGGCCATTCCGTGGCCATATAGCCGCCACTACTCACCGTACTGTTTAGTTCTGTGTGATTTGTGTATTTGTGTTTGGCTTCCCCGCATGGAAAACCGTTGTCAGCTTTATCCCTATATAAAAGTTGAGTTTAACCCTTGCTCTGTCTCCGGCTCGTCACTGCATCCTGCGTACCTGCGAGTACCACATATCTATGACAGGGGTGTTACAGAACCACTCAGCACCCAGAATATGTTGTGCAGTTATATGTATATACTAGCTGAAGAGCCCGGCGCTGCCCGGGCATAGTAACTAACTGTGGTTAGTTATAGAAAATTATAATTATCCTCCATCCCATAGTCCCGTGCCCATATACCCATCATACATATCCACGATCCCATAGGCCCGTGCCCATATACCCATCATACATATCCTCCATCCCATAGTCAAGTGCCCATATACCCATCACACATCCTTCATCTCATAGTCCCATGCCCATATACCCATCATACATATCCTCCATCCCATAGTCCCGTGCCCATATACCCATCATACATATCCGCCATCTCATAGTCCTGTGCCCATATACCCATCATACATATCCTCCATCCCATAGTCCAGTGCCCATATACCCATCACACATCCTCCATCCCATAGTCCCGTGCCCATATACATATCCGCCATCCCATAGTCCCGTGCCCATATACCCTTCAAACATATGCTCCATCCCATAGTCCAGTGCCCATATACCCATCACACATCCTCCATCCCATAGTCCCGTGCCCATATACATATCCGCCATCCCATAGTCCCGTGCCCATATACCCGTCATACATATCCTCCATCCCATAGTCCAGTGCCCATATACCCATCACACATCCTCCATCCCATAGTCCCATGCCCATATACATATCCGCCATCCCATAGTCCAATGCCCATATACACATCACACATCCTCCATCCCATAGTCCCGTGCCCATATACATATCCGCCATCCCATAGTCTCGTGCCCATATACCTGTCATACATATCCTCCATCCCATAGTCCGGTGCCCATATACTCATCACACATCCTCCATCCCATAGTCAACCATTATGACATCATAATGAGCGGCGGCAGGGCTTGCAACCTTTGATGACATCAGCGTCGCCATGGCAACCATTGTGACATCATAATGAGGGGCGGGGCTTGATACGCACACACTGCTTCCCCAGTATGCAAATAGGGGCATTATTACATCATAATGATGGGCGGGGCTTGACGCGCACACACTTTTTCCCCTAGTATGTAGATAGGGGCAAAATTGTTTGGTGAATTGGAACGCGCGGGGTTAAAATTTCGCCTCACAACATAGCTTAGGACTCTCTCGGGGTCCAGACGTGTGACTGTGCCAAATTTTGTGGCTGTAGCTGCGACGGTGCGGATGCCTATCCCGGACATACAAACATACACACAAACATACACACTTTGAGCTTTATATATTAGATAATAGGTTCCATGTGAGATGCATGTCCCTAATGTATCAGCAGTGTCCGCCCTCCCCCCACCTTTGTAATTCCCACAGTAAACATCCGCAGGCTCCGGCCACCTGCGGCTTTTGTAATGCATGTCTGGCCTGACGCTTGTCTATTGGCCGTCCCTCTGTATCTGTGTGATATATTCTGTGTCCTGTGAGTAAAGTGTTGTCAGACTGGAAATACATGGAGAAGCAGTGATCTTTTATATGCGCCCATGCACTCAGAGGAATTCCAGCCAGCGTCCTTCATTCAGACTCCAACCAACGCAGAGTGGACCTCCGAAAACACGGGGTGGTACTGAAAGAGGTACCCCAGCTTGGATGACCCCGTTACAAGGGGTATCTCATTATACATTTGCCAGGCATAAAGCACTTTATTTTGACCAAGAATACTATGGTGATATAAATCATGACCGTAATATATGTCTTTTTCTCGGTCAGTGAAGATGAGATGGCTATTTGAATGTTATAGACTACTTTAAACTAATTTCTCTGATATATGTGTGGCGCTCCTGAGGCTCAGTCGCCACAGAGGTACTGCACCTCCTCCTAAGGTGTGGTGCCCCACCATCCAGGTAAGGTGGGAACTCCTTTCCACGCTCCAACACTCGCACCCCACACAACAGGGTAGTTCTGCGCAACCACTTTGCGGCTCAGTGCTTAGAGAGTAGCCGAGCACCTCTGGTGGTTCCCTGCATGGAACACTGGATGTGTTGGGAGGTGGGTGAAGTTGAGATATATAAAAGAGTGGGAAAGTGTAGGATGACAGATCAGTCGGGGTGAGGCTGACAGAAGGTCAGTGAGGAAGGAAGCCACTCGGGAGGAGTGGGGATCCCTGGAAGAAGGGATGGAGGAAGGAGTGCTGCAGCTGCCTCAGTGATCTGAGCCAGCTGGCACGGGAAAGGAACAGAAGGAGAAAGACGTAGAACTGCAACCTAAGCTTCCATAAGAGAGAAGGATCAGTGCGGAACGAAGGAGTAGGAGAACAGAGAGGAGACGTGGGTTGGAAGAGGAACCCTGCCTATAGGTTCTCAGCGCAATGCCGGGGCCCGGTCCCCGAGGTTGTATGGACACTTATGGTTCTGCAGCAGACACCGGTGGAGTAGTTGGCTGTAAATGCACTACTCCCATCTAAGACTTGGGGCACAACAGCAATGTTATGATTGAGTCACCGTAGGAGGCAAAAACAGAAATGCTAGCTAAGTCCAGAAAACCAGAGAAGTTGGCAGCTATCGGATTGCAGACCCCTGAACCTATCAACACAACTAGCAGTAGCCGTGGGGGGTTCCTACGATGCCCTAGACCCCTCAATCACAGCCGGAGAATTAAATAGGCCTAAAGAAAGAAAGGGGAAATCTAAACTGCCCCAGAGTAGACCCCAAAGCAATAGGCAGCCCCCAACATATAATGACGGTGAAGCAAGATGAAAATACTAACACAGACAGAAAGATAGACTGAGCAAAGACGGGGCCCAAGCTAACTAGATAGAAAAGGACAGGAAGGCTGCTGTCTGCAATCCGTGAAAAACCCTATGAAAATAAGAGCCAACAGACTGACAGTGAAAAAGGCCCTGAAGACGCTAGGCTTCAAAAAAGCTATGTCAGTACTCAGGAATATTCTGAAGACAGAGCTACAGGCAAAAGGAGATTCAGCTCACCCCAGCAGGGAATGGCAGAATACAGAAAAGCAAGGAAAACAAAAAACAGGAATCAGACTGGTGTCCTAGAAGTCCACAGAGAAATCACCCGCAGGGCAGAAGGGCGTCGGCAGCCTTATATCCAGTCCGTGACTCCACTCAGCCAGTCATCCTCATTAGGCTCAGGTGCCTGATAATCAGGCTCATTACCTTCCTTTACCAGAATAGGGAGTTCACCAGACCTCAGTGACGAAGGGGAAAATGAACTCACAACAGTACCTCCCCCTTGAGGAGGGGTCACCGAACCCTCAACCACGCCACCAGGGCGATCAGGGTGAGCCCGATGAAATGCACGCACCAATCTTTTGGCATGAATATCAGAGGCAGAGACCCAGGAATTATCCTCCTGACCATAACCCTTCCACTTAACCAAATACTGGAGTCTCCATCTAGCCAGACGGGAATCCAGTATTTTCTCTACCTCATATTCCATGTTACCTACAACCAATACAGGGTCTGGAGGTGCCACCCCAGGAACAACTGGTTCAACAAACCTCTTCAACAAGGACTTATGGAACACATTATGGATTTTAAATGTGACAGGAAGAGCCAAACGAAAAGAGACCGGATTAATAATCTCCAAAATATTGTAAGGTCCAATAAATCTAGGCTTAAACTTAGGAGAAGCCACCTTCATAGCAATATTTTTTGATGATAACCACACCATATCACCAATCTTAAACTGGGGACCAATGGTCCTATGTCGATTGGAAAACCGCTGGGCCTTTTCCTGGGAGAGAGATAACTTATCCACCACTTGGTCCCAGATCTGGTGCATTCTCTCCACCACAGTGTCAACACCTGGGCAGGCAGAAGGCTCCACCTGCCCTGAAGAAAATCGAGGATGAAACCCAAAGTTACAAAAAAAGGTGACATCAAAGTGGCAGAACTAGCTCTATTATTTAAAGCAAATTCGGCCAAGGGCAAAAATAAAACCCAATCATCCTGATCAGCGGAAATAAAACATCTCAAATACGACTCCAAGGTCTGGTTTGTTCTCTCTGTCTGCCCATTGGTCTGAGGGTGAAAAGCAGAGGAGAAGGACAACTGAATTCCCAGCTTGGAACAGAAAGTCCTCCAAAATCTGGACACAAACTGAACTCCTCTGTCAGATACAATGTTCTCAGGAATCCCGTGTAAGCGAACCACCTGTTGCAAAAACAGGGGCACCAACTCAGAGGGAGATGGCAACTTAGGGAGTGGTACAAGATGAACCATCTTAGAGAACCTATCACAAATCACCCAAATAACAGTCATTCTTTGAGAGACCGGCATATCAGAGATGAAATCCATTGAAATATGGGTCAATGGCCTCCTGGGGACCGGCAAAGGCATCAACAACCCACTAGAGCGAGAACAAGATTTAGACCGGGAGCAAGTCCCACAGGACTGCACAAAATTCCTGACATCATGAGACAAGGTGGGCCACCAAAAAGAGCGACTCACCAGATCTCTAGTCCCAAAAATACCTGGATGACCAGCCAAAGCAGAGCAATGAACTTCAGACATCACTCTCTTCTTCCACTGGTCAGGAACATACAACTTTCCACTGGGACAACGCTCAGGTTTGTCCTCCTGGAACTCTTGCAGAGCAAGTCTCAAATCGGGCGAGATGGCAGAAAGAACTACCCCTTCGCCTAAGATGGTAGCAGGCTTGGTCACCACAGGAGAATCAGCAAAGAAACTCCTAGAGAGGGCGTCTGCCTTGACATTCTTAGTTCCAGGAAGAAAAGAGACCACAAAATCAAAACGTGTAAAAAACAAGGCCCACCTAGCCTGTCTAGGTTTCAAGCGTTTAGCCGACTCTAGGTAAATCAAATTCTTGTGGTCAGTGAGGACCACAACTTGATGTTTAGCTCCCTCCATCCAATGTCTCCACTCCTCAAATGCCCATTTCATGGCCAACAGTTCCCGATTCCCCACATCATAGTTACGTTCAGATGGAGAGAACTTTCGGGAAAAGAAAGCACAGGGATTCATTTTAGATGTTACAGGATCCTTTTGGGACAAAATAGCTCCTGCACCAATCTCAGAAGCATCCACCTCTACCTGGAACGGGAGTGAGACATCAGGTTGCCGCAAAACCGGGGCGGAGGTAAATCTTTGCTTCAGCTCCTGAAAGGAAGCAACAGCCTCAGGAGACCAATTCAACACATCAGCACCCTTTTTAGTCAGATCAGTCAATGGCTTGGCAATACTAGAACATTTTGCTATAAATTTCCGATAAAAATTAGCAAAACCCAAAAACTTCTGGAGGGCCTTCAAAGAAGTGGGCTGAACCCAATCATAAACGGCCTGTAACTTGGCCGGGTCCATTTCAATAGTTGATGGAGACAAAATAAATCCCAAAAATGAAATCCTCTGTACTCCAAAAAGGCATTTCGATCCTTTGACATACAGGGAATTCTCCCTCAAGATCCGGAACACAGTCCAAATATGTTCCACATGAGAATCCCAATCCTTGGAGAAGATCAAAATATCATCCAGATAGATAATCAAAAATTTATCGACAAAGTCTCGGAAAATATCGTTCATGAAGCACTGGAAGACAGAAGGGGCATTAGTGAGCCCAAAAGGCATCACCAGGTACTCAAAATGTCCCTCCGGAGTATTAAACGCCGTCTTCCATTCATCCCCCTGCTTAATGCGGATAAGATTATACGCCCCCCTGAGGTCAAGCTTGGTAAACCAGCAAGCACCTCTAACTCTAGAGAATAGATCCGAAATCAGGGGTAACGGATACTGATATTTAATAGTAATTTTATTGAGGGCACGATAATCAATACAAGGCCTTAAAGAACCATCCTTTTTGGCCACAAAAAAAAAAACCGGCACCTAAGGGTGAAGAGGATGGTCTAATATGACCCTTCTCCAACGCCTCCTTAATATAGGACCGCATAGCCTCGTGCTCGGGTACAGATAAATTGAAGAGCCGACCCTTGGGAAATTTACACCCCGGGCTTAGTTCAATTGCACAGTCATAACTCCTATGAGGAGGCAAGGACGCAGACTCATTCTCACTAAATACATCATAAAAGTCCGTCAAATAGTCAGGAACATCATGCGACTGAGGAGAGGTGGAAAAAAACGGAGCCTCACTAAAGGCACACCGACAACCTCAACTCACCACAGACACAGATTTCCAATCCAAAACTGGATTATGAATTTGCAACCAGGGAAACCCCAGAACAACGGCATCATGCAGACCATGCAATACCAAAAATCTGCAATTTTCTTGATGGTCTGGGGCGACCCGCATGACCACCTGGGTCCAAAACTGAGGTTTATTTTTAGCCAAAGGAGTAGCATCAATCCCCTTCAAAGGGATAGGCGTCTGCAAAGGTGTCATCGGAAATCCACAATGTTTAGCAAAATCCAAGTCCATTAGGTTTAGCGCTGCTCCCGAATCCACAAAAGCCTTGGCGGAAGATGTGGACAGGGAGCAGATCAGAGTAATTGCCAGAAGAAACTTAGGTTGAACACCACCAACAGAAAACGTGTGTGCAAAGCGTTTCTCTCGTTTAGGACAAACAGAAATAATATGCGAGGCATCGCCTTAGACAAAACTCTATCACATTGCATAGGTTCAGACGTCTGTTCAACCAGTGGCAACACCTCTCGTGCAATCCTGCGTTCACGTAAACGCCGATGAACCTGAATGGCTAATGACATAGAATTGTCCAGACCAGAGGGAACAGGAAATCCCACCATAGTATCTTTTACGGCTTCTGACAAACCCTTCCGAAAGAGAGCAGCCAAGGCATTATCATTCCAGTTAGTAAGGACCGCCCACTTTCGGAACTTTTGACAGTACAACTCTACAGAATCTCGACCCTGGTTCAATGCCAACAGGGTCTTTTCAGCCTGATCAATAGCATTAGGTTCGTCATACAACAACCCCAAAGCTTGAAAGAATGCGTTCACATTAGTCAGAATAGGATCATCTGGTTTCAAAGAAAACGCCCAATCCTGGGGATCGCCATGCAGCAAAGAGATGACAATTTTAACCTGCTGCGCAGAGCTCCCTGACAAGTTAGGCTTCAAGGCAAAAAATAATTTACAATTATTTTTTAAACTCAAAAATTTAGATCGATCCCCAAAAAATACATCAGGTGTTGGAATCTTTGGTTCAACAGCATGCGAACGAGCAAGGTAGGCGGAAATTCCCCGCACTTCCGCAGCGAGCTGCTCCACACGATCAGACAATTGCTTTATCTCCATTGAGAGAGAAAAAAAATTCCCCCTACGGCCTCAGAGATATAGGGGAAAGAATATACACACACCTTTTTTTTGCGGCCTTTCCACCACTCCTGCAGGAAAACTGAATCAGAGATGGCAAAATGTCAAGCGTGTAACAAAGCAGCATTTGTTAGAAAGATATGTTCCTTTCATTATTTATGCCCAGTGGCCTGGTAAAAATATACAGTATATACATGTCAGAGCGCAGCGGAATAAACAAGCACATCCTGACATGAAACAGATTCACCCTGAATGAATATCTCGACCGACTGCTCCTCCTGGACCTTTGTAAAACACACTCACAGGTCTCGAAGACTTCAGGGTTAAAAAATTAGGGGTCCTATTGCAGATTTTGCATCAGGGTCTATGATCATTGTTACACCTCAGTCTCTTAAGACCCCCTTACACATGACACTAATGTCATCAATCCGTCTGTCCAACAATTTAATGTGTATGGGGGCCTCCCGACTCTCCCCGACATGATGTCTGGGGAGAAAAGAATCCAGCGTGTCCAATTTCGAACATCCGATCCTTTTGATCTCAGGAGATAGGCCGCCATCATGGAAGTCTGGCAACGGCGCTCTGAGAGAGAAGACAGAATTGCTCTGCAGGGCAAGTGCAGGAAAAGATTGTTGCTGGCCAAACATTTGGCAGAAGCATTGTGTGGCCACTGCTATCCACTGTGTGTGGGCCCCTTACATTTAGGGTCTCACATTGTAAAGTATGCAAATAAAGCTGTGATCAGTGCCGGGTAATCGAACCCTTTGGCCTATTATACTATTGCTGCCTATACAGCGTAAACTTTCAGACAGTCTGAAGATGATGAGTGGGACACACTGTGCTAAATGTTTGTGCATCTTTCTCTTACTTGTTACCTTACTTTAAACTATCAATGTACCATTGTCATACACCATTAGGAAATGTTGTGCTTTCAGACTCACAAAGTCTTTACTGTACACATATGAAGTATATTTAGTATATATATATTTCCAAACATTCTGGCATAACAATCACCTGGAATTATTTTATTTAATTAACTCCATTCTTCTTTAGAGATGCCATAAAATTTCCATCCTAAGGCCGGGGTCGTATTTGCGAGTGCAATGCAAGAAACTCGCATCGATACCCGGCACTGCCACCGGCACTCGGGACTGGAGTCTGTGGCTGCATGTATTTCTACGGTAGTGGGAAGAGCAAGGCTATGTGCCACAATTGGTGCATCTTAGAGATGCAACTTTTCTGGGGCGGCTGAGGGCTGATATTTTTAGCAAGGGGGGGGCCACTATCCATGGCCCCTTCCTAGGCTATTAACATCAGCCCTCAGCTGTCTGCATAGCCATTGCTGGCTATTAATTATAGGGGGACCCCATGTGGCACCCCTGAGGCTTCAGTCGCCACAGAGGTACTGCACCTTTTCCTAAGGTGTAGTGCCCCACCATCTAGGTAAGGTGGGAACTCCTGACCACGCTCCACACCTGCATTCCACACACAGGATAGTTCAGTGGGGCCACCTTACAGCTTCAGGCTGGGGGTTAGCAGAGCACCCCTCGTGGAACCCTGCTTCGTAACACGAGATGTGCTGGGAGGCGGGTGGAGTGAGATGATACAAAAGAGAGGGAAGGTGTAGGATTTCAGGTCAGTCAGATGAGGGTCTGAGAGGGAGAGAGAGCAGGCTGACAGCAGGTCAGCCTGAGAGGAGCTCATGGCGGAGGAAGGCAGTCAGTCAGGAGAGGCTGAGGACTGGTCTTAGTGGAATGAGCTCCCTAGGGAAGGAAGAGAAGGAGAAAGAGACGTAGACTGGAGACTACAGATTCCATAAGAGAGAGATAGAACAGATCGGAACGAAGGAGAATAGAAGAACGGTGGGAAGCTGGTTGAAGAAAGATAGAGAACCCTTCCAGTCCAGAGAGCGCAAAGGCCGGGGCCCGGTCCCCGAGGTTGATTGGATCTTTATGTCCGGCAACAGACACCGGAGGAGTAGTGAGCCGCTAACGCCTTGCTCCCATCATAGACTTGGGACACAACAGCAACTTAATAGAGAGCCGGGACGCAGAGTGGAGTCCCCGAAGCAGGCTACAGCTGTCTGTCATACAAGTAAAGACTAGGAACACCTAGAGAAAGGCATTCCAGGGTAACTAAGTACTGGAGTGTTTCGCACCTAAAGGCGGGACTTGCAACCTGTGATGACATCAGCGTCGCCATGGCAACCATTATGACATCATAATGAGGGGCGGGGCTTGATACACACGCACTTTTTTCCCATTATGTAGATAGGGGCAAAATTGTTTGGTGAATTGGAACATGTGGGATTAAAATTTCACCTCACAACATAGCCTAGGACGTTCTCGGGGTCCAGACGTGTGACTGTGCCAAATTTTGTGGCTGTAGCTGCAACGGTGCGGATGCCAATCCCGGACATACACACATACATACATACATACACACACTTGAGCTTTATATATTAGACTAGCTGAAGAGCCTGGCGCTGCCTGGGCATAGTAACTAACTGTGGTTAGTTATAACAAATTATAATTATCCTCCATCCCATAGTCCTGTGCCCATATACCCATCATACATATCCACCATCCCATAGGCCCGTGCCCATATACCCATCATACATATCCTCCATCCCATTGTCCCATGCCCATATACCCATCATACATATTCTCCATCCCATAGTCCCATGCCCATATACCCATCACACATCCTTCATCTCATAGTCCCATGCCCATATACCCATCATACATATCCTCCATCCCATAGTCCCATGCCCATATACCCATCATACATATCCTCCATCCCATAGTCCCGTGCCCATATACCCATCATACATATCCACCATCCCATAGGCCCGTGCCCATATACCCGTCATACATATCCTCCATCCCATAGTCGAATGCCCATATACCCTAGCTGAAGAGCCTGGCGCTGCCCGGGCATAGTAACTAACTGTGGTTAGTTATAGCAAATTATAATTATCCTCCATCCCACAGTCCCGTGCCCATATACCCATCACATATCCTCCATCCCATAGTCCAGTGCCCATACACCCATCATAATGAGCGGCGGGGCTTGCAACCTATGATGACATCAGCGTCGCCATGGCAACCATTATGACATCATAATGAGGGGCGGGGCTTGATACACACACACTTTTTCCCCATTATGTAGATAGGGGCAAAATTGTTTGGTGAATTGGAACGCGCAGGGTTCAAATTTCGCCTCACAACATAGCCTAGGACACTCTCGGGGTCCAGACGTGTGACTGTGCCAAATTTTGTGGCTGTAGCTGCGACGGTGCGGATGCCAATCCCGGACATACAAACACACACACATACATACATACATACATACATACATACACACACTTGAGCTTTATATATTAGATATATATGTGTGTGTGTGTGTGTGTGTGTGTGTGTGTGTGTATCTATCCTTTTCTAACTTGTCACTGTGATTTTGCTGTACACCGCACATGAGTTGCCGGCTTTTCAAAGAGCACTGATGTGTAAAAATTGGACAGCACTCGCATTGTGCGAGTGCTGCGTCATTTTTTTCTCGTACCCATTGACTTGCATTGGCGAGTCTCGTCTGAGATACGCAGCAATACGCAGCAGGCTGCGGTTTTTTTCTCTGTCCGATTTCAGCTGAGAAAAAATTTGCAGATGAGATATAACCCATTGAATAACATTGGTCCGAGTGCAATCCGATTTTTTTTATCGGATTGCACTCGTCTGTATTTCTTGCAAATGAGTATGTACCCTAAGTTTTAGGTTCATTGGGACAACTTTCAGAAACAGACGTACACACAGATTAAAAAACAAAGTCTAAGATATTGCTTATGGCCACAAAATATGCCAGAGTACTAAAAGTAGTTCCTGTAAAATGATGTTGATACAACAGTACCACTTATCTCAGCAATTCTACAGAAATAATTGTAATTTTACCTAAAACCATCCCTGTGTGTGGATCTGCTGAAAGCAACCCCAGTTTCTCTTTATTTTCAATCACAGGTTCTGGACACCACAGACACTGGTTATGTATCTATTACTCTCACAGACAAACTCTGCTAATTTACGGTTGGCATCCCTCATATTTGTAACCTAAAAGCACCAGCAATTTGTTTTTATCTGTGATTTTTTTCCCTTTAAACTTTCCTTTGTTCCAGCCTCAGTTACAATGTGCAAGCCATGTGTCTGTTCTTCTGGCTGTTCATTGGTATGTGTCAGTCATCTACATTGCAGAAGGAATCTCCAGATGACTCCACTTGGATTACATAATTTGCATATTTTATTCCAAAAGTATCCCCTGTCCCAAATCAGAGAATCTGTTTAGTGAATAAACTTGTACTCACTATTCTCTATTAGCTTGGGTTAGTGCCTTTATTCCAGAATGAGTTTACGGGTCAGAAGGCCGGAGACCACCAGATGTGTACGTTTGCACCCGTTTAGTAAATCTTACCAAAGCACAGCACTTAATGAGTTTTTCCAGTTTTGGAAAACCCTTGTCCCTCAACTGCAGTTTGTTTTTTAAAAAAGTAAACAAACTGCGCTTTACTCACCCTCCTTGTAATAAGGGCTGAGTCTCCACCACTGCTACCGGTGTCTGCTATTGTCTGCAGCGCTGACATCGTGTCGACAGGCGCTGCAGCAATAACTGAGCAGCTCTGCCCAAGTTGATGGCACGAGCCACTAAAAACCATTAATTAAGCCCACCGATAGGCTGCAGCACTGTCGGCATGACATCAGCGCTGCAGACAATAACAGACACTAGGAGCAGTGCCAAAGATTCAGCGTCAGACCTGGGGAGGGTGAGTAAAGACCATTTTGTTTGATTTTTTTAAACCAAACTGGAAAACCCCTTCACAGGGGCCATCTATCTTTGATAGTGGTCAGTCGAAGCTATTCCTCCGACATTTTCCCCCTTGCACATGTATGCCTGGTTTAGCGGAGACGTGAATAAGCTTCTGCCTCACACATCTCCAAAATTATTTATCCAACATACAACGTTCATAACTCTTCTGCCGTGAGGAAGAGTAAAAATGCCCCAATACACAATATCAAAACCAACTAACAAACCATTGACATGCAGTGTAACTTGTAAGCCGCCACATTGCTTTGATTACAGATTCTCTTAAATGTTTGAAAGAGCCCTCTAAAGCCAGAATGCAGCCATATGTTCTTGTGAAGAATCCAACAATCATGAAAGCTGGAAAATCAGGGACATCTTTAAAAAAAAAATGTTGTGCTTGCACAAAGTGGCAAATGAATGGCTATGATCATCGATCATGTCTAGTTTCAGCTGACAATAGTTGAGTAAACAGTAGACTATCGTTGAATACAACGAACGATAGTTCATGCAAAGTTTTAAAATGCTGGATGTATGACTTTGGCCACCTTATATTATGTACATAGCAAGCTTAGAACAAGACCACTTATTTGAGATCACTTATATGACTAGATCAGAAAATGCAATTCACCTTATTGCACATTGCATAGTCCTTGAAAACAGATCTTAGCACAGATGTCATGTTCAAGAAAACAGCTTTGTTGAAGGCTCTTTGCTGAAGAAGTGGTGAAACTACATGTGTACCCTAAAACTAAATGTATACCCTAAAATATTTGTACCCTAAATATATATGTATACCCAGTGTATGTTGCTGAAACCATTAAAATATCCGTCTAGCCATAAAATATAAACAGCTGACACCAATATGGAGACATCATGGAATTTGGTGTCCTCAAACTCAGTCTAAACTTCCTGAACAATAAACAGATGAACAAGAACTGACAATTGTCATCTAGGTTATGGGTATGAACAACGGAACTGTTCTCTGGACAACACTGGATAAAAGCCCAGGAACGCCTCATGGGTCATCTGAATTCCAATCCTTTTCATGGCAGTGTGGGAGACTGGAAGTGACAACTAGACGGAGCACATTTTATGTCCTGCCATTCACCAGATGAGATCAGAGCTGCAGCTAACTATGGGGTGAGCAGCTTGTTTGATGCAGAGAATATGTCAATGAGAAAAATATGTGGACCACTTTGTATTCAAGCATCAAAGGAAAGAAAGCCTATCTGACCCTTCCTCCCATTCGTATATGGCTTTATGTAAATAGCACAGTACTGCGGTCATTCGAACCGTGCTGCAGGTGTGCTGTGCAGACACAATCGCTGTACTGTAGTGTTACTGACCTCCCATGTGACTGCTTGAGCACTAGAACCTTTATGACACTACATAACTGCAACACTTGTATAAACAGAATATGCAATCATTGAGCCAAATTGGTTTTCTGTAACTTTGTATGATCCCATTACTTAAAGAAACACTCTAACTGATACACCGTGCTGTGCCTTGTGCAGGACGTCAGGGATGGAGCACGACTGAGGGAGTCTATAGTTACAGTTCTCTGAATCCCTATGTCATGCTCAGGCCCAGGGCCGCCATCGGGGCATTACTGCCCTTACTGCTGTATGGGGCCCAGTGAGCGGTGGTACACAGGGGGCCTCGCCTCTTATGCTTCTGCTCACCTGGCCCCATTGTGTAATGTTCTGTGCGTGGCGCACACCTCAGCTGTGGGAGCTTTCTCGGGGTTCCATGGCCATCTATCCTGCATGTCTGTGCAGCTCCGGCTCCATCCGCCCTCTACGAGGACACCAGAAGAGGAGCTGCGCCTGCAGGAGATCGTCAGTGAGGTAAGTATGAAAAACTTTTTTTCTTTTCTTTATAAAATGAATTAAGTGAATGATAGGGAGATGGAGGCAGACTGCAAATGATGAAATGAGGGAGGGGATGGGGACTGCAAATGATGAAGTGAGGGAGGGGACAGAGGACTTCACATGATGAATTAAGGGTGAGGGACTGCAGATGATGAATTGATGAATCGAAGGTGGGGGGTGGGGAGAGCAAATAATTGAATGAATTTTGAGGGTGGGGGAGTAAATGATGATGTATTGAGACTGGTGGATGGGGACAATAAACGATGAATTGATGGTGGGGACATCAAATTTGGGGTGGCAGTGAAGAATGATAAATTGAGGGTGGGGGGAGTAAATGATGTATTGAATGTGGGGGAGAGAAGTTGATAATGAATAGAGGGTGGGGGTGGGAGAGAGAGAAGGCATGGCATAATGAATTGGGGCAGAAGGGGTATGTAAATATTATGAATCAGGGGAGCAGGAGGTACAGAGTGGGGGACGTTGAGGATGCAGTGACTGGTATTGAATTGTGGGAAAGAGTACAGGGGCTAATTAATTTATTTATTAGGTGGGGAAATTGGCTATTTACAGTTGGGGCAAAGTGGTGGATTATAATTTATATTTGGAATGGTGGGTTGCATAATAACTAATTATGTATTAATTGTGGGTGCTGTGTAGTGTAGAAGAAAGGAAAAAATTGGGGAATGTGCTCTGGAAGCAGTGCTCTAGATAACTGTGTTATTTTATGTAGACACGAGTCCTGGCTGGAAGAAGTGATGGCAGTCTGCTCTAGAAGAAGAAGAAAAAAAAACATGAAGAACTTCAATAAGAAACGTCACTGGTAAGTCAGTGTGTTATATATACAATGACAATATATAGTGTGGACTATTTGCAGAGCTCCTGTGTATAATGTCACTGGTGATCACTGTATTACATGTACACTATACATTATATACAGAGCTCCTGTGTATAATGTCACTGGTGATTACTGTATTACCTGTACAATGACACTATATACAGAACTCCTGTGTATAATGTTACTGGTGATCCCTGTATTACCTGTACACTGACACTATATACAGAGCTCCTGTGTATAATGTTACTGATGATCCCTGTATTACCTGTACACTGACACTATATACAGAGATCCTGTGTATAATGTCATTGGTGATCTTTTTTATTACCTTTACACTGACACTATACAGAGTTCCTGTGTATAATGTCACTCGTGATCACTGTATTACCTGTACACTGACAGTATATACAGAGCTCCTGTGTGTAATAGCACTTAGTATTGTGTTTTTTTATTAATAATGAGTATTGTATTCGGTCACTATGTGGTGGTCTGGTCATCGTGTGGCTGTATTTGTTCCTTGTATGTGGTATTATTCAGTCACTACAGTGCCTTGCGAAAGTATTTGGCCCCCTTGAACTTTTCAACCTTTTCCCACATATCATGCTTCAAACATAAAGATACCAAATGTCAATTTTTGGTGAAGAATCAACAACAAGTGGGACACAATTGTGAAGTTGAATGAAATTTATTGGTTATTTTAAATTTTTTGTGGAAATTCAAGAAATGAAAAGAGGGGTGTGCAATATTATTCAGCCTCTTTACTTTCAGTGCAGCAAACTCACTTCAGAAGTTCATTGTGGATCTCTGAATCCAATGTTGTCCTAAATGACTAATGATGATAAATATAATCCACCTGTGTGTAATCAAGTCTCCGTATAAACGCACCTGCTTTGTGATAGTCTCAAGGTTCTGTTTGATGCACAAAGTGCATCATGAAGACCAAGGAACTCAACAGGCAGGTCCATGATACTGTTGTGGAGAAGTTTAAAGCCGGATTTGGATACAAAATGATTTCCAAAGCTTTAAACATCCCTAGGAGCACTGTGCAAGCGATCATATTGAAATGGAAGGAGTATCATATCACTACAAATCTACCAAGACCCGGCCGTCCCTCTAAACTTTCATCTCAAACAAGGAGAAGACTGATCAGAGATGAAGCCAAGAGGCCTATGATCACTCTGGATGAACTGCAGAGATCTACAGCTGAGGTGGGACAGTCTGCCCATAGGACAACAATCAGTCATACACTGCACAAATCTGGCCTTTATGGAAGAGTGGCAAGAAGAAAGCCATTTCTCAAAGATATCCATAAAAAATGTTGTTTAAAGTTTGCAACAAGCCACCTGGGAGACACACGAAACATGTGGAAGAAGGCGCTCTGGTCAGATGAAACCAAAATTGAACTTTTTGGCAACAATGCCAAACGATATGTTTGGCCTAAAGGCAACACAGCTCATCACCATGAACACACCATCCCCACTGTTAAACATGGTGGCGGAAGCATCATGGTTTGGGCCTGCTTTTCTTCAGCAGGGACAGGGAAGATGGTTAAATTCATGGGAAGATGGATGGAGCCAAATACAGGACCATTCTTGAAGAAAACCTGTTGGAGACCTGAGACTGGGATGGAGATTTGTTTTCCAACAAGAAAATGATCCCAAGCATAAATCAAACTGTACAATGGAATGGTTCACAAATAAACTTATCCAGGTGCTAGAATGGCCAAGTCAAAGTCCAGACCTGAACCCAATCGAGAATCTGTGGAAAGAGCTGAAAACTGCTGTTCACAAACGATCTCCATCAAACCTCACTAAGCTTGAGCTGTTTGCCAAGGAAGAGTGGGCAAGAATTTCAGTCTCTCGATGTACAAAACTGATAGAGACATACCCCAAGAGACTTGCAGCTGTAATCGCAGCAAAAAGGTGGCACAACAAAGTATTAAGTTAAAGGGGCCAAATAATATTGCACGCCCCACTTTTCAGTTTTTGAATTTCCACAAAAATTTTAAATAACCAATAAATTTTGTTAAACTTCACAATTGTGTCCCACTTGTTGTTGATTCTTTACCAAAAATTTACATTTGGTATCTTTATGTTTGAAGCATGATATGTGGGAAAAGGTTGAAAAGTTCCAGGGGTCCGAATACTTTTGCAAGGCACTGTAAGTGGTGGTAATATATGGTCAGGTCATGTTATGGCAGTATTTGTCCCTTATGTGGTAGTATTCGGTTACTTTGTGGTGGTAATATGTGGTCTGGTCATGGTGTGGTGATATTTGTCCCCTGTATGTGGCATTATTCAGTCACTAAGTGGTGGTAATATGTGGTCTGGTCACGGTGTGTCAGTATTTGTCCCTTATATGCGATATTATTTGTCATTTTGAAAAATGTATGGGACTCATTCCCATAAATAAAAATATACAGTACCTAAAAAGAGTATTAGATATTTTAATAAATGTTTAATAGGTTAGAATAGAGTAGGGTGCTGCCAAAAGAGTCTACCTTGTCGTGGTGACGGCTTAAAAAATCTTTTGGCTAAAACAAAAGCTGCTGGCTATAAATGTGAACTAGAGTTGGATGGGGACCGTTAATGAGTGATTGGTGGGGATGGAATGCAGAAGAGGAGTTTTTCCAAGAGTGGGTGGTGGGACTGTAGAACGTTTGAGGGGTGGAGGTGGAGCTGGGGTGGAGTCTCAAGGGGGCTCAAAATTTTGCCAGTATGGGGCTCTGAAATTCCTAGTGGCAGCCCTGCTCAGGCCTTGTACTCAGCATTGCACATTGGCCCAGATTTGCTTTAGCATTAGAAATCTGGGGTAAATTGAATCTTTTTTTATACAAATAATTATAGCCAAATTTTATTATTGATTTGTGTTAAGAAGAGTAGATGTGTGAGCCTCAAAGGGGTTTAATAAAGTGGGCACGGATTCGGTGAGTGTAAATATGTGCCAAATTTATTATTGGCATGTTACAGTTTTTCACCTGATTTATTAATTGGCTTTAGTAGAAAAAATCTATAACATCATGCACTAATCTATCTCACTCATTTTTATCAGGTGGGTTTAAAATTAGTTCAATTCAAAGTCTCATGCAGATGTCCGTGCAAATTGGTCCTATCTGGGACCGCAATGTACTGGAGTGTGACAACTTCATGGAGACTCGCAGTCAGTCCATGCATTGCGGTCTGAGATCAGACTGATTTACATGGATGTCTGCATGAGCTATCATAGCCACCTGAAAAAGAGCTTAGAAAATACTCAGAAGAATGAAAATATGCATTTCTATGGAAAAAAGACTTGCTTTTTTTATGTCCAGGCTTTTAATTATCTTTTAACCGCTTAAGGTTTCCAAAGAAAAGACATCAAGCGGGTAAAAGAAATGACCTGACCGTTCTTCAGGCATTTTCTGCTCTGAAGATGCTCTGTACTTTAGAATATAAGTCAATTGGAAAGTTCACAAGAATACCTAGGCATCCTCTTGAGAATTTTGTCAAAGTTTTTTTTTTACTTTAAAAGCTGCTAGCAGTTTCTTCATTGTCGAGTTAAAAAAAAAAGTTTGGAAAACACTTAAAAAAAAGGAAAAGAAAAGTTTCCAGAAACGTCTTCAACATAAAAATGGACGTTTCTGGCCACCTAAAAAGAGGATGTGTGTACATACTCTTTGGCTGATAATCTGCCAATAAGTATTTCTACTAACACTTGTTCCCGATTATCAGCCCCCATGAACATGCTGCCTGTCACCTGATGACCAAGCATAGTTCACTTGTATCATTAACGTAGAAAACCAGTTATGATTCTTATTTACGATAGTTTTCAAAAAGATAACATTTCGGATACTTATAATATATAAAACGTCCAACAGACAGGAGTGTATATAGAAATGATGGGGTCCCATAGCAAAGGTCCCACCTGCTTTCTTCTCAAAAAACAAAAAAAATTACTGTAACTAAAATAAATCAGAACATGACGCAGGCCTGCTCCAACATAGAACCAAGCAAGTAAACGTTATTGGCAAAAGATAGTCCAGAAAAGAGTTTGATCAGGGAAAGAGCACAAATCAAATATTATAGCCAGGCTGTGACATTTCTGTTTGTAAAATATGTATTCATTGATGCATAAAAAACATAAACTAAGGTAGAAGTGGCTGATCGGATGCTTTATGTCTGCAGCATCAGCCATTTTCAGGAGTAGTGGAGAAAGTGGGGGTCCCTCCCAGGTCACTGACCCTACAGCAGACATGTGGTCTACCTCCATCAGAAGTGCACAAGTACCTAGGAGTCTGACCCGCAGACATTGGGCTCTGATAAGTAATTGTGTGCAGAGCAGAAGTCCTGGCACTAGTGTTCTCATTGTAGCATCACAAATTTTGACACTTGCTTTACTCGCTTTCCATGTATCAATATCTGAAGCCAGTAATATTCTCTGTAGCATCTTTCAGATATAAAAACCTACTGAAGACAACATTTAAGATGTCCTCTCTATTTTGTCACTGTTTGGTCAATACTTGTCACATATTTCTTCATGTGTAGGAGGAAAACTAATAAGGAGAAACATCAAGAAGAAATAACTGGAAATGGAAAGAAGCAACAGGAGATCCATCCGCACAACTCCCTCTCATACTGCACCCCAATAGTCTATGGTAAAGGACTGAAGAGCTGACAAACACAAGACTCCATCAGAAGACCACAGTTTGTAGACAAAGAAAGGAGTCAGTCGCCTTGATGAACGTATAATTTACTTAGATCTTTCCTTCAGTTTATATAATTGTCTGAAAGGATGAGGACAGGATCAGAGACCACAATGGAGTAGGAATTTTCTTTCACCTTGGCGCTAAATTTCAGTGATATTCTTAAGAAAGAGAAAGACAATACCATAAAGTTACCGAGACGTAAAATACAAAGTCCAAATTCTTTCTGGATTACTTACTGCTTATAACAAATGACAAAAACATGAGTGTTGGATCTCGGCTACATGGCGGTTTGCTGTACTGTTCTTTTCTGGTACATTTACTCTTGAAAATATTAACCAACCCATTAGATTAATGACAAACACTTTACAGGAATTTGGGTGGAGGAAGCAGAGCTAACGTGGCACAAAGTACAAAGGAACGTAAAGTTATACGGTGCATCATCACAAAAGCTAGAACTCCATCAGTCACATTACCTGGAGACACTGGTGCCCCCATGTTCCTATATGTGAACCCCTCACAATGAGGGATTAGTGGGGAGAGTCCCTCTAGTAGACAGGACCTCCAAGCACTGATGTTATCCCACCCCACCTGTAGGGGGACACGTAGGGCACTGTGAGATGTGGGCTCCTGTATCTTTATCTGATTGGATCTTTAAAGTTAAACTTCACTCTAACAACAATGAAGAGGTGAAAACCCATAGAGATTTGGCTCAGTGGTGAACAGACAAAGATCCCCGTCATATGTCCTACATGTGGTGTTATGCCCATATTGTAGGTGCACCCCAAATGTGACGCGTTCCCCTTTACCTTGTGATCCTCAGCCATGCAGCTTTCCTGTGCTCTCCCCCTCCCTGTACCACGTCTACACAGAATGCAGTGTGGGCTGCAGGCAGCTGTGCGCAGACAGAAGACTCACTGTCCCATCTGGGATGAGGGGCTCGGCCCTCCTACAGCTGGCTGCTCTGCCTCACCAATACCAAGCCTGAAGCCTGGGCCATGAGGCCGCCCTCAGACCTCCACAGTCCAAGAACAAGGAGCAGTTTATTCTGGAGTCAGAACAGAAATATTCACTGTCCTTCCTGCTGGAAGATGGAAAATACAGGCGCATAGTCTACATGTTACATGTCTGGTAGCATACAGTCTACATGGAAATATACATTTATTGAGGGGTCAAAAGTGGATCCTGAGACCATTCACAGTGTGAAAGAAGAAAACCGTGTACAGGATGCTTCATTTAGTTTATATTATAATGACTGATGAGACCTAGGTACACCAAAACCAACAAGGTTCCCATGAATAAATAACACAAAAATAACCATAAACTCTTTTCTTTTAAAGGGAACCTGTCACCCCCCCCCAGGCGTTTTTAAGTAAAAGAGCCACCTTGTGCAGCACTAATGCTGCATTCTGTCAAGGTGGCTCTGTTACTTAGCGTCCCTTCCACCGCAGAAATAATCGTTTTTAAAATTGTTCAAAAATACCCGAATTTTTACAGGGGGGCAGGTCTTTCCCCCGTGACAGACACCTCGCATCCATCAGTCATTTCATATTTGGCGCCGTCTCCTCAGTTTTACTGCGGCCCTATAGTGACAGGTCTTTGCCAGGTTAGTCGTGTTTGTACTACCAGTGGATTCTTGTGTTGATCCCTGCAAGGATAACTGCTGTTAACTTGTTTAGTTGCTTGAGATAGCCCCTATAGGCATCTACATATATATATATATATATAAAAGTTACATCTTACAGTTCATCTCATCTCCCGTCTCGTCACTGCATCCCGCGTACCTGCGATTACTACATGCAGGGCCAGCGTTTGGACCAGGCAGACGCCTGGGGCCCCCACCTACAAAGGGGGCCCCCTGCATCTGCAGTCCATTTATGAACTGCCCAGAGGGTGTACAGCAGTGAATAATGCTGTGCGTTGCTCTGAAGTCTTGGAGTGTCTCTCGCAAAGCCCGTTGAGCCCCCTGTCTCTTTCTCCATGCAGTCAGGTTAAAAGATGAGAGTGAGGGGGAGGGTCCAATTACAGCACAGTGACAGCCAGGAAGATGCCTGAAGCTCTGTATGTCTCCTCCTGAGTCCTGATCATGGCTGCTCCTAGCACTGTCCTGAGAATGGATATGCCTAAGTGAAGCCACAGAACCTGCTCAGAGCAGCAATAACAGGTCAGAGTGCAGTGATTTACTCACTGTGGTCCAGAGCTCTGTGCTGATCTCTGCAGGATCAAGATCCACAGCCACATACAGCAGCGATCAGCATTAGCTCTGACCACAGTCACTAAATCACTGCTTGTAATGTGACAGGGCGACCTCCTGTCACTACTGTCTGGATGACACAAGACAGGGATATTGTCTGCTGAATCAGGGGGATTCATGACATGGAAATAAATGAATTCCCATGTGAAATAATAAGGGTAACCCATACACATATATATAGTACAGGTGTGCATAGGGATCAGCGTTTTTGGTGCATTTTTTTTTGCAGCCAAAGCCGGCTCTCTTGGCAGTAAAAACACTGCTTTCAAAACGCCCATTTTTTAGGGTATGTGCAGACGATCCGGAAATGGCAGCGCTGTGGACGCAGCGGATATGTGCTCCGTCTAAAGTGCTGCCATCTTTTGAACGCAGGTGATTCCGCATGTGTTCATTGAACCGTGCGGAATCACCGCATCCTATACATTGTATGGGTGAGATTTCTCTTGCAGAGAATTTCATCTATGCAAGATAAATTGACATGCGCGGTCTGGAGAGTTGTGCTGCATGTCCATCTCTGCGGGTGAGGTGCGGGCGTATGTGGATGCAGAGTGGACATGGAATTTCTAGAAATCCCCTCCACTATGCTGTAACATCTGGCTGCTGCGGGTTGGATGCTGCGGATGTACACAGCATCCAGAGTATACTGATTGTGGACACATACCCTCAGAGCTTTTGCTGTTTGTTTTTACAGTACTCATTTTGTCTACAGTACATGTTTAATAAAGTTAGTTTTATTCACCAAAAACACAGCGAAAAACAACGTTGCAACATTTGCAGCTTTTCTAAAACTTTTTCATTGCTTTCTATGGGTGAAAAAAATTGCTGAAAGAAGTGACACGCTGCAGATTTCAAAAACTCTGCAGTTGTGAAATTCAGTCAGGAGAAAATAACAGGGTGTGAGGAGATCTCTGAAAATCTCAGTCTTTGCTTGTGCTGTAAACTGCTGTAAATTTCTTATTTGCAGAAGAAAAAGCTGCAAAAATTCTGCATATGAACGTGGCCAAAAGCGACTTTATAAAGTGCCAGCAAAACAAATGAGATTTCCGAAATCTTCTGCATGCGCTTGTTTTTTTTCTGACTGAATTTCTGAACTGTAGCGCTTTTTAAATCTGCAGCTTCACTTCTTTCATTGTGTTTTCACCCGTAGAAAGCAATGACAGAATATAAGAAAGAAAGCTGCAGATATTGGAACGGCATTTTTAGCTGCAATTTTTTTAAGTCGTTTTGGTGTATTAAACTTAACTGTCGTTTATACGTTCAGTATTTGGTCAGTATTTCACATCAGTATTTGTGATGCAGAAACAGCAGTGGAACAATCAGAGGAAAAGTATAGTAGAAACACGTCACCACTTCTGGATTTCTCACCCTCCTGGTTTTGACTTGCACATACTGATATGAAATTCTGACTGAATACTCAACATGTGAACATGGTCTTAAACATACTGTAGACAAAGCAAACATCCTCACTTTAAAAAAAAAGCTGAAAAAAGTGTAAAGAACACCAGAAAACAAGCTGAAAAACAGGTGTTTTGAACGCAACATTTTTACTGCTAATAGAACAGGTTTTGGCTACTGAAAAAAATGCAAGTGAACATAGCCATAGTGTTTCAGAGTAAGATTATCTGTGGTGTTACATAGAACTGCAGGTGACATCTACTACATTATCTGTTCTCAGAGAGTTATCACTGCTATCTCTGGTGTTACATAGGATGAGGTCACAGTCATGTGACTCGTCACGTGAGCTGGGGAGGGCTTCTGTTCTGCAGTGTGCTGTGCATAGAGGGAATTGTATGGCGATCGGTACACACTCCCTTCTGAAATGACAGGTGGGCATGGTGGCTGATTCGCTGTGCAGGAAAACTACAATCCCGGCTGGGATAGCGGGTGGGAATGTCAAAATCGGGACTGTCCCGCTGGATCCAGGACAGTTGGGAGCCCTGCTGTGTTATCTGCAGCGATAAAAAAAAAATTAAGGTGGGGTTGGGTTACAACTCTTTGTCTTGGGGCTTGGGCCCCCCAATCTTTTCTGACCCTAGCAATGCTCCTGTGTAATGCTAATAGTGGAAGACCCGTTGGCTGATATAAGGCCCCTGAATATGGGGGCCACAGTGCCAGCACAGGCGCCTCTGCCACCTGTATCCGCATCCTGCTCATGTAATGTAACCTAAATGTGTTATTTTACAATGTTAGCATTTGGGGCCCCACTTTAAACTTTTGTCTAGGGCCCCACTTTGTCTAAAACCGGCCCTGACTACATGTGTTTGGTTGTTATTGTTGGTTTTACTGAAGTCACGACTGCGGTGAATTGTTCTACCATGATGGTTTTCCTGTAGGAGTCTTGTGGAGGGAGTCGGGCTGTTACATAACGATAAGTACCCGTTCAGCTGGCCAACGGTGCCTTATTGGAAAGTCATGGTACCTACATGATAAACACGTCTTTGTGGCACTCGCTGACCCATCCATTAAAAGAAAGAGTTTGGATAAAACTGTGTGTTGTAATAATTACATGGGACTAGAGATGAGCGACTTTGCCTTTTTTTGGGTCGAGTCGAGTTTCATGAAACCTGACTTTCGCAAAAGTCGTGTCGAACGAAATCGGCTGATTTTTGTGAAAAGTCGAAGGCCGACTGAAACACGAAACCCAATGCAAGTCAATGGGGAGGCAAAGTCGGCAGGGAGTGGAGGACAGGAAACACACCTATAGTGCCCTTTTGAATGCCAAAAACATCAATTCTTATTACTGAAGCATTTCAACCTTAATTTACTTCATAATACTAGTTACGCACTGAAAAATGGGGGTTATTTGGCTAAATTTGTGGGGGGGTAGGGCTGGCTCCAGGTTTTCATGTGCCCTGGGCCAAAGAGCGCCCCTTTAACACATAGCACAACTCATGATGCTCCGATACGGCAGAGAAATAGCGGTATAGTACAATGAAAAATACTTCACTTTTTACATCTCATGACTGATATCCATTTTAAATTCTCCAATAGCTCCAAAAACGGACAGTATATTACTCCATACAGTATTATGGCCACCGAATAGTGCGCTATACAGAGTAATGAGGCCCATATATTTCTCCATACAGAATCATTGGTCCCATATAATGTTTGAAACAGTATATGACGAGCTCCACATAATGCTACAGTATATGTTGGTCCCCATGGATGAAGCTGCACTGTCTTATGGGCCCAAATAATGCTCCATATATAATGGGCCCCATTTCTAATGCTCTAGTGTATAATGGGCCCCATAAATGCTGCTCCAGTGTCTGATGTCCACCTTTGGAATGCTCCAGTGTATGGTGGGCCCCATATATCATTCTCCAGAGTATAGTGCTCCCCAAAAATTGCTGTCCCAACATTGAAAACAATTAAATAAGTCTCCTCAAATAAGTCTCCTCGCTAGGGAATCCCTGTACTAGTCTGGGCGTACAGATGTGATGTCAATGCGCTCTCTGATCAGAATATCACTGTCAGGAAACGCGGAAGACGTCATGGTGGTGGAGCAGGGAGAGGTAAGTATTTCAACTTTGCAAGTGCTGTGATCCTGAGCAAGTAGGGGGGCCCACTCATTGGTGACGGCACTGGCACAGGGCCACTCATAGTACAGCGGTGTGTCTGATGGGGGGTTGGGCCGAACCTGCACTTTCATCTGCACCTTCCTCTTTGTCACCATGTAAGGTGGTACAGTATATGGGAAGGGTAACCTGAGTTTCATCAGGGTCTGATTCTGGCTCTATAGAGTGCGAGGGGAATGTAGTGGTCTGGGTCAATGTACCAGCAGAATCATCTAGCAGTGGCTGGGCATCAGTGCACTTGTGGCGCCCCCAGGAGTACGGTCGCCACAGTGGCATTACCTTCCTTCTAGGGAATATGATGTCATGCTTGGGAGCAACGAAGGATCTCTCTAGCAGTTAAACCAACACACAACACATTTCCTACTCCAGGCCAGCAGGGAGACCTCTGAACCTGACTGCTGAGGAGCTGCTCTCTGTGGTCGGGAGGAGGTAAGTTAGGGCAGTCTGTGAAGGGAAGGGGAAGTGTGTGGACGTGAGAAGGGGAGCTGGAGGATGAGCAGAGTTAAGGCTCACTCCTAGCTGGAGCGCATGGTCCGGATTCTGGTCTCCGAGTTTGTAGGGACACTGACGATCCTGCAGCCGAAACCGTAGGAAGTAGCAGTTGTAAATGCTCTGTAACCAAGTAAGGCTTGGAGGCCCCAGCAGCGACGTGTGGGAGCCAGAAGGAAAAGGCTACAGCTGCCTGCCATACGAGAAAGTTCCAAAAGAGAGTCAACAGGGGGAACTTCATTGAACTCAGCACTGCGAGTACCTCAGATAAGCGCTAGAACGGAGGCCACACTACCTATCTGCAGAGAGAGAATTCCAAATTGGCTTCCAGGCTGACCAACTCCTTCTCCATCTGTACTCTGGTTCCTGGACGGCACTTACCAAGTACAGGTAAAGGAACTGCACGACTGTGTCTGTCATCTTTCTCCTGCGCCTGGCTCACGGCTCTGCTACATCCTGCACTGCACACCATCTACCAACTCTTTCATCTGCCCTGCGACTACGGCCCTAACAGTGCAGGGCTTCTACATCTTAGCTGCACCACAACATCTGTCCCAGAGAAGCGACACTGCAGCGCTGATCAATCTAATCAGAAACCATAGGTGGCGTCACGTATCATTCACCTATAAACGTAATTCACCCTTTTGCATGGACGTCCAGGGCCACGGAACGGGTCACCACCACCGTGACACATCCCTGTGAGACACCGGCCCGGTACCGATTAACCCCACTGCCCTGGCTGGCCATCCACACTCCATGTCAGATTCATCATGGACTGGGGAATTCACGATTTGACTTGATAACCCAGGCATGGTATGATAGAAAGAGCTACATGGACTAATGTGAAGTGTGGCCTGCTGCATCATTCACTTTGGGTGGGGGTGCAGGGAACAAGGAAAGGGGTTCTTCCTGACCAGGAGCCAGCACTTGACGACTCAGTGCTTGCATTTTTTGAAACTTCTGAAGAGGAGGGCATATTTGCTGGAGTCTGTTTCGGCAATGTAAGCCAAAACCAGTTCCTCATGCTCCGGCTTTAAAAGCGGTTAACCTACTCCCAGAAAAGGTAGCTTTCCAGACGTTCCGGAGCCAGACCATGATGCAGGCTCAACACCTCCTGCCTTAGCTGCTATTGTGCTTTTGCCACTACCAGCAGATGCACCACCACTATCAGCACCAGCTCGCCCCCCCACGCCCACGTCCGCGGCCTCTTCCACCAAACTTCAAAATTTAGCACAAAATAGACACAAAATAACATCAGATATATGGCACTGTATCAGAAGCGTAGAGCTCTATTCAGTCAAAGGATAATTGTCAATCTCCATATATATTCCATCAGTCACACAGAGACGCTCACAGGCTCAGTATGGATTAGACAAGAAGATAAAAAGTAGACAAAGTGTACAGTATCATCAGATAGCAGGTATATGTAGCATAGTTTAAACATTAACAATGTACGTCTATATATCAGGAGTAGTGTTGAGCCACCCCGCTAGGGTTTTGGTTCGTTGCACAGGAGGCAAGTTCGTCAAATGTTCGTCGAACCACATTGAAAACAATGGCAGGCAAGCACAAACACATACAAACACATAGAAAACAATTGCAAAACACCTTAAAAGGTGTCCCAAAGCCGAAAAAATGCTCAAAAGACAAAAATTAACAAATGGAAAAGGGCAACTACATTTAGAAAAGAGGTGGAGGAGTAAAAGGAGGAGGTGGAGGAGACACAGATATAGGCTTGTCATGCCCTTATGAAGTCAAGAAAGGCTGGAATAAAAATGTAAAATACAAACCAAAAAAAAAATTCTGAAATCGAACACGATCATATACCGTCGGACTTCCCACCAATAAATTATGCCAACTGGCGATCGGGCGGCGTTATTCCTACGAACCTCCAAACAGCGTCCATGAAGGCAAAGTGTTTGCTTTCCGGGGGCAGTGTGATTGCAAAGCTGAACCTTAAAGGAATGTCCAAAAGGGCACCACCAGGAGTGGAGCCTGCGGCTTAATTGGACTCCACCCGGGAAACCACAACCATGCCCACCTCAAGAAAAGATGCACACATTGAAAGTTTTGTCGATTCTGTGTGTGGTGTGGTATGTCCGTTTGTAGTTGTGCTAGCGATTTGTCAGCTTTATTCCGTTAACGAACGAGACTCCGGCATGCTCCCGCGGTATGCGTCAAGCTTACTAGAGGGATATGCGAGGCTCTGGCACGCGAGATCGAGCAATAACAGGTCTATCATGGCCTTACATGTTCGGGGCTGCATGCATGCTACACTGAAAGGACCAGCTTTTGTCGCTTACAGGTGCAGATAACCCGCTGAACACCGTTAGTGATGGGGATCTGGGATTCCAATTATTCCCCGCGAACGATGATTTCCCAGTAAGTGCAGGTCAACCGCAATTCCTGAATTAGGCCTAACCGGCATTTCTGAAAAAATGCAAAAAATTACGTGTCCAAACCACAGGTGCTGTAGCTTGCTTAACAGATCGGCAGCCGTTCTCAGGCCCAGTATGGATTCGACAAAATTCTAGAAAGTTGATAAAGGGTACAGTTTCACCGGATAACACGTATATATGTAGCATAGTTTACACATTAAAAACCTATGTCTATATATCAGGAGGCAGGCTCAGACGGTCTCAGGCCCAGTATGGATTAGACGTGATTGGACAAAGGTGACAAAGGTTACCGTATCACTGGATAACAGGTATGTATAGCATAGTTTACACATTAAAAATATATGTCTATAGATCAGGAGGCAGACTCAGACGTTCTCAGGTCCAGTATGGATTTGACCAGATTGTACAAAGTTGAGAAAGGGTACATTATCACTGGATAGCAGGTATATATAGCATAGTTTAAACATTTAAAATCTCTGTGTTTGTTGTATGGATTAGACAACAATTTAAAAAGTCGAAAAAAGGAAATGTATTTGAAGCGTACACCAGTATACACTTTTGGTGGTATTTTTTAATCTTCATATATATTTCTGTCTCAGTAAGACAGTCCAGACTCTCCGCAATAGGAAATGAGATGCATACAATTACTGACATAAAGTCTAGTGATTGCAGAAATCTAGGAATTACTATTTACTGGAAAAACTTCCATCACAGTTCTCAGAGGCGATGCTGACCCTCAATTAACTAGTGTGTGGAGACAGCAAAAACCTTTCTTTGTGAAGAAAGTGTTGCTGTATCGCAGTACCGTTGATCCCATCGCCGTTACTCATATCCATCCAATTTTGATCACAGGGAGAGATGTAAACATGGTGCTCACTGCCTATCATGATCTGTCAAGTAACTTTGGAGTGCAAAACACAGAAGCCACAGGCCGTTGGCGATTCAATTGGATTGGCATGAGAGGGCACATTTAAAAATGTGCGCTGGAATGTCACACGTCTGTGGGTAGGAAAACTGTGAAAGCTGATGAGAAACCACCACTGCATCTCATTGTGAGTCGACGTCCATAAAAAATGGAAGCCATTGATCATCTGAAGCTAGAGCCCGGCCAGCAGGACAGGGCATAGCTGCGTCTTAGCCATCATCTTCTATCAGTTCACCAAATTTCTAGTGGCAGTCCCAGTGAAGGATTTGACAGCCCAGACTACACAGCGGAGGAGCAGGGAGAGGTAAACATTGCAAATTCTGGGGCCCTGCCCAAGCAAGGGGGGCCCACTCGTGGGCGTCGGTTCTGGCACTGGGCCCCTCAAAGTACGGCGGTGTGTCTGACGGCGGGTGTGCACCCCCACCGTCAGAGACACTTGATTGCACTATGAGGGACCCTGTACCAGTGCCCGCGCCCAAGAGTCGGCCCACCCACCTGTCCAGGGCAACGGCACTCGCATGGTTGCGTGCGCTAGGTGGTGACCCCGGCCATGGGGGGAGGAGGCAGCCCAGTTAGGGAGGTTTACAAAATGGCATATGTTGATGTGGGACATTCACCTGCTGCTAAAGGCGAAATTGGTCAAGTCCCAGGAAGAGGAGGACCAAAGAAAGCCATTTTTCTGGCAACCTATGTGTCATCAGTGTAAGGTGTGACAAAATCCTTGGAAACCCATGCATGGTTCATTTTAATGAAGGTTAGATCATCCACATTTTGGGTAGAGAGACGGGTCCTTTTTTCTGTCAAGATTGATCCAGCAGCACTGAAGACTTTTTCCGATAGCACACTTGCAGCTGGGCAAGTGAGCTCCTGTAAGGCATATTGTGCCAATTCAGGCCAGGTGTCCAGTTTAGCGGCCCAATAGTCAAATGGGAATGACCTGTGAGGGAGAACATCGTTATGGGACGAGAAGTAGTTTGTAACCATAGTTGACAAGTGCTGTCTCCTGTCACTTTCAATCGATGCAGTATTACCAGTCGTGTGAGCGGGACTTGAAAAATCAGTCCACAACATTGTCATGAAACCCCTGTCTCCAACGCCACTTCTGATGTGTGCACCACCAACACCTCTTCCAAGTTGCCCCCGGCCCCTATGGCTCGTGTGAGAACCATCACCGCTGCTGTGTGCTGGGAATGCCTCAACCAACAGGTTTACCAGAGTTGCTTGTTTGTTAGTCAATATTAGGTCAAGGTTCTCCTGTGGCATGATGTTTTGGAATTTGCCTTTATAGCGTGGATCCAGGATGCTGGCCAACCAGTAGTCGTCATCGTTCATCATTTTGGCAATGCGGGGGTGCCTTTTTAGGATCTGCACGACATAATCTGACATGTGGGCCAATGTTCCCGGTGTCAATGATGCACTACGAGTGCTGGGTGGAGGAGCACTTTCTGGCAAATCCACATCCCTCCAGTCACGCACAAACCCTGTACCAGACCTTGCCATGCCAATGTTTTCTCATGCCCCACGAAAAGCATCCTCCTCCCCTAAATAATCGTCCCCATCATCATCCTCTTCCTCCTCTTCCTCTTCTTCCTCCACCTCGTCCAGGAGAGTTCCCGGAGCAGACAATGGCTGACTGTCATCAAGGCTTCCCTCCTCCTCATCCTTGGCTGCAGACGCCTGCTCCTTAATGTGCGTCAAAGTTTGCATGAGCAGACGCATAAGTGGGATGCTGATGCTTATGATGGCGTCGTCTGCACTTACCAGTCGTGTGCATTCCTCAAAACACTGAAGGACTTTACAGAGGTATTTCAGCTTCGACCACTGCACACCTGTCAGCTCCATGTCTGCCCTCAAAGTGCCTGCCCATGTATTCTCCCACAAATACATTATGGCCTGCCTCTGTACGCACAGCTGCTCAACCATGTGCAGGGTGGAGTTCCACCTTGTTGCAACATCGATAATTAGGCGGTGTTTGGGAAGGTGGAGCAATCGCTGCAGCTTCTGCATACGACTGGAGTGTACCGGCGACCGCTGGATGTGCGAGCACAGTCTTCGGACCTTCTGGAGCAGGCCTGTTAACTCCGGATAATTATTGAGGAAGCACTGCACCACCAGGTTCAAGGTGTGAGCCAAGCAAGGTATGTGTCTGAGTTTTGAAAGGGCTATGGCTGCCACAAAATTCCGGCCGTTATCACTAACTACCTTGCCTGCCTCAAGATGTAGACTGCCCAGCCATCTCTCAGTTTGTCGCTGAAAGTAGTCGGCCAGTACCTCCGTGGTGTGTCTGTCGCCCAAACACATCATCTTCAACACAGCCTGCTGACGCTTTCCACTAGCTGATCGATAGGGGGACACCTCGTGTGCAACACTGGCAGCTGTGGATGGAGTGCTCGTGCGACTGCGTTCTGTGGACGAGCTTTCGCTTCTGGAGGAGGAGGAGGGTCAAACGCCTACAGCCAACTGTTTCCTATACCGTGGGCTAGGCAGCACTGTCCCACCACCGCTGTCCCCTGTGGACCCTGCATCCACCACATTAACCCAGTGCGCAGTGATGGACACGTAATGGCCCTGGCCATGCCTACTGGACCATGCATCAGTTGTGAGGTGCACCTTACCTCTCACTGAATGCTTGAGTGGATGTACAATGCGGTCTTTCACATGAAGGTGGAGGGCTGAGATGGCTTTGCGAGAAAAGAAGTGGCGACTGGGTAGGTCATAGTGTGGTACTGCGTAGGCCATGAGTTCGCGGAAAGCTGCGCTTTCAACCAACCGATAGGGCATCATCTCTAACGAGATTAGTTTGGCAATGTGGGCGTTCAAACCCAGTGTACGCGGATGAGAGGATGAGTACTTTCTTGTCCTACTCATAGTCTCTGGTAGGGTGAGCTGGACTTGAGAGCTGCATATGGTTGAACTAGCGGTGGACATGGCGGACTGAGAGAGGGTTGATGATGGTGATGGAGTTGGTGTTCTTTCTGATGGCCTAGATTCAGTCTTCGTTGCAATAACAGTGTGATTCCTTGACTGATTTGCCCTTGCGACGACAACTCAACATTTGCTGCTGGTGGTGTGCTAACCGGTGGGCTTACAGTGGGGGAAACAATGTAGTGTTGCTGACTACCTTCTTTGGGAGCAGTTGCACATGTGGTACGTGAGGTTTGGTAGTCCGTCCACGCTTGCAAGTGCATGGTGGTTAAATGTCTTAGCATGCAACTGGTATTCAAATTTCTCAGATTTTTCCCTCGGCTAAAGGTCTTTGCGCACTTCTTACAGATAACCTTTGCCTGATCATTAGGATTTTGTTCAAAAAAGTGCCACACTGCACTCTTCCTACTATGGAAGACATTCTGAGGCCTTGCACGTTGTGCTATTTTGACCGTCTGGCCAAGCTGTCCTGCAACTCTTTTGGTTTTTGTAACCTTGTTTTTGGACTGCTCCGGGCCTGCCAGATAACAGCTGTTATGATGTCGATGCCCGCTGCGGATGCTCCTCCTCCTCTTCTGAGCTATTGGCAGCGGCACCCTCTTCCCCCAATGTATGCCAATCTGGGTCAACAACTGGGTCATCCATCACCACCTCTTTAATGTCATGTGCACCTTCCTCTTTCTCACCGTGTATGGTGGTATAGTATGCGGGAAGGGGCACCTGAGTTTCATCAGGGTCAGATTCTGCCTCCGTACACTGCGAGGACAATGTAGTGCTCTGAGTGAATGTACCAGCAGAATCATCTATCAGTGGCTGTGCATCAGTGCACTCCATGTCAGATTCATCTTGGCCTGGGTAATTCATGATTTGACTTGATAACCCAGGCATGGTATGTGAAAACAGCTCCATGTAGTAATCTGTAGTGTGGCCTGCCACATCCTTCAATTTTGGTTGTGGTGAAGGACACAAGGAAAGGTGTGGTTCATGACCATGAGCCTCCAATGACGACTCAGTGCTTTTATTTTTTAAAACTCCAGAAGAGGAGGTGATAGAGCTGGAGGCTGAGTCAGCAATGTAAGCCAAAACTTGTTCTTGAAGCTCCGGCTTTAAAAGCGGTTTACCTACTCCCAGAAAAAGGAGCCTTCGAGGCCTTATGGAGCCAGACGATGACGCAGGCTCAACACCTCCTGCATTAGGCGCTATCTTGCTTTTGCCACTACCAGCAGATCCACCACCAACACCAACACCATCATTACCAGCTGCCAACCCCCGCCCACTTCCACAGACTCTTCCACCACACTTCCTCATTTTTGGGGAAAATGTACCCAAAAAACCACCAACTATATGGTACTGTAAAAAAAGGTACAAGGTGTATATAGTAGTGGGGAGAATTTGAATCTCTCTAGACTTCAGGACACAGTTGGATTCTGTCAGGCCCTGTTTATATTACACCGCAATGTGACAGGCAGATTCTGGATGGTGTAAGAAAGGTGTATAGAGGACTGGGGAGAATTTGAATCTCTCTAGACTTCAGGACACAGTTGAATTCTGTCAGGCCCAGTTTATATTACACCGCAATGTGACAGGCAGATTCTGGATGGTGTAAGAAAGGTGTATATAGTAGTGGGGAGAATTTGAATCTCTCTAGACTTCAGGACACAGTTGGATTTTGTCAGGCCCTGTTTATATTACACCGCAATGTGACAGGCAGATTCTGGATGGTGTAAGAAAGGTGTATAGAGGACTGGGGAGAATTGGAATCTCTCTAGACTTCAGGACACAGTTGGATTCTGTCAGGCCCTGTTTATATTACACCGCAATGTGACAGGCAGATTCTGGATGGTGTAAGAAAGGTGTATAGAGGACTGGGGAGAATTAGAATCTCTCTAGACTTCAGGACACAGTTGGATTCTGTCAGGCCCTGTGTATATTACACCGCAATGTGACAGGCAGATTCTGGATGGTGTAAGAAAGGTGTATAGAGGACTGGGGAGAATTTGAATCTCTCTAGACTTCAGGACACAGTTGGATTCTTTCAGGCCCTGTTTATATTACACCGCAATGTGACAGGCAGATTCTGGATGGTGTAAGAAAGGTGTATAGAGGACTGGGGAGAATTTGAATCTCTCTAGACTTCAGGACACAGTTGGATTCTGTCAGGCCCTGTTTATATTACACCGCAATGTGACAGGCAGGTTCTGGATGGTGTAAGAAAGGTGTATAGAGGACTGGGGAGAATTTGAATCTCTCTAGACTTCAGGATGCAGTTGGATTCTGTCAGGCCCTGTTTATATTACACCGCAATATGACAGGCAGATTCTGGATGGTGTAAGAAAGGTGTATAGAGGACTGGGGAGAATTTGAATCTCTCTAGACTTCAGGACACAGTTGGATTCTGTCAGGCCCTGTTTATATTACACCGCAATGTGACAGACAGATTCTGGATGGTGTAAGAAAGGTGTATAGAGGACTGGGGAGAATTTGAATCTCTCTAGACTTCAGGACACAGTTGGATTCTGTGAGGCCCAGTTTATATTACACCGCAAAGTGACAGGCAGATTCTGGATGGTGTAAGAAAGGTGTATAGAGGACTGGGGAGAATTGGAATCTCTCTAGACTTCAGGACACGGTTGGATTCTGTCAGGCCCTGTTTATATTACACCGCAATGTGACAGGCAGATTCTGGATGGTGTAAGAAAGGTGTATAGAGGATTGGGGAGAATTGGAATCTCTCTAGACTTCAGGACACAGTTGGATTCTGTCAGGCCCTGTGTATATTACACCGCAATGTGACAGGCAGATTCTGGATGGTGTAAGAAAGGTGTATAGAGGACTAGGGAGAATTTGAATCTCTCTAGACTTCAGGACACAGTTGGATTCTGTCAGGCCCTGTTTATATTACACCGCAATGTGACAGGCAGTTTCTTGATGGTGTAAGAAAGGTGTCTAGTGGACTGGGGAGAATTTGAATCTCTCTAGACTTCAGGACACAGTTGGATTCTGTCAGGCCCTGTTTATATTACACCGCAATGTGACAGGCAGATTCTGGATGGTGTAAGAAAGGTGTATATAGTAGTGGGGAGAATTTGAATCTCTCTAGACTTCAGGATGCAGTTGGATTCTGTCAGGCCCTGTTTATATTACACCGCAATGTGACAGGCAGATTCTGGATGGTGTAAGAAAGGTGTATAGAGGACTGGGGAGAATTTGAATCTCTCTAGACTTCAGGACACAGTTGGATTCTGTCAGGCCCTGTTTATATTACACCGCAATGTGACAGGCAGATTCTGGATGGTGTAAGAAAGGTGTATAGAGGACTGGGGAGAATTTGAATCTCTCTAGACTTCAGGACACAGTTGGATTCTGTGAGGCCCAGTTTATATTACACCGCAAAGTGACAGGCAGATTCTGGATGGTGTAAGAAAGGTGTATAGAGGACTGGGGAGAATTTGAATCTCTCTAGACTTCAGGACACAGTTGGATTCTGTCAGGCCCTGTGTATATTACACCGCAATGTGACAGGCAGAAATTGCCTAGTGTATGACAAACTACAAGGTGTATATAGAATTGGGCAGAATTGGAATCTCCCTAGAGTGTAGGTCTGTAAGAACGGACAAACTCCTCGGCTTTTTCTTAGAGTCACACCCAGATAGCTTCAAATTGGCCGTGATACCAGCCGGTACACGGTACTGTGTGAGGAGCGTACACGTGCACCGCTGTACGGTGTGTGTATGTAAAATTGTCAAGCTCCGTGTTTTTGTATATGGACTGACACACGCTGTCTCTCTCTAATTTTGAATGTAATCAAGCAGCAAATATACTAAACTGTTTGAAAAACGGACAAAACTATAAGGTGTAGGTCTGTAAGAATAGACAAACTCCTCGACTTTTCCTTACAGAGTCACACACTTAGATAGATTCAATTTGGCCGTGATAACAGCCGTTACACAGTACTGTGTAAGGAGCGTACACCGCTGTACGGTGTGTGAAAAAATGAACGCTCAGTACCTCACCAGGACAAAACAATAAAATTTGGATTGCTTTTAAAAAAGCAGTTTGAACACCAGTGTGCACACAGCAATGCAGCTAGCCTTAAAAGGCAGGCTAATCAACACCAGCGCTGCTGCACAAAAGCAAAAATCTTCACCTTTCACTGCACAGTAACTACAGTGAAAAGCGCTATCAGTACAAGCAGTTCTTTTTTCTTTTTGCCTTCCTAACACTCTCCCTACAGAATCAGCAGCAGCAGCAGCTCTCCCTATTCTGAGATCAGCATGAGTAACATGGCGGTCGGCGTGCACACCCTTTTATACCCCCTGTGACGCCCCACAAAGCAAGTCAATCACTTGCATGCCCTTCTCCAAGATGGTGGTGACCGCTGCCTATGTCATCATGTTGCCCACAGTGTCCGTTCTTCCTGATTGGCTGAAAAAGGGAGCTAAAGCATCTTTTGAAACACAACTTTGGTGCTAAAGTCGCCGACCTCGTGGCCGACCTCACGCTAAGGTCGGGTTTCGTTTCATGAAACCCGACTTTGGCGAAAGTCGGCGACTTTTGAATTTTTTCGACCCGTTTCGCTCAACTCTACATGGGACGTTTTGGGAAAAGTATTGGTAGTTGGGTCTTGGCAGTCACGTAATAATCTGTCTTCACTGAATACAGATTTGACCTCAGAATTGAGAATGTTGAGAATGACCAATCAGTCCTGGAGAAAGAAGTAAATTTCTCTGATGATAACATATTACAGCCATGTTTCTTATTTTCATATCTATTATTGATTTTTAAAATTAAACCGACGTTTACTCTTTCAGCTTTAGCATGCTTTCTATATTTATCAAAGCACAGCCATACTCAGCAGGTTTCTCATGGTTGGCTTTCTCATGGTTGGCGGGACATCTCTGCATCCTCAGACCTGTTATCCATCACCAGTGACTGATCCATCAATTTCTATCTCAATAGACATAACAGTAACATATCATCAAGTATGCTTTAGTCACCTAACAATAGTTAATTTCTAAAGGATAATCAGTGTCCTATGAATTGTAACAGTGTATTGCACAATGTTTTGCACTTTGGTAACCAGCAGCCTTACTATGGAATTTAAATAAGTCGTCTACAGATGTTATCGGGACATTTACCCTCCTCTGTTCCACTTTGAAAAACAATGTTTAAAGTATGCCAGACAAATGTACAAGAAATATGTCATCTGTCAGAACACTACAAGTACATACATGCAGGAGAGGAAAGGAATGGGAAAGATATTTCCAAGTCACTAAAGTACATTTGTCAATTAGATTTTTTCCTGGACTGTTTTTAAAAAGAAATCCCAGACAACCAATATTTTTTGCAGAAGGTGAATAATCATTAAAAGTTATTGAGATTTTACTGGTACCTGTCTGCAGCCCATACTTCTGACATGAAGACATTTCTTGTTTCCATTGTGAACTCTAGAATGCTGATAGTCATAGTAATCTGTACAAGTTTCTCCACCTTAGAAAAAAAGTCACAGACATATGTCAGGGAGAACACCGGAGAGCGGTCACACAGTTCCCATCTCTGCCACCAGTTTGTCAGGGGACACAGCTCTGCTGCCTCCAATCGTCAGGACAATTATGCAATTCTCTGATGAGTGATGGACAAGGCCGCAGCTGCTTCCACTAATAGGCCAGTTATTGGAGAACTCACAGTGAGCGTATGGTACAGTTGTGCCCAAAAGATTACATACCCCAGCAATAATTTTGCTTTCTTGGCCTTTTTTCAGAGAATGTGAATGATAACACCACAACTTTTTTAGTGGTTGGGTGATACCAATAATTGTCAAACTACTGTTTTCTCTTTTTAAATCATAATGACAACCCAAAAGTTATATGGGACCTATCCTGTATGGAGCATTATGTGGGACCCATTCTGTATGGAGTATTGGGGTCCATTCTGTATGGAGTATTATATGGGGTCCATTATTCTGTATTAAGCAATATATGGGGCCCATTCTGTATGGATTATAATATGGGGCCTGTAGTGCCTGCATCTCTTCTTGCAGTCCCTCTTTCCCTGCAGAGACATCAGCGTACACAACGCCAAGGCTCCCGTCCTGCTCTTTCCGGGTCTGTTGCTGCCCGGGGTGCATGCACTCCTAGCAGGTTCACAGGCACTGTGCTTAGAGCGCGCGCACCCTTCCTTTTTCTTAAAGGGGCTGCGCACATTCCTCTAAAGTGTCCCTAGCCAATAGCTGGGAGGTCTCTTACTATTTAAATCGCCTCCTCCAACATGGAGGTACATGTGCAATATTGTGAGTTTGTTCCTAAAACGCTTGTCAGTTCTCAAGTCCTTGTACTTGCATCCGTGTCTGCTGTACCCACCAGAGCTTCCTTCAAAGGTAGCTGAGTCTGCTACACCTGCCCTTGCTTCCTTCAATGGTAGCCAAGTCTGCTGCACCCACCAGTGCTTCCTTCAATGGTAGCCAAGTCTGCTGCACCCGCCAGTGCTTCCTTCAACGGCAGTAGAGTCAGCTGCACCCACCAGTGCTCACCTCAACAGCAATAGAGCCAGCTGCACCCACCAGTGCTCACCTCAATGGCAGCGAAGCCAGCTGCACCCGCCAGTATTCGCCTCAACGGCAGCAGAGCCAGCTGCACCTGCCAGTGCTCACCTCAATGGCAGCCGAGCCAGCTGCACCCGCCAGTGCTCATCTCTCCGTCAGACTGTCCTGTCTACACCTGCAGTTCCTGTCATCTTTTCTGCCTGCATCTGTTGAACATTCCCCCGGGCCACGACAGCTATTCGCTTCTTGGTGTCAGTCACCATCTATCGAAGGTCAGTACTGGAGCAGCACCTGGATCACCTCCCTTGTCTCTCCATGGACTGCGGTGTCATTAGCTGCTGTGTGGCTGTGGTCGGATTGGGTGAGGCTCCTAGTCATGCCCCTCCAGGTCTTACTTGGGCTTTGGCACAGTGAGTCCACCACCCAGCCCATTCTGCATGGAGCATTATTTAGGGCCCATTCTGCATGGAACATTATTTGGGGTCCATTCTGTATAGTGCATTATATGGAGCCAATTCTGCATGGAGCACTATATGGGGTCCACTATTCTGTATGAATCCATCCACAATCTGTTTCCTTCATACATCTGTGATCTAGTCTCTCGGTATTTACCTGCACGCAACCTGTGATCCTCACAAGATCTCCTTCTCTACTCCCCTCTTATCTCTTCTTCCCACAATCGCATACAAGATTTCTCCCACGCATCCCCCCTACTCTGGAACTCTCTACCCCAACATTTCAGACTCTCGCCTACCATGGAAACCTTCAAAAGGAACCTGAAGACCTACCTCTTCCAACAAGCCTACAACCTGCAGTAACTCTTGCTCCACCATACTGCTGCACGACCAGCTCTACCCTCACCTATTGTATCCTCACCCATCCCTTGTAGACTGTGAGCCCTCGCAGGCAGGGTTCTCTCTCTTCCTGTACCAGTCAGTGACTTGTATTAAGATTACTGTACTCTTATTATGTACACCCCTTTTCACATGTAAAGCTCCATGGAATAAATGGCGCTATAATAATAAATAATAAGAATAAGGGGTCCATTATTCTGTATGGAGAATTATATGGGGTCCATTACTCTGTATGAAGCATTATATGAGGCCCATTATTCTGTATGGATCATTATGTGGGGCCCGTTATTCTGTATGGAGCAATATATGGGGTCCACTATTCTGCATGGATCATTATATGAGTGAGGCCTATTATTACATATGGAGCATTATGTGGGGCCCATTATTCTGTATGGAGCAATATATGGGGCCCATTATTTTGTATGGAGCAATATAAGGTGTCCATTGTTCTATATGGAGCATTATATGAGGCCCATTATTCTGTATGGATCATTATGTGGGGCCCATTATTCTGTATGGAGCAATATATGGGGACCACTATTCTGCATGGATCATTATATGAGTGAGGCCTATTATTCCGTATGGAGCATTATGTGGGGCCCATTATTCTGTATGGAGCAATATATGGGGTCCATTATTCTGTGTGGAGCAATACATGGGGTCCGTTATTCTGTATGGAGCAATATATGGGGTCCATTATTCTGTATGGAGCATTATATGAGGCCTATTATTCTGTATGGAGCATTATATGGGGCGCATTATTCTGCATGGTGCACTCTGTGGGACCCATTATTCTGCATGGAGCATTATATTTGGGCCCATTATTCTATATGGAGCAATATATGGGGCCCTCTATTCTGTATGGAGCAATAAATGGGGTCCATTTTTCTGTATGGAGCATTATAAGGTTTCTTTTATACTGTATGGAGGACTATGTGGTGCCCATAATACTGTATGGAGCGATATATGTGACTTATTATTCTGTATGGAGGATTATGTGGTGCCCATAATACTGTATGGAGGACTATACTGCTTGGTCTAAAATGATAAGTCTTCAGTAACTCTGTGTGATTGCAGACTATTGAATCCCCCCAGGGCACGCACTGTGTGCTGCTAGGATTCACAGTTTTCTGAGCTTTTGTAGAATTTACCATAGATGTCACTCATGTAATGTAAGAAGTGAAATCTTTGGCATTGTATACCTATATTTCTCTGCTGTATCTGTGCATCATGAATCGTGGTATGTGTTAAAGGGGCCACTGAGAATCGTTCGCCTACGACCCACAAAAACTTGAAACCGGCCTTGATTGGTGGTCTGTGTAGCTATTTGCTTACAGATAGAACCATATTTTTGTCTCGTGCATCTGACTTTTTTGATGCATTCCATGATTTCACTTGCTTGGCAACAGATACCTGGCTGCTAAAATTGAAGAGTTAAAGAGTTTTACCTGGGAAACGAAAGAAAATGGTAAGAGCTAAAAAATGGGATAACATGATAAACAGCAACGCTTTCATCATTACCGCTCGTGCACAGTAGATCCAGGGGTCTCTGCTGCAATGGCATAATGTTCATCATTCAGTCAATCTATGACTTCAAGGCTAAAGGGCCACATCTCAGGTAAGTGATTGGCTGCAGCAATAACAGCAAAGATGGTTATGACATGATCGCTGAAGGACCACTAAAGCAGGAATAGACAGCAATTATGTTAGTTATGGTAATGGATATTCCCTAATACAATATCATATTTTAGCTGTGGTAGTTTTAAAGGAAAACAGATGTATCCGGCGGCACAATATGACCATCATTTACCAGTCTCTTTACAGAATTATGTAAATGATGTGCACGGAGGGACCTGTAATAGATCTGTAACAGATCGCTTGGTGCGCACAGGCTGACATTGTTCTCGGCTGTATGGTTGCACCAATGATATGTCCGCACCTGTCACCAATATCCTTCAGTTGCAGTTTAACCTATAACACAGAATTGTAGAATCTGTATTAGGCATCCTACAAAGACTCGTCCAAGATCATATCTGGATACCAGTTTCTAGCCAGCCACCTGTAGGTATGCAGACATTGAAACAAAGTTGCACAGTCGTAAGTCCAAGCATGACAAGGATGTTGTAAGAAGCTGGAGAACACAACAGAGAACAGTCTCAGAAGACCAGTATTAAACGGGATCCGTTAGCATGTAGCACTTTCAAAGACAAGTCCAGCAATACATTTTGTTCCTCTGTTTCTGAGAAATCAGTGATTGAACTGATATGGAAAGATATGGAAATGAAGCCAAAGAGCTATATTTACATTTGAAGTCTCTGTCACTCCAACTCTATTTCCAACCCAGTGCTGCCGTCTCCTCCAGCTTCACCAATAGCCTCTATACTGTGTGACTTCAGGTAAGGAGCCACCACAGAAGGAGGAAGCAGTGGTGGGCAAGGAGTAGAGCTGGAGTGACAGTGTCTTCAGATCTACCATAATCCTTTAGCCTCATTTGCATGTCAGTTCAATTGCTGATTTCTCAATCAAAGTAAAGGACCGGCCATGTAAAGGTATTGCTGGACTAGTCTTTAAAAAAGTGTCATGCACGTATAAATAGGGTTGACTTCCTGCTGACAGATTCCCTTTAAGATGGAGCTGGTTCAACTAAGAAGTTTGAGGTAACTGTGGTACTAGCAGGTACGCAGGACGCAGTGACAAGGCGCGAGACGGTTTGGTGCTTTTAGTAATAACGTTTATAGGCCTAGAGGTAACTGTCCTCAGTCGTAGCCTGACCAGTCACAGGGGTAACAAGAGTTGCCCTCGCAGGGGCTCAATACAAGCAAACACAAACAGGTAGAACACGACTACGTCCGGCGAAAGCCGGTCACTATAGGGCCGCGGTATGGCCGACTACGGGTCCTTAACTATATAGTCAACTTAGCCGTCCTGACGTCCCTCGGCGTTCTGGACGGGGGTTCTTTGGCATAGCAGCCGCTGGGCCCAGCTGCTGAAGTGTTGACGAAGTCTTCTTCGAGAGTTCCGACGTTCCAGTGACACCGGGGCACGACAGGCCCGAGAGGAGTCCTTGAATGGATGGGCCGCAGTCCCCGGACTGGGGCAAGCAGCAGTGATGCGGGGTGGCGATTGGCAGGCCACCTGTGCAGCTAACAGCTGCGACGGGGAATCTGCGGCGAGCAACAGCCCAGCCCCTGCCGCGGACCAGGACAGTGGTGGCCGCCGACGGCACTGGACTTGCCGCGGCCACAGGTGAGAGCAGGGCGGCTGCGGGTGGCAGGAGACAGGCTGCAGCCGTGGGCTGGAGCGAGGTGGCAACGGCCGCGTGCGACCGTGGGTAGGCCGCAGCAGCGGGCTGAAGCGAGGCGGCAATGGCTGCGAGCGACCGCGGGCAGGCCGCAGCCGCGGGCTGGGGAGAGGCAGCAGCACCCGCGGGTGGAAGCGGGACAGTGGCTCTCGGACGGTTGTCTTGGCGCCGTCCCTCTGGTGTCATAGGTGAACGTCTCTCCTGGCTCTGGACAGTCACTTTGGCTCTCGGTCGCTCCCACGGTCTCCTGCTGCTTCTGTCCCAGCCTGCTGAGTCACCGTGACTAGCGTTCCCCGCCCCTTTTATACTGGCTCCTCCCCTAGTCCATCTGTTCATCTCCACGGTCCGTCCCTGAACTCTGTCCCCCGGGAACAGTTTCCCCCGGAACCTAGATGACGGTCCCCTTTGTTCCGGCCCGGACACTCGGCGGGGACCCTTCTTCCCACATAACCATACATCACACATCAGAGATAGTAATGGAGTCTTATCATCAAGGAGATGAAATCGCTCGGGTAAGGCCAACACAACAGGCAGCTAGTAGTACCAGCAGCTCATGTCAGCTTACAGGCAAAGAAGAAAAAACCAGCACGAGGTGATTTCCATAAAAATTCAGATATTGTCTTTTATTTAATCCATTGTTTGTAAAAAGTTAAAAACATACATATCATAGAATGTCAAGGGGCAAACATCCTCCTCACGTCCGACGTGTTTCAGACTTTATGTCCTTACTCATAGACATAGATGAGTAAGGCGTGCGGGTGATGTTTGTCCATTGACATTCTATGATATGTATGTTTTTAACTTTTTACAAACAATGGATTAAATAAAAGACAAAATTTGAATTTTTATGGAAATCACCTGGTGCTGGTTCTTCCTTTTTTGCCTGCAAGTGGACTCCAGCCTCATTGAATCTGACACTCGTGGTCATGTGATACTCTGGTGAGCACTGTGAAAATCCTTTTTCCCATTTCCCCATGTTGATTCATGTCAGTTTACAGTCTGTCTCCTCGGCCCTATCGTACGATGTTACAGTTATCCACAATACATTTTATTTGCAATGTCTCCTATGTTGCTGATTACACAGTTTAATATAATCTGCAAATATTGAAATTCTACCCGGTAACGTGAATAATAAATTCACTGTGACCCAGTCCAACGATGTTGTGTTTCTAAGCTGGTTATTAACCAAGATATATTCAGTTTCCCTGCTTGATTATCCTCATGTTGTATAACAGCCTTTTATGTGACACTGTAACCAATGCATGGCCATCATTTCTGTACCTTACACACCATAGTTAAAATAATATTAGGGTATCACCAGGTAACAATTACAGTGCCATATAGCAAATCCATAGTGAACCTCCAAGAAAATCACGGCATAATCATTCGCCCAGTGGATAAGGCCTGTTTCACACATCATTTTTTTCTGTCAGTTGTAATCCGCCAAAATGGCGGAAAACGGAGAGAGAGAGAGAGAGAGAGAGAATTTTTTCTCAGCCGCCTGACCGGTATTTAGGGTTAAATTTACTGCAAAGGCGATTCTGCTGGGCATGCGCAGTGTAAAGTGCGGATCCGACCAGCAAGAAAAACTTTGCATTGTCCGTCCAGTCTTGTCAGTGGACGCCAAAATCTTGGCGGATCCGCAAGAAAAATGGCAGATCCTTTTTTTTTGCAAAATGGCGGATCTTGACTGATGGAGACAAACGGAAGTGTGAAACAGGCCTAAGGGTGTAGTATCGTGGTCCTCAATCAAACCATGTATCATGAGGACTCACTTAGGCTCCTAAACAATCCAATCACATATAAAAAACTATTTGGTCACCCTACCACTCATTACATAAAAAAACTCAATATTCTAACCCTAAAAGGCAAATCTCTGGGGATCCTAAATAAAAAAGAATGCCACTTCATCAACAATAAAACTCCTAGCATGGCAATTTGTTTCCATATCCCCAAACTCCACAAAAATGTTAGTTGCACCCCAGGTAGGCCGATCATATCGGGCATTAATTGTTTAACAGCAAGTTTGTCTAAATACAGTTGTGCTCAAAAGATTACATACCCCTGGCAGAATTGTTGCTTATTTGGCCTTTTTTCAGAGAACATGAATGATAACACCAAAACTTTTTCTCCACTCATGGTTAGTGGTTGGGTGAAGCCATTTATTGTCAAACTAATGTGTTTTCTCTTTTTTTATACCTTGTATTTATTGAATACAAAGATTTTTCCTAACATACATACAGCAATGCAAACATTACCTGAGGAATATAAGGCGAAACATCTATTTCAGAAATTGCATTGGCTCATAGGAGAATAAGTCAAAACAAGAACCGGGAAAGAGGGGGGGGGGAGTATGTAAAAAAACAGGTACATTTTTTACCTATTGGACACCTAACATGGGTGCCTAACTTTAAGCTCAGGACCCACCGACACAAAGTAGACCCCCAACACCTAGAATGCAGTGATTCTCCCAGAGATATCACCATATAGGTGTCTTTCCCAATAGTAGTAGCTCTTGATACCAGACTGTTGGTTGAAAACAGGTTTTAATGTCATCCTGGATGCGTTGTGGACAGTTTTTCTAAAATGATCTTGAAAGGAGGGGAATGGTCGTGGATCTTTGTCTGCAAAATGGCCTTAGTACCTGCTGCCTCCACCAAATGTAGTAGTTTACAGAACCCTGGAGAGCAGGTGTATTTATCTGATTTTAAATATCCAACAATAATAAACAGAGGTTTGTCAGGAGCAAAGTTGATGTGTGATGGTGAATCATTGTACTCTCTCGGGCAACTGGGGAGCGGCACTTGAAACATTTGGAGGTTGTGTACAACCCCACAATGTGACCTTTCTGTGGAGTTAGGTAGGATCTGTAACAGTTTTTCAGTCTCATTTCCAGGAAACAAGCTGAGTGGAGGAATTTAGAGGCTTGATCTAGAGCTTTCATAATGGTGGTGCAGGACAGGCTGGAGTCCTCAGTTTGCCATTTTGTTAGTGGAAATTGGGAGCACTCAAAATCCTGAGCTACATGGATGAATTTGTAGTTGGTGGCTATTTGGAAAGGCAAAGAATTAAATTTGATGAACCATCTAAGCAGGCATGGTTGTGCTCAGGAAGATGTGCTAGTATTTTTGTTACGTAACTTTTACCTTGTAAATATTGGAAGGGATGGAATATAGCGGTGGGGTATTTACATTGCAACTCCACTGTTGAGTATATCCATCGTTCCTCAAGGTGGGCTAGCTGTTTAATAGCTGTCATACCCTGAGAATGCTATTGAAAGAAGATGGGGCGAGAATTTCCATTTTGAAAGTGAGGGTGACCAATGAGTGGAAGAAGTAGAGACGCCAAGGGGGAGAGCCGAAATTGTCGGCGTATCTTTTGCCTTGCCTTCCATGTAGACATCAGAAGTGGGTTAACTATTACTTCAGCCAGCTGTTCAGTATAAGAGAGGTGTAAGAGGGCAGGGAGAGCTAGCTCAGGGGTGAGGCAGTACTCCAGGCCACACTGGGCGTAGCAGGACGTCCCTCCTAGCCAGTCCGCCACCACCCGGAATAGGGATGCTAGGTTATAGTGTCTAATATCAGGGAAGTTTATCCCCCTATTTCCCCTAAGCTGTTGGAGTAATTTAAAGGCTATGTGGGTTTTTTCCCTCCCAGATAAATGAGCCGTATAGATAATTGATCCGTTTCTCTTATTTAGGAGCTAAATAAATTGGGAGAGTATGGAAGAGGTATAGAAGGCGTTGTCAGTAATTTATTTTTAATGGGATGGATTTTATTTTACATAATAATTTTTTTACTTTCTTGGGGGATTTTTATCATCAGATCAGAGGCACCGCTATGGGATCACGGGTCGCGCCAACTTATGCTAATCTTTTTATGGGGGTCTTTGAGAATACTTTTATTACTATTGATTCATTTTTAGAGGGTATTGTTTTATATAGAAGATACATTGATGATTTGTTCTTAATCCTGGACACCAGTCACGTTTCAGTTGATGCTTTTATTTCTTCTATACAAAATAACACATGGGGTTTGGAATTTACCCCCCACATTAGTAATACCCAGATGGACTTTCTTGATATCACTTTTTTTATAAAAAATTCCAAAATTCATACCAAAACCTTTTTTAAGAAAGTTGACTCCAATAGTTATGTCCATTTTAAGAGTAGCCACTATTCCAAATGGCTTTTTAACATCCCTCATAATCAATTTCAGAGAATCAGAAAGAATTGCACAGAGGACGAGGATTTTAATAATCAAGCTGAGGTCCTCAAGGGAAGATTCCTTGCTCAAAAATACCCCTCCCAATTGGTTCATTCTACTTTTAATAATGTTTTTAAAAATTTTAATCAGCAAACTCTTTTAAGTGAGAGATCTAAAGAAAAGGATGCACATGATAACTATCAGGCCAACTTTATCACTACTTATAACTCCCAACATAAAGAGATAAAAAATATGTTAGGTGACCTCTGGTATATTATCAAAAAAGATCCAATACTCAATAAAGTTCTGCCTGATAGACCTACTGTCACTTTTAGGAAGGCCAGATCACTAAAAAACCATCTGGCCCCTAGCAGATTGACCCAGTGTACTCCTGATAACTGCACTGGCTTGACACCAGGCATTTTCAGATGCCTGAAACCCAGGTGCAGCCTATGCAGTAATATTGCTCATAATACATTCATCTTTTCACATCCATTCACCTCAGAAAAATTCACCATCACTAACCACCTGTCCTGTGTGTCTTCCTTTGTCATCTATGTCATCCTTTGTCCTTGTCCTAAACTGTATGTTGGCAGAACCACACAACCCCTTCACTGTAGAATGAACTCTCATAGACACAACACTAAAACTGGGTATCAAAAACACGGTTTGTCACGTCACTTTGATTTATTTCACCAAAGAGATTTTTCTAAAGCTATCATTTTTCCTATAGAACACATCCCTGAACACGTTTCCAATAGAACCCAAGCACTGAATAGAAAAGAGGTCTATTGGATTTATAAATTAAAGACAATTGGTCCCTATGGCCTCAATATTATCAATGATGCTATTATTTGATAGAAAAGGGGGAAAGGATTTATTCTTCACACCACCACAGTCAAGCTTAATGGTCTAGTGGACTAATACCTTACATTTGCACTTCATAGTCTGCACTTGCACTTCATGAGCCAGGTTCTAATATCCTTTGAGGACTCACCTTTTTTAACTATAGCCATGTTTCAACCTCGTGATCCTTAGCACTCTGTTTCATATTTTTTGTACTTTTACATAATTTTATTTTTTCTTTTCTATATAGACTCTTATTGTTGTGTTTTCTATGTTTGTGATTAAATTTCATTGTTTTTATTCTTTACCATTTGTGACCTTTACTTATATTTTTTTTTTTTTTCTAAATAAAGTGACAAACAACCCCTCAATTTATTCTTCACACCACCACAGTCAAGCTTAATGGTCTAGTGGACTAATACCTTCCATTTGCATTTTATGAGCCAGGTTCTAATACCCCTTGAGGACTCACCTTTTTTAACTACAGCCATGTTTTAACCCCGTGATCCATAGCACTCTGTTTTATATTTTAATTTTTTGTACTTTTACATATTTTTATTTTTTCCTTTTCTATATATACTTTTATTGTTGTGTTTTTTATGCTTGTAATAAAGTTTCATTGTTTGTTTGTTTGTTTTTTTTGTTTTTTTTTGACCTTTGCTGATTCTGTTTGACCCTGTATTGGCGCCTTTTTTCTCTATAAGTATGTCTCACTGTCTTCCAATGTAATCTGCCCTGATGAAGTGAGCCAGCAGGCTCAGGAAACGCGTTGGCTGAATAAAGATCCCTTTACTCTACCAGAAGCAAGCGCAGTCCTTATTGCACTTCCACGTCATTTCTGCAATTCTGTCCTAGGACCCTGTGCAGACTTGCTGCTGCTTCTCAAGCGTTCATGGGTGTTGTGACTTCCTCACAACCCCAATAGGTGAGCACCTTCCCTACTGTTCCACAATTTTAATTGTTTTATACGGATTTCACACAGTGGATGCGCCCTGTATCTCTCCTTTTAATATAGACTTTATCACTTATAAAGCTGTGTCCTGTAGTCATCTTGTTCCATGCACAGAGACTCCTGAGTTATCCACTATAATTATTACAGGATACTCAAGCCATATAAAAAGGAGACTGCTGGAACAATGACTGCAGAAAGCAGACTAGAGCAGGTGTTTTCCATAATTAGATCACTGCAGAAAGATGTGGAAGGTCTACAAAAGAAGTTTGGAAGCTTTGAACAACAAGTGTTTGGACAGACTTTGCAGGACTTAAGCAACCGCATGGCAGCCCAGGAAAACAAACTTGCTGGCATAGAGTCCCAGTATGGACGGGCTTTTCAGGACATAAGCACGCAAATAGCTGCACAGGTAACTTTACCCGCTGGGCAACCGCCACCAGCTAGCCCACCCAAGTTGCCCCCATTCAGATTTAATGGTGATCGCAACAAATTTCGTGGCTTTGTGAATCAATGTATGCTATATTTTGATGTGCATGCCGACCATTTTCCTACTGATCGATCCAAGGTATTGTGTGTAATAATGCTACTGACCTCACGAGCGCTCGCCTGGGCGAATCCAATGATTGAGTCTCGTGACCCACGGTTAAATAACTTGGATGATTTCTTGGCCGCTATGGCATTAATGTTTGATGACCCTAATCGCTGTGCAACCGCCGAATCTGATTTGTTGTCTTTACGCCAGGCTAAACGTTCTGTTATTGAGTATGCCACTGAATTCAGGAGATTAGCGGTAGATACCAATTGGGACAGTTATGCACAATTGCCTATTTTTAAGAGGGGTCTGTCTAGTGTTGTAAAGGATGAACTAGCTCGCTCTGAGTCACCACAAGAGCTAGAGACATTTATACAGCATTGTGTGCGCATAGACATTCGCCTTACTGAGCGTAGGCAGGAGAAATTTGCTGCATATAACCGTATTTCTAACTTTTCCCTTCCTTCCAAAGAGCCTGCAGGTAAAACCTCTCGGGAGGGGGAGGAGGTGCCCATGCAAATTGATTCCGTTCAGAGGCGCGAGAGTAATGAGCGCCGGGAGCATCGCCTTCGTGAGAGTCTATGTTTCTACTGCGGTCAGTCTGACCACTTTTTAATCAACTGTCCCAAGTGTCCCAAGTGGCCTAATAAGGTGCTAGCAGCAGTAGGAGAATATGACAACTGTGATGATGAATCTGACATCTCTGAATGTAGCCTGCCTCTAAATGCTGTATTTCATTCACTTTCTATGACTTCACCCCCCAAGGAGCTGAAGGAGAAGAACTCTCACTGTTCTCTCCCTATTAAGATCCTGTGTTCAGGAGAGTGGATTTCCAGTGCAGCTATGATTGACTCTGGTGCAGGTGGCAATTTCATGGATATCGCATTTGCCAAGGAACATGGTATTAAAATTCAGCAAAGAGCCTCTCCACTTACCATGGAAACAGTGGATGGGTCACCTTTAATCTCTGGGCCTGTGGATCAGGAGACCGTACCCCTTGAAATTTTGTTGGAGCCTAGTCATCAGGAGCAACTTTCTTTCTTGCTAATTTCTTCTCCTCATTTTCCTGTGATTTTAGGCATTCCTTGGTTGCGTTCTCAGAACCCAAGTATCAACTGGGAAACCAAGGAGATCATCTTTCCAACAAGGAGCAACGCAGCATTAACAGAAGCTGTCCCTGAGTCCATAGCCATAGAACCACATGTACAGGTATTTACTTTACCTTCAGCATATAAAGAGTTCTCTGACATCTGTGACAAGAAGAATGCAGATCAGCTTCCTCCACACAGGCATTATGACTGTCCCATTGAGCTGCTTCCTGGGGCAACTATTCCTTTTGGTAATGTATACCCTTTGGCGGCACCTGAGCTTCAAGCCTTAAAGGAGTATATTGATGAAAATCTGGCCAAATGCTTCATACGTCCTTCTTCCTCACCAGCAGGGGCACCTATATTTTTTGTAAAGAAGAAGGATGAGACCCTGTGTTGACTATCGGGAACTTAATAAGGTAACTATACGAAATCGTTACCCTTTGCCTCTGATTCCTGAATTACTGGAAAGAGTCCGCCATGCTAAAGTGTTCTCTAAACTAGATCTTCGTGGGGCTTATAATTTGGTGCGTATTCGTCCAGGGGATGAGTGGAAGACAGCATTCAGATGCCGGTATGGACACTTTGAATATCTTGTGATGCCCTTCGGCCTTTGTAACGCCCCTGCAACGTTTCAACACCTTGCTAACGACATTTTCAGAGATTTGTTGGACCAGTTTGTGGTGATCTATTTGGACGATGTACTAATCTTTTCTGACTCTCTACAGGAACATGAAATACATGTCAAGACTGTTTTAAGACATCTGAAAGAGAACCATCTGTATATTAAGCCGGAGAAATGCGAGTTCCATCGTTCTGAGATACAGTTCTTAGGGTATATCATCTCTCCCCAGGGGCTGAACATGGAATCCGGTAAGATTCAGGCTATCCTTGACTGGCCGGTACCCAAGAACGTTAAGGAGGTCCAACGTTTTTTTTCCATTCTACATGACGGCACCACGAGAGAGGGGATCCGCCCAGCGAGGACAGGAAACCTTCAAGATAAAAGGGGCGGCTCCTCTCTCCGCATCAGTTGGTTTCCTGTCCTCGATGGGGAAACCCTCAAGATGAAAACCTCTTGATGGAAAAAGAAGAGGATGCCTGGGCCTGGATCGGGTGATCAAATAGCAGGCGCCGGTCTGCTACACCTGATACCAGGTACCGGTAGTCGCCTCGGGGGTCATATATTCCTATGTCCCCCCTGAGCGAGTGCATGGCCACAGCCCATGGGGCAGATGCCCGGGTGAAGCTGGATACCTTGGAGGCCACAGGTGGTGTACCCTCCAAGAGGTAAAAATACCCCGTAAAACGTCCACGGAGGCCACTTTTCGTGTTCCCTCCCTGTCGACGTACGGTGGCCATGCAGCCCATGCGACACATCGGTGTCTGGGCGAAGATATTGCTCCTCGGGGGTGCCACGTTGGTGTACCCACCCTGTTGAGACCCGACGCCAGTCCCTGCAAGATTCAGGGGAAGGTTTACCTGGTGGATTCGTTGGTGGTATAGTGGTCGCCCATCCTCTTCTCCTCAGGTAAGAGGGAGCAGATGGCCGGTATAGGGCCCAGGCGCTCACCGGGCAACCCGGGATCGCGCCGCTGAGCACACCGGGGCGGCAAGGATGCGCGCATGGGAGCACGCATGGCGGGGCCTTGCTGGGAGGAAGCCGACGCTAAACCGGAAGTGGTAAGCGGCGACCCGGAAGTAGTACTGGCGCGCTCAGCAGAGACACAGGAGGGTGTGCGCAGTTACTGGGGATGCGCGGGCACAGGCGGTGGCGCGCGCGCGCGCACACAGGGCGCAAGCAGGGCGCGGGGACCAGGCGGTCCAATTAGAAAAAAAAAAAAAAGGGGGAGTAACCTTCCCTCTTAGGCGGAAGGTGACTGCTCTCATTAAGTGGCTCCTGCTAAGCACCTGGAAGCTGGGGGCTGCTATTTAAACCAGTAGCGGCAGGCGTCACTACACCATTATATGGTAGGGTGTGACTGCTCTCAACACAAGATAGCAGCAGACATATATACGGCAGGATGGAGAGCCCCTCACCAGAGCATATACAACCACGCCAGGAAGCAAGGCGGTCACGCTCACACGAAAAGAGCCAGACACGCCGCAGCAGCAGTGGAAGCCGCTCGGGCAGCGCACGGGCGGATCGTCAACGCAAGAAGGAGGGGTCCCTAGTCTCCTTGGGAGACAGTGAGAAGACCAGTCAGCCTCCAGATCCGGTACCCGTTTTATGAAAGCGTCCGAGTGGTGAGTGAACTACGAGAAAGTCCAGTACTCTAATGTCTGTTCTCTTTCTCTTGTCTCCTCTCTTCCTTCTCCTCCCTCTCTTACATACACTGGCGGGGTGGAGTATAGGAAGTCCCTAGGAAAAGTAGGGGAAAATCTAAGAATAAAGAATGTGCTTTATGCAAAAGTCCCGTGGGAACAGCCTGGAATAAAAAGTTATGCCAGGAGTGTATTAACAAAACTATAGCGGAGGAGACTCCCTCATTTTCGGATAGTCTGAGGTCCCTAATTCAAACCGAGGTTTGTAAGTCAGTAAGTGCATTGCAAACTGCGGATGCAGATAGGAAAACTAGGGATAGATCCAGCCCCTCAGGGGTCTCTCAAGAAGACTATACAGGATCAGAGGAGGACTCAGATAAAACGCACTATTCAGATAGTAGCTCAGATGGGGAAGATACGTTCCCAGTAGAATCTACGGATGAACTTATTAAAGCAATCAGATCTACCATGGGTCTGGTAGAGGAGCGAGCAAAAAAGACAGCCCAAGAACTTATGTTCAGTGGACTACAAAAGAAAAAGCGTAAGACCTTCCCTATTAATGAGCAAATAGAAGAGCTCATAAAACGCGAATGGGAAAAACCAGAGAAAAAGTCCCAGATATCTAATTCTCTGAAGAGGAGGTATCCCTTTGAGGAAGAGGCATCCTCATCCTGGGATAGAGCTCCCAAAATCGACGTAGCGATATCAAAAGTCGCCAGGAAAACCTCCCTACCCTTTGAGGATCTGGGGTTTCTGAAAGAACCGCTGGACCGAAAGACTGACAGTTGCCTTAAGACAGCCTGGGAAACCTCGGCTGGGGCACTAAGACCAGCTATCTCAGCTACGTGTGTGGCTAGGTCTCTAAAGATATGGGTAGACAACTTGGAGGATCAACTAGAACATGGAGTGCCCAGAGAGTCAATTCTGGAAGCATTACCGGCTATTAGAGCGGCGGCAGACTTTCTCGCAGAGGCTTCTGCAGACTCGGCCAGACTAGCAGCAAAGTCAGCAGCCTTAACCAATGTAGGACGGCGCGCAGTATGGCTAAAATGCTGGCCGGGAGACACTCAGGCAAAGATGAAACTGTGCTCTCTGCCATGCGAGGGAAATTTCTTGTTCGGACCAGCGTTGGATGACGTATTGGAAAAAGCGGGTGATACAAAGAAAAATTTTCCAAAACAACCATTTCAGGCGTTTCGGCGCTCCTTTCAGAGGGGCCGAAAATTCAGAAAGCAACAATTCAGAGATCGAGACAAAAACAATTCTGACAGACGATACAGAGGAGGGAGTGGCTTCTATTTCGGTAAGCCCTCCAGGGAAGCCAAAAAGCCCTCCCAGTGACGGTCCTTCTCAGGTGGGGGGAAGGCTCTCTCACTTCCTCCCAGCCTGGGAGAGAATCTCATCCAGCACCTGGATCCGACAGATAGTGGGGTCAGGTCTGGAATTAAAGTTCCACCATTGGCCACCACAAAAATTCATTCAGACTCCAGTGCAATCTTCTCAAGAAAGACAAGAGAGTCTGGAAGAGGAGGTATTGTCACTCATACAGAAACTCGTACTGGAAGAAGTTCCGGAAAAAGAAAAAAAGGAAGGCTTTTACTCCCCCCTATTTCTAATAAAGAAACCAGACAATTCCTGGAGGACAATTATAAACCTGAAAAGCCTCAACAGATATTTGATAGTCCCATCATTCAAGATGGAAACCATAAGATCTGCAGTGAAACTCCTCTTTCCTCGGTGTTACATGGCGGTCCTGGATCTCAAGGACGCTTACTATCATGTCCCGATCCGGCAGCAAGACCGCAAATATCTCAGGGTGGCAGTCCAGATAAAATCTCAGTGGCATCACTTCCAATACAGGGCTCTGCCCTTTGGGGTAGCAATAGCCCCCCGGGTCTTCACGAAATTAATTGCGGAGGTCTCGGCACATCTCAGGGAAAAAGATGCCCTGGTAATACCATATCTGGACGACTTCCTGATAGTGGGGAGAGATTTCTCTCACTGTCAGGAACAAGTCAAGATAGTGATGGAGACACTTCAGACTCTGGGTTGGCAACTGAACCTCAAAAAATCCAAACTGGAACCAACAATGATCCAGAATTTTTTGGGCCTAACAATAGACTCAGTGGTGCAGGAATGTCGCCTCCCAGAGGAAAAAGAAGGAAAAATCAAAAACCTAATCAGGACAACATTAAGAAAGCCAGTAATGACTCTGAGGAAAGCCATGTCAGTGTTGGGATCCCTAACTTCCTGCATACCAGCAATAAAATGGGCTCAGTTTCACACAAGGGAACTTCAGTGGTGCGTGTTACAAAACGATCTGAGGCTTCAGGGGCAGTTAGAGCAAAAACTCACCATCCCGGACCCTGTACTCCAGTCACTCAGGTGGTGGTTACAGATAGAGTCCTCTCCAAGGGGAGTACCCTGGACATACACAGCCTCCAGAGTAATCACGACAGATGCCAGCCCTTGGGGCTGGGGAGCCCATCTAGACACCCTATGGCTTCAAGATCCTTGGGCTCAGGACGAAAGAGATCTATCCTCAAACGAGTGGGAGCTGTTAGCCATCGAAAGGGCGTTGGAAGGTTTACTGACACACCTGACAGGACATCACGTGAAAGTCCTATCAGACAATCGGACAGCAGTAGCATATGTGAACCATCAGGGGGGCACCCGTTCTCGGTCATTAATGAAGATAGCGGGAAGAATCCTGACTCTAGCAGAACGTCAGTTTCTCTCATTATCGGCCCTGCATATCCGAGGTGTGGACAACTTGAAGGCAGACTTTCTGAGCAGGAACCGGTTGAAGCAAGGCGAATGGTGTCTAAAAGAGTCCATTTTTCAACGGATTATGCTTATGTGGGGGAAACCCATAATAGATCTCTTCGCCTCAAAAACCAACAGAAAGGTTCAAAAGTTCTGCTCTCTAAGTCCGGCAGACATGCCACTGGCGGTAGACTCCTTCAGGATAAAATGGACATCAGGTCTCCTGTACGCCTTCCCTCCGATATGCCTCATTCCATTAGTCCTGAAGAAGATCAGGGAGGACCGAGCCAGAGTAATTATGATAGCTCCCTTTTGGCCAAAAAGACCATGGTTCTACTGGCTAAGAGTGATGTCAGTGACGGACCCGTGGGTACTCCCAGAGGACCACGACCTCCTAACACAGGGTCCCTTCAATCACCCTCCGAACTCCAGGTTGCATTTGACAGCCTGGAATTTGAAAGGTCGCTGTTAGAGGAAAAAAGGGTTTTCACAAAGGTTAATTTCCACCCTAATCAGTAGCAGAAAGCCAGTGACTACAAAAATATACGGGAGAATATGGAGAAAATTTTTGTCCACCTCGGGCCCAATACAGGAGGGGGAAGTACCTGTGAGGGCAGTGCTAGAGTTTCTGCAAAGGGGTTTAGACTTGGGCTTAGCTGTCAGCACCCTCAAAGTACACGTTTCAGCACTGGCAGCATTATTCAATTATGACCTAGCAAATGATAGATGGGTGGCCAGGTTTATCCGGGCCTGTACTAGAGCCAACTCTGTCCCATCTCCTAAACCTCCTCCCTGGGATCTAAACTTAGTCCTATCATCTCTAACAGAAAGTCCATTTGAACCACTAGACGTGACATCAGATAAAGTGTTAACTTTAAAAACAGCCTTATTAGTAGCGCTTACATCGGCACGTAGGGTGGGGGACTTACACGCACTGTCAGCAGACCCGCCGTACACTCAGATTATGGACGATAGAGTTGTCTTAAGATTAGACCCAGCATACCTCCCTAAGGTAGTGTCGAAATTCCACAGAGCTCAAGAAATAGTCTTGCCATCCTTTTGTTCTAACCCCGGTAACAAGAAGGAGGAGAGGCTACATTGCTTAGATGTTAGGAGATGTATCCTACAATATTTGGAGATGACAAAACCCTGGAGGAAACAGAGGGCCCTGTTTGTTTCATATCAGGGGGCAAGGAAGGGCCTTAAAGCCTCTAAGCAAACTATAGCTAGATGGGTGAGAGAGGCCATCATACTAGCATATAGTAGTGCAGGTAGGGCTGTTCCAGAGGGCCTAAAAGCCCATTCCACGAGGGCCATGGCAACGTCCTGGGCGGAGAGAGCGGACGCCTCCATCGACCAGATCTGTAAGGCGGCCACTTGGTCCTCTCCATCTACCTTTTTCAGACATTATAGATTAGACCTATCTGCTACCTCTGATCTCACATTCGGGAGAAGAGTGTTACAAGCAGTGATCCCCCCCTAAAGAAAATACAAATCTCTGTAACTCTCTCGTGGTGCCGTCATGTAGAATGGAAAAACACGGGTATTACATACCTGGTAATGTGTTTTTTCATGAGACATGACGGCACCCTTATATTCCCTCCCTATTTGATCACGTCATTAGTTGGGTGCATTATTAGTATTATACACTCCCTTGGTGCCGGAAATTTATCAGCGTTAAAGTTGTATTATTTATGTGTACACTAACCTGCGGAGTTCCTCTCGTGCTCTGTAAAACAACTGATGCGGAGAGAGGAGCCGCCCCTTTTATCTTGAAGGTTTCCTGTCCTCGCTGGGCGGATCCCCTCTCTCGTGGTGCCGTCATGTCTCATGAAAAAACACATTACCAGGTATGTAATACCCGTGTATTGGTTTTGCAAATTTCTACAGACGCTTTATTCGAAATTTTTCTGATATTGTCGGTCCCATTACTTCCTTGACAAAGAAGGAAAAGCCCTTTAAGTGGTCATCACAGGCTCAAGAAGCTTTCGATCGGCTTAAGTTCTGTTTCACCTCAGCACCACTGTTGATACACCCAGATCCAACACTTTCTTTCATTGTGGAGGTGGACGCTTCCGATAATGCTTTGGGGGCGATTCTCTCCCAAAGGACTGGAGAGAAGGGTCTGCTACATCCTTGTGCTTTCTTTTCCCGTAGACTAACCTCAGCAGAGAAGAATTACGACGTGGGAGACAAGGAATTGCTGGCCATTATTGCGGCTTTCAAAGAATGGAGACATCATCTGCAAGGAGCTGCACAACAGATCATAGTGCTAACTGACCATCGCAATTTAGAGTTCCTTAGATCCGCTAGATGTCTTTCTCCTCGTCAGGCTCGTTGGAACTTATTTTTAAACCAATTTAACTTTGTTATCTCGTACCGTCCAGGTTCTCGTAATGGGAAGGCTGATGCTTTATCCCGAATCCATGCTGCGGATTCCGTACCTGGAGCCCCGCCCAAGACCATTCTATCGGATGCCAATTTCATCGGAGTTATCCACGACCAGGACTTGTGGAAGGAGTGCAGGGAGGCTTATGATGGTGATGTATTTCTGGCCAACCCACCAGTGGATATTAATCTTGTCTTTAAGGGTGGCATGTGGTTCAGAGATCGACGTATCTACGTCCCTGAGGTCGTCCGTCTGCAGATCCTCAAGTTGGTACATGACTCCAAGTTGGCTGGTCACAGGGGGGTACAGAAGACACAAGAGTTCCTGAGCCGATTCTTCTGGTGGCCAACGTGCCTGAAGGATACCAAGGACTCTGTGCTCTCTTGCGAGGTATGTGCTCGTTACAAGACTCCTCATGTGGCACCTACGGGTCTTCTACAACCATTACCTGTTCCATCTCGCCCTTGGGGGTCTATATCAATGGACTTTATCGTGGAGCTGCCCACATCGGGGGGCATGAATACAATCATGGTGGTAGTTGATCGCTTGACCAAAGCTGCCCATTTTGTTCCGTGCACCGGCCTACCCTCAGCTAAAGATACAGTGAACTTGGTTATACAGAATGTCTTTCGGTTACATGGGGTCCCGGATGAGGTCATCTCTGACCGGGGAGTACAGTTCACTTCAAGATTCTGGAAGGGGTTTTGCTCTGCACTCAATATTAAGGTCTGTCTCTCTTCCGCTTACCATCCCCAGACTAATGGTCAGACTGAACGGACCAACCAGATGCTGGAACAATATCTAAGATGCTATGTCAGCCATCTCCAGGATGACTGGTTGGAGTTGCTGCCATTAGCCGAATTTTCATATAACAATTCTCAGAGCGCCTCCACTAAATTTACACCTTTCTTTGCCAATCTGGGTTATCATCCGTGTATCTTACCTAGGTCGCCAATTAATTCTCCGGTTCCGGCAGTGGAGGAAAGACTGACTGCGTTGAGGCAAAATCTGGAAGTTCTGAAGGAATCCCTGACCACAGCTCGAGAACGTTATAAGAAATCGGCTGATAGATTCCGTAAACCTGCACCCATGTTCAAGGTAGGAGATTCCGTGTGGTTAGCAACTAAGAATCTGAAGTTAAACGTTCCTTCACAGAAACTTGGACAGAAATTCATTGGACCTTTCAAGATCAACGGTATTGTGAGCTCTGTGGCCTGCCGGCTGAAGCTGCCTAGGACTATGAAGGTACACCCAGTTTTTCATGTATCTTTACTAAAGCCTGTATCTCCTAATACCTTCCAGGGACGTGTTGTGCCACCTCCGCAGCCTGTGGTGATTGATGACCAAGAACAATTTGTGGTGGAGGAAATTATTGATTCCAGGATTCGCAGGAATCGGCTCCAATATCTGATAAGATGGCAGGGATATTCCCCTGAGGAAGACTCTTGGGAACCTGTGGAAAACATCAATGCCCAACAGAAGATTTCTCGTTTTCATCGGAGATTCCCTGAGAAACCAGGTCCAGGATCGTCCTGAGGCCACTTCTAAGGAGGGAGTAATGTCAGGACTCTGAACATTTTTACCTTTTTGCATTACTGCCCTTTTCCAAGATGGTGTCCTTGGTCTCATGTGCATTGTGTCCTCCTGCTATAAAACTCCACCCCAGCCTTCAGTCTGTGCTTGAGTATTCTGCCTTGCATCCAGCTCCTGACCGCTGATTGCTCCCTGGCTATATACCGTCTCCTGTGAACCTGTGTGGTGATCCTGCTGCTCTGCTCTGAGTTCCTGCTGCATACTCCAGTTTCCAGAACTCTTCTTCCTCTGCTGCTCGTGTTTCACTTCATCTGCATTTGCTGGACATGTAAGCTGTTCCTGCTCTGCAAGAGCCTGAGACTATTTTCCTGGTCAAGCTAAGATAAGATTTGAACTGCCTTTTAAGCTTACCTATCTGTGTCTGGACTAAGACAAGGATTTATTCATGCCAAGTATCCTCAAGAAATAACTGTGCATCATAGACTTTTTGCTTGATTGCATCTTCCTCTAAGTTCCTATAGATTGCTAAGCTGCTTCTTATATTTTCTCCAAGTGTTATGGACTTGAGTTTCTTTCTGCATCTGTTGTATCACCGTGTGTTAATATAGACTTTATCACTTATAAAGCTGTGTCCTGTAGTCATCTTGTTCCATGCACAGAGACTCCTGAGTTATCCACTATAATTATTACAGGCGTGGACATTCTGTCATTTTAATTAAATTGGCTCTGCCTAGGTATAACAAGCTGAAATCTTTCCATTTGGTTAAGGTGGATTCTAAGTTTTTGAGATAAGAATTAATATTGGTTTTGTATAATTTGGCTGCGTGTCTTGTCACCTGTATTCCCAAGTATTTTAATGAGCCCGTAGTAAACTGACATGGGAATTTCGATACCCATAGAGGTCTGGAGGGGCCACGCAGCATCATCACCTCTGTTTTATCCCAGTTAATATTATAGCCCATTAAGCCTTCTACATACTCCAACTCTCATATAAGGGATTGTAGGACATGTTTGAGGTTAGTTACTACCAGCAGAATATCATCTGCAAATGTCGCGACCTTTAATTCTCTAGAACCCATCGCAAGCCCTCTAAAAATAGGGGTCTGCAATAGGTGACATAGTAAAGGGTCTATAGAGAGGTTGAATAGGAAGGGTGACAAATGGCATCCTTGTTTGACCCCCGAAAGAGATCTATTGTGGGTGCACTATATCAGTTAACCGTCACACAAGTATTTGCATTTGTATGAAGGTATTGGACATACTGTAGGAACCTCGGGCCAAAATTTCCTCTGCCCAGGACTTCATATAGGAAAGGCCATGCCACTTTATCAAAGAACTTTTCGGCATCCAGACTCATCAGCATTGTAGGTGGTTTTGATGCGTCCTGGGCAAGGACCATGTCTGCGTATATATGCCACACTGCTCCGACCCTGGGTAAAGCCTGTCTGAGCCTCACATAAAAGGCCATGCAGCAATCGATTTGCTAGGATCTTTGTCAAGAGTTTATAATTGTGGTTGAGGAGTGAGATTGGGCGGTAAGATTGTAGCAATAAAGGGTCTCTATTAGATTTAAGGATTACTGTGTGTTATAAACGCTCCTTCATCCATGACTTCTTTCTTTCCAATTCTCTTAACCTTCTGGCTCTTACTGAAACCTGGATCCAGCAATCAGACACTACTGCTGCTGCGCTTTCATATGGGGACCACACTTTTCTCATACCCCAATATCAGACAATAGAGCAGGTGGAGGCATTGGTCTGCTCCTATCACCAAAATGTACCTTTCAGGTTATCCCTCAAGTACCCTCACTTGTCTTCCCTTCTTTCGAGGTCCATGACGTCAGACTCTACACCCCCTTCTCCATGTGAGTGGCGGTGGTGTATCGTACTCCCGGCCTCTCCCATCAGTTCCTGGATCATTTTGCCACCTGGCTTCCACATTTTCTCTCCTGTGACATCCCCACCCTCATCATGGGTGATTTCAATATCCCCATTGCTCTTCCCCTCTCCCCATCTGCTATTCACCTTTTTCTCTCTAACCTCCTCGTTTAGCCTTTCGCAGCTTACTAACTCTCCAATGCATGAAGACGGAAACTCCCTCGACTTGGTCTTCTCTCGGCTTTGTGCAGTGGATGATTTCGCAAACTCCCCTCTCCTGCTCTCTGACCACAACCTTCTTTCATTCACTATCAAGAACTGCCATCCCGCTCAGGTCACTCCCACTGTCCATACTTATAGAAACATACAGGCCATTAACACCCAGAAACTTATGAAAAACTTGCAGTCATCATTGGCCCCTATCTCCTTCCTCTCATGTCCTGATTCTGCACTGAAGCATTACAATTAAACACTTTAAAGTGCCCTAGATGAAATTTCACCTCCTAAACATAGACCAACACGACACAGACGGCGACAACTCTGGCACACCCTGCAAACACGTTTCCTGCAGCGGTGCTTCAGGTGCGCCGAACGTCTGTGGAGAAAATCCAAGCTACACAGAGATTTCATCCATTATGCTCAGAACATACAACACTGCCCTTCACCTCTCCAAACAAACCTATTTCAACACCCTCATCACCTCACTGTCCAATAACCCTAAACGTCTCTGACACTTTTCATTCCCTACTCAACCCAAGACGATCTGGTCAATTACTTCAAAGAAAAAATTGACCAGATCCGACAGGAAATTATTTTCCAATCCCCTCATACCATGCACTGTCCTCCGTCCCCCACTGCATCTAGCTCACTCTCTGATTTTGAACCAGTCACAGATGAAGAAGTAAGCAGGCTCCTTGCATCTTCTCGCCCAACCACTTGCACCAGTGACCCAATTCCGTCACATCTCCTCCAGTCCCTTTCCCCTGCTGTTACCGCCCACCTGACAAAAATATTTAACCTCTCTCTCTCTTCTGGTATCTTTCCCTCCTCATTTAAGCATGCCATTATACATCCACTACTTAAAAAAACATTCCTCGACCAAAACTGTGCCGCTAACTATAGACCTGTCTCTAATCTTCCCTTCAGCTCTAAACTCCTGGAACGCCTGGTCCACTCCTGTCTTATCCGCTATCTCTCTGATAACTCTCTTCTCGACCCTCTCCAATCCAGTTTCTGCTCTTTATACTCTAATGAAACTGCCCTCACTAAAGTCTCTAATGATCTACTAACAGCTAAATCTAATGGTCATTACTACATGCTAATTCTCTTGGATCTCTCTGCAGCATTCAACACAGTCGATCACCAGCTCTAACTCACTATGCTCCGCTCCATCGGCAGCAAGGACACCATTCTCTCTTGGTTTTCCTCCTATCTCTCTGACCGCTCCTTTACTGTATCTTTTGCTGGCTCCTCCTCCTCACATCTTCCACTTACTGTTGGGGTTCCACAAGGATCGGTTCTAGGCCCCCTCCTCTTCTCTTTGTACACTGCCCCTATTGGTCAAACAATCAGTAGATTTGGGTTCCAGTACCATCTCTATGCTGATGACACCCAATTATACACTTCTTCTCCTGATATCACGCCTGCCTTTTTAGAAAACACCAGCGATTGTCTAAATCCTGTGTCTAACCTCATGTCCTCACTATATCTGAAATTGAACCTGTCAAAGACTGAACTCCTTGTGCTTCCTCCCTCTACTAATGTACCTATGCCCGACATTGCAATTTCTGTGTGTGGTTCCACTATTACTCCCCAGCAACATGCCCGCTGTCTTTGGGTCATACTTGACTCCGAGCTTTCATTCGCCTCCCACATCCGATCACTGGCTCGCTCTTGTTATCTGCACCTAGAAAGCATTTCTAGAATTTGACCTTTTCTTACTTTTGACTCTGCAAAAACGCTTACTGTTTCTCTTATTCATTCTCGTCTCAACTATTGTAATTCTCTTCTAATCGGTCTCACTCTTACCAAACTCCCCCCTCCAATCCATCTTGAATGCTGCAGCCAGGATCATATTCCTCGCCAATCGTTACACCGATGCCTCTACCTTGTGCCAGTCCTTACACTGGTTACCCATCGTCTCCAGAATCCAGTACAATCTTATTACCCTCACCCACAAAGCACTCATCAGCATCTCCTCCCTCATCTCAGTCTACCTCCCTACCCGTGCCCTCTGTTCTGCTGATGACCTGAGGTTAGCATCCTCAATAATCAGAACCTCCCACTCCCGTCTCCAAGACTATACACGTGCTGCGCCAATTCTTTGGAATGCACTTCCTGTTAGGAGTCAGATTTCTGCCCTGGCTATGCAGAGATCTAGACCCTTACATCCTGCAGTCTCCTGCTATCCGTCCACTGCAGGAGAGATTGCAGAAGAGTTTGCTTTTCAGCAACTCTCTCCGGAGGCTAAGTCCTTCACCCCATACTCTGAGCATGCTCCTGGGACAACCTCCCATTGGAGCTCAGGAGTCAGGTGCTCAGGTCCTGCTCCTGATTCCATTGGTCCAGCTCAGGGTTATGGAGACTTCCGGAAGGTCCCATATACTATAAAAAGTGCGCGTGGCTGTTCCGCCATGCGCTAGTATTTTCATACTGCTGCTGTGTGTATGGTATTGTATGCTTGGACTGGTGGATGACTTATTATGAAACCCCTTCCCTCTGATATTACGATTGTGTGAGTGATTGGGCAGCCGCCAGTAGCAGCGCTAGCGCGCTCCAGCCATACCTTGTGCAGCAGCTAAGCGTCCTGCATTGCGCCAGCGTCCTTGCAGCGCCTTGCTTGCGGCTCTGTTCACGCCACGCTGCAGTTGCAGCTTATTTCTGCGTCCGCGGTTGCGACGCCAGCACACTTGTTACTACGGTAGGTGTCGGAGGTAGTGACGTTTTAACTACTCCGGTTTTTGCCTACCGCATGTGTGTCGCTGAGTCCCTGTGTTACTAACAGGCTCAGCGTTACTTTTCTATTTTTCCTGGAGCAGCTCTGTGCACTTAACAGAGACTGCTTGATTGCACCTGGGTGATATAGAACCCCGTGCACATTACCGCCACAGTGCTCTGTGTCTTCTAGCTGCGTTTTTTTTCCATCTGCCGCACGGTGGACCCCGGGCGGCGAACACGTTTATTTATATTTTTTTAAGCGTGTTCCGCCACCGTAATATAATACTAGCGCCAGGGTCTGGCTAGAGATGACAGAACAGCAGCAACTCCTCCAGTGTGTGCGACAGATCGAGACTCGCTTGACCACCCTTGAGAGAGCTCTCGCAGCTTCGCAGGCCACGGATGCTGCTGTAAAGGCACTTACTGATGCGGTCGGGCGCATGTCCATGTCCACCCTTGCGCCGAGTTACCCGCCTCCCGTTGCCCGATAAATATTCTGGGGATGGCGCCTCCTGCAGGGGGTTTATCAGCCAGTACTCGATCCACCTGGAGCTGCTGGCTGCGCAATTCCCTACAGAACGGGCCAAGGTGGCCTTTATTATATCCCTACTGTCGGGCAAGGCGCTGGAATGGGCTACGCCTTTATGGGAGCGGGGTGATCCCGAGATTCGGACTGCTGCCCACTTGCTGACAGCCATCAGGCAAGTTTTTCTCAGTCCCCGGGTCACCCATGACACCTCTCTACAGTTGCTTGCCTTGTCTCAGGGGTCTCTCTCGGTTAGCCAGTACGCCGTCCGTTTTCGGACACTGGTGTCCGAGTTGGAGTGGTCCGACAAGGCACTGATCCCTGTTTTTTGGAGAGGATTAGCGGGGCATGTTAAGGATGCTCTCTCCACTAGAGAGATCCCTACCTCTCTGGAGGAGCTAATTTCTGTCTCCTCCCGTATCGATCTCCGTTTTTCGGAGCGCTGTATGGAGCGAGCTCACTCCAAGCGGAGAGGTACCCCGGCTCCCATCCTTTTTGTGCCTCTGGAGCTGCCAGAGCCAGAGGTTCTACCTCCCGAGCCCATGGAAATGTCTCGCACCATTTCAGAGACACCTCCGGCTCACGGGTCCATATGCGGTTGCCACCACCTACACGCTGCTTCCCAGGAAGACAGTCCCCCGCAATGGTCTGACTGTGAGTCGGTAGGCGAGACTTTTGTTCCCCCTCGCCAGCGGCCTAAAATTCTCACGTGGGCACACGCACCCAATGCGGACGGCCATCGTGGATATATGCAGACCACGAAGTCTCTGGCCGGATCGTATTGGTGGCCGCACAGGGCTCGGGACGTAAAAAAATTCATTCGGGCATGCACTTTATGTGCCCGGGATAGCTTTCCCGAATGGAGTGTGGCGACGGCCGTCGATACACGGCAGCGTCCTCCTAAAACTCCCACTCCCATTATCTCCCGGGTGTCCCTCCTGAGACCTGGCGACCTGGCCTCCGCTGATTCCATCCGTATATCCCAGTTTTCGGTTTCACCTACCGGCACTTCAGACTCGCCTTTTGACGAGTCTGAGGCCTGTGCCACTGTCAGGCACAGGCTGGCAGATCGGAAGGTTCAGGGAGGCGGGGGCCCTAGGAGGGGGGTAATGTTAGGAGTCAGATTTCTGCCCTGGCTATGCAGAGATCTAGACCCTTACATCCTGCAGTCTCCTGCTATCCGTCCACTGCAGGAGAGATTGCAGAAGTGTTTGCTTTTCAGCAACTCTCTCCGGAGGCTAAGTCCTTCACCCCATACTCTGAGCATGCTCCTGGGACAACCTCCCATTGGAGCTCAGGAGTCAGGTGCTCAGGTCCTGCTCCTGATTCCATTGGTCCAGCTCAGGGTTATGGAGACTTCCGGAAGGTCCCGTATACTATAAAAAGTGCGCATGGCTGTTCCGCCATGCGCTAGTATTTTCATACTGCTGCTGTGTGTATGGTATTGTATGCTTGGACTGGTGGATGACTTATTATGAAACCCCTTCCCTCTGATATTACGATTGTGTGAGCGATTGGGCAGCCGCCAGAAGCAGCGCTAGCGCCAGCGCGCTCCAGCCATACCTTGTGCAACAGCTAAGCGTTCTGCATTGCGCCAGCGTCCTTGCAGCACCTTGCTTGTGGCTCTGTTCACGCCACGCTGCAGTTGCAGCTTATTTCTGCGTCCGCGGTTGCGACGCCAGCACACTTGTTACTACGGTAGGTGTCGGAGGTAGTGACGTTTTAACTACTCCGGTTTTTGCCTACCGCATGTGTGTCGCTGAGTCCCTGTGTTACTAACAGGCTCAGCGTTACTTTTCTATTTTTCCTGGAGCAGCTCTGTGCACTTAACAGAGACTGCTTGATTGCACCTGGGTGATATAGAACCCCGTGCACATTACCGCCACAGTGCTCTGTGTCGTCTAGCTGCGTTTTTTTCCATCTGCCGCATGGTGGACCCCGGGCGGCGAACACGTTTATTTATATTTTTTTAAGCGTGTTCCGCTGCCGTAACACTTCCCAGGTCAATACGACTAGTCCCCAATCCCTACAATTTTAAGCGTGCCCTAAAAACGCATTTATTGAGACTGGCCTACCGCCACAACACATTAACCTAACTATCCCTGTGTGGCACAGTCAAAAGTTTTACCATAACCAGGTTCCCCGCATCATGTTCCCACATGCTTTACGCATCTACAGTATTAGCCCTCTGTGTCTGTACTGTTAAACACTTAACATTATGGCTAGTCCGAACAATGAAGGTAACTGTTACCACCCACCTTTCGTGTCTACCTTTTTTTTCCTCATAGATTGCAAGCTTGCGAGCAGGGCCCTCGTTCCTCTTGGTATATGTTATGATCTATGCGATTATTATTATGCTGTAGTGTCTATCGTCTGTACAAGTCCTCTCTGAAATGTAAAGTGCTGCGGAATGTGTCGGCGCTATAGAAATAAAATTATTATTAACTATTCTGCGTGAGTCTGTAAATTGGTCGATGGAAGCCCCCTGAAGAGAAACTTCATTAAAAAGATTAGGCAGAATGAGCACTAAGGGTCCCGTTACAGTTAGCGATGCACCAGCGATCCCGACAACTGTACGACCCGGTCAGGATCACTGATGCATCACTAAATGGTCGTTAGTGAGCTGCCAAACAGGCAGATCTCACCAGCGACGCAGCATTGATAAGCGATCCGTCGTCGGTCGCTGTTATCTTTCACACAGCAGCGATGATGACGACTTCCACCTGCGTCCATACATCGCTAGTCAGCGCCAGCGGGACGCCAATGATGAAAAAATGGCTCAGGACATTCGAGCGCGATCAGCAATATCCAGCGGGGGGGCCGGTCGCAGGTACATGTCACACAAAGTGAGATCACTAGCGATATCCCTGTTGCGTCAGAAAATCGGTGACGCTATGTGTAAAAGGCCCTTAAGTCAGGGGAGAGAATCCTATAATATTCAGCAGAGAGACCATCAGGGCCTGGGGTCTTAGCGTTAGATGCGCCTGCTATAGCTTGTCTCACTTCGTCCTCTGTTATCTTTGAGTCTAACATCGCTTGTTGTTCAGCGGTCAGAGATAGTAGGTTGATAAAGTTCAAAAAGGAGTTAATTGTGGGAAGATTGGCAGGGGAGGCTCTGTATAGGTCCTTGTAGTAGTCAAATAAAAATTTGTGTGATCTCTTCACGGTCAGTCGTCTGCAAGCCTATTATGGGGTTCCGTAGTTTAATAACTGGTTTGTAGGGTTGTTTGCTTTTAGTTAGGGTTGCTAGTAATTTGCCCGTCTTGTTTCCCCAGTGGTAAAATTTATTTCAGGTTAATTGGATTTGACAGTGTGATTGGGAATGTATAAAAGAGTCCAGGAGATGTTTGGCCATAGAATAAGCTTGTTGTGCATCAGGGGATGGAGACAGGGCAAGTGTTGTCTGAGTCTGAAGGAGGGAGGCATGTAAAGTGTCAAATTACTTTCTGTGTGTCTTCCTTCTACATGACAACTGATAATACGGCCTCTCATGACAGCCTTAGGGTCCCGTTTTACTTAGCGAAGCACCAGCGATCCTTACAACGATACAACCTGGTAAGGATCGCTGGTGCGATCGCAACGATCCGGAGATCCCTGTAATGACCTCGTCGGTCGTTGGTACCTTGCCACACAGCAGCTTTTCAGACGATTCCTGCCTGCGTCCCTGAGTTCAGCGTCGCCAACGAGGTCGCTCATCGGCGTCAAACACAGCGATGCGCACTGGCCAGTGGGATGCAGACGACGAAAAAATGGCCCAGGACATTCGAGCACGATCAGCAATATCCAGCGAGATCGCTGGCAAGGTCGCTGTTGCGTCACAAAATCGGTGACTCTTCAGCGATCTCGCTCCCTAGCAATCTCGCTATGTGAGAAAGGGGCTTTAGAAGTGGCTCAGAGTAGAGGGATATTGTCAGTATGTATTACGTTGTCATCCAGGAAGTCATTCCAGTGCACTTTAAGAAAAGTTTTGAAATCGTCTGATTCTGCCAGGTAGGAAGGAAATCTCCAACGTCGTGTCTGGGGGCTTGGGTCTGTTAAAATCAGGGATAATGAAATGGGCACATGATCTGAGATCATTATTGGGTGGATGCGGGAATCGTGATGTTGGGGAAATAGTTATGTGGTGATGAGGAACTAATCAATACGGGAGAAGGACTAGTGCATAAGGGAGTGACGTGTATTCTCTAGCTGCAGAATCCATCACTCTCCATGGGTCACAGAGTGAGAGACTGTTCCATAAAGTGTAGGAGAGAAGCGGTTGCTACTGAGGTCTGTTGGGAGGGTGAGGAACGGTCTAAGGTAGGACATTGTACTAAATTAAAATCTCATCCTACTATTAGATGGTTAGGCCCAAGGCGTAAAAGAATCTGAAGATTGTTGTGTAGAAGTATTGTTGGTCATGAATGGGAGCATAGAGATTGTCCAAAAAATATATTTTCCTCTTCGCCACGACAGCACCCACTGAGAGAGGGGATCCGCCCCTAGGAACAGGAAACCTACAGAGAGCTAAATGGGGTGGTCCCCCTCGCTCCCTCAGTTTGGTTTCCTGTTCCTAGGAAGGAACCCGCAGAAGAGGATACCTGGTTTGGTAGCCGCCCGCGTGCATGATATGAGCAGCTGGAAGCAGCGTTCGGGAGGAAGAGATGAGGTCCCCCCTAGCTGGTAATGCAGGTGAGGCCTCAGTGGGGAGTACCGAGGCTCACATAATGGAGCAGGGGCAGAGCAACGCCCCCCCCATCCCCATAGAGGGATATGCACGCATTACGGGGCACATTACAGCATCGGGGATGTTCGCCCCCGATACAGCAAGGGGGGCTAGAGGTGGCGCTAGGAAAAGCGCAGATTGAAAACGTGTATGGAGATACCTGGAGTCCGGGGGCAGCGGTCGGGAGGTAGCCAGCGCTCCCAGACTGAGGCGACCCGGAAGTGTAGTATCAGCTTCCGGGGTCAGGGGAGGCAGGAAAGCGCGGTATCGCGGCAACAGAGCTGCGCCTGCGCAGTGGAGGAAAAAAAAAATGGCCGAAAGGAAAAAAAAAAAAGAAGGAAAGAAGGGAGAAAAAGGGGCGGAACCGGTGAGCTGCATAAGAAGCGCCGGTAATGTTACAGCGGTGCGCAGCTATGTCATCCATAGATGACCCGGTTTCGCTCCAACAGAGCCAGACGAATGAGTCCCCACAGGGCAGCAGAAAGAGCGGCACTACAAGAAGGAGCAGCAGTACCAGGAGAAGTGGCAGCTCCAGAAGGGAGTCCAGCGGGCATTCCAGACAGAATGAGCCCACACAAAAAAAGCGGAAGGAGAAAGAACCGTACCACGCTTCGCCTCAGCCTGAATTGCGAACCCCGCGGCCGGTAAATTGCTGACGAGATTCACGGGTGAGTGTTTTTAGTCAGACTTATAGCTAATGGCGTTCCCTTGATCCATACTTTTAGGCCAAGAGAACGGAGAAGGTGAAAAATAGAGAGTGTGCCTTATGTTCTCAGCCCCTCCCAGATGGCCACCCTAAAAGATTATGCGAGTCTTGTATTGAAGAGACCCTGCAGGAAGAATCCTCAGGGAGAAAGGAGGATATCCGTGCTATAATTAGAGAGGAGCTACGGGCCTTGGGCGGCTCCAGTAGTCTGGGGGGTCATTCTAGAGGAATGGTTTCGCCAAGAGGAATGGCTTCACCGGCGTCAGGATCGCCGTCAGAAACTGGAGAACTAGACTCAGATAGGTCCCAGGAATACTTTTCCTCAGAGGAGGAGGAACAGACTTGTTTCCCTACGGACAGTGTTAATAACCTAGTTAAATCTGTCCGAAATACCATGGGGTTGCCAGAGAGTAAGGACCCCAAGACTCCGCAAGACATGATGTTCGCAGGCATTTCCCGGAAAAAGGTCCGGGCATTCCCAGTAGTCCCAGCCATAAAAGAGCTGGTAAAAAGGGAGTGGGAGAAACAGGGTCAGAGAACCTTCCTCCCCTTAACGTCAAAACGCAAATACCCGTTTGACAATGAGGAGTTGACATCTTGGTCGAGAGCCCCCAAAGTAGATGCGGCAGTGGCCTCTACCTCTCGTAGATCCTCCCTGCCGGTGGAAGATTCAGGGACGTTGGCTGACTCGTTAGATCGTAAGACAGATACCTTTCTTAAAAGATCCTGGGAGGCATGCACGGCAGCTTTTAAGCCCGCAATAGCAGCCACGTGCACAGCAAGGTCAATGTTGGTGTGGCTGAATGACCTAGAGGAGAAAATAAAGAGCGGAGTATCCCGAAACAAACTCCTTTCCTCTATTCCCCTCATTAAGGGAGCAGCGGCTTTCCTGTCTGACTCCTCAGCGGACTTTCTCCGATTATCTGCTAGAGCAGAGCTAACCAATTCAGGCCGGCGGGCCTTATGGTTGAAGGGGTGGAGAGGAGATACGCAGACAAAGACTAAACTTTGCGCTATACCCTGCCAGGGTAAGTACCTATTTGGCACGGAATTGGACGAGATCTTAACAAAAGCGGGGGAGAGAAAGAAAGGTTTTCCTAACCCGTATATTCCCCTTAACAGGAGGGCCTACAGGAAGCCTCCATTCGGAAAAAAGAGAGATTTCAAACCTCAGGACCGCTGGGGAAATAAGGATCCCAAACAGAGGGGCAGCCTTTTTGGGAAACGTCCCTTCAGAGGAGACAGGTTCCGCTAGTACCAGTACACCGGTAGGTGGCAGACTACTGAAATTCAGCCACCAATGGGGGAAGATTACATCCAACCCCTGGGCCATTGATATCATCTCATCGGGCCTAAAACTAGAATTTGTTCGGTATCCACCGAACTCCTTCCTATTGACTTCTATGAAGTCCCAAGCACAACAGGAAGCACTGGAGATGGAGATTGCAACGCTGTTAACTAAGCGTGTTCTGATAGAGGTCCCGGGGGACGAAAAGGGAGAGGGCTTTTATTCTCCCCTATTTTTAGTCCCTAAGCCAGATGGCTCTTTTAGGACTATAATAAATTTAAAAAAGCTTAACACATTCTTGAAGCTGAGGTCGTTTAAAATGGAATCAATAAATTCAGCAATAAAACTCTTGTTCCCCAGGTGCTATATGGCAGTCTTGGACCTAAAGGATGCCTATTACCATCTCCCCATATACCAGCGGCACCAGAGGTTCCTGCGGGTAGCAGTCTGGTTCGAGGGTCGGATTCAACATTTATGGCCCCTCGACATCTATGGCCCCTCGAGTGTTTACCAAATTGATGTTGGAGGTGATGTCATATATAAGGCTGAATGACACCCTAGTGGTCCCCTACTTGGACGACCTGCTCATAGTGGGAAATTCTGTTGCCCAATGTGAAAAAAGAATAGCTGATATTGTCTCATCCTTACAGACACTAGGCTGGCTAATCAACTGGGAGAAGTCCAGGCTAAAACCAGTAACCTGTCAGAAGTTCCTAGGCCGGCAAGTAGATTCCGTAAGTCAGAAATGCTTTCTACCAGATGCTAAGGCGCAGGCCATAGTTAATAAGATATGGATCATCACTGAAAAACCTGTAATATCATTGAGACAGGGTATGTCCTTGCTGGGGTCCCTAGTATCATGCATTCCAGCGGTGCAATGGGCCCAATTCCACTCCAGAAAATTGCAGTGGGCTATTTTACAGGAGACAGACAGATTGCAGGGGCGGTTGGAAGGGAGGATATCCCTATCGCCCGAAGTCGTTAACTCCCTAGATTGGTGGTTGGATCCTACCAATTTATCAAAAGGAGTTCAATGGTGGGTTACTCCCTCTTGGGTACTCACCACGGATGCTAGCCCCTCGGGGTGGGGAGCCCACCTGGAGGAAGAGATGGTACAGGGCCAGTGGCTGGAGGAAGAAGCAGAAAGCTCCTCTAATATGAAGGAACTAACAGCAGTTTACTATGCTATATCTCAATTTCTCCCGCAGTTAAGAGGCACCCACGTGAGGATCCAGTCAGACAATACCACCGCAGTGGCATATATAAACCGGCAAGGAGGTACACGATCAGGACCATTGATGTCTATCGCGGAAAAGATCTTTCAGATAGCTTAGGTGCATCTTCACTCCTTGTCTGCTCTCCACATAAGAGGAGTAGACAATTCTCGAGCAGACTACCTCAGCCGCCAGACCCTATATCAGGGCGAGTGGGTCCTCAGCCACCACATCTTCGAAATGATAGAGGCAAAATGGGGCAGACCAGAGATAGACCTGTTCGCAACCAGAGCCAACAGACAGGTAAAAAAGTTCGCTTCTCTCTACAGAGCTGACAACCCAGACATACTAGATGCCCTCCGAGCGCCCTGGACATTCCAGCAAGCCTATGCCTTTCCTCCAATGGTTCTGTTACCAACAGTGATCAGGAAAATAAGACAAGAGAGGGCGAGGGTCATCTTGATAGCACCGTGTTGGCCCAAGAGGCCATGGTTTTCATGGCTGAGAGCCATGTCAATAACCAACCCATGGATTCTGCCACTACACCGGGACCTTCTCTCGCAGGGTCCCTGCTACCTTCCACAGGTCAAAGCCCTGCGCCTAACGGCCTGGAATTTGAAAGGGAACTATTGAAGCAGAAAGGCTTCTCAAAAAACCTGATTAATACCCTTCTGCAAAGTAGGAAAGAATCTACAACAAGAATATACTCTAAGGTGTGGAGGAAATTCCTGGCCTTTCACCCAGCAAAATTATCCGGTGAAGTGCCCATTACGGCCATTCTAGAATTCCTTCAGAAGGGTCGGGAATTGAGGCTCTCAGTAAATACTCTTAAGGTCCATGTATCGGCCCTAGGAGCCTTGTTTAACTACAACGCGGCAGGTAATAGGTGGGTGACCCGGTTTATTTCAGCTTGTCAGCGGTCAGAGCCAGTTCATATTCCTCAGCTACCAGCATGGAACCTTAGTCTTGTTTTAGATGCCTTCACTCAGCCCCCGTTTGAACCTATAAGTTCAATATCAATGAAATGCCTCTCATTAAAATCTGCTACGCTAGTGGCCTTAGTATCAGCTAGAAGAGTAAGTGATCTTCACGTCCTGTCAGTTGACCCCCCGTTCCTGTCAGTAACACGGGACAGACCAGTATTGAAAACAGACCCGTCCTACCTTCCCAAACGGGCAACTAAGTTTCATAGATCTCAGGAGATCTGCCTACCTTCTTTTTATGAGAACCCAACAACACAGGATGAGGTTACATATCATACTTTAGACGTTAGAAGAGCTGTGCTAGCCTACTTAGATAGGACCAGTCCCTGAAGGCAGAGTAGGTCTCTTTTTGTCTCCTTCCAGGGTAACAAGAAGGGGGCTAGAGTTACAACGGGCACGTTGTCCAGGTGGATCAGAGATGCGATCACAATGGCATATTCAGCAAAAGGAGAGGACCCTCCACAGGGTATTAAGGCGCACTCTACCAGAGCCATGTCATCCTCCTGGGCCGAGAGGGCGAACGTCCCAATTGAGCAAATATGTCAGGCTGCAACCTGGTCTTCTCCATCTACCTTCTATAGTCACTATAGACTAGATTTGTCCTCTACAGAGTTTCTGTCTTTTGGTAGATCTGTCCTTAACACGGTGTGCCCTCCCAGGTGATTATCTCTGGAAATCTCTCAGTGGGTGCTGTCGTGGCGAACAGGAAAAACTGGATTACTTACCGGTAATACTCTTTTGTAGAGTCCACGACAGCACCCGCTCACTTCCCGCCCGTAAGAATTCACAGGTGTTTCTCCTTGGTGGTGGAAATTAGAATTAGGACTTAAAATGTAGAAAGCTATAGCAAGCGTAGAATTGTTTATATATAAGGACAGATGAATTGTGTTAACAAATTGACTAAAACATGTATGGCGGTTCCTCCGTTGTTCTCTGTAATACAAACTGAGGGAGCGAGGGGGACCGCCCCATTTATCTCTCTGTAGGTTTCCTGTTCCTAGGGGCGGATCCCCTCTCTCAGTGGGTGCTGTCGTGGACTCTACAAAAGAGTATTACCGGTAAGTAATCTGGTTTTTACCAGCTATTTCAGAATCAGATATCTAACATGGCTGTCGCTGATAGAATCTTGTATGGAACATGCATGCCCTTTTTTAACAAGGATGGCTACTCCGCGTGATGATGAGGTATATGAGGTAGCATAACAATCGCCTATCCGAGTTGCTGATAATTTATCAGGCTTGTCAGCCCTCCAATGTGTCTCTTGAAGAAAGATCACATCTGACGAGAATCGTTTTATATGTATTAAAACTTTTTTACGCTTGAGGGGGGGTGTTAAGGCCCACCACGTTCCATGACAAAAAAGCAAGTGTGGTGAGGTGTAGGTGGTGTTGGAGTCTGGTGTCTGAGGCATACTCATCCTGGGTCCCAGGGCAAGGTCTGCGCAATGTACAGCAACACGTTGTGTTCATCCCTTTCGGTCCCAGCGAGCCAAAGGCATGAACAAGTATTAAAGGTGTGATCGAGGGTGAGTCCCATATATATTAGTACCTGATCTGAGATGTGGGAAAGCACAAGAGGGTAAAGGCAACAGAGAACAACAAAGAAAACAATATAGTTAACTTTACGGATCGGTGATGGAAGCTTGCTTGGGGTATACCAGGAGAACCATGCCATCACCAAGAAGAACGTTCCATAACGGAAACAACAGTCCTCCTAAAATGAAAGATAACATGCATAGCGAGTTTTGTAGATCATTCCACTGCGACATCTCCAGCACGACAGAATCTTCTGTTCGCCACATCTGGATCTTCATAAATAGTAACACGGTCTCCATCTTGGACTTTCAGTTTAGCTGGATAGAGCAGTGGAAATCTAATGTTTTCTTTGATGAGTAGAGGACAGATCGATACAAATGCCTTGCGTTTCTGAGCCACAGCTGCAGAAAAGTCCTGGAAGTTTAGAATCTTAGAATCGTGGATAGTCAGTTCTCGTTGTCGACGATATGCTCTGAAGTCCCTTTCTTTCATGGCCCAGTTAAGGCGAGGTCTGGTATTTTTCGTCATTGTGTGTAGGCCATGGAGGGCCAATTCTGTGTACTCGTTCTGTCATCATTGAGTCATTACCAAGATGCAACTTAAGGGCAGCAGGGAGATCTTTGGTGAGGTATTCCATAAGATGTTCACTGCCCACTGTTTCCGGGATGCCCACAAAATGCAGATTGCTACGGCGGTCTCTGTTTTCTAAGACCTCTAACTTGTCGGTCATTTCTCTCTCTGAAATCTGACTTTGTTAAAGGGAGGTCTGTAGGCCTGCAAGCTCCGTTTCATTAGATTGAACTCTATTTTCAAGTTCCGTAACTTTTTGAGAGTTGGTGATAATATGGGCCATAGCTGTATTGATGGAGGCATGAAGAACGTCAAACCTTTTATCAAATAGTGGCATTAGTAACTTGGAGACCTCTTGGGCCACTAATATTGCCTGTGCAGAGTCTTGAATAGAGGATTCAGAGCAGCTCGACAACGGAGAGAGTTGCGATGGAGGTAGATTGTCATCCATCTGTGACATAGGTAGTGGAGAAGAGGGTTGGTGACTTTTAGTAGATTGTTTAGGTGGTTTCAAGGTGGGTTTGCTTTTGTGCATTGTAGATGGCGATTGTTCACTGAGCAATGAAGGCACTTGTGAATGGGTTTTTATTAAATATCTGTCCACTACAACTCCCCAAAATTAGGGAAGATAGCCGGTCAACAGGCAGCAGAGGAGGTTATCGGATTAACAGATTACAGGCCACAGTGGGTTGGGGAGTAGGAAGACTGTTGCAGTTTGATTACAGTACCATAGTCTTAGGTGACGGGATCTAAGTGGATAAGGAGTGGTGTATGTTTGCCACATATATCCCAGGATAGCAAGCTAGAGGAGAGTGGTATTGCGTGTGGCTTTGACCTTGATGTCCCTTTTATGGCCGGTAAAGATGGCCATCAGGAAAACTGCTCCAGCACTTTAGCGCAGGCCCAAAGGCTCTTCCTTTTTAATGCTGTGTGATCCACAATCAGGGCTTCCAGAAAGAAGAAAAAAGGCTACAGTTCAGTCTAATGTTTTGCTGGCAGTGGCGGTACCCAGCAGACTGGGCTGTATAGGAAGGAGCTGGTTTAAAAGGCGGTCATGCTGGATGTCCCGCTCCCGGAATCCCACTAGGAATCCTTTATTTAAGAGAAATATACATGAAAAATAGGTGCATATGCAGTACAAAAGGCAGTCAGTAGATGGCAGCAGAGTTCAACCCTTTTCTTTTCCCTTTTCTCCTTCTCCTCTCCTTCATTGTAGTAGTGATGAAATTATTTAGTGCAGTATTATCCCTTCTCCTCTACCCTCCCTCCTCCAACACAGCACAGATTCTTCTCCCCACCCCCAGGACACTACCCCGAGTGTTATACCTGCAGGTTCCTGTACTATAGCTGATCTCACTGCCCTGATCTCCAACATCTCGATATGCCGCAGCACACAGTCCCAAGATGGCGCCGGTCAGTGGAGAGAGACCCTGAATGCCGCAGCCGCATGCCCAGTGCGACATGGTCTCGTCCCGGGGGAGTGGAAGGGGGGAGGATCCGAGGGAGCAAACTGCGTTCCACAGCGGTGAGCAGGTCTGACAGGTCACCCGATGAAGAGCATCTCTCCAATGATTTGAGTTTAATGTTTTGATTTTTTCACAAGCTTCACAGCCTGCTCCCGAATCGGACGGTGAGGAGGCGGCTGGAATGGAAGTAGACCTCCTCATCAACAAGGTCCGAGAGCGGGAGCCGCTGTGGAACATGGCGGATCGCGGCCATGCTGACAGTGTCATCACCCGTCGGCTCTGGGAGGAAGTTTGTGCCGCAGTTGTGGACTACTGGGAGGGCCTCGGACCTTGGGCCCGGGATCAAGCGAGTAAGTATTCACAGTTCAGTAATTTATGTTGCAGGATGTAATGTGTTGTATACTAACCAATTTGTGCTTTCGTTTTACAGGTGAAAGGGTTGTCAAGCGGTGGCGGTCACTCAAGGATCGCTTCAAGAGGGATTTCAACAAGGAGATGCAGGTCCCGTGTGGATCGGGAGGACGCAGGAGCAAATACAAGTACGCAAGAGCCCTGTCGTTCCTCCGATCGACGATGGTGACCAGAAGGTAAATATTCCCCACACCATTTATTAAGTCAAAATGTTTCCATATCTAACCTTATTTTTGGGTTTCAGCCAGGGCATTGCAATATCTATATATTAATTATTTCTTTTTTTTTCTTTGACAGCACTGTCTGCAGCACTCAGGGACCTGCTGCTAAGTTGGACCCTTCTGGAGCGATCCCACAGGAGTCCGCCACTGGGGACCACGTTGAGAGACCCGACCCCTCTCCACCTTCTCTCATGTCTGGTCCCTCGGCCCCATCACCAGCGCTGGAGCATCCTGGCAGACTTCGTCACATGAAGCTGCTGGTGACGAGGTAGCTTTCCCTTTACCCCACCCCTCTGACACTGCTGCCACCTCTAGAACACCTTTGGGTTCTGGACGGCAGCGCCAGAGAGGTCAGGAAAGGAGCTATGCGCCCGAGTTCTTGTATCTGAATGCAGCCTTCCAGAACTCGATCAAGCTTTTGGCCGAGCAAATGACTGCTGGTTTCAACCTGCTGAACAACAGCATCCTTGAAATCAGCAGTCGTCTGGATAGGATGCATTCAGATGCAAGCAAGTCGCCGAATCATTGCTTTTTTCAGTCAGTACTCGAGCGCATGAAAAAAGCTAACTGCTGACCAGGTTTCTCTAGCGCAGGTCACCGCCCAAGCCCCTCCACCTGCCCCGGTAGTTTCTCCCACACCTACCCCCCTTCAGCCACTGTCCCTCCTCCTCCCACTCATTCGCCGTTCTAGCTTTTCCCGTATCAGCTTTCCGTGTACCTTACTTCCCCGTACCTTCCTTCATCATTATCTTTACTGTACCCGATTCCATCAACACCTTCACCGTACCTGGTCCCGCAAACGCCTGTACCTCCACTCCCTGCCCAACCTGTACCCCCCGCCCAACCTCATGTTTACACCACCCCTTCCACTTCTGATCCCCACCAACCCGGTCTCCAATCCCCCACTATCAACGTGGTCCGCCCTGTCAGCCCCTCTGGTAATATCTCCACCCCACACTATACACAGTTGTTTTCAAATAATTTTATTGTTTTTTTTAGAAATAAACAGGGTAGGGAAAGGAAGGAAGGAAGGGAGGGAAGGGTGTGGGGAATAAACAACCTTGTACAGGTACGGAAAAAAATTTAAAAACTAGAGAACCCACAAATAGGCATAGAATAACATATATCGAATAACAACATAAAAGAAAAAAAAAATCGACAATCCTTATTATGGGGTAACATTCTTGGAAGGAGATACAGCAACCCAGTACTAAAGTGCCCAGGTTTAAACTTCAAAATATAGTGCCTCTTGTTAAGTCTATTTAATATGAAATTTGTTGTTCCAGGTCTTCCATTTTTTTGAGTATTTGTGAATGTGATTGTTGTTAATCGCAAATCTGCGTTCTAAATCGCTGTGTTGGCCTATCTTGTCAAGTATGTCTGAAAACTTGGGAATCTCTGCTTTCTTCCACCATTGTGCTAACATGGTCTTGGTCACTAAGAGGATGTGTATGATAATGTGTCTTACCGAATCATCAAATTGTTCCATGTCTAATGAAAGAAGTGCTCTTTCGGGTGTAATTGTGAAGTCCTTAGCAATGAGGTTAATGTGCTGTGTGACTTGAGGCCAGAGGTTTTTGATTTTTGAACAACCCCAGAAAATATGGTAGAGGTTCCCTTGGTGTCCACAATCTCTCCAGCACAAGGAAGATAGCTCTGTGTTAAAATGCGATAACCTCGTCGGGGTATAGTACCACCTATTTAACAATTTGAAATAACTCTCATGAAGACCCATTGATATGTTGGAATTGTAAGTGTTTTTGATGGCATCGTTCCAGTGTCCCCACCTTACCTGGATGGTGGGGTACCACACCTCAGGAGGAGGTGCAGTATCTCTGTGGCGACTAAGCCCGCAGGGGCACCACATACCCCCCCCCATTAAACACAGCATGTCCGCAGGCTGCAAGTGAACAAAGTTAGACAAAACAAAGGAACATACAAAAAATTTTGGTATGCTGATAAACAATTCTTATCTAAACTTCCCAATGTGGGAGGGACTCACTCTTGAATGTTGCAAACAACTTAACTAACTATGATTTATTGATCAGATTTTCACTTCTTAACCATAAGTGACAACCGCTGGTACCTGGTTCGTTACCTGAATATTCTTTATTTCAATTTTCATCTCTTTACTCCTAATCAGATACCTAGTCATTACTATCAGTTTAAACTTTATATAAAAGCTATTCTATAACTATTAATACTCTCATAACTCTTCACATTAAAACATCACAATTCTTGTAAGTGCTGGGCACCGCTCCCAGCCGGGATTTCTTGCAGTGTCCTTAGGTGGGAGCAATGCTCCAGGTTGAGGTAGTCTTTATTCTTAGAAAGCCTATGTAAAACCAAGAAAGGGCACCTAAAGAGGCGCAACTATATACAAGAAAGTTTGTGATACACTCCAAGTTCATGATCACGGCAGTTCTATTTTTCATAATAAATGCTGCCAATGCAACTAGGCAAACTTGAAGAAAAAGAAAAACATGATAATGAACAATGGGGCACAACGGTGCCAATACCCTCCTGGGTAACAGTTAGTTATTTTAGGCATGTTCTTTAATGTTGGTTCCCTCCTGGGGTGATGGAAGCTGGTTTCTTGAGCTGCTTCCAGGGGAGAACTTGAGGACATCCTCTTCTTGCTGGTTATCCACAAATTGCATATATTCTTTTTCCCAAGGAGTGAGATTGGTCTCTGCCAGTGTAGATGGAGTGGCAGCTGATGCAACTGTTGCCTGTGATTCTGTCACGGTCACGTGTGACTGGACGCAGCGAGTACCGCAAGGCGAACCCATATGACACACGTGACCCTGGATACACCGCCTCCAGTTGGGCGAATTTAAATAATACGACGTGCAGCTGGATACACCACCTCCAACTGGCAAATTTAGGTATTTCACGTACACATACAGTAGTCTGGAAACCCCGCCTCCAGTAAGGTGAATTTAAATAATAAAGGGGGAACCTGGGTAACATTAACAATGGTGGGCCCTGCAATAGGGAATAGGGAAGTGGAGACCTCCTGTACTCCCCTGAGCCAGTGTCCCTGCACTCCCAACGTTCCCTATGCCGGTTCCGCACCGGGCGACGCACAGGAACCTAAAAACCCTAGCTCGCCCTGAACCTAAACCCTGACTAGGGAATTGGTTGGTGCGGAAACTAATCCCACCACTGCACTAAACACACATTAGGGAAAATGACAATACAGGGGAAACACCACTTAGCTTTGCTCTGTTGCGTACGCTCCTAGCAACAGAGCCCACCACCTGTGTGCATCTTCTCCTCCACCCGGATCCATCACCATAACTGGATCCTTCACCATAGTTCCAGCCTTGGAGCAGAGTCCACCACCAATTGCAGAAGTCCAGTATCAGAGTCCGAAAGATGAGTTCAGCTCCTGCCCAAAAAGTCAAGCATGCTTGAGTCCAGCTCTCAGCAACCAAGTCCCGCATGCTGAGTGCAACTCTCTCCATAGTTGTCACTCCACCAAGCCATGCAAGCACTTCCTGCCGGCACCATAAACTGTGACTCCACCACGCCATGCCAGCCCTTCTTGCAGACCACATAGCTGCCATTCGTCCCCTCTGGCTGGGCTGCACAGGACTCATGTTCAGCTCCTTCCTCACCCAGGCTTGCTTCCCAAATGACGACACAATATCACCAACAGTGATTGAACACCCCTGGCTCTCTTTTATAGAGCCTCACACCTGAATTATAATTATGTGCACTAAACCAAAGAAACTAAAGTGCACTACCACTCACCACCACCAGGGCAACTTAGAATGAACGACACCACGTGTAATAATACTAATGGCCACCAGGGGCAATCACATCACTTTGGCACCTAGCCAAAGGAAAAAAAGTTCACTTATCCATTTAAACTATCAGATCCACTCTGGATCATGACAGTACCCCCTCTTTAATGAGGGGCCTCTGCACCCTCAAGACCACTCCTCATTAGGGAAACATCTACAGCGGGGATGCCCAGATCCTGAGTTTACCCCACCACTACCTAACACTTCAGGTTAATGACAAACGCACCGCTGGTATTGGCAATAATGTTCGTTTTGGAGGAACCACTCATCTCCACAGTGCCGACCTGGGGAACGAGGTTATGTATGTGAAAGTTTAGTATGCACTGGTAACACTTTGCAACACACTTCCACTAATGTTTTTTTTTTGGTGGCCACCCATACACGCTCGTTCATACACAGGTCCGGACCTGAACGTTTATTGCACACATTCGTTTGTCATATATTTGGTGAACTCATTCTTGGATCGACAACAGAGGCATCCCCCCGCTTCACCACACTCACCCCCCCGCTATTCACCAAGGGACACCACCCTCCAACCTTTTCACCATGAGGTCTGCGCCTCCCAGGGTTGGTTAATGGCGAGGTTTGAGATTTGTCCCCACTCCCCCACAGCGCACCTGCTGCTCACACCTGGAGGTGAAGGGACCGGGATATGGAGGAAATATACACTCGCTGGTCGCCTTCCTCCACACGACCAGGAGGGGGCGGCTTCTTCGGTGGTATAGAAGATTTGGCGTCAGCCCCGTGGACTATAACACCAGTCTGCTCACTACAGGGACGTACCCCTTCACCTCGGGGAACCCCAGACAGCACCATGGGGATCACCAACTCCACCCACCTGTCTGGTTACGTCCGCCTGTATGAATAAGTCCCGCTCCCCAGCAGCGACTCTAGGGGGCTTTTACCAAAGCCGCAAGGACATGGAGGAAAAATACACTCGCTAGTCGCCTTCCTCCACACGACCAGGAGGGGGCGGCTTCTTCGGTGGTATTGAAGATTTGGCGTGAGCCCCACGGACTATCACCAGTCTGCTCACTACAGGGACGTACCCCTTCACCTCGGGGAACCCCAGACAGCACCATGGGGATCACAAACTCCACCCACCTGTCTGGTTACGTCTGCCTGTATGAACAAGTCCCGCTCCCCAGCAGCGACTATAGGGGGCTTTTACCAAAGCCGCAGGGACATGGAGGAAAAATACACTCGCTGGTCGCCATCCTCCACACGACCAGGAGGGGGCGGCTTCATCGGTGGTATTGAAGATTTGGCGTGAGCCCCGTGGACTATCACCAGTCTGCTCACTACAGAGACGTACCCCTTCACCTCAGAGAACCCCAGAGAGCACCATGGGGATCACCAACTCCACCCACCTGTCTGGTTACGTCCACCTGTATGAACAAGTCCCGCTCCCCAGCAGCGACTCAAGGGGGCTTTTGCCAGACCCGCAATTTGCCAAAGCCGCCATTTTGATTTCCTGGTTGCCTGAGCAGAGGCCCCAGACCCTGATAACTGCTGCTGCAACGGCTCTAACACACCTTGCCGCTCCCCACTCACCTCAGTGAGGCCCGGCAGCAATTACTCACAGGTCTCCACATGGCCAATGCTCACCAGAAAAAAAAAATGTAGAGTTGGTGATAACATCACGGTCACGTGTGTCTGGACGCAGCGAGTACCGCAAGGCGAACCCATATGACACACGTGACCCTGGGTACACCGCCTCCAGTTGGGCGAATTTAAATAATGCGACGTGCAGCTGGATACACCACCTCCAAATGGCAAATTTAGGTATTTCACGTATACATACAGTAGTCTGGAAACCCCGCCTCCAGTAAGGCGAATTTAAATAATAAAGGGGGAACCTGGGTAACATTAACAATGGTGGGCCCTGCAATAGGGAATAGGGAAGTGGAGACCTCCTGTACTCCCCTGAGCCAGCGTCCCTGCACTCCTAGCTTTCCCTATGCCGGTTCCGCACCGAGCGATGCACAGGAACCTAAAAACCCTAGCTCGCCCTGAACCTAAACCCTGACTAGGGAATTGGTTGGTGCGGAAACTAATCCCACCACTGCACTAAACACACATTAGGGAAAATGACAATACAGGGGAAACACCACTTAGCTTTGCTCTGTTGTGTACGCTCCTAGCAACAGAGCCCACCACCTGTGTGCATCTTCTCCTCCACCCGGATCCATCACCATAACTGGATCCTTCACCATAGTGCAGCCTTGGAGCAGAGTCCACCACCAATTGCAGAAGTCCAGTAACAGAGTCCGAAAGATGAGTTCAGCTCCTGCCCAAAAAGTCAAGCATGCTTGAGTCCAGCTCTTAGCAACCAAGTCCCACATGCTGAGTGCAACTCTCTCCATAGTCGTCACTCCACCAAGCCATGCAAGCACTTCCTGCCGACACCATAAACTGTGACTCCACCACGCCATGTCAGCCCTTCTTGCAGACCACATAGCTGCCACTCGTCCCCCCTGGCTGGGCTGCGCAGGACTCATGTTCAGCTCCTTCCTCACCCAGGCTTGCTTCCCAAATGACGAACACAATATCACCAACAGTGAGTGAACACACCTGGCTCTCTTTTATAGAGCCTCACACCTGAATTATAATTACGTGCAAAGACACTAAAGTGCACTACCACCCACCACCACCGGGGCAACTTAGAATGAACGACACCACGTGTAATAATTCTAATGGCCACCGGGGGCAATCACATCACTTTGGCACCTAGCCAAAGGAAAAAAAGTTCACTTATCCATTTAAACTGTCAGATCCACGCTGGATCATGACAGATTCTACAGGAGCCACGGTAAGTGCTAATGGCTGTCGCCCTTCATTTCCAGATGATGCGACAGCCAACGGTGTGGCTGCCTGTCGCAACGGGTATGGTTCCATTGGGACGCCGCCGCTTAATGTCGGAACAAGTATAGGACCATTTCTGTCCACAGGCGCAGTCCCTAACACCAGGATCATGGCAGGGGCTATGATCATATCTGGTGTTTCCCGAGGATGTTCTAGCTCCTGTGTGGGTGCCATTTGGTGAACGATGGTAGCGGCAACCTCTGGGGCTGCCTGGTGAGTGAACGGCAGCGGGGTCCTTTCCTGTACAAGATTGGGGCACGCTGGTAGGAGCCTGCGTGGCCACGCCAGGTCCGGGCTGGGACTCAGTCCCTGCCCCACAGTATGCTCCGGGACTCTTATGTACCTCCTCCTAGCAGGCCGCGTCCAGTGGCAGCATCGGCTTGGGGGTGGAGGTGTGCGATGCAGATGGTATCGCAGTGACTGTATGCCCCGCGGGGGCTGCCTAGGGGCAAGTGGTTTTTCTCCATCACGTTCGCCTGATCCCCATCCTCCTTCCATCATGGCGTCCTGGCGTTCTCCCTTCCCGGGCTCCTTTCCCGCCACAGGGCCTCGCTCCTCCTTCTGGGGGCGGCGTCTTTTTCTTACTCCTCCATACCAAGCCAGTATACGAACCCCTCTGGGGGTGGGCCATGTTGCTGTAGCATTGAAGTTAAGGCAGGGGAGGCCCAGGACAGTCCGCGCTGTTTTCTTAGGACCACCCATGTTGTCACGCCCTTCTTCACCGCGCCTGCGGCCATTTTGAGAGTCCATTTTACAGTCGTTATTTTGCACATTCTCAGCAAATTAAATCCAATAAATCTTCGGCACACAGAACCCGGTGGCACCGGGCTTCGTCATCCTGTTTGTGACGCCAAGTTGGGTCGCCCTCCCAGGGCTGGTGGGGTACTCGGTAATGGGCCCGCGGATCTCCACGAGGGGGGTTGTTGTCACGGCAGCTATGACCCGGTCCATGGCCCTGGGCGCCCATTGTAAATAGCGGAAATGTTCATTGAATGATTCGTGACGCCACCTGTGGTGTTCGGCAAGAAAGGTGTTAAGCCAACGCTGCGAACAGATCCTCTGGGACAGATGGTGTAGTGCAGCAATGATCTTGTGGCCCTCCACAGGTAGGGCAGTAGTCCCAGGGCAGTGTAAGTGAAGAAATAGGGGAGAGACGTAGATGGTGCAGTGTCAGGCACAGAGATGTAGCAGTGCTGAGGGTGTTGGCGCAGGAATAAGCGGAGGACACCAGGGCATGTAGTTCCAAAGCTTTACTCACAGTCTGTTGTGCATACAGGTGCCCGCATCCATGCCGTGTCCTCCGGGTCAGGGGCTCAGTCAACCTCCAAACTAGATGAAGCACTCCGTGCCAACACTCCGCCAACATGTGCCTTTTCTGAACGTCTCCCTTTTTGCACCTATAGTGAAGTACTCTCAGTACTGAGTTACACTGGAGTTCCTCCTGTCAGGTGTTCCTATGAACTCTACTTGTACGGCAGACAGCTGTAGCTTGCTTCGGGGATTCCTTGCTACTAAGTCCCGGCTCACTCATGTTGCTGTTGTGCCCCCAAGTCTTGTGTGGGAATCAATTGGTGACAACTTCTACTCCTCCGGTGTCTGCTGCCGGACCATTAGTATCCATACAACCTCGGGGACTGAACCCTGGCCTTGCGCTGTGAACTTGGGAAGGGTTCTGCTCTAACCCTAATCCTCAGTCCTCCTCTTCTCCTTACGTTCCGTTCAAATCTATCTTTCTTATAAAGAGTCAGGCTTTCCATCTATGTCTCTTTTCTGTGCCAGCAGACCCAAGTCACTAAGGTCTGCTGCAGCACTTCCCTCGTCCATCCCTCTCCGGGGATCTTCTCTCTCCTTCTGATCCCGTCAGACTGACTAAATGACTGACTAAATCCTAAACTCTTCCCAATCTTTTGGTTACAGACTAAGCTCCACCCACCTCCCAGCACTCTTCGTGTTCCAAGCTGGGAGCCACCAAAGGGTGCTTTGCTATACTACTATGTTGTGTGGGATGCAGGTGTTGGAGTGTGGTCAGGTGTCCCCACCTTACCTGGATGGTGGGGTACCGCACCTCAGGAGAAGGTGCAGTACCTCTGTGGCGACTGAACCCTCAGGGGCGCCACACTTGCATTTGGCGTCTGCAGTGGCCATCAGCACAATTGAAAAATATTTTTTATAATAAAAAAGTTCTGAGCCAGATGCAGCTGGTTTGACAATCCTTAAATGCTTCCCATCCATTGCACCCAGAGTTCGCAGAGGACTTCCGGGTCAGGGTCCTCCAGACAATAGAGCAGGCTGGAGAGAGCGGTGGAGTTGCTAGGAATGGTTGCTAGGGACGGAGCGCGCGTGCGCCACTGAACTCAGTGTGCACGCGCCCCCGACGGGAAACAGGAACCGGAGCAGGAACCTGAGCGGGCAAGTGCCGGGATGCCGAGGACCGGTAAGTACACCGGGGCTCGGGGGAAGGTGGCGCGACAGTAGGAGGCAGCGGCAGGGAGGCAGGAGCAGGTGGCGACTGCGGCGGCGGCATCGTGACAGAAGGCCTGATTAAAAAATAGGCCCAATTTAAAGGAGCGTGTCTCTTACACTTGGAATGCCCATATACTTAGTGTATGGGCTGGCAAACATTTCCCCTGTTGGGTACACCTCAATCTTTGGCAGAACAAGCATTTGACGCTCAGCCTAAACACCCACCCTTGTTACAAATTCGACACTGGCTGTAGCTGCATGGGACATGTAAACCCTTTTGATCTAGTGGTGGTGGATCATGAGACTTGGAGGAAGGCCTGATTAAAAAATAGGCCCAATTTAAATGAGCGGGTCTCCTACACTTGGAATGCCCATACAGTTAGTGTATGGGCTGGCAAACATTTCCCCTGTGGGGTCCACCTCAAGCTTTGGCAGATCAAGTATTTGACGCACAGCATAACCACTCACCCTTGTTGCAAATTCGACACTGGCTGTAGCTGCATGGAAAACGTAAACCCTTTTGACCTAGTGGCGGTGGATGATGAGACTTGAAGGAAGCTCTGTAAAAAATAGGGCCAATTTCTAGGAACGGGTCTCCTAGACTTGGAATGCCCATACACTTAGCATGATTGAATACATTCACCCTGGTGTTCAAGTGGTGGTGGACGGTGAGGATGAGGAGAAGAAGGAGGAGGACACCAAATAGCAAAAAACACGAAGCGTATATTCATGTTTGGTTGTGAAGAGGTGCATGTGAATACACCTCATAAAAAACACTACATTGGAGTTTATGCTTCACTGTCATCATTTGGTGGTGTCGCGAAGTCAGGCCCAATCCATCCCTTGTTAATTTTTATAAGAGTCAGCCTGTCTGCTTTTTCCTTTTCTCATGCCACAAGAACTAGGGTATATAATTATTTCCCTGTACAATTGCATAGCGCTTTAAGTTATTTCTGCGCATGTGCATAACAGTAGCGATGCGTTCCATTAGGTGGAACGCAAGCAGGTTATTCCAGACATGCTCTGAAGGGTTTTATGTTCATTACTTCCGGTCATGCGCAGTGAGTTTGTAACGCACGCTGAGCCAGGATGGAACGCAGAAGGGGCCTCTTACCGCGGTTCTATGCAGAGATTGGTTAAGTGAGCAGGCGGGTGTATTTTTTCCGTGTCGATCTCAGGGATACTGATTGGGTACTCTGGCACATTGTGTGCACACATGATCTATGGGGGTTATTACTGACCGCTGGTATGCCATTTTTCATCATGGTATCCGGCATCACGAACTGCATCTGTTATCTGCGGTACTAATCATATAGGCCTCCTGATGAACCGTCATACCGGGGAAACGCGTTGAGGCGTCCATATACGATAAGTGACCACTATGTGGCTTTTTGTGTCTATTGCTATTAATGCTCTGACTACTTGATTTTGGACTCGCTACCTGGGCCACTAATATGATATTTATTATACCACTGGTTGGTCATGTTTTAGTGTGTTAATGAATTGCATCTAATATGATCACACTTTTAGATTTCCTGATGTGATCCATGCATGTTTGTAATTTATTCTTTATTTGATTATAGCATTGACAAGCATGATCATTTTTGAGGCTTGAAAATATGCTAAAAGTACAGTATATTTTTTCTTACATGTGTGAAAAATGGAATGTATTTACGAGACTCGTATATTTAATATTTTTTCCTGTAAGTTTACCTGCTAAATCCTTCCTTCCTCTTCCTTCATCTCCTTCCTATCATTTATTGTTTTCCCACCTTTGATTGTAGGGTGAGGTAGGGGAGAGAGGGTCAGTCTACGTTGAGTGGGGGCGCCAAAAAATTGTTTCTTTTAGGGTGCCAATCTCCACAGTAAGGAAGGTGTTAAGATAGTATTGTTGCAGGGTTTTGCAGGACTTTTTGTTCCTAAAATTTACATTGTGGAATTATTTCAATTTCTTTTGTTCACGGGAATAGGTGTTTTTTTTTAAGAATCTTATAATTAAAGAAATATTTTTAAGGGAATACATGTTCACAAAGATTTCATATATATTCCTTAGTTTATCAATGTTTTGGTACAATTACCAAGAGGCCTCTGGTATTTAGGGCAGATCCACCCAGTGGACCCTGCCTGTGCAATGTCCTAACTCAGTTAATGTCTTGCTACTGAGTCACCAGGTCCTGTCCTGTGTTTCACCTTCTCTGGAGGCTTGATTCCTAGCTTTGCCTTGTACCTGTCTGTCTGTCCTCTGGGAGGCAGAATATCCTAGTCTCTGTGTCTTTGTTCCTACCTCACCTTGTACCTTTCCGTCCGCCATCCAGGAGGCAGAATATCCTGGTCTCTGTGCTATTGCTCCTGACCTTGTCCAATACTTGTCCTTGCAGCCTTCCAGGAGGCAGAATATCCTGGTCCCTGTGACTTTGCTCCTGTACCTTGTCTCGTACCATTACCTTGTCTGAACTCAGTCCCACCTCTGTCTCTTGGTCTCCTCGTCTGTGGCTACTTTCCCTGCTGTGTCTATCCTTGTGTCCTCTCGGTCTGCCTGTGCTCTGTACTCTTGCAGCTCTGCTTATGCTCCACACTCTTGCGGCTCTGCCTGCTCCGTACTCTTGCGAGTCTGCTTGTGCTCCGCACACTTGCGGCTCTGCTTGTGCTCCGCACTCTTGCGGCTCTGCCTGAGCTTCGTAATCTTGCGGCTCTGTCTGTGCTCCATGCTCTTGCAACTCTGCCTGTGCTCCGCACTTTTGCGGCTCTACCTGTGCTCTGCACTCTTGCGGCTCTGCCTGTGCTCCGCACTCTTGCGCCTCTGCCTGCTCTGCAGTCTTGCGGCTCTACCTGTGTTCCGTAATCTTGTTGTCCTGCTTTGTTCTGGTTCTGCTGCAGAACCTATGGTTCTCCTCCTGTGTGAACAGGTCCAAACCTGTTCCTTCATACTCCATTTCTTCCTGCCAGTACCAGTACCTGCACCTGCTGTGTGAACAGGTCTCTACCTGTTCCTTCATACACCATTCCTTTGTGTCAGTACCAGTACATACACCCGCTGTGTGTACAGGACCCTACCTATTCCATACACCACTACTTCCTGCCCGTGTCCCTGTGCCTTTCGAGTTGGTCCCTGCCCCTGTGTCTCAGCCGTACTCGCCTGCTCTGTGTCTCAGCCATGCCTGCCTGCCCTGTGTGTCAGCCTTGCCAGCATGCCCTGTGTCTCATCAGTGCCTGCCTGCCCTGTGTCTCAACCATGCTTTCCTGCCCTGTATCTCAGCTTTGCCTGCCTGCCCTGTGTCTTAGCTGTGCCTGCCGGCCCTGTGTCTCAGCCGTGCCTGCCTGCCCTGTGTCTCAGCCATGCCCACTGCCCTGTGTCTCAGCCATGCCCGCCTGCCCTGTGTCTCAGCCGTACCTGCCTGCCTTGTGTCTCTGCCGATCCCGCCTGCCAGTGTCTCATCCGTGCCCGCCTGCCAGTGTCTCAGCTGTGCTTGCCTGCCTACTCATCTGAGTATCAGCCGTGCTCATCTGCCAGTCATCCCTGTCGCTCTCACCAGTCCTAGTGTTTTGTCTCCCCAAGTGGGATCAGCAGCCACAGCCAGACACTACCCTGGAGTGGCACCTGGCACAAGCCTGACCTCACCATCAGAGGCTCCAGTGAAAACCAAGGCAGGTGTCTTAGTCACGCCCCTTCCAGGGTAGTCTTGTTTGTGGCACAGTGGGGCCACAACCCCCTGGCTCACGCCCACCAGTCAGGGCGTGAGCGTGACAGATGTGCTCCTTTCGGACAGGGATGCTGAAGAGGAGGAGGAGGTGCAGGAGCTGTACACAGTGAGGGCAATCCTGATTTACGTAGGGCCCGCAATCCTTGACGTCGGGAGGACGTGTTCCATCCCAAGGTCTGACTGGGTCCCGGCTTCCACTATGTCAACCCAGTGTGCCGTCAGAGAGATGCAACATCCCTGGCCACAAGCACTTGTCCATGTGTCTGTGGTTAGGTGTACTTTCCCAGTAACTGCATCATTGAGGGCACGGGTAGTGTTGTACGACACATGCTTGTGTAATGCCAGAACGGCACAGCAGGAGAAATAGTGGCAGCTGGGGACCGAGTACCTTGGGATGGCTGCCGCCATCAAGTTGCGGAAAGCTTCCATCACCACGAGCCTAAAAGGCAACATTTCGACATCAAGCAGACGAGAAATATGAGAATTGAGTACTGTGGCCTGTGGGGTGTTGGCTGCGTATTTAGGCTGGGTTTACATAGCGTTAAGGGGGTGCGTTTAACGCATCCGTTACATAGCGGCATTAACGCTATGTAAGGGATGCGTTAACGCACCCATAGACTGCTATAGAAGAGCGCATCGCTAACGCATGTCATATTTGGCATGCGTTAGCGATGTGCCGTTATTCTGTGATGGACCCTCGGACGCGGTCTTCAGTGTCCAAGGGTCCCTCACTGCTAGCGCAGTTAGGGGAGTAGCATTAAGGCAGTCCGCCAACACTATGCGTTGAACAGACTGCATTAACGCTAAGTGAACCTGGCCTTATGCTTACGTTCCAATGACTGGGGTATGGACAACTGTTATGATTAGGTAACCTAGGAGAATAGCAGGTAGCTTAGCGGATTGCAGACCCCTAAACTGACGACACAGCTAGAATTAGCCGTGGGACGTACCTACGATGCCCTAGACGCCTCAGCACAGCCAAAGAATTAACTAAGCCTAAAGAGAGAAATGGGAAAGCTAAACTGCCCCAGAGTAGAACCCCAATGGAATAGATAGCCCCCGAACATATATTGCCGGTGAGACAAGATGAGGCACAAAACACAGGCCAAAAATAGAGTAAACAAATGATGGGGCCCAAACTGTCTAGATAGAACAGGACAGAAAAGGATACTGTCTGCAATCATGCAAGAAACCCTAAGAAAAATCCAATCCGTCTGATATACAAAAATACTGAGGCCACACGACCTCTCCCCCCACTAAATCAGAACTCTGGTGTGAACTGGGCGTAAAACAAAGATACTGATATAACAGAGATTAGAGATTCAGAAAAGACTGACACAAGCTGCGGCATATGAAACAGAGTCCAGCACAGGTCCCAACAGGGAACCCGGCTGAACTCACACCAGCAGAGCAAAAATCAGAGAACAGCAAAAATGAATCAAAATGCAAAAAAGATTCAAGCAGACAAATAACTTATCTGAAAGATGCAGGACGGAGCAGGAGGCAAGCAGACTTCCAAAATGCTCAGGAAGCAAACCAAATCACCGGCAACAACTGAGGGAAGGTTGCTCACTTAAATCTCTCCCTTCTGTAACACCTGATCTCCTATCATCATCCTCAGGTGATTGACTTCTGTCAGCCAGACCAGCTCTATTACCAGCAGCAACCACCAGAGGGAGCCCACACTCAGAAGCCAGGTCAAAGGTGTTCACAACAGTACCCCCCTTGAGGAGGGGTCACTGAACCCTCACCCAAGCTACCAGGCCGATCAGGATGGGCCCAGTGAAAGGCATGAACCAATCTCTCGGCATGAATGTCAGAAGCAAACACCCAAGAATTATCCTCCTGACTATAACCTTTCCACTTGACCAAGTACTGGAGTCTCCGTCTAGCCAGACGAGAATCCAATACCTTCTCTACTTCATACCCCAGATTACCCTTAACCAATACAGAATCAAGGGGCGCTGCCATGGGAACTACTGGCTCCACAAACCTTTTCAACAAACATTTATGAAAGACGTTGTGAATCTTGAATGTTCCTGAAAGAGCCAAACGGAAAGAAACGGGATTAAGGATTTCCAAAATCTTATAAGATCCAATGAACCTTGGCTTAAATTTTGGAGAAACAACTTTCATTGGAATATTTTTTGAGGACAACCAAACCATGTCACCCACTTTAAACCGGGGACCAATAGTCCTATGCCGGTTGGCAAACCGTTGGGCCTTCTCCTGAGAGTGAGACAACTTATCCACTACTTGATCCCAAATCTGCTGCATTCACTCTAACAAAGAATCAACACCTGGATAGGCCGAAGCCTCCACCCGCCCTGAAGAAAACCGAGGATGAAACCAAAGGTTGCAGAAAAAAGGAGACATCAAAGTGGCAGAACTAGCCCTATTATTAAGAGCAAATTCAGCCAAGGGCAGAAAAGAGACCCAGTCATCTTGACCAGCAGACACAAAACATCTCAAATAGGTTTCCAAAGTCTGGTTTGCTCTCTTAGTCTGCCCATTGGTCTGAGGGTGAAACGCAGAGGAGAAGGACAGCTGAATTCCCAGTTTAGAACAAAAAGCTCTCTAAAATCTGGAAACAAACTGGACTCCTCTGTCAGACACAATGTTCTCCAGAATACCGTGTAAGCGAACCACCTGCTGTAAAACCAAGGGCACCAACTCAGAAGAGGATGACAACTTCGGCAGTGGTACAAGATGGACCATCTTGGAAAATCTATCACAGATCACCCAAATAACAGTCATTCTCTGTGACAGGGAGGTCGGAAACAAAATCCATTGAAATATGGGTCCATGGCCTCCTGGGCACCGGCAGTGGCACTAACAATCCACTAGAACGAGAACAGGGTTTGGACCGAGAACAAGTCCCACAGGACTGCACAAAATTCCTGACATCATAAGACAAAGCAGGCCACCAAAAAGACCGACTCACCAAATCCCTGGTACCAAAAATACAAAGATGCACAGCTAACGCGGAGCAATTTCAAACATTTCTCTTCTCCTCCTCTGGTCGGGGACATACAATTTCCCCATAGGGCATCGTTCAGGTTTGTCCTCCTGAAATTCCTCCAGGACAAGCCTCAAATCGGGTGAAATAGCGGAAAGAACCACACCCTCATTTAGAATGGTAGTAGGCTCAGTTACATCAAGAGAATCTGCAAAGAAACTCCTAGAGAGGGCATCCGCCTTAATATTCTTAGTGCCAGGAAGAAAGGAGACCACAAAATTAAAACGTGTGAAAAACAAGGCCCACCTAGCCTGTCTAGGATTCAGTCGCTTGGCTGATTCGAGATGGATCAAGCTCTTGGGGTCGGTGAGGACCACAACTTGATGTCTGGTCCCCTCCAACCAATGTCTCCACTCTTCAAATGCCCACTTCATAGCCAATAATTCTCGATTCCCCACATCATAATTACGTTCAGATGGGGAAAATTTTCGAGAAAAGAAGGCACAAGGATTCATCTTAGAGGTTACCGGATCTCTTTGAGACAAAACAGCTCCTGCACCAATCTGAGAAGCATCTATCTCCACTTGAAATGGGAGAGAGACATCAGGTTGCCATAGAACAGGAGCAGAAGTGAATCTCCTTTTAAGCTCCTGAAACGCCGAGACTGCTTCTGGAGAACAATTCAACACATCAGCGCCCTTTTTGGTCAAATCCATCAGTGGTTTAATAATACCAGAAAAATTACTTATGTATTTACGGTAGAAATTAGCAAAACCCAAAAATTTCTGGAGAGCCTTCAGGGAAGTGGGCTGAACCCAATCATAAATGGCCTGGACCTTGAGCGGGTCCATTTCAATAGCGGACGGGGACAAAATGAATCCCAAAAACGAAATTTTTTGCACGCCAAAGAGACATTTCGATCCCTTAACATACAGAGCATTTTTTCTCAAAATTCAGAATACAGTTCGAACACGTTCCACATGAGAATCCCAATCATTGGAAAAAATCAAAATATCGTCCAAATAAGCGATCAAAACTTGTCCTCAAAATCCCGGAAAATATCGTTCATGAAAGATTGGAAGATGGAAGGGGCATTAGTGAGCCCAAAAGGCATCACTAGGTACTCAAAATGCCCCTCAGGAGTATTAAACGATGTCTTCCATTCATCACCCTGCTTGATGCGAATAAGATTATATGCCCCCCTAAGTTCAAGCTTGGTAAACCAACTAGCACCTTTCACTCTAGAGAATAAATCGGAAATCAGGGGTAACGGATATGATATTTAACCGTGATTTTATTAAGGAGACGATAGTCAATACATGGCCTCAATGAACCATCTTTTTTTGCTACAAAGAAAAAGCCGGCACCTAAAGGTGAAGAGGACGGTCATAACCTTTCTCCAATGACTCTTTAATATAAGATCGCATAGTATCATGTTCAGGTACAGATAAGTTGAAGAGCCGACCCTTGGGAAATTTACAACCGGGCACTAACTCGATAGCGCAATCATAACTCCTATGAGGAGGCAAGGAGGCAGACTTACTCTTACTAAATAAATCAGAGAATTCAGCCAAATAGTCAGGGACATCATGAGTCTGGGGAGAGGTTGAAAAAACAGGAGTGTCACTAAGATCACATTGACAACCCCAACTAACCACAGACACAGATTTCCAATCCACAACAGGATTATAGGTCTGCAACCAAGGAAAACCCAGTACAATAATGTCATGTAAATTATGAAATACCAAAAATTTTCGATTCTCTTGGTGGTCCGGGGCTACCCGCATTATCACCTGGGTCAAAAACTGGGGTTTAGTCTCAGCCAAAGGGGTAGCATCAATACCCCTCAAAGGAATGAGTCCGCAGGGGTACCATGGGAAAACCACAACGTTTGGCAAAGTCAAAATCCATCAGGTAAAAGCCTTAGCAGAAAATGAAGATAAGGGGCAGATCAAGGAAAACGACAAAAGGAATTTAGGCTGTATATTGCCCAAAACAAATGAGTGAGCAAAACGTTTTTCTCCCTTAGGGCAGACGGAAATAGTATGAGAGGCGTCCCCACAAAAGAAGCACAACTTATTACGCCTTCTAAATTCTTGTCGTTGAGGGCTAGACAAAACCCTATCACACTGCATAGGCTCAGAAGTTTGTTTGAAAGGCAACACCGCCTCTCACATAGTCATACGTTTATGTAAACATCTGTCAGTTTGAATGGCTAATGACATAGAGTCGTTGAGACCAGAGGGGACAGGAAATGCCACCATAACATCTTTTATGGTTTCTGCCAGACCCTTCTGAAATAGAGCTGCTAGGGCATCATCATTCCATTTAGTAAGGACCACCCACTTTCAGAATTTCTGACAATACAACTCTGCCAATTCCTGACCCTGGTTCAATGTCAATAAGGTTTTCTGAGCTTGATCAATAACATTAGGCTCATCATACAACAACACCAGAGTGTTGTGAGTTCATTTTCCCCTTCACCACTGAGGCCCGATGAACTCCCTCTTCTGGTAAAGAAAGGTAGTGAGCCTGATCATCAAGCACCTGAGCCTAATGATGATGACTGGCTGAGTGGAGTTACTGACTGGATATAAGGCCGCCGACGCCCTTCTGCCCTGCGGGTGATTTCTCTGAGGGATTCTTGGAGACCAGTCTGAATTCCTGCTCTTCTAAAGCTAAGTTTTTTGCGCTGCTTTTTGCATTTGTGCTTTGACTTTGTTTTGCTTTGTTTTTCTGGATTTCTGCCACTCCCTGCTGGGGTGAGCTGAATTCCTTTAGCTCTGTCTTCAGAAAATACCTGAGTGCTGATATAGTTTTTGAAGCCTAGCTGCTTCAGGGTCTTTTTCCATATCAGCCTGTTGGCTTATGTCTTTGATAGGGTTTTGGCAGATTGCAGACAGCAACCTTCCTTTCCTGTCCTGTTTAGTTAGCTTGGGCCCCATCGTTTGCTCAGCCTATCTTTCTATCTGTGTGAGTGTTTTTTCATCTTGCTTCACCGTCATTATATGTTGGGGGCTGCCTTTTACTTTGGGGTCTGCTCTGGGGCAGTTTAGATTTCCTTTTCTGCCTTTAGGCTATTTAGCTCTCCGGCTGTGATCGAGGGGTCTAGGGCACCGTAGGAACCCCCCACGGCTACTGCTAGTTGTGTTGATAGGTTCAGGGGTCTGCAATCTGATAGTTGCCAACTTCTCTGGCTTTCTGGACTTAGCTTCTATTTTTGTGTCTGCCTCCTACGGTGACTCTTTCATAACAGAATCACCCGCCATACCGCAGTTCCTAGGGTACTCAATAGCAGGAAAGAATTGTAAAAAAAAAAAAAAAGTGGGTATATTTTTTCCTCTATATCTCTGAGGCCGTAGGGGGGATTTTTTTTTCTCTCAATGGAGATAAAGCAATTGTCTGATCGTGTGGAGCAGCTCGCTGTGGAAGTGCGGGGAATTTCCGCCTACCTTGCTCATTCACATGCTGCTGAACCAAAGATTCCTACACCTGATGTATTTTTTGGGGATCGGTCTAAATTTTTGAATTTCAAAAATAATTGTAAATTAATTTTTGCCTTGAAGCCTAACTCGTCAGGGAGCTCCGCGCAGCAGGTTAAAATTGTCATCTCTTTGCTGCGTGGCGATCCCCAGGATTGGGCATTTTCTTTGAAACCAGATGATCCTATTCTGACTAATGTAAACGCATTTTTTCAAGCCTTGGGGTTGTTGTATGATGAACCTAATGCTATTGATCAGGCTGAAAAGACCCTGCTGGCATTGAACCAGGGTCGAGATTCTGCAGAATTATACTGTCAAAAATTCCGAAAGTGGGCGGTACTTACTACCTGGAATGATAATGCCTTGGCTGCTCTCTTTCGGAAGGGTTTGTCAGAAGCCGTAAAAGATACTATGGTGGGATTTCCTGTTCCCTCTGGTCTGGATGATTCTATGTCATTAGCCATTCAGGTTGATCGGCGTTTGTGTGAACGCAGGATTGCACGAGAGGGGTTGCCACCAGTTGAACAGGTGTCTGAACCTATGCAATGTGATAGAGTTTTGTCCAGAGAGCAGCGTCAGGAGTTCAGAAGGCGTAATAAGTTGTGTTTTTTCTGTGGAGATGCCTCGCATATTATTTCTGTCTGTCCTAAACGAGAGAAACGCTTTGCACACACGTTTTCTGTTGGTGGTGTTCAACCTAAGTTTCTTCTGGCTATTACTTTGATCTGCTCCCTGTCCACATTTTCCGCCAAGGCTTTTGTGGATTCGGGAGCAGCCCTAAACCTAATGGACTTGGATTTTGCTAAACGTTGTGGATTTCCGATGACACCTCTGCAGGCGCCTATCCCTTTGAGGGGGATTGATGCTACTCCTTTGGCGAAAAATAAACCTCAGTTTTGGACCCAGGTGGTAATGCGGGTCGCCCCAGACCATCAAGAAAATTGCAGATTTTTGGTGTTGCATAATCTGCATGATACCATTGTTCTGGGGTTTCCCTGGTTACAAATTCATAATCCAGTTTTGGATTGGAAATCTGTGTCTGTGGTGAGTTGGGGTTGCCGGTGTGCCTTTAGTGAGGCTCCGGTGTTTTCCACCTCTCCTCAGTCGCATGATGTTCCTGACTATTTGGCGGACTTTTATGATGTATTTAGTGAGAATGAGTCTGCGTCTCTGCCTCCTCATAGGAGTTATGACTGTGCAATTGAACTGAGCCCGGGGTGTAAATTTCCCAAGGGTCGGCTCTTCAATTTATCTGTACCCGAGCACGAGGCTATGCGATCCTATATTAAGGAGGCGTTGGAGAAGGGTCATATTAGACCATCCTCGTCACCCTTAGGTGCCGGGTATTTTTTTGTAGCCAAAAAGGATGGATCATTAAGACCTTGTATTGATTATTGTGCCCTCAACAAAATTACTGTTAAATATCAGTATCCGTTACCCCTGATTTCGGATCTATTCTCTAGAGTTAAAGGTGCTTGCTGGTTTACCAAGCTTGACCTCAGGGGGGCATATAATCTTATTCGCATTAAGCATGGGGATGAATGGAAGACGGCGTTTAATACTCCGGAGGGACATTTTGAGTACCTGGTGATGCCTTTTGGGCTCACTAATGCCCCTTCTGTCTTCCAGTGCTTCATGAACGATATTTTCCGAGATTTTGTCGATAAATTTTTGATTATCTATCAGGATGATATTTTGATCTTCTCCAAGGATTGGGATTCTCATGTGGAACATATTCGGACGGTGTTCCGGATCTTGAGGGAGAACTCCCTGTATGTCAAAGGATCTAAATGCCTTTTTGGAGTACAGAGGATTTCTTTTTTGGGATTTATTTTGTCTCCGTCAACTATTGAAATGGACCCGGCCAAGGTACAGGCCATTTACGATTGGGTTCAGCCCACTTCTTTGAAGGCCCTCCAGAAGTTTTTGGGTTTTGCTAATTTTTATCGGAAATTTATAGCAAAATTTTCTAGTATTGCCAAGCCATTGACTGATTTGACTAAGAAGGGTGCTGATGTGTTAAATTGGTCTCCGGAGGCTGTTTCTTCCTTTCAGGAGCTGAAGCGAAGATTCACCTCCGCCCCGGCTTTTCGGCAACCTGATGTCTCACTTCCGTTCCAGGTAGAGGTGGATGCTTCTGAGATTGGTGCAGGAGCTGTTTTGACCCAAAAGGATCCTGTAACATCTAAAATGAATCCCTGTGCTTTCTTTTCCCGAAAGTTCTCTCCATCTGAACGTAACTATGATGTGGGGAATCGGGAACTGTTGGCCATGAAATGGGCATTTGAGGAGTGGAGACATTGGTTGGAGGGAGCTAAACATCAAGTTGTGGTTCTCACTGACCACAAGAATTTGATTTACCTCGAGTCGGCTAAGCGCTTGAACCCCAGACAGGCTAGGTGGGCCTTGTTTTTTACACGTTTTGATTTTGTGGTTTCTTTTCTTCCTGGAACTAAGAATGTCAAGGCAGACACCCTCTCTAGGAGCTTCTTTGCTGATTCTCCTGTGGTGACCAAGCCTGCTACAATCTTAGGCGAAGGGGTAGTTCTTTCTGCCGTCTCGCCCGATTTGAGACGTGCTCTGGAAGAGTTCCAGGAGGACAAACCTGAGCGTTGTCCCAGTGGAAAGTTGTATGTTCCTGACCAGTGGAAGAAGAGAGTGATGTCTGAAGTTCATTGCTCTGCTTTGGCTGGTCATCCAGGTATTTTTGGCACTAGAGATCTGGTGAGTCGGTCTTTTTGGTGGCCCTCCTTGTCTCGTGATGTCAGGAATTTTGTGCAGTCCTGTGGGACTTGCTCCCGGTCTAAATCGTGTTCTCGCTCTAGTGGGTTGTTGATGCCTTTGCCTGTCCCCAAGAGGCCATGGACCCATATTTCATAGAATCATAGAATCATACAATCGTAGAGTTGGAAGGGACCTCCTGGGCCATCTGGTCCAACCCCCTGCTCAAAGCAGGATTCGCTAAATCATCCCAGTCAGATGTCTGTCCAGCCTCTGTTTGAATACTTCCATTGAAGGAGAACTCACCACTTCTCGTGGCAGCTTGTTCCACTCATTGATCACTCTAACTGTCAAAAAGTTTTGTTTAATATCTAATCTGTGTCTCCTCCCATTCAGTTTCATCCCATTGCTTCTAGTCTTTCCTTGTGCAAATGAGAATAAAGTTGATCCTTCTGCAATGTGACAGCCCTTTAGATATTTGTAGACAGCTATTAAGTCTCCTCTCAGTCTTCGCTTTTGCAAACTAAACAATCCCAAATCCTGCAACCTTTCCTCATAAGACAGGGTTTGCAGACCGGTCACCATTCTGGTTGCTCTTTTCTGAACTTGCTCCAGTTTGTTGATGTCTTTTTTAAAATGTGGTGCCCAAAACTGGACACAATATTCCAGATGAGGTCTGACCAAAGAGGAGTAGAGGGAAATAATGACTTCACGTGATCTAGACTGTATGCTTCTGTTAATACATCCTAGAATTGCATTTGCCTTTTTTGCTGCTGCATCACACTGTTGACTCATATTCAGTCTGTGATCTATTATTATACCCAAATCTTTTTCACATGTGCTGTTGCTTAGGCCTATTCCTCCCATTCTGTATATGCTTTTTTCATTTTTATTGCCCAGATGTAGTACTTTGCATTTTTCCCTGTTAAAAACCATTCTGTTAGTTGCTGCCCACTGCTCCAGTTTATTTATATCTTTTTGAATCTTCTCTCTCTCTTCTCTAGTATTAGCTATCCCTCCTAGCTTTGTGTCATCAGCAAATTTAATCAGTTTACCCTCAATTCCTTCATCTAAATCATTGATAAAGATGTTGAACAATACAGGGCCCAGGACAGAGCCCTGTGGTACCCCACTTGAGACATTCTTCCGACTGGATGTGCAGCCATTTACGACCACTCTTTGGGTCCGATCACTAAGCCAGTTATGAATCCACCTAACAGTTGCCTTGTCCATTCCATACTTAGTCATTTTTTCAATAAGGATTGTATGAGATACTTTGTCAAATGCTTTGCTGAAGTCAAGATATACTATATCTACAGCATTTCCTTGATCCACCCAATCAGTGATTCCGTCATAGAAGGAAATTAAGTTAGTCTGACATGACTTATTAGTTACAAACCCATGCTGACTCTGTTTAATCACTTCATTCTTATCCAGGTACTGACATACATGTTGTTTAATAATTTGTTCAAAGATCTTTCCTGGTATAGAAGTCAGACTCACCGGCCTATAGTTGCCTGGGTCCACCTTCTTCCCCTTTTTGAAGATAGGAACAACATTTGCTCTTCTCCAGTCTTCTGGGACTTCTCCTGTTCTCCAAGAATTTTCAAAGATTATGGAAAGGGGTTCAAAAATTTCTTCTGCTATCTCCTCCAGTACTCTGGGGTGTAATTCATCTGGACCTGGAGACTTGAATTCATTTAGGTTAGCTAAGTGTTTCCTCACTATCTTTCTGTTTATAGATATCCTGGATTCTTCTATTCCCTTAATAGGACAGTGAAGAACAGTTGATGTTACATTTCCTTTCTGAGAGAAAACAGATGCAAAATAGGAATTTAAAAGTTCGGCCTTCTCAACATCCTGTCTTACCATTTCATCATTTTCATCCTGTAAAAATCCTATAGCATCTTTGACTTTTCTTTTACTTTTGACATATCCCCAAAATCCTTTATTATTGCTTTTGACATCTCTTGCAAGCCTCAATTCATTGTCTGCTTTAGCTAATCTGATTTGTGCCCTGCAGGTTCTGCAGACAGCATTATATTCTTCTTTAGATATGCCTCCCTATTTCCATTTTATAAACATTTTTTTCTTCCTTTTTAGCATGTGCTTAAGTTCTGTGTTCATCCATCCTGGCTTCCTTAAATGCTTCCTATTCTTCCCTCTTTTCGGAATTGTTAACAATTGTGCTTTGAGAATTTCATTTTTCAAGATTTCCCATCCTTCCTGGACATTTTTGTCTTTAAGGATATCCAGCCATTGGATCCCTCCAATTCTCTTTCTGAATCCCTTAAAATCTGCCTTTCTGAAATCTAACCTTGACGTCTGAGTCTTCACAGATCTTCCTCCTCTAGTTATCCAAAATTCTAAAATAGCATGGTCGCTACCTCCTAGGGTCCCAGCCACTTTTACCTCCTCAACCATTTCCTCCTTGTTTATAAGGATTAGATCCAAGGTAGCAGTTCCCCTTGTTTTCTCCCCTACCTTTTGGAAGATAAAGTTGTCAGCAAGAGAGGATAAGAATTTCCTTGACCTGTTAGTTTTGCCTGAGAGAATGGATTCAATGGATTTCATCTCTGATATGCCTGTCTCTCAAAGAATGACTGTTATTTGGCTGATTTGTGATAGGTTCTCTAAGATGGTTCATCTTGTACCACTCCCTAAGTTGCCGTCTTCCTCTGAGTTGGTGCCCCTGTTTTTGCAACAGGTGGTTCGCTTGCACGGGATTCCTGAGAACATTGTATCTGACAGAGGAGTTCAGTTTGTGTCTAGATTTTGGAGGACTTTCTGTTCCAAGCTGGGAAGTCAGTTGTCCTTCTCCTCTGCTTTTCACCCTCAGACCAATGGGCAGACAGAGAGAACAAACCAGACCTTGGAGTCGTATTTGAGATGTTTTATTTCCGCTGATCAGGATGATTGGGTTTCATTTTTGCCCTTGGCCGAATTTGCTTTAAATAATAGAGCTAGTTCTGCCACTTTGATGTCACCTTTTTTTTGTAACTTTGGGTTTCATCCTCGATTTTCTTCAGGGCAGGTGGAGCCTTCTGCCTGCCCAGGTGTTGACACTGTGGTGGAGAGAATGCACCAGATCTGGGACCAAGTGGTGGATAAGTTATCTCTCTCCCAGGAAAAGGCCCAGCGGTTTTCCAACCGACATAGGACCATTGGTCCCCAGTTTAAGGTTGGTGATATGGTGTGGTTATCATCAAAAAATATTGCTATGAAGGTGGCTTCTCCTAAGTTTAAACCTAGATTTATTGGACCTTACAAGATTTTGGAGATTATTAATCCGGTCTCTTTTCGTTTGGCTCTTCCTGTCACATTTAAAATCCATAATGTGTTCCATAAGTCTTTGTTGAAGAGGTTTGTTGAACCTGTTGTTCCGGTGGTGGCACCTCCAGACCCTGTATTGGTTGAAGGTAACATGGAATATGAGGTAGAGAAAATACTGGATTCCAGTCTGGCTAGACGGAGACTCCAGTATTTGGTTAAGTGGAAGGGTTATGGTCAGGAGGATAATTCCTGGGTCTCTGCCTCTGATATTCATGCCAAAAGATTGGTGCGTGCCTTTCATCGGGCTCACCCTGATCGCCCTGGTGGCGTGGTTGAGGGTTCGGTAACCCCTCCTCAAGGGGGAGGTACTGTTGTGAGTTCATTTTCCCCTTCACCACTGAGGCCCGATGAACTCCCTCTTCTGGTAAAGAAAGGTAGTGAGCCTGATCATCAAGCAACTGAGCCTAATGATGATGACTGGCTGAGTGGAGTTACTGACAGGATATAAGGCCGCTGACGCCCTTCTGCCCTGCGGGTGATTTCTCTGAGGGATTCTTGGAGACCAGTCTGAATTCCTGCTCTTCTAAAGCTAAGTTTTTTGCGCTGCTTTTTGCATTTGTGCTTTGACTTTGTTTTGCTTTGTTTTTCTGGATTTCTGCAGGGATTTGTGCTTTGACTTTGTTTTGCTTTGTTTTTCTGGATTTCTGCCATTCCCTGCTGGGGTGAGCTGAATTCCTTTAGCTCTGTCTTCAGAAAATACCTGAGTGCTGATATAGTTTTTGAAGCCTAGCTGCTTCAGGGTCTTTTTCCATATCAGCCTGTTGGCTTATGTCTTTGATAGGGTTTTGGCAGATTGCAGACAGCAACCTTCCTTTCCTGTCCTGTTTAGTTAGCTTGGGCCCCATCGTTTGCTCAGCCTATCTTTCTATCTGTGTGAGTGTTTTTTCATCTTGCTTCACCGTCATTATATGTTGGGGGCTGCCTTTTACTTTGGGGTCTGCTCTGGGGCAGTTTAGATTTCCTTTTCTGCCTTTAGGCTATTTAGCTCTCCGGCTGTGATCGAGGGGTCTAGGGCACCGTAGGATCCCCCCACGGCTACTGCTAGTTGTGTTGATAGGTTCAGGGGTCTGCAATCTGATAGTTGCCAACTTCTCTGGCTTTCTGGACTTAGCTTCTATTTTTGTGTCTGCCTCCTACGGTGACTCTTTCATAAAACCAGAGCCTGAAAAAGCACATCCACATTAGCCAGAATAGGATGCCCAGGTGTCAGGGAAAAAGCCCAGTCCTGAGGGTCGCCGTGCAACAGGGAGATGACAATTAAAGTTCAAAAATTTAGACCGATCCCCAGAAAATAAATCAGGAATAGGGACTTTAGGTTCCACAGCAGACAACTGAGAGAGATAGGCAGAAATTCTCTGAACTTCAGGAGCAACCTGCTCAACACGATCAGACAATTGCTTAGCATCCATTAAAGAAACAATCCTCCTACGGCCCCCAGAGAAAAAGAGGAAAAAATATATTAAAAAATTCTAACGCACCCCTTTTTTTTTTTTTTACTATTCTTTCCTTCTTTAGAGTACCCTAGAATCTACAGTCAGGCCAGTGATTCTGTTATGATTAGGTAACTGAGGAGGATAGCAGGTGAATTGGCTAGGTTACCAGATGAGCAGAGAGGTTGGTATCTTAGCGGATCGCAGACCCCTAAACTGACGACACAACTAGAATTAGCCGTGGGACGTACCTACGATGCCCTAGACGCCTCGGCACAGCCAAAGAATTAACTAAGCCTAAAGAGAGAAATGGGAAAGCTAAACTGCCTCAGAGTAGAACCCCAATGGAATAGATAGCCCCCCGAACATATATTACAGGTGAGACAAGATGAGGCACAAAACACAGGCAGAAAATAGAGTAAGCAAATGATGGGGCCCAAACTGTCTAGATAGAACAGGACAGAGAAGGATACTGTCTGCAATCACGCAAAAAACCCTAAGAAAAATCCTTCTGATATGCAAAAATACTGAGGCCACACGACCTCTCCCCCATTAAATCAGAACACTGGTGTGAACTGGGTGCAAAACAAAGATTCTGATATAACAGAGGATTAGAGATACAGAAAAGACTGACACAAGCTGTGGCATATGAAACAGAGTCCAACACAGGTCCCAACAGGGAACCCGGCTGAACTCACACCAGCAGAGCAAAAATCAGAGAACAGCAAAAATGAATCAAAATGCAAAAAAGATTCAAGCAGACAAATAACTTATCTGAAAGATGCAGGACGGAGCAGGAGGCAAGCAGACTTCCAAAATGCTCAGGAAGCAAACCAAATCACCGTCAACAACTGAGGGAAAGTTGCTCACTTAAATCTCTCCCATCTGTAACACCTGACCTCCAATCATCATCCTCAGGTGATTGACTTCTGTTAGCCAGACCAGCTCTCTTACCAGCAGCAACCACCAGAGGGAGCCCACACTCAGAAGCCAGGTCAAAGGTGTTCACAACAGACAATGGAAGGCTGTGCTGGGACAAGGACGTGCTTGATGATGCTGGTATTTGACTGTGGGCAACGACAGGTGTTCTGTCTCCGACATCTAATTCACAACCTTTGACTGTCTATTTGATAATATTTCCAATGATGTATTGAGAATATATAGAATGTTCAGTTTTGTATAAATTCTATTGTTTTCATTGTTTCTGGCTCCATCTAGTGGCCAGAGTCATAACCGCAGTGTTCTTGTGTTATTTTACTTTCACTTTTATGCTTGTCTTCTTTCTCTCTGTGCAATGTATTATGGTAAGTTTTGCAGTGCTTTCTGGGAGCCCTTTGCAAAGGATTATGGTTAGGACAGCCCCCATTTTCCCTCCAGTCCACCATTTTCCTTCTGCCTGCATACTGGAAGCATCTCATTTCTCTTCCCCCTTGCAACAGCATCGCTGGTAAGTAATCACGCTTCCTATATCTAATTTCTGTCTCAGTTCAGCCTGCTCAGTTAGTTTCCCCCTCCTCAGCTAGTAGTGCAGATGTTGATTCTTAATGTATTATGTATGATATGTATCCCTGATGAACCCTGTATTGATTCAGTGTATGTATATGTTTAACCCCTTCCCAACCCATGATGCCTAGGTAGGCGTCATGATATAAATCACCCTCCTGCGGGTCAGGTGATCAGGGTCACTAAAAGGTCACCCAAGCCGCACACACAGGAGGCTTTGTGCTTCACCACAGGGGGTGCGGCTTAGCCCCCACGAGGGTACGATCGCTCTGATTGGCTGTTAAAAGTGAATCAGGAAAAATTGCACAACAACTTTGGGGGTCTAATTTCTCCTGTTACCCTTGGGAAAATAAAAAATTGGGGGCTAAAAAAATGATTTTTGTGGAAAAAAAATTATTTTTTATTTTCACAGCTCTGCGTTATAAACTTCTGTGAAGCACTTGGGGGTTCAAAGTGCTCACCACACATCTAGATCCTTGGGAGGTCTAGTTTCCAAAATGAGGTCACTTGTGGGGGGTTTCCATTGTTTAGGCGCATCAGGGGCTCTGCAAATGTAACATGACGCCCGCAGACCATTCCATCAAGTCGACATTTCAATACGTCACTAGAGTTGAGCGAAACGGATCGAAAAATTTCAAAAGTCGCCGACTTTTGGCAAAGTCAGGTTTCATGAAACGAAACCCGACCCTAGGATGAGGTCGGCCACGAGGTCGGCGACTTACGCGCCAAAGTCGCGTTTCAAAAGTTTGTTTTGCGCTCTTTTTCAGCCAATCAGGATCCACGGACACTGTGGGCAACGTGATGACATAGGCAGGGGTCACCACCATCTTTCAGAAGGGCATGCAAGTGATTGGCTTGCTTTGGTGGGCGTCACAGGGGGTATAAAAGGGCGTGCACGCCGACCGCCATCTTACTTCTGCCGATCTTAGCATAGGGAGAGGTTGCTGCTGATGATTCTGTAGGGAGAGCGTTAGGCAGGGAAGAAGAAAAAAAACCTGCTTCTGCTGCTAGCGATTTTGCCTTTACAACACACCAGTCACTGTGTGTGCAGTGCAAGGGGAGGCTATATTTTGGTGGATCAGCGGCGTTTGTTGTTAGGCTGCATTCTAAGGCTTCCTGACGGCTGCATTGCTGTTTACCCACTGCTCTGCAAACTGCTTTTTTAAAAGCAATCCCAATTTTTTTTTTTGTCCTGCTGAGGTACTGAGCGTGCATTTTTTCACACCATACAGCGGTGCACACTCCTCACACAGTACCGTGTAACAGCTGTTATCACAGCCACAGTGAAGCTATCTGTGTGTCACTCTGTAAGAATAAGTCGAGGACATGTTCCGTTCTTACAGACCTGCACGTTCTAGTTTTGTCTAGCTTTCAATCAGTTAAATATATTTGCTGTTTGATCACATTCAAAACTATAGCGAGACAGCGTGTGTCAGTCCGTATACTTAAAAAACACGGAGCTTGACAATTTTACGTACACCGGACAGCCGTGTACGTGCACGCTCCTCTCAGTACAGTGTAACGGCTGTTATCACGGCCACAGTGAAGCTATCTGTGTGTCACTCTGTAAGAATAAGTCGAGGACATGTTCCGTTCTTACAGACCTGCACCTTCTAGTTTTGTCTAGCTTTCAAACAGTTAAATATATTTGCTGTTTGATCACATTCAAAACTATAGAGAGACAGCGTGTGTCAGTCCGTATACTTAAAAAACACGGAGCTTGACAATTTTACGTACACCGGACAGCCGTGTACGCGCACGCTCCTCTCAGTACCGTGTAACGGCTGTTATCACGGCCACAGTGAAGCTATCTGTGTGTCACTCTGTAAGAATAAGTCGAGGACATGTTCCGTTCTTACAGACCTGCACCTTCTAGTTTTGTCTAGCTTTCAAACAGTTAAATATATTTGCTGTTTGATCATATTCAAAACTATAGAGAGACAGCGTGTGTCAGTCCGTATACTTAAAAAACACGGAGCTTGACAATTTTACGTACACCGGACAGCCGTGTACGTGCACGCTCCTCTCAGTACCGTGTAACGGCTGTTATCACAGCCACAGTGAAGCTATCTGTGTGTCACTCTGGAAGGATAAGTGGAGGACTTGTTCCGTTCTTACAGACCTACACTCTAGGGAGATTCCTATTCTGCCCAATTCTATATACACCTTGTAGTTTGTGATACACTAGCCAATTTCTGCCTGTGACATAGCACAGTGATATTCAGTGGGCCTCACACAATCCAAAAGTGTCCAGTGTCCACTAGTGTGTGCAGAAATTCAAAATCTCCGTGATCCTGTAGTCACTTTTTTCACACCTGTGCCATCGAGCCTGTGACATAGCGCTCTGATATTCAGTGGGCCTCACACAATCCATAAGTGTCCAGTGTCCACAAGTGTGTGCAGAAATTCAAAATCTCCCTTATCCTGTAGTCACTTTTTTCACACCTGTGCCATCGAGCCTGTGACATAGCGCTCTGATATTCAGTGGGCCTCACACAATCCATAAGTGTCCAGTGTCCACAAGTGTGTGCAGAAATTCAAAATCTCCCTTATCCTGTAGTCACTTTTTTCACACCTGTGCCATCGAGCCTGTGACATAGCGCTCTGATATTCAGTGGGCCTCACACAATCCAAAAGTGTCCAGTGTCCACAAGTGTGTGCAGAAATTCAAAATCTCCCCTGTCCTATAGACACCTTGTACCTTGTTTTACATTACTACACTCACTGGCCACTTTATTAGGTACACCTGTCCAACTGTGTGTTAAGACTTAATTTCTAATCAGCCAATCACATGGCGGCAACTCAGTGCATTTAGGCATGTAGACATGGTCAAGACAATCTCCTGCAGTTCAAACCGAGCATCAGTATGGGGAAGAAAGGTGATTTGAGTGCCTTTGAACGTGGCATGATTGTTGGTGCCAGAAGGGCTGGTCTGAGAATTTCAGAAACTGCTGATCTACTGGGATTTTCACGCACAACCATCTCTAGGGTTTACAGAGAATGGTCCGAAAAAGAAAAAAAATCCAGTGAGCGGCAGTTCTGTGGCCGGAAATGCCATGTTGATGCCAGAGGTCAGAGGAGAATGGGCAGACTGGTTCGAGCTGATAGAAAGGCAACAGTGACTCAAATTGCCACCCGTTACAACCAAGGTAGGCAGAAGAGCATCTCTGAACGCACAGTGCGTCGAACTTTGAGGCAGATGGGCTACAGCAGCAGAAGACCACACTGGGTACCACTCCTCTCAGCTAAGAACAGGAAACTGAGGCTACAATTTGCACAAGCTCATCGAAATTGGACAGTAGAAGATTGGAAAAACGTTGCCTGGTCTGATGAGTCTCGATTTCTGCTGCGACATTCGGATGGTAGGGTCAGAATTTGGCGTAAACAACATGAAAGCATGGATCCATCCTGCCTTGTATCAACGGTTCAGGCTGGTGGTGGTGGTGTCATGGTGTGGGGAATTTTTTCTGGGCACTCTTTGGGCCCCTTGGTACCAATTGAGCATCGTTGCAACGCCACAGCCTACCTGAGTATTGTTGCTGACCATGTCCATCCCTTTATGACCACAATGTACCCAACATCTGATGGCTACTTTCAGCAGGATAATGCGCCATGTCATAAAGCTCGAATCATCTCAGATTGGTTTCTTGAACATGACAATGAGTTTACTGTACTCAAATGGCCTCCTCAGTCACCAGATCTCAATCCAATAGAGCATCTTTGGGATGTGGTGGAACGGGAGATTCGCATCAGGGATGTGCAGCCGACAAATCTGCGCCAACTGTGTGATGCCATCATGTCAATATGGTCCAAAATCTCTGAGGAATGCTTCCAGCACCTTGTTGAATCTCTGCCACGAAGAATTGAGGCAGTTCTGAAGGCAAAAGGGGGTCCAACCCCTTACTAGCATGGTGTACCTAATAAAGTGGCCAGTGAGTGTATATAGTTTGTTGGATTTTGTCTACATTTCTACCAAAAATGAGGAAGGCTGGTGGAAGAGGCCGTGGAATTGGGCGGGGGTTGGCAGCTGGTAATGATGGTGTTGGTGGTGGATCTGATGGTAGTGGCAAAAGCAAAATGGGACCGAATGCAGGAGGTGTTGAGCCTGTGTCATCGTCTGGCTCCACAAGGCCTCGAAGGCTTACTTTTCTAGGAGTTGGCAAACAGCTTTTAAAGCCAGAGCTTCAGGAAAAAGTTTTAGCTTATATTGCTGACTCAGCCTCCAGCTCTATCGCCTCCTCTTCTGAAGTTGTAAAAAATAAAAGCACTGAGTCGTCATTGGAGGCTCATGTTCATGAACCACACCTTTCCTTGTGTCCTTCACCCCAACCAAGATTGAAGGATGACGCAGGCCATACTACTGATTACTCCATGGAGCTGTTTTCACATACCATGCCTGGATTATCAAGTGAAATGGTGAATTACCCAGGCCAAGATGAATCTGACATGGAGTGCACTGATGCACAGCCACTGATAGATGATTCTGCTGGTACATTCACTCAGAGCACTACATTGTCCTCGCAGTGTACAGAGCCAGATTCTGACCCTGATGAGACTCAGGTGCCCCTTCCCGCACACTATACCACCATACACGGTGACACAGAGGAAGGTGCACATGACATTGAAGAGGAGGTGATGGATGACCCAGTTGTTGACCCAGATTGGCATCCATTGGGGAAGAGGGTGCTGCTTCCAATAGCTCAGATGAGGAGCATCCACAGCAGACATCGACATCGCAACAGCTGTTATCTGGCAGGCACGGAGCACTCCAAAGACAGGTTCCAAAAATCAAAAGAGTTGCTGGACAGCTTGTCCAGAGGGTCAAAATATCACAGCGTGCTAGGCCGCAAAATGTCTGCCAAAGTAGGAAGAGTGCAGTGTGGCACTTTTTTGAACAAGATTCTCATGATCAGTCCAAGGTTATCTGCAAGAAGTGCGCAAAGACCTTTAGCCGAGGGAAAAATCTGAAAAATTTGAATACCAGTTGCATGCTTAGACATTTGACCACCATGCACTTGCAAGCGTGGACACAACACCAAACCTCAAGTACCACATGTGCAACTGATCACTAAGAAGGTAGTCAGCAATGCTACATTGTTTCCCCCACTGTAAGCCCACCGGTTAGCACAGCAGCAAATGTTGAGGTGTCGTTGCAAGGCCACAGCAGTCAGGGAATCCCACTGTTATATCAACGAAATACTGAATCTAGGCCATCAGAAAGAACACCAACTCCATCACCATCATCAACCCTCTCTCAGTCCGCCCTGTCCACCGCTACTTCCACCATATGCAGCTCTCAAGTCCAGCTCACCCTCCCAGACACTATGAGTAGGTCAAGAAAGTACTCAGTCTCTCATCCGCGTACACTGGGTTTGAACGCCCACATTGCCAAACTAATCTTGTTTGAGATGATGCCCTATCGGTTGGTGGAAAGCGCAGCTTTCCGCGAACTCATGGCCTATGCAGTACCACGCTATGACCTACCCAGTCGCCACTTCTTCTCTCGCAAAGCAATCCCAGCCCTCCACCATCATGTGAAAGACCGCATTGTCCATGCACTCAAGCAGTCAGTGAGTGGAAAGGTGCACCTCACAACTGATGCATGGTCCAGTCGGCATGGCCAGGGCCGTTACGTGTCCATCACTGCGCACTGGGTTAATGTGGTGGATGCAGGGTCCACAGGGGACAGCAGTGGTGGGACAGTGCCGCCTAGCCCACGGTATAGGAAACAGTTGGCTGTAGGCGTTCGACCCTCCTCCTCCTCCTCCTCCAGAAGCGAAAGCTCGTCCACAGAGCGCAGTCGTACGAGCACTCCATCTGCAGCTGCCACTGTTGCACACGAGGTGTCCCCCTATCGAGCAGCTAGTGGAAGCGTCAGCAGGCTGTGTTGCAGATGATGTGTTTGGGCGACAGACACACCGCCGAGGTGCTGGCCGAGTACTTGAAGCGACAAACTGAGTCATGGCTGGGCAGTGTACATCTTGAGGCAGGCAAGGTAGTTAGTGATAACGGCCGTAATTTTGTGGCAGCCATAGCCCTTTCAAAACTCAGCCACATACCTTGCTTGGCTCACACTTTGAACCTGGTGGTGCAGTGCTTCCTCAATAATTATCTGGCGTTAACAGCCCTGCTCCAGAAGGTGCGAAGACTGTGCGCGCACATCCGCCGGTCGCCTGTACACTCCATTCGTATGCAGAAGCTGCAGCGATTGCTCCACCTTCCCAACCACCGCCTCATTATCGACATTGCAACAAGGTGGAACTCCATCCTGCACATGGTTGAGCGGCTGTGCGAGCAGAGGCAGGCCATAATGCATTTGTGGGAGGATACACGGCCAGGCACTTTGAGAGCAGACATGGAGTTGACAGGTGTGCAGTGGTCGAAGCTGAAAGACCTCTGTAAAGTCCTTCAGTGTTTTGAGGAATGCACACGGCTGGTAAGCGCAGACGACGCCATCCTAAGCATGAGCATCCCACTTATGCGTCTGCTCATGCAAACTTTGACGCACCTTAAGGAGCAGGCGTCTGCAGCCAATGTTTACGAGGAGGGAATCCTTGATGACATTCAGCCATTGTCTGCTCAGGGACCTCTCCTGGACGAAGTGGAGGAAGAAGAGGAGGAGGAGGATGATGATGGGGATGATTACTTAGGGGAGGAGGATGCTTCTCGTGGGGCAAGTGAAAATGTTGGTGTGGCAAGGTCTGGTACAGGGTTTGTGCGTGACTGGAGGGATGTGTATTTGCCAGAAAGTGCTCCTCCAACCAGCACTCGCAGTGCATCATTGACACCGGGAACATTGGCCCACATGTCAGATTATGCCTTGCAGATCCTAAAAAGGGACCCCCGCATTGCCAAAATGATGAACGATGACGACTACTGGTTGGCCAGCATCCTGGGTCCGCGCTATAAAGGAAAAATACAAAACATCATGCCACAGGAGAACCTTGACCTAATATTGGCTAATAAACAAGCAACTCTGGTAAATCGGTTGCTTGAGGCATTCCCAGCACACAGCAGCGGTGATGGTTCCCACACGAGCCGTACGGGCTGGCGGCAGCTTGGCAGAGGTGTTCGTGGTGCACACAGCAGAAGTGGCTTTGGAGACAGGGGTTTTATGACAATGTTGTGGACTGATTTTTCAAGTACCGCTCACACAACTGGTAATACTGCATCGATGGAAAGTGACAGGAGACAGCAGTTGTCAACTATGGTTACAAACTACTTTTCCTCCCATATCGATGTTCTCCCACACAGGTCATTCCCCTTTGACTATTGGGCCGCTAAACTGGACACCTGGCCTGAATTGGCACAATATGCTTACAGGAGCTTGCTTGCCCAGCTGCAAGTGTGCTATCGGAAAGAGTCTTCAGTGCAGCTGGATCAATCCTGACAGAAAAAAGGACCCGTCTGTCAACCCAAAATGTGGATGATCTAACCTTCATTAAAATGAACCATGCATGGGTTTCCAAGGATTTTGTCCCACCTTCCCCTGATGACACATAGGGTGACAGAAAAATGGCTTGCTTTGGTCCACCTCTTCCTGGGACTTGACCTATTTCGCCTTTTGCATCAGCTGAATGTCCAACATCAACATATGCCACTTTCTAAAACTCCCTAACTGTGCTGCCTCCCCCCCATGGCCGGGGTCACCACCTAGCGCACGACACCGTGCGAGTGCCTTTGCCCTGGACAGGTGGGTAGGTCGACTCTTGGGCGCGGGCACTGGCACAGGGTCCCTCATAGTGCAATCAAGTGTCTCTGACGGTGGTGGTGCACACCCGCCATCAGACACACCGCTGTACTATGAGGGGCCCAGTGCCAGTACCGACGCTCACGAGTGGGCCCCCCTTGCTTGGGCAGGGCCCCAGCATTTGCAATCTTTACCTCTCCCTGCTCCTCCGCTGTGTAGTCTGGGCCGTCAAATCCATACTGTGCCTGACACCGTTTGAGCCTGCCTCCTGATGTATAGACATATATTTTGAATGTGTACACTATGCTATCCATACATGTTATCCGGGGATACGGTACCCTTTCTCACCTTTGTGCAATCACGTGCAATCCATACTGGGCCTAACACGTCTGAGCCTGCCTCCTGATGTTTAGACATATATTTTGAATGTGTACACTATGCTAACCATACTTGTTATCCGGGGATACGGTACCCTTTCTCACCTTTGTGCAATCACGTGTAATCCATACTGGGCCTGAGAACGGCTGGCGAGCTGTTAAGCAAGCTACAGCACCTGTGGTTTGCACACGTAAGTTTTTCATTTTTTCAGGAATGACGGTTAGGCCTAATTCCGGAACTGCGGTTGACCTGCACTTACTGGGAAATCATCGTTCTCGGGTAATAATTGTAATCACAGATCCCCATCACTAACGTTGTTCAGCGGGTTATCTGCACCTGTAAGCGACAAACGCTGGCCTTTTCAGTGTAGCGCACATGCAGCCACGGACATGTAAGGGCATGACACACCAGTTATTGGCCAATCTCATGTGCCAGAGCCTCACATGTCCCTCTAGTAAGCCGGACTCGGACCGCGGGGCATGACGGAGTCTCGTTCGTTAACGGAATTAAGCTTGCAATGTGTGCATCTTTTCTGTAGCTGGCATGGTTGAGGTTTCCCAGGTGGAGTCGAATTAAACCGTAGGCTCCACTCCTGGTGGTGCCCTTCTGGACATTCCTTTAAGGTTCAGCTTTGCAACCATACTGCCCACGTAAAACAAACACTTTGCCTTCATGAACGCTGTTTGGAGGGTCATGACTCGTGGGAATAACGCCGCCCAATAAGTTAACCTGCTAGAGAGATCGTTCGTTGCTCCCAAGCATGACATCACACTCCCTAGGAGGAAGGTAATGCCACTGTGGCGACCGTACTCCTGGGGGCGACACAAGTGCACTGATGCCCAGCCACTGCTCCATGAATCTGCTGGTAAATTGACCCAGACCACTACATTCCCCTCGCATGCTACACGGCCTGAATCTGACCCTGATGAAACTCAGGTTACCCTTCCCATATACAGTTCCATCTTACACAGTGACAAAGAGGAAGCTGCAGATGAAAGTGCAGGTTCGGCCATCAGACACACCACCGTACTATCAGGGGCCCTGTGCCAGTACCGTCGCCAAGGAGTGGTCCCCCCTTGCTTGCTCAGGATCACAGCACTTGCAAGGTTGAAATACTGTGCAGTGAGATGCTAGATGGGAACGACGAGGAGTCCAGACTAGTACAGGGATTCCCTAGCGAGGAGACTTATTTCATTGTTTTCAATGTTGGGACAGCAATTTTTGGGGAGCACTATAGTCTGGAGAATGATAGATGGGGCCCACCATACACTGGAACATTCCAAAGGTGGACATCAGACACTGGAGCAGCATTTACAGGGTCCATTATACACTAGAGTATTAGTAATGGGGCCCATTATGTTTGGAGCATTATTTGGGCCCATAAGACAGTGGAGCTTCATCCATGGGGACCAACATATACTGTAGCATTATGTGGAGCTCATCATATACTGTTTCAAACATTATATGGGACCAATGATTCTGTATGGAGAAATAGATGGGCCTTGTCATGAGATGTAAAAAGTGAAGTATTTTTCATTGTACTATACCGCTATTTCTCTGCCGTATCGGAGCATGATGAGTTGTGGTATGTGTTAAAGGGGCGCTCTTTCGCCCAGGGCACATGAAAACCTGGAGCCAGCCCTACCCCCCCCACAACTTTAGCCAAATAACCCCCATTTTTCAGTGCGTAACTTGTATTATGAAGTTAATTAAGGTTGACAAGCTTAAGTAAGAAGAATTGATGCTTTTGGCATTCAAATGGGCACTGTAGGTGTGTTTCCTGTCCTCCTCTCACTGCCGACTTTTATTCCCCATTGACTTACATTGGGTTTCGTGTTTCGGGACGACCCCGACTTTTCCCTATAGTCGGCCGATCTTGCTCGACCCGACTTTTGGAAAAGTCGGGTTTCACGAAACGAAACTAGACCCTAAAAAACCAAAAGTCGCTCAACTCTATACGTCACTACTTCCCTTCCAAGCCCTGACGTGTGCCCAAACAGTGGTCCCCCCCCACATGTGGGGTACCAGCGTACTCAGGACAAACTGGACAACAACTTTTGGGGTCCAATTTATCCTGTTACCCTTGTGAAAATAAAAAATAGCGGGCTAAAAAAATATTTTTTGAGAAAAAAAAATATTTTTATTTTCACGGCTCTGCGTTATAAACTTCTGTGAAGCACCTGGGGGTTCAAAGTGCTCACTATGCATCTAGATAAGTTCCTTAGGGGGTCTAGTTTCCAAAGTGGGGTCACTTGTGGAGGAGCTACAAAGTTAAGGCACACAGGGGCTCTCCAAACACGACATGGAGTCCGCTAACGATTGGAGCTAATTTTCCATTCAAAAAAATCAAATGACGCTCCTTTCCTTCTGAGCCCTGCTGTGCGCCCAAACAATGGTTCCCCCCCACATATGGGGTACCAGCGTACTCAGGACAAACTGGACAAAAACTTTTATGGTCCAATTTATCCTGTTACCCTTGGGAAAATAAAAAATAGCGGGCTAAAAAATCATTTTTGAGGTAAAAAATTGTTTTTTTATTTTCATGGCTCTGCGTTTATAAACTTCTGTGAAGCACTTGGGTGTTCAAAGTGCTCACTACACATCTAGATAATCTCCTTGGGAGGTCTAGTTTCCAAAATGGGGTCACTTGTGGGGGGTTTCTACTGTTTAGTCACATCAGGGGCTCTGCAAACGCAACATGATGCCCGCAGAACATTCCATCAAAGTCTGCATTCCAAAATCGCTCTCCTTCCCTTCTGAGCTCTCCCATGCGCCCAAACAGTGGTTCCCCCCCACATATGGGGTATCGGTGTACTCAGGACAAATTGCACAACAACTTTTGTGGTCCAATTTCTCCTGTTAGCCTTGTGAAAATAAAAAATAGTGGGCTAAAATATCATTTTTGAGGAAAAAAAATATTTTTTATTTTCACTGCTCTGCATTATAAACTTCTGTGAAGCACTTGGGGGTTCAAAGTGCTCACCACACATCTAGATAAGTTCCTTAGGGGATCTAGTCTCCAAAATGGGGTCACTTGTGGGGGAGCTCCAATGTTTAGGCACACAGGGGCTCTCCGAACGTGACATGGTGTCCGCTAACGATTGGAGCTAATTTTCCGTTCAAAAAGTCAAATGGCGCTCCTTCCCTTCCGGGCCCTGCCGTGCGCCCAAACAGTGGTTTATGACCACATATGAGGTATCGGTGTACTCAGGAGAAATTGCCCAACAAATTTTTGGATCCATTTTATCCTGTTGCCCAAGGTAAAAATGAAAAAACAGGCTAAAAGAAAATTTTTGTGAAAAAAAGTCCTTTTTTTTTACGGATCCATTTGTGAACCACCTGGGGGTTCAAAAAGCTCACTATGCATCTAGATAAGTTCCTTGGAGGGTCTAGTTTCCAAAATGGGGTCACTTGTGGGGGAGCTCCAATGTTTAGGCACACAGGGACTCTCCAAACGCGGCATGGCTATATATTCCAGCATATTTTCCATTCAAAAAGTCAAATGGCGCTCATTCCCTTCTGAGCCCTGCTGTGCGCCCAAATAGTGGTTTATGACCACATATGAGGTATCAGTGTACTCAGGAGAAATTGCACAACAAACTTTATGATCCACTTTATCCTGTTACCCATGAGAAAATGAAAAAATTGATGCTAAAAGAAAATTTTTGTTGGAAAAATTAAAATGTCCATTTTTTCCCTCCACGTTGCTTTGGTTCCTGTGAAGCACCTGAAGGGTTAATAATTTTCTTGAATGTAGTTTTGAGTAGCCTGAGGGGTGAAGTTTTTAGAATGGTGTCACTTTTGGGCATTTTCTGCCATATAGACTCCTCAAAGTGACTTCAAATGTGAGGTGGTCCCTAAAAAAAATTATTTTGTAAATTTTGTTGTAAAAAAACTTTTAACCCTTATAACTTCATCTTGCCAAGGATTGAAAGGTCAGTGTAAAATGCACAGAATGTGGCACCACAGATCATAACACTGCCCTACACCCTGGCCTAGCTCCATGGAGTGCACAAAACACGCCAGCTGACAGTGAGAATGGCAGAGAGGAAAGGAGCACTGATGCAGCTACGCCAGAGACCACTTCATAATATACTGAAGCCTGTAAAGGGACAATAGAAAGTAGGCACTGTTCAAAAATATGCCTTGTAAGAGTGTACCCAAAGGGTCATAGAGACAAAGATATAAGATTGTATGCTATCTTGGATAATCAAAGTAATCGATCCCTGGCTAGATCAACATTCTTTGACCTATTCAACATCAAAGGATCAAGCACTCCTTACTCATTAAAGACATGTGCAGGTACTGTGACAACAGCAGGTAGGAAAGCCACTGACTACCAAATTGAGTCCTTAGACGGACAATTCTGCCTACCACTACCTACAATAATCGAGTGTAATCAGATCCCAGACAACAGATCTGAAATCCCTACACCAGATGTGGCAATCCATCATGCCCACTTAAAACACACCTTATACCGGAACTCGACCATCAGGCACAGATAATACTGCTGTTGGGAAGAGATATCCTACAGGTTCATAAAGTGTGAAGTCACATCAATGGACTCCACAATGCGCCCTATACCCAAAGGCTAGGATGGGTCATAATAGGAAACATATGCACCCCCATCTTCTGTGACGGGTATGCTAACAAATACATTGGAGAAAGGACGCCCATCTCTGTTTCAACCTTGCAACAACGAGTTCCATGTGTTAGGCGTGGGATTCCTGCAGCTGCACAGCAGGAATCTAGAGCCATACATCCAGCGGTCTCCCATTCCTTTCTGACCGCTCAGGGACCTGCACAGCAATCTCGGCAATCCAGGCGCCCTGCTCAGACCAGCTCTCTGGGTCTGGATGTTGCTGTTACCTCTGGACCAGCAATGGTAGCATAACCTGCTCTGCAGGAAACCACTCCAGAGGCTAAGTCCTCTCGCCGCACTACTGGGCATGCCCACGAGACGATCTCCCAGTGGAGATCGGGGGTCACGTGCTCAGGTCCTTGTCCTGATCTGATTGGCCCATCTCAGAGGTCTGGAAGGTCCCGGAAGCGCATGGCTATAAAAGGCCCGAATGGCCGCTCGCCCATGCGCTAGTATAGACTATACTTGCTATGTGTGAATGGTGATGGATGTATGATTCTGGTGACTGACTCATTATGAAACCCCTTCCCTCTGCTATTACACATGTGGATAGGGAATTAGAGTTATAGTCAGCACCAGTGAGTGGCAAGCCATACGCCACAGTGCATACCGCACCGCTACACTAGCGTCCGATAGTGTGTTGCCTCACGGCACTGTCGTACATCAGCAGTAGTTACCGCCGCGCTGCAGTTAGCAGCACTTTCTGGCATCCGCAGTAGCGACTCCGCACGCACGGTAGGTCAAGACGGACACCGACCTCTGCCTTGGGCCGTGTCCTATGACCATATACCGTGTGTGCACGCCAGCTGAGACCTGTGAAGCTAACAGGCTCGGCGTTTATGCTTTATTTGTACTAAAGCGCCTCTGTGAGTTTAACAGAGTCCGCTCTGCGCACCTCAGGTTACGTTTATCCGGAGTGCAGTATACCGCCATATAGCGAGTCTGCCATTACTCAGCAGCGGTTGTTACACCTACTGCACGGTGGACCCCGGGGGGGGCGAACGTACTTCCTATTATTTATATTTAGCGCGTTCCGCCATCCCTAACATTCAACTAGCACCAGGGTCTGGCTAGTAATGGCGGACCTGCAGCAGCTTAAGCGGTACTTTCGGCAGCTGGAGAGCAGGTTGGCGGCTATCGAGAGCTCCACCTCAGCTGCGCATGCTACGGTAGCCGCTGCTCAGGCAGTCGCAGAGGCTATCTCATGCGTGCCCACACTCACGCCTATGCAGAGAATATCTCACCTTCCGCTCCCCGACAAGTTTTCGGGTGACAGCGCCACCTGTAGGGGATTCGTGAGTCAGTGCTCTATCCAGCTTGAGTTACTGGCTTCACGATTCCCTACAGAGCGGGCTAGGGTGGGGTTTATTGTTTCTCTTTTATCTGGCAGGGCATTAGAGTGGGCTATGCCATTGTGGGAGCGTGATGATCAGGGGGCTGCTCAGTTCCTCGCGGCTCTGAAGCAGGTATTTTTGGGACCACGGATCATGCACGACACCTCTCTCCAATTATTGGCCCTAACACAGGGGTCTTGTCATGGTTAGGACATGGTTAATGTCCTGTTCTTTGGATCTGGGAGGGGTATTTATACTCACTCCAGACTAGCATTCTCTGTCAGCTATACTGTTATTCTGGCTGTGTGTCTGACCAACCCCCCTGGTGTGCGTGTACTGCATTGCTTGTTTGATTCCCATGTATGACCCGGCCTGTCCCCTCACTCTGAACTCCGTCTCACGTTTTAGGTACTATTGTCTTCTCTGGTTTTGACCTCCTGGCTTGGCTATTGTTACTCCGCTACCATTTGCCCCTATTGTACCCGTTCTGGTTTTCTGATCTATTGCTACGTCCTGACTATCCATTCTGTCTAACCCTTTGGTACTGTCCTGCTATCTCATGCATTGACCCCGGCTTGATCTGGTTTCCGCCCCTGTCTATGCCCCTTGGTAACTTGTCCCATAGTTACCTTTCTAGGAGTTTTCCTGCAGCTCCTAGCTCTGTGGAGCTTAGACCATGCCCCCAGCAGTCACATGCTTCAGGTCCTGATAGTTTGAAGCACGCATTGTCACCGCTGCTGCCCTGCTCCACAGGTATCTTTGAGCACTTTTTTTGTACTCAGGACATGCGCACTCGCTCAGTGAGCGAGTGTAGTGCGGTGTAGCTGACCGTTTCAGTTCTTTTTTTTTTCTCTGAAGAAAAAAAAAAAATGTGTTATTCTCATGGATCCTAAACAAGCTTTGGCTGATCAGGTCAAGCACCTGACCCAAATGTTCCATAAACTCAATGTGGAACAGCGCACGATGGCTCATACCCAGCAACAGTTGGTGGTTACTGTGCAGGGGGCTGTCAATGCAGGGGCTTCTAGTTCTGGGGGTAGAGATGTGTCATTAGCGTCCCCCGAATCTCCGGTCAAATTGCCAGACCCTTTCTCAGGGGATAAAAAGGAGTTCAGGTCTTTCAGAGAAGGATGCAAGCTTTTTTTTTCTCTAAGGCCCGGCTCCTTCGGGGATGAGTTCCAGAGGGTGGGGGTCATTATTTCCCTAATTCGGGAGGCTCCACAGGCATGGGCTTTCTCTCTCTCTTCCTCTGCTCCTGAATGTATGTCTGTGAATTTGTTCTTTGAGGCTCTGGGGCACATTTATGATGAGCCTGAAAGAGTGCGTCTGGCAGAGGATATGGTGATGAGTGTGACACAGGGGAGGCACTCTACTGAATGGTTCTGCTCAGAGTTTAGACGTTGGACGTCCGAAGTATCCTGGAACGACGCCGCCCTGAGAGGGTTGTTTCGCAGGGGCCTGTGTTATGAATGGGTCACCGAGGAGGAAAAAACCTAAACATGCTAAGCCCAGAAAAACCAGAGAGGTTGGTAACTATGCAGATTACAGATCCCTGATCTTACCACACAACTAGCAGCAGCCATGGAGCGTGCCTACGATGAACCTAGATGCCTCGTCACAGCCGGAGGACTAAATAAGCCTAAAGCAAGAAAAGGGAAAACTAACTGCCCCAGAGCAGACCCCAAAGGAATAGACAGCCCCCACACATGTATTGATGGTGAAACAAGATGAAAACACAAACACAGGTAGGAAAATAGGCTGAGCAAACGATGGGGCCCAAACTAACTAGAGAGGATAGGAAAGGAAAGACACTGTCTGCAATCTGCCCAAAACCCTACAAAATAATGTCCAACACTTCTGATAGCAAAATTAACCCTGAAGTCACTAGACTTCTCCCACTATATCAGCACTCTGAAATATTCTGAGACAGAGCAAAAAGAGGCCAATCTAATAAGGGACAAAAAGCAAATTGGCAAATACAGATAAATAAGAGTGGAAATTCAGCACAGCCCAAGCCGGGACTGGCTGACCACACAAAAAACTGAATAGAACAACAAAATCAAGTGTGAACATTAGCAGAGAACTTAGCTTGAGCTGACTGGAACAGAGCTGAGAACCAAGACCTGACAAGCAGAAGGAATCACCAGCAACTGAATAGGGCGTCGGCTGTCTTAAATCCAATCTGAGCCTCCTGAGATCCAATCGTCATCCTCATTCTCAGGTGGCAGATCTCCACCGATCAAATCAGCCTTACCACCTCCTGTGACCACCAGAGGGAGTCTGGAAGGAGAACTCACAACTGGTGAACCAGAGAATGAACTCACAACAGGCCTGTCTGACCGTCTACAGGACGCTCTGGCATTACATCCGCCTCCTGATACCCTGGAGGACGCCATGATGCAGGCGGTCCATATGGACCGGAGACTCCATGCTAGAGGAATGATGCAACAAGAGTCTCCCTTGCACCCCAAATTGTGTGACACAGCACCTGTATCTGAGCCCATGGAGGTTGGGTCAGTCTCAGTTAAGGAGAAAGAGAGAAGGCACCATAGAGACAACCTACTATGCTTTTACTGTGAAGCCTCTGGACATTGGAAAAGGAATTGCCCCTCCTGCCCTTCTTCAGAGAAACCTGTCTTGGGAAGCCTAGGTAACTTTAGGCTGAAACCCCGGGGCCCCTGCGGTGTCCCTCAGAATAGGGGAGACCCTGTCTGTCCCTCAACCCAGGGTTTACACTGAAGGTGTGCCTGCCTGGGCCTCCACCCTGTCTTTGTCTCCTGGGCCCTAAGCTGAACCCACCACCCTCCACCCAGTGAGGAGACCAAACACCAGACCCCACAAATAAGTATGGACAGGGATAAAGGAAACGCACCACACCGCATACACACAGGAGAATACAATAATGTGCAAGGGCAACCAAAAAATACAACACAGGGAGGCAAAATGGCAACAACGGAATATACTACACCAGAAACCGTATGCTCCTTAGACCACCACTCCAGACCGGTATCGCTAGCACAAGGCAAGAGCTATAGTCGGCGACGCCCATAGTCACGCAGGACAATTTAAAGACAGAGGGCGTGGCTAAGCCCTCAGCCAGAATGACAACCTGGTTAACCCAATCCAAGCCGGATCAGAAGACCAACCAGCGCCACTGAGAACCAAGTGGTAGGATGGGGTATTACCGCTGTCTGCCGGACACCCTGGTGCGAACAGTGTCCGACATGACAAAACCATCAGAGAAACTACTGAGTCTGGGCAACAATCGAGGAGGTTGTCCAGACTCCCAGGTACATTTTTTCTCACGTATAAAAATGGTGTTCCAGGTTGAATTGGAACTTGCTGGTGGTCCTGTTATGACCACTGCCTTTGTCGACTGTGTTTCCTCCATTAATCTGATTGATACCCAAGTTGTGACTCTTAATAAGATAGGGAGAGTCAGGTTAAAAGACCCTGTTAAAATTGTGGCTGTGGATTCATACCCTCTTACCCGGGACAGAATTTGTTTTATGTTTGAAGTTTTTTCTACGAAAGTGGGTTCCACTCATGTGGAAAATTTAAGTTGTTTCATTATGAATAATCTGCCTGCAGGACTGGTATTGGGAATGCCCTGGTTGCAACGCCACAATCCTTTTATTGATTGGGTGAAGGGGGAGATCACCCGATGGGTGACAACATCTGCAAGGAGTTTGTATGTTCTCCCCGTGTTTGCGTGGGTTTCCTCCAGGTACTCCGGTTTCCTCCCACATTCTAAAGACATACTAATAGGGAATTTAGATTGTGAGCCCCATCGGGGACAGTGATGATAATGTGCGCAAACTGTAAAGCGCTGCGGAATATGTTAGCGCTATATAAAAAAATAAAGAAGAAGAAGAAGATATTGGTCTGTGTTGTAACCCAGTTCCTTTTGTCAATTCCGGAGCACCTGAGAGACTTTAAAGATGTGTTTTCCGAACGCGAGGCTGAGGCGCTCCCACCACATAGACCATATGATTGTGCTATCGATTTAGTACCTGGAGCCAAATTACACAAGGCTCGTTTGTTTAATTTGTCCGGGCCTGAGTGCCAAACTATGAAAGAGTACATTAAAGAAAGCCTTTGCAAGGGGCATATTCGGCCCTCGGTCTCACCCGTGGCAGCGGGGTTTTTCTTTGCAAAGAAAAAAGATGGTGGGTTGCGACCGTGCCTCGACTTTCGAAAACTGAACAAAATTACTGTTAAGAACACGTACCCTCTCCCGTTGATTCCTGATGTATGCAATCAACTCACGGGGCCTAATGGTTTTCTAAGCTCGATCTACGAGGGGCTTATAACCTTATAAGGATCCGGGAGGGGGATGAATGGAAAACAGCGTTCCTGACAACTGAGGGGCTGTTTGAAAACCTGGTTATGCCCTTCGGCCTCACTAACGCTCCTGCGGTTTTTCAGAACTTTATTAATGTTGTTTTTTCTGACTTGATTGGATGTTACGTAGTCATTTACCTGGATGACATCTTGATTTACTCTGAAGACAGTCAGTCACACTTGCACCATCTGCGTAAGGTTCTTATGAGACTCCGGGAGAACCATTTGTATGCTAAGCTGGAAAAGTGCTCATCTTTTATGCCAGAACTATCTTTTCTGGGTGTAATTGTATACGGGGAGGGATTCTGCATGGATCCAGGGTAGGTTCAGGCCATTACAGATTGGGTGCAGCCTCATGACCTGAAGGGGTTGCAGCAATTTCTGGGCTTCGCTAATTATTATAGGAAGTTCATTAAAGGGTTCTCGCAGGTGGTGAAACCCTTGACGGACCTCACTCTTAAAGGGGCAGATGTAAAAAATTGGTCCGTGGCCGCAAAAAATTCCTTCCTGGCATTAAAGAAGTGTTTTACTACAGCCCCTGTGTTGGTACAACCCGATTCGTCAAGACCTTTTATCGTCGAGGTCGACGCTTCGGAGGTGGGGGTGGGGGCAGTATTGTCACAGGGCCCCTCTTCCCTGACTAACCTCAAACCCTGTGCCTTTTTCTCTAAGAAGTTCTCTTCGGCCGAGAGAAACTATGATGTTGGTAACAGGGAATTGTTAGCAGTTAAATTGGCATTTGAAGAATGGAGGCATTTTTGGAGGGGGCCGCTCATCCCATTACGGTCATCACTGATCATAAAAACTTGGCCTATATCAAGTCTGCCAAGAGATTTACCCCCAGACAGGCTCGGTGGGCACTTTTTTTTTCTCGATTTCATTTTACCTTCACGTTCCGACCAGGGTCTAAAAAAGTAAAGGTGGATGCCTTGTCCCGAAGTTTTGATTCTGTGTCCCCTCCAGAACCTCCTTCCTCCATTCTTCAACCGGGAGTGGTTGTAGCCGAAATCTCCTCTGAGTTACAGAGAGAGATTCTGGAAGCACAAGCACAAGCTCCCAGGAATAAACCCCCAGGTAAATTGTTTGTACCCGAACAATTCCGTCCCACACTCCTTCAAGAATTTCATGATTCTGTGTTAAGTGCACACCCTGGTATTGCAGCTACCTGGGGGGGCAGTAGCTAGGGGGTTTTGGTGGCCCTCTATGGGTACTGATATAAAAAGGTTTGTGAATACTTGTGGGGTGTGCGCGCGCTCTAAAAGCTCTCAGGTCCGGCCGGCCGGGGAATTGGTGCCTTTGCCAATTCCGGATAAACCATGGACACACCTGTCCATGGACTTTATCACTAATCTTCCACCTTCCAAGGGCAACTCAGTGGTATGGGTAGTGGTTGATAGATTTTCTAAGCAAGCCCACTTTGCGCCATTACCTGCATTACCATCTGCTGAAACCTTGGCCCGCTTGTTTATACAGCACATTGTTCGACTGCATGGAGTGCCTGTGAACGTGGTGTCGGACAGGGGTGTGTAATTTGTGGCCAGGTTTTGGAGAGCGTTTTGTATGAAGTTGGGGGTCACGTTGTCATTCTCCTCTGCCTATCACCCGAAATCCAACGGACAAACTGAACGCACCAACGCAGTCATTGGAGCAGATTCTGAGATGCCTGGCCTCCTCCAGACAGGAAGACTGGTGTGAGGTATTACCCATGGCAGAATTTGCATTCAACTGTCGGATTAATCAGTCTACCGGAAAGTCTCTAAAGTGCCCCACCAGGGCCTAGTGGGGTACTCGGTACCGGGCCCGTTGATCTCAATGGGATTTGTCACGGAAGCTGTGACCCGGTCCGTGGCCCTGGGGCTCCATGGCAAAAGGGGGATGAATGAACAATGAAATAAAGTTTATGAATAGTTCGTGACGCCACCTGTGGTGTTCGGCAAGTGAGGTGTTAGGCCGACGCTGAATGCAGATCCTCTGAGACTGGTGGTGGGTTACAGGCAAGATGGTTAAGCTCCCCACAGGTGGAGCTGTAGTCCCATGGCTGTGTAGATGTAGCAATGGAGGAGAGGCACGGGCGGTGTAGAGGCTGGTACCCAGATGTAGTAGTGCGGGGTGTAGTGGTGAAGGAATAAGTGGAGGACACCAGGGCATGTAGTTCCAAAGCTTTACTCACAGTCTGCAGTTCACACAGATGCCTGCCTCCGTGCTGTGTCCTCCGGGTCCTGGGCTCAGTCAACCTCCAGGCAAGATAGGATGCTCCCTTCCAACACTCCGCCAACATGTACCTTTCTGAACGTCTCCTCTATAGCGCCTTTAAGTGAAGTACTCCTAGTACTGAGTTACACTGGAGTGCCTCCTGACAGATGTTCCCAAGAACTCTACTTGTACGGCAGACAGCTGTAGCCTGCTTCGGGGACTCCTTACTCCAGAGTCCCGGCTCACTATCCAAGTTGCTGTTGTGCCCCAAGTCTTAGATGGGAGTAGTGCATTTACAGCCCACTACTCCACCGGTGTCTGCTGCAGAACCAGTAGTGTCCATACAACCTCGGGGACCGGGCCCTGACCTTGCGCTTAGAACTTCTAGGCAGGGTTCTTCCTCTAACCCACGTCCTCTGTGTTCCCTTTTACTCCTACGTTTCGTACTTGTCTTTCTTTCTTATGGAAGCTCAGGTTTCAGTTCCATTTCTTTCTTCCCGTGCCAGCTGGCTCAGATCACTGAGGCAACTGCAGCACTTCCTTCCTCCATCCCTCTCTTATCGATCTTCTATCCTCACTCCTCTCTGAGTGACTCTCCCCGACTGACTGACTGACTGACTACCTAAACCTTCCCGCTCTTTATGTATTCTAAACTCCACCTGCCTCCCAGCATGTTTCGTGCTCCAAGCAGGGAGCCACCAAAGGTGCTCTGCTATACTCCAAGCAGGGAGCCGCAATGTGGCTTTGCTGAACTACCGTGTTGTTTGGGATGCGAGTGCTGGAGCGTGGTTAGGAGCCTCCAACTCACCTGGATGGTGGGGCACCACACCTCAGGAGGTGGTGCAGTACCTCTGTGGCAACTGAACCCTCAGGGGCGTCACATCTCCCTTTCAGGCTAATTATGGGTTTGTTCCGCAGTTTGGGGAATTTTCCTGTATGGATTCGGATTGCACTGGTGCCGAGGGGATGGTACAACAATTAAAAACCCTCTGGAAGGAGGTGCAGGGGAACATCTCCAAAACCCAGAAGAAGTTCAAACATTTTGCAGACAGGAGGAGGGGGGGGGGGTGGTCCCTGCGTTGACAGTGGGGGAAAAAGTCTGGTTGTCCACCCGTAACATCAAACTTAAAATACCCTCTATGTAGTTGGGCCCCAAATTTATTGGCCCATACAAGATTGTAGAGGTGATCAACCCGGTGGCATACAGATTACAGTTGCCCACCTCCTTCAAAATATCTAACGTCTTCCACAGGTCCCTATTAAAACCTGTGGGGACAGTTAGAGAAGATCCCTCATCTGTGGCTCCACCAGTGTTGGTAGAGGGTCAACTGGAGTACGAGGTAGGGCGCATTATTAATTCACGGTGGGTGCGCCGGAGACTTCAGTACCTTATACATTGGAAGGGATATTCCGTAGAGGATCGGTCGTGGGTTCCGGCCAGTTCAGTGCACGCTGATCGACTGGTGCGGGCTTTTCAAGCTAGATACCCTGTGAAACCTGGGGGTCCAGTGGCCCCCCATTAAGAGGGGGGTACTGTCATGGTTAGGACTTGGTTAATGTCCTGTTCTCACAGGTTTAACTTTTGCCGGCCTCTCTTTGGATCTGGGAGGGGTATTTATACTCACTCCAGACTAGCATTCTCTGTCAGCTATACTGTTATTCTGGCTGTGTGTCTGACCAACCCCCCTGGTGTGCGTGTACTGCATTGCTTGTTTGATTCCCGTGTATGACCCGGCCTGTCCCCTCACTCTGAACTCTGTCTCATGTTTTAGGTACTATTGTCTTCTCTGGTTCTGACCTCCTGGCTTGGCTATTGTTACTCCGCTACCGTTTTGTCATGATCCCAGTGCAGGTTTTTGAGCTGCACACCGGGGGTTAATGTCTGGAGCTCTGTGCAGGTTTTGACCTGCACACTTGGGGTTAATAATTGTGGCCTCTTTCTGGTTCTGGGAGAGCTTCATAAACCCCTGGGTAGCTTCAATCCCTGCCAGTTATACTTTTGCCTTTGGCCTAGTGTGCTGACCCCTGTGTGCCTGTTTGTTGCTATTGCTTGTTTATATGGTTCTGAACCGGCTCTGTTTCCCGTTGTGAGTTTGCCTGTTGATTTTGTACTGCGTTATTATCTGTGTATGACTCATTGCCTGTGACCTGACTACTCTCTGCTCGCCCCTTTGGTACCTTGCAGCTATCTCTGTGTGTGACTCATTGGCTACGTCCTGACTATTCTCACTGTCTATGCCCCTGGGTAACTTTGTTTCGCAGTTACTCTGCTAGGAATTGTCTTGCAGCTCCTAGCTCTGTGGAGTTTAGGCCACGCCTCTAGCAGTCACGTGCTTCAGGTCCTGCGGCTCTGAAGTACGCATCTATTCGGTTGCTGCCCGCTCCATAGGTAGCTTTGAGCACGCTTTCGCTTCACTCAGGGCACGCGTACTGGCTCAGTGAGCAAGTTCAGTGTGGTGACTCTGACATTATAACTGGCCTACAATTTTGTTTTCTCTCCTCACTTCTGCAGCATGGACCCAATGTGTGCTTTATCTGAGCAGGTGAAAAGCTTGACTCAGTCACTGCAGAAGCTTAGTTTGGAACACCAAGCTCTGGCCCAGTCCCAACGGCAGGTTGAGGACTCAGTTCAGGGGGTACTTTCCGCTGGCTTCCAGTAGGTGGGGAATAGTGATGTCATTTTAGTCCCACCTGAATCCCCGGTTAAATTGCCAGATATATTTTCTGGTAACAAGGATGATTTCAGGGCGTTTAAGGAGGGCTGTAAGCTTTTTTTTTCTTTGAGACCCCGCTCCTCTGGGGATGAGAAACAGAGGGTGGGGGTGGTGATGTCCCTGCTTAGGGGGTCCCCACAAGCCTGGGCATTCTCGCTTTCCTCTTCTGCCCCTGAGAGAATGTCTGTGGATGCATTTTTGAAGCCTTAGGGCTTATTTATGATGAGCCTGATAGAGTGCGGTTGGCTGAGGACAAAGTGATGAGTGTCTGTCAGGGGGAGCACTCGGCCAAATGGTTCTGTACTGAATTCAGACGTTGGGCAGCGGAGATTTCCTGGAGTGACGCCGCCCTGCGGGGGCTGTTCCACAGAGGCCTGTGCGAACGTCTGAAGGATGCTTTGGCACTTCATCCTCCGCCTGACTCCCTGGAGGATGCCATGGTCCAAGCGGTTCGCATGGATCGCAGGCTGCGGGCTAGAGGCAATTATGCAACGGGAAACGCCCTTATTCTTCAGTGGAGATGAGACCCAGACTCTTCCTATGGCTATGGAGGTGAGCGCTGAAACCTGTGAGGGAAAGGAAAGAAGACGCCGCCGGGAAAAGCAGTTGTGCTTCTATTGTGGGAAATCTGGACATTGGAAGAAGGACTGCCCCTCCTGTCCGTCATCCTCCAAGATGGCGGGAAACGACTAGGTCTGGGTAGTAATCGAGGAGGCTACCCAGACCTTCAGGTACAATTTTCCTAATGTGCAAAAATGGTGCTGCAGGAGGAACTGGAACTTGGTTATGGTCCTGTTCAGACTACTGCTTTTATTGACTGCGGTTCGGCTGTGAACCTGATTGATACCAAGGTTATGACTCTTTATAAGATAGGGACAGTCAGGCTTCACGATCCTGTTAAACTTGTGGCAATTGACTCATCTCCTCTTACCCAAGACGGTATCTGTTGCAGGTCTGAACTTTTTTCTCTAAAAGTGGGTTCCACTCAAGTGGAGAAACTAAGTTGTCTGGTGGTAGATAACTTGCCTGCAGGACTGGTACTGGGGATGCCTTGGCTTCAACGCCATAATCCTACCATTGATTGGGTTACAGGGGAAATCACTCAATGGGGATGCAATAGTAAATGTGGTAACCGGGGACATCTTGTTAACGCTGTTAAATCTGTGTCTGTGTCGTCTGTCGATCTGGAAGGTATTCCGGAGTACCTGAAAGATTTCGAAGACGTTTTTTCCAAAAGTGAGGCTGAGGCGCTGCCACCACATAGACCCTATGATTGTGCCATTGATTTAGTACCCGGAGCCAAGTTACCTAAGGCTCGATTGTTCAATTTGTCTGGGCCTGAGCGCCAAGCCATGAAGGAGTACATAGCTGAGAGTCTCCGCAAAGGGCATATCAGGCCTTCTGTGTCACCTGTGGCAGCAGGGTTCTTCTTTGTGAAGAAAAAAAATGGTGGTTTGCGGCCGTGCCTCGACTTTCGGGAACTGAACAAGATAACGGTTAGGAACTCTTACCCGCTTCCCCTCATCCCAGACTTATGTAACCAGTTAGCTGGGGCCCAATGGTTCTCCAAGTTAGATCTGCGGGGGGCCTACAATCTGATAAGGGTTCGGGAATGGGACGAGTGGAAAACAGCATTCCTCACATCAGAAGGACTCTTTGAGAACCTGGTAATGCCATTTGGGTTAACTAATGCACCCGCTATTTTCCAAAATTTCATCAATGTTGCATTTTCTGAACTGATAGGCCGTTTTGTTATTATTTATTTGGATGATATTTTGGTGTATTCCCCGGACAGTCAATCTCACTTGCAACATCTAAAGACTGTTCTCCAGAGACTCAGGGAGAACCAATTGTTCGCCAAATTGGAAAAATGTTCGTTTTTTGTACAGGAGCTGTCTTTTTTGGGGTTGATTTTGTCCTGTGAGGGGTTTCGTATGGATCCTAAGAAGGTGCTGGCGATCGCTGACTGGGTTCAGCCTCGAGATCTCAAGGGGCTCCAGCGCTTCTTAGGATTTGCGAACTATTACCGGAGATTCATTAAAGGTTTCTCACAAGTGGTTAAACCACTCACGGATCTTACCCAGAAGGGAGCTGATGTAAAAAATTGGTGTGTACTCGCTAAGGAATCCTTCTCAGTGATTAAGAAATGTTTTATGTCTGCCCCGGTGTTGGTGCAACCTGACCCGTCCAAACCATTCAATGTGGAGGTGGATGCTTCTGAAGTGGGGGTGGGGGCTGTGCTGTCCCAGGGTCCGGCCACCCTTACCAATCTCAAACCCTGTGCCTTCTTCTCCAAGAAGTTCTCTTCAGCTGAGAAAAACTATGATGTAGGCAATAGAGAACTTCTTGCGGTCAAGCTGGCATTTGAGGAATGGAGGCACTTTTTGGAAGGGGCGGATCACCCTATCACGGTTGTCACAGATCACAAAAATTTGGCATACCTTGAATCTGCTAAGAGGCTTACTCCTAGACAAGCCCGTTGGTCACTTTTTTTTTTTTCACAATTTCAGTTCTCAATTACTTTTCGACCGGGGTCCAAAAATGTTAAAGCGGATGCCCTGTCCAGAAGTTTTGATCCAGTGTCTCCCCCTGAGCCGCCGTCCTCCATTCTTCCCCCAGGGGTGGTAGTGGCGGGGGTCTCAACTGAGTTGGAACAAGAAATCCTAAGGGCTCAGGCCCTAGCTCTGGCAACCAGGCCAAGCGATAAACTGTTTGTTCCAGATTCATTGCGGCCTAGACTTCTGCAGGAGTTTCATGATTCTAGGCTGAGTGCTCATCCAGGTATCACGGCCACTAGAGAGGCAGTAACCAGGGGTTTTTGGTGGCCTTCATTAAGGTCCGATGTCAAGGAATTTGTTTCTGCTTGTGGCATGTGTGCCCGTTCCAAAAGCTCGCATAACCGACCGGCTGGGGAACTCATACCTTTACCGCTTCCTGATAGGCCATGGACTCACCTTTCCATGGATTTTATTACCGGCCTTCCACCTTCCAGGGGCAATACCGTGATCTGGGTGGTGGTGGATAGGTTTTCTAAACAGGCCCATTTCATTCCCTTGGCAGCATTACCTTCAGCAGAAACATTGTCAAGGTTGTTTGTGCAGCATGTGGTCCGATTGCATGGGGTACCCCTGAATGTTGTGTCTGACAGAGTTGTGCAGTTTGTGGCCAAATTTTGGAGGGCGTTCTGTATGAAATTGGGCATCTCACTCTCCTTCTTGTCGGCATATCACCCGGAGAGCAATGGTCAGACGGAACGCACCAATCAATCCCTGGAACAAATTCTCAGGTGTCTGACCTCCGCCAGACAGGAGGATTGGTGTGATGCGTTACCGTTGGCTAAATTCGCTTTTAACAACCGGGTGAGTCAGTCCACCAACATGTCCCCATTCCTAATTAACTATGGCTTTAATCCGCATTTTGGGGAGTTTTCTCGGGTGGATTCCGGTTGTCCAGGAGCAGAGGGGTCCGTTCAACGGTTAAAAAACCTCTGGGCTGAAGTCCGACGTAATATCTCTCGGGCCCAGGGGAGATACAAATATTTTGCGGACAAAAAGAGAGCCTCGGGAGACATGTTTCAGGTGGGAGAGAAGGTTTGGCTCTCCATGCGTAACATCAACTTAAAGGTACCATCAGTTAAGTTGGGACCAAAGTTCATTGGTCCGTACGAGATTATGGAGATAGTCAACCCTGTGGCATATAGGTTGCGTCTCCCCGCCTCCTTAAAAATATCTAATGTGTTCCATAAGTCTCTGTTGAAACCAGCAGGATCTGTCAAAGAGAACTCTGAGACTGTTGTTCCTCCAGAGCTGGTGGAGGGTCAATTGGAGTATGAGGTCGGATATATTGTGGACTCTTGGCGGGTGCGCCGCTCTTTGCAGTACCTGGTCCACTGGAAGGGATGTGGACCAGAAGAGCGCTCATGGGTCCCTGCTCGTTCGGTACATGCAGATCACCTGTTCAGGTGCTCCATGCCAAGTACCTGGGGAAGCCTGTGGGTCCAGAGGCCCCCCGTTGAGAGGGGGGTACTGTCATGATCCCAGTGCAGGTTTTTGAGCTGCACACCGGGGGTTAATGTCTGGAGCTCTGTGCAGGTTTTGACCTGCACACTTGGGGTTAATGATTGTGGCCTCTTTCTGGTTCTGGGAGAGCTTCATAAACCCCTGGGTAGCTTCAATCCCTGCCAGTTATACTTTTGCCTTTGGCCTAGTGTGCTGACCCCCGTGTGCCTATTTGTTGCTATTGCTTGTTTATATGGTTCTGACCCGGCTCTGTTTCCCGTTGTGAGTTTGCCTGTTGATTTTGTACTGCGTTATTATCTGTGTATGACTCATTGCCTGTGACCTGACTACTCTCTGCTCGCCCCCTTTGGTACCTTGCAGCTATCTCTGTGTGTGACTCATTGGCTACGTCCTGACTATTCTCACTGTCTATGCCCCTGGGTAACTTTGTTTTGCAGTTACTCTGCTAGGAATTGCCTTGCAGCTCCTAGCTCTGTTGAGTTTAGGCCACGCCTCTAGCAATCACATACTTCAGGTCCTGCGGCTCTGAAGTATGCATCTATTCGGTTGCTGCCCGCTCCATAGGTAGCTTTGAGCACACTTTCGCTTCACTCAGGACACGCGCACTGGCTCAGTGAGCAAGTTCAGTGCGGTGTCTCTGACACGTTTGCCCCTATTGTACCGTCTATTGCCCATTCTGTTTTTCTGATCTATTGCTACGTCCTGACTATCCGCTCTGTCTAACCCTTTGGTACTGTCCTGCTATCTCGTGCATTGACCCCGGCTTGATCTGGTTTCCGCCCCTGTCTATGCCCCTTGGTAACTTGTCCCGTAGTTACCTTTCTAGGAGTTTCCCTGCAGCTCCTAGCTCTGTGGAGCTTAGGCCATGCCCCCAGCACTCACATGCTTCAGGTCCTGATACTTTGAAGCACGTATTGTCACCGCTGCTGCCCTGCCCACAGGTATCTTTGAGCACGGTTTTTTGTACTCAGGACATGCGCACTGGCTCAGTGAGTGAGTGTAGTTCGGTGTTCCTGACAGGTCTCTCTCGGTCAGCCATTATGCCGTCCGGTTCCGGACTTTGGCTTCCGAACTAGAGTGGCCTGATAAAGCACTCATCCCTGTGTTTTGGAAAGGTTTAGCAGAGCATGTCAAAGATGCTCTAGCAACCAGAGAGGTCCCCACAAGCCAGGAGGAAGTGATTGCCATCTCCACCCGCATTGATCTCAGATTTACAGAGCGTGGGCTGGAATGTACGCAATCCAGATGAAGGGTTAACTTGGCTCACACCTTCACCAAGCCGCTAAGATCTCCCGCTCAGGAGCTTACACCCTCCGAACCTATGGAGGTGTCTCGCGCCGGCCCCAAGCCATGTCCGGTGCGAAGCTCCGCACGTTGTTACCAGTGCCGGCAGTTTTGTCACTCAGCTAGCACGTGTCCTCTGCGGTCAGAAAAACGATCACGTCCAGTGGTCGTAGGTGGTGGTCAGGCAAATATGAAACCCTTTTCTCCGAAATCGGTATTCCGAGGGACATTAGATAGCGGGGCCTCCACCTGGGAGGTAGAGGTTACCGTGGATTCCAGGGCTGAGGGGAACTTTATGTCCTTGACCTTCGCCCAGAAACACGCTATTCCACTGGTGTTACTGCCCCAACCTCTGACCATCAGGGTGGTTAATGGTGCACCTTTACCATCTCAGGTGACCCACCAGTTGGCCCCACTCGGGCTCTCAATCTCACCCTCTCATCGTGAGATTCTGTCCTTGTTCATTTTGCCAGATGGCATCGACCAGGTGCTTCTCGGAGTTCCCTGGCTCCGTTGTCACGCCCCTCATTTTGATTGGGCTTCGGGGAATATACTGGGTTGGAGCAAGGACTGTGAGGGAAGGTGCCTGAGGGGCAGTGTTCAGGTAGCTTCCACTGAAGTGCCTGCGGATCTCTCCACGCTTCCTAAACCTTAGCACCAGTACGCGGACGTCTTCTCTAAAGAATCTGCGGAGACGCTCCCGCCGCACCGTCCTTACGATTGCCCGATAGATCTTCTGCCAGGCACGGAACCTCCTAGAGGTTGTGTGTATCCGCTGTCACTCCCTGAGACAGAGGCTATGTCTCAATATATTCGGGAGAACCTGGCTAAAGGTTTTTTTCAGAAAGTCGGAGTTGCCGGCTAGTGCAGGGTTCTTCTTCGTGCAGAAGAAGAGCGGAGAGTTACGTCCCTGCATTGACTACAGAGGTCTCAACGCCATAACAGTTAAAAACAAATACCCTCTCCCGTTGATCTCTGAGCTATTTAACAGGTTGCGAGGGGCCCGGATCTTTACGAAATTAGATCTACGGGGGGCGTACAACCTAATCCGCATTCGCGAAGGAGACGAGTGGAAGACAGCCTTTAATACCAGGGAAGGCCACTACGAATATCTGGTCATGCCCTTCGGCCTCTGTAATGCACCTGCTGTCTTCAAGGATTTCGTCAATGATGTCTTCCGCGATGTGCTCTCCACCTCGGTGGTGGTCTATCTGGATGACTCCTCATCTCGCCAGATATGACCGCCCACCGGAGAGACGTCTGCAGGGTCTTCGACCGTCTGCGGCCGAACTCTCTTTTCGCCAAGCTGGAGAAGTGCCTGTTTGAGCAGGAGTCCTTGCTGTTCCTGGGCTACATCATCTCGGCCCAGGGGTTGGCTATGGATCCGGCCAAACTGCAAGCGGTAATGGACTGGCAGGAACCACACTCACTCAAAGAGGTGCAGCGCTTCCTGGGGTTCGTCAACTATCACCGTCAGTTCATACCTCACTTCTCCACACTGGTAGCTCCTTTGGTTGCTCTCACAAAGAAAGGAGCTAATCCTAACACTTGGTCTGAACAGGTCTCCAAGGCCTTCTCGTCTCTAAAATCCCATTTTGCTGGCGCTCCCATCTTACACCGTCCCGATGTGGATAAACCGTTTATCCTGGAGGTGGATGCCTCTTCCATCATTGCAGGAGCAGTCCTTTTCCAGAAGGATGCTCAAGGTCGGAAGCATCCCTGCTTCTTCTTCTCTAAGACCTTCTCACTGGCGGAGAAGAATTACTCCATCGGGGACAGGGAGCTGCTAGCAATGAAGTTGTCCTTTTGCGAGTGGAGTCATCTCCAGGAAGGAGCCCGGTTTCCCTTCCAGCTGTATACGGACCATAAAAATCTGGTCTATTTGCAAACGGCCCAGCGCTTGAACCCTCGTCAAGCTAGGTGGTCGTTCTTCTTCTTCCGCTTCACCTTGTACTATCTCTCTGGAGAGAAGAACGTCCGTGCGGATGCTCTCTCGCGTTCAGTGGTCTCAGCAGAGGAAGGGGAGGCTGAGCCACGGCTAATTCTCCCTTCGGAGAGCTTTACAACCATGGCTCCAGTTGCTCTCGAGTCAGTGCCACCGGGCAAGACCTTTGTGCCTCCTCAGCTACCGCCGGAGGTTCTCGCCTGGGCCAAGCGTCCAGGGTGGGTGGTCACTTTGGCAATAAGCGGACCACAGAACTCCTGGCAAGGTCGTATTGGTGGCCGCACATGGCTTGAGACACTAAGGAATACATACAAGCATGTGTCTCGTGTGCACGGAAAAGGTCCTCTAGACAGAGGCCGGCTGGGTCATTGTACCCTCTGCCGGTGGCGGATAGACCTTGGGAGATGGTTGGCATGGATTTTGTGGTTGGCCTGCCCAAGTCTGGTGGCAGTATGGTCATCTGGGTGGTCACCGACCATTTTTCTAAAATGGTGCATCGGTTGCCTTCCGCTCGTGGTCTTGCCACACTGTTCATAAAACATGTATTCCGTCTGCATGGCATGCCGGACAAAATTGTTAGTGATCAAGGTCCCCAGTTCGCGTCCCGGTTTTGGAGGGAGCTCTGCAGCCTACTCAGCATTGAGCTAAACCTGTCCTCCGCTTACCATCCCGAGACGAACGGCTTGGTTGAGAGAGCCAACCAAACCTTGATCACGTACCTGCGGCATTTCGTCTCTGCCAGGCAGGATGACTGGGCATCCTTGCTACCATGGGCTGAATTTGCCCTGAATAATGCAGTGGCTGATTCCACTGGTCAGACGCCGTTCCTTCTAAATTACGGCCAACATCCGCGCGTCCCTGTCCCGATGCCAGTGTCCTCCGCTGACTCCAGGGTGGCAGACTGGGCAGTGGAGGCTCGCGACATTTGGGATCGCACTCAGGATGCTATTCGTGCCTCTTAAGAAAGAATGAGGGCATCCGCCGACACACATCGGCGACCCGCTCCAACCTTTTCCACCGGCGACTTGGTGTGGCTCTCTGCTCGAAACATCAAGCTGCGGCCGAGTCCACCAAGTTCACGCCGCGATACATCGGACCTTTTAAGGTTCTCGAGCGAATCAGCTCGGTGCTCTACCGCCTGGCTCTTCCTCCACATTTAGCCATTTCTGACGTTTTCCATGTGTCCCTTCTCAAACCTGTTCACATGGCCCGGTTTTCCGAGTCATCTGCCGGGTCATCAGACTTGTCTTCGGACGAGTTTGAGGTTAACGCCTTTGTGGGACGCAGGATTGTGCATGGCAAAAAGTTTTATTTGGTGAACTGGAAGGGCCATGGTCCAGACCCGGGAGCCAGTGGAGAACATCCACACTCCGCTCCTGATCGCAGCCTTTGAGCATAGCGAGGCTCGGTGGGGGGGGGCCCTAGGAGGGGGGGTAATGTTAGGCGTCGGATTCCTGCAGCTGCACAGCGGGAATCCAGAGCCATACATCCAGCGGTCTCCCATTCCTTTCCAACCGCTCAGGGACCTGCACAGCAATCTCGGCAATCCAGGCGCCCTGCTCAGACCAGCTCTCTGGGTCTGGATTTTGCTGCCACCTCTGGACCAGCAATGGTAGCGCAACCTGCTTTGCAGGAAACCACTCCAGAGGCTAAGTCCTCTCGCCGCGCTACTGGGCATGCCCACGAGACAATCTCCCAGTGGAGAACGGGGGTCACGTGCTCAGGTCCTTGTCCTGATCTGATTGGCCCATCTCAGAGGTCTGGAAGGTCCTGGAGGTGCATGGGTATAAAAGGTCCGAATGGCCGCTCGCCCATGCGCTAGTATAGACTATACTTGCTATGTGTGAATGGTGATGGATGTATGATTCTGGTGACTGACTCATTATGAAACCCCTTCCCTCTGCTATTACGCATGTGGATAGGGAATTAGAGTTATAGTCAGCGCCAGTGAGTGGCAAGCCATACGCCACAGTGCATACCGCACCGCTACACTAGCGTCCGATAGTGTGATGCCTCACGGCACTGTCGTACAGCGGCAGTAGTTACCGCCGTGTTGCAGTTAGCAGCACTTACTGGCGGCCGCGGTAGCAACGCTGCACGCACGGTAGGTCAAGACGGGCACCGACCTCTGCCTTGGATCGTGTCCTGTGACCATATACCGTGTGTGCACTCCAGCTGAGACCTGTGAAGCTAACAGGCTCGGCGTTTATGCTTTATTTGTACTACAGCGCCTCTGTGAGTTTAACAGAGTCCGCTCTGCGCACCTCGGGTGACGGTTAACCCGAGCGCAGTATACCGCCATATAGTGAGTCTGCCATTACTCAGCAGCGGTTGTTATACCTACTGCACGGTGGACCCCGGGCGGCGAACGCACTTCCTATTATTTATATTTAGTGCGTTCCGCCGTCTCTAACATCATGTCAAGGAACTACCACACAGCATCCAACTGCCCAATCATTTAATAGGCTTTACTCATGACAGCAGTATGGTGTCAGGAAACTATGAGGATCAGTTGGGGTGCACAGTCTTCCAGAGAACTAAGCAAGACAACCAAGTAGCAATGTCGGTAGAGGACAAGTTGTTCTTAGAGGTAATGGACAAGGGACTCGTAAAAGATGATACCAACAACTGGGTCGCACCTCTCCCCTTCAGAACCCACAGACCACGTCTACCAAACAACAGAAATCAGGCATTAAAACGTTTCTCCTCTCTTAGATATAATCTGCAGAAGAAATCAGAGATGAAAGATCACTTTGTCTCCTTCATGTCAAGGATACTTGAGAACTGCCATGCAGAACTAGCTCCCACTCTCAAAGACTCTGAGGAGTGCTGATTCCTACCCAAGTTTGGAGTATACCACCCTAAGAAACCGGGCCAGATTAGAGTGGTGTTTGACTCCAGTGCTAAGTTTGATGATGTCTCTCTGAATGATGTTCTACTGACAGGACCAGACCACAATAACAAACTGCTGGGAGTACTTATGCGCTTCCGTAAGGATTCCATTGCTTTCATCGCTGACATCCAGCAAATGTTCCATTGGTTCCTTGTGAGAGAGAGACAGGAACTTCCTAAGATTCTTCTGGTACACAGACAATGATCCTACTAAATAGGTCACGGAGTATCGCATGAGAGTGCACATCTTTGGCAATAGTCCTCCTGCAGTTGCCATTTATGGACTCAAAAGGTCAGCTCAAGAAGGAGAAAGAATACGGATCAGATGTCAGACAATTCACAGAAAAAGACTTTTATGTTGATGACTGTCTGAAAGCCATGCCTTCAAATGATACTGCCATCAGTCTTCTCAGGAGAGCTCAAGAGATGCTTGCTTCCTCTAACCTCAGGCTTCACAAAATAGCCTCAAACAGCCAAGAACGCATGAAAGCATTCCCTTCACAAGACTTGTGTAACGGTGTCAGAGACCTGGACCTGGGGTCAGGCCCCACACCAATGCAACGCAGCATCGAGCCTCTCTGGAATCTACAGTCAGACACTTTCACCTTTCAGGTCAGCCAGGAAGAAAAGCCTTTCACATGCAGAGGTGTCCTGGCTACCATCAACAGCCTGTACGATCCCTTGGGTTTTGCAGCTCCTGTTACTATACAAGTCAAAGCCATACTAAGAGACTTAACTAAGACATCTGACTGGGATGCACCTCTGCCACCTGACAAGAGAATCCAGTGGGAAGTATGGAAGAACTCCTTAGCAGCCCTCTCTAACCTGATTGTTCCAAGACGATACACCCCTGTGCCGTCTACAGAGATACAGAGCCAAAGACTGTACATATTTACAGATGCTGCTGATGCCTATCTCAAAACTGTAGACTCCAAACGTCAGAGCCACATCGGATTCGTTATGGGGTAAGCTAAACTTGCTCCACAACCAGAGCACACTATACCAAGGTTAGAACTTTGTGCTGCAGTCTTAGCCGTCAAGTTAGCAGAGTTCATCGCATCCGAGAAGGATATCGACCTGACACAAGCCAAGTTCTACTCAGACAGCAAAGTAGTCCTTGGGTACATCCACAATGAAACTGTCAGGGTTTGGACAGGGTTCTTGCCCTGCACTCACAGGGTTAAGTGTATGTGGCCTCTTTCTGGATCTGGGAGGGGTATTTATACTCACTCCTTACCAGGGTTCTCTGTCGGCTATACTTTTGCCCTTGGCTTAGTTTAAGTGACCCCTGTGCGTTTGTGCCTTGTGCATGCTTCTGTGTTTGATATCTTGGCTTCTGACCCAGTCTGTCCCTGTTGTGCGCTTGCCTGCCGTTTCTGTACTGTCTATTGCCCATTCTGGTTTACTGATCTCTTGCTAAGTCCTGACTATCCGTTCTGTCTAATCCTTTGGTACTGTCGTGCTATCTCGTGTTTTGACCCCAGCCTAATCTGGTTTACGTCTCTGTTTATGCCCCTTGGTAACCTTGTCCTGTAATCACCCTTCTAGGAATTCTCTTTCTGCTCCTAGCTTTCTGAAGCTTAGGCCATGCCCCCAGCAGTCAGGTGCTTCAGGTACTGTTAGTACACAGCCTCTGTGACGTGCTCCTCTCCCTAGGGACCCCGGTAAGCACCTGCAGCAGCGTGGGTTTCTCAGGGTCCAGACACTGGCTTGATGTCAGTTCTGGATATCCTGACAGAAACTAGACGATTCTGCATTTATGTCAACAACAGAGTGCTACGAATTAGGAGATCAGTTCATCGAAAACAGTGGCATTACATCCCCATGGACCAAAATCCTGCAGATCACGCAACTAGAGCAGTTGACGCAAGTAGACTAGGAAGCACAACATGGCTCTCAGGACCAAAACTATTGTACACTGAGGGACGTTGTCCAGACACCTTTGAACTAGTAGGAGAGGACTCAGTTACTGAAATCCACCCTCAGGTGTCTACACTTCATATATTGACTCCAGCAACTCTCCTCACCCAGAAAACAGGACTATCCAGCGCCCCTCCAGGAGGATTCCTCTACAAGCGCCACTGGAGACAGGTGCAAAGTCTTGCCAACACATTCTGGGACAGGTGGCGCAAGCAGTATTTGTCTACCCTGCAGCCACGGACGAAGTGGCAATCTACCAGACCTAATCTGAGGATTGGTGACCTCGTCCTTGTGAAAGACTGTTAGGCCCATCGGAACCTGTGGCCACTTGGACTAGTGACTGCAACATTCTTGAGTAAAGATGGCAAAGTGCACAAAGTCGAGCTGAGGGTGGCCAAAGGGTATGAACTTAAGACATTCTCAGACAAGTAACTGAGCTGGTCCTATTGTCTTTGGAGAATAAGATTAGTGACATCCCTTTGATGCCAGACGGGGAGTGTTCTGTCTCCGACATCTAATTCACAACCTTTGACTGTCTATTTGATAATATTTCCAATGATGTATTGAGAATATATAGAATGTTCAGTTTTCTATAAATTTTATTGTTTTGATTGTTTCTGGCTCCATCTAGTGGCCAGAGTCATAACCACAGTGTTCTTGTGTTATTTTACTTTCACTTTTATGCTCGTCTTCTTTCTCTCTGTGCAATGTATTATGGTAAGTTTTGCAGTGCTTTCTGGGAGCCCTTTGCAAAGGATTATGGTTAGTTCAGCCCCCATTTCCCTCCAGGCCACCATGTTCCTTCTGCCTGCACACTGGAAGCATCTAATTTCTCTTCCCCTTGCAACAGCATCACTGGTAAGTAATCACGCTTCCTATATCTAATTTCTGTCTCAGATCAGCCTGCTCAGTTAGTTTCCCCCTCCTCAGCTAGTAGTGCAGATGTTGATTCTTAATGTATTATGTATGATATGCAGGGGTGAACCTAGCCTCTCTGCTGCCTGAGGCAAACAGCAAAATTACGCCCCCCCCCGCACACAAAGTAAGTTTTCATATCTATCCTGTAAATCTGAGTACAATAGTTACATATATATATGTTACAGTTTTGAAGGCTGAAGGAAGACCTTATGTCCATCTAGTTCAGCCTATTTTTAGTGCAGCTGTTCTGCATTGTTGATCCTGGGGAAGGCAAAAAACCCACAGAGTAGCAGCCAATTTTCTCCATAGGGAAAAAAGATCCTTCCCCAAAGCTGGGTCAACCATCTACCTATAATATTATGTTATTCGTAACCTTCTATACTGTTACTCACAAGAAAAGCATCCATTCCTTTCTTAAATTCATTCAGTGAGTTGGCCATCACCACTTCCTCAGGAAGAGAATTCCAGAGTCTCACTGCTCTTACCGTGAAGAACCCTCTTCTATGCTGGTGCGGAAATTGTCTTTCCTCCAAACGAAGAGAATGCCCCCTTGTTCTTGTCACAGTCCTTGGTACAAACAGTTCATTGGAGAGATCTCTATATTGCCCTCTGATATACTTGTACATATATATTAGGTCTCCCCTAAGTCTTCTCTTTTCTAGAGTAAATAGACCTAATTTTGATAACCTTTTTGGGTATTGTAGTGAACCAACTCCATTAGTAGCCCGCCTTTGAACCCTTTCAAGTTCAGTAATGTCTTTCTTGAGCACCGGCGTCCAAAATTGCACACAATACTCCAAGTGTGGTCTGACGAGTAATTTGTACAGAGGGAGAATTATGTTTTCATATCGTGTACCCAGACCTCTTCTAATGCATCCCATGACCCTATTTGCTTTGGTGGCAGCTGCCTGACACTGGGCACTCCAATTTAGCTTCTTATTGACTAAGATGCCTAAGTCTTTTTCCATGTCTGATTTCCCCAGCAGGTTCCCATTTAGTAAGTAATTGCAGCATCTGTTTCGCCTTCCCATGTGCATAACCTTACACTTATCTGTGTTAAACCTCATTTGCCATTTTTCAGCCCAATTCTCCAATTTACTCAAATCTGTCTGTAGTTGCAAACTGTCCTGCTTTGTGTTAACTACCTTACATAGTTTTGTATCATCTGCAAATACTGATATTTTACTGTGTAAGCCATCCACTAGCTCATTAATAAATATATTAAATAGTAGGGGGCCCAATACAGAACCCTGTGGTACCCCACTAGTAACCCTGGCCCAATCTGAGTATGCACCATTAATAACCACTCTTTGTTTTCTATCACTAAGTCAGCTACCTACCCATCTACACACATTTTCCCCTAGCCCAAGCTTTCTCATCATACCAATCTTTTATGTGGGACAGTGTCAAATGCTTTAGAGAAGTCGAGATAAATGACATCCAATGATTCTCCTTGGTCCATTTGAGAGCTTACATCCTCATAGAAGCTGATCAGGTTAGTTTGACAGGAGCGATCCTTCATAAATCCATGTTGATATGGAGTTAAACATTTATTAACATTGAGATATTCCATAATGGTATCCCTTAGAAACCCTTCAAAAATTTTACCCACAACAGATGTTAAGCTTACCGGCCTATAGTTTCCAGGTTCCCTTTTACACCCCTTTTTGAATATTGGTACCACATTTGCTTGCCGCCAATCAAAAGAAACAGACCCTGTTTCTATAGAGTCTTTAAATATAAGGAATAGAGGACTGTCTATCACATTACTTAACTCCCTTAATACCCGAGGGTGAATGCCATCAGGGCCTGGTGATTTGTCAATTTTAATCTTACTAAGGCGGTTCTGCACTTCTTCCTGGGTTAGGGAGGTAATACTTAATGGGGAATTTACATTATCACTCTGCATTTCCCCTGGCAAATCCTTTTCTTGTGTGAACACTGTTGAGAAAAAAGTATTTAAAACATTTGCTTTTCCCACATCGCTCTCTATGATTTCACCCTCATTGTTCTTTAAAGGGCCGACACCATCAATTTTAATCATTTTACTGTTTATATAATTAAACAATAGTTTGGGGTTTGTTTTACTTTCCTTAGCAATGAGTCTCTCAGTTTCCACTTTTGCTAAATGTATTTGTTTTTTACACATTTTATTTTTTTCTCTATAACTTTTTAATGCTTCTTCATTGCCTTCTTGTTTTAGCTTCTTAAATGCCTTGTTCTTGTTATTTATTGCACTTTTTACATCCTTATTTAGCCACATTGGTGTTCTCCTGTTCCTAGCCCTTTTATTTCTGTACGGTATGGCTAGCTCACAGTGGGTGTGTAAAACTGATTTAAATATTTCCCATTTATTTTCTGTGCTCCTATTTTTGAGGACATTGTCCCAATCAATTCGGCAAAGGTCCTCTCTAAGCTGATCAAACTTTGCTTTCCTGAAATTCAGCGTTTTTGTAACCCCCTTCCAGGGCACCTTACTGAAGAACAAGTGGAATTGTATTATATTGTGGTCACTGTTCCCTATGTGCCCATCGACTCGTACTTCTGTTATTCTATCTGGCCTGTTGCTTAAAATTAAGTCCAGAAGGGCTGTCCCTCTAGTTGGGCCCTGCACAAGTTGTGACAGATAATTATCCTTGATCACTGACAGAAATTGGTTTCCTTTCTGAGATACGCAGGTTTCAGTTTCCCAGTCTATGTCGGGGTAGTTGAAGTCCCCCATAATAATCACCTCATTGTGATTTGCTGCTTTGTCTATTTGTTTCAATAATACATTTTCAGTGGTTTCTGTTATATTTGGTGGCTTATAACAAACCCCTATGAGGATTTTATTACTTTTCCCTACTTGTATCTCCACCCAAAGAGACTCCACCTCTTCATTTCCCTCTTGTATATCTTCTCTTAGTGTGGGCTTTAAAGTGGACTTTATATATAGACAGACTCCACCCCTTTTCCTTTTTTTACGATCCCTCCTAAACAAATCATATCCTTGCAAGTTAGCCGCCCAGTCATAGCTGTCGTCTAACCATGTCTCAGTTATTCCTACTATGTCGTATTTTTCCTCATACGTTACCAACTCCAGATCTTCAATCTTATTGGTCATGCTCCTTGCGTTGGTTAGCATGCAGGAAAGAAGTTTTTCTTCCTTTTTCTTAGCTTCCTTCTGAGTACCCTGTCTTGGGTCCTCTGTACCACATCTAGTATTCTTGATTAGTTTGTCCTTCTGCTGCATGTTCTTGTCTGGTGTTTTTCCTCCCATCCCCTCTTCTTCTAGTTTAAAGCCCTCCTGATGAGGGTGGCAAGTCTTCTGGCGAATGTGTGTTTCCCAGGTTTTGTGAGGTGTATCCCATCTTTTGCGAGAAGTCCATCGTAGAGGTAATTCACACCATGGTCCAAGAATCTAAATCCTTGCTGCCTGCACCACCGTCATAGCTAGTTGTTCACCTCTAGTATCCTATTCCATCTTCTGATGCCATGACCATCGACTGGGAGGATTGATGAGAAAACAACCTGTACGTTCCGTTTCTTTATTTTCTTCCCCAGAATTTCAAAGTCTTCGCAGATAGTTGGTACCGTAGGTCATTTCTTGCCGTGTCGTTTGTGCCTACATGTATCAGTAGGAAAGTGTAGTCGTCCATGGATTTGAGGATAGTTGGTATCCTGTGGACATTTTGATTTAGATAAATAGAAAAAAAAAGGTGTCCAAACACAAGGATGTCAGCGCCATCACACACACATGCAAGAACAACACAGAAGTATCCAGAACAAGGGTCATTAATGGCAATGGTAGGCCTGGTACAGGGCCGGACTGGGACAAAAAAAGCAGCCCTGCCACACAAATCCTACCAGCCCACAAACTATAGCACTCCTCACTCCGATCAGTGAATTTTTGCTATACTTTGTCATCCCCTCATCACTCTCTTATAGGAGCTATTTGAAGAGCCACATATGAATGGCACCACAGTACGTATGATTGACCACAGCTCCATTTACATGGTGCCCTTCAAAGCTACGTTTCCTAGGATCATGGGGGTCCCAGCGGTCAGATCCACAACAAACAGAAAGTCATCCCCTATCCCTACATAATGCTCCATGCAGTATTATGTGCCCCATATATTAGTGCATACAGTATTATGGGCCCCATATAATGTTCCATACAGCATAATGTGCCCCATATATTACTTCATACAGTATAATGGGCCCCATATATTACTTCATACAGTATAACGGGCCCCATATATTACTTCATACAGTATAATGGGCCCCATATACAGTTGTGGCCAAAAGTATTGACACCCCTGCAATTCTGTCAGATAATACTCAGTTTCTTCCTGAAAATGATTGCAAACACAAATTCTTTGGTATTATTATCTTCATTTAATTTGTCTTAAAGAAAAAAACACAACAAAAATTGTCCTAAAGCCAAATTGGATATAATTCCACACCAAACATAAAAAAAGAGGGTGGACAAAAGTATTGGCACTGTTCGAAAAACCATGTGATGCTTCTCTAATTTGTGTAATTAACAGCACCTGTAACTTACCTGTGGCACCTAACAGGTGTTGGCAATAACTAAATCATACTTGCAGCCAGTTGACATGGATTAAAGTTGACTCAACCTCTGTCCTGTGTCCTTGTGTGTACCACATTGAGCATGGAGAAATGAAAGAAGACCAAAGAACTGTCTGAGGACTTGAGAAACCAAATTGTGAAGAACCATGAGTAGTGTTGAGCATTCCGAAACCGCAAGTATCGGGTATCGGCCGATATTAGCGGTATCGGAATTCCGATACTTAATTCCGATACTTTTTTCATATCGGATTCCGGGATCGGAATCGGAATAGGAAGTTCCCATCATGCTATGAGCCTGCTTGCTTTGATTAAGCCAATGGGAATCCTCCGAAGTGTGGGCACATCCTGTTAGGCATGTAGGCATGTTAACTATTGGCATGGCTGTGATTGGCTGCCGAAATGATGTCATGATGCACTATAAAAGCCACCGCAGCTGCCATTTCTGGTCACTCTGCTGTGAATTCAGTTAGGGACAGGCTGCTGTAGAAGACTGTGAGGGACAGTTAGAAATAGCGATTCCACCAAACATCTAGTGCTTTACCCAGGCTACATAAACCACCACTGTAGCGTTCTTTGCCCTAGCAGCAGTGTTCACAGCTGTCTGCAAGGGCTGTGTGAGTGCAGCTCACGCTGTGGAGTGGGTCCTGCAGCCACGTCAGGCTGTAGGCCACCCAGTGTGATCACTGCTGCCTCATACATCTTTTATTTTTTGAGCTGCATTTTTTAAATAATTTCAATCTAGTGTGCTTCCATCCGTATCCATATACGTTGGTTGCAAACACTAGTAGTAGACAGCGGAGCCTTTCTGCAGCCTTTCAGTGCTAGTGTCCACTTTGCTGCACTGTTCACGGCTGTCTGAGAGGTCTCTGACTGTGTGTGAGTGCAGCTCACGCTGAGTAGTGTGTCCTGCAGCTACGTCTGGCTGTAGGACGCTCAGCGTGCGTCACTGCCTCACACATATTTTTATTTGAGTGCAGCTCATTTTTTCTTCTATTAGTGTGCATCCATCCGTCTCCATCTACGGTGGTTGCAAACACTATATAGGAGTACACAGCGGAGCCTTTCTGCAGCCTGTCAGTGCCAGTGCCCACTTAGCTGCACTGTTGACGGCTGTCTGAGAGGTCTCTGACTGTGTGTGAGTGCAGCTCACGCTGAGTAGAGTGTCCTGCAGCTACGTCTGGTTGTAGGACGCTCAACGTGCGTCACTGCCTCACACATATTTGTCTTTGAGTGCAGCTCATTTTTTCTTCTCCTATTAGTGTGCATCCATCCGTATCCATCAACATTGGTTGGTTGCAAACACTATATAGGAGTAGATAGAGGAGCCTTTTTTTCTGGCTTGTGCCCTGCCGGCGCAGCCAGATTAGTATTACCCAATTTTTTGGGAGCCTCATCTTTTGCATTGTAGGTTACCTGCCTGCATTGTAATAGCTCCAAAAAGTTGGTGATACTATCAGTTTCAATTCTTTGTTCTCATACTTTGAGTTTGTTTCAAACAAAGAAACCACATAAAAAGTTCACCAAACACTACATTTTGAACTTGTGTAGGCCACATCAGCTCCTATTAAAGTCTAGTCCACACACACACACTTCATAAAATTAGTGTTTCTTGTACCTGTAACCAGCTGTTCAGGAATAAGCACACTAAGGCCCCCCTTTGTACTTTTTTGCCTATCTTAAGCAGTCTTGCAAGATGAAGAAGGCAGGGAGTAAGGCGCGGGGGCGTGGGCGTGGGCGTGGAGTTTCAGCAGGGAGAGGACGTGGGGATTCTGCAGGGAGAGGACGTGGGGATTCTACAGGTAGAGGACGTGGGGATTCTGGGCCTGCTGCGGGCACCAGTGGATCAGCATCCCCCAGTTTTAGCAGGCAACAGTCCTTTATGCGCAGCTTTGTAGGACCTCAACGTACCCCACTGCTGCGGGAGGAACAAATTGAAGCCGTTGTCGGATGGATGGCAGCTAACGCATCGACTTCAATTACTTCCGCATCCTCTCAGGGTCAGAGCACCGAAGAGCAACCATCTGTCTCTTCACCACCTGCCAAAGTGCCCAGGCAGTCAGAGAGACATGGACAGGAGCCATCACAGTCTCTACTTCTGTTCTCGGAATCTGTTGGCTTGGAAAGAGGGGGCCAGCCAAGCAGCATTCCTGAATGTGAAGAAGAGGGAGTATGCAGTGATGCGCAACTTCTTTGTCCCTCTGAATCTGAAGAGGCGAGTGGGCCAGTGCCTATGGTCAGCACACCTCAGTACGCATCAGATGATGACGAGACTCAGTTGCCACTTTCTGGTGCGTACGGTGCTGGCGAGACAACCCCGGAGAAGCAGCTGTTTGAAGAGGGGAGGGAAGATGATGAGGTCCTTGACCCATCATGGCGTGAGCAACAGGAAGGTGGTGGTAGCAGCTCTGAGGAAGAGATTCCCCTACCGGCCAAAACAGGAGGCAGAGGGAGGGGGAAGACTTGGTTGCCTGTACCCTCCACTTCGGCACCCGTTAGGAGCATTCCTCCTTCCAAAGGCAAACCGGGCGCTCACAAGAGTTGCAGTGCGTGGTCCTTTTTTGACACAGTTGCAGATGACATTTGCTTTGTCAAATGCAAGCTGTGTCATCAGAGAGTCAAAAGAGGGAGAAATGTCAGCAACCTCAATACCACAAATATGTGGAAACATGTGCGCACCAAGCACGAGTTGGAGTTGCAGAGACACCCTGAAGACGTAGGCCAACGTACAGCACCACCTACCACCTCTTCAGTTCGTGTTGGGCCCTCTTCCTCCAGCTCACACACTGCTGGTTCGGCTTCCTCACAGGATCGCCAAGGAAGAACCTCTGCCACTGTTGTCCGGAGACCCTGTCAGATTCCACCCATAACAGCACGTTCCCATCCATCACAGCCATCGGTAGCACAGGCATGGGATAAAAGGCGCCCTTACTCGGCAAACCATCCCCGAGCACAGTCTCTGAATGCTGGCATTGCCAAACTTCTGGCAGTTGAAATGCTGTCATTCAGGCTGGTGGACACTGACACCTTCCGGGACTTAATGGCATTGGCAGTCCCCCAATACAACGTGCCCAGCCGCTTTTATTTCAGCAGGCGAGCCGTCCCTGCCCTGCAGAAACATGTTGAGGGCAAAATAAAACATGCGCTACTAAACGCCGTTAGTAGCAAGGTCCACCTGACCACCGATGCGTGGACCAGTAACCATGGACAGGGACGATACCTTTCCCTCACTGCCCACTGGGTCAATGTTGTGGAGCCGGGTACGGATCTGGAGAGTGGCGCTGTACGTGTTCTTCCAACGCCACGGATTGCAGGACTCCAGTCTGTACACATAGACTCCTCCTCCTACTCAAGTTCCTCAGAAACAGCAGAGCAGGAGCCTGTTACGACCGATATGAGCACAGCCGTGGCCAAACGTCAACAGGCTGTACTCAAATTAATTTCTTTGGGGAATCGAAGCCACACAGCGCAGGAGCTCTGGAATGCTATCAAGCTGGAGAGCGATGTGTGGTTTGGGCCAGCGAATCTCCAGCCGGGCTTGGTAGTGTGTGACAATGGCCGAAATCTGGTGGCAGCTCTTGGCCTAGGCAACCTCACACACATCCCATGTCTGGCACATGTTCTTAACTTGGTCGTGCAGAGCTTTCTGAGGGACTATCCGGATCTTGATGCACTGTTACACAAGGTCCGCATAGAGTGCGCTCACTTGCGACGTTCCAGCACGGCAAGATCGCGCCTCGCTGCTCTGCAGCAACGATTTGGCCTTCCGGAACATCGCATCATATGTGACCTACCCACCCGGTGGAATTCAACGTTACATATGTTGGAGCGGTTGTGTGAGCAGCAGGCAGCAGTCATGGAGTACCAGCTGCATCAGGCGCAAACAAGTCGCACTGTGCGCCGTTCACACTTCAGCACCATTGAGTGGGCCTCTATGAAGGACATCTGCCTCGTTTTGCGTGCCTTCGATGAATCCACGCGGATGGCGAGTGCAGATGATGCACTAGTCAGCATGACTGTCCCCCTTATCTGCCTGCTTCAACAAACACTGCAAGCACTAAGGGATGAGGTTTCAGAAGAGGTGGAGGATGAGGAGTCCCAAATGCCATCTGCTTCTGGACAGTCTGCGCTACGTGTTTCCTCACAAAGGCCTAGGCAGGGGACACTTTGTGAGGAGGATGAGGAGGAGTCGATGGAGGAGGAAGACATCTCTCCAGAGGAGGGAGGTACACAAACCTCTACTCAGTATGTACAGCGAGGGTGGGGTGATGCAGAGCAGGTCGAGGTCACGCCTCAAACAGGGGACAGCGGTTCTTTGGCAGTTGGGAGTCTGCAGCACATGGTTGATTTCATGCTGCAGTGCCTGAGAAACGACCGCCGCATCGCCCACATTCTCGTCTCGGCTGATTATTGGGTGTACACCCTCCTAGATCCTCGCTACCGGGACAGCGTACAAAGGCTCATACCAACGTTGAACCGGGAGCGTAAAATGCGGGAGTACGAAGAATCACTGGTGCAGTCCATAATGTTTTCCATTCCACCCGACAGCATTGTTGCTAGTGCTTTACAAAGCAGCTCTGTGCGTCGAGGCAGTGGAGGAAACTCTGCACAAAGAGGGAGCAGAGGCAGTGCCGCAGCACAAGGCAAGACCACTATGGCCCAAATGTGGCAAAGTTTTGTGTGTCCACCACAATTGTCTACACCATCAGCGACGCCTCGAGTCAGCAGGAGGCAACGCTTCCGTCAGATGGTGTCAGACTACATGTCTTGCCCTGTCGCTGTACTCCCAGATGGCTCTTCCCCCTTCAAGTTTTGGGTCTCTAAGCTGGATACATGGCCAGAGCTTAGCCAGTATGCATTGGAGGTGCTGGCTTGCCCTGCTGCCAGTGTATTATCGGAACGTGTCTTTAGTGCCGCAGGTGGTGTACTAACAGACCGTCGCACGCGACTATCTTCCGATAATGTTGACCGGCTGACTTTTCTGAAAATGAACAAGGCCTGGATCTCCAAAGACTTTGCCATTCCTCTTACAGACTAAATTAGTGGTTGGCAACTGTATCCAGGTCTGCTGGTGTGTTCATTTTTCTACCACCTGAACTATAATCCCTGTGCTTCAACACAGCCAGTTGTCGCTCAGATGTGTCGTCTGCACAGAGAAACACACTAGCTCCTGTGTTACTGGGGTTCAGTAATGCCAGCTGATCCCCTGCTGTGTGGACGGCAGAGTCACCAGCTCCATCAACATTCAAACCACTACTGATTTTTAACCGTGCCCAACTTAGGTCTCTGGCTCCACTGTCTCTACTATTTCCCCTGACCTCCAACCCCGCCATCTACATCTCTGAAGTGGCGTCAGCACAATCTACACTTGTTCCTGTGTTCCTGTGGCTCAGTCCCATCAGTTTATCCCCTGATGTGTGTCCGGCAAGGTCTCCTGCTCTGTCCACATTCCCATAACCAGTAGTGGGAATGAGGACAGAGCTGGCGAACTTGCCGGACAAACATCAGGGGATCAACTGATGGGACTGAGCACCAGTAACACAGGAACAAGTGTAGATTGTGCTGACGCCACTTCAGAGATGTAGCTGGCGGGGTTGGAGGCCAGGGTAAATAGTAGAGACAGTGGAGCCAGAGGCCTAAGTGGAGCATGGTTAGAATCAGTAGTAGTCCACAACCTCCATAAAAACCGATGCCCATTGGCCTCTGCATGCGGCATGCGTAATCCTGGGCTCCAACAGCGTCAGTTGGTGTTCAGAAGTGTCGTCTCCACAGAGCCAAACACATTCGTTCAAGTGTTAGTGGGGTTCAGCACTGCCAGCTGTTCCCCTGCTGTGGAGATGGCAAGTCTCCTGCTGCCTTCACCTGCCAAAATCCAGTAGGCCCCAGCCTGCTCCTCGCCTAATCCTGGGCTCCAACAGCGTCAGTTGGTGTTCAGAAGTGTCGTCTCCACAGAGCCAAACACATTCGTTCAAGTGTTAGTGGGGTTCAGCACTGTCAGCTGTTCCCCTGCTGTGGAGATGGCAAGTCTCCTGCTGCCTTCACCTGCCAAAATCCAGTAGGCCCCAGCCTGCTCCTCGCCTAATCCTGGGCTCCAACAGCGTCAGTTGGTGTTCAGAAGTGTCGTCTCCACAGAGCCAAACACATTCGTTCAAGTGTTAGTGGGGTTCAGCACTGTCAGCTGTTCCCCTGCTGTGGAGATGGCAAGTCTCCTGCTGCATTCACCTGCCAAAATCCAGTAGGCCCCAGCCTGCTCCTCGCCTAATCCTGGGCTCCAACAGCGTCAGTTGGTGTTCAGAAGTGTCGTCTCCACAGAGCCAAACACATTCGTTCAAGTGTTAGTGGGGTTCAGCACTGCCAGCTGTTCCCCTGCTGTGGAGATGGCAGTCTCTCCTGCTGTCTCCGCATTACAAAGACAGTAGGCCTCTGCCTACACCCTCCTATTTCCTGGGCTTCAACACAGCCAGTTGTAGCTCGGAAGTGCCGTCCACACGGAAAGAGACACTTGCTCCCGTGTCTCAGTGGGGTTCAGTAACGTCAGCTGATCCCCTGCTTTGTGGATGGCAGTCTCTCCTGCTGTCACCTCATTCAAAATACAGTAGGCCTCTGCCTACACCTTCCTATTTCCTGGGCTTCAACACAGCCAGTTGTAGCTCGGAAGTGCCGTCCACACGGAAAGAGATACTTGCTCCCGTGTCTCAGTGGGGTTCAGTAACGTCAGCTGATCCCCTGCTGTGTGGATGGCAGTCTCTCCTGCTGTCACCTCATTCAAAATACAGTAGGCCTCTGCCTACACCCTCCTATTTCCTGGGCTTCAACACAGCCAGTTGTAGTTCGGAAGTGCCGTCCACACGGAAAGAGACACTTGCTCCCGTGTCTCAGTGGGGTTCAGTAACGTCAGCTGATCCCCTGCTGTGTGGATGGCAGTCTCTCCTGCTGTCACCTCATTCAAAATACAGTAGGCCTCTGCCTACACCCTCCTATTTCCTGGGCTTCAACACAGCCAGTTGTAGTTCGGAAGTGCCGTCCACACGGAAAGAGACACTTGCTCCCGTGTCTCAGTGGGGTTCAGTAACGTCAGCTGATCCCCTGCTGTGTGGATGGCAGTCTCTCCTGCTGTCACCTCATTCAAAATACAGTAGGCCTCTGCCTACACCCTCCTATTTCCTGGGCTTCAACACAGCCAGTTGTAGTTCGGAAGTGCCGTCCACACGGAAAGAGACACTTGCTCCCGTGTCTCAGTGGGGTTCAGTAACGTCAGCTGATCCCCTGCTGTGTGGATGGCAGTCTCTCCTGCTGTCACCTCATTCAAAATACACTAGGCCTCTGCCTACACCCTCCTATTTCCTGGGCTTCAACACAGCCAGTTGTAGTTCGGAAGTGCCGTCCACACGGAAAGAGACACTTGCTCCCGTGTCTCAGTGGGGTTCAGTAACGTCAGCTGATCCCCTGCTGTGTGGATGGCAGTCTCTCCTGCTGTCACCTCATTCAAAATACAGTAGGCCTCTGCCTACACCCTCCTATTTCCTGGGCTTCAACACAGCCAGTTGTAGTTCGGAAGTGCCGTCCACACGGAAAGAGACACTTGCTCCCGTGTCTCAGTGGGGTTCAGTAACGTCAGCTGATCCCCTGCTGTGTGGATGGCAGTCTCTCCTGCTGTCACCTCATTCAAAATACAGTAGGCCTCTGCCTACACCATCCTATTTCCTGGGCTTCAACACAGCCAGTTGTAGTTCGGAAGTGCCGTCCACACGGAAAGAGACACTTGCTCCCGTGTCTCAGTGGGGTTCAGTAACGTCAGCTGATCCCCTGCTGTGTGGATGGCAGTCTCTCCTGCTGTCACCTCTTTCAAAATACAGTAGGCCTCTGCCTACACCCTCCTATTTCCTGGGCTTCAACACAGCCAGTTGTAGTTCGGAAGTGCCGTCCACACGGAAAGAGACACTTGCTCCCGTGTCTCAGTGGGGTTCAGTAACGTCAGCTGATCCCCTGCTGTGTGGATGGCAGTCTCTCCTGCTGTCACCTCATTCAAAATACAGTAGGCCTCTGCCTACACCCTCCTATTTCCTGGGCTTCAACACAGCCAGTTGTAGTTCGGAAGTGCCGTCCACACGGAAAGAGACACTTGCTCCCGTGTCTCAGTGGGGTTCAGTAACGTCAGCTGATCCCCTGCTTTGTGGATGGCAGTCTCTCCTGCTGTCACCTCATTCAAAATACAGTAGGCCTCTGCCTACACCCTCCTATTTCCTGGGCTTCAACACAGCCAGTTGTAGTTCGGAAGTGCCGTCCACACGGAAAGAGACACTTGCTCCCGTGTCTCAGTGGGGTTCAGTAACTTCAGCTGATCCCCTGCTTTGTGGATGGCAGTCTCTCCTGCTGTCACCTCATTCAAAATACAGTAGGCCTCTGCCTACACCCTCCTATTTCCTGGGCTTCAACACAGCCAGTTGTAGTTCGGAAGTGCCGTCCACACGGAAAGAGACACTTGCTCCCGTGTCTCAGTGGGGTTCAGTAACGTCAGCTGATCCCCTGCTGTGTAGATGGCAAAGTCTCCTGCTGCCTACACAGTCATACCACTACTGATTTTTAACCGTGCTCCAATTAGGCCTGTGGCTCCACTGTCTCTCGTATTTCCCCTGTCCTCCAACCCCGCCAGTTACAGCTCCGAAGTGGCGTCTGCACAATCCACACTTGTTCCTGTGTTACAGGTGTTCAGTCCGGTCAGTTAATCCCCTGATGTGTGTCCGGCAATGTCGCCTGCTCTGTCCACATTCCCATTATGGGAATGTGGACAGAGCAGGCGACATTGCCGGACACACATCAGGGGATTAACTGACCGGACTGAACACCTGTAACACAGGAACAAGTGTGGATTGTGCAGACGCCACTTCGGAGCTGTAACTGGCGGGGTTGGAGGACAGGGGAAATACGAAAATCAGTGAAGCCACAGGCCTAAGTGGAGCTTGGTTCAAATTAGTAGTCTACAACCGATCTTAAAATTTCTTCAATGCAGCCTCAGCCTGCTCCGTGCTTGTCCCTGGGCTTCAACACAGCCAGTTGTTGCTCGGAAGTGCCATCTTCACAGAGTAAAACACTAGCTCCTGTGTTTGTGGGGTTCAGTAACGTCAGCTGTTCCCCTGCTGTTTTGATGGCAATCTGTCCTGCTGCCTCCCAATTGACAGCACATCAGGCCTCAGCCTGCTAAGTGCTTGTCCTGGGCTCCAACAACGCCAGTTGCTGCTCATAACTGACTTTGGCACGGGTACTCCCTCCTGCCCAGCTTGGTTCCAGCCCTGCCTGCTGTTTCCGGGAAGTGTCAATGTCAGTTTGCCACCCCAAGTTGCCATGTCGTGTTGCGGTTGGGTTAGCCGAGGCTAGGGTGCCAGCAGTTTAGGTGCTTCCTATGTGGACTGCGGGTTCTGGTAAGAAAGGCTTGTTCCATAGTGCCAGTAGGACAAGCACCCCCTGTAGGACTGTGTGATTCGGTAACTGCGGCCAGCTTGCGGCATGCCAACTTTGCTTTTCAGGGGTAACTTCTGATACCCCTCCGTGTTCCAGCACCGTCAGCTGGTTCTCGTCAGAGCCTTTGGCCTAGGTGCCTCCATCTCGGTATCCGAGTTCCGGCAACGTCTGCTGGTCCTTGGTAGTGCTTTGTAGCACAGGTACCTCCTGCTTAGTAACCGGGTTCCAGCACCGTCAGCTGGTCCTCGGTTGTGCCATTGGCTCTTATTCCTTCTGCTGCCCCTCCGGGTGCCAGCACTGTCAGCTGGTCCTCGCTATTTCCATTTGCTCTTGCAGCTTATGCTACCCCTCCGGGTTCCTGCACCGTCAGCTGGTTCTCGGCAGAGCCTTTGGCCTAGGTGCCTCCATCTCGGTATCCGAGTTCCGGCAACGTCTGCTGGTCCTTGGTAGTGCTTTGTAGCACAGGTACCTCCTGCTTAGTAACCAGGTTCCAGCACCGTCAGCTGGTCCTTGGTTGTGCCATTGGCTCTTATTCCTTCTGCTGCCCCTCCGGGTGCCAGCACTGTCAGCTGGTCCTCGCTATTTCCATTTGCTCTTGCAGCTTATGCTACCCCTCCGGGTTCCAGCACCGTCAGCTGGTTCTCGTCAGAGCCTTTGGCTTAGGTGCCTCCATCTCGGTATCCGAGTTCCGGCAACGTCTGCTGGTCCTTGGTAGTGCTTTGTAGCACAGGTACCTCCTGCTTAGTAACCGGGTTCCAGCACCGTCAGCTGGTCCTTGGTTGTGCCATTGGCTCTTATTCCTTCTGCTGCCCCTCCGGGTGCCAGCACTGTCAGCTGGTCCTCGCTATTTCCATTTGCTCTTGCAGCTTATGCTACCCCTCCGGGTTCCAGCACCGTCAGCTGGTTCTCGTCAGAGCCTTTGGCCTAGGTGCCTCCATCTCGGTATCCGAGTTCCGGCAACGTCTGCTGGTCCTTGGTAGTGCTTTGTAGCACAGGTACCTCCTGCTTAGTAACCGGGTTCCAGCACCGTCAGCTGGTCCTCGGTAGTGCCATTGGCTCTTGTTCCTTCTGCTGCCCCTCCCGGTGCCAGTACCGTCAGCTGGTTCAAGAGGACAAAGAACAGGAAGACAACCACCAAGATGCAGAACAACAAGAGAGAGAAGACCAAGAAGCATAAAAAAAACAAAGCAGAAGAACATTAAGCATAAGACTAATACTCTGAGCAAATGATATTATCTTATTTATAAGCAGAAGAAGACTAAGCAGTGTATGGGGGTGAGTCCGTTCCTCCTCGTGGTGCCCCTGGAAAAGGCCTGCTGCTGCAGGCCAAACTGAACGCGGACAAATCCTGTTGTAAATCTTTTGTGACAGGCAGAACGGAAGGTGTAAACTTCTAACTTTTCCAGATAACAACTACAGGAATGCCTGACACAAACAAGAATATGATGAAGAAGAATAGGAAGAAGATGAAGAAGTTGAATATGTAGAATAATAATTGTTGAATAAGAAGAATATGAAGAATGTAAGAAAAGGAAGAAGAAGAAGAAGAATGTAAAAAAAGGAAGTAGAAGAATTTAAAAAAGGAAGAAGAAGAAGAATGTAAAAAAAGGAATAAGAAGAAGAATGTAAAAAAAGGAAGAAGAAGAATGTAAAAAAAGGAAGTAGAAGAATGTAAAAAAAGGAGGAAGAAGAAGAAGAAGAATGTAAAAAAAGGAATAAGAAGAAGAAGAAGGTAAAAAAAAGGAAGAAGAATAAGAAAGAAGAAGAAAGAAGAAGAAGACATACATGTCTGGCAAAATATAAATGAGGCTAACATAGTCAATATCTTTGTAACTCCTAACATCTTTAAAAAAAAAGTTTAATTCCTGCTATTCCATTTGATTGGGCTAAACCTCTATGGCTTTAATGTCTCCTCCACCTCCCACAATACATTCTACATTATTCTTAGTTGTTTTTCTTCATGTAGAATTAACCTACAAGGAAAGAAAGGTTTTTTTTTAATTCCGATATTTTGGCCCCATTGACTTGCATTGGTTCCCGGTATCGGAATCGGCGATACCGATACTTTTTTTTAAGATCGGCCGATCCATTCCGATCCGATATTTTCAAGTATCGGCTGGTATCGCTCAACTCTAACCATGAGCAATCTCAAGGCTACAAGTCCATCACCAAAAACCTGAATGTTCCTGTGTCTAATGTGCGCAGTGTCATCAAGAAGTTTAAAGCCCATGGCACTGTGGCTAACCTCCCTAGATGTGGACGGAAAAGAAAAATTGACAAGAGATTTCAACGCAAAATTGTGCGGATGTTGGATAAAGAACCTCGACTAACATCCAAACAAGTTCAAGCTACCCTGCAGTCCGAGGGTGCAACAGTGTCAACCCGTACTATCCGTCGGCGTCTGAATGAAAAGGGACTGTATGGTAGGAGACCCAGGAAGACCCCACTTCTTACCCCGAGACATAAAAAAGCCAGGCTGGAGTTTGCCAAAACTTACCGGAAAAAGCCTAAAACGTTTTGGAAGAATGTTCTCTGGTCAGATGAGACAAAAGTAGAGCTTTTTGGGCAAAGGCATCAACATAGAGTTTACAGGAGAAAAAAAGAGGCATTCAAATAAACGAACACGGTCCCTACAGTCAAACATGGCGGAGGTTCCCTGATGTTTTGGGGTTGCTTTGCTGCCTCTGGCACTGGACTGCTTGACCGTGTGCATGGCATTATGAAGTCTGAAGACTACCAACAAATTTTGCAGCATAATGTAGGGCCCAGTGTGAGAAAGCTGGGTCTCCCTCAGAGGTCATGGGTCTTCCAGCAGGACAATGACCCAAAGCACACTTCAAAAAGCACTAGAAAATGGTTTGAGAGAAAGCACTGTAGACTTCTAAGGTGGCCAGCAATGAGTCCAGACCTGAATCCCATAGAACACCTGTGGAGAGATCTAAAAATGGCAGTTTGGAGAAGGTACCCTTCAAATATCAGGGACCTGGAGCTGTTTGCCAAAGAAGAATGGTCTAAAATTCCAGCAGAGCATTGTAAGAAACTCATTGATGGTTACTGGAAGCGGTTGGTCGCAGTTATTTTGGCTAAAGGTTGTGCAACCAAGTATTAGGCGGAGGGTGCCAATACTTTTGTCTGGCCCATTTTTGGAGTTTTGTGTGAAATGATCAATGTTTTGCTTTTTGCTTCATTCTCTTTTGTGTTTTGTCATTTAAGACAAATTAAATGAAGGTAATAATACCAAAGAATTTGTGTTTGCAATCATTTTCAGGAAGAAACTGAGTATTATCTCACAGAATTGCAGGGGTGTCAATACTTTTGGCCACAACTGTATTACCGTATTTTTCGGACCATAAGACGCACTTTTTTCCCCAAAAATTTTTGGGGAAAGTGGGGGGTGTGTCTTATGGTCGCAATGTACTAACCTCCGAGGCTGGTGCGGGTGCTGCGGGGCTCTGTAGTGCGGTGGTGGCAGCGGGCTGTGCTCCTGTGAAGGGTAGCGGCTCTCTGTGCTCTGGTGCAGGGGTGGCGGCTCCGCCGGCATTTCCTCCAAGCCCGGAGGCCCCCGCACATCCCTTGCTGGCCACCGCCATGTTGCGGTGGCCTCCGGGAACATGGACGCCGGGAAGATGGCCGCCGGTCCGGGGACGGCGCATGCGCAGGTTCAGATCTCGTCCTGAGATCTCGGGGGACGAGATTCAAATCTCGGCAACGAGATCTGAACCTGCGCATGCGCCGTCCCCGGACCGGCGGCCATCTCCCCGGCGTCCATGTTCCCGGAGGCCACCGCAACATGGCGGCGACCAGCAAGGGATGTGCGGGGGCCTCCGGGCTTGGAGGAAATGCCGGCGGAGCCGCCGTCCCTGCACCGGAGCACAGAGAGCCGCCACCCTCACCCCACAGAGCCCACCTGCCCCAGCCCCAGCACAGCTGCCCCAGCACAGCCCAGCTGCCCCAGCCCCAGCACAGCACAGCCCAGCTGCCCCAGCCCCAGCACAGCACAGCTGCCCCAGCCCAGCTGCCCCAGCCCAGCTGCCCAAGCCCCAGCACAGCTGCCCCAGCACAGCCAACCTGCCCCAGCACAGCCCAGCCCAGCTGCCCCAGTACAGCCCAGCTGCTCAGCACAACGAACCTGCCCCAGCACAGAGCCGCCACCGCACGAGCCTGGACCACTGAATGACCCCTGTGACCACTCCTTCACCTGTGCCGGATCCCTTCCCAGGTAAGCTGAATTCGGACTGTAAGACGGACCCCCATTTGACACATTATTATTTTTTTCCCTATTTTTCGTCTGAAAATTGGGGTGTGTCTTATGGTCCGGTGCGTCTTATAGTCCGAAAAATACGGTATTTCATACAGCATAATGGGCACCATATATTACTTCATACAGTATAATGGGCCCCATATATTACTTCATACAGTATAATGGACACCATATATTACTTCATACAGTATAATGGGCCCCATATATTACTTCATACAGCATAATGGGCACTGTTATGAAGGAGTCACCCAAGGAGGAAAAAACAAAAATACAAGCTAAGTCCAGAAAACCGGAGAGGTCGGTAGCTATCGGATTGCAAACCCCTGATCCTATTCACACAACTAACAGTAGCCGTGGGGGCTTCCTACGGTGCCCTAGACCCCTCGTTCACAGCCGGAGAACTAAATAAGCCTAAAGAAAGAAAGGGGAAATCTAAACTGCCCCAAAGCAGACCCCAAAGCAATAGACAGCCCCCAACATGTATTGTCGGTGAAAAGCAGATGAAAACACAAACACAGACAGAAAGACAGGATGAGCAAACGATGGGGCCCAAATAACTAAATAGGAAAGGACAGAAAAGATGCTGGCTGCAATCCGCAAATATTCTGCCAAAATAATGTCCAACACGTCTGATAGAAAAAAGGCCCTGAAGTCACTAGACTTCAAAATCACTATATCAGCACTCAGGTTTATTCTGAAGACTGAGCAAATGATCAACTTGACCAGAGACAAAAATAGAGCTCAGCCTGTACCAACAAGGGCAGGCAGAACACAAATACTAAGTAAACAGACAATATCTCATGGAAAAATAAGGGAGCAAATACTTAGCTTTCAGAAGACAGGTACTGAACTGGTTTGCAAGAGCTCAAAGCAGAAAGGATCACCAGCACCCCTGTAGGGCGTCGGCTGCCTTATATCCACTCAGTGATTCCGGGTGTCCAATCAGGCTCCACCTGTTCAGATGACAGGTTCTTCCCAACCCAATCAATTTCACTACCTATCTTCACCAGCAGAGGGAGTTCATCAGACATCAACGGTGAAGGGGAAAATGAACTCACAACAGGGCACCATATATTACTTCGTACAACATAATGGGCACCATATATTACTTCATACAGTATAATGGGCCCCATGTATTACTTCATACAGTATAATGGGCACCATATATTACTGCATACAGTATAATGGGCACCATATATTACTTCATACAGTATAATGGGCCCCATATATTACTTCATACAGCATAATGGGCACCATATATTACTTCGTACAGCATAATGGGCACCATATATTACTTCATACAGTATAATGGGCCCCATGTATTACTTCATACAGTATAATGGGCACCATATATTACTGCATACAGTATAATGGGCACCATATATTACTTCATACAGTATAATGGGCCCCATATATTACTTCATACAGCATAATGGGCACCATATATTACTTCATACAGTATAATCGGCACCATATAGTACTTCATACAGCATAATGGGCACCATATATTACTTCATACAGTGTAATGGGCCCCATATAATTCTTATACCCAAACCCCGCTGTTCTGGTCTCCTCAGTATATTCTGATTCTCCGCAGTGCTTGGCACAGGGACATCATTAACTTTACCTATATAATTGTCCTCTTGGACTGATAGTAATAGTGATTTGTTTGTACCCTGTTGTCTGGCACTGGCCCTCTTTATGGGGGTGCTGAGGGCATATGATTATACACCAGTAAAAAGTATGAGAGGCTCAATGTGACCAGTGCCCCCTAGTTTCCTACCCCTCTTATTCTACTGGTACTGTGGGCACACTGACTGGTACTGAGGAAAAGAAAGAAAGAATAGAGAGAAAAAAGAAAACAGAGAGAGAAAGAAAGAACAGAGAGAGAAAGAAAGAGGGGAAAGAAAGAAGAGAGAAAGAAAGAAAGAAAGAAAGAAACAGAGAGAGAAAGAAAGAACAGAGAGAGAGAGAGAAAGAAAAAAAGAAAGATTAGAGAAATAAAGAAACAGAGAGAGAAATAAAGATTCTATAAAGATACTATAGCAGCCCGGCTCCCACTGTAGTGCCCACCTGAGTCTCCCAATGCAGGACATATCATGATTCGCTCACGTGGCCGGCATCCCCGTCCAAGGCGATCCTGCTGTCCGCGCTGTTGGAGGAGGACACAGTGATGGATGTGAAGCATACCCTGAAGTGCCTCCATGGTTCCGTCACAATCTCCTCCCGAAATTACCTCATTTCCGGTCAGCTTCTAGCACGTCACTTCCGGTGGAACATCACATGCAAATTATAAAGTGGTCCTCCGTGTACTCCTGTGTCCGCGGGAAAAGTAAGCTCCCAGCCGGGGCAGTGGGGCAGAATCTGTCTCAAAATCGGGACTGTCCCGCTGGGAGGTTTGAATGCTCCCCACCATACACCTTGTACACGTATGGCTCAGCATACATCATACACACACGGTTCCGCTTTTTATGCCTCGTACACACACGGCTCCGTTCTGTACACCTCACGCACACACACGGCTCCACTCAGTACACACATGGCTCCACTCCGTAAACCTCGTACATATGCGGCTCTACTCCGTACACCTTGTACACAAGTAGCCACGCTCTGTAAACCTTGTACACAAATGGCTCCACTCCGTAAACTTTGTACACATGTGGCTTTGCTCCTTTGCTCCATACGCCTTGTACACACGCGGTTCCACTCCATACACCTCGCACACACGTGGCTCCGCTCCATGCACACACGTGCGACTCTGCTCCATACACCTCGTACACGTGCGGCTCCGCTCTGTACACCTCGCACATGCGCTGCTCCGCTCTGTACACCTTGCACATGTGTGGCTCCGCTCTGTACACCTCTGGTGGTCAGAGATACAATCATCGCCCTGATCCCTGGTGGTCAGAGGTACAGTCATCGCCCTGATCCCTGGTGGTCAGAGTTACAGTCATCATCCTGATCCCTGGTGGTCAGAGGTACAGTCATTATCCTGATCCCTGGTGCTCAGAGGAACAGTCATCATCCTGATCCCTGGTGGTCAGAGGTACAGTCATCATCCTGATCCCTGGTGGACAGAGGTACAGTCATCATCCTGATCCCTGGTGCTCAGAGGAACAGTCATCATCCTGATCCCTGGTGGTCAGAGGTACAGTTATCATCCTGATCCCTGGTGGTCAGGGGTACAGTCATCATCTTGATCCTTGGTGGTCAGGGGTACAGTTGTTGTCCTGATCTGTGTTTATACATCTTCCTCTTGTTCTGAATGTTGCAGCCCCTTCATCACTGCTGATTTCTCTGGCTGGCTCTTTAGAGATCAGTCATTTCACGTTGAATTACCAGGTGATTACAGGGGAACGCTCCGGCTGCACATTGTTTCTGGTTTTCTTTGCTCTGCAGTTTTGGATTAATATTGTACGTTCCACTTTAGCAATTTTCCTAAATATACACAGTCCACATCTTTGCTCTATGTGTCTGTAATCTGACGATGGGTGCAGAGCTGCCGCATCGACCTGCTGCTGATTCAAATAAATTATCCACTGAGGGGGTCGAGTAGAAAGTGGGGAAAAAAAAGCAAAATGTAACACTTTGTATTTGCAACCGCACAATCAGCGTCTCCCACTCCCACACTATCTCCTCATCCTGCCCTCTCTCTGTTGGGAGTCCCCCAAGGCTCTGTTATAGGACCCCTACTCTTCTCAATCTATACACTTGGCCTGGGACAACTCATAAAAGTCCCATGGATTCCAGTACCACCTTTATACCGATGATACTGAGATCTACTTCTATGGCCCAGACGTCACTTCTCTGCTCTCCAGAATCCCGGAGTGTCTATCAGCCATATCCTCCTTCTCCTCTTGCTTCCTCAAACTCAATGTGGACAAATCTGAACTGATCATCTTTCCCATCTCACAGATCTTCGAGCAACGAGATCTGAACCTGCGCATGCGCCGTCCCCGGACCGGCGGCCATCTCCCCGGCGTCCATGTTCCCGGAGGCCACCGCAACATGGCGGCGACCAGCAAGGGATGTGCGGGGGCCTCCGGGCTTGGAGGAAATGCCGGCGGAGCCGCCGTCCCTGCACCGGAGCACAGAGAGCCGCCACCCTCACCCCACAGAGCCCACCTGCCCCAGCCCCAGCACAGCTGCGCCAGCACAGCCCAGCTGCCCCAGCACAGCCCAGCTGCCCCAGCCCCAGCACAGCACAGCCCAGCTGCCCCAGCCCCAGCACAGCACAGCTGCCCCAGCCCAGCTGCCCCAGCCCAGCTGCCCAAGCCCCAGCACAGCTGCCCCAGCACAGCCAACCTGCCCCAGCACAGCCCAGCCCAGCTGCCCCAGTACAGCCCAGCTGCTCAGCACAACGAACCTGCCCCAGCACAGAGCCGCCACCGCACGAGCCTGGACCACTGAATGACCCCTGTGACCACTCCTCCACCTGTGCCGGATCCCTTCCCAGGTAAGCTGAATTCGGACTGTAAGACGGACCCCCATTTGACACATTATTATTTTTTTCCCTATTTTTCGTCTGAAAATTGGGGTGTGTCTTATGGTCCGGTGCGTCTTATAGTCCGAAAAATACAGTATTTCATACAGCATAATGGGCACCATATATTACTTCATACAGTATAATGGGCCCCATATATTACTTCATACAGTATAATGGACACCATATATTACTTCATACAGTATAATGGGCCCCATATATTACTTCATACAGCATAATGGGCACTGTTATGAAGGAGTCACCCAAGGAGGAAAAAACAAAAATACAAGCTAAGTCCAGAAAACCGGAGAGGTCGGTAGCTATCGGATTGCAAACCCCTGATCCTATTCACACAACTAACAGTAGCCGTGGGGGCTTCCTACGGTGCCCTAGACCCCTCGTTCACAGCCGGAGAACTAAATAAGCCTAAAGAAAGAAAGGGGAAATCTAAACTGCCCCAAAGCAGACCCCAAAGCAATAGACAGCCCCCAACATGTATTGTCGGTGAAAAGCAGATGAAAACACAAACACAGACAGAAAGACAGGTTGAGCAAACGATGGGGCCCAAATAACTAAATAGGAAAGGACAGAAAAGATGCTGGCTGCAATCCGCAAATATTCTGCCAAAATAATGTCCAACACGTCTGATAGAAAAAAGGCCCTGAAGTCACTAGACTTCAAAATCACTATATCAGCACTCAGGTTTATTCTGAAGACTGAGCAAATGATCAACTTGACCAGAGACAAAAATAGAGCTCAGCCTGTACCAACAAGGGCAGGCAGAACACAAATACTAAGTAAACAGACAATATCTCATGGAAAAATAAGGGAGCAAATACTTAGCTTTCAGAAGACAGGTACTGAACTGGTTTGCAAGAGCTCAAAGCAGAAAGGATCACCAGCACCCCTGTAGGGCGTCGGCTGCCTTATATCCACTCAGTGATTCCGGGTGTCCAATCAGGCTCCACCTGTTCAGATGACAGGTTCTTCCCAACCCAATCAATTTCACTACCTATCTTCACCAGCAGAGGGAGTTCATCAGACATCAACGGTGAAGGGGAAAATGAACTCACAACAGGGCACCATATATTACTTCGTACAACATAATGGGCACCATATATTACTTCATACAGTATAATGGGCCCCATGTATTACTTCATACAGTATAATGGGCACCATATATTACTGCATACAGTATAATGGGCACCATATATTACTTCATACAGTATAATGGGCCCCATATATTACTTCATACAGCATAATGGGCACCATATATTACTTCGTACAGCATAATGGGCACCATATATTACTTCATACAGTATAATGGGCCCCATGTATTACTTCATACAGTATAATGGGCACCATATATTACTGCATACAGTATAATGGGCACCATATATTACTTCATACAGCATAATGGGCACCATATATTACTTCATACAGTGTAATGGGCCCCATATAATTCTTATACCCAAACCCCGCTGTTCTGGTCTCCTCAGTATATTCTGATTCTCCGCAGTGCTTGGCACAGGGACATCATTAACTTTACCTATATAATTGTCCTCTTGGACTGATAGTAATAGTGATTTGTTTGTACCCTGTTGTCTGGCACTGGCCCTCTTTATGGGGGTGCTGAGGTCATATGATTATACACCAGTAAAAAGTATGAGAGGCTCAATGTGACCAGTGCCCCCTAGTTTCCTACCCCTCTTATTCTACTGGTACTGTGGGCACACTGACTGGTACTGAGGAAAAGAAAGAAAGAATAGAGAGAAAAAAGAAAACAGAGAGAGAAAGAAAGAACAGAGAGAAAGAAAGAGGGGAAAGAAAGAAGAGAGAAAGAAAGAGGAGAAAGAAAGAAAGAAAGAAACAGAGAGAGAAAGAAAGAACAGAGAGAGAGAGAGAGAAAGAAAAAAGAAAGATTAGAGAAATAAAGAAACAGAGAGAGAAATAAAGATTCTATAAAGATACTATAGCAGCCCGGCTCCCACTGTAGTGCCCACCTGAGTCTCCCAATGCAGGACATATCATGATTCGCTCACGTGGCCGGCATCCCCGTCCAAGGCGATCCTGCTGTCCGCGCTGTTGGAGGAGGACACAGTGATGGATGTGAAGCATTCCCTGAAGTGCCTCCATGGTTCCGTCACAATCTCCTCCCGAAATTACCTCATTTCCGGTCAGCTTCTAGCACGTCACTTCTGGTGGAACATCACATGCAAATTATAAAGTGGTCCTCCGTGTACTCCTGTGTCCGCGGGAAAAGTAAGCTCCCAGCCGGGGCAGTGGGGCAGAATCTGTCTCAAAATCGGGACTGTCCCGCTGGGAGGTTTGAATGCTCCCCACCATACACCTTGTACACGTATGGCTCAGCATACATCATACACACACGGTTCCGCTTTTTATGCCTCGTACACACACGGCTCCGTTCTGTACACCTCACGCACACACACGGCTCCACTCAGTACACACATGGCTCCACTCCGTAAACCTCGTACATATGCGGCTCTGCTCCGTACACCTTGTACACAAGTAGCCACGCTCTGTAAACCTTGTACACAAATGGCTCCACTCCGTAAACTTTGTACACATGTGGCTTTGCTCCTTTGCTCCATACGCCTTGTACACACGCGGTTCCACTCCATACACCTCGCACACACGTGGCTCCGCTCCATGCACACACGTGCGACTCTGCTCCATACACCTCGTACACGTGCGGCTCCGCTCTGTACACCTCGCACATGCGCTGCTCCGCTCTGTACACCTTGCACATGTGTGGCTCCGCTCTGTACACCTCTGGTGGTCAGAGATACAATCATCGCCCTGATCCCTGGTGGTCAGAGGTACAGTCATCGCCCTGATCCCTGGTGGTCAGAGTTACAGTCATCATCCTGATCCCTGGTGGTCAGAGGTACAGTCATTATCCTGATCCCTGGTGCTCAGAGGAACAGTCATCATCCTGATCCCTGGTGGTCAGAGGTACAGTCATCATCCTGATCCCTGGTGGACAGAGGTACAGTCATCATCCTGATCCCTGGTGCTCAGAGGAACAGTCATCATCCTGATCCCTGGTGGTCAGAGGTACAGTTATCATCCTGATCCCTGGTGGTCAGGGGTACAGTCATCATCTTGATCCTTGGTGGTCAGGGGTACAGTTGTTGTCCTGATCTGTGTTTATACATCTTCCTCTTGTTCTGAATGTTGCAGCCCCTTCATCACTGCTGATTTCTCTGGCTGGCTCTTTAGAGATCAGTCATTTCACGTTGAATTACCAGGTGATTACAGGGGAACGGTCCGGCTGCACATTGTTTCTGGTTTTCTTTGCTCTGCAGTTTTGGATTAATATTGTACGTTCCACTTTAGCAATTTTCCTAAATATACACAGTCCACATCTTTGCTCTATGTGTCTGTAATCTGACGATGGGCGCAGAGCTGCCGCATCGACCTGCTGCTGATTCAAATAAATTATCCACTGAGGGGGTCGAGTAGAAAGTGGGGAAAAAAAGCAAAATGTAACACTTTGTATTTGCAACCGCACAATCAGCGTCTCCCACTCCCACACTATCTCCTCATCCTACCCTCTCTCTGTTGGGAGTCCCCCAAGGCTCTGTTATAGGACCCCTACTCTTCTCAATCTATACACTTGGCCTGGGACAACTCATAAAAGTCCCATGGATTCCAGTACCACCTTTATACCGATGATACTGAGATCTACTTCTCTGGCCCAGACGTCACTTCTCTGCTCTCCAGAATCCCGGAGTGTCTATCAGCCATATCCTCCTTCTCCTCTCGCTTCCTCAAACTCAATGTGGACAAATCTGAACTGATCATCTTTCCCATCTCACAGATCTTCCTTACCCGACCTATCTATAACAATTGACAACATCACGCTTTCCCCTGTACCAGAGGTCCGCTGCCTGGGAGTAACCCTTGACTCTGCCCTGTCCTTCAAACCGCACATCCAAGCTCTTTCCACCTCCTGTCGTCTCCAGCTCAAAAATATTTCCAGAGTCCATCCCTTCCTCAACCCTCACTCTACTAAAATGCTTGTGCATGCCCTCATCATCTCCCGCCTCGACTATTGCAACATCCTTTTCTGTGGCCTCCCTGCTAACACCCTCGCATCTCTCCAGTCCATCTTTAACTCTGCTGCCCACTAATTCATCTCTCTCCTAGCTACTCCTCCGCTTCTCCCCTCTGAAAATCTCTCCACTGGCTCCCATTCCCTCAGCATATCCAATTCAAATTACTAATACTGACGTACAAGGCCATCTATAACCTGTCTCCTCCATATATCTCTGAACTAATCTCCCAATATCTTCCCTCACGTAATCTCCGGTCCTCCCAAGGCCTCTTCCTCTCCTCCACACTTATTCACTCCTCACCCAACCGCCTCCAAGACCTCCCAAATATCCCCCATCCTCTGGAATTCTTTGCCCAAACACGTCCGACTATCAACCACACATGGATCCTTCAGACGGAACTTGAAGGGTGTGTGCACACGTTGCGGATTCTGCTGCGGATTTTTCCCGCACAGATTTGTCCAAATCCGCAGGTCAAAAGACCTGCGGTTTATCTGCGGATTTAGTGCGGTTTAGCGTGCAGTTTTCCCCTGTGGTTTGATCCTTTTCCCGTTGGTGTGCCACCGAAGCACACCCTTTTCCCATTGGCGTGCCACCGAAGCACACCTTTTCCCGTTGGCGTGCCACCGAAGCACACCTTTTCCAGTTGGCGTGCCACCGAAGCACACCCTTTTCCCGTTGGCGTGCCACCGAAGCACACCCTTTTCCCATTGGCGTGCCACCGAAGCACACCTTTCCCCGAATGCTACTGGGGTGCATTTTTCGGCCTTCCTGCGTTCCGCCAGGCTGCCCCTCCAGAGCATTAAAGCTTAGTAATGGGGTGCACTTTCTGCCTACGACCAGGGCACCCATTTTAGGCTTTTTATTCTGTCACCAGGGTGCATTCTCTGACCTTTTTATTTACAAGCGTGGCGCTCATCTTGGGCTTTTCTGCCTGCCACTGGGGTGCATTCCTTGGCCTACCACCAGCGCACGTTCTTGGGCTTTTTAGCCTGCCACCGAGATACATTCATTGGCTTTATTGCCCACCAACATGGTGTCCATCTTGTTTTTTTTTCACCCTGCCACTGCGGTACATTTTCTGCCCCTTTTGCTTACCACCGGGAAACACATCTTGGACTTTTTAGCCTATCACCGCGGTGCTTTGTCTTTATTTGCCTGCAGGGTGCCCATCTTGGCCTTTTTAGCCTGCCCTGCCAACAGTATAATGCCCCCCCACACATAGCCCTACAGAGAGTAGAATGGGCTCCATATAGCCCAACATTTGATGTAATGGGCACCGCACAACCCAACATATAATGTAATGGGCCCCATACAAAAGGCTCTACATATAACCCTCCATTTAATATAATGGACCCAATGTAGCCCTCCAATTAATATAACGCATCCCACAAAGAACTCAATTTAATATAACGGGACCTGCATAGCACTCTATTATAATGGGACCCAGAAAGCCTTCTATTTAATATATTGTGTCCCCTATAGCCTTAAACTCAAAATAATTAGCCCCACATAGCCTTCCCTTACCCGTGCCACTGGAGCACACCTGTTTCCCGTTGGAGTGCTACCGGAGCGCACCCTTTTTCCCGTTGACGTGCCACAAGAGCACACCCCATTTCTCGTTGGCGTGCCACTGAAGCACACCCTTTTCCTGTTGGCGTGCCACCGGAGTACACCCTTTTCTTGTTGGCGTGCCACCAGAGCATACTCTTTACCCGTTGGCGTGCCAGAGCACACCCTTTTCCCATTGGCGTGCCACCGAAGCACACCCTTTTCCCATTGGTGTGCCACGAAGCACACCTTTTCCTGTTGGCATGCCACCGAAGCACACCATTTCCTGTTGGCGTGCCACCGAAGCATACCCTTTTCCCGTTGGCGTGCCAGCTGAGCACACCCTTTTCCCGTTGACATGCCACCGAAGCACACCCTTTTCCCATTGGCGTGCCATCGAAGCACACCCTTTTCCCATTGGCGTGCCACCGAAGCACACCCTTTTCCCGTTGGCGTGCCACCGAAGCACACCCTTTTCCCGTTGGCGTGCCACCGAAGCACAACCTTTTCCCGCTGGCGTGCCACCGAAGCACAACCTTTTCCCGTTGGCGTGCCACCGAAGCACACCATTTCCAGTTGGCGTGCCACCGAAGCACACCCTCTTTTCCCATTGGCGTGCCACCGAAGCACACCCTTTTCCCATTGGCTTGCCATCGGAACACGCGGTTTTCCCGTTGGTGTGCCACCGAAGCGCACCCTTTTCCCGTTGGCGTGCCACCGAAGCACACCATTTCCCGTTGGTGTGCCACCGAAGCACACCATTTCCCATGGCCAGAAGGTCCCAATACTTGGGCTTTTTGCTTACCAGTTGTGCGCGCCCATCTTGGGCTTTTTAGCCTGCCATCGAGATACATTCATTGGCCTCATTGTCTGCCACCTTGGCGTCTATCTTGGGTTTTGTGTGAGCCAGGTTTTGTGTGATTTTTTTAAAGTCCTGGGATGTACATGGAGGCTTTAGGACACAATGGAGAAAAGTGAGCACACGTGTCACTAATCTCCACCCCTTCCTATGATTATTATATGTGATAGGTTGGGAAAGGATGACCCCGCCCCTGGTGATGCTCTGTCACCTCTGATGTGAAATGGTCGGCAGTTGGAGGGAGCCCAGCCTGTACTGGGAAAACAGCATGACTGTCGGCGGCTCTGGGAGCGTGGAGGGCAGCACAGCGTGGTGTACACACCTGGCCCGGTGATATCATCATCTCCAGGAGCAGCCAGACATAACGGGTTAATGCCAGGGAGAAGATTGGAGGGGAGCACGGCGCCAGAGCCTGAGAGGATGCAGGTGAGACAGCGCCGTGCATCCTTCGCCAGTGCCGCCACCACTGCCAGTCACACGGTGCCCGCCACAATATCTGCCACCCGCCACCGTCTAAATAGCCCCTGTCTCCACTGAGGGAAGTATGGGTCGAGCCAGAGAGAGAGTACCCATGTGCTGCAGCCCCACACCTGCCTAATGTCACCCTGTGCTGCAGCCCCACACCTGCCTCCTGTCACCCTGTGCTGCAGCCCTGCACCTCCCTCGTTTCACCCTGTGTTGCAGCCCCGCACCTCCCTCGTTTCACCCTGTGCTGCAGCCCCGCACCTCCCTCGTTTCACCCTGTGCTGCAGCCCCGCACCTCCCTCCTTTCACCCTGTGCTGCAGTCCCGCACCTGCCTCCTGTCACCCTGTGCTGCAGCCCCGCACCTCCCTCCTCTCACCCTGTGCTGCAGCCCCGCACCTTCCTTGTTTCACCCTGTGCTGCAGCCCCACACCTCCCTCCTGTCACCCTGTGCTGCAGCCCCGCACCTCCCTCCTGTCACCCTGTGCTGCAGCCCCGCACCTGCCTCCTGTCACCCTGTGCTGCAGTCCTGCACCTGCCTCCTGTCACCCTGTGCTGCAGTCCCGCACCTGCCTCCTGTCACCCTGTGCTGCAGCCCCGCACCTGCCTCCTGTCACCCTGTGCTGCAGTCCCGTACCTGCCTCCTGTCACCCTCTGCTGCAGCCTCGCACCTGCCTCCTGTCACCCTGTGCTGCAGCCCCGCACCTGCCTCCTGTCACCCTGTGCTGCAGCCCCGCACCTGCCTCCTGTCACCCTGTGCTGCAGCCCCGCACCTACCTCCTGTCACCCTGTGCTGCAGCCCCGCACCTGCCTCCTGTCACCCTGTGCTGCAGCCCCCACCTGCCTCCTGTCACCCTGTGCTTCAGCCCCGCACCTGCCTCCTGTCTCCCAGGGCTTCAGCTCCGCTCCTGCCTCCTGTCACCATGTGCTGCAGCCCCGCACCTCCCTCCTTTCACCCTGTGCTGCAGCCCCGCACCTCCCTTGTTTCACCCTGTGTTGCAGCCCCGCACCTTCCTCGTTTCACCCTGTGCTTCAGCCCCGCACCTCCCTCCTGTCACCCTGTGCTGCAGCCCCGCACCTGCCTCCTGTCACCCTGTGCTGCAGTCCCGCACCTGCCTCCTGTCCCCCTGTGCTGCAACCTCGCACCTGCCTCCTGTCACCCTGTGCTGCAGCCCCGCACCTACCTCCTGTCACCCTGTGCTGCAGCCCCGCACCTGCCTCCTGTCACCCTGTGCTGCAGCCCCCACCTGCCTCCTGTCACCCTGTGCTTCAGCCCCGCACCTGCCTCCTGTCTCCCAGGGCTTCAGCTCCGCTCCTGCCTCCTGTCACCATGTGCTGCAGCCCCGCACCTCCCTCCTTTCACCCTGTGCTGCAGCCCCGCACCTCCCTTGTTTCACCCTGTGTTGCAGCCCCGCACCTTCCTCGTTTCACCCTGTGCTGCAGCCCCGCACCTCCCTCCTGTCACCCTGTGCTGCAGCCCCGCACCTGCCTCCTGTCACCCTGTGCTGCAGTCCCGCACCTGCCTCCTGTCCCCCTGTGCTGCAACCTCGCACCTGCCTCCTGTCACCCTGTGCTGCAGCCCCGCACCTGCCTCCTGTCACCCTGTGCTGCAGCCCCGTACCTGCCTCCTGTCACCCTGTGCTGCAGCCCCGCACCTACCTCCTGTCACCCTGTGCTGCAGCCCCGCACCTGCCTCCTGTCACCCTGTGCTGCAGCCCCACACCTGTCTCCTGTCACCCTGTGCTTCAGCCCCGCACCTGCCTCCTGTCTCCCAGGGCTTCAGCTCCGCACCTGCCTCCTGTCACGCTGTACTGCAACCCCAAAGGAAGGTGCATTCGCAGCCCGGGGCCCACCGTGCAGGGGTGGTAAACTGCTGCTTAGTAATGACGGAAGTATAAAGCGGTATACAAGAGGTCACACGTAGGTTAACGTCACCCAGTGTGAACAGAAGCGAACTCTGTTACGACGCAGAGCTGCACCACCACTGAACATAAATGCCAGAGCCCGTTAAAATCACAGCACTTGGCAAGAGAGCGCACAGTTTGCGGTCACAGAACTCAGCCCCAAGGAAGCGAGGTCTGAGTCCCTCTAGACCTACTGAGCGTGCGGAGTCGCACCTGCAGACGCCACTATAGATGCTGACTATGGTGGAGTGTCGATCACGTGCACCTTGGCGTGCAGAGCCACCGGTGGACACTGATGTCAGTCTAAGACTCTGCCTCTACCTACACCTAAGCCTGGGCACTTAACAGGCTAGGCTGCACAACACATGCATACCAAGGGTAGGGGTTTCAAATGAGTCATACTTGCATACAACACTCCTCATAGTCTGGTAATGCAGTCTATACTAGTGCATGGCCGAGCGGCCATGCGAACCTTTTATAACCGCGCCCTTCCGGGACCTTCCTGACCTTTCTGATGGTCCAATCAGAGCTGGAGAAGGACCTCAGCATGTGACCTCCGATCTCCAATGAGAGATCGTCCCACAGGCTTGCTCAGTGGACCGAAAGGAGGACTTAGTCCCTTGAGTAGCTCGCTGCTGACCAGCATGCGTTGCTATAGCTGGGCCAGAGGTGGCAGCAGCAACCAAACCCACGGAGCTAGTCTGGGCAGAGCGCCGGGACCGACGAATATGCTGAGCAGCCTCCTCTGCAGCAGGACAGGAATGGGGGACCGCCGGAAGCAAGGCTCGGGATTCCCGCTGTGCAGCGACAGGAACCTGACGCCTAACACATACTCACCAATGGGGGAGGCAGCATAAACTCTAAATACGGCCCTGGAGAGAGGTGTGACAGCAGCAGCTCAATAATATCTGCTGATTGGCTGTAGGATTTACTTGGCATGGCAATGTCATACGACCCACAGGAGTCCCAGTGCTACCATCACTGGAACAACGCCAGTACAAGAGAGGAGTATATGGTGAATTACAGCTACAAAATAGCCCAGGTTTTATTTATTTTACTCTGCACCTTCGGAGCCGTTCAGACAAGTGGGTGGTCCTAGTCAGACACTGACAGTTCTCCAAATACACTTACACAAGGAAGGCTGCCAATCCAAGCAGCACCACACTCTTGACTGAAAGTGCAGAATGATCAGACCCCAATGACCAATGTGTTATCACCTATCCTTAAATCCTTAACCCCTTCACCACCGAGCCTGCTGTCACCTTAGTGACCAGGTCACATTTTACAATTCAGACCACTGTCACTTTATGTGGTAATAGCTGTGGAATGCTTCAGCGGATCCCACTGATTCTGGTTTTCATGACATATTGCACTTCATTCATCAAAATTAAAATGTCATAAATTTGGGGACATTTTTGAAACTTTCACATTTTTTTTTAAACTTTTAATTCTTATGCCCTAAAACCAGAGATATGTCACACAAAATAGCTATAATATTTCCCACATGTCTACTTTACATCATTATTGCATTATTTTTTAACCCCTCTCTGCCATCGGATGTACTATTCCGTTCATGTGCCCTGGGACTTAATTCCCATGGACGGGATAGTACGTCATAGACATAGGCAATCAGCCGCACTCACGGGGGGAGCACGGTCAATGGCGGCAGAGTGTCAGCTGATTCTCACAGCTGACACCCGGCTCTATGTGACAGGAGCGGTCACGGACCGCTCCCAGCACTTTATCCCCCGGACCCCTTTTAGTGAACACCATAAAAAAGGCAAGAAATAATGCTTTATCATATCGCCGAGCAAAAAGTGGAATAACACGCAATCAAAAAGATGGATATAAATAAACGTGGTACCGCTGAACACGTCATCTTGTCCAGAAAAAAAGCTGCCTTACATCAACATCGCTGTAATCGTGCTGACCCAAAGAATAAAACCCCTTTATCAATTTTTCCACACGCGGAAAAAAAAAAGAAATTCATGAATTGCTGGTTTTTGTTCATTCTGCTTCCCAAAAATCGGAATAAAATGCGATATAAAAATGTCAGCTGCCCGAAAATGGTACCTATAAAAAACTCGTCCCACAAAAAGCAAGCCATAACATGACTCTGTGGGCCAAAATATGGAAAAATTATAGCTCTCAAAATGTGGTGATTGAAAAACTACTTTTAGTAATAAAAAGTGTCTTTTAGTGTGTGACAGCTGCCAAACGTAAAAACCCACTACAAATAGTAAATCAAACCCCCTTTATCACCCCCTTAGAGAAAAATAATAAAATAAAAAAAGTATTTATTTCCATTTTCCCATTAGGGTTGGGATTAGGGGTGTGTTAGGGATTAGGGTTAGGTGTGTGTTGGGGTTAGGATTGGAGTTAGAATTGGGGGGTTTTCATTGTTTAGGCACATCAGGGGCTCACCAAACACGACATGGCGTCCGATCTCAATTCCAGCCAATTTTGCATTGAAAAAGTCAAACTGCGCTCCTTCCCTTCCGAGCTCTGCTGTGCGCCCAAACAGTGATTTACCCCCACATATTGGGTATCAGCGTACTCAGGACAAATTGGACAACAACTTTTGAAGTCCAATTTCACCTGTTACCCTTGGAAAAGTAAAAAAAAATTGGATCTGAAATAAATTTTTTATGAAAAAACGTTAAATGTTCATTTTTTTTTAATCATTCCAAAACTTCCTGTGAAGTACCTGAAGGGTTACTAAACGTCTTGAATGTGGTTTTGAGCACCTTAAGGGGTGCAGTTTTTAGAATGGTGTCACTTTTGGGTATTTTCTATCCTATAGACCCCTCAAAGTGACTTCAAATGTGATGTGGTACCTAAAAAAAAAATAAATCTATAAATCTTGTAAAAATGAGAAATCGCTGGTCAACTTTTAAGCTGCATAACTTCCTAACAAAAAAAAATTTTGGTTCAAAAATTGGCTGATGTAAAGTAGACATGTGGGGAATGTTACTTATTAAGTATTTTACGTGACATATCTCTGTGATTTAAGGGCATGAAGATTCAAAGTTGGAAAATCGCAAAATTATCAAAATTTTCGCCAAATTTCCATTTTTTTTCCACAAATAAATGCAAGTAATATCAAACAAATGTTAACACTGTCATGATGTACAATATGTTGCGAGAAAAGACTGTCAGAATCACCGGGATCCAAGGAAGCATTCCAGAGTTATCACCTCATAAAGGGAGAGTGGTCAGAATTGTAAAAATTGGCCCGCGTCATGAATATGCAAACCACCCTTGGAGGCAAAGGGGTTAAACAATGTTTTTGTTAAGACGTTGGAAAGGTTAAGGTTATGTGCACACGGTGCATTTTTGATGTGTTTTCAGTGTTTTTTCCAATCGGAAATGAGCCAAAAACACTGTAGAATCCTAATGCAAGTTAATTCAATGACAATCCTGATGTGCTGTGCCCATGAGCAGTAAATTTCCTTTGAGTATTTCCAGTATACTTTTTTTCCTGCAGCACTTCAATTCTTTGTGTGGATTTTTAGCATTTTTCACCCATTGACTTCAATTGAGTCAGTCAAATCCACAGCAACAACGTATAAAAATGTTTGGGGATTTGCTGAGTTTTAGTTTGCGTTTTTATGGGCTTCCTATGGTGTGTCCCACACTGTCATTTGCGTGACAGCGTTGGAAACACCGGCGTGGTGGTTCTTATCGATAGTAATGTTGATCAGAGAGCTGGGGGGTTATGCTGTCAGATATCAGCATAACCTTGCAGAGATACTGTGACCTGCGGTGAAACACTTATCGCAGGTCAGCAGGTGTGGGCTGATGAGACTACTCCTCACATCAGGCTATGTCTGCTGTCACTGATAACATTCATAGCAGGAGCAGCTGATGGGAGAAGTAGTCTCTTGTCAGCCAGCGCCTGGGCTCACACTTAGGCCGTGGTTACACTTGAGAGGAACTCGCACGAATCTCTCACCTATATACCTGGCACTGCCTGGCACTCGGACCGGAGCGGTCAGCTGCATAGATATACATGCAGCCGCACACTCGGGTCCCGAATGCCGGTGGCAGTGCCAGGTATTGAGGTGCGAACCTTGTGCAAGTTTCTCGCAGTGTGAACCCGGCTTTAAAAAGATACACAAAAAAAGTAAAGTAATTGAATACATATTTAATTAAAAATAAACACATTATACTCCCCTAACACTAAATCCCCATGCCCATGTCTCCTATAAATAAAGTAAAATAAAAAAACAACATATACTAACCTTAACACCCAATCTCCAATGCTCTCATCTCCTAGAAATAACTAAAAATTAATAAACCACCATATACTCACCTGTCTGCCGTAGTCCACGTAATCCCGAGTGTCCCACTGTGATCTCACGTATAGAACAGTCACATCGGCAGATGTGACTGCTCTACCCAGCCACTTGTGATACACTGACAGGAGGCAATCTCTCCCGCAGTGTATCACTGAGCTGCCGTGAGAGAGTTCCCCAGAGATCATCAGCTGATCAGGTCCGATGCTGTCACTTAAGGCACCACCACTGCATGAGAACTTTCTCACGCATCAGTGGTGCCGTAAGGGAGATCACCAGAGCTGATCAGCTGATGAACGCCAGTAAACTCTCACAGTAGCTCAGTGCTATACAGTGACAGGAAGTAATCGCTCCTGCAGTGTATAGCAGTGAGCTGCTGGGGGAGAGTTGAAGAGGGGTTCATCAGCTAATCAGCCGGCTGTCTTTGAGAGCAGTCACTAATGTGACTGCTCTCAAAGTCATCAAGATCTTCGTGGGACATTATGGATTATCTTCTCGGTGGACAGGTGAAGAATATTGTGGTTTATTTTATTTTTGTTGCAGGAGACTTTGGCTTCAGTGGATTAGGTGTTCAGTGAGTATGGATTAATTTAGATTAATTAAAGGAGTCTGTGTCATTATTTCAATTTAAGGACTTTTGGTGTGTGTGTGTTTTTAATCAATATCATTATGGGGTTAGTTATCGGGGTGTCTTATAGATGCCTCTCCATTACTAACCTGTGGGCTTGATGTCACCAGACAATACAAAGGTGACATCAACCACCCCCCAACCATTACCTCACTTGCCACTGCTACAGGGCAAGTGGGAAGAGCGAGGCTTAAAGACAGATTTGGTACATCTTATTGACACTCCTTTTCTGCGGGCGGCTGAGAGCTGATGTTTTTACTCTGGAAGGGTCCCAATATCCATGGCCCCTTCCAAGGCTATTAATATCAGCTCGCAGCTGTCTGCCTAGCTTTTGCTCGTTGGATTTTATAGGGAGACCCTATGCCAATTTTTTTCTGGGGTCTCCTTGTAAACTAACCATTAAAGTGTTAGCAAACAGCTGTGAGCTGATATTAATAGCACGTGAACCTTTATAGCTATTGGCTCCTTTCCTGAATATTAGCACTTCTCATCCGTGTTCACCAATGAACTGTCTGGAACAGGGTATTCAACAAGGTAAAAATTCACCACCTGATATAACTAGTTTAACACAAAAAGAAGTTCTTCTACGTCTGAACAATTTAAACATTGACGAATCCCACGGCCCAGATGGCATTCATCTACAGGTACTGAGGGAATTGAGCTCAATTATTGACACACCACTGTATCTCATATTCTTAGACTCTCTTGTAACAAGGATGGTGCCACAAGATTGGAGGATGGCTCACGTGTCACCAATATGAAAGGTAACAAGGTGGATCCGAGCAACTACCATCCGGTAAGCCTGACATTGGTAGTGTGCAAAATTTTTGAGGGCATTATAAGAGATGACTTGCAGAAATATATTGCAGAGAATAATATAACTGACAACCAACATGGATTCATGAAGAATAAGTCGTGTCTAACATGTTGAGTTTCTATGAGGAGGTGAACGCAAATATGAATGTAGGTAATGTGTATATCTGGACTTTACAAAGGCATTTTATACAGTTCCACATAACAGACTTATACTTAACCCCTTCATGACCAAGTCTATTTTGACCTTAATGACCAGGTCATTTTTTGCAATTCTGACCAGTGTCCCGTTATGAGGTAATAACTCAGGAACGCTTCAACGCATCTTAGCGATTCTGAGACTGTTTTTTCATGACATATTGGGCTTCATGATAGTGGTAAATTTAAGTCGATAATTTTTGCGTTTATTTGTGAAAAAACGGAAATTTGGCGAAAATTTTGCAAATTTCGCAATTTTCAAATTTTGAATTTTTATTCTGTTAAACCAGAGCATTATGTGACACAAAATAGTTAATAAATAACATTTCCCACATGTCTACTTTACATCAGCACAATTTTGGAAACAAAATTTTTTTTTGTTAGGAAGTTATAAGGGTTTAAAGTTGACCAGCGATTTCCCATTTTTACAACAAAATTTACATAACCATTTTTTAGGGACCACCTCACATTTGAGGGGTCTATATGGGAGAAAATACCCAAAAGTGACACCATTCTAAAAACTGCACCCCTCAAGCTACATTCAAGAAGATTATTAACCCTTCAGGTGCTTCACAGGAACTAAAGCAACATGGAAGGAAAAAATGGACATTTTAATTTTTCCAACAAAATTTTTTTTTTAGCATCAATTTTTTCATTTTCACATGGGCAACAGGATAAAATGGATCATAAAATTTGTTGAGCAAGTTCTCCTGAGTACACCGATACCTCATATGTGGTCATAAACCACTGTTTGTGTGCACGGCAGGGCGTGGAAGGGAGGACCACCATTTGACTTTTTGAATGGAAAATTAGCTCCAATCGTTAGCGGTTGCCATGTCGCATTTGAAAAGCCCCTGTGAGCCTAAACTTTGGAGCTCCCCCACAAGTGACCCCATTTTGGAAACTAGACCCCCCAAGGAACTTATCTAGATGCATAGTTAGCACTTTGAACCCTCAGGTGCTTCACAAATTGATCCATAAAAAAAAAGTACTTTTTTTTCACAAAAATTTTTTTTTAGCCTCAATTTCTTCATTTTCACATGGGTAACAGGAAAAAATGGATCCTAAAATTTGTTGGGAAATTTCTCCTGAGTACACCGATACCTCAAATGTGGTCATGAACCACTGTTTGGGCGCACGGCAGGGCCCAGAAGAGAAGGAGCGCCATTTGATTTTTGAATGGAAAATTAGCTCCAATCGTTAGCGGACACCATGTCGTGTTTGGAGAGCCCCTGTGTGCTTAAACAATGGGTTACCCCCACAAATGACCCCATTTTGAAAACTAGACCCCCCAAGGAACTTATCTAGATTTGTGGTGAGCACTTTGAACCCCCAAGTGCTTCACAGAAGTTTATAACGTAGAGCCGTAAAAATAAAAAATCATTTTTTTTCCACAAATATCATTTTTTAGCCCCCAATTTTTTATTTTACCAAGGGTAACAAAAGGAATTGGACCCCAAAAGTTATTGTGCAATTTGTCCTGAGTATGCCGATACCCCATATGTGGGGGTAAAACACTGTTTGGGTGCACGGTAGAGCTCGGAAGGGAAAGAGCGCAGTTTGACTTTTTCAACGCAGAATTGACTGGAATTAAGATCGGACACCATGTTGCGTTTGCAGAGCCCCTGATATGCCTAAACAGTGGAAACCCCCACAAGTGACACCATTTTGGAAACTAGACCCCCTAAGGAGCTTATCTAGATGTGTGGTGAGCTCTTTGAACCCCCAATTGCTTCACAGAAGTTTATAACGCAGAGCCGTGAAAATAAAAAAATCATTTTTTTTCCACAAATATAATTTTTTAGCCCCCGATTTTTTATTTTGCCAAGGGTATCAGGAGAAATTAGACCCCCAAAGTTGTTGTGCAATTTTTCCTGAGTACCCTGATACCCCATATGTGGCGGTAAACCACTGTTTGGATACATGTCGGGGCTCGGAAGGGAGGGAGCACTGTTTGACTTTTTGGACACAAAATTGGCTGGAATCAATGGTGGCGCCATCTCACATTTGGAGACCCCCTGGTGTGCCTAAAAAGTGGAAAGCCTCTCAATTCTAACTCAACCCTAACCCCAACACACCCATAACCCTAATCCCAACCTTAACCCTAATCCCATCCATAACCTTAACCACAAGCCTAACCCTAATCCCAACCCCAACACACCCCTAACCCTAATCTTAACCCTAATTCCAACCCTAACCCTAATTCCAGCCCTAACCCTAATTCCAGCCCTAACCCTAATTCCAACCCTAACCCTAATTCTAACCCTAATCCTAATTGCAACCCTAACCCTAATTCAAACCCTAATTGCAACACTAACCCTAATTGCAACCCTAACCCTAACCCTAATTGCAACCCTAACCCTAATTCTATCCCTAACCCTAAAGGAAAAATAAAAATAAATCTATTTTCTTTATTTTATTATGTGTCACTAGCTATGGGGGTGATAAAGGGGGGCTTTATTTACTTTTTTTGTATTTTGATCACTGTGATAGTTTATCAATCACAGTCATTAAAGTGTACCTGTAAAATGAATGAATCCGCCGGCTGGCAGACTCACGGGTGCATGCGCCCGCCATTTTGTAAGATGGCGGCGCCCATGGAGAGAAGACGGCGGGACACCGGGTGGTAGCGGGACTCATAAGGTACCGGGGGGGCAATAGGGGCGATCGGAAGGCAGGGGGAAGTGGAGGGGAGCAGATTATTGCGGCGGCTGCTGATCGTTGCCGTCAGAAGGTGCCGGCGGCACATCGCCGCTGCCAGCCGGGTGAGGGGGTGGGATCATGATCTCCAGCCATGTCCGATGCTATTGCAGCATCAGCCTTTGCTGGATAGTAATATTTCATCAAATTTCATTGATGAAATATTACTATCGCTCTGATTGGCTGTTTCACTTTTAACAGCCAATCAGAGCGATCGTAGCCACGTGGGGGCGAAGCCACGCCCCCTGTGGTGAAGAACAAAGCCCCCTGTATCTGCGGGTCAGGTGACCTTTCATTGACCCCAGTCACCTGACCCGCAGAGGGGCTTTAAACTCATGACACAGCATATGCATCATTGGTCGGATTGGCACCGACTTTCATGACGCATACGCTGTGTCATTGGTCGGGAAGGGGTTAAGCGACAGAAGCAAGAACTGGGGTAAACTATATGCAGATGGGTAAGGAATTGGCTAAATGACTGGAAGCAAAGTTGTCATAAATGGTACATTCTCTAAATGGGATATAGTCAGCAGGGGGGACCACAGGAATCTGTGCTAGGACCGATTCTTTTTAAATTCTTTATTAATGACCATGTGGATGGGATTGAGAGTAAAGTGTCAGTCTTTCCTGATGACACCAAACCATGCAAGATATTAAAATCTGACCTTGACATTACATTATTGCAAAACGATCTGAATAAGATGGCTGACTGGGCAAATACTTGGCAAATGAGATTTAATATAGAAAAATGTAAAGTAATGCACCTAGGACAGAGTAATCCTATTGCTGCATATACATTAAATGGGAGTATACTCGGAACTACAGATCAAGAGAAGGACCTTGTTATTCTCGTTAAATGTAAGCTGAGCAGCAGTACTCAATGTCAAGCAGCAGCTCCAAAAGCAAACAAGATTTTAGTATGTATAAAAAGAGAAAATCCCACATATTATTACCCCTTTATAAATCACTGGTCAGGCCACATCTAGAATATGGGATCTGGTTTTGGGCTCCATATTTTAAAAAAGATACTCAGAAGTTAGAATCAGTTCAACCACAGGCAACTAGATTATTACAATGGATGGAAGGCCTCTCATACGAGGAGAGGTTGGAAAAGTTGGGCTTGTTTAGCTGAGAAAAAAGATGCCTCAGTGGAGATCTACTTTACATGTGTAAATATGTGTGGCCAGTACAAAACACTGGCACATGACTTGGACCATGCTGAGGACAAGGAGGCACTCATTATGGGTGGAAGAAAGGTGACTGACAGCTAAACAGGAAAGGGTTCTTTAAAGTTAGAGTAGTCAGACTGTGGAATGCCCTACCACAGGAGGTAGTAATGGCAGACACTATAACAGCTTTTAAAAAAGTGACGTGAAGCAGAACTATCATTATGGGGGATCATTTAGCAGCAATAGGTCCTCTACCAGAAGGAACCATCCTGGCCACCATGGATGTGGAATCTTTGTAACCCCATAATGATAGTTCTGCTTCACGTCACTTGTCTTATCTATTGCATTTTTTCTGTGCTGTGTTGTGCATAAATATGTGATTCTTCAGATTTTGTATTAGCCAATGCCTGATGAAGAGACCTGAGTAGTCTTGAAAGCTTGCAATTTGTTCCCATCTTTTCAGTTAGCCATTAAAAGGTATCAACCACTGAGGACTCTCAGTTTTGAATATTTTTCTATCTACAGGCTAACACGGTACAAAAGATATACATCTTTCCTGTATCACTATAAAAGATCAGCAACATACATCATTCGCTTATACATTTTGGTAAGAGAAAACATTCATTGCCTTAAGTGCAAAACAGTGCAATTAAATTTCTTTATTAAAGACTATCAAACTATTTATCAAATGAGGTAGTTCTTAATTACTATCCACATCCAGGGCATTTTCTTGTGTCCTTAGTGCAAAAATGGAGAACCTGCTCCAAACCTCCATTGTAGGCCTTGGGCGGGCTGCACGGTATGGCTGGTCTCCTGCTAGGACCACATCTTCGGCCACGCCAAACAGGTTTTTATTCAGTGGTTACTTTAATAGGTTGCATGCCAGACACTTTGCATCACACTTATGTGTGTGACTGACGTCCTATGCAAGCCTTATCTGTGTGCATTTTTCCTACTAGGCAGCCAACCCCACCATGGTTTGTTAGGTGTGGGGTGGTTGCTTTTATCAGTAGTTTGCACCTGAGCTGCCCCTTGCCTCTATTAGTGGAGGCCAGCTGCATCCTGCTAGATGTGCATTTGTCATCAGACAGGTTTCTGGTAAGGCCATATCTTGTGTGAGTTTTTTTGAATTTTTTCTATGTTAGCTGTACATGGTCTCATGCAAAGGTTTCCGCATGTATCCTGCCAAGATCCAACCCATTAAAGCATGGGTACAACCAAATCGCTGAAAGCGCTCCAGCGATTCTTAGGCCGCTTTCACACTTCAGTCTTTCGGTATCCGGCATGATGCGGCGAAAAACCGGACTGCCGGATCCGGCGCCTGTTATGACCAGATCCAGCTTTTTCCCCGTGCTGTTTCATTGCTGCCGCATTGCGCCGGATGGCAATGTGACGAGTCCGGTTTTTCCGGATCCGGAGAAAATAGCCGGTCCGGCGTTGGGAAAAAACGTTGCGTGCCTGGAAACCTCTGCCAGGAATATATCCGGCAGAAAGAAGGATCCGGTGTCTGCGTTTGCGGCCGGATCCGGTAGTCTGCTTTTTCGCCGCACCATGCCGGATACCGAAAGCCTGAAGTGTGAAAGCGGGCTTAGGGTTTGCCAATTACTACCGCAAATTTATCAAGGGTTTCTCAGAGATTGCAAAACCACTTACGGATTTGACCCGGAAGGGGGCAGATGTGGCTAATTGGAAACCTGAGGCACTTCAGGCATTTTCTACTTTAAAGGAGTGTTTTGTGGCTAACCCGGTACTAATCCAGCCTGACCTAGACCGGCCGTTTGTGGTAGAAGTGGATGCCTCTGAGGTTGGAGTAGGGGCAGTGCTTTCACAAGGCATGGCATCCCTTACGCAACTTCGCCCATGTGCTTTCTTTTCCCGAATTATGATATAGGGAATCGGGAATTGGCCATAAAATGGGCCTTCGAGGAATGGCGTCACTTCCTCGAAGGTGCTAAACATAAAATTACAGTGATCACAGATCACAAGACCTTGACCTACCTGGAGTCAGCCAAAAGACTGAATTCTAGACAGGCAAGGTGGGCCTTGTTTTTCTCGAGATTTGACTTTGTAATCACCTTTCGTCCAGGTACTAAAAACATAAGGGCTGATGCCCTCTCTCGCAGTTTTTGCCCCTCACAAGCCGAGGACTCTGAACTAGTTCCAATATTGGCCAATGGGTTTGTTGTTTCAGCTGTGTCTTTGGACCTTCTGGAGGCGATCCGTAGGTCCCCAGAACAAGCCCCTGACATGACGCCCCTCAAAAAATTGTTCGTTCCGGCCACGTTTCGCCTGCAAGTTCTGAAGGAGTCGCACAACTCTGTTCTGGCAGGCCATCCTGGTGTCAATAATACCACCAGACTGGTGACTAGGAATTTTTGGTGGCCGACGATGCTTAAGGATTGTAAAGATTATGTGTTAGCTTGTGAAATCTGTGCCCGCGCCAAGTCCCCCCATAATCGCCCTGCCAGCTGGCTCCAGTCCTTGCCCACCCCTGAGAGTCCATGGACCCACATCTCCATGGACTTCATTACTGACCTGCTGCCCTCAGAAGGGAAGACGTGTATCTGGGTGGTGGTGGATAGGTTCAGTAAGCAATGTCATCTTGTTCCCCTGTCTGGTTTACCCAATTCTGAAACTTTGAGTAAGCTCTTCATTGTTCATGCTATACGATTGCACGGCGCTCCGGTGAATATTGTGTCCGACAGGGGTACCCAGTTCGTTTCCAAGTTCTGGAGGGCGTTCTGCAAACGCATAGGCGTTGAATTGTCCTTCTCCTCTGCCTATCACCCTGAGACCAATGGTCAAACTGAACGCACCAACAAGGCTATGGAGCAGTATCTCCGCTGTTATCCGGTGTATCGGAGCATCAATCCGATTGGCTGGAACATCTGCTGTTAGCTGAGTTTGCCCTGAACAACCAATACCAGGAGTCCATCAAAACTACCCCTTTCTACTGCAATCACGGACTGCACCCACGCTTTGGTTCATTTTCGGCCAGGTTGTCGGAGCTCCCAGGGGTAGAAAAATCTATACATTGGTTGAAGACTATCTGGTCGGAAGTAAACATAAACTTGAAGGGGTCCCAGGTTAGACAAGCTTTGGCTGCAAATAGACGGCAATCCAAGGGACCGCACCTGGGAGTTGGGGACAAGGTCTGGCTTTCCACCAAGAATATCAAGCTTAAAGTGCTGTCTGCCAAACTGGGTCCCAGATTCATTGGTCCATATGAAATAATGGAAGTGATTAAGGCTACTTTCACACATCAGTTTTTCTCCGTCAGGTGCGATCCGGCAACGCGCCGGAGCACCGGATCCGGCAAATGTTATGTAAAACCGGATGTGACGGATCCGGTTTTCTGCCGGATCCGTCTTGGTCGTCAGACCATAAACCGGATCCGTCTCATCAGTTTCATCCGTTTTTCCATACGTTTTCTGCCGGATTACGCCGGATCTGGTTTTTAAAAACGCCCCTTGGGGGCTTCGAAACGGGATTGGCTGCTGAAATCTATATATACCGTGTTCCTACAGCCCATCTTTGACAGGTTGTAGAGGAGAAACTGCATGTTGGAGAGAAGAGCAAGTGACTGGCGAAGATGGATGTTGTGATTGCAAATATTTTGAAGAATTTGGTGGATTTTACAGCGGAGGCGAACCGTTTGAGGGTGATTGTTCTGGAGAAGGAGAGAGCAAGACAGCAGCGCATCAGGCATCAGCGACGCCGTTTGTGGATCCATCCCATCACAGCCAAGAGAATGACGCGTGGGGTCTATTCTACACTCTGCATGGACCTTAGACGAAACCCGGAGAAATTTTTTGGATATGTTCGGATGAAAATGGAGAATTTTGATTACTTGGTGGAGCGCATTGCACACATCATAAGAAAAGCGGACACCTATTGCCGCTTCTCCGTTTCACCCGCAGAGCGTCTGATGGTGACTTTAAGGTAAGCCACATTTATTGGATATGCTCGCATCAGAGCACACTTTCACTGCAATCTTGTTGGTGGTAGTTTGTATCTCCAAGTGTTATAGCTGAGTTTTGGTATGTAATGCTGTGATTTTTAACTAATTTATTGTTTTTTAATTCCCCACAGATTTGTTGCAACTGGAGAATCCCTTTCGTCACTGCATTTCCAGTACAGACTCGGGATTTCAACCATATCTGGAATAGTTAAGTACACATGCCGTGCACTGTGGGACTCCTTAGTTGAAGAGTTTTTACCAGAGCCCACAACAAAGAGGTGGATTGAAATTTCTGAAAAGTTTCAACAGATATGTCAGTTTCCGAACTGCTTGGGCGCTGTGGATGGGAAACATATCCGCATTGTAAAGCTAGCAGGATCGGGATCGGAATATTTCAATTACAAGAAATATTTCTCCATTGTCCTCATGGCCATCGCTGACGCGGAATACAAATTTATTGCTGTTGATATTGGGGCCTATGGCCGCTCCAATGACTCTCAAGTTTTCAAACTGTCTGCCATGGGACGTAAACTGTATGGAAACACCTTCCAGTTCCCATCCCCTAGACCTCTGCCGCAAACATCTGGTCCACCTATGCCTTTTGTCTGTGTAGGGGATGAAGCATTCCAGCTGTCAGAACACCTTTTGAAACCCTACTGTAGCAGAGGATTGACAAGAACAAAACGCATTTTTAATTACCGGCTAACAAGAGTGAGAAGAATGGTGGAATGCTCCTTTGGTATTTTGACAGCCAAATGGCGTGTCCTATTGACTGCGACCAACCTCAAGACAGAAACTGTGGATGAGGTGATCAAAGCTTGCGTGGTACTTCACAATTTTGTTATGTGCAAGGAACCCATTTCCATTGAGGACACCGCTGAAGAAACCACCTTGCAAGATTACCAGAACATTACTAATAGAAGTTCTGTGACGGTGTCACGAATGAGGGACAATTTTGCAGAATACTTTGTCACCTCAAGGCAGAATATACTGGCAGGATGACAGTTTGATAAATTTCTGCCCTTAACCAAAGTTGTGTACCTTCTGTACCAACAGTATATACCTTTTCCAAACAAAGTTGGCTATCTTGTCGTCTATCTTGTCGTGGTTGAACTATTTTTACCTTGACCACAGTTGTGTACCTGGTTGTGTTTTAGGCAAAGTCTTTCACCTTTTACCAAAAGTTGTGTACATTGTTAGGAAATCCCCAACAAGATACACAACTATTGGTAAAAGGTGAATTACTTTGTCTAAAACACAACCAGGAACACAACTGTGGCCAAAAGGTAAAATTTATTTACCTTTTACCCACAGTAATGTACCTGGTTTTGTATACCTTTTTACCTTTTGTCTACCCTGTACTTAACCTTTTTTTATACCATAGTTCGCCGCAGAAATAAAAGACAGACAACCAGTGTAAACCAATACTTTAACTTTTATTGAAAAAAATTTTTTTTTTTAATAAACTGTTTTAATTGTTAAAAATGTTTCTCTTTTTTTATTTAAATACACACATTTATAAATGAGTGTAGTGTGGGGTGGAAATACTGCTGGAGGGGCTGCGGGACACTTCGACACTGGAAGTGTGGAGAGAGGACTGGGATCGTGGTGGGGAAGGAACAGTTAGAGGTGAAGGGGTGGAAAAAGCAAGAGATTGGGTGGACATGTGGGTGGCAGAACAGGTGGTGGGTGGTGGAGAGGAGGGTTGGGCAGGGAATGGAGTAGCAGATGATGTGGTTGCAAAGTGGTAGGGGGAATGAGTTTGGTACTGGGAAGTAGTTTGGTACGGGGCAGGTTGCTGGTACTGGGGAGTTTGCTGGTACTGGGGAGGTGGCTGGTACTGAGGAGGTGTCTGGTATTGAATAGGAGGGGGAGTATGGACAGTGGCTGGAGGGGGTGCAGGTGGAGGAACTACAGTGGTGGGAGGTGGAGGTTGGGAGGTAACCTGCTGTAGAGCACCATGGCACGAATGCATTACATGCATCTGCTGGGTAGGAGATAGTGTTGCCATGCGCTCCACAGCAGACCTGAAAAAGGTGTGGTTTGGAGAAGATCTTGCTTCTGAATGCATTGTTTGCAGAAGTATCTTCAACTCCAGAATGCCGGAGTTGAGCTGCTGAAAGCCTGCGGACATTTGCTCGGACAAGACTTTGAGACAGTTCTGGAAAGATGCATTCAGATGCAAGAACTCTGGGGCATAGCTCTTTTCCTTACCCCGCTGCCGCCCAGTACCCGCAGGTGTACTAGAGGTGGCAGGGGCAGAAGGGTGGGGTAAAGGGAAAGCGATCTTCTCACCAGCAGCTTCATGTAATGTAGGCGGCCACGATGCTCCTGTGCTGGTGGATGGGACAGATGGGTCGAATGTGTGGGAAGGCTGAGAAGGTGCAGATGTACCGGGGCGGTCGAAGTGTCCCTCGGTGCCGGTCTCCTCAGGGATTGCTTCAGAAGGGTCCAACCGTGCAGGCTCCCGAGTGCTGGTCACCGTGCTGTGGAACAAAGAGAAAAAAAACACAATATACTGACATGCCATTGGCCCTGGCTGAAAAAAAAATTAGACATGTAAACATTACTTTTGGACATGGGGTGTGTAATATTTACATTCTGGTGACCATTGTTGCCCGGAGGAACGACAGGGCTCGTGCGTACTTGTACTTGCTCCTGCGTCCTCCAGATCCACTCGGGGCCCGCATCTCTTTATTGAACTCCTTCTTGAAACGATCCCTCACAGACCGCCACCGCTTCACAATTCTCTCCCCTGAAACGAGAAAGCACTAAGTGGTTAGTATACAACATCAGTGTTTCACAAACTCCAGTCCTCGTGGTTCCCAACGGGTCATGTTTTCAGGATTCCAATAGTGTTGCTCAAAAGGAAATCCTGAAAACATGACCCGTGGGTACCACGAGGACTGGAGTTCAGGAAACACTGCTTGACATCAAGCAACGGGAACTGTATATACTTACGCTCTTGAATCTAGGCCCGAGCTTCAAGGTCCTCCCAGCGGTCCTCAAGGAGCGAACAGATTTCCTCCCAGAGCCGTCGGGTCACAATTAGATCAGCATGCCGGCAGTCAGCCATATTCCAAAGTGGCTCCCTTTCTCTAACAAGATCGATGAGGTGGTCCACATCAATCCCTCCATCCTCACCGTCAGTCGGGAGCACGCTGTGAAGGCTGTTAAAGAAAAAGAGAAAAATAAAATAATTAGCCACCACAAGAAATCAAATAAAAAGTTCAAAAAAACCAAAGCAAAAATATTATACTTACACGCTGGTGACCGCCGCGTCGCTGTCGCCGGCGACCCTGGGAGGCACTGTGAGGACCTCTTGGCTGAGCACCAGATTGGGAAGACTAGAAAAGAAAAGCAAAAAAATTATGTGGTTGGATGTAGGCATATGTGTTTGCTGTGTGATATCTGCGCTACATTGTTTTCTATGTGTTGTATGTAGTGTAATGTTGTGTTTCTGCGTTTGATGCAGGAAACTTACCAATTGCGAGCCCACTCCAGGTATCTGTCCACCCCTTCCTTCTTCTTCTGGGAGCTCCTCTTCAGCTTGTGATTCCTGTTTTGAAATAAAAGCCAATGAATAGACATATAGTCCAGGGATGATGGATTTTGGAGATAAAAACTTACCGTCAAACGCTGACGATGTGAGGGAGGGCTCCCAGAAGAAGATGAGGTGTCCTCCTGCTGGCCAGTCTCCACTCCTGATGCTGCTGCTGCTGCTGTTGCTGCTGGTGCTGCTGCCGGTGCTGCTGCATCTATACGGCGTCTTCTGCTGGTGAATAAAGAGAAACAAAGGGCCACTGAATATATTGATATTCCATGGCTCTTTTTTTGAGGAATGGGGGATTTGATAATTACCGTATGTCATCTGCTGGTGGACTCCCCTCCGCATGGTCACCATGGTCCATTCGCTCCATTTGGGGTGGTGGTGCTGGTGGTGCAGTGGTCTCCTGCCTTCTGCGGCTGTCGACTCTCTTGGGTGGCATGTTGGCTGTGGCTGAGGGTCCCACTGTCATGGTTTTATATATGTTTGCTGTGGGCAGGGCTACTGAGCATGCTCAGACCAAAAAAAACGGATCCGGCACATTGCAGCGCTCATAGACTTTCATTGTGTGAAAAAGCCGAACGCGCCGGATCCGGAGGGTCCGGCTTTTTCGCTGTAGACAAAAAACGTTACAGTTTCCGTTTTTTCCAGACGCCGGATTGCGACACATTGCCGGATCCGGCCTAAACCGGACGAAACACATGACCATCCGGCGCTAATGTAAGTCAATGGGGAAAAGCCGGATCCGACATTGCATTTCGCCAGATCCGGTTTTCGGAAAAATAGCCGGATCACGCCTGATGGCGAAAAACTGATGTGTGAAAGAGGCCTAACCCGGTAGCTTTTCGTTTAAGACTCCCTCAGTCTTTTAAATTGCCCAAAGTTTTCCACAAATCTCTCCTCAAGTTGTACCGCTCCCCAATCCATCCTGTCCAGTCCCCTCCTCCTCCAGTTTTGGTCAGGGGCACCTTGGAATACGAAGTCCAGGGTGTTCTTGATTCGCATTTAGTGAGAGGTTCCGTGCAGTACCTGGTGCACTGGAAGGGCTACGGCCCGGAGGAGAGGTCCTGGGTTCCCGCTAGTGACATCCACGCCAAAGGTTTGATTAGAAAATTTCACCTCCTTCACCCTAACAAACCTGGTTTTGAGGGTCCGGAGGCCCCTCTTAGAAGGGGGGTACTGTCACGTCGCCATCGGATACAGGGACTGCTGTTCCTGCTTCGGCCACTAGGAGGCACCAGACTGGCACGTCGCCGTCAGACCCGAGCTCTGCTATTCCGGTCTCGGCCTCTGTGAGGCGCCGGACTGTCATGTCACGGTCAAACTCGGGGACGGCTGTTCCTGCATCGGCCACTGGGAGGCGCCGGACTGTCATGTCACGGTCAAACTCGGGGACGGCTGTTCCTGCATCGGCCACTGGGAGGCGCCGTGGTCCGCCTGTGGGTACTGCTAACAGGGAGGAGTCTCCTCCACAGGCATCTGGCGGCCACAGGCTGCGCTCCTCTGTCGGTCATAAAGGGGTAGGTGCATCACCATCTGGCCTGGTCCTAGGGGCGGTCCTAATAACGTCATCAGACCGTGAACCTGTGAGGGATGATCTGATCCCTCAAATACCTTGGGGCTGGGCTTGCAGACTGCCAGATATAGTCTTGTGTTATGAATGAGTCACCGTAGGAGGCAAAAACAGAAATACTAGCTATGTCCAGAAAACCAGAGAAGTTGCCATCTATCGGATTGCAGACCCCTGAACCTATCAACAACAACTAGCAGTAGCCGTGGGGGGTTCCTACGGTGCCCTAGACTCCTCGATCACAGTCGGAGAACTAAATAGCCTAAAGACAGAAAAGGAAATCTAAACTGCCCCAGAGCAGACCCCAAAGCAATAGGCAGCCCCCAACATATAATGACGGTGACGCAAGATGAAAAAACACTCACACAGATAGAAAGATAGGCTGAGCAAATGATGGGGCCCAAGCTAACTAAATAGGACAGGATAGAAAAGCTGCTGTCTGCAATCCGCCAAAACCCTATCAAAAACAAGAGCCAACAGACTGATAGGGAAAAAGGCTATGAAGACGCTAGGCTTCAAAAAGACTATATCAGTACTCAGGTAATTTCTGAAGACAGAGCAAAAAGGAATTCAGCTCGCCCCAGCAGGGAATGGCAGAAATCCAGAAAAACAATGCAAAACAAAACCAAAACACAAATGCAAAAGGCAGAGCAGAAAACTTAGCTTTTGAGGAGCAGGAATCAGACTGGTCTCCAAGAATCCCTCAGAGAAATCACCCGCAAGGCAGAAGGGCGACGGCTGCCTTATATCCTTATAGTGTTACTGCAGCCCAGACTCGCAGACGGACGTCACAATGTGTCACAGCGGCAGTGACCCGGTCCATGGCCCTGGGCGTCCAATAAAAGGGGATATTTACAGGGGTAATAAAGAGTTTGTAGTAAAGTGTTCGTCACGCCACCTGTGGTATCTGATGAGAGGTGACCAGCGCTGCAGTGCAGATCCTCTGGGACTGGTGGTGTGATGCAGCAGAGTTGGAATAGCTCTCCACAGGCAGAGCTTAGTCCCAGGGCAGATGAAAGATGTTGGGGGAGATGGTGATGTAGTATTTGGCAAGAGATGTAGCAGTGCTGAGAAGGTGTTGCAGAAAGAATTCAGAGGACACAGCTGAATTCAGTTCCAAAGCTTTACTCACAGTTCTGTCTGCAGTACAGATGCCCACTTGGCACTGCATCCTTTAGGTGAGGTGAGTTCATTTTCCCCTTCACCATTGAGGTCTGATGAACTCCCTCTTCTGGTGAAGGAAGGTAGTGAGGCTGATTACCAAGCACCTGAGCAGAATGATGATGACTGGGTGACTGAAATTGCTGACTGGATATAAGGCAGCCGTCGCCCTTCTGCCTTGCGGGTGATTTCTCTGAGGGATTCTTGGAGACCAGTCTGATTCCTGCTCCTCAAAAGCTAAGTTTTCTGCTCTGCTTTTTGCATTTGTGTTTTGGTTTTGTTTTGCATTGTTTTTCTGGATTTCTGCCATTCCCTGCTGGGGTGAGCTGAATTCCTTTTTGCTCTGTCTTCAGAAAATACCTGAGTACTGATATAGTCTTTTGAAGCCTAGCGTCTTCAGGGTTTTTTTCCCTATCAGTCTGTTGGCTCTTGTTTTTGATAGGGTTTTGGCGGATTGCAGACGACAGCAGCTTTTCTATCCTGTCCTATTTAGTTAGCTTGGGCCCCATCATTTGCTCAGCCTATCTTTCTATCTATGTGAGTGTTTTTTCATCTTGCTTCACCGTCATTATATGTTTGGGGCTGCCTATTGCTTTGGGGTCTGCTCTGGGGCAGTTTAGATTTCCCTTTCTGTCTTTAGGCTATTTAGTTCTCCGGCTGTGATCGAGGGGTCTAGGGCACCGTAGGAACCCCCACGGCTACTGCTAGTTGTTGTTGATAGGTTCAGGGGTCTGCAATCCGATAACTGCCAACTTCTCTGGTTTTCTGGACTTAGCCAGTATTTCTGTTTTGCCTCCTACGGTGACTCATTCATAACAGAGAACACCTTTCCAGTACTCCCCTTCAGTATGTGCCTTCCCTGACCGTCTCTCTGTGCTGATTTCTACTCCTTTTCCTTTCCAGCAGCTCACAGTCAGTATCCCAGGCCAGCAGCTGCGGACCTTGTCAGGTAACGTCCTCTCTGGGCTCCGCTGCTCCCGTTTGGCTGCCTTTCCAGAGAAGATAACTGTGGTTGGTAGCCAAGGTACCCTAAAGGTGCCTCGACCTTCAGCTTTCTAGTTGAGTCCGTTCTTCACTCTACTAGGCTAGGGGGCCGACACCCCTTCTGCGACCTGAACCCTCCACCCGACGTCCGTCGGCATGGAACGAGCCCCACGGGCAATATGGCCACTGTTCCGTGCCTCTAGGATCCTTTCCCTCTCCAGGGAGTTTCCTTCTGTCTCTATTTCTTCCAGCAGCTCCTCCAGACCAGGAGCTGCTGCACACACATCCTTCTGCTTCTTCCCCTATGGGAAGACTGCTCTAGCTCTAACTCTCTTCTCCCTCTCTGAACTTATCAGCTCCACCCACCTCCCAACACCCTTTCCTAAACAGCAGTGATGAGATCATCCTCCCTAATGGTCCATCCAGGGTGCCCTGCTTCTATAAGTGAGTGTTGGATGCGGGTGATAGAGTTCTGTGAGGTGCCCCCACCTTACCTGGGAAGAGGGATACTACACCTCTGGTTGAGGTGCAGTAGCTCTGTGGCGACTGAACCCTCAGGGGCACCACATTTAAATCACCCCCCTTTCGCCCCATTCAAAATTAAACAAAAATAAAATCAAACATACACATATTTGGTATCTCCGCGTTCAGAATTGCCCGATCTATCAATAGAAAAAAACAATTAACCAGATCGCTAAACGACATAGCCAGAAAAAAATAAAAATGCCAGAATTACGTTTTTATGGTCACCGCGACATTGCTTTAAAATGCAATAACGGGCGATCAAAAGCACGTATCTGCACAAATGTAGTATCATTAAAAACGTCAGCTCGGCGTGCAAAAAATAAGCCTGCATCAAACCCGAGATCATGAAAAATGGAGACGCTGCGGGTCATGGAAAATGGAGCAATTTTTTTTTTTTTTTTTTAGCAAATTTTGGATTTTTTTATTTCACCACCTAGATAAAAGAGAACCTAGACATGTGTGGTGTCTATGAACTGGATAATCATAATGGCAGGTCAGTTTTAGCATCTAGTGAACCTAGCAAAAAAACAAACAAAAAACAAGTTTGGGATTGCACTTTTTTTGCAATTTCACCACACTTGGAATTTTTTCCCGTTTTCGAGTACGCGACATGGTAAAACCAATGGTGTTGTTCAAAAGTACAACTTGCAACTCAAAATATAAGTCCTCATATGGCCATATTGACAGAAAAATAAAAAAGTTATGGCTCTGGAAAGAAAGGGAGCGAAAAACGAACGCAAAACCGAAAAAAGCAGAGGTTATTAAGGGGTTAATGAGGGTATCTGGCAAACATCTTTAAATTATTAAACCTCGGGCTTGGTAATATAAATATATATATTATATATTTGCCTGGTAATGTTTCCATTTCCTGTTCTGTCCAGATGTCACCGTATCCCAGTATTCCAAGTGGAGGAAGTTCACCGACCGACATATTGGGACACCCAAGTGATGGGTTGTGACGGGAGTATTCTCCAGAGCAAGGAGGGACAACAGGCCTGGGAATAATCCAACAGATTTATTGACCAAAAAACAGGAACAACACGAAGGTAATTTGCAGAGTCCCAAAATAAGTCCACAGGAAACTGATTCGGGGGCACCTCCCGACAATCCTTGTGCCAGATCACAAAACCATAGTCCTTTAAGAGTCCCAGAAATCCACCACGATCACACAGAGGCCGAAGCTTCCTCAGACAGCCTCGTCCTTCTCTTTTAGCATCCAACTCACATCTGATCTTAAAGCAAGAATGTATTGTCAGGGCTCCTGGGATCAGTCCATCTGAAGGGGGGTAGGGGTCACACCTACTATTCAATGGTTTGGTCCATCAGAAGATTCTAGAAATGTAAGGGCTCCACTTAACCTACAATACACATCCTGTAGACTATCTTCTGCTTAGGAAAACAATAGCCAAAGTTCCACTAGCTGTTGACACAAGCTTAAATTTGATTATGGTCCAGGTACATCACAAGACATTGCAAAGTATTGGGGGAAGGAGACATGGTTAATTTACAGCAAATGAACCAGAGAAAAGTTAAATGACATATTATACAAAATACAGGACAGGGCAAAACTACAAATCATGACAATCCCTTCCCCTCCCAATTTGTGTACGTACTAGGGACCTCTACAGGTCACTGGTTAAGTACACACAGGCATGGCTGACAGGACTCAGGGCTCCTCTTGCCTGGACAGTCTATCTGCATTTTGGTGTTGGCTGCCTCTTCTATACTGTATGGTAAAGTTATAGGGCTGCAGTGCCAGGCTCCATCGTAGTAAGCGTCCATTGTCCCCAGAGACTCTGTTCAGCCAGGTGAGGGGATTGTGATCAGTAACCACAGTGAATTCTCGTCCATACAGATACGGCCTTAGTTTCCTAAGGGCCCACACTACAGCCAGACATTCTTTTTCAACAGTTGCATAGGCCACTTCTCGGTCCAGCAGTTTCCGGCTGAGGTAGGCAATGGGGTGCTCGTCCCCAGCTGCATTCACCTGGCTGAGGACAGCTCCCAGTCCATAAGCAGAGGCGTCCGTCTGCACAATGAATCTCCTCTTGTAGTCTGGAGCAGCCAGAACAGGGTCACAGACCAGAGCGTCCTTCAGCTGGTTAAAAGCCTCATCACAGGCTGGAGTCCAGATCACCAGCCGGGGCATCGTTTTCTTGGTCAGGTCGGTAAGAGGCTTGGCCACAGTGCTGAAATGAGAAACAAATTTTCGGTAATAACTGGCTGTGCCCAAAAAAGCCATAACTTGTTTCTTAGTTTGGGGTACAGGCCAGTCTCTAATAGCCTGGATTTTGGCAGGTTCGGGACGGAGCTTCCCTCCTCCTACTCTATGCCCTAGGTACTGGACTTCACCCATCCCCAATTGGCATTTATCTGGTCGAATGGTTAGGCCTGCTGCAAGAAGCAGGTCAAGAATAACGGCTACTTGGTTTAGATGTTCCTCCCACGTCTGGCTGAAGATGGCGATATCATCCAAGTAGGCACAAGCAAAGTCACCACATCCCCGGAGGATCTGGTCCACCATTCTCTAGAAGGTGGCCGGGGCATTCTTCATTCCAAAGGGCATATTTAGGAATTCATACAGACCAAAGGGGGTTATAAAAGCGGACCGTTCTCTCCCCTCCTCCGTCAGAGGGATTTGCCAGTATCCCTTACTGAGATCAAAGATAGTGACATATCGGGATCCAGCCAGTCGGTCTAGAAGTTCGTCAATACGAGGCATTGGGTAAGGATCACTGACGGTATGGTCGTTTAGTCGTCGATAGTCCACACAAAATCGAGTACTCCCATCCTTCTTGGGTACTAACACCACAGGAGAGGCCCAAGGGCTATGGGAGGCCTGGATTACCCCAAGCTGTAGCATCTCCTCCAGTTCGTGCTGCATGGTGTTTCAAACTGATTCAGGTACCCGGTAAGGAGCCTGTTGTATGGGACGGATGCCCTGAGTGTCCACATGATGTTGGGTGACGGTGGTTCGACCTGGTTGGGATGAGAAAGCAGCACGTCTCTGTTGAAGCACTCCCAGCATCTGGTTTTTCTGTAAGGAATCCAGGTGATCTCCCAGAGGAACCTGTTCCACAGTGGATGGGGCTCTCGCTGCTTCCACGAGATCAGGTAGGGAGTCCTCATCCTCTTGACCGTCCTCTGAAGCTAGCCGACAGCTTGCTATCATTGGAAGGGTCCGGTCATGGTACTCCTTAATCATATTCACATGGACAGTCTTTTGTCTTAGCCCCTGATCATCTAAAGCAAGAAGGTAATTAGTGTCATTCAGTTTTCTGAGAACCCGGAAGGGACCCTCCCATGTTGTCTGCAGTTTATTCTGCCGATGGGGAACAATCATTAAGACCTGTTGTCCTTCTACAAACTCCCGGTAGCGTGCTTTACGGTCATACCATGTCTTCTGTCTGGTTTGAGCCATCCGCACATGACTCTGGGCAAAACTAGCAAGTTGGGCCAGGGTTTCTCGCAGCTTTAGGACATAAGGGACAACAGGGGCCCCTGTATCTTCAACTTGCCCCTCCCAGTATTCCTTGAGCAGGGTTAAGGGTCCTCGGACCTTTCTTCCATAGAGTAGTTCAAAGGGGGAGAACCCAGTGGACTCCTGGGGAACTTCCCGATAGGCAAACAAGAGATGGGGTAGGTACTTCTCCCAGTTTGAATCTCTGTCAGTGAAGGCCCTCAGCATATTCTTCAGAGTGCCATTAAATCGTTCACAAAGTCCATTTGTTTGGGGATGATACGGGGTCGTGCGGATCGCTCGTACTCCACAGGTGCGCCACAGACACTGGACCAGCTCTGACATGAACTGGGAGCCTTGGTCCGACAAGATCTCACTGGGAAATCCTACTCTGGTGAAAATGGTAACCAGGGCCTCGGCCACCTTGGCTGCAGAAATACTTGACAAGGCCACCGCTTCTGGATATCGGGTGGCATAGTCCACAACAGTGAGAATGTACTGCTTTCCAGATTTACTTGGTTTAGCCAGAGGTCCAATGATATCAACAGCTACTCTTTGAAAGGGTTCTTCTATTATAGGGAGCGGTTGCAGGGGTGCCTTTGGGTGATCTCCGGGTCGCCCTCTACGCTGACATATGTCGCAAGTTCGGCAGAAATGCGCCACTGCTTGGGAAATCCCAGGCCAATAGAAAGATTGAGTCAATCGCCTCTCGGTGCGGGTTTTGCCTTGATGGCCAGCAGTAGGAATATCATGAGCAAGGTGTAATAGGGGAATTCTGTATTTCTGAGGAACAATCAGCTGTTTGCTATAAGTCCAGGGCTTATCTAGGGAGTCGGCATTGGTAACCCGATACAGAAGTCCATTTTCTCCGATAATTCTTTCTCCATTCTCCCCTAGCTGCCCTATTTCAGCTCGAGCTCTAAAACTAGCTAGGGTGGGGTCAGTCTCCACTTCTTGTCTAAACTGAACTTTATCCCAGGTAACATTCATATTATCCCCACAAGAAGAATCACTCACCGGCTGTGACGGCGGTTCTGGTGGCCTCATTTCCATGGATGGGTTGTACACGTCCACATTTGCTGCTCTCTTGGCTTGACTTCGGGTTACCGCACCGACAAAGTGGCAATGAAGATTCCCCACATCATTTCCTAGAAGAACGTCTGCAGGGAGGCCGCTCATCACACCGACCATGCATTGTTTGGCCCCAAAGCCATAATCCAGGGTCACACTCGCTCTTGGAATATATCTCTGGGTACCTCCAGCCAATTCAATGGCAATTCCTGGTCCCTTTTGAATTGCTTCTGGTTGAATTACTCGGGGATCGGCTATGGTGAGAAAAGCCCCAGTGTCACGGAAGCCAACAACTTTTTGACCATCCAGCACGACCTCCTGTAGATGTTTGTGCTGAAGATCAGAAGAACAGGTGGCTGGGGCTCGCACCCCATAGACTCCTGGTAGGGAAGCCAGGATATCAGAGTCACTTGGCAAGTCATCAGGCACTGAATCCATCTCTTCTCCAGGTGAGGGGGTCTGTAGATAATGAACAGGCAAAGGCGGTCTGTAGGTGTTCTGCCTCCGTACACCTGGACATTGGAATTGCATATGCCCGGGCTGCCCACATCCATAGCATCTGCGCTCTGGGATTCTTCCTCCACGTCGTAGTCCCAAAGGTGGAGCAGGAGTAATGCGAGGCACAGTCACACGAAGGTCACCATGAGTTGATGGTCTAGTGGGATGGTGAATATTGGAGGCAGAAGGACCAGGGGCCGCCAGCGTTGGGGGGCTGGTAGTGTTTTTCTCCCTGAGTAGTAATTTTTTCCACTGAGGCTTGATGGTGAGAGCCTCATCAGCTAGAGCTGCAGCTTCCTCCACTGTTGCTGGTCTCCTTTCACGCACCCATTCCCGTATCTCAGCGGGGCACTTAAAATAAAACTGCTCTTTTAGGATGACCTGCAGGAACGTTTCCCAGGTTATGGCCTCCTCTGCCTCCAGCCAGCGATGACATATATGTTTGAGTTTGTGAGCATACATCTTGAAGGACACTTCCTCATCACAGGCTAAAGTACGGAACTGAGTCCTGTAAGTGTCTGGGGTCACAGCATAATGTTCTAGAATAGTCTGTTTAATCTCCGCATACTCACAGTTCAACCGAGGGTCCATAGCTCTATAGGCTGCGGCAGCTCCACCCTCTAAGAGCCCCACAAGATGTCGGACGCGCTCCCTTTCCGGGACTTCCATTAATCGACACTGATGCTCAAAGTCCAGGAAGAAGCCCTCAATGTCACCGGAAGCCTCATTAAACGGCTTGAAGTCTTTGCGGGACACTCTGGGGAGTTCCCTCATGGGGAATGCTGTGGGTATAGTCTGTCTGGAGCTTCTCGCTGCCTCCAAAGTGATCTCCCTCTCCAGCATTGCCCTCTCCTCCATCCTGCGCTGCCTCTCCTTGGCTGTGCGCATGACCTCCCTCTTATCTTCTATGGTAGCCTCTTCTCCCAGCAAGGCCATCTCCTCCTCGTACCACACAACCCACTGACTTTTTTGGGTATTTACCTCCGACTGCCGCCTTTCCTCTCTTTGCTGTGAGGATCCTTCCTCAGCATCATCTTGCAGGTGAACTGCTTCCAAAGCCTCAATCAGCTGCTCCTTGGAGAGTCCCTTGTAGCTGACTCCCAGTTCACGGGCCTTTGTTTGTAGGTTCACCGCAGTCCAGTTCTTGTACTCTGCGGTGCTGGTTCCAGATGTTGATGGGCCGTTGTCCTCCATTCCTTCTGCTCTGATCCCACCGCTGCCACCAGTTTGTGACGGGAGTATTCTCCAGAGCAAGGAGGGACAACAGGCCTGGGAATAATCCAACAGATTTATTGACCAAAAAACAGGAACAACACGAAGGTAATTTGCAGAGTCCCAAAATAAGTCCACAGGAAACTGATTCGGGGGCACCTCCCGACAATCCTTGTGCCAGATCACAAAACCATAGTCCTTTAAGAGTCCCAGAAATCCACCACGATCACACAGAGGCCGAAGCTTCCTCAGACAGCCTCGTCCTTCTCTTTTAGCATCCAACTCACATCTGATCTTAAAGCAAGAATGTATTGTCAGGGCTCCTGGGATCAGTCCATCTGAAGGGGGGTAGGGGTCACACCTACTATTCAATGGTTTGGTCCATCAGAAGATTCTAGAAATGTAAGGGCTCCACTTAGTCTACAGGATGTGTATTGTAGGTTATCTTCTGCTTAGGAAAACAATAGCCAAAGTTCCACTAGCTGTTGACACAAGCCTAAATTAGATTATGGTCCAGGTACATCACAAGACATTGCAAAGTATTGGGGGAAGGAGACATGGTTAATTTACAGCAAATGAACCAGAGAAAAGTTAAATGACATATTATACAAAATACAGGACAGGGCAAAACTACAAATCATGACATGGGTGTCTCAATATGGAAACTGCTTCTGTTACCAACCTATTACACGGTACCACCAGCGGAACACAGTCGCAAAAAACACACTATACGCTGTACGCACCTGTTAGAATGGAAGGTCTGGAGCCGGAGACTCCAGGAGTGGACCCGCTGGGCCGTGGCACCGAGGGGCCCCGGGCGAACTGCCAGGTGGAACCAACCCCTATACAGGGACCGTTAGGAGCAAGCCCAGGGGTTCGGGTACCACGGCAGCCGGTACCGAGAGGGGCGGCTCACAGGAGACACGGGTGAGTATGTCTGGCGAACAGTACTGGGTACTAGGAACACCAAAGGTGTACACGGAAGTGCGCTAACTACAGGATAGTGCGAGACAGGTAGACATGAGCACGTATGGTGTATAGCGAGTAATACGTCCGGAGGTAAGCAAAGAAGGACACGTGCATGGAGCACAACAGAGTACAGAATGTAGCAGCAGTCGTGCCAGGAGGTGTAACAGAGCACAGGAACAAAGTGCGTGCCAGATGGCACGACTGAGCAAGGGACAGAGGACAGGATACTAGAGTGTGCCAGGAGGCACAGCTGAACATGAAGCAACGTGAAAGTTCAGAGCGAGTGCTAGGAGCACAATAGAATACCAGACAGAGCAGAGGACCTGAGAACAGCGCCCAGCCAGGCTGGGACAAAGCCGACCCAGCCAGGAAGCACAACAATAATCAGGCACCTCCCATAGGGGAAGGTAGCCTGATATAGCACATGACCATGACAGGTTCCGGGTCAGATCCTAACCAGAAGGCACATGACCACTACAGCTTCCGGGTCAGGTCCTCCTTTACCGTAGAGAAGACCGACCCAGAGACAGCACTGACAGGAGCGCGCAAGCGCTGACATGACATGGAGCAGGAGCTCCGAGGATGAGAGCTGCGCGTGCGCACCCGACGGGATCCCACGAGGGACCGCCGTACCGGAGGGAGTGACGTCGGGACCGAAACACCACCTCCTGGTGAGCGCGCCATAACAGTACCCCCTCCTTTACGCCCCCTCTTTCTAGAACTGGAAAATAGCACCTTGACACTAGGAGCGGGATCCAGTCACTTCCTAACTGCATGAGGACCAATCAGATCCAGGGTCTCACTACGAGAAAATTTGGTCTCCTGCCATACCCTGGAGAAACCACAGACCGAGAGTCAGAGGCAGGTGCGCCCAAGACAGAACGAACCGGCAGAGGCACACTGACATGCTTGGAGGCCGAAGCGGTGGTGCGGTTACTGAAAGTCAATTCAGCCTTAAGAGGCGAGCTGTCGGAGGATGGTTGCTTGGGAACTTCCTTCTTGGCACAGGATGGACAAGCAGCCACAAAGTCTTTGACATCTTGAGCAATAGACGGCCACCAGTAGTAGTGGGATAAACGGGAGAGTGTCCTCTTGACACCAACATGGCCGGCAACCGGAGAAGAATGTCCCCAGGATAACACACCTTTACGGTTACCTTTAGCCACAAAGGTCTCCCCCGGGCGCTGGGATGTCAACTTGATGGAAGCCACGGAAATTACCTTGGACCGGTTACTTGACAGATGTGGAGACTGACCCTCAGCCCCCTTCTCGACAATGTCACATGTCACAGACCGGTTGCTTGACAGATGTGGAGACTGACTCTCAGCCCCCTTCTCGACAATGTCACACGTCACAGACCGGTTGCTTGACAGATGTGGAAACTGACTCTCAGCCCCCTTCTCGACAATGTCACAAGTCACAGACCGGTTAGCGGACAGCGGACCTGTAACCGCCGAAGACGAGCAAGCAGGGTTCTTCAGAAGAACGGACAGCAGGCAACTTTTTTGACAGGACGGTTCCCAACGGAGTACATCACCGGTTTGCCAGTCCAGGGTCGGCCCGTGAGTTCGTAATCAAGGAAGAACAAGAAGAAGGGTATGAGCCGAAGTCGGCAATACGTGGAAGGAGATTCGCTCCCGATGACGTGCCAATCTGCAACTCCACTTCCTCAGTGACCTGGTTAATGGTGTCCTTCAAGGGCTTACCGTCGTCCGGAACTACCGACCTAGGCGTTTTCAGAGATCTGACAGGAATCCGAAACTTCTTAACTGCCTCGAGACTAATAAGGTTACCCAATGCACCAGAGTCCACAATAGCCTTCACAGTGCAACTCTCGGAACCAAAATTCAGGGACACAGGCACGGTAAAGGGTAAAGAGGAATCACATACACTAGAGGAGAGCTCACTTACCAGTCCCAGGTGGAGAAACTTCCCCAGCCTCTTGGGACATGAGTGTAGGAAGTGGGAGGCATCCCCACAATAGAAACAGAGCCCTTGTGCCTGCCTCTTCATACAACGCCGTTGAGCTATCTGGAGATGATCCACCTGCATAGGCTCAGGTACCGGATCTACTGCAGATAACTCGGGTAACGGATGGGAAGAACTGCACGTGGAAGAGAAGAGACGGGAGGCCCCTCTCGCTCTGGCTGACTCGCGGGTGCGCTCCTGGTAGCGCAAATCAATGCGTGTCGCGAGAGAGATGAGGTCCTCCAAAATGGTAGGAGTATCTCGGCCCGTCAGTTCTTCTTTGATCCGGCTGGACAGACCATGCCAAAAGGCCCCTACGAGGGCATCATTATTCCAACCAAGTTCGGAGGACAAGGTGCGAAAACATATTGCGTATTGTCCAACTGTTAGAGTACCTTGACGGAGATTAAAGAGTGATTCGGTGGTGGAATCGAGGCGACCCGGCTCGTCAAACACCTTACGGAAGGTGTCCAAAAAGACGGAAAGCTGAGAGACGAGTGGGTCATCCCGCTCCCGAAGGGGATTAACCCATGCAAGGGCCTTCCCCTCTAAGTGAGAAACTATAAATGCTATTTTAGCATGATCGGTTGGGTAATGCTGCGGCAAAAACTCAAAAAATGCAAACGACACTGATTCAAAAACCCGCGACACAACACAGGGTCACCACCATACCGAGGTGGCTTACATAAGCGCGGTAGCGAGAGAGGAATCATGGCCTGGGCAGAAGCGGATCGTATAGATAGGAGCCGATTATCTACCAACGACATATAGTTGAGGATCTGGGCCTGGGAGTCGCGTTGCTGCGCGAGTTCCTGCTGAAGACTGACCAACTGGGCAGCACACCCAGGCTCAGAGGACTGTAAGGCAGATAAACAGGACTCCATGGACTTGAGAAATAACATAATTCAAGTCTGGTTTTCCCGGAGGAACGCCAGCTCCTTTTGGACGGAAGCCGTGGTACCAGCGGGGTCCATGGCCTGATTATACTGTTAGAATGGAAGGTCTGGAGCCGGAGTCTCCAGAAGTGAACCCTCTGGGCTGTGGCACAGAGGGTCCCCGGGCGAACTGCCTGGTGGAACCGACCCCTATACAGGGACCGTTAGGAGTAAGCCCAGGGGTTCGGGTACCACGGCAGCCGGTACCGAGAAGGGCGGCTCACAGGAGACACGGGTGAGTATGTCTGGCGAACGGTACTGGATACTAGGAACACCAAGGGTGTACACGGAAGTGCGCTAACTACAGGATAGTGCGAGACAGGTAGACGTGAGCACGTATGGCATATAGCGAGTAATACGTCTGGAGGTAAACAAAGCAGGACACGTGCATGGAGCACGACAGACTACAGAATGTAGCAGCAGTCGTGCCAGGAGGTGTAACAGAGCACAGGAACAAAGTGGGTGCCAGATGGCACGACTGAGCAAGGGACAGAGGACAGGATACTAGAGTGTGCCAGGAGGCACAACTGAGCATGAAGCAACGTGAAAGTTCAGAGCGAGTGCTAGGAGCACAATAGAATACCAGACAGAGCAGAGGACCTGAGAACAGCGCACAGCCAGGCTGGGACAAAGCCGACCCAGCCAGGAAGCACAACAATAATCAGGCACTTCCCATAGGAGAAGGTAGCCTGATATAGCACATGACCATGACAGGTTCCGGGTCAGATCCTAACCAGAAGGCACATGACCACTACAGCTTCCGGGTCAGGTCCTCCATTACCGTAGAGAGGACTGACCCGGAAACAGCACTGACAGGAGCGCGCAAGCGCAAACATGACATGGAGGAGGAGCTCCGAGGACGAGAGCTGCATGTGCGCACCCGACGGGAGCCCCCGAGGGACCGCCGTACCAGAGGGAGTGATGTCGGGACCGAAGCCCCGCCTCCTGATGAGCGCGCCATAACAACACCACACACACTCTCACTCACTCACACAGCCTCTTACACGGTACCACCAGCGGAACACCGGTGCACTGCGTCTGCGCGAATTCTGCGCAGGCACAGTGAATCATTCAGCTGATCCCGGCAGCAGATGCGCGATGTGTCTACAGGCAGAGGAAACCGGTCAGATTAAAGGGGTTTTCCCACGAACAAAAGTTCATTTTAAAAATTGTCTGTGTCTGACCATGTACAGAGGATACCACATCTCCTGAGCAGGGGAGGAAGCAAAAGACAATACTGACATTACAACAGGGGATCACAGAGGATTCATTTTGTGAGGTAAAATATTTCACTGACTGTTTTTAAACAATATTTTACCTCACAAAATGTATCCTCTGCGATCCCCTGCTTTAATGTCAGTATTGTCTTTTGCTTCCTCCCCTGCCCAGGAGCTTTGGTATATTCTGTACACAGTCAGACACAGGGGTGAGAGAGGCAGAGCACAGGGGGGAGACAGCTCAAACGGGACAGCACATGAGGGGAGAACACAGCACAGGAAGGAGAGAGACATCAGACAAGGGGCACATGGGGTAGACAGGTCAAAGAAGAGAGCACAACAAAATAAGGAAATGGTTGCACTGAATTGCAATAAGGCATATCAAATATGAAATATATGAAATGTGAATAGCATAATGGCTTTTGGAATTTAGAAAAAACATATGAGATACTTAGGCCAAAATTTGGCCAAAAGATGTGAGCCCATTCACCAACGTTAAGGTGATCTCATTGAACGGGTCCCTATTCTAACAGCCTAATGTGAACTACTGGCTAATAACAAGATAAAGCCTATATTTATGGGAGGATAGGAACCAAACTCCGCCCTTCATCAAGCTGTGATTTTAATTACATCCAATCACTTTTTGGACACAGGAGACAGAAAGGTCTGCTGAAGGGAAAGGACAGAGAAGAAGCTCCAGAAGGGACTGACAGCTGAAATAGGTCACGGGGGTGGCCCGGACAGGAGGGGCCACAGACAGAGACAGACTGAGGTACCATAAAAGTTAACGGACTTGGACTCGTGAAACGCTGTGGTGGTAGGCCTAGGGCAGCCACAGTGGAAGAGCTGCGAGGGACGTTAATTAGCTAAAGGAGGAAAGTGAAGGTACCCGGGCCTGTGTGTGGAGTTGAGCAGCTGCTGTGTGAAGCTGCGGAGTCTGTTGAGCAGCTGCTGTGTGAAGCTGCGGAGCCTGTCGAGCAGCTGTTGTGTCGAGCTGTGGAGCGTATTGCGCAGCTGCTGTGTGGAGCTGTGGGTCGTAGAAAATACGATCAATAAAGAAGACCTGTTGGACACGATCCTGTCTCTGTCTCGAGTCTGTCTGCGGCCAGTAACGGACCGCCCCCCCTGTCGGTTGCCCTCCTACCTACATTTGGCGTAGTCGGCAGGATCATTGCCGCAAGTACTCCATCTTCTGCGACAAGCCTGCGTCAGAAGAACCAAAGGACTCAAGTTGTTTTTCTTGTGGCTTACAAAAACTGGACTGTGGATTGCTGGCTGTCATCAAGCAGATCCGGTGCGGAAAAGGCCTTGATAAAAATGGCTGTGGCGATTTGGCGCCAAAAAGAAGTACAGGCGTTTGCAGCCACCTTGAACTACCAGGAACAGCCACTAGTGGAGCTGTTGCCGACCATCTGGGCGGAGTCGTCGGGCCTAGAGACTGGTCCTGCCGGACGGCAGGATGAAGAACTGCAGCGGACATCAGATGACAGGACCGGGAGCTGCAGAGGAGCAGCGACCAGCGACTCCCCGGACCGACCCCTGGAAGAGCGGTGGAGCGGCCTGAGGGGAGCTGCGGTGCTGGGGAAGGTGAGCGTTACCCCGACCCAGTCGGCGCCGCAGACAGTTCCCGCTCCCATGCCTGGTGCACGAGACAGGCCCCAGGGCCTCGACACCAGCTCTCGGCCTCCCCGCTCGGCCTCCCGCTCTCCAGCGCCCCCAGCTCCTGATGACTTCGCGGCTTCTGCAGGGCCGACCAACGCCCCCACCAGCGACCCTGAGCCACCTCGTCCGGCTGCGCCCCATTCCACGTCGCCGGTGCAGAACAGACTTGCGGCCACCCCTGCCTTGCTCCATCTTCCGGCGGCGGCCTATCCACCGGGGCCTGCCGTCACTCCAGCCCCGCTCCAGATTGCCGTGGCGGTGGAGCCGCCAGCCTCCGCGGCCTACTCACCGGCATCCGTGGCCACCGTTGCTCCATCCTCGGCTGCGACCAGCTTGCCAGTGCCTGCGGCCGCCTTAGTTCCGGCTGCGGCCGCCGCTGCATCATCCTCGGCCCTGGCTGCGGCCGACATGCCGGTGCCTGCAGCCGCCCTTGTCCCGTCCGAGACTCTAGTTGCGGCCTGCTTCCCCAATGTCTGTGGCCGCCTCTACTCTGCTCCAGGCCTCGGTTGCGGCCTACTCACCGGACCCTGCGGAGGAGGTGCCAACCCATGCGCAGGGGTGGCTGAGGCCTTCCATGCCCCTGAGACTTGTCCGCTGTACAAAGACATTGCGGTGGCGGAACTATCCTTGGCCCCTTCTTCTCCTAATGCATCTCTCAGGAGGGAGATGTACCCCTAGGTCCTGGGCAATAAGAACACTCGGGGCCCAGGGCAGTCGACATCCCGAGGACTTCACGGCTGTGGAGTTCCCTTGCTGTTGTCGAAACATCGGCCGACAGGAGATGGTCCAGAGTATCCTTAAAAGTTGGACTACCGGGACTGCTGTGCGCTGTTGCGCAGCCTGGGGACTGTTCCGCGTCCCCTCGGGGTAAAATACCCTACTCTTGATGCAGCGGGGATGTGTGGAGGTGCTGTCCGCAAAGGAAGGGGGTGCACCGCTATATATACACTCACTGGCCACTTTATTAGGTACACCATGCTAGTAACGGGTTGGACCCCCTTTTGCCTTCAGAACTGCCTCAATTCTTCGTGGCAGAGATTCAACAAGGTGCTGGAAGTATTCCTCAGAGATTTTGGACCATATTGACATGATGGCATCACACAGTTGGCGCAGATTTGTCGGCTGCACATCCCTGATGCGAATCTCCCGTTCCACCACATCCCAAAGATGCTCTATTGGATTGAGATCTGGTGACTGAGGAGGCCATTTGAGTACAGTGAACTCATTGTCATGTTCAAGAAACCAATCTGAGATGATTCGAGCTTTATGACATGGCGCATTATCCTGCTGAAAGTAGCCATCAGATGCCTGTTCTTAGCTGAGAGGAGTGGTACCCAGTGTGGTCTTCTGCTGCTGTAGCCCATCTGCCTCAAAGTTCGACGCACTGTGCGTTCAGAGATGCTCTTCTGCCTACCTTGGTTGTAACGGGTGGCAATTTGAGTCACTGTTGCCTTTCTATCAGCTCGAACCAGTCTGCCCATTCTCCTCTGACCTCTGGCATCAACAAGGCATTTCCGGCCACAGAACTGCCGCTCACTGGATTTTTTTTCTTTTTCGGACCATTCTCTGTAAACCCTAGAGATGGTTGTGCGTGAAAATCCCAGTAGATCAGCAGTTTCTGAAATACTCAGACCAGCCCTTCTGGCACCAACAATCATGCCACGTTCAAAGGCACTCAAATCACCTTTCTTCCCCATACTGATGCTCGGTTTGAACTGCAGGAGATTGTCTTGACCATGTCTACATGCCTAAATGCACTGAGTTGCCGCCATGTGATTGGCTGATTAGAAATTAAGTCTTAACACACAGTTGGACAGGTGTACCTAATAAAGTGGCCAGTGAGTGTATATATATATATATATATATAAGAAGAAACAAAATGTTTTTTGACAATGGTTGTAATATTGCATAATGGTGCTGATAAATAGAGACATAGATATAGTGAGAAAGAAAGAGCGAATAGTTTTATACCAAGAGTAAGTCTTTAGTAACTAGGTAACGGAGCTGATGAAATGTTTAGGTGTAGAATGTTGTTAGAAACTGGGTTAATGTTATACCCATCCAAAGTGGTGTATGTTGACACTGTGTATAATGTGTCATTGTTTTGAAATGTTATTTGAAAAATGAAAATGTCCAACAGGTCCCGGGTACTGCGAGTAAAGAGGAAAACGCCGACCATGACTGAAATTGACAGGACAGAAGAGACGGGTGGGAGTAGAGCAGACAACAGTCCCTAGGTCAGACCCCGAGTACCAGACATACACCCCCACAAAAGACAGGAAGACGCTGACGATGACCTGGTAGGTTAGGGCCTCGGTCATGGCGGTCTGAATGGAAGAAGGTGACAGAAAGGGAGAAAAGTGGGAGGTATGCATCCATAGAGTAGTCCGGATGGACCTAACCCAACCTGAAGGAATTGTCATGATGGCGTACGCACTGGCGAGTGAGCCGTAAGCTACTCGTGTCATGATCTCAGTGCGGGTTGGATCCGCACACTTGGGGTTAATGTCTGAAACCAGTGCTGGTGACCTGCACTTCTGGGGTTAAATGTTATAATCCCAGTACAGGCTCTTACCTGCACACCTGGGGCTTATTATTGTGGCCTCTCCTTGGTTCTGGGAAAGCTTTTTATAACCTCAGGAAGCTCCAATCCCCGTCAGTTATACTTTCGTCCTTGGCAGAGTGTGTTGACCCCTGAGTGTGTTTGTGCTGTGTTCTTGATTGCCTGATACTTTGGTTACAACTCAGTCTGTTCTCTGGATACTGCTTGATGGATTCTGCTTGGTACCTTCTATGTCTGTTTGGCTTTGACCACTGCCTGGCCCCGACTATCCATTCTGTCTCATCCCTGGTACTTTACTGCTATCTCTGTGTATGACCCCGTTTGTCTGACTTGAGCATTACTGTATAGTGTCCTGCTGATCTCTGACAGGACGCTAAGCCCCGCCCCTTGCAGTCACATGACCGTAGGTCCTTCGCTGCTAGCTAACTTCAGCGTCTCCAGGTCCTGTTTCCCTGAGCTGCCCGGCCGTATCTGACCCCAGGCCCCTTTGCAGGGAGGGTGAGTCCCTGCTCAGCGGTGGCTGCACACTGGCGCTGACAGGACCGTGACATTATAACTGACCGTTAAGTAGTTAGGGTTTTTTTGCAGAGAATTATGGATCCCATACAGTCTCTGGCTGAACAGATGAAAAATCTGAGTCAGATGTTTCAGGGTTTATGTCTGGAGCAGCAAGCTCTCGCTGTTAGGCGTCAGGTTTCTGCATCTGCTCTGCAGGAATTCAGAGCCTCACAGTCTCCTGCTGTCTTTCTACTGAAGAGGAGATTACTTTGCAGCAGACCGCTCCACAGACTAAGTCCCTCTGTGCTCCTACTGGGCATGCTCACGAGACGATCTCCCATTGGAGATCGGGAGTCATGTGCCCAGGTCCTGTTCCAGATCTCATTGGTCCATCTCGGAGATCTGGAAGCTTCCGGAAGGTCCCGGCTGCTATAATAAGCACGCATGGCCGTTCCGCCATGCGCTAGTATAGACTATACTGCTATATGTGAATGGTGACGGATGTATGATTCTGGTGACTGACTTATTATGAAACTCCTTCCCTCTGATATTACGCATGTGGTTAGGGAATTAGTACAGTAGTCTGTGCCAGTCTGTGGCAAGCCTTAGGCCACTGTGCACACCGCACCTCTGCGCTAGCGTCTGACATAGCACCTGCTTTGTAGCTGTGTCGTCCAGCGGCAGTGTCCTGCGCCGCGCTGCAGTTGCAGCCCTTCTTGGCGTTCGCAGTAGCGACGCCGCACACACGGTAGGTGTAGACGGACGCAGCCCCTCTGTCTTAGTTCCTGCTCCTGTGACCTTATACCGTGTGTGCATTTACCTGAGGCCTGTGACTCTAACAGGCTCAGCCTTTTTGTATGTTTTTGTTGCGGCGCCTCTGTGTGTGAACAGAGCCCGCTCAGCGCACTTCGGGTGAAGTTAAACCCATGCGCATTATATCGCCATATTGCTCGTCTGCCATTACTCAGTTGTAACACCTACTGCACGGTGGACCCCGAGCGGCGAACACACTTTATTATTATTTTTATTTAGTGTGTTCCGCTGTTCCTAACACTCGCTCGGTCTCAGCAGCAGGTTTCTGAGACAGTGCGGGGGGCTTTATCCAGAGGCCCCCCATTGAGAGGGGGGTACTGTCATGATCTCAGTGCGGATTGGACCCGCACACTTGGGGTTAATGTCTGAAACCAGTGCTGGTGACCTGCACTTCTGGGGTTAAATGTTATGATCCCAGTGCAGGCTCTTACCTGCACACCTGGGGCTTATTATTGTGGCCTCTGCTTGGTTCTGGGAAAGCTTTTTATAGCCTCAGGAAGCTCCAATCCCTGTCAGTTATACTTTCGCCCTTGGCAGAGTGTGTTGACCCCTGAGTGTGTTTGCGCTGTGTTCTTGATTGCCTGATACTTTGGTTACGACTCGGTCTGTTCTCTGGATGCTGCTTGTTGGATTCTACTTGGTACCTTCTATGTCTGTTTGGCTTTGACCACTGCCTGGCCCTGAATATCTGTTCTGTCTCATCCCTGGTACTTTACTGCTATCTCTGTGTATGACCCCGTTTGTCTGACTTGAGTATTTCTGTATAGTGTCCTGCCGATCTCTGACAGCAGGACGCTAAGCCCCGCCCCTTGCGGTCACATGACCGTAGGTCCTTCGCTGCTAGCTAACTTCAGCGTCTCCAGGTCCTGTTTGCCTGAGCTGCCCGGCCGTATCTGACCCCGGGCCCCTCTGCAGTGTGGGTGAGTCCCTGCTCAGAGGTGGCTGCACGCCGGCGCTGACAGGACCGTGACAACTCGGAGTGCGATTACTTCCGGGTTGGTGCAGCCCCCGCGTATCGCGGGCCTGGCTCAGCAACCGGTCTGACAACAGAAGGTGGGGAAGTTTCAGAACGGAAAAGAGGGAGACAAGATTGTCAAGGACGACAATGGATGAAGGAAGAGAGAGTGTAGGGAAGGTTGACTGACTGACGGACCTGTCTGCAAGGATGGCAGAGGTATGGAGTATTGTGGGTGGACTGCTGTGGTGAAAGATGGGAAACAGCTGGAGATTAAGAGGAGGGGTGTAGTAGTGGAGTTTGACCATTAGAGGGCAGTGGAGAGTGTGAGGATAGGACTGAACAACTGCCATTGGCCGAAGAAACTGTCAAGTAATGGGGGGCGGAGTTACCAGAACGGGAAGGTTATAAAAGGAAGAGAGAAGGTTCTGGAAAGGTCAGTCAGCGAGGGGAGACAGAAAGGTCTGCTGAAGGGAAAGGACAAAGAAAAAGCTCCAGAAGGAACTGACAGCTGAAATAGGCCCGGACAGGAGAGGCTGCAGACAGAGACAGACTGAGGTACCATAAAAGGGAACGGACTTGGACTGGTGAAACGCTGTGGTGGTAGGCCTAGGGCAGCCACAGTGGAAGAGCCGCGAGGGACGTTAATTAGCTAAAGGAGGAAAGTGAAGGTACCCGGGCCTGTGTGTGGAGTCAAGCAGCTGCTGTGCTAAGCTGCTGAGTCTATCGAGCAGCTGCTGTGTGAAGCTGCGGAGCCTGTCGAGCAGCTGTTGTGTCGAGCTGTGGAGCGTATTGTGCAGCTGCTGTGTGGAGCTGTGGGTCGTGGAAAGTACGATCAATAAAGAAGATCTGTTGGACACGATCCTGTCTCTGTCTCGAGTCTGTCTGTGGCCAGTAACGGACCCCCCCCCCCGTCAGTTGTCCCCCTACAGATGTACCCTACGTCATCTACAGAGGTCCCCATTGCAGGCACACTGTTCTGCGCATGCACGGAGAAAGGCCAAAGAAAACATGCGCACTACATTAGCTGGAGGACTGGGACACTGTGTGGAAGACATAAAATGCGTCATCCACACGAAGCAGAATGGCATCACAAGAGGAGATGCCAGGACCAGCGACACCCATCAGACCCGGACACCCCATAGGTGAGTATAATAAAAGATGTTGTTTTGGTTTGGGCTTGAAGACTTATTGTTACACACCTGGGAAAATTGGCTACTTGCCCACTTTGATGTACCGGGCTGCTGTGACCTGTATTGGATGAGCTGCATCATTATCACGAGGCTCAAGTTGGTTTCTTATTCGTCAGTTGCTGGGCAATTTTTTCTTTTCCATTTTTATAGGTTTAACAATAAAAAATAAGCATCCCAATAATAACATACAATGCAGCGAGGTGCGCTGATGTGAATACACTTAAACAGTTCCAAAAATTATAAAAGTGGTACAAAAATGGGCATCAAAGTGGACACCGAAAGGCGTTAATGAAAGGGTTAAATGACTTTGGGCCACTGATATCACACTGCAAACATATAGAACAGGGAGCTCCACATCAAAACCAGACAATCAAACCAAAGTCGGCAAACAGCCAATTTTCACAGATTTGAATAAGTAACTGATGTTTTTAAGGGGTTAAATGACTTTGGGCCACTGATTTCACACTAAGAATACACAGATAGTGATGCCCCGCATCAAACCCAGGTCTCTGTAGCCTGGCCCAAATGCTTTCTGAGCTTCAGAACTGGCATCAAAGTGGGCAAACAGCCGATTTTCACAGATTTGAATAAGTAACTTATGTTTTTAAGGGGTTAAATGACTTTGGGCCACTGATTTCACACTAAGAATACACAGATAGTGATGCCCCGCATCAAACCCAGGTCCCTGTAGCCTGGCCCAATTGCTTTCTGGGCTTCAGAACTGGCATCAAAGTGGGCAAACAACCGATTTTCACAGATTTGAATAAGTAACTTATATTTTTAATGGGTTAAATGACTTCAGTTACTTATCCAAATCTGTGAAAATCGGCTGTTTGCCCACTTTGAAGCCCATAACCCATGTGGGCCAGGCTGGAGGGACATGGGTTTGATGCAGGGCATCACTGTGTATTATCAGTGTGAGATCAGTGGCCCAAAGTCATTTAACCACTTAAAAACATCAGTTAGGACATGTGCACACATTGTGGATTTTGAAGCGTTTCCACAGCGTTTTTGTACTCGCGGAATTGCATCAAATCTGCAGTGCAGAGTGCACACAATGTTAATCAATGGGAAATTCAAAAACGTTGTGCACATGCTTCGGAAAAATCAGCGCGGAATTGCAGCGTTTTATTTTCTGCAGCATGTCAATTCTTTTTGCGGATCTACTGTGTTTCTGCACCTATTGACTTGCATTGAGCCGGGCACTTCCGCGGCAAAACCGCAGGCCTAAAAAACAGCGGTTTAGCTGCAGATGAAACGCTGCAGATCGGGAGGAGAGAAGTGTGTGGGCGGTGACTGTGTGCGTGTATAGTGTGTGGGCGTTGATTGTGTGCGTGTATGTATGTCTGTGTGTGTGTGTCCCTGTCTGGGTGCATGTCTGTGTAAGCAGTCATTGTCAAATGGGACTACTGCTCCCACCCGGTAATGAATGCTCACAATGACAGCTTTGCCACCGTTGGCAAAGTAGTCGCATCAGACAATGGCTGTGATCAGTAGTAAAAAAAAACAAAAAAACATACGGAACATACAACATTTAACAGACAGAATATACACATAACATACAACACATAACATAGAGACACAACACGAAAACAGATTTGCAAAAATACTCTGCAGTAAAATATATGACAGTAATCAGCAAGTGCTGGATAACAAATACAGGGTATTTAGTCGATACGTTTTTTTGCAAAAAAATGTATACCAAGCTGCTTCACCGTGTCAAGGTAACCTGTTATGAATGAGTCACCGAAGGAGGAGAAAACAAAAATACAAGCTAAGTCCAGAAAACCGGAGAGGTTGGTAGCTATCGGATTGCAGACCCCTGATCCTATCCACAACAACTAACAGTAGCCGTGGGGGGTTCCCACGATGCCCTAGACCCCTCGATCACAGCCGGAGAACCAAATAGGCCCAAAGAAAGAAAGGGGAAATCTAAACTGCCCCAGAGCAGACCCCAAAGCAATAGGCAGCCCCCAACATATAATGACGGTGAAGCAAGATGAAAACACCAACACAGATAGAAAGATAGGTTGAGCAAACGATGGGGCCCAAGCTAACTAAAAAGGACAGGATAGAAAAGCTGCTGTCTGCAATCTGCAAAAAAACCCTACCAAAAAATGTCCCAACCGTCTGATAGGAAAAACAGGCCCTAAAGTCGCTAGGACTTCAAAATGACTATATCAGCACTCAGGTATATTCTGAAGACAGAGCAAAAAGACAAACTGATCAGAGACAAAAATGGAACTCAGCACACCCCTGACCGGGGATGGCAGAACTCCAAAAAACAAGGTAAACAAAACTAATAAGTTCAATAGCAGAGCAAAAACTTATCTTTGGGAAGCAGGAATCAGACTGGTCTTCAAGAATCCAGCAGAGAAATCACCAGCGACTCAGAAGGGCGTCGGCTGCCTTATATCCAGTCAGAAGTTCCTGTTACCCAGTCATCATCTACCTGATCAGGTGTTTGGTAATCAGCCTCACTACCTTCCTTCACCAGAAGAGGGAGTTCATCAGACATCGACGGTGAAGGGGAAAATGAACTCACAACAGTAACCCGTATTGAAGCAGTCCCTATCTAATGTATTTAAAACCTGAACATCTGAACAGTGTCTAAAATGAACTGGAAACGGACAGGCGCATCTTAGTATGGGCTTGTGGTGCAAGACAGCTCTTTTGTGCATGCCACACAAGAGAGGGGTGGGGGTCTCTCAAACCATGCTAGGCAAGGAAAAAACAGATTAAAAACACATGTGACATGCACAATGTGAACACGTCGGTAAGACAACGTTCACACCACCCACTAACTGAGACACAACACGAAAACAGATTTGCAAAAATCAGCAAGTGCTGGATAAGAAATACAGGGTATTTAGTCGATACTGCTTCAATATGGGTTACCTTGACGCGGTGAAGCAGCTTGGTATACATTTTTTTGCAAAAAAACATATCAACTAAATACCCTGCATTTCTTATCCAGTACTTGCTGATAACTGTCATATATTTTACTGCAGAGTATTTTTGCAAATCTGTTTTCGTGTTGTGTCTCAGTTAGTGGGTGGTGTGAACGTTGTCTTACCGACTTGATCACATTGTGCATGTCACATGTGTTTTTAATCCGCTTTTTCCTTGCCTAGCATGGTTTGAGAGACCCCACCCCTCTCTTGTGTGGCATGCACAAAAGAGCTGTCTTGCACCACAAGCCCATACTAAGAAGCGCCTGTCCGTTTCCTGTTCATTTTAGACACTGTTCAGATGTTCAGGTTTTAAATACATTAGATAGGGACTGCTTCAATACGGGTTACCTTGACACGGTGAAGCAGCTTGGTATAAATTTTTTGCAAAAAAAGTATTGACTAAATACCCTGTATTTGTTATCCAGCACTTGCTGATTACTGTCATGTATTTTACTGCAGAGTATTTTTGCAAATCTGTTTTCGTGTTGTGTCTCAGTTAGTGGGTGGTGTGAACGTTGTCTTACCGACTTGTTCACATTGTGCATGTCACATGTGTTTTTAACACAACATAGAGTACATACTCACCATATACACCTAATTCCCCGACGCCCTCGTCTCCTTTAATAAAAATAAAATAATAAACCAACCTATATTTACCATTCTGCCGTAGTCCAGTTATTAACGAGTGTCCCACGACTATCTCCGGTGTAGAACACTGACATCGGGTGACTTGCTCTACACGGTCTCCACGATGTACTGACAGCGGAGGTAATCCTCCACGGTGTATATCCCTCCGCCGCTGCCAGAAGAGAGAGGTCACTTAAGTTCATTCTCTCACCCGGCAATGCTGTGTGAGAAAATTCCCATGCAGCATTGCCATAAAGTGAGAGAATGAACTCACTTGACCTCTTCAGAGATGCACTGCAGGAGGATTACCTCCTGTCAGTGCATCGTGGGAGGCCCTATAGAGCAGTGACATCACCCGATGTCACTCTTCTATAGGGGAAATCGTCGTGGGACACTCGTTATTAATTGGACTGCGTCGTACAGGGAGTATACGGTTGGTTTATTGTTAAACTTTTTATTACAGGAGACCGAGGGCGTCGCATGGATTAGGAGTACAATAAAAATATGAAAAACCGTGTCGTGTTTTATTTCATTAAAATTCTTTATTCTTATGTGTGTGGTTTTTTTAACCCTTTCAAACTATAGGATTAATAATAGATAAGCGTCTTATTGACGCCTCTCCATTATTAATCAGGCTTAATGTCACCTTACAATAGGCTTAATGTCACCTTACCTTGCTAACATCTCTCCGGTGGGAGTCAATATCTGGAGAGTAAATGAGAATATCGCCCAGATAGACTACTACCGAGGTGGTAAGCATATCCCGGAAGATATCGTTCACAAAGTCTTGGAAGATGGCTGGAGCATTACATAGCCCGAAGAGCATCACCAGGTATTCATAGTGCCCATCTCTGGTGTTAAATGCCTTCTTCCATTCGTCCCCATCACGGATACGAATCAGGTTATAGGCTCCTCGCAGATCTAGCTTAGTAAACACTCTCGCTCCCCGTAGCCTGTTGAACAGTTCCGATATAAGAGGTAGAGGATACTTGTTCTTAACGGTTATGGCGTTAAGACCCCTGTAATCGATGCACGGACGTAATTCTCCATTCTTCTTTTGGACAAAGAAGAATCCCGCTCCCGCCGGAGACACCGACTTCCTAATGAATCCTCTTGCCAGATTATCCCTGATATACTGAGCCATGGCCTCTGTCTCTGGGAGAGATAGGGGGTAGACTCGACCCCGAGGAGGATCAGCACCGGGCAAGAGGTCAATAGGACAGTCGTAAGGGCGGTGTGGCGGAAGGGTCTCTGCCGCCTTCTTGGAGAAAACATCTGCACACTGCTGATACGTCTTGGGAAGAGAGGAGAGATCTGCGGGAACCTCAGAGATAGCGACCTGTACGCAGTCCCTCAGACACCTACCCTCGCAGGACTTGCTCCAACCGAGGATTTTTCCCGAGGACCACTCTATGTGAGGAGAGTGAGCTCGTAACCAAGGAACCCCTAGGAGGACCTGGTCGATACCTTCGGGCATGACAAGAAGAGACAGCATCTCCTTATGGGAAGGAGACAGTGAGAGTCTCAGTGGAGCCGTCTGGTGGGTGATTTGGGATGAGAGTGTCGCACCATTCACCACTCTGATAGTGACGGGTTGAGGTAGCCGGACCAAGGGGATTGCGTGTTGTTGGGCGAAGGCAGACGACATGAAATTGCCCTCCGCTCCAGAGTCAACACAAACCTCCTGTCATGCCCTCAGCCGCAGGCATGGTCTCTGCTGCGCAGGGAGACCAGCGCCTATCTCGCAGCTCCACTGCTACTACCCACCCTGTCCGTGGCTCCAGACGATCAGCGGCTCCTTTCTCTGCTAAGAACCTGCATCCTCTTGGCAGGTCTCCTGGATATGCTCTTAGGAGGCGCGCCCCGCTTCCTGCACATACTTAAATCAGCAGGGCACCTGTTGTCTATTAGGGCTGTCTGTGCTGTGATACTTTGTGCATAAAAGGCATCCTCCCTCAAGAGGGAGTTGCCTGAACAATGTGTTCATTCTGTGGGATCGCTGCCTCCCACTCAGGCCACACTCTGCGTTCTAAAGGCTATTGCAATATTCTAATATCTCTGTCTCCTCAGAATCCTCTGCTGGCAGTTCCCACTCCTGGATCCCTCTGGACACTCCGGTTCCTACCCCAGACTGACCAAGACTCTCCTCTTGGAATCATCCAGTGTCCATCTCAGGCTAGATCAGCCTTTCTGTGTTTACTCAGACCTTCCAGGACTCTCACCACCTCCTCTATACGGTCTGTATGGGTCGTCCCTCTGGTCCGGGCATCGCGGCATTAAGGTCATCTGGTGTTGCGACGGGGGAGCCCCTGTATAGGGGTACACCTTGCCCAGAGCTCCACTACGTGGTTCTGTGTCGTGGTCCAGAGGGTTCTTCCCTCAGGCACCTTGTTCATTTGTTTGCTTTATTTAATAAACATCTTTAGTTTAGCTCTTCTCCTGTCTCTTGTGTATCGGGTATACAGCTACCACTGCACCATCAGTGGTCTAGTGGGTCCACTATACATCTTCACGCCCTGTGGGCGTAACAGTTTGTTCAGGCCATGGACTCAGCTGATACCCGATACTCAGCCCAGGGTGAGCTGGCTGTGCTTCGACAGAGTCAGGATCAGCTAGTGGCCTTTATGCAAACTTTGGATACCCATCTGTCTACTCTACAGGCTGACGATCCCACCAACGCCACCCAGCTAGCAGAGCACCATCTGGAACTCACCAACTAGAGATGCAGACCCGCTTGTTGGACTACATGACCTCCGTGGAGGACCAGTTAACTAGAATACTGCTGGTTGCTGCATCCCCTCAGCCTCCAGGGCTGCATCCTATGGTTGTGCCCTCTACAGGACCCAGTCCTCGTCTCTGCAAACCTCCTCGTTACATTGGTGACCCCAAGTTGTGCAGAGGATTTCTCAACCAATGCTTGTTGCATTTTTGTTTTTCACCTCAGCATTATCCGACTGACTCGGTCAAGGTGGCTTTCGTTGCCTCACACCTGGAGGGAGAGGCTTTAGCCTGGTTCAACCCCCTAATGGAGCGGAATGATCCCATTGTGTCTGATCTGCAGGTATTCCTGGACACCTTCCGCAAGATATTCAATGAGCCTGGTCGTGCCACATCTGCTATGGAGTCTCTCTTCAATTTGCAACAGGGCTCTCTCTCTGTCGGTCAGTATGCCATCCGTTTCCGTACCCTGGCTTCGGAGCTCCAGTGGACCAATGAGCCTTTGGTCGGAGCCTTTCGGCGAGGATTATCCGGAAGAATCAAGGATGAATTGGCGGTCAGGGACCTACCTGAGACCCTGGATGATCTCATATCCCTCACCATTCGAATTGACCTGCGTCTCCAGGAGCGCTCCAGGGAGAGGATTCTCGAGAAGCGATTTCATCGTCCTGCATCTTCACCGAAACCTCTGTTTCCGCCTTGTCCTGCTCCGGTTTCTAAGAATGAACTCATGGAGCTTGATCGCGTTAAGGTGAAGAGGAATAGGCAGGAGAAAATGTCCGCTAGGAATCTGCATCGTTATGGTTGATGCCCTTCTCCCAGTCCATGCAGTGGAATGGAGAGGCCGGAGAGACTCTTCCGCCTGGGACAGGTAAGAGAGGCTTCCCTAGGTGAGAATGATTCCTCACCTCCACTAACTATATCCATACAGGTGATCTTCGGTAAGGTGCGGTTCTCCGAGATGGCCTATCTGGACTCTGGATCGGGTGGAAACTTCATCCAGCAAGCAGTGGCTAGGCAGTTCGGGATCCCTATCACTCCTCTGCAGCCGTCCCGGCACATCATCTCCGTAGATGGAAGACCCCTGAAAGATCCCATTCTTGGTATCACCGAAGAGGTGGAGCTTCAAATCGGAGCACTCCACAAGGAGAGAATTGCCTTCTTTGTGTTACCGAATCTTTCTCCACCATTTCTACTAGGTCTTCCATGGCTGCGCCATCATGAACCTGTCCTGGATTGGCAGTCAGGAGATGTCCTTCGATGGGGTCAGTCTTGTCACAATCACTGCCTCGTACCCATACGGCCTGGTTCAAGCCCGCGTCCTCCTGCAGCCTTACCTGGGTTACCCGCTGCCTACTGGTCCTTCGCAGATGTATTCAACAAGAAGGAGGCCGAAACTCTTCCCCCGCACAAGCCTTATGATTGTCCCATCGACCTAATCCCCGGATCCACTCCGCCTCGAGGTAGGATCTACCCTCTTTCTCCCACTGAGACTCAAGCCATGTCTGATTACATCAAGGAGAATTTGGTTCGAGGGTTTATACAGAAGTCCTCTTCTCCGGCTGGAGCTGGATTCTTCTTCGTTAAGAAGAAAGATGGATCTCTTCGTCCGTGTATAGACTACCGTGGTCTCAATTTAATAACGGTAAAGAACAGATACCCTCTTCACTAAATTCCAGAGCTCTTTGATCGTCTTCGAGGTTCCAGGATTTTTACCAAGTTGGATCTCCGTGGGGCTTACAACCTCATCAGGTTACGATCATCGGTCGATGAGTGGAAAACCGCCTTCAACACGCGAGACGGTCACTACGAATATCTGGTGATGCCCTTCGGACTAAGCAATGCGCCCGCCGTCTTCCAGGAGTTTGTCAATGACATATTCCGTGACCTGCTCTATGTTTGTGTGGTGGTCTATCTGGATGACATCCTGGTATTTTCTCCCGACTTACCATCTCACAGGAGGAATGTTCGTCTCGTTCTTCAACGTTTGAGAGAGAATCGCCTCTACGCGAAGTTTGAAAAATGTCTGTTTGAACAGAGATCTTTACCCTTTCTTGGCTTTATCATTTCTGATACAGGTCTCCAGATGGATCCAGAGAAGGTCTCCACCGTGCTTAAGTGGCCCCGACCTGAGGGAATCAAGGCCATCCAGCGGTTTCTGGGATTCGCCAATTACTATCGGCAATTTATCCCTCACTTCTCCTCCCTGGTAAGACCACTCACCGCTTTGACTTGTAAAGGTGCCAAACCAAGGGATTGGACTCCGGAGGCCGAGTCGGCTTTCACTTCCCTTAAACAAGCCTTCTCTACTGCCCCGGCTCTTCACAGACCAATGATCAACAAGCAGTTTTTCCTGGAGGTGGACGCCTCGTCATCTGGAGCCGGAGCGGTCCTCACGCAGAAACTGTCTACCGGTAAGATGGTGACCTGTGGATTCTTTTCCAAGGCATTCTTGCCCTGCGAACATAACTACTCAATTGGGGATAGAGAGTTACTGGCAATTAAGTTAGCCTTAGAAGAGTGGCGATATCTGCTTGAAGGCGCAGTTCATCCAGTCATCATTTACACAGATCATAAAAACCTTTCCTACCTCCAGTCAGCTCTAAGACTCAACCCTCGCCAGGCTCGTTGGTCTTTATTTTTTGCTCGTTTCAATTTCTCTCTCCATTTCCGCCCTGCAGAGAAGAATATCAAAGCCGATGCGCTTTCCAGGTCATTCCTGTCAGACGACCTTGAAGAGGAGCCTCAGCATATAATTGAACCATCCAAGATGATCACGGTGGCTCCAGTCAGTCTGTCGCAGATCCCACCCGGTAAGACTCTTGTAATTGAAAAAGACAAGAGAAGAGTTCTACGCTGGGGTCATTCTTCTAAGCTGGCCGGACACGCCGGTCAAAAGAAGACGTTACAACTAATATCTCGATACTACTGGTGGTCCACCTTGCGCCAAGATGTTCTGGACTTCGTTGCAGGCTGCCCCGCCTGTGCTCATAATGAAACACCCAAGAAACTGCCAGCCGGTCGCTTCCTTCCGCTTTCGGTTCCGTCTGCTCCCTGGCAACACATTGCCATGGACTTCATCACGGATCTGCCAGCATCATCCGGTTGTAGAGTAATCTGCGTTGTTGTTGACCGGTTCTCCAAGATGGGACACTTCACTCCGCTCTCCGGTCTTCCTTCCGCCCCTAAACTTGCAGAGCTCTTCATTCAGCATGTCCTTCGGCTTCACGGACTTCCACTCCAGATTGTCTCTGACAGGGGAGTTCAGTTCATTTCCCGCTTCTGGCGGTCCCTCTGTAAGTTGTTGGATGTCACCCTGGACTTCTCCTCGGCCTATCACCCACAATCTAATGGCCCAGTGGAGAGAGGGAATCAAGTCCTCACAAACTATCTGCGACACTTTGTGAATGGTCACCACAGCGACTGGGCCAACCTGCTACCAAGGGCGGAGTTTTCATACAACAATCATGTCGGTGAGTCCTCCTCTAACTCCCCATTTTTCATTGTTTATGGACAGCATCCTAGGATCCCGACTCCACTGCCTCTTGCTTCTGGCAATCCTGCAGCTGAGTCCCTTGGCAAAGGACTTCTCAAAGGTCTGGACAGAGACCAGGACCACTTTGGAGCAGGCATCGGTTCGGACCAAGGAGCATGCGGATAAAAGTCGTCTGGATCCGCCACCTTACCAACCCGGAGATATGGTATGGCTGTCTTCCAGGCACATCCGTCTTAAGGTCCCTTCTTATAAACTGGCTCCTCGTTTCATCGGTCCCTTTGAAGTGCTCCACCGGATCAACGATGTGTGCTATCGTTTGAAGTTGCCAGCTTCCTTATGGATCCATAACTCCTTCCATGTCTCCCTGCTGAAGCCAGTTGTTCTCGGTCACTTCACCCAGGATCCAGGTAAATTTCCTTCTCCTGTCAGTTCAGAGGATGTCTATGAAGTGAAGGACATCCTGGCCATGAAGAGAAGAGGGGGCAGGTCGCTCTTTCTGGTTGACTGGAAGGGATATGGTCCTGAGGAGAGATCCTGGGAGCCTGAGGAGAACATTAATGCCCCGATGCTTCTTAGAAAGTTCCTGGCAGGTTTGAAGAAGGGGGGGCGTAAGGGGGAGGGTAATGTCATGCCCTCAGCCGCAGGCACGGGAGACCGGCGCCTATCTTGCAGCTCCACTGCTACTACCCACCCTGTCTGTGGCTCCAGACGATCAGCGGCTCCTTTCTCTGCTAAGAACCTGCATCCTCTTGGCAGGTCTCCTGGTTATGCTCTTAGGAGGCGCGCCCCGCTTCCTGCACATACTTAAATCAGCAGGGCACCTGTTGTCTATTAGGGCTGTATGTGCTGTGATGCTATGTGCATAAAAGGCATCCTCCCTCAAGAGGGAGTTGCCTGAACAATGTGTTCATTCTGTGGGATCGCTGCCTCCTACTCAGGCCACACTCTGCTTTGCTCTGCGTTCTAAAGGCTATTGCAATATTCTAATATCTCTGTCTCCTCAGAATCCTCTGCTGGCAGTTCCCATTCCTGGATCCCTCTGGACACTCCGGTTCCTACCCTAGACTGACCAAGGCTCTCCTCTTGGAATCATCCAGTGTCTATCTCAGGCTAGATCAGCCTTTCTGTGTTTACTCAGACCTTCCAGGACTCTCTCCTCTATACGGTCTGTATGGGTCGTCCCTCTGGTCCGGGCATCACGGCATTAAGGTCATCTGGTGTTGCGACGGGGGAGCCCCTGTATAGGGGTACACCTTTTCCGGAGCTCCACTACGTGGTTCTGTGTCGTGGTCCAGAGGGTTCTTCCCTCAGGCACCTTGTTCATTTGTTTGCTTTATTTAATAAACATCTTTAGTTTATTGGAAGCTCTTCTCCTGTCTCTTGTGTATCGGGTATACAGCTACCACTGCACCATCAGTGGTCTAGTGGGTCCACTATACATCTTCACGCCCTGTGGGCGTAACACCTCCACAACCAGAGTGGAAGAATCAAACTCTAATGCCACTTTAAACAGGAGCTTGGAGGAGAAAGTCGCTGTGTCTAGTAGGCCCCCCTCCGATAACCACTAGACGAGAGCGTTTCCCGGCCGCTGTGGGCACTGGTTAACAAGGTGCCCAGTCTGCCGACAGCGGAAACAGACTGAAGGAACCCGCGCGGACCGGACCCTGGACCCCGTGCGGGACACCACCATGGCCTCTGGAGGCTCAGGCGGCTGACCGGGAGGTTCCAGCGGTCTAGCAAAATTAGGAGCCAACCTATATTATTGGCGGGACTTGGAGCTCCAGCCCTTGCTCAGGGAAGCGAATGTTAATTCGGGTGGAGACCGTAATGAGCTCCTCCAAAGTGGTAGGCACCTTCCTGGTGGCCAGGGCATCTTTAATATGATCAGCCAGACCTCTCCAGAATATAGGTATGAGAACCTTATCTGGTCACTCAAGCTCTGAGGCCTGAGTTCTGAAGAGGATGGCATACTGACTGACCAGAGACGAACCCTGGGTTAGGGCCAGCAACTGAAGTGTGGTGTCGTGCGTGACCCGAGGCCCCAGGAACACCTGCTTCAGAGTGACCAGAAAATGGGTGGCACTCTGTACCAGGGGATCCCCACGCTCCCACAGCGGGGTGGCCCACTCCAAGGCCCTGCCCGACAGAAGGGAGATGATAAATCCCACCTTAGCCTGCTCAGAGGGAAATCGTGTGGCCAGCAACTCCATGTGAATGGAGCACTGACTCACGAAACCCCTGCATGAAGCAATATCAACCGAGAACTTCTCGGGCAGCGGAAGGTGAGACAAGGTCGGGGCAGAGCTGGCCGTGGAGACACGGGCGACAGCCTCTGTAGCTGCTTGAACAGCGACCGAGTTAACATCCGCAGCTGAGGGAGCGCTCTAGCGCTGCCAACCTACCCTCCAGCTGATGGATGTATCTATGCAGTCGTTGTTCGTCCGCCATTATTAGCCAGACCTGGCGCTAGGATAATGTTAGGGCTGGCGGAACGCACCAAATTATAAAATAGTAGTAGGAGCGTTCGCAGCCCGGGGTCCACCATGCAGAGGTGGTACAGCAGTGCTAGGTAATGGCGGAAGAATTAAGCGGTGTGAAAACAGTCACACGTGGGTTACGTCACCCAATGTGAACAAGAGCGAACTCTGTTAATTCACAGAGCCGCATGACCGCTTAACGTAGAAGCCAGAGCCTGTTTAGCTCACAGAGCCCAGCCAAAATAGCGCACAGTGTACGGCCACAGAACTCTACCCCAAGGACACGGGGTTAGAGTCCCTCTAGGCCCACTGAGCTCGAGGTGTCGCTGCCGCGAACGCCGCTATAGACGCTGGCTAAGGAGTGTGGAGCACGTGCACTGAGGCGTGCCGAGTCACTGGTGAGGACTAATGCCTGACTCAAACACTGACCTACCTACGTCTAAGACTGGGCGCTAGGAGGCTAGGCTGCACAACACATGCGTACCAAGGGTAGGGGTTTCTTAATGAGTCATTCACCAGAGACATTCATACGTGCATACATCACTCACTCCTCATAGTCTGAAAATACAATCCTAGCGCCGAGTGGCCATGCGAGCCTTTTATAGCCGCGAGCGTCCGGGACCTTCCTGGCTTCTCGGATGGGCCAATTCGAACACGAGCAGGACTTGAGCACGTGACCTTCGATCTCCAATGGGAGATCACTCCACGGGCATGCTCAGTGGCCTGACATGGGGACTTAGTTCCTGGAGAATCCCGCTGCTGAGCAGCATGCATTGTCATAGCTGTGCCAGAGGTGGTGGCAGCAGCAGCAAGCAAACCCACGGAGCTGGTCTGGGCAGAGCGCCAGGACCAACGAGTTTGCTGAGCAACCTCCTCTGCGACTGGAGAGAAATGGGAGACCGCCGGAAGCAAGGTTCGCGATTCCCGCTGTGCAGCGACAGGAACCTGACGCCTAACAATCTGTGTGTTTAATGAAGTGTGGGTTGGACATATGTAAAAGAGGAGGTTGGACAAGAAATGACATCACATTTTTTTTTTGTTAAATACCATATCTTTATTTAGCTTACAAAAACGCATACAAATCCTCATGAAAAAAAAATAATGAAAAACTGCATCAAATCCGCATAAAAAAAACACACCTGCATTTTCTGCCAAGAGGTGCGGATTCTGTGCAGAAAGTTCCACAGACTAATCTGCAACATGTGCACATACCCTAAAATAATTAAAAAAAATGCGTGGGGACCCCTGTATTCATGATAATTAGCCTTGCTGACAGCAGAAGGTTGCAGCCTGTAGCTATCAGTTTGGCCTGGCCGGTTATCAAAAATACAGTGGAACCCATGCCTTTGTTAAACATATTTATACCACAGGTTGCGGATAATTAATTCAGCCACCGCCTGTTCTCTTACTGTTAGCGGCATCAGGTGTAGGCTGCAGGGAGTAGCAGTCCCATCAGCCGCCCCTGCTCTCTTACTTTTGTTAGCAGCAGCATGTGTAGGCTGATGGGAGTAGTGGTCACATCAGCCACCGCCTGCTCTCTTACTGTTAGCGGCAGCAGGTGTAGGCTAATAGGAGTAGTAGTCCCATCAGCCATCACCTGCTCTCATTAGCAGCAGCAGGTGTAGTCTGCTGAGAGTAGTAGTTCCATCAGCCACCACCTGCTCTCACTGTTATTAGTGGCAGCAGGTATAGGCTGCTGGGAATAGTAGTCCTATCAGGAGCCACCTGCGCTCACTGTTATCAGTTAAATATAACTCATCGTTCTCCCCAGCTCACACTGATCACCGGCAGAGCAGACGAGAATGATGAGAGCTGTCTTTAGCACCTGGCGACAGGGAACAGCACTAATAGTACCGCTGTTTCCCAGGTGCCCAGGTGCTGGTACGTATGGTACTTATAGCTTTACACAAATGGGCGCTGATATCTCCGGTACTGTTTTTTTTCTGGTACCAGAAATATGAGGACGTGTGAAACCGGCCTTAAAGGGGATATCCAGGACCTAATGAAAAGCAAAAAATGTGCCTAAGAACAAATGTGTAGGTAGTTGCTACTTACCTACCTGTTGTGCATGACACCGTTCTTTCCTGTCACAGAGCGGTCACAGACTCTCCTGCCAGGGACTTGGCTGCCTCTGCTGACGTCATGTCGACAGAGCGCAGGCTTCTTTTCTGCTCGGCTCTGTAGAAATGGCAGGAGTGCCAATGTCAATCTGATTGACAGCAGGATTCCCACTGCCTGGCTGGAGGAGTTGGCTGTCAATCAGAATGAGGCAGAAGTCACACATCCTTAGCAGAGGCAGCCGACTCCCCAGCAGAAGCCATCTGTGCCAAGAAAGAATGGCACCAAGCACAACAGGCAGTTAGATAACAACTACTTGTTTGTTGGTCCTAAGGCACATTTTTTGCTTTTCAAACAAGTTCTTGATATACCCTTTAACCCCTTTGAGATGAAGCCTGTTTTCACCTTAGTGACCAGGCCAATTTTTACGATTCTGACCATTGTCCCTTTATGAGGTAATAACTCTGGAACGCTTCAATGGATCTCGGTGACTCTGACGCTGTTTTCTTGTGACATATTGTACTTTATGATAGTTTCAAAATATCTTTGATATGAGTTGCATTTATTTGTGAAAAAAAAGGAAATTTGGTAAAAGTTTTGAAAATTTTGCAATTTTCAAAATTCTAATTTTTATGCCCTTAAATCAGAGAGTCATATCGCACAAATAGTTAACAAATAACATTTCCCACATGTCTACTTTACATCACACCATTTTGGAAACATAATTTTTTTTGTTAGGAAGTGTGGCATGGCAACTGTGCATGTAATTGATGGGCGGTATGTATCGCAGAGGTGGGTGGCCCTGTGATGGAAGCTTGGGCGTGTTTTGCTTAGCAGATCTACTACTGAGGGTTTGCTATACATTGGGAGGTTTCCAGGTGATTTGGAGAGATGGGTGGATCCAGTCACCTACATACCCACCCAAGGAGTGTGTGTCTTAATACCTAATGAAGCCTGTGTGGTTGGGTATATTCAGGATCTGCAATGAGGTCTGGACCATGTGATCCATACCTCACTTGTGGCTGTGGTTACAGGTTATGTAATTGAGGTGTGTTTAGCACATGGGCAGTGAGTGTTTGGGAGTCTGGCAGTGTGCATAGACTTCCCTGTGTCCAAGTGGGACACAACAGAGGGGTCTGTGTGCAGAGGAAGAAGTCTTCCTGTGTCTGTGGCTCCAGATAGAGCTCTACTATAATTATAATAATAACTTTTATTTATATAGCGCCAACATAATCCGCAGCACTTTACAATTAAGCGGGGACATGCCATTAGGCGTCGGGTTCCAGTCACTGCACAGCAGGAATCCCAAGCCTTGCATTTGGCAGTCTCCCATTCCTCTCCGGCCGCACAGGAGGCTGCTCAACAGACTCGTCGATCCAGGTGCTCTGCTCAGACCAGCTCTGTAGGTTTAGTTGCTGCTGCCACCTCTGGTCCAGCTATAGCAACGCAGGCTGGTCAGCAGCGAGCTGCTCGAGGGACTTAGTCCTCCTTTCAGTCCACTGAGCATGCCCGTGGGACAATCTCTCATTGGAGATCGGAGGTCACATGCTCAGGTCCTTCTTGTCACGCTCGCGCCTTGGCTGAATGGCGCAAGCCAGGGGGTTGTGGCCCCACTGTGCCACAAACCAGACTACCCTGGAAGGGGCGTGACTGCGACAGCTACCTCGGTCTTCACTGGAGCCTCTGATGGTGAGGTCAGGCTTGTGCAGCAGGTAGCTGTCGGGTGCCACTCCAGGGTGGTGTCTGGCTGTGGCTGCTGATCCCACTCGGGGACAAGTCACTTGGACAGGTGTGACTAACAGGCAGGCTGAGACACAGGGCAAGCAGGCACAGCTTGGAGACACAGGGCAAGCAGGCACGGCTTGGAGACACAGGGCAAGCAGGCACGGCTTGGAGACACAGGGCAAGCAGGCACGGCTTGGAGACACAGGGCAAGCAGGCACAGCTTGGAGACACAGGGCAAGCAGGTGTGGTGTATGAAGGAACAGGTTTGGACCTGTTCACACAGGAGGTGCAGATATGGATACAGGCAGGAAGGAGTGGAATATGTTGGAACAGGTTAGGAACTGAGCCGCAGGAGTGCGGCGTAGGCGGAGCAGCAGGAGTGCGGAGTAGGCTGGGCTGCAAGGGAGCCGGGCAGGCTGAGCGGCAAGGGAGCCGAGCAGGCTGAGCGGCTAGGGAGCCGAGCAGGCTGAGCGGCTAGGGAGCCGAGCAGGGAGCCGAGCAGGCAGAGCTGCAAGGGTGCAGTGCCTCAGATAGGGAGGACACAAGGAAAGACACAGCAGAGAAGGAACCACAGACAAGGAGACTGACAGACAGAGGTAAGACTGAGTTCAGACAGAGACACAGGGACAAAGACACAAGGACCAGGATATTCTGCCTCCTGGCAAGCGGACAGAGAAGTACTAGGCAAGGTACCAAGACACAGGAATACGCAATAAGAGCCTTCAGAGAAGGCAAGACATAGGACAGGGCCTGGTAGCTCAGCAGCAAAGCGCTAACTGAGTTTAGACATTGCACAGGCAATGTTTCAGTGGGTGTGGCGGAACTAAATAGTCAAAGGCTCTAGGTGATTGGTCAGGGACAGATTAGGCAGGTGCACCCTGACTGCATAAGAACCAGAGAGTTCTGGCGCAGCCCCCCTATACACACAGTCAGGAAACATGGAGAGCAGAAGCACGGAGCACAGGACTGGCAACAGACAGACTTCACAGCATGGCTTGAAGCAGAGAGTAAGTTGGTGTGCAGGGGATGGGAGGCCATGCAGTGATGCCAGCAGGGTTGTTACAGTACCCTCCCCTTTACGGCCCCTCTTCCTCAAGCCTGCAAGAATGACCAAAAGAAGGAATACGGGACCACACACAATCCAGGCTGACAGGGCATCCTTCTGATGAGACGAAGTAGGTGTGCCATCCGGAATCACCGAGTGCCAAGTTTCTTGGTGCCCAACAGCTTCCAACACAGAGGGTACAAAGACTTCTTCCTCCTGATTGGCAGAAGGCAGGGACCTGGAAGCTTCAGACTTGACCCCTACATCAGACGGACAGCTAGAAACAGAAGACACCTTCACTGAGTCCAACTTCAACCCGACATGCCAGAAAAATTGGACCTCCTCCTCCCGGTTGGTGAGAAACGGAGATACGTAGGTCACTCACTGTTCCAACCTCTTCACCCACCTGCCAAATGGAAGCTGGAGGCATACATACAGGGAGCCACTTCAGCCTGTTACCCTGAAAAAACTGGTCCTCCTCTTCCAGGTTAGAGGGTGAGAAAATCTCTGTCTCAGTATCTTAACTCACTGGCCACACGGGGGTTGAGGGCAAATACTTAGGACCCATCTTCAGCCCGTAATCCAGGGGAGGACAATCAAGAGACAGGGATGCTCCTGGGAGCAGATCACTGGTATAGTCGCTGGAGACGTGTAAGGAGACTGACACCACTTCCCCTTCTTCGGAGATGTCATCACCCCTTGACTCGACGACTAGCAGACCAGATGAAGAAGGCGACCTTGCTGACCTACTCTGACGCAAGGGAACCAGACACCTCTTGTCACTAGATTGTTTCAAGCGCGGTGCCCTGCTAGGTTTCCAGACATAAACGGGTACTAGAATCTCTGGAACAGAGTGACCCATGGGCATACCAGTCAGCAAGTGGAAGATGAACTTCCTCATGTATAAGGCTCTGACCTGGAGCTGTAGTTGTCCGTGCAGGACTAGACTGTTCTCAAGTAGGGCTCGGCCACCTCGAGACAACGCCCACGCTGGCTTCGGGAGCTGTATGACAGAGACCACACACTGACTCTGTATGACTGGCGACTTAAACACACCAAAGCTCCCTGAAGGCAGAGAAACAGTCAAAGAGTTTAATGGAGAGGGAGTACTCTTGCCAGGGGCAGCCTCTCCTACTGGCCCAGGGTTCTGGAGTACAGGCTTCACAGGGCAGAGGCCAGATTCCGGCTGCAACTTGGCCCGCTTCTTCTTTTTAGACCTCTTGGATCTTGCACGAGAGGCCGCATCGGCAGACTGTGGAACAGGTGATGGCTGGACGGTCATAGGTGGTTGAGATGTTTCACCCACAGGTTCCTCTTGTCTAGTCTGTCTCTGGAAGCTTGGAGGGGAAGACTTTTCAGGAGCAGCTGGACGAGGCATGTCGAACACTTTACGAAAGGCCACCAGGAAGGCCCCCAGGCTCAATATGACAGGGTCCCCTGCTTCCCAAAGGGGACAGATCCACATCAAGGCATCACCAGCTAGGTAGGACATGATGTATCCCACCTTGACCCGGTCAGAGGGGAAACAAGCTGCATTCTGCAGGATGTAGTGCAGGCACTTTTTCAGGAACCCTTGGCACTCTTTGGGGTCCCCATAGAACCTAGGCGGGTCTGCTGGGTCGTGCTCTTCATAGGCCAGGAGCTGCTCATAGATGGCCTTGGAGACTATGAGTGGTTCAGAAGTCTCAACAATTGGAACCATGCAAGGCGGAACAAACCCTTCCGGTGGCTCACACTGGCAGGGAGAAAGTTCATCATGCGCTGTGACTATGGCCTGTGCAAACTGTCACGCTCGCGCCTTGGCTGAATGGCGCGAGCCGGGGGTTGTGGCCCCACTGTGCCACAAAGCAGACTACCCTGGAAGGGGCGTGACTACGACAGCTACCTCGGTCTTCACTGGAGCCTCTGATGGTGAGGTCAGGCTTGTGCAGCAGGTAGCTGTCGGGTACCACTCAAGGGTGGTGTCTGGCTGTGGCTGCTGATCCCACTCGGGGACAAGTCACTTGGACAGGTGTTGTGAGTTCATTTTTCCCTTCAACACTGAGGCCCGATGAACTCCCTCTTCTGGTAAGGAAAGGTAGTGAGCCTGATTATCAGGCATCTGAGCCTAATGATGATGACTGGCTGAGTGGAGTTACTGACAGGATATAAGGCTGTCGACGCCTTTCTGCCCTGCGGGTGATTTCTCTGTGGGATCCTTGGAGACCAGTCTGAATTCCTGCTCTTCTAAAGCTAAGTTTTCTGCTCTACTTTTTGCATTTGTGCTTTGACTTCGTTTTGCTTTGTTTTTCTGGATTTCTGCCATTCCCTGCTGGGGTGAGCTGAATTCCTTTAGCTCTGTCTCTGAAAATACCTGAGTGCTGATATAGTTTTTGAAGCCTAGCTGCTTCAGGGTCTTTTTCCATATCAGCTGGTTGGCTTATGTCTTTTACAGGTTTTTGGCAGATTGCAGATAGCAACCTTCCTTTCCTGTCCTGTTTAGATTAGTTTGGGCCCCATCTTTTGCTCAGCCTATCTTTCTATCTGTGTGAGTGTTTTTTTCATCTTGCTTCACCGTCATTATATGTTGGGGGCTGCCTTTTACTTTGGGGTCTGCTCTGGGGCAGTTTAGATTTCCTTTTCTGTCTTTAGGCTATTTAGCTCTCCGGCTGTGATCGAGGGGTCTAAGGCATCGTAGGAACCCCCCACGGCTACTGCTAGTTGTGTTGATAGGTTCAGGGGTCTGCAATCTGATAGTTGCCAACTTCTCTGGTTTTCTGGACGTAGCTCCTATTTTTGTGTCTGCCTCCTACGGTGACTCTATCATAACAGAATCACCCGCCATACCGCAGATCCTAGGGTACTCAATAGCAGGAAAGAATTGAAAAAAAAAAAGTGTGTATATTTTTTCCTCTATATCTCTGAGGCCGTAGGGGGAATTTTTTTTTCTCTCAATGGAGATAAAGCAATTGTCTGATCGTGTGGAGCAGCTCGCTGCGGAAGTGCGGGGAATTTCCGCCTACCTTGCTCATTCACATGCTGCTGAACCAAAGATTCCTACACCTGATGTACTTTTTGGGGATCGGTCTAAATTTTTGAATTTCAAAAATAATTGTAAATTATTTTTAGCCTTGAAGCCTAACTCGTCAGGGAGCTCCGCGCAGCAGGTTAAAATTGTCATCTCTTTGCTGTGTGGCGATCCCCAGGATTGGGCGTTTTCTTTGAAAACAGATTGTCATGGTCACTGTGTGTCTGGGAGCAGGTGTTACCGCAAAGCGAACCCATAACACACGTGACCCTGGATACAGCGCCTCCAGTGGGGCGAATTTAAATAATAAAACGTGCAGATGGATACACCACCTCCACCTGGGGAATTTAGGTATTACACGTTAATATAAATTCTGGAAACCCCGCCTCCAGTACGGCGAATTTAAATAATAAGGGGGACCTGGGAAACATTAACAATGGTGGGCCCTGCGATAGGGAAAAGAAAGTGGAAACCTCCTGAGCTCCCCTGAGCCAGTGTCCCTGCACTCCTAACGTTCCCTATGCCGGTTCCGCACCGGGCGCCGCACGCGTACCTCAACGCCCTTGCTCGCCCTGACCCTAAACCCTCACTAGGGAATTAGTTGGTGCGGAAACTAATCCCACCACTGCACTAACAACACACATGAGGGAAAGAGACAATACAGGGGGACACCACTTAGCTTTATGCTCTGTGCTTATGCTCCTGCAACAGAGCCCTCCACCTGCGTGCGTCTTCTCCTCCACCCGGATCCATCACCATAACAGGATCCTTCACCATAGTGCAGCCTTGGAGCAGAGTCCACCACCAGTTGTTGCTGCTTAGTAACAGAGTCCCAAAGATGAGTTCAGCTTCTGACACAAAGTCAAGCATGCTTGAGTCCAGCTCAGCAGCCAAGTCCCACATGGTGAGTGCCACTCTCCATAGTCGCCACTCCACCAGTCCATGCAGACACTTCCCGCTGACACCATCACTGCGACCCCACCACGCCATGCCAGCCCTTCGTCCAGACACCATAGCTGACACACTTCCCCCCTGGCTAAGCTGCACAGGACTCCTCCTCAGCTCCATCCTTCCACCAGGCTCTCACCAACTCAAAATCCATGAAAGAATATCACCAGCCGTGATTGCACACCCTGAGACTCATTTATAGAGCCCCACACCTGAATCATAATTACAGAGAACTTTAAACTGAAAACCTAAGGTGCGATACCACTAACCACCACCGGGGACAGTCAAGTCACCTTGGCAACTTGCCAAAAGGAAAAAAAGTTCACTCTGTGCTTTTAAAACTGTCAGATCACTTCAGACTATGACACAGATGATCCTATTCTGACTAATGTGAACGCATTCTTTCAAGCCTTGGGGTTGTTGTATGACGAACCTAATGCCATTGATCAGGCTGAAAAGACCCAGCTGGCATTGAACCAGGGTCGAGATTCTGCAGAATTGTACTGTCAAAAATTCCAAAAGTGGGCGGTACTTACTACCTGGAATGATAATGCCTTGGCTGCTCTCTTTTGGAAGGGTTTGTCAGAAGCCATAAAAGATACTATGGTGGGATTTCCTGTTCCCTCTGGTCTTGACGATTCTATGTCATTAGCCATTCAGGTTGATCGGCGTTTGCGCGAACGCAAAACTGCACGAGAGGTGTTGCCACCTGTTGAACAAATGTCTGAACCTATACAATGTGATAGAGTTTTGTCCAGAGAGCAGCGTCAGGAGTTCAGAAGGCGTAATAAGTTGTGTTTTTTCTGTGGAGATGCCTCGCATATTATTTCTGTCTGTCCTAAACGAGAGAAACGCTTTGCACACACGTTTTCTGTTGGTGGTGTTCAACCTAAGTTTCTTCTGGCTATTACTCTGATCTGCTCCCTATCCACATTTTCCGCCAAGGCTTTTGTGGATTCGGGAGCAGCCCTGAACCTAATGGACTTGGATTTTGCTAAACGTTGTGGATTTCTGATGACACCTCTGCAGACACCTATCCCTTTGAGGGGGATTGATGCTACTCCTTTGGCTAAAAATAAACCTCAGTTTTGGACCCAGGTGGTAATGCGGGTCACCCCAGACCATCAAGAAAATTGCAGATTTTTGGTGTTGCATAATCTGCATGATACCATTGTTCTGGGGTTTCCTTGGTTACAAATTCATAATCCAGTTTTGGATTGGAAATCTGTGTCTGTGGTGAGTTGGGGTTGTCGGTGTGCCTTTAGTGAGGCTCCGGTGTTTTCCACCTCTCCTCAGTCGCATGATGTTCCTGATTATTTGGCGGACTTTTATGATGTATTTAGTGAGAATGAGTCTGCGTCTCTGCCTCCTCATAGGAGTTATGACTGTGCAATTGAACTGAGCCCGGGGTGTAAATTTCCCAAGGGTCGGCTCTTCAATTTATCTGTACCCAAGCACGAGGCTATGCGATCCTATATTAAGGAGGCGTTGGAGAAGGGTCATATTAGACCATCCTCGTCACCATTAGGTGCCGTTTTTTTTTTTGCAGCCAAAAAGGATGGATCATTAAGACCTTGTATTGATTATCGTTCCCTCAACAAAATTACTGTTAAATATCAGTATCCGTTACCCCTGATTTCGGATCTATTCTCCAGAGTTAAAGGTGCTTGCTGGTTTACCAAGCTTGACCTCAGGGGGACGTATAATCTAATTCGCATTAAGCATGGGGATGAATGGAAGATGGCGTTTAATACTCCGGAGGGACATTTTGAGTACCTGGTGATGCCTTTTGGGCTCACTAATGCCCCTTCTGTCTTCCAGTGCTTCATGAACGATATTTTCCGAGATTTTGTCGATAAATTTTTGATTATCTATCTGGATGATATTTTGATTTTCTCCAAGGATTGGGATTCTCATGTGGAACATATTCGGACTGTGTTCCGGATCTTGAGGGAGAATTCCCTGTATGTCAAAGGATCTAAATGCCTTTTTGGAGTACAGAGGATTTCTTTTTTGGGATTTATTTTGTCTCCGTCAACTATTGAAATGGACCCGGCCAAGGTACAGGCCATTTACGATTGGGTTCAGCCCACTTCTTTGAAGGCCCTCCAGAAGTTTTTGGGTTTTGCTAATTTTTATCGGAAATTTATAGCAAAATTTTCTAGTATTGCCAAGCCATTGACTGATTTGACTAAGAAGGGTGCTGATGTGTTAAATTGGTCTCCGGAGGCTGTTTCTTCCTTTCAGGAGCTGAAGCGAAGATTCACCTCCGCCCCGGTTTTGCGGCAGCCTGATGTCTCACTTCCGTTCCAGGTAGAGGTGGATGCTTCTGAGATTGGTGCAGGAGCTGTTTTGTCCCAAAAGGATCCTGTAACATCTAAAATGAATCCCTGTGCTTTCTTTTCCCGAAAGTTCTCTCCATCTGAACGTAACTATGATGTGGGGAATCGGGAACTGTTGGCCATGAAATGGGCATTTGAGGAGTGGAGACATTGGTTGGAGGGAGCTAAGCATCAAGTCGTGGTCCTCACTGACCACAAGAATTTGATTTACCTAGAGTCGCCTAAGCGCTTAAACCCTAGATAGGCTAGGTGGGCCTTGTTTTTTACACGTTTTGATTTTGTGGTTTCTTTTCTTCCTGGAAGAATGTCAAGGCTGACGCCCTCTCTAGGAGCTTTTTTGCTGATTCTCCTGTGGTGACCAAGCCTGCTACCATCTTAGGCGAAGGGGTAGTTCTTTCTGCCATCTCGCCCGATTTGAGACGTGCTCTGGAAGAGTTCCAGGAGGACAAACCTGAGCGTTGTCCCAGTGGAAAGTTGTATGTTCCTGACCAGTGGAAGAAGAGAGTGATGTCTGAAGTTCATTGCTCTGCTTTGGCTGGTCATCCAGGTATTTTTGGTACTAGAGATCTGGTGAGTCGGTCCTTTTGGTGGCCCTCCTTGTCTCGTGATGTCAGGAATTTTGTGCAGTCCTGTGGGACGTGCTCCCAGTCTAAATCGTGTTCTCGCTCTAGTGGGTTGTTGATGCCTTTGCCTGTCCCCAAGAGGCCATGGACCCATATTTCAATGGATTTCATCTCTGATATGCCTGTCTCTCAAAGGATGACTGTTATTTGGGTGATTTGTGATAGGTTCTCTAAGATGGTTCATCTTGTAACACTCCCTAAGTTGCCGTCCTCTTCTGAGTTGGTGCCCCTGTTTTTTCAACAGGTGGTTCGCTTGCACGGGATTCCTGAGAACATTGTATCTGACAGAGGAGTTCAGTTTGTGTCTAGATTTTGGAGAACTTTCTGTTCCAAGCTGGGAATTCAGTTGTCCTTCTCCATTGCTTTTCACCCTCAGACCAATGGGCAGACAGAGAGAACAAACCAGACCTTGGAGTCATATTTGAGATGTTTTATTTCCGCTGATCAGGATGATTGGGTTTCATTTTTGCCCTTGGCCGAATTTGCTTTAAATAATAGAGCTAGTTCTGCCACTTTAATGTCACCTTTTTTTTGTAACTTTGGGTTTCAGCCTCGATTTTCTTCAGGGCAGGTGGAGCCCTCTGCCTGCCCAGGTGTTGACACTGTGGTGGAGAGAATGCACCAGATCTGGGCCAAGTGGTAGATAAGTTATCTCTCTCCCAGGAAAAGGCCCAGCGGTTTTCCAACCGACATAGGACCATTGGTCCCCAGTTTAAGGTTGGTGATATGGTGTGGTTATCATCAAAAAATATTGCTATGAAGGTGGCTTCTCCTAAGTTTAAGCCTAGATTTATTGGACCTTACAAGATTTTGGAGATTATTAATCCGGTCTCTTTTCGTTTGGCTCTTCCTGTCACATTTAAAATCCATAATGTGTTCCATAAGTCTTTGTTGAAGAGGTTTGTTGAACCTGTTGTTCCGGGGGTGGCACCTCCAGATCCTGTATTGGTTGAAGGTAACATGGAATATGAGGTAGAGAAAATACTGGATTCCCGTCTGGCTACACGGAGACTCCAGTATTTGGTTAAGTGGAAGGGTTATGGTCAGGAGGATAATTCCTGGGTCTCTGCCTCTGATATTCATGCCAAAAGATTGGTGCGTGCCTTTCATCGGGCTCACCCTGATCGCCCTGGTGGTGTGGTTGAGGGTTCGGTGACCCCTCCTCAAGGGGGAGGTACTGTTGTGAGTTCATTTTTCCCTTCAACACTGAGGCCCGATGAACTCCCTCTTCTGGTAAGGAAAGGTAGTGAGCCTGATTATCAGGCATCTGAGCCTAATGATGATGACTGGCTGAGTGGAGTTACTGACAGGATATAAGGCTGTCGACGCCCTTCTGCCCTGCGGGTGATTTCTCTGTGGGATCCTTGGAGACCAGTCTGAATTCCTGCTCTTCTAAAGCTAAGTTTTCTGCTCTACTTTTTGCATTTGTGCTTTGACTTCATTTTGCTTTGTTTTTCTGGATTTCTGCCATTCCCTGCTGGGGTGAGCTGAATTCCTTTAGCTCTGTCTCTGAAAATACCTGAGTGCTGATATAGTTTTTGAAGCCTAGCTGCTTCAGGGTCTTTTTCCATATCAGCTGGTTGGCTTATGTCTTTTACAGGGTTTTGGCAGATTGCAGATAGCAACCTTCCTTTCCTGTCCTGTTTAGATTAGTTTGGGCCCCATCTTTTGCTCAGCCTATCTTTCTATCTGTGTGAGTGTTTTTTTCATCTTGCTTCACCGTCATTATATGTTGGGGGCTGCCTTTTACTTTGGGGTCTGCTCTGGGGCAGTTTAGATTTCCTTTTCTGTCTTTAGTCTATTTAGCTCTCTGGCTGTGATCGAGGGGTCTAGGGCATCGTAGGAACCCCCCACAGCTACTGCTAGTTGTGTTGATAGGTTCAGGGGTCTGCAATCTGATAGTTGCCAACTTCTCTGGTTTTCTGGACGTAGCTCCTATTTTTGTGTCTGCCTCCTACGGTGACTCTATCATAATAGACAGGTGTGACTAACAGGCAGGCTGAGACACTGGGCAAGCAGGCACGGCTGAGACACAGGGCAAGCAGGCACGGCTTGGAGACACAGGGCAAGCAGGCACGGCTTGGAGACACAGGGCAAGCAGGCACGGCTTGGAGACACAGGGCAAGCAGGCATGGCTTGGAGACACAGGGAAAGCAGGTGTGGTGTATGAAGGAACAGGTTTGGACCTGTTCACACAGGACATGCAGGTATGTATACAGGCAGGAAGGAGTGAAATATGAAGGAACAGGTTTGGACCTGTTCACACAGGAGGTGCATATATGGATACAGGCAGGAAGGAGTGGAATATGTTGGAACAGGTTAGGAACTGAGCCGCAGGAGTGCGGTGTAGGCGGAGCTGCAGGAGTGCGGATTAGGCGGAGCCGCAGGAGTGCCGAGTAGGCTGTGCTGCAAGGGAGCCGGACAGGCTGAGCGGCAAGGGAGCCGAGCAGGCTGAGCGGCTAGGGAGCCGAGCAGGCTGAGCGGCCAGGGAGCCGAGCAGGCTGAGCGGCTAGGGAGCCGAGCAGGCAGAGCGGCAAGGGAGCCGAGCAGGCAGAGCAGCTAGGGAGCCGAGCAGGCAGAGCAGCTAGGGAGCCGAGCAGGCAGAGCGGCTAGGGAGCCGAGCAGGCAGAGCGGCTAGAGAGCTGAGCAGGCAGAGCGGCAAGAGAGCAGAGCAGGCAGAGCTGCAAGGGTGCAGAGCCTCAGATAGGGAGGACACAAGGAAAGACATTGCTGAGAAGGAACCACAGACAAGGAGACCGACAGACAGAGGTAAGACTGAGTTCAGACAGAGACACAGGGTCAAAGACACAAGGACCAGGATATTCTGCCTCCTGGCAGGCGGACAGAGAAGTACTAGGCAAGGTACCAAGACACAGGAGTACGCAATAAGAGCCTTCAGTGAAGGCAAGACATAGGACAGGGCCTGGCTAGCTCAGCAGCAAGGAGTTAACTGAGTTTAGACATTGCACAGGCAATGTTTCAGTGGGTGTGGCGGAACTAAATAGTCAAGGGCTCTAGGTGATTGGTCAGGGAAAGATTAGGCAGGTGCACCCTGACTGCATAAGAACCAGAGAGTTCTGGCGCCGCCCCCCTATACACACAGTCAGGAAACATGGAGAGCAGAAGCACGGAGCACAGGACTGGCAACAGACAGATTTCACAGCATGGCTTGAAGCAGAAAGTAAGTTGGTGTGCGGGGGATGGGAGGCCATGCAGTGATGCCAGCAGGGTTGTTACACTTTTCCAGCTGGGATTGGACCATCAGGAAGGTCAGGAAGGTCCTGGAAGGACGCTGCTATAAATGAGTCGCATGGCCGCACGGCCATGCGCTAGTATTTACAAAGATTAAACCATGTGGAGTTAGTGTTGTATGCATGTATGAATGTTTCTGGTGAATGACTCTTTGGAAACCCCTACCCTTGGTGCTCATGTGTTGTGAAGCCTAGCCTGTCAAGCGCCCAGGTCTAGGTGTAGGTAGAGGCTGAGTCAGAGACAAGGATCATTGTCCACCACTCTGGGTTGTATCCTGGTCACAAACAGAGCGCAAGGAAGGGAGAGGGTGAGTTAAATTCTCCTGGTCACAAACGGAGCGCAAGGAAGGGAGAGGGTGAGTTAAAATCTTCTTTTTATTAGTGCATGATCCACAACACGTTTCAACAGAATCATCTGTCTTCCTCAGGTGGCAGTACACAGATCACATGAGGGGGCAGGTATTTAAAGGGGTATTGAACAATGGGGGAGAGACAGGTGATTAATAGGTCATGACAATTAAAACAAAAAGTGTTTAGATAAGCTGTGAACCAGATACCCATTTTTAATATTTTGACAGTGTTTAATCAGTCTATTATGCATAGACTGAATAGTCCTGCCCACGTATTGCAGCCCACAGTCACATTCAATTAGGTAGATGACATAATTTGACTGACAGGTAACGTGACAGTTTATTTTAAAAGATGAACCAGTAGTGCGAGATTGTAAATATTGCACCCCGTTTAAAATGGATGTGCAGCAGAGGCATTTGGGGGTTCTACAGGCAAAACACCCTGGGTTCTGCGGACCATGGGTTAGGGCCGCCATCAGGGCATGACAGCACTTACTGCTGTTTGGGGCCCCGTGAACAGCAGTACAGAAGGGGGCCCCGCAGATCAGGGGCCCCGCTCCTGTGCTTCTAGTCATCGGGCCCCAAGTGCTGTGCGTCATTGGGCACCTGGCGGGCCCCAAGTGTGTGCTGCGGCTGGGCCTGCAGCACACACATCAGCAGAGCCGCCACAGCGGCCGACATCAGAGGTACAGAAGTGCTGAAGGACCTGTGGTGACGTCATCATTACCACAGGCCTTCAACATTGATCAGCCCGCCCCCTGATCACATGACGATGACGTCACCACAGGTCCTTTCAGCTCACACAGCAGCAGCTCCCATCTTCAACGCAGGAGCGTGGCCAGGTAAGAAAAAAGTTTTTATTTTATTTTATTATTGAAAGGGGCAAAACGTTTCCCTGACAGGATGGAGACACACAGGGGCAGAATGGAGACTCAAGGGCAGGATTGGAGACACCGGGGCAAATATGGAGTAATGGGGGCAGAATGCAAGACATGGGGCAGAATGCAGACATGATGGGGGCAGAATGCAGACATGATGGGGGCAGAATGGAAGACATGATGGGGCAGAATGCAAGACAAGATGGGGCAGAATGCAGACAAGGGGGAAGATTGCAAGACATGGGGTCAGAATGCAGACATAATGGGGCAGAATGCAATAAATGGGGGCAGAATGCAAGACATGGGGCAGAATGCAGACATGATGGGGGCAGAATGCAGACATGATGGGGCAGAATGCAAGACATGATGGGGGCAGAATGCAAGACAAGATGGGGGCAGAATGCAGACAAGGGGGAAGATTGCAAGACATGGGGTCAGAATGCAGACATGATGGGGCAGAATGCAATAAATGGGGGCAGAATGCAAGACATGATGGGGCAGAATGCAAGACATGATGGGGGCAGAATGCAGACATGATGAGGGCATAATGCAGACATGGGGCAGATTGCAAGACATGGGGGCAGAATGCAAGACATGATGGGGCAGAATGCAGACACGGGGCAGATTGCAAGACATGGGGCACAATACAGACATGGAGACAGAATGGGGGGCAGAATGAAGACATGATGGGGACAGAATGCAGACATGATGGGGCAGAATGAAACACGGGGCAGATTGCAAGACATGATGGGGCAGAATGCAGACATGATGGGGGCAGAATGCAGACACGGGAGCAGATTGCAAGACACGGGGCAGAATGCAGACATGGGGACAGAATGCAGACATGATGGGGCAGAATGCAGACATGATGGGGGCAGAATGAAAGACATGATGGGGCAGAATGCAAGACATGATGGGGCAGAATGCAAGACATGATGGGGCAGAATGCAAGACATGATTGGGGCAGAATGCAATACATGATGGGGGCAGATTGTAAGACATGGGGGCAGAATGCTGGACATGATGGGGGTAGAATGCAAGACATGGGGGCAGAATGTGCCAGTAAGACAGGATGGGCAGAATGTGACAGTGAGACACCACAGGAGGGGGCAGAAAGTGAGACATGGGGCAGAATGCAAGACATGGGGGCAGAATATGACAGTAAGATACAGCAGGGGGCAGAATGTAAGAGTGAGACACAGGAGGGGGCAGAATGTGAGACATGTGGGCAGAATGTGACAGTGAGACACGGACAGTGAGACAGGAGGGGGCAGAATGTGTCAGACACAGGAGGGGGCAGAATGCGACAGTGAGACACAGGAGGGGGCAGAATGTGACAGTAGTGACACAGGAGGGGGCAGAATATGCGACACGGGGGCAGAATGGACATGGGGCAGAATGTGACAGTAAGACACAGGAGGGGGCAGAATGTGACAGTGAGACACAAGAGGGGGCAGAATGTGACAGTAAGACACAGGAGGGGGCAGAATGTGACAGTGAGACACAGGAGGGGCAGAATGTGACAGTGACACACAGGAAGGGGCAGAATGTGAGGCACGGGGGGCAGAATGTGACAGTAAGACACAGGAAGGGGCAGAATGTGAAAGTAAGACACAGGAGGGGCAGAATGTGACAGTGAGATACAAGAGGGGGCAGAATGTGAGGCACAGGGCAGAATGTGACAGTAAGACACAGGAAGGGGCAGAATGTGAAAGTGAGACACAGGACGGGGCAGAATGTGAGACACGGGGGGCAGGATGGGAGACATGGTGCAGGATCAAGGGGCAGGATGGATACGATGTAGACGAGGCAGGATCGGGAGATCATATGGGGGCAGAATGGATACTCATGAAGGCAGAATGAGAGAAAATATGGCTGAAGCCAGGAATGAGACACACGGGGGCCAGGATGAGGGATATTATTACCATAGGGGCTAATTAAGGGATATTATTACTGCAGTGATGCATTTATTTTATTTTTTTGAGGATACTGTTTGAAATGGGGGGGGGTCCTATTACTGTGCAGAGCGACACTATGTCGCCTTTTTTTCTTCATCTGGTGTAGTGTAGAAGTTGGGAAAAAAATAAGTAATGTGTTCTGCAAATGGAGCTCTAGATAACTGTGTTATTTCCTGCAGAGACGAGCCCTGGCTGGAAGACGTGATGGCGATCTGTGCTGGATGAAAGATGAAAAGCAAAGATGAAGGACTTCACCTAGAGATGTCACTGGTGAGTCAGTGTGTTAAACCTGTGCACTGACACTATATTCAGAGTGCCTTTGTACAATGTCACCAGTGATCACTGTATTACCTGTACACATACACTACATACTAAGTACAGATCTCCTGTGTATAATGGCACTTATGGTGATAGTATTATGTTTTTTTTATTAATGATCAGTATTGTACCGTGTGGTGGTAATATGTGGTCTGGGCATGGTGCCGTGGTATTTGTTCCCTGTATGTGCTATTATTCTATCACTGCTGGTAATATGTGGTCTGGTCATGGTGTGGCTGTATTTGTTCCTTGTATGTGGTATTATTGGTCACCATGTGGTGGTAATATGTGGTCTGGACATGGTGTGGCTGTATTTGTTCCTTGTATGTGGTATTATAGGTCACCATGTGGTGGTAATATGTGGTCTGGACATGGTGCGGTGGTATTTGTCCCTTTGGATGTGATATTATTGGTCATTTTAAAAATTGAAAAATAAATAAAAAATATACCTAAATTGTATTGGATATTTTAGCAAAAGTTTAATAGGTTAGAGAGGGCCCAGTCAAAAGAGTCTACCTTGTCATGGTGGCAGATTTAAAAAACTTTTGGCCAAAACAAGAGCTGCTGGCTAGATGTGTGATCTGGTAATGGGAACTGTTAATCTGTGATTGATGAGAAGTGGAGTTTTTCCGAGAGATGGGACTGTGGACAATTTGAGGGTGGAAGGCGGGGCTGGGGTGGAGCCTGGGCGGAGTCTCAAGGGGGCCCCGAAAATTTTGCCAGTATGGGGCCCCAAAATTCCTAGTGGCAGCCCTGGTTATCAAGAGGCAATTGGTAGCGGTAGGTAGGGAAAGTAAAAGATCAATTAAATGAGAAGAATCTTTAAGATAAGAGGGTGTTTAAAACATACTTCTGTAAAAATAAGTCAACGTAATAGGAAAGATTGCATGTGATTGACTTAATCCCTGAAATAATAGGGCGACCAGGGGGATTTGTAGGGTCTTTATGGATCTTAGGTAAATAATAAAAGAAGGGCAATCTGAATTTAGAAGTATTAAGAAATCTATATTCCTTCAGGTTAAGAATCCCGAGCGATCTGGCATCTGTAATGAGTGCAGTGTATTCCGCAAAAATGGATGGTGAGAGATCATGAGCAAGTGTATCATAGTATTCAGGATCATTTAGTGACCTGAGACCCTCATGGTTGTAACGGTCTCTATCCATAATCACCACTCCACCCCCTTTATCCGCATTTCTAATAATTATGTCTTTATTGGCTCTAAGGGATTGAAGCGCTGTTTTTTCAGCGGGACTTAAGTTCGAGGTTTTTTTTTAAAACAGGAGATAAAGAGCGCAAATCCTTCAATATAAGTTGCTGAAAGGTTTCTACGTGTGGGCCTTTATGGTGGACAGGATAAAAATTGCTAGAACTAACTTTTGGATTCACGTGGGTATAGTGATCAGGGTTTATCACTTGCAACTCAGGGGTTGTTTTTTTATTAGCTTCAATGAGAAAGTGTCGTTGCACCATGATTTTTCTAAAAAACTCGTTTAGATCGAGGTACAGATTAAAAGTATTTAAAGGGGCATCAGGGCAAAAGGATAGGCCCTGTTCCAACAGGGATATTTCATGGACAGAAAGGGTATATTTAGATAAATTAAAAATGTTGGATTTAACTATTTCATCTCTCGGTTTAGGGTTGATTTTTTTATCTTTGGATTTGGTATTAGATCTCGATTTTCTACTACCTCTACATCCTCTCCTTCTCTTTTCCTTTTTTATTTTTGATGTGAGGCCTGAGACCACCTGAAAAAAATGGGTAATCTTATTTTTATTGTTGTTATTTCCCAGGGTGGCATTGGAGGTGGAAGGAGCCTGGATGGAGAGGGGGGATTTTAAAGCAAAAGGGATATTATTAGTAGTATGTGATGAGTCATACAAATTTGTAATAATATATATTAAAATATAATGTTGAGCACATCCCCTTATACAGTATGGTCACCACAGCCCCTCATATACTCTAAGGTCTCACACAGTCCCACATATGATGTCCCAATGTGCAAAAGAACTAATGAGAGGACTACACATTCAACTCGCTATCATGGAACCAGTTCTTTCAGGTGCTGTAGACCCTCATCCACCAACAGCTGAACTAGAGCTGACTGTAGGAACAGCTGATTGGGTCCCAGAGGATATTTTTAATGTACGGCACCTGTGCTGTACATTCTGGATGCTAGCAACCATCTTTTTTGATGACCTCAGCTCATCGTCATCCTTATCTGATTTCCAGGTTTTGTCCAACACAGAATCATCATCCATGATTAATCCGACAGTTGCCTGTGTGAAATGACCAGTGCTACTACCACAGCTCACAGAGACAATAACACAGATTGGTATTAAAAATGTGTTGTCCATCTCCTCCGGCACCATGTCTTCTGAGAACTAAGGCTTACCGTTCATGTCGATATCAACTGGAAGAAGTTTTTCTTGTGTAGTAGGTTTCTTGGCAGCCAGGATGCTGTGGGTTAGGGGACTTTGAGGCAGAATTGAGAAAGGTGTCATTGATGGATTGGAAAATTTGCTCTGCACATTAAGGTGGCAGAGGAGGTGGACTGAGCAGAATGTACACTTGCAGAAGATGATGTCATAACATCCTGTTGTAACCGAGATGAGCGATGAGAGGCACACTCTTTTATGCCCTCCACTTCATCCTCGCTAATGCGCTTGCCAGAGTATGCAGAAGAGACCAAATGTGACTTGTGTTTGATACTACTACTGCCAGGACAGTTTCTGCCAGCACTAGAGGTTGTGTTAAGGCCCCGTCTCACTAAGCGACTTACCAGCGATCCCGACACCGATATCAAGGTGTCAGGATCGCTAGTAAGTCGCTATGTGATCGCTGGTGAGCTGTCACACAGACAGCTTCACCAGCGATCAGCACAGCGATGCCGAGCGCCCGGCATCGCTGGCTATCGCTGTAGAAAATAGAATAAAAATAAAAAATATAGTTATTCTCACCTTCCGACGTCCCGTTCAGCCATCCTGCCTCTCTCCACGCTCCGGTCCCAGTGATCCTTTGCGAGAATGACCGCGAGATGTCACGGTCTCGAGGGATAACAAAGTCTCGTGGTCATTCATGCAAAGGATCACTGGGACCGGAGCGTGGAGAGAGGCAGTATGGCTGAATGGGACATCGGAAGGTGAGAATAACTATATTTTTTATTTTTTTTATTATTTTTTACACCTGATCGCTGGTCTCCCGCCTGTCACACACAGCGATGCGTGCTGGCCAGCGGGAGACCAGCGACCAAAGAAATGTCCAGAGATTTCTTGCAGCGATCAGCGATACCGGCAGGGGGGCCACTCGCTGATCGCTGTCACACACAGCAATCTCGCTGGTGAGATCGCTGTTACGTCACTAAAGTAGTGACTCAGCAGCGATCTCGCTACCGAGATTGCTTGGTGAGACGGGGCCTTTAGAGCTGGTGCTAGCAGAAATTACATTCTTATGTGTGATATTAGGTTTTCTCTATCGCCCTACCACATTAGTCACCCATGCCATGTTTGGGTTTAGCATATATTTTAGACAAAAGTAAAACGTTAATTTGTCTCTACACTTTGTTAACACCAAAATTGCTCAATGTTTTCAGTAGGGATTAACTATTATTTTAAATTCTATAGCCAAAGGCCCAAAAAGTCCCATTTTAACCGATCCAAAATAAATCAACTTGTTTTGCAGGCAGCAGCTCTAGTAATGAGCCACAGCCTACAGTGATGTGGATAGAATTCGGTAACCTTGAACTGTAGTGCAGTCAGTGAACCCAGAAGCAGATTATACTATTATACATAGAGCTAAACTGTACACAGCAGTGTATGTCTATGTATTTGTATCCTACAGGCGAAGATAGTCGGATTTTTTTGTTCCTATAAAACTACTAAAAATAATGAAAATCAATAACAGAAAAGTCATTTTCTCTTTGCGAGTCTCCCCGGGACTAAAATCGACAACCTCTAGAAAGCCAAGCAGAAGCTAAAACTACTGAGCCCCAGGTTCTGGGAGAATTCTGGATATTTGGTCTGTATTGCAGCCACTAACCCCTCAGGCAGATTATGCCGAGACCGAGATATAACATATATAAGGCCAGTTTCACATGTCCAGATAATTCCGGTACCGGAGCTATCTGTGTCCGTGTGGACACGTGGTACCTCCGTGTGGCAACCGTGTGCTGCATCAGGACCACACGGACAGCGCCGGGAAGAAGCGCTACAGTAAGCGCTGTTCTCGGCGGCTGGTGCTGACCGCGGCTGTCATTCTTCTCTCCTGCTCTGCCGGCAGGAGAGAAGAATGAATGAAAACCTGACGTAGGGTCCCCCTCATTTTCTGAACCAACCAGACGAAACTTACAGCTGGGGGCTGAAACCCTCACCTGTCAGCTTCATCAAGGTTGGTTGTGAAGAATAGAGGGGTCCCCACGCTGTTTTTTTAATTATTTAAATAAATAATTTAAAAAAAGGCATGGGGTCCCCCCTATTTTTGACAACCAACCTGACTAAAGCTGACAGCTGAGGGCTGATATTCTCAGGCTGGTAAGGGGCCATTGATCTTAGCCCCCCAGCCTAAAAACAGCAGCCCCCAGCTGCCTAGAAAAGGTGCATCTATTAGATGCGCCTATTCTGGAGCTTTGCCCGGTTCTTCCCACTTGCCCTGTAGCAGTGGCAAGTGAGGTAATAAGGGGTTAATGCCACCTTTCTATTCTAAGGTGACATTAAGCCCGGATTAGTAATGGAGAGGTGTCAATAAGACACCTCTCCATTACTAATCCTACAGTAAATAAAGGGTTAAATAAACACACACACAATAAGAATAAATTATTTTAATGAAAGAATACAACACACACATTTTTATAATCTTTATTACACTCGTAATTCCTTTGCGAAGCCCTCGATCTTCTGCAAAAAAAGTGAAAATAATAAAGCAACACTATACATTACCTGTCCGGCGCTCAGTCACGTCCCACAACGTAAATCCATCTTGGGGGTTAATACGTTTACAGGCGGAGCACTGCTAACACATCGCTCCCGACTGTAAATGACAGGGGAATGAATGGAAGCAGCGGCGCAGACTCATTAATGAGCGGTGACGTCACCGGTAGTTACTGAGCAGTCTCCGGATGCTTCCATTCGTTCCCCAGTGACGAACACATCCGCATGTGTCGTGTTTTGCTATCTTTAACGTTGTGGACGCAGGCACATCCATTTGTATGCGTTTGACTGCGTTTGCTTATGCATGCGTCGTTTCAGGTTGTGCGGCGGGGCGCGGCTAAGGTAACATGTTGCCATTTTGGAGGCGTCAAATTGCCGCTGTCAAACGCATGTGGACACTTGCGGAAGGAACGTGTCTAAATAACGCATTACAGTCTATGGGAACGCATGCATACGCAAGAACATGCGCACGCTTTACGTTTGAGTATGCAAGAATTTACATAAGACACGCCCATTGGGCGTGGCTTGTGTACATTCAAAAATTCGCCAGGAAAGTAGCACTTGTCAATCGTCCGCAAACGCGTACATGCGTTTTTGCATGCGCATGCAGTTGCAGACCATACGCTGCATATGTGGCGCCCGTGCGGGTCCAGTCGCCACAGAGGTACTGCATCTCATCCAGAGGTGTGGCATCTCATTACCAGGTAAGATGGGGGCACCTCACCACACTCTTTACACTGCATTCAACACACACACTAGCTAGTCAGGGCACCTGGGCGTACCCTACGGGAGGAGGACCTCTTCCCAGACTGGTTAGGAAAGGGTGTTGGGAGCTAGTGGGGAAGGTAGATAATGGGGAGGAGCTTAGAAAGTGGAGTGATGTAGAGTAGCCAATGGGAACAGCGAGTGGGCCGAGCTTAGAGAAAGAGTGGGAGATTTGAAAGGTGTGGAGAGAGTTCCCTCAGGGGAAGAGCAGGAGGAAGGATGCGCTTGGAGCAGCTCCTGTCAGGAGGAGCTGCAGGATAGATTGGCTGGGAGGAGAAGCTCCCGGGAGGAAAGAAGGGAATTTCTAGAGTCCCACGCTGACTGCTATCAGGTGGGAGAAGAAAATAGGTCGCAGAAGGGTCTCAGCCCCCTAGCCTAGCGAAGTAAACAACGAACTTAACTAGCAAGCTGACAGCTGTGGTTGCTGTATGGGCCACAGCGAATCCCACAGTTATCTTCCCAGAAAGGCAGCCATATAGGATCAAGGAACCGCCTGAGTGACGAATTCTGACAGGATCCGCGGCAGCTAGCCTGGGACACTGACTATGAAGGTGCTGGAAATGGAGAAAGGAGAGGAAATCAACACAGTGAGACGGCCTAGAAAGGAACATACTGAAAGGGAGTGTTGGAGGGGTGTACTCATCTACCGGGAAATTTACTGGACCCCTGACCTGGAGGACTCAGTACCAAAGTGGGCGTCTGCGTGCACTAGACAGTGAGTAAAGACCACTGAACTACATGCGACTCTGTCCTTCATTATACTCCTGCACCACTCCTTCACTCCACTCCACATCTACCAACTCTACCAACAACTACATCTATTCTGCCCTGGGACTACAGCCCTACCTGTGTGGAGGGCTGCAACATCACAGCTGCGCCCAACATCCATCCCAGAGAAGCAACACTGCAGCGCTGGTCACCTCTGACCAGATTGCCACAGGTGGCGTCACTTATTCAGCTATAAACTTTATTCTCATCTCCTTAATTACCCCCACCACAAACTATAGCCATTGACTGCCTGGGGCCACGGACCAGGTCCCAGCCGCTGTGACACCGTCTCCCATTGAAGCCGACGGGCCCGGCTCATAGTACCCCGCGGCCCCGGGGCGGGTCACGTACTCAACCGCAAATGTGATCCTAGCCGTACCCATCTGCCTGTAACAGCAGTGATAGAAGTGAGCCTTAAAGGGAACCTGTCAGCAGGATTGTGCACAGTAACCAACAGACAGTGTCAGGTCGGCGCCATTATACTGATTAGGGCTCATACTCACTTGTGAGAGATTCGCACGATTCTCGTGCGAGTCTCTCACATGACAAGCTGGCACTGCCGCTGGCACTCGGACCAGAGCATGAGGCTACATGTATTTCTATGCAGCTGCACGCTCCGGTCCGAGTGCTGGCGGCAGTGACGGGTTTTCATGCAAGAGACTCGCACGAGAATCGTGCAAGTCTCTAGCAAAAGAGTATGAGCCCTTACCTGAAATCTGTCTTGTGGTTGGTGTTTAATCTTCATTTTCAGTTTATGATATGCTTGTGCTCCGGGGCAGCCTGTGGGGGGGAGGGGGCTGTGGGTGGCCTGTGGGGGGGTCTTCATGTGGTGCTCTGCTTACACATTCATACTGATGGCTTATGACAGGTCACTGATCCCTCAGTGAACTGCCCTTGATCTTACATATTATATTCAGTATGGTGTATTGAAAAAAAAATAAAATTCACGCGGCGTTGTAGCATGATACGGGGGATAATATGCTTTTTTCGTTTTATTTACACAGTTTTAAGAATTTTTTCCAATCAAAATGGCGCAGCAGCCATGCATGTGCAGTAGTATCTATTGCGTTCAGATAGATACTACTATGCAGGTGCAGTCTGCGTCATTTTAATAGAGAAAAAAAACCACTATATCTCAGGGGCCGCCGCCTGCTGAATGTGAATTTTTTTTTAAACCATACTATATTCAGTATGTAAAATAGGGGGCAGGTCACTGAGGAATCAGTGACCTGTAATCAGCAATACAGATGAATATGTAAGATGAGCACCACATAAAGACCCTCACAGGCCGGCCCGGAGCACAAGAATCTCATTAACTGACTAATAAAGATTAGACAACCACCACAAGATGGATTTCATCAGCCAAGGTATCATTGTAATCAGTATAATGGCGAGGACCTAACAGTGTCTGTAGTTTTCCCTTTAAATGCTGCCATTCATTCAGTAAAATACCATAGTCAGTCATTGACTGGCATTTAAGTGCTGATAGCTACTGCACTCATCTACCTCTTCCCATCACCCCGTAGAAGCGATTGCCGAAGGTTTACCATGGCAGATGGGGGCCTAATGAAGGATTCGATCACTGCCATCTTTGTACTCCTGTAAAGCTGGGCTTCACAAGAGAATGTCAATTAAACTACAGGTATACACTGCAATATAGATTTTCAAAATATAGTTTAAGTGGTTAAATCTCAGAAACAAGTCTGATAATTTGACCTACAAATAAAGTAAAAGTTGAAAGTTTTAATAAATATGAAAGATTACATTATATGCTAAATTAAATACAAAACAATAGTGGAACTCCAATAGTGGAAATGGTTTTCTCATCATTTTAACCAAACACTGGATTTTTTTTCTCATTATTTCAAGTTATAATTTACCGTATATATATTATCTCTCATTGTATAGTTTATGTTATTTGTGTTAATATATATTTAATTTTTGAAAAAAAAAACACCAACTTTGTTATCCCATTACTTTCTGTGAACAGATATTTTCCTGTTGAAAGAGGTATATGAGGAATTATTTTGTGTGTAAAGTTGATGTTTTTGTTTGATACCAAATGTTTGTTCATAGAAAATTTTGATTTTTTTTCATTCATTGTTTGGGAGGCGGTAATGCAACTAAAAAACAGTTGTTCTGGCAGCTACATACTTTGTGTGGTGTCTGCTGCATCAAAATGTTAAATTATTGAGCCCATAACGCAAACTTAAGCATAACCTACTTCTGCGTCTTAAATGTTTATACTTTTAAAATGGGACCTGTCCACTCACCGGACAGGTGACAGGACCCGTCCACTCACTGGACAGGTGACCGGGACCCGTCCACTCATCGGACAGGTGACCAGCACCCGTCCAGCCACCGGACAGGTGACCAGGGCCCGTCCAGCCACCGGACAGGTGACCAGGGCCCGTCCACCCACCGGACAGGTGACCAGGGCCCGTCCACCCACCGGACAGGTGATCAGGTGACTGAGTAAAAATGCTCGTGAAACGGAACACAAATCCGAATGAGCTACGTTCGTGCCTAATTTGAGATTGGCGAACGTTTTCCGAACGAGTTTGCTCATCTCTAGTTATTACTCACTACCTAAAAGATAAAAAAAAAATAGTAGGTGTTTAGAAGAACATAGTGACAAGGAAGGAGGATTCCGCATACTAAGTGGTTATCTCAATAATCAATTAAGCACAATTTTGAATATTTATGCCCCCAATAAAAAACAAAACTTTTTTTTAGAGATTATAATGTAAAAAATTCAGAAAGTCAAAAAAGGAAACTTCTATTACTCGGTGACTTCAATTTACTCCCTGATAGAGTTATGGATTATACTTCCTTTACATGAACCCTGATGATTTGAGGTGCATTAATTCTTCATCAAGGGAATTTACTTATTTTTCTGAGGTTCACAAGATTTTTTTTCTCGGATCGATTTGATCTTAATGGATGTATATTATTTTTTTATCTCAAGCTGGATCACTAGTCGGTATCAGTCAAATTTATTTGCGGTCTTTCTTTCCAGGCTAATGCATCTTGGAAATTCAACACATTTTTACTTTAAATTCCTGAATTTAGATAAGAAATCGAAATTGCGCTAAATATTAAAGACAATGTGACAGTCTTTCTGTCCGTTATATGGAATGCGCATAAAGCTGTTTTGAGAGGTGTTCTGATGCACAATCATCTATGTTAAAAAGGGAAAAAAATCAAAATCTACAATCAGAACTGAATTCAAAGATTCCGACTATGCGGCGAAGCAAAATTTTTGAACTTTGGAGACGCGGACCGTTTCTGGGCTCTCGATCTGCCCACCAACAGCAGGTAGCACAAGGCGACCAGAAATCAAGAAGTGTATCGTGCTGCCGTGGGGCAAGCAACCAGCAGATGGCGGTCCTCGACCACAATCGCGGACTGACTCCATCAAGCAGTGTGTTATGAGCTGCAAACAACCAGCAGGAGCTGCAAACAACCTGTAGATGGTGGTGCAGTCCACAGGAAAGCGTAGATTGACCAGATTAGTGCGAAAAACTTGCTCCCCCCGAAAAAAAATAAAGTTTACGTTTTGACGCCCTAAATCACCTGGTGAGCGTGTAAAATTGAGGTTTGCAGCGAACGGGTGTGTACACACACGTTTTTTCCGACCGTGCTACTGAAAAATAAAGTTTACGTTTTGATGCCGTAAATTGCCTAATGAGCATAAAAGCGGGCACTGCGGCAAACATGAACTTATCTGCACATACGATTATTGTGCCGGTCACTTCTGACACTCAATGGGTTTTCAATATATCAGTGAACCCCTCCCTTCCCCGACACTGGGAGATCTGGGGGGCGTGTCCGATGTGCTTTACATAAAAAATGCATATGCCTTATAAAAAATGCACACACACAGTTAAGATTCGATCTGTGGTGAAAAAGTCACTTTGACTCTGGTTTTTGGGGTCTTTTCTCGTCGTAGCGGAGTTTTAGGCTGTGTGCACACGTTGCAGATTTAAGGGCCTGGCAGAGCCTGTGAGGGGCAAGCTGCAGGGGTCTGACAGAGACTGTGATGGGCTGCAGGGGCCTGGCAGAGCCTGTGAGAGGCTGGCTGCAGGGGCCTGATAGAGCCTGTGAAGGGCTGGCTGCAGGGGCCTGTCAGGGCTGTGAGGGGCTGCATGAGCCTGGCACAGCCTGTGAGGGGCTAGCTGCAGGGGTCTGACAGAGACTGTGATGGGTTGCAGGGGCCTGGCAGAGCCTGTGACAGGCTGGCTGCCGGGGCCGGGCAGTGCCTGTGAGGGGCTGGCTGCAGGGCCTGGCAGAGCCTGTGATGGCCTGCAGGGGCCTGGCAGAGCCTGTGAGTGGCTAGCTGCAGTTGCCTGGCAGAGCCTTTGAAAGGCTGCAGAGGCCTGGCAGAGCCTGTTAGGGACTGGCCACAGGGCCTAGCAGAGCCTGTGAGAGGCTGGATGCAGGGTGCAGGGGCCTGGCAGAGCCTGTGAGGGGCTGGCTGCATGGGCCTGTCAGGGCCTGTGGGGCTGCATGGGCCTGGCAGAGCCTGTGAGGGGCTTGCGGCAAGGGTCTGGCAGAAGCTGTGAGGGGCTGGCTGCAGGGCCTGGCAGAGCCTGTGATGGCCTGCAGGGGCCTGGCAGAGCCTGTGAGGGGATGGCTGCAGTTGCCTGGCAGAGCCTTTGAAAGGCTGCAGGGGCCTGGCAGAGCCTGTGAGGGGCTGGCCACAGGGCCTAGCAGAGCCTGTGACGGACTGGCCACAGGGCCTAGCAGAGCCTGTGAGTGGCTGGCTGCAGTTGCCTGGCAGAGCCTTTGAAAGGCTGCAGGGGCCTGGCAGAGCCTGTGACGGACTGGCCACAGGGCCTAGCAGAGCCTGTGAGCGGCTGGCTGCTGGGGCCTGGCAGTGCCTGGGAGTGGCTGCAGGGGCCTGGCAGAACCTGTGAGGGGCTGGCTGCATGGGCCTGTCAGGGCCTGTGGGGCTGCATGGGCCTGGCAGAGCCTGTGAGGGGATGGCTGCAGTTGCCTGGCAGAGCCTTTGAAAGGCTACAGGGGACTGGCAGAGCCTGTGAGGGGCTGGCCACAGGGCCTAGCAGAGCCTGTGAGAGGCTGGCTGCAGGGTGTAGGGGCCTGGCAGAGCCTGTGAGCGGCTGGCTGCTGGGGCCTGGCAGTGCCTGGTAGTGGCTGCAGGGGACAGGCAGAACCTGTGAGGGGCTTGCGGCAAGGGTCTGGCAGAGCCTGTGAGGGGCTGGCTGCAGGGCCTGGCAGAGCCTGTGATGGCCTGCAGGGGCCTGGCAGAGCCTGTGAGGGGATGGCTGCAGTTGCCTGGCAGAGCCTTTGAAAGGCTGCAGGGGCCTGGCAGAGCCTGTGAGGGGCTGGCCACAGGGCCTAGCAGAGCCTGTGAGAGGCTGGCTGCAGGGTGCAGGGGCCTGGCAGAGCCTGTGAGCGGCTGGCTGCTGGGGCCTGGCAGTGCCTGGTAGTGGCTGCAGGGGAGTGGCAGAACCTGTGAGGGGCTGGCTGCATGGGCATGTCAGGGCCTGTGGGGCTGCAGGGGGGCTGGCAGAGCCTGTGAGGGGCTTGCGGCAAGGGTCTGGCAGAGCCTGTGAGGGGGTGACTGCAGGGCCTAGCAGAGCCTGTGATGGCCTGCAGGGGCCTGGCAGAGCCTGTGATGGGATGGCTGCAGTTGCCTGGCAGAGCCTTTGAAAGGCTGCAGGGGCCTGGCAGAGCCTGTGAGGGGCTGGCCACAGGGCCTAGCAGAGCCTGTGAGCGGCTGGCTGCTGGGTCCTGGCAGTGCGTGGGAGTGGCTGGCTGCATGGGCATGTCAGGGCCTGTGGGGCTGCAGGGGGGCTGGCAGAGCCTGTGAGGGGCTTGCGGCAAGGGTCTGGCAGAACCTGTGAGGGGCTTGCGGCAGGGGCCTGGCAGAGCCTGTGAGGGGCTGGCTGCAGGGGTTTGGCAGAGCCTGTGAGGGGCTGGCTGCAGGGGCCTGGCAGAGACTGTGAGTGGCTGCATGGGGTCTGGCAGAGCCTGTGAGGGGCTGGCTGCAGTTGCCTGGCAGAGTCTCTGAGGGGCTGCAGGGGCCTGGCAGAGCCTGTGAGGGGCTGCAGGGGCCTGGCAGAACCTGTGAGGGGCTGGCTGCAGGTGCCTGTCAGGTCCTGTGAGGCTGCAGGGGCCTGGCAGAGCCTGTGAGGGGCTTGCTGCAAGAGTCTGGCAGAGCCTGTGAGGGGCTGGCTGCAGGGCCTGGCAGAACCTGTGAGGGGCTGGCTGCATGGGCCTGTCAGGGCCTGTGAGGCTGCAGGGGCCTGGCAGAGCCTGTGAGGGACTGGCTGCAGGGCCTGGCAGAGTCTGTGATGGCCTGCAGGGGCCTGGCAGAGCCTGTGAAAGGATGGCTGAAGTTGCCTGGCAGAGCCTTTGAAAGGCTGCAGGGGCCTGGCAGAGCCTGTGAGGGGCTGACCACAGGGCCTAGCAGAGCCTGTGAGAGGCTGGTTGCAGGGTGCAGGGGCTTGGCAGAGCATGTGAGCGGCTGGCTGCTGAGGCCTGGCAGTGCCTGGGAGTGGCTGCAGGGGCCTGGCAGAACCTGTGAGGGGCTGTCTGCAGGGGCCTGTCAGGGTCTGTGAGGCTGCAGGGGCCTGGCAGAACCTGTGAGGGGCTGGCTGCAGGGGCCTGGCAGAGCCTGTGAGGGTCTGGCTGCAGTTGCCTGGCAGAGTCTCTGAGGGACTGCAGTGGCCTGGCAGAGTCTGTGAGGGGCTGCAGGGGCCTGGCAGAACCTGTGAGGGGCTGTCTGCAGGGGTCTGGCAGAGCCTGTGAGGGGCTGGCTGCAGGGGCCTGGCAGAGACTGAGTGGCTGCAGGGGCCTGGCAGAACCTTTAAGGGGCTGTCTGCAGGGGCCTGTCAGGGCCTGTGAGGCTGCAGGGGCCTGGTAGAACCTGTGAGGGGCTGGCTGCTGTTGCCTGGCAGAGCCTCTGAGGGGCTGCAGGGGCCTGGCAGATCCCGTGAGGGGCTCAAGGGGCCTGGTAGAGTCTGTGAAGAGCCAGCTGCAGGGGCCTGGCAGAGCCTGTGAGGGGCTGCAGGGGCCTGGCAGAGCCTGTAAGCGGCTGGCTGCAGGGGCCCAGCAGAACCTGTGAGGGGCTGCAGGAGCCTTGCAGAGCCTGTGAGGGGCTGGCTGCAGTTGCCCGGCAGAGCCTCTGAGGGGCCGGTGAGAGGATGGCTGCAGGGGCCTGGCAGAGCCTGTGAGGGGCTGCAGGGACCTGGCAGAGCCTGTGAGGGGCTGGCTGCAGGGGCCCGGCAGACCCTGTGAGGGGCTGCAGGGGCCTTGCAGAGCCTGTGAGGAGTTGACTGCAGGGCCTGGCAGAGCATATGAGGGGTGGCAGGGGCATGGCAGAGAAATTCAGTGGCTGGCAGAGCCTGTGAGGAGCTGCAGGGGCCTATCAAAGCCTGTGAGGGGCTGGCGGCAGGGGCCTGGTAGAGCGTGTTAGGGGCTGCAGGGCCCAGGCAGAGCCATTGAGGGGCTGCATGGGCCTAGTAAAACCTGTGAGGGGCTGCATGGGCCTTGTACAGCCTGTGAGGGGCTGCAGGAGCCTTGCAGAGCCTGTGAGGAGTTGACTGCAGGGCCTGGCAGAGTTTATGAGGGGCAGCAGGGGCATAGCAGAGAATTTCACTGGCTGGCAGAGCCTGTGAGGAGCTGCAGGAATCTGGCAGAGCCTGTGAGGCGCTGCTTGGGCCTTGCACAGCCTGTGAGGGGCTGCAGGGGCCTGGCAGAGCCTGTGAGGTGCTGCAGGAATCTGGCAGAGCCTGTGAGGGGCTGAAGGGGCCTGGCAGAGCCGGTTAGGTGCTGCAGGAACCTGGCAGAGCCTGTGAGGGGCTGCAGGAGCCTGGCAAAGCCTGTGAGGGGCTAGCTGCAGGGGCCTGGCAGATCTTGTGAGGGGCTGCAGGAGCAGGGCAGAGCCTGTGAGAAGTCCACTGAAAGGACCTGGAAGAGCCTTTGTGGAGCTGCAGGGGCCTGGCAGAGCCTGTAAGGGGCTGCAACGGCCTGGAAGATCATGTGAGAGGCTTCAGAAGCCTGACAGAGCCTGTAAGGGGCTGGCTGCAGGGGCCTGGCCGAGCTTCTGAGGGACTGCAGGGGCCTGGCAGAGCCTGTGAGGGGATGCAGGGGCCTGGCAGAACCTGTGAGGGGCAGCAGGGGCCTGGCAAAAGCTTTGAGGGGCTGGCTGCAGGGGCTTGGCCGAGCTTCTGAGGGGCTGCAGGGGTCTGGCAGAGCCTGTGAGGGGATGCAGGGGCCTGGCAGAACCTGTGAGGGGCCGGCTGCAGGGGCCTGGCAGGGCCTGTGGGGCTGCAGAGGCCTGGCAAAGCCTGTAAGGGTCTGGCCGCAGGGGCCTGGCTGCAGAGGCCTGGCAGAGCCTGTGAAGGGCTGTCTGCAGGGGCCTGGCAAAGCCAGTGAGGGTCTGGCTGCAGGGGCTTGGCAGAACCTGTGAGTGGATGGCTGCAGGGGCCTGGCAAAGCCTGTAAGAGGCTAGAGGACCCTAGCAGAGCCTGTGAGGGGCTGGCTGCAGGGGCCTTGCAGAGCCTGTGAAGGGCTGGCGGCAGAGGTATACCAGAGCATGTGAGGGGCTGGCTGCAGGGGCCCGGCAGAACCTGTGAGGGGCTGCAGGGGCCTGGCAGAGCTTATAAGGGGGGGGCAGGGGCATGGCAGAGAATTTGAGTGGCTGGCAGAGCCGGTGAGGGGATGCAGGGGCCTCGCAGAACCTGTGAGTGGCTGGCTGCAGTTGTCTGGCAGAGCCTTTGAAAGGCTGCAGGGGCCTGGCAGAGCCTGTTACGGACTGGCCACAGGGCCTAGCAGAGCCTGTGAGAGGCTGGCTGCAGGGTGCAGGGGCCTGGCAGAGCCTGTGAGCGGCTGGCTGCTGGGGCCTGGCAGAACCTGTGAGGGGCTGGCTGCATGGGCATGTCAGGGCCTGTGGGGCTGCAGGGGCCTGGCAGAGCCTGTGAGGGGCTTCCGGCAAGGGTCTGGCAGAGCCTGTGAGGAGCTGGCTTCAGGGCCTGGCAGAGCCTGTGATGGCCTGCAGGGGCTTGGCAGAGCCTGTGAGGGGATGGCTGCAGTTGCCTGGCAGAGCCTTTGAAAGGCTGCAGGGGCCTGGCAGAGCCTGTGAGGGGCTGGCCACCGGGCCTAGCAGAGCCTGTGAGCGGCTGGCTGCTGGGTCATGGCAGTGCCTGGGAGTGGCTGCAGGGGCCTGGCAGAACCTGTGAGGGGCTGGCTGCAGGGCCTGGCAGAGCCTGTGATGGCCTGCAGGGGCCTGGCAGAGCCTGTGAGTGGCTGGCTGCAGTTGCCTGGCAGAGCCTTTGAAAGGCTGCAGGGGCCTGGCAGAGCCTGTGACGGACTGGCCACAGGGCCTTGCAGAGCCTGTGAGAGGCTGGCTGCAGGGTGCAGGGGCCTGGCAGAGCCTGTGAGCGGCTGGCTGCTGGGGCCTGGCAGTGCCTGGGAGTGGCTGCATGGGCCTGGCAGAACCTGTGAGGGGCTGGCTGCATGGGCCTGTCAGGGCCTGTGGGGCTGCATGGGCCTGGCAGAGCCTGTGAGGGGCTTGCGGCAAGGGTCTGGCAGAGCCTGTGAGGGGCTGGCTGCAGGGCCTGGCAGAGCCTGTGATGGCCTGCAGGGGCCTGGCAGAGCCTGTGAGGGTATAGCTGCAGTTGCCTGGCAGAGCCTTTGAAAGGCTGCAGGGGCCTGGCAGAGCCTGTGAGGGGCTGGCCACAGGGCCTAGCAGAGCCTGTGAGTGGCTGGCTGCAGTTGCCTGGCAAAGCCTTTGAAAGGCTGCAGGGGCCTGGCAGAGCCTGTGACGGACTGGCCACAGGGCCTAGCAGAGCCTGTGAGTGGCTGGCTGCTGGGGCCTGGCAGTGCGTGGGAGTGGCTGCAGGGGCCTGGCAGAACCTGAGGGGCTGGCTGCATGGGCCTGTCAGGGCCTGTGGGGCTGCATGGGCCTGGCAGAGCCTGTGAGGGGCTTGCGGCAAGGGTTTGGCAGAGCCTGTGAGGGGCTGGCTGCAGGGCCTGGCAGAGCCTGTGATGGCCTGCAGGGGCCTGGCAGAGCCTGTGAGGGGATGGCTGCAGTTGCCTGGCAGAGCCTTTGAAAGGCTGCAGGGGCCTGGCAGAGCCTGTGAGGGGCTGGCCACAGGGCCTAGCAGAGCCTGTGAGCGGCTGGCTGCTTGGTCCTGGCAGTGCGTGGGAGTGGCTGGCTGCATGGGCATGTCAGGGCCTGTGCGGCTGAAGGGGGGCTGGCAGAGCCTGTGAGGGGCTTGCGGCAAGGGTCTGGCAGAACCTGTGAGGGGCTGGCTGCAAGGGCCTGTAAGGGCCTGTGAGGCTGCAGGGGCCTGGCAGAGCCTGTGAGGGGCTGGCTGCAGTGGTTTGGCAGAGCCTGTGAGGGGCTGGCTGCAGGGGCCTGGCAGAGACTGTGAGTGGCTGCATGGGGTCTGGCAGAGCCTGTGAGGGGCTGGCTGCAGTTGCCTGGCAGAGTCTCTGAGGGGCTGCAGGGGCCTGGCAGAGCCTGTGAGGGGCTGCAGGGGCCTGGCAGAACCTGTGAGGGGCTGGCTGCAGGTGCCTGTCAGGTCCTGTGAGGCTGCAGGGGCCTGGCAGAGCCCGTGAGGGGCTTGCTGCAAGAGTCTGGCAGAGCCTGTGAGGGGCTGGCTGCAGGGCCTGGCAGAACCTGTGAGGGGCTTGCTGCATGGGCCTGTCAGGGCCTGTGAGGCTGCAGGGGCTTGGCAGAGCCTGTGAGGGACTGGCTGCAGGGCCTGGCAGAGTCTGTGATGGCCTGCAGGGGCCTGGCAGAGCCTGTGAGGGGATGGCTGAAGTTGCCTGGAAGAGCCTTTGAAAGGCAGCAGGGGCCTAGCAGAGCCTGTGAGGGGCTGACCACAGGGCCTAGCAGAGCCTGTGAGAGACTGGTTGCAGGGTGCAGGGGCTTGGCAGAGCATGTGAGCGGCTGGCTGCTGGGGCCTGGCAGTGCCTGGCAGTGGCTGCAGGGGCCTGGCAGAACCTGTGAGGGGCTGTCTGCAGGGGCCTGTCAGGGCCTGTGAGGCTGCAGGGGCCTGGCAGAGCCTGTGAGGGGCTGGCTGCAGGGGTCTGGCAGAGCCTGTGAGGGGCTGGCTGCAGGGGCCTGGCAGAGACTGTGAGTGGCTGCAGGGGCCTGGCAGAACCTGTGAGGGGCTTGCGGCAAGGGTCTGGCAGAGCCTGTGAGGGGCTGGCTGCAGGGCCTGGCAGAGCCTGTGATGGCCTGCAGGAGCCTGGCAGAGCCTGTGAGGGGATGGCTGCAGTTGCCTGGCAGAGCCTTTGAAAGGCTGCAGGGGCCTGGCAGAGCCTGTGAGGGGCTGGCCACAGGGCCTAGCAGAGCCTGTGAGAGGCTGGCTGCTGGGTGCAGGGGCCTGGCAGAGCCTGTGAGCGGCTGGCTGCTGGGGCCTGGCAGTGCCTGGTAGTGGCTGCAGGGGACTGGCAGAACCTGTGAGGGGCTGGCTGCATGGGCATGTCAGGGCCTGTGGGGCTGTAGGGGGGCTGGCAGAGCCTGTGAGGGGCTTGCGGCAAGGGTCTGGCAGAGCCTGTGAGGGGGTGGCTGCAGGGCCTGGCAGAGCCTGTGATGGCCTGCAGCGGCCTGGCAGAGCCTGTGAGGGGATGGCTGCAGTTGCCTGGCAGAGCCTTTGAAAGGCTGCAGGGGCCTGGCAGAGCCTGTGAGGGGCTGTCCACAGGGCCTAGCAGAGCCTGTGAGCGGCTGGCTGCTGGGTCCTGGCAGTGCGTGGGAGTGGCTGGCTGCATGGGCATGTCAGGGCCTGTGGGGCTGCAGGGGGGCTGGCAGAGCCTGTGAGGGGCTTGCGGCAAGGGTCTGGCAGAACCTGTGAGGGGCTGGCTGCATGGGCCTGTCAGGGCCTGTGAGGCTGCAGGGGCCTGGCAGAGCCTGTGAGGGACTGGCTGCAGGGCCTGGCAGAGTCTGTGATGGCCTGCAGGGGCCTGGCAGAGCCTGTGAGGGGATGGCTGAAGTTGCCTGACAGAGCCTTTGAAAGGCAGCAGGGGCCTGGCAGAGCCTGTGAGGGGCTGACCACAGGGCCTAGCAGAGCCTGTGAGAGACTGGTTGCAGGGTGCAGGGGCTTGGCAGAGCATGTGAGCGGCTGGCTGCTGGGGCCTGGCAGTGCCTGGCAGTGGCTGCAGGGGCCTGGCAGAACCTGTGAGGGGCTGTCTGCAGGGGCCTGTCAGGGCCTGTGAGGCTGCAGGGGCCTGGCAGAGCCTGTGAGGGGCTGGCTGCAGGGGTCTGGCAGAGCCTGTGAGGGGCTGGCTGCAGGGGCCTGGCAGAGACTGTGAGTGGCTGCAATGGCCTGGCAGAACCTGTGAGGGGCTTGCGGCAAGGCCTGGCAGAGCCTGTGATGGCCTGCAGGGGCCTGGCAGAGCCTTTGAGGGGATGGCTGCAGTTGCCTGGCAGAGCCTTTCAAAGGCTGCAGGGGCCTGACAGAGCCTGTGAGGGGCTGGCCACAGGGCCTAGCAGAGCCTGTGAGAGGCTGGCTGCAGGGTGCAGGGGCCTGGCAGAGCCTGTGAGCGGCTGGCTGCTGGGGCCTGACAGTGCCTGGTAGTGGCTGCAGGGGACTGGCAGAACCTGTGAGGGGCTGGCTGCATGGGCATGTCAGGGCCTGTGGGGCTGCAGGGGGGCTGGCAGAGCCTGTGAGGGGCTTGCGGCAAGGGTCTAGCAGAGCCTGTTAGGGGTTGGCTGCAGGGCCTGGCAGAGCCTGTGATGGCCTGCAGGGGCCTGGCAGAGCCTGTGAGGAGATGGCTGCAGTTGCCTGGCAGAGCCTTTGAAAGGCTGCAGGGGCCTGGCAGAGCCTGTGAGGGGCTGTCCACAGGGCCTAGCAGAGCCTGTGAGCGGCTGGCTGCTGGGTCCTGGCAGTGCGTGGGAGTGGCTGGCTGCATGGGCATGTCAGGGCCTGTGGGGCTGCAGGGGGGCTGGCAGAGCCTGTGAGGGGCTTGCGGCAAGGGTCTGGCAGAACCTGTGAGGGGCTGGCTGCAGGGGCCTGTAAGGGCCTGTGAGGCTGCAGGGGCCTGGCAGAGCCTGTGAGGGGCTGGCTGCAGGGGTTTGGCAGAGCCTGTGAGGGGCTGGCTGCAGGGGCCTGGCAGAGAATGTGAGTGGCTGCATGGGGTCTGGCAGAGCCTGTGAGGGGCTGGCTGCAGTTGCCTGGCAGAGTCACTGAGGGGCTACAGGGGCCTGGCAGAGCCTGTGAGGGGCTGCAGGGGCCTGGCAGAACCTGTGAGGGGCTGGCTGCAGGTGCCTGTCAGGTCCTGTGAGGCTGCAGGGGCCTGGCAGAGCCTGTGAGGGGCTTGCTGCAAGAGTCTGGCAGAGCCTGTGAGGGGCTGGCTGCAGGGCCTGGCAGAACCTGTGAGGGGCTGGCTGCATGGGCCTGTCAGGGCCTGTGAGGCTGCAGGGGCCTGGCAGAGCCTGTGAGGGACTGGCTGCAGGGCCTGGCAGAGTCTGTGATGGCCTGCAGGGGCCTGGCAGAGCCTGTGAGGGCATGGCTGAAGTTGCCTGGCAGAGCCTTTGAAAGGCTGCAGGGGCCTGGCAGAGCCTGTGAGGGGCTGACCACAGGGCCTAGCAGAGCCTGTGAGAGGCTGGTTGCAGGGTGCAGGGGCTTGGCAGAGCATGTGAGCGGCTGGCTGCTGGGGCCTGGCAGTGCCTGGGAGTGGCTGCAGGGGCCTGGCAGAACCTGTGAGGGGCTGTCTGCAGGGGCCTGTGAGGCTGCAGGGGCCTGGCAGAGCCTGTGACGGGCTGGCTGCAGGGGTCTGGCAGAGCCTGTGAGGGGCTGGCTGCAGGGGCCTGGCAGAGACTGTGAGTGGCTGCAAGGGCCTGGCAGAACCTGTGAGGGGCTGGCTGCAGGGGCCTGGCAGAGCCTGTGAGGGGCTGGCTGCAGTTGCCTGGCAAAGTCTCTGAGGGACTGCAGGGGCCTGGCAGAGTCTGTGAGGGGCTGCAGGGGCCTGGCAGAACCTGTGAGGGGCTGTCTGCAGGGGTCTGGCAGAGCCTGTGAGGGGCTGGCTGCAGGGGCCTGGCAGAACCTTTAAGGGGCTGGCTGCAGGGGCCTGTCAGGGCCTGTGAGGCTGCAGGGGCCTGGCAGAACCTGTGAGGGGCTGGCTGCTGTTACCTGGCAGAGCCTCTGAGGGGCTGCAGGGGCCTGGCAGATCCTGTGAGGGGCTCAAGGGGCCTGGTAGAGTCTGTGAAGAGCCAGCTGCAGGGGCCTGGCAGAGCCTGTGAGGGGCTGCAGGGGCCTGGCAGAGCCTGTAAGCGGCTGGCTGCAGGGGCCCAGCAGAACCTGTGAGGGGCTGCAGGAGCCTTGCAGAGCCTGTGAGGGGCTGGCTGCAGTTGCCCAGCAGAGCCTCTGAGGGGCCGGTGAGAGGATGGCTGCAGGGGCCTGGCAGAGCCTGTGAGGGGCTGCAGGGACCTGGCAGAGCCTGTGAGGGGCTGGCTGCAGGGGCCCGGCAGACCCTGTGAGGGGCTGCAGGGGCCTTGCAGAGCCTGTGAGGAGTTGACTGCAGGGCCTGGCAGAGCATATGAGGGGTGGCAGGGGCATGGCAGAGAATTTCAGTGGCTGTAAGAGCCTGTGAGGAGCTGCAGCGGCCTATCAAAGCCTGTGAGGGGCTGGCGGCAGGGGCCTGGTAGAGCGTGTTAGGGGCTGCAGGGCCCAGGCAGCGCCATTGAGGGGCTGCATGGGCCTAGTAAAACCTGTGAGGGGCTGCATGGGCCTTGTACAGCCTGTGAGGGGCTGCAGGAGCCTTGCAGAGCCTGTGAGGAGTTGACTGCAGGGCCTGGCAGAGTTTATGAGGGGCGGCAGGGGCATGGCAGAGAATTTCAGTGGCTGGCAGAGCCTGTGAAGAGCTGCAGGACTCTGGCAGAGCCTTTGAGGCGCTGCATGGGCCTTGCACAGCCTGTGAGGGGCTGCAGGGGCCTGGCAGAGCCTGTGAGGTGCTGCAGGAATCTGGCAGAGCCTGTGAGGGGCTGAAGGGGCCTGGCAGAGCCTGTTAGGTGCTGCAGGAACCTGGCAGAGCCTGTGAGGGGCTGCAGGAGCCTGGCAGAGCCTGTGAGGGGCTAGCTGCAGGGGCCTGGCAGATCTTGTGAGGGGCTGCAGGAGCAGGGCAGAGCCTGTGAGAAGACCACTGCAAGGGCCTGGAAGAGCCTTTGTGGAGCTGCAGGGGCCTGGCAGAGCCTGTGAGGGGCTGCAACGGCCTGGAAGATCATGTGAGAGGCTTCAGAAGCCTGACAGAGCCTGTAAGGGGCTGGCTGCAGGGGCCTGGCCGAGCTTCTGAGGGACTGCAGGGGCCTGGCAGAGCCTGTGAGGGGCAGCAGGGGCCTGGCAAAACCTTTGAGGGGCTGGCTGCAGGGGCTTGGCCGAGCTTCTGAGGGGCTGCAGGGGTCTGGCAGAGCCTGTGAGGGGCCAGCTGCAGGGGCCTGGCAGGGCCTGTGGGGCTGCAGAGGCCTGGCAAAGCCTGTAAGGGTCTGGCCGCAGGGGCATGGCTGCAGAGGCCTGGCAGAGCCTGTGAGGGGCTGTCTGCAGGGGCCTGGCAAAGCCAGTGAGGGTCTGGCTGCAGGGGCTTGGCAGAACCTGTGAGTGGATGGCTGCAGGGGCCTGGCAAAGCCTGTAAGGGGCTAGAGGACCCTAGCAGAGCCTGTGAGGGGCTGGCTGCAGGGGCCTGGCAGAGCCTGTGAAGGGCTGGCGGCAGAGGTATACCAGAGCCTGTGAGGGGCTGGCTGCAGGGGCCTGGCAGAACCTGTAAGGGGCTGCAGGGGCCTGGCAGAGCATGTGAGGGGTTGACTGCAGGGGCCTGGCAGAGCTTATAAAAGGGGGGGGCAGGGGCATGGCAGACAATTTGAGTGGCTGGCAGAGCCGGTGAGGGGATGCGGGGTCCTCGAAGAACCTGTTAGTGGCTGGCTGCAGTTGCCTGGCAGAGCCTTTGAAAGGCTGCAGGGGCCTGGCAGAGCCTGTTACGGACTGGCCACAGGGCCTAGCAGAGCCTGTGAGAGGCTGGCTGCAGGGTGCAGGGGCCTGGCAGAGCCTGTGAGCGGCTGGCTGCTGGGGCCTGGCAGAACCTGTGAGGGGCTGGCTGCATGGGCATGTCAGGGCCTGTGGGGCTGCAGGGGCCTGGCAGAGCCTGTGAGGGGCTTGCGGCAAGGGTCTGGCAGAGCCTGTGAGGGGCTGGCTGCAGGGCTTGGCAGAGCCTGTGATGGCCTGCAGGGGCCTGGCAGAGCCTGTGAGGGGATGGCTGCAGTTGCCTGGCAGAGCCTTTGAAAGGCTGCAGGGGCCTGGCAGAGCCTGTGATGGACTGGCCACAGGGCCTAGCAGAGCCTGTGAGCGGCTGGCTACTGGGGCCTGGCAGTGCCTGGGAGTGGCTGCAGGGGCCTGGCAGAACCTGTGAGGGGCTGGCTGCATGGGCCTGTCAGGGCCTGTGGGGCTACATGGGCCTGGCAGAGCCTGAGGGGCTTGCGGCAAGGGTCTGGCAGAGCCTGTGAGGGGCTGTCTGCAGGGCCTGGCAGAGCCTGTGATGGCCTGCAGGGGCCTGGCAGAGCCTGAGGGGATGGCTGCAGTTGCCTGGCAGAGCCTTTGAAAGGCTGCAGGGACCTGGCATAGCCTGTGAGGGGCTGGCCACAGGGCCTAGCAGAGCCTGTGAGAGGCTGGCTGCAGGGTGCAGGGGCCTGGCAGAGCCTGTGAGCGGCTGGCTGCTGGGGCCTGGCAGTGCCTGGGAGTGGCTGCAGGGGCCTGGTAGAACCTGTGAGGGGCTGGCTGCATGGGCATGTCAGGGCCTGTGGGGCTGCAGGGGGGCTGGCAGAGCCTGTGAGGGGCTTGCGGCAAGGGTCTGGCAGAGCCTGTGATGGGCTGGCAGCAGGGCCTGGCAGAGCCTGTGATGGCCTGCAGGGGCCTGGCAGAGCCTGTGAGGGGATGGCTGCAGTTGCCTGGCAGAGCCTTTGAAAGGCTGCAGGGGCCTGGCAGAGCCTGTGAGGGGCTGGCCACAGGGCCTAGCAGAGCCTGTGAGCGGCTGGCTGCTGGGTCCTGGCAGTGCCTGGGAGTGGCTGCAGGGGCCTGGCAGAACCTGTGAGGGGCTGGCTGCAGGGGCCTGTTAGGGCCTGTGAGGCTGCAGTGGCCTGGCAGAGCCTGTGAGGGGCTGGCTGCAGGGGTTTGGCAGAGCCTGTGAGGGGCTGGCTGCAGGGGCCTGGCAGAGACTGTGAGTGGCTGCATGGGGTCTTGCAGAGCCTGTGAGGGGCTGGCTGCAGTTGCCTGTCAGGTCCTGTGAGGCTGCAGGGGCCTGGCAGAGCCTGTGAGGGGCTTGCTGCAAGAGTCTGGCAGAGCCTGTGAGGGGCTGGCTGCAAGGCCTGGCAGAACCTGTGAGGAGCTGGCTGCATGGGCCTGTCAGGGCCTGTGAGGCTGCAGGGGCCTGGCAGAGCCTGTGAGGGACTGGCTGCAGGGCCTGGCAGAGTCTGTGATGGCCTGCAGGGGCCTGGCAGAGCCTGTGAGGGGATGGCTGAAGTTGCCTGGCAGAGCCTTTGAAAGGCTGCAGTGGCCTGGCAGAGCCTGTGAGGGGCTGGCCACAGGGCCTAGCAGAGCCTGTGAGAGGCTGGTTGCAGTGTGCAGGGGCTTGGCAGAGCATGTGAGCGGCTGGCTGCTGGGGCCTGACAGTTCCTGGGAGTGGCTGCAGGGGCCTGGCAGAACCTGTGAGGGGCTGGCTGCAGAGGCCTGTCAGGGCCTGTGAGGCTGCAGGGGCCTGGCAGAGCCTGTGAGGGGCTGGCTGCAGGGGTCTGGCAGAGCCTGTGAGGGACTGGCTGCAGGGGCCTGGCAGAGACTGTGAGTGGCTGCAGGGGCCTGGCAGAACCTGTGAGGGGCTGGCTGCAGGGGCCGGGCAGAGCCTGTGAGGGGCTGGCTGCAGTTGCCTGGCAGAGTCTCTGAGGGACTGCAGGCGCCTGGCAGTCTGTGAGGGGCTGCAGGGGCCTGGCAGAACCTGTGAGGGGCTGGCTGCAGGGGTCTGGCAGAGACTGAGTGGCTGCAGGGGCCTGGCAGAACCTTTAAGGGGCTGGCTGCAGGGGCCTGTCAGGGCCTGTGAGGCTGCAGGGGCCTGGCAGAACCTGTGAGGGGCTGGCTGCTGTTGCCTGGCAGAGCCTCTGAGGGGCTGCAGGGGCCTGGCAGATCCCGTGAGGGGCTCAAGGGGCCTGGTAGAGTCTGTGAAGAGCCAGCTGCAGCGGCCTGGCAGAGCCTGTGAGGGGCTGCAGGGGCCTGGCAGAGCCTGTAAGCGGCTGGCTGCAGGGGCCCAGCAGAACCTGTGAGGGGCTGCAGGAGCCTTGCAGAGCCTGTGAGGGGCTGGCTGCAGTTGCCCGGCAGAGCCTCTGAGGGGCCGGTGAGAGGATGGCTGCAGCGGCCTGGCAGAGCCTGTGAGGGGCTGCAGGGGCCTGGCAGAGCCTGTGAGGGGCTGGCTGCAGGGGCCCGGCAGACCCTGTGAGGGGCTGCAGGGGCCTGGCAGAGCCTGTGAGGGACTGGCTGCAGGGCCTGGCAGAGTCTGTGATGGCCTGCAGGGGCCTGGCAGAGCCTGTGAGGGGATGGCTGAAGTTGCCTGACAGAGCCTTTGAAAGGCAGCAGGGGCCTGGCAGAGCCTGTGAGGGGCTGACCACAGGGCCTAGCAGAGCCTGTGAGAGACTGGTTGCAGGGTGCAGGGGCTTGGCAGAGCATGTGAGCGGCTGGCTGCTGGGGCCTGGCAGTGCCTGGCAGTGGCTGCAGGGGCCTGGCAGAACCTGTGAGGGGCTGTCTGCAGGGGCCTGTCAGGGCCTGTGAGGCTGCAGGGGCCTGGCAGAGCCTGTGAGGGGCTGGCTGCAGGGGTCTGGCAGAGCCTGTGAGGGGCTGGCTGCAGGGGCCTGGCAGAGACTGTGAGTGGCTGCAAGGGCCTGGCAGAACCTGTGAGGGGCTTGCGGCAAGGCCTGGCAGAGCCTGTGATGGCCTGCAGGGGCCTGGCAGAGCCTTTGAGGGGATGGCTGCAGTTGCCTGGCAGAGCCTTTCAAAGGCTGCAGGGGCCTGACAGAGCCTGTGAGGGGCTGGCCACAGGGCCTAGCAGAGCCTGTGAGAGGCTGGCTGCAGGGTGCAGGGGCCTGGCAGAGCCTGTGAGCGGCTGGCTGCTGGGGCCTAACAGTGCCTGGTAGTGGCTGCAGGGGACTGGCAGAACCTGTGAGGGGCTGGCTGCATGGGCATGTCAGGGCCTGTGGGGCTGCAGGGGGGCTGGCAGAGCCTGTGAGGGGCTTGCGGCAAGGGTCTAGCAGAGCCTGTGAGGGGTTGGCTGCAGGGCCTGGCAGAGCCTGTGATGGCCTGCAGGGGCCTGGCAGAGCCTGTGAGGAGATGGCTGCAGTTGCCTGGCAGAGCCTTTGAAAGGCTGCAGGGGCCTGGCAGAGCCTGTGAGGGGCTGTCCACAGGGCCTAGCAGAGCCTGTGAGCGGCTGGCTGCTGGGTCCTGGCAGTGCGTGGGAGTGGCTGGCTGCATGGGCATGTCAGGGCCTGTGGGGCTGCAGGGGGGCTGGCAGAGCCTGTGAGGGGCTTGCGGCAAGGGTCTGGCAGAACCTGTGAGGGGCTGGCTGCAGGGGCCTGTAAGGGCCTGTGAGGCTGCAGGGGCCTGGCAGAGCCTGTGAGGGGCTGGCTGCAGGGGTTTGGCAGAGCCTGTGAGGGGCTGGCTGCAGGGGCCTGGCAGAGAATGTGAGTGGCTGCATGGGGTCTGGCAGAGCCTGTGAGGGGCTGGCTGCAGTTGCCTGGCAGAGTCACTGAGGGGCTACAGGGGCCTGGCAGAGCCTGTGAGGGGCTGCAGGGGCCTGGCAGAACCTGTGAGGGGCTGGCTGCAGGTGCCTGTCAGGTCCTGTGAGGCTGCAGGGGCCTGGCAGAGCCTGTGAGGGGCTTGCTGCAAGAGTCTGGCAGAGCCTGTGAGGGGCTGGCTGCAGGGCCTGGCAGAACCTGTGAGGGGCTGGCTGCATGGGCCTGTCAGGGCCTGTGAGGCTGCAGGGGCCTGGCAGAGCCTGTGAGGGACTGGCTGCAGGGCCTGGCAGAGTCTGTGATGGCCTGCAGGGGCCTGGCAGAGCCTGTGAGGGCATGGCTGAAGTTGCCTGGCAGAGCCTTTGAAAGGCTGCAGGGGCCTGGCAGAGCCTGTGAGGGGCTGACCACAGGGCCTAGCAGAGCCTGTGAGAGGCTGGTTGCAGGGTGCAGGGGCTTGGCAGAGCATGTGAGCGGCTGGCTGCTGGGGCCTGGCAGTGCCTGGGAGTGGCTGCAGGGGCCTGGCAGAACCTGTGAGGGGCTGTCTGCAGGGGCCTGTGAGGCTGCAGGGGCCTGGCAGAGCCTGTGACGGGCTGGCTGCAGGGGTCTGGCAGAGCCTGTGAGGGGCTGGCTGCAGGGGCCTGGCAGAGACTGAGTGGCTGCAAGGGCCTGGCAGAACCTGTGAGGGGCTGGCTGCAGGGGCCTGGCAGAGCCTGTGAGGGGCTGGCTGCAGTTGCCTGGCAAAGTCTCTGAGGGACTGCAGGGGCCTGGCAGAGTCTGTGAGGGGCTGCAGGGGCCTGGCAGAACCTGTGAGGGGCTGTCTGCAGGGGTCTGGCAGAGCCTGTGAGGGGCTGGCTGCAGGGGCCTGGCAGAACCTTTAAGGGGCTGGCTGCAGGGGCCTGTCAGGGCCTGTGAGGCTGCAGGGGCCTGGCAGAACCTGTGAGGGGCTGGCTGCTGTTACCTGGCAGAGCCTCTGAGGGGCTGCAGGGGCCTGGCAGATCCTGTGAGGGGCTCAAGGGGCCTGGTAGAGTCTGTGAAGAGCCAGCTGCAGGGGCCTGGCAGAGCCTGTGAGGGGCTGCAGGGGCCTGGCAGAGCCTGTAAGCGGCTGGCTGCAGGGGCCCAGCAGAACCTGTGAGGGGCTGCAGGAGCCTTGCAGAGCCTGTGAGGGGCTGGCTGCAGTTGCCCAGCAGAGCCTCTGAGGGGCCGGTGAGAGGATGGCTGCAGGGGCCTGGCAGAGCCTGTGAGGGGCTGCAGGGACCTGGCAGAGCCTGTGAGGGGCTGGCTGCAGGGGCCCGGCAGACCCTGTGAGGGGCTGCAGGGGCCTTGCAGAGCCTGTGAGGAGTTGACTGCAGGGCCTGGCAGAGCATATGAGGGGTGGCAGGGGCATGGCAGAGAATTTCAGTGGCTGTAAGAGCCTGTGAGGAGCTGCAGCGGCCTATCAAAGCCTGTGAGGGGCTGGCGGCAGGGGCCTGGTAGAGCGTGTTAGGGGCTGCAGGGCCCAGGCAGAGCCATTGAGGGGCTGCATGGGCCTAGTAAAACCTGTGAGGGGCTGCATGGGCCTTGTACAGCCTGTGAGGGGCTGCAGGAGCCTTGCAGAGCCTGTGAGGAGTTGACTGCAGGGCCTGGCAGAGTTTATGAGGGGCGGCAGGGGCATGGCAGAGAATTTCAGTGGCTGGCAGAGCCTGTGAAGAGCTGCAGGACTCTGGCAGAGCCTTTGAGGCGCTGCATGGGCCTTGCACAGCCTGTGAGGGGCTGCAGGGGCCTGGCAGAGCCTGTGAGGTGCTGCAGGAATCTGGCAGAGCCTGTGAGGGGCTGAAGGGGCCTGGCAGAGCCTGTTAGGTGCTGCAGGAACCTGGCAGAGCCTGTGAGGGGCTGCAGGAGCCTGGCAGAGCCTGTGAGGGGCTAGCTGCAGGGGCCTGGCAGATCTTGTGAGGGGCTGCAGGAGCAGGGCAGAGCCTGTGAGAAGACCACTGCAAGGGCCTGGAAGAGCCTTTGTGGAGCTGCAGGGGCCTGGCAGAGCCTGTGAGGGGCTGCAACGGCCTGGAAGATCATGTGAGAGGCTTCAGAAGCCTGACAGAGCCTGTAAGGGGCTGGCTGCAGGGGCCTGGCCGAGCTTCTGAGGGACTGCAGGGGCCTGGCAGAGCCTGTGAGGGGCAGCAGGGGCCTGGCAAAACCTTTGAGGGGCTGGCTGCAGGGGCTTGGCCGAGCTTCTGAGGGGCTGCAGGGGTCTGGCAGAGCCTGTGAGGGGCCAGCTGCAGGGGCCTGGCAGGGCCTGTGGGGCTGCAGAGGCCTGGCAAAGCCTGTAAGGGTCTGGCCGCAGGGGCATGGCTGCAGAGGCCTGGCAGAGCCTGTGAGGGGCTGTCTGCAGGGGCCTGGCAAAGCCAGTGAGGGTCTGGCTGCAGGGGCTTGGCAGAACCTGTGAGTGGATGGCTGCAGGGGCCTGGCAAAGCCTGTAAGGGGCTAGAGGACCCTAGCAGAGCCTGTGAGGGGCTGGCTGCAGGGGCCTGGCAGAGCCTGTGAAGGGCTGGCGGCAGAGGTATACCAGAGCCTGTGAGGGGCTGGCTGCAGGGGCCCGGCAGAACCTGTAAGGGGCTGCAGGGGCCTGGCAGAGCATGTGAGGGGTTGACTGCAGGGGCCTGGCAGAGCTTATAAAAGGGGGGGCAGGGGCATGGCAGACAATTTGAGTGGCTGGCAGAGCCGGTGAGGGGATGCGGGGTCCTCGAAGAACCTGTTAGTGGCTGGCTGCAGTTGCCTGGCAGAGCCTTTGAAAGGCTGCAGGGGCCTGGCAGAGCCTGTTACGGACTGGCCACAGGGCCTAGCAGAGCCTGTGAGAGGCTGGCTGCAGGGTGCAGGGGCCTGGCAGAGCCTGTGAGCGGCTGGCTGCTGGGGCCTGGCAGAACCTGTGAGGGGCTGGCTGCATGGGCATGTCAGGGCCTGTGGGGCTGCAGGGGCCTGGCAGAGCCTGTGAGGGGCTTGCGGCAAGGGTCTGGCAGAGCCTGTGAGGGGCTGGCTGCAGGGCTTGGCAGAGCCTGTGATGGCCTGCAGGGGCCTGGCAGAGCCTGTGAGGGGATGGCTGCAGTTGCCTGGCAGAGCCTTTGAAAGGCTGCAGGGGCCTGGCAGAGCCTGTGATGGACTGGCCACAGGGCCTAGCAGAGCCTGTGAGCGGCTGGCTACTGGGGCCTGGCAGTGCCTGGGAGTGGCTGCAGGGGCCTGGCAGAACCTGTGAGGGGCTGGCTGCATGGGCCTGTCAGGGCCTGTGGGGCTACATGGGCCTGGCAGAGCCTGAGGGGCTTGCGGCAAGGGTCTGGCAGAGCCTGTGAGGGGCTGTCTGCAGGGCCTGGCAGAGCCTGTGATGGCCTGCAGGGGCCTGGCAGAGCCTGAGGGGATGGCTGCAGTTGCCTGGCAGAGCCTTTGAAAGGCTGCAGGGACCTGGCATAGCCTGTGAGGGGCTGGCCACAGGGCCTAGCAGAGCCTGTGAGAGGCTGGCTGCAGGGTGCAGGGGCCTGGCAGAGCCTGTGAGCGGCTGGCTGCTGGGGCCTGGCAGTGCCTGGGAGTGGCTGCAGGGGCCTGGTAGAACCTGTGAGGGGCTGGCTGCATGGGCATGTCAGGGCCTGTGGGGCTGCAGGGGGGCTGGCAGAGCCTGTGAGGGGCTTGCGGCAAGGGTCTGGCAGAGCCTGTGATGGGCTGGCAGCAGGGCCTGGCAGAGCCTGTGATGGCCTGCAGGGGCCTGGCAGAGCCTGTGAGGGGATGGCTGCAGTTGCCTGGCAGAGCCTTTGAAAGGCTGCAGGGGCCTGGCAGAGCCTGTGAGGGGCTGGCCACAGGGCCTAGCAGAGCCTGTGAGCGGCTGGCTGCTGGGTCCTGGCAGTGCCTGGGAGTGGCTGCAGGGGCCTGGCAGAACCTGTGAGGGGCTGGCTGCAGGGGCCTGTTAGGGCCTGTGAGGCTGCAGTGGCCTGGCAGAGCCTGTGAGGGGCTGGCTGCAGGGGTTTGGCAGAGCCTGTGAGGGGCTGGCTGCAGGGGCCTGGCAGAGACTGTGAGTGGCTGCATGGGGTCTTGCAGAGCCTGTGAGGGGCTGGCTGCAGTTGCCTGTCAGGTCCTGTGAGGCTGCAGGGGCCTGGCAGAGCCTGTGAGGGGCTTGCTGCAAGAGTCTGGCAGAGCCTGTGAGGGGCTGGCTGCAAGGCCTGGCAGAACCTGTGAGGAGCTGGCTGCATGGGCCTGTCAGGGCCTGTGAGGCTGCAGGGGCCTGGCAGAGCCTGTGAGGGACTGGCTGCAGGGCCTGGCAGAGTCTGTGATGGCCTGCAGGGGCCTGGCAGAGCCTGTGAGGGGATGGCTGAAGTTGCCTGGCAGAGCCTTTGAAAGGCTGCAGTGGCCTGGCAGAGCCTGTGAGGGGCTGGCCACAGGGCCTAGCAGAGCCTGTGAGAGGCTGGTTGCAGTGTGCAGGGGCTTGGCAGAGCATGTGAGCGGCTGGCTGCTGGGGCCTGACAGTTCCTGGGAGTGGCTGCAGGGGCCTGGCAGAACCTGTGAGGGGCTGGCTGCAGAGGCCTGTCAGGGCCTGTGAGGCTGCAGGGGCCTGGCAGAGCCTGTGAGGGGCTGGCTGCAGGGGTCTGGCAGAGCCTGTGAGGGGCTGGCTGCAGGGGCCTGGCAGAGACTGTGAGTGGCTGCAGGGGCCTGGCAGAACCTGTGAGGGGCTGGCTGCAGGGGCCTGGCAGAGCCTGTGAGGGGCTGGCTGCAGTTGCCTGGCAGAGTCTCTGAGGGACTGCAGGCGCCTGGCAGTCTGTGAGGGGCTGCAGGGGCCTGGCAGAACCTGTGAGGGGCTGGCTGCAGGGGTCTGGCAGAGACTGAGTGGCTGCAGGGGCCTGGCAGAACCTTTAAGGGGCTGGCTGCAGGGGCCTGTCAGGGCCTGTGAGGCTGCAGGGGCCTGGCAGAACCTGTGAGGGGCTGGCTGCTGTTGCCTGGCAGAGCCTCTGAGGGGCTGCAGGGGCCTGGCAGATCCCGTGAGGGGCTCAAGGGGCCTGGTAGAGTCTGTGAAGAGCCAGCTGCAGCGGCCTGGCAGAGCCTGTGAGGGGCTGCAGGGGCCTGGCAGAGCCTGTAAGCGGCTGGCTGCAGGGGCCCAGCAGAACCTGTGAGGGGCTGCAGGAGCCTTGCAGAGCCTGTGAGGGGCTGGCTGCAGTTGCCCGGCAGAGCCTCTGAGGGGCCGGTGAGAGGATGGCTGCAGCGGCCTGGCAGAGCCTGTGAGGGGCTGCAGGGGCCTGGCAGAGCCTGTGAGGGGCTGGCTGCAGGGGCCCGGCAGACCCTGTGAGGGGCTGCAGGGGCCTTGCAGAGCCTGTGAGGAGTTGACTGCAGGGCCTGGCAGAGCATATGAGGGGTGGCAGGGGCATGGCAGAGAATTTCAGTGGCTGGCAGAGCCTGTGAGGAGCTGCAGGGGCCTATCAAAGCCTGTGAGGGGCTGGCGGCAGGGGCCTGGTAGAGCGTGTTAGGGCCTGCAGGGCCCAGGCAGAGCCATTGAGGGGCTGCATTGGCCTAGTAAAACCTGTGAGGGGCTGCATGGGCCTTGTACAGCCTGTGAGGGGCTGCAGGAGCCTTGCAGAGCCTGTGAGGCGTTGACTGCAGGGCCTGGCAGAGTTTATGAGGGGCGGCAGGGGCATGGCAGAGAATTTCAGTGGCTGGCAGAGCCTGTGAGGAGCTACAGGAATCTGGCAGAGCCTGTGAGGCGCTGCATGGGCCTTGCACAGCCTGTGAGGGGCTGCAGGGGCCTGGCAGAGCCTGTGAGGTGCTGCAGGAATCTGGCAGAGCCTGTGAGGGGCTGAAGAGGCCTGGCAGAGCCTGTTAGGTGCTGCAGGAACCTGGCAGAGCCTGTGAGGAGCTGCAGGAGCCTGGCAGAGCCTGTGAGGGGATAGCTGCAGGAGTCTGGCAGATCTTGTGAGGGGCTACAGGAGCAGGGCAGAGCCTGTGAGAAGACCACTGCAAGGGCCTGGAAGAGCCTTTGTGGAGCTGCAGGGGCCTGGCAGAGCCTGTGAGGGGCTGCAACGGCCTGGCAGATCATGTGAGAGGCTTCAGAAGCTGACAGAGCCTGTAAGGGGCTGGCTGCAGGGGCCTGGCTGAGCTTCTGAGGGACTGCAGGGGCCTGGCAGAGCCTGTGAGGGGATGCAGGGGCCTGGCAGAACCTGTGATGGGCCGGCTGCAGGGGCCTGGCAGGGCCTGTGGGGCTGCAGAGGCCTGGCAAAGCCTGTGAGGGTCTAGCCGCAGGGGCCTGGCTGCAGAGGCCTGGCAGAGCCTGTGAGGGGCTGTCTGCAGGGGCCTGGCAAAGCCAGTGAGGGTCTGGCTGCAGGGGCTTGGCAGAACCTGTGAGTGGATGGCTGCAAGGGCCTGGCAAAGCCTGTAAGGGGCTAGAGGACCCTAGCAGAGCCTGTGAGGGGCTGGCTGCAGGGGCCTGGCAGAGCCTGTGAAGGTCTGGCGGCAGAGGTATACCAGAGCCTGTGAGGGGCTGGCTGCAGGGGCCCGGCAGAACCTGTGAGGGGCTGCAGGGGCCTGGCAGAGCCTGTGAGGGGTTGACTGCAGGGGCCTGGCAGAGCTTATAAGGGGGGGGGCAGGGGCATGGCAGAGAATTTGAGTGGCTGGCAGAGCCTGTGAGGAGCTGCCGGGGCCTATCAAAGCCTGTGAGGGGCTGGCAGCAGGGGACTGGCAGAGCATGTGAGGGGCTGCAAGGGCCTGGCAGAGCCTATGAGGGACTGGCTGCAGGGGCCTGGCAAAGCCTGTGAGTGTCTTGCTGCAGGGGCCAGGCCGCAGAGGCCTGGCAGAGCCTGTAAGGGGCTGTCTGAAGGGGCCTGGCAAAGCCTGTGAGGGTCTGACTGCAGGAGCCTGGCAGAACCTGTGAGAGGATGGCTGCAGGGCCCTGGCAGAGCCTGTGAAGGGCTGGCTGCAGGGGCCTGACAGAGCCCGTGATGGGCTGCAGGGGACTGGCAGAACCTGTGAAGGGCTGGCGGCAGGGGCCTAGCAGAGCCTGTGAGGGGCTGTCTGCAGGGGCCTGGCAAAGCCTGTGAGGGTCTGGCTGCAGGGACCTGGCAGAACCTGTAAGAGGATGGCTGCAGGGGCCTGTCAGAGCCTGTGAGGGGCTGCATGGGCCTGTCAGAGCCTGTGAAAAGCTGCAGGGGCCTTGCACAGCCTATGAGGAGGGGCTGCAGGGGTCTGGCAGAGTCTGTGAGGGGCTGCAGGGGACTGGCAGAGCCTTTGAGGGGCTGCAGGAGCCTGGCAGAGCCTGTGAGAGGCTGCAGAAGCCTGGCAGAGCCTGTGAGGGGCTGCAAGGGCCTGGCAGAGCCCGAGGGGCTGCAGGGGCCTGTGTTGTGAGTTCATTCTCTGGTTCACCAGTTGTGACTTCCCCTTCTGGACTCCCTCTGGTGGTGACGGGAGGTGGTGCGGCTGATTTGATCGGTAGAGATCTGCCACCTGAGAATGAGGATGACGATTGGATCTCAGGATTCTCAGATTGGATTTAAGACAGCAGACGCCCTATTCAGTTGCTGGTGATTCCTTCTGGCTTGTCAGCTTTTGGTTTTCAGCTCTGTTCCAGTCATCTAAAGCTAAGTTTTTCTGCTAATGTTCACACTTGATTTTGTTGGTCTATTCAGTTTTTTGTGTGGTCTGCCAGCCCCGGCTGGGGGCTGAGCTGAATTTCCACTCTTATTTATCAGTATTTTGCCAATTTACTTTTTGTCCCTTACTAGTTCGGTCTCTTTTTGCTCTATCTCAGAATATTTCAGAGTGCTGATATAGTGGGAGAAGTCTAGTGACTTCAGGGTTAATTTTGCTATCAGAAGTGTTGGACATTATTTTTGTAGGGTTTTTTGCAGGTTGCAGACAGTGTCTTCCCTTTCCTTTCCTGTCTAGTTAGTTTGGGCCCCATCATTTGCTCAGCCTATTTTCCTGCCTGTGTTTGTGCCTTCATCTTGTTTCACCGTCAATACATGTGTGGGGGCTATCTATTCCTTTGGGGTCTGCTCTGGGGCAGTTAGTATTCCCTTTTCTTGCTTTAGGCTTATGTAGTCCTCCAGCCGTGACGAGGCGTCTAGGTTCATCGTAGGCACGCTCCACGGCTACTGCTAGTTGTGTGGTAAGATCAGGGATCTGCAATCTGCATTGTTACCAACCACTCTGGTTTTCTGTGGCTTAGCTTGTTTTGCTTTTTTCTCCTCGTTGACCCATTCATAACAGGCCTGGCAGAGCCTGTGAGGGGCCGCAGGGGCCTGGCAGAACCTGTGAGGGGCTGCAGGGGCCTGGCAGAGACTGTGAGGGGATTCATGGACCTGGCAGAGCCTGTGAGGGGCTGCAGGGTCCTGGCAGAGTCTGAGAGGCTGGCTGCAGGGGCCTGGCCGAGCCTGCGAGCTGCTGGCTGCAGGGGCCTGGCAGAGCCTGTGAGGGGCTGCAGGGGCCTGGCAGAGCCTGTGAGGGGCTGGCTGCTGGGGCCTGGCAGAGCCTGTGAGGAGCTGGCTGCAGGGGCCGGGCAGAGCCTGTGAGGAGCTGGCTTCAGGAGCCAGGCAGAGCCTGTGAAGAGCTGGCTGCTGGGGCCTGGCAGAGCCTGTGAGGGGCTGCAGGGGCCTGAGAGAGCCAGTGAAGGTTGCAGGGGCCTGCAAGAGCCTGTGAGGGGCTGGCTGCAGGGGCCTGCAAGATCCTGTGAGATGCTGGCTGTAGGGGCCTGACAGAACCTGTGAGGGGCTGGCTGCAGGGGCCTGGTAAAGCCTGTGAGGGGCTGCAGGGGCCTAGCTGAGCCTGTGAGGGGCTGGCTGCAGGGGCCTGGCAGAGCCTGTGAGGGGCTGACCGCAGGGACCTGTCAGGGCCTGTAAGGAGCTGGCTGCAGGGGCCTGGCAGAACCTGTGAGGGGATGGCTGCAGGGGTCCGACAGAGCCTGTGAGGGGCTGCAGAGGCCTGGCAAAGCCTGTGAGGGGCTAGCTACAGGGGCCTGTCAGGGCCTGTGAGGGGATGCAGGGGCCTGGCAGAGCCTGTGAGGGGCTGGCTGCAGGGCCTGGAAGAGCTTGTGAGGGGCTGCAGAGGCCTTGCTCTGCCAGGCCCCTGCAGCCCCTCACAGATTCTGCTAGGCCCCTGCAGCCCCTTACTGGCAATGTCAGGCCCCTGCAGCCCCTCACAGGCTCTGCCAGACCCCTGCATGCAGCCACTCTTATGCTCTGCCAGACCCCTGCATCAAGCTGCTCACAGGCTCTGCCAGGCCCATGCATCCTGCCGCTTACTTGCTCTGCTAGACCCCTTCAGCCCTTCACAGGCTCTGCCAGACCCTTGCAGCCCCTCAAAGGCTCTGCCAGGCCTCCGCAGCCAGCCCCAAAAAACAATCATAAAAGAGGGCAACCGACAGTCATAAAATAACGCAACCGACAGTGATCATATAGGAGGGCAACCGACAATCATCATAAAAGAACACAATCGACAGTCATCATAAAAGAGAGCAGCCGACAGTCATCAGAGGAGCGCAACCGACAGTCATAATAAAAGAGCGCAACCGACAGTCATCATAAAAGACCACAACCGACAGTCATCATAAAAGAGGGCTACCGACAGTCATCATAAAAGAGCGCAACCAACAGTCATCATAAAAGACTGCAACCAACAGTCATAATAAAAGACTGCAACCAATAGTCATCATAAAAGACCACAACCAAGTCATCATAAAAGAATGCAACCAACAGTCATCATATAAGACCGCAAACGACAGTCATCATAAAAAAACACAACCGACAGTCATCATAAAAGAGCGCAACCAACAATCATCATAATTGACTGCAACCAACAGTCATAAAAGAGCGCAACCAAGAGTCATCATAACAGAGGGCAATCGACAGTAATCATAAAAGAGGGCAATCGACAGTCATCATAAAAGAGCGCAACTAGGGATGAGCGAGTATACTCGTTAGGATTCGGTACTCGGCAAGTAATGCAGTACTCACCGTACTCAAATCCTGGCTAGTATTTCACTACTCGCCTCGCAATATTCGGATCTCCCGCCGGCATGTGTCAGTCGATCACAGTAAAGCCACCGCCTTCTTTGCTGTCGCATTACTGTGATTGGCAGGCCGCGCAGCGTCATATGTGTGTGCGGGGCTCTGTGCGGGCTGTGCCAGGCCGATTGGGTGTGTGTGCGGCCTCTGCCGGGCCAATTGAGTGTGTGTGTGGGCTCTGCCGGGCCGATCAGGTGTGTGTGCGCTGGCTGTGCCAGGCCGATCGGGTGTGTGTGCGGGCTCTATTGGGCCGATCGGGTGTGTATGCAGGCTCTGCCGGGCCGATCGGGTGTGTGTGCGGGCTCTGCCGGGCCAATCGTGTGTGTGTGCGGGCTCTGCCGGGCCAATCATGCGTGTATGCGGGCTCTGCCTGGCCGATCGGGTGTGTGTACGGGCTGTGTCGGGCCGATCGGGTGTGTGTGCGGGCTCTGCTGGGCCGATCGGGGTGTGTGCGGGCTCTGCCGGGCTAATTGGGGCTCTGTGCAGGCTCTGTGGGGCTCTGTGCTGCCTCTGTGCGGGCTCTATGGGGCCTGTGTGACCTTTGCGGGCATCGTCAGATGAGACTACTTGTCCCATCCGGCTATGCCCGCTACAGTGGCAGCATTAGGGATGATGGGAAAGTAGTATTCCCATCATCCAGCTAATGTGGAAAATGTAAAAAAAAAAAAAAACCACAACAGAACATACAGCACATAATAGACAGTACATACACATGACATACAACACATAACAGAGTACATACTCACCGCACACACCTAATTCCCCAAAGCCTTCATCTCCTGTAATAAACATAATATAATAAATCAATCTATACTTACCTCTCCGTCGTAGTCCACTATTAACGAGGGTCCTATGTCGATCTCCTGTGGAGAACAGCCGCATCAGCTGATGCGACCGCTCTCTACGGGCTTCAGCGATACAATGACGGAGATAACCCTCCGCCGCTGTGTCACTCCGCCGGAGGTCACAGAAGGTCACCTGTGACTTACGGCAGCACTGCAGCGTGAGAATTTTCTCACGCAGCAGTGCTGCCGTAAATCAACTCCAATGACACACTGCGAGAAGATATCTCCCGTCAGTGTGTCATTGGAGGCCTATAGAGAAGTCACATCTGCTGATGTGACTGCTCTATAGGGGAGATCGTCGTGAGACACTCGTTATTGAAGAGGGACTGCATCGGACAGGGAGTATAGGTTGGTTTGTTTTTTCACACTTTTTGCAGGTGATTGGCTTCGCTAGGATCTGGGTGTACAATAAAAATTATGAAAAACCGTGTCGTGCTTTATTTCATTAAAATACTTTTCTCTTATGTGTGTGTGTGTTTTTTTAACCCTTTATTATTATAAGATTAATAATGGATCGGGGTCTTATTGACGCCTCTCCATTATTAACTGGGCTAAATGTCACCTTCCAAGAGCATTAACCTCTTTATTACCCCATATCCCATCGCTACACGGGAGTGGGAAGAGAGGGGCTAAGTGCCAGAATTGGCGCATATTATAGATGCGCCATTTCTGGGGCGGCTGCAGGCTGGTATTTGTATACGGGGGGGGGGGAATATCCATGGCCCCTTCCTAGGCTATGAATATCAGCCCGCAGCTGTATGCGTAGCCTTTCTGGCTATAAATATAGGGGGACCCCACATCATTTTTTTTGGGGAGGTACCCATATTTTAATAGCCAGTAAAGGCTATACAGCTGCGGGCTGATATTCATAGCCTGGGAAGATCCATGGGTATTACCCCCTTCCCAGGCTACAAATATTGACCCCGGGTCATCGGCTTTCCCCCTCTGGCGGAGAAAATTGCGCGGGAGCCCACGCCATTTTTTTTTTCATTGTTAATTAATAAACATGGATATGGATATATCTATGGATATATCAATGGAAATATCTATAGCTATATCTACGGATATATCTATGGAAATATCTATGAAAATATCTATGAAAATATCTATGGAAATATCTATGGATATGTCTATGGAAATATCTATGGATATATCTATGGAAATATCTATGGATATATCTATAGATATATCTATGGATATGTCTATGGAAATATCTATGGATATATCTATGGAAATATCTATAGATATATCTATGGCTATATCTATGGAAATAACTATGGCTATATCTATGGAAATAACTATGGATATATCTATGGAAATATCTATGGAAATATCTTTAGATATATCTATAGATATACTGTATCTATAGATATATCTATAGATATTTCCATAGATATATCCATAGATATATCTATAGATATTTCCATAGATATATCCATAGATATATCTATAGATATTTCCATAGATATATCCATAGATATATCTATATTCATTCCAAACAAAGGCAGCACCCCATAGTTAGTCTTTCAAGTGATAGTGAATTTATTAGACCCACATATCAGGGCAACGTTTCGGCTCAAATGAGCCTTCCTCAAGGAAGTAGAAACGTTGCCCTGATATCTGGGTCTAATAAATTTACTATCACTTGAAAGACTACCTATGGAGTGCTGCCTTTGTTTGGAATGAATATTGGACATTGTGGCTGATACTGGACTATTTGCCTGGGGGCAGTGCACCCGTAGCTAAGTACTGTGCTGTTTCTCTCTTTTTTCTAGATATATCTATAGATATTTCCATAGATATTTCCATAGGTATTTCCATAGATATATCTATAGATATTTCCATAGATATATCTATAGATATTTCCATAGATATATCTGTAGATATTTCCATAGATATATCCATAGATATTTCCATAGATACATCCATAGATCCTTAGCATTGTTACACATTGTCACACTTCAATAATACACTGAAGAATGCCCTAGATGAAGCAGCACCTTCTACACGCAGAAGGACCCGACACAGACAACGGCAGCCCTGGCACACAATGCAAACACGCTTTCTTCAGCGCTGCTCAAGGTGTGCAGAGCGGCTTCTTAGCAGAAGACTTCATCCACTATAAGTTCATGCTCAAAACCTATAACTCTGCCGTTCATCTAGCCAAACAATCCTACTTCAACACCCTCATCACCTCACTATCTAACAACCCAAAACGACTTTTTGAAACCTTAAACTCCCTCCTGAAACCTAAAGTACAGGCCCCCATCACCAACCTCAGCGGTGAGGATCTGGCCACTTTTTTCCTAGAAAAAATCAACCACATCCATCAGGATATCTCAGCCCAATCTCCTCAGTGCCTGGATCCCCTTCCCTGCCACACCTCAAGCTCACTAGACATCTTTGAGCCTGTTTCAGAAGAAGAAGTTTCCAAGCTCCTCGCTTCTGCTCAGCCTACAACCTGCAACAGTGACCCCATTCCTTCACATCTCCTGCAGTCTCTCTCACCAGTGGTCACCACTCACCTGACTAAAATATTTAACCTCTCTCTTTCTTCAGGTATATTTCCCTCCTCATTTAAACATGCCATCATAACCCCGTTACTTAAAAAGCCATCCCTGGACCAGAACTGCACTGCTAACTACAGACCTGTCTCTCACCTTGCCTTCATCTCTAAACTCCTGGAACGCTTGGTCCACTCTCGTCTAATCCGCTATCTTTCGGATAACTCTCTTCTCGACCCCTTACAATCTGGTTTCCGCTATTTACACTCTACAGAAACTGCCCTCACTAAAGTCTCTAATGATCTAATAACAGCTAAATCGAAAGGTCATTGGTCCCTGCTGATTCTCCTGGATCTCTCTGCCGCATTTGACACTGTGGATCACCAGCTCCTCCTCACTATGCTCTGCTCTATAGGTCTCAAGGACACCGTTCTCTCCTGGTTCTCCTCCTACCTCTCTGACCGCTCCTTCACTGTATCTTTTGCCGACTCATCTTCCTCTCCTCGTCCCCTTGCTATCGAGGTCCCGCAGGGCTCAGTCCTAGGCCACCTCCTCTTCTCTCTATACACTGCCCCTATTGGACAAACAATCAGTAGATTTGGGTTCCAGTATCATCTCTATGCTGATGACACCAAATTATACACTTCTTCCCCTGACATCACCCCTACCCTAATTCAAAATACCAAGGATTGTCTGTCTGCTGCCTCTAACATCATGTCCTCCCTCTATCTGAAACTAAATCTCTCCAAAACCGAACTTCTTGTGTTTCTCCCCTCTACTAACCTCACTATACCTAACATCGAAATAACCCTGGAGGGTTCAACCATAACTCTCAAGCAGCATGCCCGCTGTCTTGGGGTCATATTCGACACCAAACTTTCCTTCACTCCCTATATCCGATCACTCACTTGCTCTTGTCACCTGCATCTTAAAAATATCTCCAGAATCCCACCTTTTCTCACCTTTGAAACTGCTAAGACGCTTAGAGCCCCGTCACACATAGCGATCTCGCTAGCGAGATCGCTGCTGAGTCACAAGTTTTGTGACACAGCAGCAATCTCATCAGCGAGATCGCTGTGTGTGACTGCGATCAGCGACCGGCCCCCCCTGCCGGTATCGCTGATCACTCTTGGAAAGCCCTAGACATTTCTTTGATCGCTGGTCTCCCGCTGGCCAGCACGCATCGTCAGAAGTTGTAGGCAGCAGGAGAGTTTGCCGTACACACAGCAGGGGATCAGCTGACGTTACCGAACCCCACTTACACATGAGCGAGTGTTTTGTCTGTGCGGACAGTACTTCTGAGCACCAACTGGCGGTGTCGGAGCCCAGGGAAAATCAGGTAGTAGGCCGAGGCCTACTTGGAGCCAGGTGTAAATCTGAGGTTGTTTGACTGTGGAGGGAGCAGGAATCTTTGCCATTCACACAGCAGGGGATCAGCTGACGTTACCGAACCCCACTTACACATGAGCGAGTGTTTTGTCTGTGTGGACAGCACTTCTGAGCACCAACTGGCGGTGTCGGAGCCAAGTGAAAATCAGGTAGTAGGCCGAGGCCTACTTGGTGGCAGTTTTCGATTGTTTCTAGACTACTACTAACTGTCAACGTACTCCAATTAGGCCTCTGTCTTCACTCTGTTTCGAGTATTTCCTCTGGCTTCCAACCACGGCAGTTGCTGCTCTGAAATGCCGTCTGCACAACCCACACTTGTTCCTGTGTTACTGGGGTTCTGTAACAGCAGCTTCTCCCTAGAGGTGAGTCAGGCAATGTCTCCTGCTCTGTCCACTTTTCCACTACAAGTAGTGGGAATGTAGACAAAGCAGGAGACATTGCCGGACTCACCTCTGGAGATGAGCAGATGTTACAGGACCCAGGTAACACAGGAACAAGTGTGGATTGTGCAGACGGCACTTGACAGCAGAAACAGGCGGTGTTGTAGGCCGGAGGAAATACTCAAAACAGAGTGGAGACAGAGGGCAAATCAGAGAACATATTAAATCAGAGGTAGTCAGAAGTTGTAGGCAGCAGGAGAGTTTGCCGTACACACAGCAGGGGATCAGCTGACGTTACCGAACCCCACTTACACATGAGCGAGTGTTTTGTCTGTGCAGACAGCACTTCTGAGCACCAACTGGCGGTGTCGGAGCCCAGGGAAAATCAGGTAGTAGGCCGAGGCCTACTTGGAGCCAGGTGTAAATCTGAGGTTGTTTGACTGTGGAGGGAGCAGGACACTTTGCCATACACACAGCAGGGGATCAGCTGACATTACTGAACCCCACTTACACATGAGCGAGTGTTTTGTCTGTGTGGACAGCACTTCTGAGCACCAACTGGCGGTGTCGGAGCCAAGTGAAAATCAGGTAGTAGGCCGAGGCCTACTTGGTGGCAGTTTTCGATTGTTTCTAGACTACTACTAACTGTCAACGTACTCCAATTAGGCCTCTGTCTTCACTCTGTTTCGAGTATTTCCTCTGGCTTCCAACCACGGCAGTTGCTGCTCTGAAATGCCGTCTGCACAACCCACACTTGTTCCTGTGTTACTGGGGTTCTGTAACAGCAGCTTCTCCCTAGAGGTGAGTCAGGCAATGTCTCCTGCTCTGTCCACTTTTCCACTACAAGTAGTGGGAATGTAGACAAAGCAGGAGACATTGCCGGACTCACCTCTGGAGATGAGCAGATGTTACAGGACCCACGTAACACAGGAACAAGTGTGGATTGTGCAGACGGCACTTGACAGCAGAAACAGGCGGTGTTGTAGGCCGGAGGAAATACTCAAAACAGAGTGGAGACAGAGGGCAAATCAGAGAACATATTAAATCAGAGGTAGTCAGAAGTTGTAGGCAGCAGGAGAGTTTGCCGTACACACAGCAGGGGATCAGCTGACGTTACCGAACCCCACTTACACATGAGCGAGTGTTTTGTCTGCGCGGACAGTACTTCTGAGCACCAACTGGCGGTGTCGGAGCCCAGGGAAAATCAGGTAGTAGGCCGAGGCCTACTTGGAGCCAGGTGTAAATCTGAGGTTGTTTGACTGTGGAGGGAGCAGGACACTTTGCCATTCACACAGCAGGGGATCAGCTGACGTTACCGAACCCCACTTACACATGAGCGAGTGTTTTGTCTGTGTGGACAGCACTTCTGAGCACCAACTGGCGGTGTCGGAGCCAAGTGAAAATCAGGTAGTAGGCCGAGGCCTACTTGGTGGCAGTTTTCGATTGTTTCTAGACTACTACTAACTGTCAACGTACTCCAATTAGGCCTCTGTCTTCACTCTGTTTCGAGTATTTCCTCTGGCTTCCAACCACGGCAGTTGCTGCTCTGAAATGCCGTCTGCACAACCCACACTTGTTCCTGTGTTACTGGGGTTCTGTAACAGCAGCTTCTCCCTAGAGGTGAGTCAGGCAATGTCTCCTGCTCTGTCCACTTTTCCACTACAAGTAGTGGGAATGTAGACAAAGCAGGAGACATTGCCGGACTCACCTCTGGAGATGAGCAGATGTTACAGGACCCAGGTAACACAGGAACAAGTGTGGATTGTGCAGACGGCACTTGACAGCAGAAACAGGCGGTGTTGTAGGCCGGAGGAAATACTCAAAACAGAGTGGAGACAGAGGGCAAATCAGAGAACATATTAAATCAGAGGTAGTCAGAAGTTGTAGGCAGCAGGAGAGTTTGCCGTACACACAGCAGGGGATCAGCTGACGTTACCGAACCCCACTTACACATGAGCGAGTGTTTTGTCTGTGCAGACAGCACTTCTGAGCACCAACTGGCGGTGTCGGAGCCCAGGGAAAATCAGGTAGTAGGCCGAGGCCTACTTGGAGCCAGGTGTAAATCTGAGGTTGTTTGACTGTGGAGGGAGCAGGACACTTTGCCATACACACAGCAGGGGATCAGCTGACATTACTGAACCCCACTTACACATGAGCGAGTGTTTTGTCTGTGTGGACAGCACTTCTGAGCACCAACTGGCGGTGTCGGAGCCAAGTGAAAATCAGGTAGTAGGCCGAGGCCTACTTGGTGGCAGTTTTCGATTGTTTCTAGACTACTACTAACTGTCAACGTACTCCAATTAGGCTTCTGTCTTCACTCTGTTTCGAGTATTTCCTCTGGCTTCCAACCACGGCAGTTGCTGCTCTGAAATGCCGTCTGCACAACCCACACTTGTTCCTGTGTTACTGGGGTTCTGTAACAGCAGCTTCTCCCTAGAGGTGAGTCAGGCAATGTCTCCTGCTCTGTCCACTTTTCCACTACAAGTAGTGGGAATGTAGACAAAGCAGGAGACATTGCCGGACTCACCTCTGGAGATGAGCAGATGTTACAGGACCCACGTAACACAGGAACAAGTGTGGATTGTGCAGACGGCACTTGACAGCAGAAACAGGCGGTGTTGTAGGCCGGAGGAAATACTCAAAACAGAGTGGAGACAGAGGGCAAATCAGAGAACATATTAAATCAGAGGTAGTCAGAAGTTGTAGGCAGCAGGAGAGTTTGCCGTACACACAGCAGGGGATCAGCTGACGTTACCGAACCCCACTTACACATGAGCGAGTGTTTTGTCTGCGCGGACAGTACTTCTGAGCACCAACTGGCGGTGTCGGAGCCCAGGGAAAATCAGGTAGTAGGCCGAGGCCTACTTGGAGCCAGGTGTAAATCTGAGGTTGTTTGACTGTGGAGGGAGCAGGACACTTTGCCATTCACACAGCAGGGGATCAGCTGACGTTACCGAACCCCACTTACACATGAGCGAGTGTTTTGTCTGTGTGGACAGCACTTCTGAGCACCAACTGGCGGTGTCGGAGCCAAGTGAAAATCAGGTAGTAGGCCGAGGCCTACTTGGTGGCAGTTTTCGATTGTTTCTAGACTACTACTAACTGTCAACGTACTCCAATTAGGCCTCTGTCTTCACTCTGTTTCGAGTATTTCCTCTGGCTTCCAACCACGGCAGTTGCTGCTCTGAAATGCCGTCTGCACAACCCACACTTGTTCCTGTGTTACTGGGGTTCTGTAACAGCAGCTTCTCCCTAGAGGTGAGTCAGGCAATGTCTCCTGCTCTGTCCACTTTTCCACTACAAGTAGTGGGAATGTAGACAAAGCAGGAGACATTGCCGGACTCACCTCTGGAGATGAGCAGATGTTACAGGACCCAGGTAACACAGGAACAAGTGTGGATTGTGCAGACGGCACTTGACAGCAGAAACAGGCGGTGTTGTAGGCCGGAGGAAATACTCAAAACAGAGTGGAGACAGAGGGCAAATCAGAGAACATATTAAATCAGAGGTAGTCAGAAGTTGTAGGCAGCAGGAGAGTTTGCCGTACACACAGCAGGGGATCAGCTGACGTTACCGAACCCCACTTACACATGAGCGAGTGTTTTGTCTGTGCGGACAGCACTTCTGAGCACCAACTGGCGGTGTCGGAGCCCAGGGAAAATCAGGTAGTAGGCCGAGGCCTACTTGGAGCCAGGTGTAAATCTGAGGTTGTTTGACTGTGGAGGGAGCAGGACACTTTGCCATACACACAGCAGGGGATCAGCTGACATTACTGAACCCCACTTACACATGAGCGAGTGTTTTGTCTGTGTGGACAGCACTTCTGAGCACCAACTGGCGGTGTCGGAGCCCAGTGAAAATCAGGTAGTAGGCCGAGGCTTACTTGGTGGCAGTTTTCGATTGTTTCTAGACTACTACTAACTGTCAACGTACTCCAATTAGGCCTCTGTCTTCACTCTGTTTCGAGTATTTCCTCTGGCTTCCAACCACGGCAGTTGCTGCTCTGAAATGCCGTCTGCACAACCCACACTTGTTCCTGTGTTACTGGGGTTCTGTAACAGCAGCTTCTCCCTAGAGGTGAGTCAGGCAATGTCTCCTGCTCTGTCCACTTTTCCACTACAAGTAGTGGGAATGTAGACAAAGCAGGAGACATTGCCGGACTCACCTCTGGAGATGAGCAGATGTTACAGGACCCACGTAACACAGGAACAAGTGTGGATTGTGCAGACGGCACTTGACAGCAGAAACAGGCGGTGTTGTAGGCCGGAGGAAATACTCAAAACAGAGTGGAGACAGAGGGCAAATCAGAGAACATATTAAATCAGAGGTAGTCAGAAGTTGTAGGCAGCAGGAGAGTTTGCCGTACACACAGCAGGGGATCAGCTGACGTTACCGAACCCCACTTACACATGAGCGAGTGTTTTGTCTGTGCGGACAGTACTTCTGAGCACCAACTGGCGGTGTCGGAGCCCAGGGAAAATCAGGTAGTAGGCCGAGGCCTACTTGGAGCCAGGTGTAAATCTGAGGTTGTTTGACTGTGGAGGGAGCAGGACACTTTGCCATTCACACAGCAGGGGATCAGCTGACGTTACCGAACCCCACTTACACATGAGCGAGTGTTTTGTCTGTGTGGACAGCACTTCTGAGCACCAACTGGCGGTGTCGGAGCCAAGTGAAAATCAGGTAGTAGGCCGAGGCCTACTTGGTGGCAGTTTTCGATTGTTTCTAGACTACTACTAACTGTCAACGTACTCCAATTAGGCCTCTGTCTTCACTCTGTTTCGAGTATTTCCTCTGGCTTCCAACCACGGCAGTTGCTGCTCTGAAATGCCGTCTGCACAACCCACACTTGTTCCTGTGTTACTGGGGTTCTGTAACAGCAGCTTCTCCCTAGAGGTGAGTCAGGCAATGTCTCCTGCTCTGTCCACTTTTCCACTACAAGTAGTGGGAATGTAGACAAAGCAGGAGACATTGCCGGACTCACCTCTGGAGATGAGCAGATGTTACAGGACCCACGTAACACAGGAACAAGTGTGGATTGTGCAGACGGCACTTGACAGCAGAAACAGGCGGTGTTGTAGGCCGGAGGAAATACTCAAAACAGAGTGGAGACAGAGGGCAAATCAGAGAACATATTAAATCAGAGGTAGTCAGAAGTTGTAGGCAGCAGGAGAGTTTGCCGTACACACAGCAGGGGATCAGCTGACGTTACCGAACCCCACTTACACATGAGCGAGTGTTTTGTCTGTGCGGACAGTACTTCTGAGCACCAACTGGCGGTGTCAGAGCCCAGGGAAAATCAGGTAGTAGGCCGAGGCCTACTTGGAGCCAGGTGTAAATCTGAGGTTGTTTGACTGTGGAGGGAGCAGGACACTTTGCCATTCACACAGCAGGGGATCAGCTGACGTTACCGAACCCCACTTACACATGAGCGAGTGTTTTGTCTGTGTGGACAGCACTTCTGAGCAACAACGGGCGTTGCTGTAGCACAGGAAATAAAGTTCAGGTCATAGAAACATGGACCTGGATCCTGTTGCCAGCCAATTATTTATTCTGGAAGAGGACTGGCAAATTCAGATGAGATCCAGGCCTTGTTCATTTTCAGAAAAGTAAGCCGGTCAATATTATCGGCGGATAGTCGCGTGCGACGGTCTGTTACCACACCTCCTGCTGCACTAAAGACACGTTCAGATAATACAGTGGCAGCAGGGCAAGCCAGCACCTCCAATGCATACTGGCTAAGCTCTGGCCATGTATCCAGCTTAGAGACCCAATACTTGAACGGGGAAGAGCCGTCTGGGAGTACACTAACAGGGCAAGACAAGTAGTCTGTCACCATCTGACGGAAACGTTGCCTCCTGCTGACTGGAGCCGTCTGTGATGGTGTAGCCGTTTGTGGCGGTCCCACAAAACTTTTCCACATTTGGGCCATACTGGCCTTGCCTTGTCCTGCGGCACTGCCTCTGCTACCTCTTTGTGCAGAGCTTCCTCCACTGCCTCTACCCACATGGCTGCTTTGAAAAGCACTACCAGCAACACTTGCGGGGGGAATGGAGAACATGATGGCCTGCACAAGTGTTTCTTGGTACTCCCGCATTTTTCGCTCCCGGTTCAACTGTGGTATGAGGCTTTGTAAGTTGTCCCGGTAGCGAGGATCTAGGAGGGTGTACACCCAATAATCAGCCGTGTGGAGAATGTTGGCGATGCGGCGGTCATTTAACAAGCACTGCAGCATGAAATCAACCATGTGCTGCAGACTGCCAACTGGACCGGAAACGCTGTCCCCAGCTTGAGGCAGCATCTCAGCCTGCTCAGCATCAATCCACCCTCGCTGTATGCACTGACTACTAGAGCCTTGTGTACCTCCCTCCTCTGGAGAGATGTGTTCCTCCTCCTCCATTGACTCCTCGTCATCCTCCTCACTAAGTGTCCCCTGCATGGGCCTTTGTGTGGAAGCACGTTGCTCAGACTTGCCAGAAGCAGATGGCATTTCTGACTCCTCATCCTCGACCTCTTCAAAAACCTCCTCACTTAGTGCTTGTAAGGTTTTTTGAAGCAGACAGATAAGGGGGACAGTCATGCTGACTAGTGCATCATCTGCAATGGCCATCCGCGTGGAGTCATCGAAGGCACGCAAAACTTGGCAGATGTCCCTCATAGTGGCCCACTCAGTGGTGGTGAAGTGTCTCCGGCGCACAGTGCGACTTGTTTGCGCCTGATGCAGCTGGTACTCCATTACTGCTGCCTGCTGCTCACACAACCGCTCCAACATATGTAACGTTGAATTCCACCTGGTGGGGAGGTCACATATGATGCGATGTTCTGGCAGGCGGAATCGGCGTTGCAGAGATGCAATGCGCGATCTTGCCATGCTGGAACACCGCAAGTGAGCACACTCTAGGCGAACCTTGTGCAGCAGTGCATCAAGATCCGGATAGTCCCTCAGAAAGCTCTGCACGACCAAATTGAGCACGTGTGCCAGACATGGTATGTGAGTGAGGTTGCATAAGCCCAGAGCTGCCACTAGATTTCGGCCATTGTCACTCACTACCAAACCTGGCTGGAGATTCGCTGGCACAAACCACACATCGCGCTCCTGCTTGATGGCATTCCAGAGCTCCTGTGCTGTGTGGCTCCAATTCCCCAAAGAAATTAATTTAAGGACGGCCTGTTGACGTTTGGCCACACCTGTGCTCATATCTGGCCTAACAGGCTCATGCAGTGCTGATTCCGAGGAACTAGAGTAGGAGGAGGACTCAATATGTACAGACTGCATTCCTGCAATCCTTGGAGTTGGCAGAATACGTACAGAGCCACTCTCCAGATCTGTACCCAGCTCCACAACATTGACCCAATGGGCAGTGAGGGAAAGGTATCGTCCCTGTCCATGGCTACTGGTCCACGCATCGGTGATCAGGTGGACCTTGCTACTGACGGCGTTTAGTAGCGCATTTTTAATTTTTCCCTCCACATGCTTTTGCAGGGCAGGGACGGCTTGCCTGCTGAAATAAAAGCGGCTGGGCACATTGTATTGTGGAACTGCCAATGACATCAAGTTCCGGAAGGTGTCAGTCTCCACCAGCCTGAATGACAGCATCTCAAGGGCCAGTAGTTTGGCAATGCCGGCATTCAGAGCCAGTGCTCGGGGATGGTTTGCCGAGTATGGCCGCTTTTTCTCCCATGCCTGTGCTACCAATTGCTGGTGAGTGGCCTGGGAGTGTGCTGATGACTGAGAATGTGGTTCAGTGGGTGGAATTTCACTGGGTCTCTGGACAACAGTGGCAGTGGTTCTTCCATGGCGTTCCAGTGAGGAAGCCGAACCAGCTGTGTGTGAGCTGGAGGAAGAGGCCCCAACACGAGCTGAAGAGGTGGTAGGTGCTGCTGAAGGTTGACCTACATCTTCAGTGTGTCTGTGTAACTCCACCTCGTGCTTGGTACGCACATGTTTCCACATATTTGTGGTATTGAGGTTGCTCACATTTTTCCCTCGTTTAACTTTCTGATGACACAGCTTGCATTTGACAAAGCAAATGTCATCTGCAACTGTGTCAAAAAAAGACCACGCACTGCAAGTCCTGGGAGCGCCCGTTTTCTGTTTTGGAAGAGGATTGCTCCTCACGGGTGCCAAAGTGGAGGCTACAGGCGACCAAGTCTGCCCCCGCCCTCTCCCTCCTCTTTTTGCCGTTCGGGGAATCTCTTCCTCAGAGCTGCTCCCACCACCTTCCTGTGGCTGATGCCATGATGGGTCAAGGACCTCATCATCTCCACTCCCCTCTTCAAGCACCGGCTGGTCCTGGGTTGTCTCGCCAGCACCGTACGCACCAGAAATTGGCAACTGAGTCTCATCATCATCAGATGAGCACTGAGGTGTGCTGACAATAGGCACTGGCCCACCCGCCTCTTCAGATTCAGAGGGACAAAGCTGTTGCACATCACTGCATACTCCCTCTTCTTCACGCTCTAGAATGCTGCTTGGCTGGCCACCTCTTTCCAAGCCAACAGATTCTGAGAACAGAAGTAAAGATTGAGATGGCTCCTGTCCAGGGCTCTCAGACTGCCTGGGCAATTTGGCAGGTGGTGAAGAGACAGATGGTTGCTCTTCAGTGCTCTGGCCCTGGGAGGATGCGGAAGTCATTGAAGTGGATGCGTTAGCTGCCATCCATCCGACAACGGCTTCAATTTGTTCGTCACGCAGCAGTGGGGTACGGCGAGGTCATACAAAGCTGCGCATGAAGGACTGTTGCCTGGTAAAAGTGGGGGATGCCGGGTCCCTGGTGGCCGCAGCAGACACCGAATCCCCACGTCCTCTCCCTGCTGAATCCCCCCGTCCTCTCCCTGCTGAAACTCCACGGCCACGACCACGTGCCTTACTCCCTGCCTTCTTCATCTTGGTAGACTGATAAAGATAGGCAGAAAAGTAAAAAAGGGGTGGCTTAGTGTTCTTATTCTTGAACACCTGCTAACCAGTATAAGAAACACTAGTTTGGTTAAGAGTGTGTGTACTACACTTTAATATGATCTAATGTGGCCTACACAACTGTAAATTGGAGTGTTTGGTGAACTTTATTTCCTTTTTTTTTTCTTTGGGGAAAAAGAAAAGGATGTGACCAAAGTTTGAAAGCTATGGTATCACAAACTTTTTGGAGCGATTACAATGCAGGAAGCTAACCTACAATGCAATTGATGAGGCTCCAAAAAATAGGGTGATACTAGTCTGGCTGGCCTTGAAGGGCACAAGCCAGCAAAAAGGCTCCTCTATCTAATCCTATATAGTGTTTGCAACCAACCAATGACAATGGATGCGGATGGAAGCACACTAATATAGGAGCAAAAATCTGGATAAATTTGCTCCAAAAAAAGGACTATGTATGAGGCAGTGACGCACGCTGAGCGGACTACAACCAACGCTGGCTGTAGAACACACTGCAACGTGAGCTGCACTCACACACAGAGAGACCTATCAGACAGCCAAAAACAGTGCAGAGAAATGGGCTATAGCACTGAAAGGCTGCTGAAAGGCTCAGCTGTCCACTCCTTTATGTTTGCAACCAACGTATATGGATACGTATGGAAGCACACTATACAGGAGAAAAAAAAGCAGCAACAAAAGAAAAATGTGTATGAGGCAGAGACACACGCTGGGCGGCCTACAAGCAGACGTGTCTGCAGGACACACTACACAGCGTGGGTCTGCACTCACACAGCCCTTGCAGACAGCTATTAAAAGCGCTGCTGGGCTACAAAAATGCTACAGTGGTGGATTATGTAGCCTGGGTAGAGCAATAGATATGTTTGATGATCGCTATTTCTAACTGTCCCTCACAGTCTTCAACAGCAGCCTGTCCCTAACTGATTTCACAACAGAGTGAACCTGAAATGGCGGCTGCTGCGGTTTTTATAGTGCATCATGACATCATTTCAGCAGCCAATCACAGCCATGCCAGTAGTTAACATGCCTACATGCCTAACAAGATGTGCCCACACTTCTGAGGATCCCCATTGGCTGAATCAAATCGAGCGGGCTCCTAGCATTATGGGAACTTCCGATTCCGGTATTCGATATGAAAAAAGTATCGGAACTAAGTATCGGAATTCCGATACAGCTAATATCGGCCGATACTCGATACTTGCGGTATCGGAATGCTCAACACTAGCTACCGCGCAATTTTCTGCGCCAGAGGGGGAAAGCCGACGACCAGGGGCCAATATTTGTAGCCTGGGTAGGGGGTAATACCCATGGATCTTCCCAGGCTATGAATATCAGCCCGCAGCTGTCTGTATAGCCTTTACTGGCAATTAAAATAGGGGGACCCCCCAAAAAAAATGACGTGGGGTCCCCCTATATTTTATAGCCAGAAAGGCTACGCAGACAGCTGCGGGCTGATATTCATAGCCTAGGAAGGGGCCATGGATATTGCCCCCCCCCCCCGGCTGCAAATACCAGCCAGCAGCCACCCCAGAAATGGCACATCCTATAAGATGTGCCAATTCTGGCACTTAGCCTCTACTTCCCACTCCTGTGTAGTGATGGCATATGGGGTAATAAAGGGGTTAATGTCACCTTGCTCTTGGAAGGTGACATTAAGCACGGTTAATAATGGAGAGGCGTCAATAAGACCCCGATCCATAATAATCTTATAGTCCCCCAATGACACACTGACGGCAGATAACTTCCCGCAGTGTGTCATTGGAGTTGCTTTACGGCAGCACTGCTGCGTGAGAAAGTTCTCACGCTGTAGTGCTGCCGTAAGTCACAGGTGAACTCCTGTGACCTCCGGCGGAATGATACAGCGGCGGAGGGTTATCTCCGTCATTGCATCGCTGAAGCCCGTAGAGAGCGGTCGCATCAGCTAATGCGGCTGTTCTCCACGGGAGATCGATGTGGGACCCTCGTTATTAGTGAACTACAGCGGAGAGGTGAGTATAGGTTGCTTTATTATGTTATGTTTATTACAGGAGACGAAGGCTTCGGGGAATTAGGTGCGTGCGGTGAGTATGTACTGTCTGTTATGTGTTGTATGTTCTGTTTGTGTTTTTTTTTTTTTACATTTTCCACATTAGCTGGATGATGGGAATACTACTTTCCCATCATCCCTAATGCTGCCACTGTAGCGGGCATAGCCAGATGGGACAAGTAGTCCCATCTGACGATGCCTGCACAGGCCCCGCATAGGTCACACAAGCCCCACAGAGCCCCATAGATCCCACACAGAGGCCGCACAGAGCCCCATAGAGCCCGCACAGAGCCCCATAGAGCCCGCACAGAGCCCCATAGAACCCGCACAGAGCCCCATGGAGCCCGCACAGAGGCCACAGAGCCCCACAGAGCCGGCACAGCCCGCATAGAGCCCCGATTGGCCCAGCAGAACCCGCACACACACTCGATCGGCCCGGCAGAGCCCGCAAACACCCGATCGGCCCGGCAGAGCCCACACACACCCGATCGGCCAGGTAGAGCCCGCGCACACACCCAATCGACCCGACAGAGCCCACACACACCCGATCGGCCCGGCACAGCCCGTACATACACCCGATCGGCCTGGCACAGCCCGCACACACACCCGATCGGCCTGGCAGAGCCCGGACACACACCCGATCGGCCAGGCACAGCCCGCACACACACCCGATCGGCCCGGCACAGCCCGCACACACACAGACCTACAGACCCCTGCACACATTCTCTGCATATTACACATAGTCTCCGCTCATTACTCCCATTTCCCATAGAAAAACATTGCACTCGCTACTCGTTACGAGTACCCGAGTATTAGGAGCTACTTGTAATGAGTACAGCAAGTCCGAGTATTTCACTACTCGCTCATCCCTAAGTGCAACCAACAGTCATTATAAAAGAGCACAACCGACAGTCATCATAAAAGAGCGCAAATGACAGTCATCATAAAAGAGTGCAACCAGCATTCATCATAAAACAGTGCAGCCAACAGTCATCATAAAAGACCGCAACCAACAGTTATCATAAAAGATCACATCCAAAAGTCATCATAAAAGAGCGCAACCAACAGTCATCATAAAAGAGGGCAAAGGACAGTCATCATAAAAGAGCGCAAACGACAGTCATCATAAAAGACCGCTACCAACAGTCATAAAAGAGTACAGCTAACAGTCATCATAAAAGACCGCAACCAACAGTCATCATAAAAGAGTGCAGCCAACAGTCATCATAAAAGAGTGCAGCCAACAGTTATCATAAAAGAGTGCAGTCAACAGTCATCATAAAAGAGCACAAAAGACAGTCATCATAAAAGAGCGCATCCAAAAGTGATCATAAAAGAGCACAATCGACAGTCATAAAAGAGCGCAACCAACAGTCATCATATAAGAGCGCAACCGACAGTCATCATAAAAGAGCGCAACAGACAGTCATCATAAAAGAGGCTCTGCCAGGCCCCTGCAGCCCCTCACAGGCTCTGCTAGGCACCTGCAGCCCCTCAGAAACTCTGCCAGGCCCCTGCAGCCAGCCCCTCACAGGCTCTGCCAGGCACCTGCAGCCCCTTACAGGCTCTGCCAGGCCCCTGCATCCAACCGCTCACAGTCTCTGCTAGGCCCCTGCGTGTTCCGGGTTTCTTAGTGAGGGACTATGGGTAAGTGTGGTACTTACTACCTGATTTAATGATACTTTTTGGATACTCACCTTCTCTGCAGCAGCTTAGACAGCCTTTTTAATCGGGAATATTCTCTTTTATAGAGGATTTCTCTCATAGGAATTTTCTTTTCTGCACTTTATGCTGTGGTGAATGTGATCTTTGTAAGAAGTACAGTCATTGTTACCAACTGCCCACCTCTTTACATTTTTCTTAGACCCGGTATATATATGGATATCTGATCGTTTGCTCTCTCCCCTGTATTTTACCTGTCTTATAGATTTCTCATGAAATTTGTGTGATGTAATGTTTTTTCTATCTTGAATAAATTTGACCTTTTTTCTAATATGTTTATATTGTATTGGCTTTACACTCAGTCGTTTTGTCTATTATCAGTAAGTGGGTGTTCCAAATTGGAAATTTCCTTGGTCCCGGTATAAAGTTTATTAGAGGACCAATTATGACGCAGTGATGATGTATTCTGTTAATTGTACATATCTGCTAGGCCCCTGCAGCCCCTCACAGGCTCTGCCAGGCCCCTGCAGCCCCTCATAAAAGAGGGCAACCGACATTCATAGAAGAGTGCAACAGACAGTCATCATAAAAGAGCGCAACCAACAGTCATCATATAAGAGCGCAACAGACAGTCATCATAAAAGAGGCTCTGCCAGGCCCCTGCAGCCCCTCACAGGCTCTGCCAGGCCCCTGCAGCCCCTCATAAAAGAGGGCAACCGACATTCATAGAAGAGTGCAACAGACAGTCATCATAAAAGAGCGCAACCGACAGTCATCATAAAAGAGCGCAACAGACAGTCATCATAAAAGAGGCTCTGCCAGGCCCCTGCAGCCCCTCACAGGCTCTGCTAGGCACCTGCAGCCCCTCAGAAACTCTGCCAGGCCCCTGCAGCCAGCCCCTCACAGGCTCTGCCAGGCACCTGCAGCCCCTTACAGGCTCTGCCAGGCCCCTGCATCCAACCGCTCACAGGCTCTGCTAGGCCCCTGCGTGTTCCGGGTTTCTTAGTGAGGGACTATGGGTAAGTGTGGTACTTACTACCTGATTTAATGATACTTTTTGGATACTCACCTTTTCTGCAGCAGCTTAGACAGCCTTTTTAATCGGGAATATTCTCTTTTATAGAGGATTTCTCTCATAGGAATTTTCTTTTCTGCACTTTATGCTGTGGTGAATGTGATCTTTGTAAGAAGTACAGTCATTGTTACCAACTGCCCACCTCTTTACATTTTTCTTAGACCCGGTATATATATGGATATCTGATCGTTTGCTATTTCCCCTGTATTTTACCTGTCTTATAGATTTCTCATGAAATTTGTGTGATGTAATGTTTTTTCTATCTTGAATAAATTTGACCTTTTTTCTAATATGTTTATATTGTATTGGCTTTACACTCAGTCGTTTTGTCTATTATCAGTAAGTGGGTGTTCCAAATTGGAAATTTCCTTGGTCCCGGTATAAAGTTTATTAGAGGACCAATTATGACGCAGTGATGATGTATTCTGTTAATTGTACATATCTGCTAGGCCCCTGCAGCCCCTCACAGGCTCTGCCAGGCCCCTGCAGCCCCTCATAAAAGAGGGCAACCGACATTCATAGAAGAGTGCAACAGACAGTCATCATAAAAGAGCGCAACCAACAGTCATCATATAAGAGCGCCACCGACAGTCATCATAAAAGACTGCAAACAAACAGCCATAATTAAAGAGCGCAATCAACAGCCATTATAAAAGAGTGCAACCAACAGTCATCATAAGATAGCGTAACTGAGAGTCATCATAAAAGACCGCAATCAACAGTCATCATAAAAGACTGCAACCAACAGTCAAAAAAGACCACAACCAACATTTATCATAAAAAACTGCAACCGACAGTCATAAAAGAGCGCAACCGACAGTCATGAAAGAGCGCAACCGACAGTCATCATAAAAGAGCGCATCCAACAGTCATCATAAAAGAGTGCAACCAACAGTCATCATAAAAGAGGGCAAATGACAGTCATGATAAAAGACCACTACCAACAGTCTTAAAAGAGTGCAGCCAACAGTCATCAAGAGAGTGCAACCAACAGTCATCATAAAAGAGCGCAAGCGACAGTCATCACAAAAGAGGGCAAATGACAGTCATCATAAAAGAGGGAAACCAACAGTCATCATAAAAGAGGGCAAATGACAGTCATCATAAAAGAGGGAAACCAACAGTCATTATAAAAGACCACAACTGACAGTCATTATAAAAGAGCACAATTGACAATCATCATAAAAGAGCGCATCCGACAGTCATAAAAGAGTGCAACCAACAGTCATCATAAAAGAATGCAACCGACAGTCATCATAAAAGAGTGCAACCGACAGTCATCATAAAAGAGCACAACTGACAGTCATCATAAAAGAATGCAACCGACAGTCATCATAAAAGAGCACAACCAACAGTCATAAAAGAGGGCAACTGACAGTCATCATAAAAAGATCGCAACCGACAGTCATTATAAAAGAGGGCAAACGACAGTCATCATAAAAGACCGCAACCAACAGTTATAAAAGAGTGCAACCAACAGTCATCATAAAAGAGGGCAAAGGACAGTCATCATAAAAGAGCACAACCAACAGTCATAAAAGAGCGCAACCAACAGTCATCGTAAAAGACTGCAACGAACAGTCATCATAAAAGTCCGCAACCAACAATCATCATAAAAGACTGCAACCAACAGTCATCATAAAAGACCGCAACCAACAGTCTTAAAAGAATGCAACCAACAGTCATCATAAAAGAGGGCAAAGGACAGTCATCATAAAAGAGGGCAAAGGACAGTCATCATAAAAGACCGCTACCAACAGTCTTAAAAGAGTGCAGCCAACAGTCATCAAGAGAGTGCAACCAACAGTCATCATAAAAGAATGCAACCGACAGTCATCATAAAAGAGTGCAACCGACAGTCATCATAAAAGAGCACAACTGACAGTCATCATAAAAGAATGCAACCGACAGTCATCATAAAAGAGCACAACCGACAGTCATAAAAGAGGGCAACTGACAGTCATCATAAAAAGATCGCAACCGACAGTCATTATAAAAGAGGGCAAACGACAGTCATCATAAAAGACCGCAACCAACAGTTATAAAAGAGTGCAACCAACAGTCGTCATAAAAGAGGGCAAAGGACAGTCATCATAAAAGAGCACAACCAACAGTCATAAAAGAGCGCAACCAACAGTCATCGTAAAAGACTGCAACGAACAGTCATCATAAAAGTCCGCAACCAACAATCATCATAAAAGACTGCAACCAACAGTCATCATAAAAGACCGCAACCAACAGTCTTAAAAGAATGCAACCAACAGTCATCATAAAAGAGGGCAAAGGACAGTCATCATAAAAGAGGGCAAAGGACAGTCATCATAAAAGATCACACCCAACAGTCATAAATGAGCGCAACCAACAGTCATCGTAAAAGACTGCAATGAACAGTCATCATAAAAGTCCGCAACCAACAATCATCATAAAAGACTGCAACCAACAGTCATCATAAAAGAGGGCAACCGACAGTCATAAAAGAGTGCAACCAACAGCCATCATAAAAGAGCACAACCAACAATCATAAACGAGCGCAACCAACAATCATCATAAAAGAACGCAACGGACAGTCATCATAAAAGACGACTGCAACCAACCGTCATCATAAAAGACCGCAACCAACAGTCATCATAAAAGAAGGCAAGCGACAGTCATCATAAAAGAGCGCAACCGACAGTCATCGTAAATGAGCGCAATCGACAGTCATCATAAAAGAGCGCAACCGACAGTCATCATAAAAGATGGCAACCAACAGTCATCATAAAAATGCGCAAGCAACAATCTTGGGCACCCATACACCTGGATGAAGTCTTGACAGATGGCCCACGCCGCCGACTCAGCAGTCTGATCTCTAGTCGGGGTGACTACAGCAAACTTGGAGAAATGATCAGTCATCACCAAACAGTACTGTAGGCCCCGGGCCGAGTGTCCCATGAGGAGATAGTCGATCATCAAGACTTCTAGCGGTTCCTTAGTTCGTATGGTCTGGATGGGTGCTCTTTGTTCGGTACTCTTGAGGTTGCATACTCGACATTGCCGGCAAGCCTGTTCCACCACAGACTCCAACCAGGGGGCAGTACATGTACCACTGTAACCATTGGTAGGTCTTTGTGGACCCGAAGTGAGTTCCGAATTCGTGGGCTTCTTTAGCCACTTCATGAGCCATTCCTCCTGGGATGACCATCTGCCACCTTACTTCCATATCTTTTGGCTGTTGTCTCTTAAGATATAACACTGATTCTCACACTTCCAGTCTATCCCACTGGTGTAAGACACTCTTCATCTCAGCATCCAGACCATCTCTTTCTTGTTTGCCAGGCTTCTGCTTCTGAGTTACCCACCATGTCATCTGTCTCAGCCCTTCATCTTTGTCCTGAACATGTCCCCATTCCTGATTGGTTCTCCCCAGGAATCGGGGTAGTGCGCAGACCTCCCTACTTGACTGGACGACAACCACTGGGGGCCTAAACTTACGAAAGTCTGGGGTTTCCTCCTCTTCGAGTTGTTCATCGAAATCCCCCACTGGAGTCTCCACCATCACTCTTGAAAGCCTGTCAGCATTTGCGTTTTCGTTAGCAGAGCGATAACGGATGGTAAAGTCAAACTTGGCTAGGTGAGCCACTCACCATTGTTCTAAGGCCACCAATTTTGCATTCTGAAGGTGGGCCAGGGGATTATTTTCTGTTCAAACTTGAATCTTGGTCCCTGTCAGGAAGCCCGCAAACTTTTGTGTCATGGCCCACGCTAGGGCCAGGAGCTCTAACCGGAAAGAGCTGTAATTGTGGGGGTTTCTTTTGCTGTCTCGCAGGGACCTACTGGCATGCCCGATGACTCTCTCATGTCCATCCTGTATCTGAGAAAGTACTGCACCGAGTCCATGAAGGCTACCATCTGTGTACAACAGGAACGGTTGATTGAAATCTGCATAGGCCAAATTCAGGGCTGAAGTAAGAGCATTCTTTATAGCCTGGAAGGCCTCATCTTGTCTCAGGGCCCTAGGGATGCACTGGTTTTTCGGCACTCCGGCAGTCCCCCTTAGCAGCTCATTTAGAGGACCCGCCACCTTCGCGAAGTCTTTGACAAACCGGCTGTAGTACCCAAGAAAGGCCTGGAGTTCTCTCACTGTTCGAGAGACTGGCCACTTCTGGATAGCAGCCACCTTTTCTGGTGAGGGTAGAACTCCATCTTGTGACACTATGTGGCCCAGGTACTCGATCTCCCTCTTGAAGAGGTGGCACTTCTTTGGTTTCACCTTCAGGTTATGAGCCCGCAGTCTTCAGAGTACCTGTCCAAGCCAGGCAAGGTGTACTTCGAACGAGGCAGAAAGCACAATGATGTCATCCAGATAGATCAGGGTAGCTTCAAAATTTAAGTCTCCCAAACATTTTTCCATCAGCCGTTGAAACGTGCCCGGAGCATTGGAAAGCCCAAAGGGCATCCGGTTAAACTCAAACAATCCCATAGGGAGGATGAAGGTGGTTTTTGCTTTATCTTTCTCTGCCACGGCTACTTGCCAGTATCCACTTGCTAGGTCCAAGGTGGAGAAGTACTTGGCTTTCCCCAACGCTGTCAAGGATTCCTTGATGCGGGGTAATGGGTACCAGTCTCGAACAGTGCAGGCATTGAGTTTCCTGTAATCTACATAGAATCGGATGGTCCCTCCTTTTTCTTGACAAGCACCACCAGAGCTGCCCAAGGGCTCTGACTGCTTTGCACTACTCCTGAATCCAGCATCTGCCTCAGTAATGTCTTTACCTCTTGGTACATCTTGGGCGGAATCTGCCGGTATCGTTCTCGAATTGGACAAACGTCCCCGGTCGGTATCTCGTGCGTGTTGGCTTCGGTACATCTGAAATCTTCGGCATGATGGGTGAATGCGGCATGATTTTCCCACAGCATAGCTTCTATCGCTTGCACACGTTCCTAGCATTGAGCCTTCACATCCACTTCCATTTGATCAAGGATGACCCGTCCTTTCCACTCTGGGGATGGCGTCTCTTCGGCCCCCATAGCAACTGCTAGGGTCCACCCCGCATCTTCCATCGGCAATAAAGACATCTCCTTCTGACTCACTACTTCGCCCTTATGTAGGTATACCAGGGCCAGATCTGTCCCTCATGGCAAGGTGACCTCCCCGGTGTCCACATTCAAAACTCTTATGGGGACGTGTCCTCGCTGGACCACAGCTATTGTATGAGCTATCATGACTTCTTGGTCCACTCCTGCCTACCACAGGCTGAACAATCACTTCCAACCCGTCAAGGTTGCGATGAGTCCCCACTTGAAGGTGTGATTTACTTACTCGCTTGGGAGGCAGGATTACAGGCTCTTTCCCAGGGGCCCTGATGACCCCTACCGTCTGATAAGATGGCACACTCTCCTGCGTCCCACAGATGTGGATCAGTCGCTGAAGGGCTTCATGAGTATGCTTATGTGTAGCAACCTTCTTCCAATAACTGGGTCCCCGTTTGGTAAACAGAATCTGATCGAGTTCACGTAGGATATTCATTCCCAGTACTACAGGCACATCTTCTTTGATGGGCACAGGGACTAGCAGGATCCCTATTTTCCCCACAGATTCGAATATTCATCCACATGACTCCTGTGACCGAGATCAGTTGTTGGTTGGCAGCAAACAACCGGATCAGTGTGTCCTTCTCTGGCTTGGCCAGGGCCTGAAAATGCTGCTTGAAATATGTTTCTGGCATCGTTTTCACTTGTGACCCGGTATCTATCAAGCAATCCACTAGAACACCCTCGAATTCAGCATGCAGTATGGGACTCCCAGCAATCAAGTGTTCATTATGATAAGGAGCGGCCTCTCGCCTCCCCCATAGAGTGCCGCGTTACTGCAGCGGTTGGTAGTTTAATGGTGTCATCCACTGGCTTTGAGCATAATTCCGAGGGTCTCTGGCAAGGTGCCCCTGTCCTCCACATTCCCAGCATTGGATGCCTCTTCTTCGCCAGGGGGCACCTCGAGCTTGTCCTCGTGCCTCCGATGCCTGACGGGAGGGAGCTTGCACCCACTGATCCCTTATCGGTCGGCCCGAAGAATGGTTGTATGAGTATGAAGGGTCAGACTGTTGTTCTCCCATGGCAGGGGTCCAGCAGGGCTGACAGTGGACCAGCACAGCCGAGTAGGGACGTCCAGCAGACAGATCTACAATTCTTTGCACCATCTGGGTCAGTTTGTCTCGCACATTGAAAAGGGACAGCTGCAAGTCTTGCACCACCTGGACCAGCACCTCCTGGTGGTTTGGATCCCCTCTGGTATTAGCGCCCTGGACACGCATCACCCCAGACGCGTAACTGTCTTCTTTGCTTCGGGCCACTGTTTCCAGGATTTGACGAAATGTAAGAGCCGGATCTGCCCGGACCTGTTCTGACAGTGCTCGCCTCATGGATGTGCTGTGCAGTCCCAGAATGAATTGTTCCCAGAGTATCTGGTCCTTAGAGCTCATGCCTCCATGGCCAACTGACTCCTTTCTCTGCACCTTCGCTAACACTTCTTGCAGTGCTGTCGCATACTGAGAAATTAGCATTCCCGCCGTTGCTGTCTGCTGCCTCCGTCTTGGTGACAGTCACCCTGCTTGCAGCGCCACTTGAAGCGATGGCCAGGGGTACCACCACGGTGCAGGGAGACTACGGTACACAAGATGATGTGCATTTGTTTAACAAAGGGTAAATTTACTGGAAGGCAAGGAATGAAGTGGATAAGGAAGGTGCAAACGGGTATGCAATGGCAAAAGATAATTTACAAGAGTTTGTATTCTTTAGCTGGGCTACCAAATAGCACGGTGCTCCAACTATTACAGGATCAATAAATTTCAAACAGGCAAATTCAAACAATGAGCACAGAATGATGCTACTCTAACTGTAGCCTCCTCTACTACATAGGCCACACAGCTGCCGTGTTCTGTCTATTGAAGCCTACACTAGGCCCCAACATGTGCACAGACAGGAACAAACTCACGGTAATGTTGGGGACTTAGGTCTAGTCCCAGGGGCCCCCAACAGTCTTGAACGGTTGTGCACGTCTGTCTGGCAGATCCGTGAAATGTGGTCTTCTCCTTGCTTCTGGGTCCTGGAGGTGCTCCGGGAAAATGTAAATCTCTTTCTAGGTCTTTTCGTGGCTTCTCACAATAGCACAGGACAGCCACCTTTGCTATCCCAAAAGAGTCTGTTCAATCTCACAAGTTCACTAAGTCTCAGGCTGTGCGACCTTTTTACACAGCTCCATGCACAGCAGCAGCTTCCAGCTCACAAGCTCTCACAGGCCCAACCTGTCCCGTCTCCAGTCTTGGCAGTACATATCACAGTCTTTTGCAGGGGGAGAAGAATGTTCCACCACACCAACCAAGGGGTGCTGTCTTTTAAAGTGGCAGCGTGTCTCTTACTGTCCATAACAGCACCACCCCCTTACAACAGTAGCACAACTCATCGGATTCCGGCCTCCATACGGACCCTGCGGACCTGGGCTTTGGCCTGCAGGTTTCTTTCCTCCAATGCCTTCTGGTGGGCCTGTCGCCCCCTCTCCTCCTTCTCTAGTGTCAGGACCTGCTGGCGGCAGAACTCCTCCTCTGTCATGGGGAACCCCATCAGGTCTGACCCCTTGTCCTCCCATGGGATCACCTCCGGTCTATGGCACACTATTGGAAGTGGATGTTCTAGCTTCACAGGTTCCAGCAGCCCACCCCTGGGTTCTACCATCCAATCCCAGGCAACATCTACTACCACCTGGCAGGATTTGGGGTAGGTGGTGGTCCTATGGGCCCTAGCAGGGCATTCCATTTCCCAGGTGCAGCACCCGTACCTGCTCCTCCAGTGCCGTTGTCATCTGCCGCAGGTTCCGGTGCAGGGGGTACCGATGGAGTAGGTACCCGAGACCTGGCGGCCATCTCAAATACAGTATTCTTCCAGCTGGTTATGGCAGCCAATTGCGTGCGCAGGAACCGGTGTGTCAGCTCCTCCACCTCTCCTTCCAGGAGCGCCAGGTCAGTGCCAGATGGATGGCTGAAGTCTTGATCTTCTGGGCCGGGGGAGCTTCCTGCTTCCGCCCAGCGCCAAACAGGCCTCCATCCTCCGCTCACCATGATGTCCTCCTGATGCTCTGCCTTCTCTTGCGCTCTGTTTCCCGCCGCTGGTGCCTTTTTCCTTTGCCGCCATACCAGACCAGGAGGCAGACCCCTCTGGCTGTCGACCTCGATGCTGTAGCATAGAAGTACAGGCAGTGCAGGTTCGTGGTGTTTCGCGCCCTTGTCTGGGTACCGCCCACAACGGCATACCTCATGGCACACTGAATGGGACTACAATGGCAGCCATCTTTACAGTCCAATAAATTTACTCCTTTGCACATTCTGTTAGGCACACGGGACCCTTGTTAAAGGGTTGGTTCATCATATTCGTGACACCAAAATGAATCGCCCAACAGGGCAGTGGAGATACTCGGTACTGCGCCGATTCTTAAAGGGATGTGTCATAGCGGCAGCGACCCAGTCCGTGGCCCTGGGCATCCAATAAAAGGGGATATTTACAGGGAAAATAAAGTTTGTAGTAAAGTGTACGTCACGCCACCTGTGGTATCTGATGAGAGGTGACCAGCGCTGCAGTGCAGATTCTCTGGGACTGATAGTGATGCAGCAGAGTTGGTACAGCTCTCCACAGGCAGAGCTTTGTCCCAGGGCAGTTGTGATGGAAAAGATGTTGTATTTGGTAGTGGTAGATTTAGATGCCCTCTTGATGCTGCGTTCTCCAGGTGAGGGGTCCAGCAAACTTCCAGGCAGATGGAGAACACCTTTCCAGAACTCCCTTCATTGTGTGCCTTTCCTGGAAGTCTCACTGTGCTGGCTTTTCTATTCCTCTTCTTCCCATCACCTCACAGTCAGTGTCCCAGGCCAGCAGCTGTGGACCTTGTCGGGTAACGTCCTCTTTTCGTTCCCTTGCTCCCTTATGGCTGCCTTTCTGGAGAAGATAACTGTGGCTTGTGGCTAAGGTACTTATAGGTGCCTCTACCTCCGGTTTGCTAGTTGAGTCTGATGATATCTCCACTAGGCTAGGGGGCCGGTACCCCACTGTGACCTGATCCCTCCACCCGACGTTAGCCGGCATGGAACGAGACCCACTGGGAGTATGGTCGCTGCGCCGTGCCTCTAGGATCCCTTCCCTCTACAGGGAGCTTCTTTTAGTCTTTTTCCTTCCCAGCAGCTCCTCCTGACCAGGAGCTGATTCACACACGTCCTTCCACTTCCTCCCCTCCAGGAACATTGCTCTAACCCAAAACCCTACTCTCCTGCTCTCAACCTACAAGTTCCACCCACCTCCCAACACCCTTTACTACCCAGGCAGGGTTGAGATCCAGGGTGCCCTGCTGCTATAAGGTGTGTGTTGGGTGCAGGTGTTAGAGTACTTTCAGGTGCCTCCATCTTACCTGGGAAGTGGGATACCACACCTCTGGGTGAGGTGCAGTACCTCTGTGGTGACTGAACCCTCAGAGGTGCCACACCAACAGCCTACGAGCTCTTAACGGTCAGTGGGAGATTCTGAGCATGCGCTCCCAATGTCACCTCATTGGCTGGTTTGTGCTCTCAGGACTAGCAGTGCCGGCAGAGCCTGGTTACGTGCGATGTGCAGGTGGGCTGCGTCTAGGTCGGAGGTGATGCTTTGGGATCTTCATTTTAGCCCCTCCGCCTGCACGGCTCGCTATGGAGCTGATGAGGATCTCACCATAGCACCTGTAGGAGGTGCTAGACCCCGGTAATCCCCTCCGATGAGGGGACTGGTATACAGGTGGTCCCTGGATCCTCATACACATCCATTCTCATCCCCTCATCCAGCTTTTTCATGTTTTTATGGACTTGCACAAGGCTTTCACACAGCGCAGCACAGACAAGGAGATTTTTTACACTGTTATAATTTATGTATTTGGTCAAAATTCATTTTTTTCCTGATTTGTAAAACTTCCATTTTTATTGTGGCTTTTTGTAATGTAAATAATTCCCCTCAGCAGATTGTTCAGAGTTCCCAGAATGTGACTTTTTCCATCTGCCACATTCCTGTCCACAGCAATGGCATTGTGAGCAGTGGGCTTTTATAAGTATTTATTAAGGGTATGTGCACACTTTGCGGATTTTGATGTGTTTCCGCAGCATTTTTTGGACACAATGTTAATCAATGGGAAATCCAAAAACGCTGTGCACATGTTGTGGAAAGAACGCGCAGATTCGCAGCATTTTATTTTCTGCAGCATGTCAATTCTTTGTGCGGATCTGCAGCTTTTCTGCACCCTTTGGCTTGCATTGAGTCGGGCACTTCCACAGGTCTAAAAAAGATCTGCAGGCTGGTTCTTGCTGTGTGGGGACGCAGAAGTTTGGAGCTCCTGCATAGATCCTTAGAACAAGAGACAAAAAGCAACATTTGAGATTCACAAACATTATCTCCTGCTCAAAAGCCTACACTACAAGGATCAAAACGAGACCAATACCGGGTCTCTAGCCCGCAGGGGACCAATGATATCACACCCCCCGCCCCAGCAGCAAACATGGTGGAGGAGTTGGTTTTCTCCTGTCAGATACCTGCTCCTTCACCCCAATCCCACTGCCACCCTCTGTTACCCTCCCTTCCTTTGAGGTGCACTCTGTGCGCATCTACTCCCCCTCCAACCTCCAACTGGCTGTCATCTACCGCCCCCCAGGGCCAGCCACCACCTTCTTTGACCACTTCACCACCTGGTTACTTCATTTCCTTTCCGCGGACATCCCTACTATCATCATGGGCGACTTCAACATCCCCATTGACACTTCCCTCTCAGCTGCCACTAAACTTCTATCTCTCACTTCCTCCTTCGGCCTCACTCAATGGTCTTCTACAGCCACCCACAAAGATGGCCACACACTGGACCTCATCTTCACCCGCCTCTGCTCCCTATCTAACCTCTCTAACTCACCTCTTCCTCTCTCTGACCACAACCTGCTCACATTCTCTTCCCTCTTCACTCCATGTCTACAATCCCCACCCCACAAACTTTCACACCCTCGCAGGAATCTTAAACACCTTGACCTACACTCATTCTCCGAATCCCTCCTCCCTCTTACAGATATAAGTTCCTTACACAATGCGGATGACGCTGCCGCTCTATATAACACCACAATAGATGTAGCTTTGGAATCCGCTGCCCCACTTACACATACCAAAACTCGCAAAATCAACAGACAGCCCTGGCACACCAGCCTGACCAAAGAGCTGAGGCGAGCTTCCAGGGCTGCTGAGCGCAGATGGAAAAGATCCCACTCCAACGAGCATTTCATCGCATTCAAACAGTCCCTCACTACTTTCAAGACCACACTCGCCACAGCTAAACAAACCTACTTCTCATCTCTCATATCCTCCCTGTCTCACAACCCTAAACAGTTATTCAACACCTTCAATTCTCTCCTCCGCCCCCCAGCACCTCCTCCCTCCCCACTCATCTCAGCTGAAGACTTTGCCTCATTTTTCAAGCAGAAAATTGATAACATCAGGGACAGTTTTGGTCAACAACCCCCAGAGCCCTTCCTCCCGACTTCCCAGCCCTCCACCTTCAAAACCAACTTCTCCACCATTACAGAAGATCGACTCTCCACTCTACTCTCAAGATCACATCTCACCACCTGTGCACTCGACCCGATCCCATCCCACTTCATCCCAAACCTCACCACAGTCTTCATCCCAACCCTAACCCATCTCTTCAACCTATCACTAACAACTGGTGTTTTCCCCTCAAGCTTTAAACATGCCTCCATCACACCTATCCTCAAAAAGCCCTCTCTTGACCCATCCTCTGTATCTAGCTATCGCCCTATATCACTTCTCCCATACGCCTCCAAGCTACTGGAACAACACGTCTACCTTGAACTGTCCTCCCATCTCTCTTCTTGCTCCCTCTTCGACCGCTTACAATCTGGCTTCCGGTCACACCACTCCACTGAAACTGCCCTTACTAAGGTCACCAATGACCTCTTAACTGCCAAGAGCAAGCGACACTACTCTGTCCTCCTCCTCCTGGACCTGTCGGCTGCCTTTGACACAGTGGACCATTCCCTATTATTACAGACCCTCTCATCCCTCGGCATCACAGACTTGGCCCTCTCCTGGATCTCATCATACCTAACAGACCGGACATTCAGCGTCTCCCACTCACACACCACCTCCTCACCTCGCCCCCTATCTGTCGGAGTCCCACAAGGTTCAGTCCTAGGGCCCCTGCTGTTCTCTATTTACACCTTTGGCCTGGGACAGCTCATAGAATCTCATGGCTTTCAGTATCATCTTTATGCTGATGACACACAGATCTACATCTCTGGACCAGATATCACCTCCCTACTAACCAGAATCCCTCAATGTCTGTCCACTATTTCATCCTTCTTCTCCACTAGATATCTGAAACTCAACATGGACAAAACAGAATTCATCATCTTTCCCCCATCTCACGTGACCCCCCCTACGAACCTATCAATTACAGTAAATGACTGCCCACTCTCCCCAGTCCCACAAGCTCGCTGCCTCGGAGTAATCCTTGATGCTGATCTCTCCTTCAAACCACATATCCAAACCCTTTCCACTTCCTGCCGACTTCAACTCAAAAATATTTCACGCATCCGTTCATTCCTCACCCAAGAATCTGCAAAAACCCTAGTCCATGCCCTCATCATCTCTCGCCTTGACTACTGCAACCTCATGCTCTGCGGCCTCCCCTCAAACACTCTCGCACCCCTCCAATCTATTCTAAACTCTGCTGCCCGACTAATCCACCTGTCCCCCCGCTATTCCCCAGCTTCTCCCCTCTGTCAATCCCTTCACTGGCTCCCAATTGCCCAGAGACTCCATTACAAAACCCTAACCATGACATACAAAGCCATCCACAACTTGTCTCCTCCATACATCTGTGACCTCGTCTCCCGGTACTTTCCTGCACGCAACCTCCGATCCTCACAAGATCTCCTTCTCTACTCCCCTCTTATCTCCTCTTCCCACAATCGCATACAAGATTTCTCTCGCGCATCACCCCTACTCTGGAACTCTCTACCACAACATATCAGACTCTCACCTACCATCGAAACCTTCAAAAAGAGCCTGAAGACCCACCTCTTCCGACAAGCCTATAACCTGCAGTAACCACCGATCGACCAAACCGCTGCACGACCAGCTCTACCCTCGCCTACTGTATTATCACCCATCCCTTGAAGATTGTGAGCCCTCGCGGGCAGGGTCCTCTCTCCTCCTGTACCAGTTATGACTTGTATTGTTTAAGATTATTGTACTTGTTTTTATGTATACCCCCCTCACATGTAAAGCGCCATGGAATAAATGGCGCTATAACAATAAATAATAATAATAATAATAATATCTACTTCTGAAGACAGCGGTGCTTCCTCAGCCCCTGGGTGATAGCTGCAACGGACCCGCCATCTTTAAGCTGAAGACCCTGAGCACAAGACCCATCTCCCAGGACCAGAGGCAGATCCACCCCATAATTATCACAAGCACAGCAACTGGAGCCTCCATACTTACCGGTGAGTCAAGGGTCTCAGCTCTGGCATTATCTCCTGACACTGAGAAGCAGCCCCAAATAAGGAAGTACTGCTTTCTGCTCTTGGGCGGAAAACCCCAGGCAGGGAAGGAGTCGGCCATTACATTCAAGCTCACAGAGGAACGTCAGACTCACTGCCGTCGGCTCTATTACAGTTTCAGTCAGGGCTCGCTGATCTAATTGCTTTGCCTCCACACTGTGTCCAGTGACCTGCGACAGTTGAGAGACATTAACTCTCACAGTGCCAGGCTTGCAGACTATCTCATCCTGGAGGTGGGTGACTTGCTGAGGCGAAGGAGAAGCCTAGGACCCATCTGGGGTGCGGGAGGGCAACGGGTACCATATCATTATTGCCTATGAGAATTCTCCCCAGTCTGTGGAGCCCTGACAGTGCTGCAGGTACCCTCCTGTTTACATATTAGAGGGTTATATATTTTACCTGTCTCCAGCTGAAGAAGCCATAAGACTGCAAAACCTAGTGTAACCTCCATAGCTGTCTCACTCTATAGCTGAGGAGCTGGGACTCCATCTGCTGGTCATTCGACAATATTGCCCACATTGCAAATTTTTCTTTTTCTTCACCTCTTCTCTGGACCGACAATACTCCCTGGTGCTTAGACTTATTGGCCCGCCCGCCCTTATATTTCTGAAATATTAAAGGGGTACTACAACAGAGCTTTATTAGAGACATATTTTGTCCTACAAAGTCTACCCCATATTCTGCTATAATTCAACACAGAGGGCACAAACGTTCCTGGTGGACTATGAAGATGGAATACTAGGTCTGTCACCACAGGCACAAAGATGCGCCCATTCTCATAGGAAGTTGTCATGTACTGACTTTCAGAACACAGGTGGTCTCTGAACAGTGCGCCCCCAAAAATCTGCCTCATCAGAAATCAATACCCGATCAATCACACAACTATTATCTCAGCGTACAAAACCAGCTAGCCACACTATGTTGGCGTCAAAATCAACCTCTCTGAGCTCCAAGGGCTCTCCTCAGAGATCTCAGCAAACTGACCAGGCCACCTCAGCAAATATGATCCCAATGACAATGGTGGATCTTTTGGCCACTATTCAGAAAACGTTCAGAGCTGAGTTGTCATCTGCTGTGGATAATTTCACGCAACAAATTCAAGACATTGCTCAAAGAACCATTGATTTGGAGAGGAGAATGGATGACGCTGCTGACGCTACTGAACATAATAGTGAACTACTCCAGGAGCAAGAGGCCAGAATCGAATTCCTGGAACTTAAATGTGAAGATCTGGAGAATCGCTCACGCCAAGGTAACATTAGAATTAAAGGACTTCCAGAAAGGTGCTCCAACCTAATGGAAATTACCTTGAGCCTCTTCCGCACACTCTTACCCCAGGCAGACCCTAGTTCCTTGAAAATAACCAGAATTCACAGGGCCCTGGGAGGTCCGAAATCTGACGCCTCCCCAAGAGATGTTGTCCTCAAAATGTATCATGAGGAATCCAGAGACCTAATTCTATCCGCTGCTCGCAGATTGAATAAGCTGCCAGACGTTCCAGATACTGTGTCCTTGTTCCCTGACATCTGCCCAGCGACTCTAAAGGCCATGAAAGACAACAATTGCCTTAATAAAAGCAAATATCAAATACAGGTGGGGATTTCCACATGCTCTAATCTTCTCACATAACAATTCCACCTACTTTCCAAGAAATCTTGAAGAAGGCAGAAAAGTACTGGAAAAAGCAGGCATCCCGGTCCCAGAACCAGGGGCTGTACCACAGAGACAGAGGCCTCGTAGAGAATGGATAGAAGTTTGCCGTACTAGACCCAATAAAACACAGCATAACGAACAGTCTACTCCTTGAAACCATTGCCGGTGTTTGTACTGGAACAGATTCAAAGAGCAATCAAAATGCTGAGACATTGTTCTGATAAGTATTATTACCTGATATGATTTTTGACAATTTTCATATAATATTGTTTACTTTTTTCTTGTTTCTGGGCGCTGTGCCCCTGGAGTAAGTATGCCACTTCAATTTGGGCTGCTGTTGCTTCTGGTCCTCTTAATATTGGGCCGGCACACTTTATCCCGCATACTGGTCATTGGTTGTGACCATTTCTCATGTTCTTATATTTTTTGTTGCTTTCCCTCCCTCCCTTCCACTAACAGAGTGCTGATGTTTTACAAACAGGTTCCTAGATCGATAGATGACGTGAAAGTATCCATCCTGGATGGTTTTTTACTCAGAGATTTACTTAGAATTTATTTTACCAAACCAAATGTTTAAGACTCTTTCACACAATGTTAGGGGGTTCAATTCACCAATAAAAAGATTATTGATTACCTGAAGCATTCCCCTCATGTGCTATTCCTACAGGAGACCCATTTTTCTAATAATTCATCCCCCAAATTTTTCCATGAGCTTTACTCTAGATTTTTTCTTGCCTCTCATGATAAAAAAAAGAGGGGAGTAGCCATCTTCCTTCATAATTCTTTCCCATTTGTGCAGGAGGGTATGACTGTGGACGCAGAGGGAAGATACATAATCCTTTGGGGCACGGTACAGGAGAAGCGACTCTGTCTTGTTAACTGTTATGCACCCCCGACATTACAAATGAAAACAATTAAATCCATCTCAAAATCCCTGAGGTCCATCCCCTATGATACTGTCATATGGGGGGGTGATTTCAATCTGATTTTAGACCCCACTCTTGATAGCTCTAATAATAACAGGTCAGATATGTCAAGGAAGGATAAAATTATACTTGAAAATATCCTTCAAGCTCATCATCTGGTTGATACATGGAGAGAGTCCCATAAACAGTCAAGAGGTTGCACATATTTTTCTAGGATTTTTCATTGTTATTCCAGGATAGACTGGGTTCTCACCAACTCGGAGAATACACCATCACTGATGTATTCCAGACATATCCCCTCCTCTTGGTCTGACCACGATAGTGTACTTTCTGTATTTAAACTGGGTGTAGCAAATACACGTTTGTACACATGGAGACTGAACGAATCCCTATTGTCTGTTCCTCAGACTCGACTTTTGGTCGAACAAGAGCTTAATACTTTCTTTCTCTCTAATATCACCCCCGTCGCCTCTTTCGGTAATGTGTGGATGGCTCATAAAAAATATATCACAGGGGTACTCATTAGGGTGGCATCCAAAAGAAAGAAAAATCGTCTCCAGGAGCAATTGAGTCTCGAGAATGAACTCTATAAATTAGAGACCGCCAACCAGTTACACCCCTCATTATACTTAACTAAGCAAATTTATGATCTAAAGCTAAAGCTAAATACTCTATTAACGACCCGCACTGAAAGGGCAATTAGATGGACGCAAGCAACATTTTATCGGTTTTCTAATAAAATGGATAGAATGCTTGATCGAAAATTAAAACAGAAGGAACGATTAAACTCAATCTTTTCTATAAAAGACGAACAGTCTCAAACTACTTTTAATCCTAATAAAATCTATAAAACGTTTCAAAATTACTATCAAAAATTATACACTGACAGTGCAAATTTCTCAATGCCCAAACTGGAGGACTTTTTAACTAATGTGACATTACCTTCCCTAACCTTGAATTGCGCTGCCACACTACACTCTCCTATCTCCGAAGAGGAAATCTCATCCATAATAAACCACCTACAAGTTGGGAAGGCTCCGGGGCCTGATGGGTATATTCTAAAAAATTCTCAAATACCCTGCTTAAACATATCCAAATCTATTGCAATAACATGCTAACAGACCAAGCAATGCCGCCGGAATTTTGCACAGCACACATCACTGTTATCCCAAAACAAGGGAGGGACCCGTTACTCACCAAAAACTACAGGCCAATATCCCTATTGAATGTGGATCTCAAGATCTTTTCCTCTATAATAGCTAACAGAATAAATAAATGCTTACCTAGCCTTATTCACAAAGATCAGGTGGGTTTTATCCCAACAAGGCAGGCCCCAGATAATATCCGTAAAAGCCTAAACCTTATTCATAATGCCAATAAACGTAAAACCCCCTTAGCTATACTTGCTTTAGATATAGAAAAAGCTTTTGATACTGTTTCCTGGTCATATATGTTTAATATAATGCACAAATTGGGGATGTCGCAACAATTAATCAACTCGCTCAAACTCCTCTACAACAACCCGGTAGCGTTTTTAAAACTACCCTCAACCTCTCCAGAACCAATAGTTATTAATAGGGGAACTAGGCAGGGTTGCCCCTCGTCTCCAGCTCTATTCGCTATGGTGATGGAACCATTAGTGCAAAAGATCCGCCTACACCACGACATTAGAGGCTAAACTATAGGTAAACGTGAATACTAGGTTAGTCTGTTTGCTGACGACCTTCTTTTGACTTTGACGAACCCACATGTGTCCCTGCCTAATCTTATAAATACACTTAAATATTTTGAGGAAATTTCTGGTTTGAAGGTCAACGTTGACAAATCAGAAATTATGTTTCTTAATACTCCTCCTTCCGAACAAACCATAATTTTGGAGAATTTCCACCATTCGAAGAACTATATTACCTACATACCTAGGAATCAGCCTTACAGTATCCAAATTCACACTATTTAAGCATAACTATACCCCTCTTCTCCAAAAACTAACGCAATCTTTATCAAAATGGTCCTCCCCGTCTCTTTCCTTTTTAGGAAGAGTCCACTCGATTAAAATGGTCATTCTGCCTCAGTTCCTATATTTGTTTCGATCGTTGCCTATCCCAGTGCCTCTGTTGACCTTCAAAATGATAAACTCGCATATAACACGTTTTATCTGGAATTATAAAAAACCCCGTATTTCTCAGCAAATTTTGTACAGACAAAAAACAGGGAGGAGTCTCTCCACCAAACTTTTCTCTTTATTACAGGGCAGCCCAGATTGCCCAGCTGGCAGGGGTCAACGCAGAACAACAAGCCCCCATCTGGCCACAAATAGAAAATTCGCTGATAGCACCTTATTCCTTGGAGAGCCTAATTTGGGCCACGGCACCTTTGCCGAAGGACCTAACTCTACATTCGCCGTGTACTTCTCACTCCCTACGTGTCTGGAGGGCGAACAGATTCCAATTTGCACTACAATCTCACCCCTCCCCTATTTTAAACTTGTTTAATAACCCCATGTTTTTGCCAGGAGTTACGTCTCGGAACCATACGTGGTGGCAGCAGAATAAATTAACTAGGCTGCAAAATCTATCTACCCACTTTAAGCTAATGTCAAAACAAGAGTTTGCCGCAAAATATCAAGTTCCGAGCTCTGAGGTCTTTAGACTGGAACAAATTTTCCACTTCCTGCAAAATCTTACAGTAGGTTCTCCAAACATAAAACCTACAATGTACGAGTTAAAATGTTTATATGACCCCCTTGGTAATGGCCTTATATCCCATCTTTATTCTATATTTAATCAACCTAGAGACGGCTTTAAATTGAAATTTATGGAGCAATGGGAAGTTGACCTACAAATTTCCCTTACACCTCAAAGGTGGTACAGATGTTACGAGAACATATTGAGAGGTAGTAATCAAGTTTCACTCACCAAAACATCCCTTAAATTGCTTCATAGGACTCATTACGTACCTAGCTTCTTGCACAATATTTAACCTATTCCTGGCAATTGTTTTAGAGGGTGCACGGATAGTGGGGATACCCTCCACATATGGTGGACATGCCCGATAGTAAAGTCTCTCAGGAAAGATGTGGTAAAACTAATTGACACTATACTGGGTAAGAAATTGCCTCTGTCACCGTCAGTACTATTGCTGGGAGACAGACCAATCAATGCCAATAATGGGACCTGTCATCTTATTGACTTTATTGCTATGGCAACGAGGAACCACATAGCTAGCAGATGGAAGACTAGTACGCTATCAATAACGCAGGTGAAGAGAAGGGTTAATTTGATAATGTTATACGAGAAAATAGAAGCCATTAGATCTGATTCACTTGATGTTTTTCGTAATATCTGGGACCCTTAGATTCGGGCACATGGGGATGATGACCTTTCCAGGATGATATCTTTATCCACATAGCGTGCTGACATGGTAGCTGTCTCCTACAATTATAGTCTCTGAAGTGTACTCTCTGGTACCTCACGTCTATTTATTTACTTTATATTATCGGCACTCATTATACATTCCCCCTCTTTCCCTCCCTACTCTGTTAAGAATAGATTGATATTACTAAGTCAAGGATAATGTACAACATATTGTGTTTTTTTTTCTTATATACTTCCCCCTGCGAGGGGATCCTTGAACTTTAATGTGAATGTACTTCATGTTTAATGATGTTTCCTTTTCAATAAAACTGTTGAAACTAAAAAAGATCTGCAGATTTGCTGCGGATGAAACGCTGCAGATTGGGAGGAGGGAAGTGTGTGGGCGGTAACTGTGTGCGTGTATGTGTCTGTATTCGTGTGTCTGCGTGTGTTCCTGTCTGTGTGTGTGTCTGTGTAAGCAGCATTGTCTGATGGGACTACTGCTCCCTTCTGGGAATGAATGCTGACAATGACAGCATTGCCACTGATGGGAAAGTAGTCCCATCAGACAATGGCTGTGATCAGTAGTAAAAAAAAAACAACATACAGAACATACAACATATAACAGACAGAACATACACATAACATACAACACATAACATAGAGTACATACTCACCATATACACCTAATTCCCCGACACCCTCGTCTCCTTTAATAAAAATAAAATAATAAACCAACCTATATTTACGTTTCCGATGTAGTCAAATTATTAGCGAGCGTCCCACGATGATCTCCGGTGTAGAACACTGACATTGGGTGATGTCAGTGCTATACATGGCCTCCACGATGCACTGACAGTGGAGGTAATCCTCCGCAGAGTATATACCTTCACTGCTGCTGGAAGAGAGAGGTCACTTAAGTTCGTTGTCTTACCTGGCAACGCTGTGTGAGAAAATTCCCACACAGCATTGCCGTAAAGTGGGAGAAGGAACTCACTTGACCTCTTCAGTGATGCACTGCAGGATTATTATCTCCTGTCAGTGCATCGTGGGAAGACCTATAGAGCAGTGACATCACCCGATGTCACTCTTCTATAGGGGAAATCATCGTGGGACACGCGTTATTAATTGGAAAACCATGTTGTGTTTTATTTCATTAAAATACTTTATTATGTGTGTAGTGTTTTTTAACCCTTTCAAACTATAGGATTAATAATGGAGAGGCGTCTTATTGACGCCTCTCCATTATTAACCAGGCTTAATGTCACCTTGCAATAGCAAGGTGATATTAACCCCTTATTACCCCATATGCCACTGCTACACGGAGTGCTGGAATTGGTGCATCATACAGATACGCCAATTTTGGGGCGACTGGGTGCTGTTATTTTTAGCCAGGGGGACGCCAATATTTATGGCCCCTTCCTAGGCTTTCAATATCAGCCCACAGCTGTCTGTGTAGCCTTTCTAGCTATTAATTATAGGCGGCCCCCATTTCATTTATTTTTGGTGTGCTCCCCCATTTTAATAGCCAGTAAAGGCAAGCTGCGGGCTGATATTCATAGCCTGGGAGGCTCCATAATTATTAACCCCTTCCCAAGCTAGAAATATTGGCCCCGGCCGTCGACCTTCCCCTGCTGGCGCAGAAAATTGCGCGGGAGCCCACACCATTTTTTCCCCTTTTTTTTTTAAATTAAAGATATTGCGTGAAGATTTTGAGTGTGTGTGTGTCTTTATTTAAGTATCATTGTATCTATACCATATCTATCTATTCCATATCTGTCTATCACATATCTATCTATTATCTATCTATTATCATCTGTCTATCTGTGTGTAATGGAGTGTGGGTTGGACAAATGTAAAAGAGGAGGTTGGACAAGAAATGACATCACAAATCGTTTTTTGTTAAAGAACATATCTTTATTTAGCTTACAAAAATGCATACAAATCCTCATGAAAAAATGCATGAAAAACTGCATCAAATCCGCATAAAAAATGCACCTGCATTTTCTGCCAAGAGGTGCAGATTCTATGCATAAAATTCCGCAGGCTAATCTGCAACGTGTGCACATACCCTAAAATAATTTTAAAAAATGCGTGGGGACCCCTGTATTCATGATAATTAGCCTTGCTGACAGCAGAAGGTTGCAGCCTGTAGCTATCAGTTTGGCCTGGCCGGTTATCAAAAATACAGTGGAATCCACGCCTTTTTTAAATATATTTATACCACAGGTTGCGGATGATTAATTCAGCCACCACCTGTTCTCTTACTGTTAGCGGCATCAGGTGTAGGCTGCTGGGAGTAGCAGTCCCATCAGCCACCCCCTGATCTCTTACTGTTGTTAGCAGCAGCATGTGTAGGCTAATAGGAGTAGTAGTCCCATCAGCCATCACCTGCTCTCATTAGCAGGGAAACACAAGTACAGAAGGAGAGAGGACCCTGCCCACGAGGGCTCACTGTCTACAGGCAGTGGGAATCCAGCTGTCAGTCTGAATATAACTCTCATCATTCTCCCCTGCTCGCACTGATCACCGGCATAGCAGACAAGAATAATGAGAGCTGTCTTCAGCACCTGGCGACTGCTGTTTCCCAGGTGCTGGTACGTATGGTACTTATAGTATTACACACATGGGCGCTGATATGTCCGGTACTGTTTTTTTTCTGGTACCAGAAATATCAGGACAGGTGAAACCGGCCTAAAAAGGGGATCTCCAGGGCTTAATGAAAAGCAAAAAATGTGCCTAAGAACAAATGTGTAGGTAGTTGCTACTGAGTGAGTACAAACCTTACAGAAGTTAAGGGTTAAAGGTTGACCAGGGATTTCTCATTTTTTCGACAAATTTTACAAAACCATTTTTTAGAGACCATATCACATTTCAAGTGACTTTAAGGGGCCTATATGAAATAAAATACCCAAAAGTGACACCATTCTAATAACTGCACCCCTCAAGGTGCGCAAAACCATATTCAAGAAGTTTATTAACCCTTCAGGTGCTCCACAGGAAATTTTGAAATGTGGAAGAAAAAATAAACATTTACATTTCTTTCACAAAAATTTCCTTTAGACTGTGGGGTGACTGGTGGTCGCATGGTAAATGAGAGGTATATGTCACAGGGATGGATGCTCCCTGTGATGCAACCCGGAGTATTTTGTCTCTAGTGTACATGAGCACTAAAGATGTCATTTAGTGAACTGGGTCCGTGTTGCGGGTAGCTATGAGAGATGGGAGGGTCTGGCTACCCATATTGACTCACCTTTGGGTGAGGGTGTTGACTGTACCACTGTTTTCCTTGAGGACCTGCAGGTGTCAGGACCTGTAGTGAGGTCATGACCATGTGACCAGCCCATGTTATCCATACCTCACCTATGGGTGTGGTTACAGGGCTATGTAATTGAGGTGTTTAGCACATGTGAGAGAGTGTTTTGGGAGTCTGGCAGTGTGTACAGACTTCCATGTGTCCAGGCTGGACATTACAGTGTGGGCTGTGTATGGCTCAAGACAGAGCCTCCAGGCTGGATATTGCCCTAGCCTGTGTGCTCATAGGTCCTGAGGGAACAAAGCCCAGCTAAGGACTGTTTATGTTGCTTTCGACTGCTGTGAAGGCTGGAAACCTTATTTTGTTGCTTTGAGATTTATGGAGCAAGCAATCCCTCACGGACCCTTTTAAAGAAACATGCGGCCTGTTTTCCCTCCTGTTGCAGCTGAGTGAGTACAAACCTTACAATTGGTGATAGACTGCGGGCAACGGTCCAAGAAGCACATGTTGCAGTGCTGGCAACTCTGAGCTAGGAGAGCGTATGGTCTGACAACCGTGTTATGCTGACCGGGGTCGGTGAAAGACTGTGTGAGAAGTGGCCATAGGTTGCTTCTGTGGATAAGAGGTACCCAGGAACCTGTCTGGCCGACACCAGCAGGCAACGGACAGGAGTCCATGTTGTACTGACCGGGGTCAGTGAGAGACTGTGTTTTTTTTTTTTTTGTATAAAGCTTAAGGTGATTGCTGTGGCTCAGCAGGGTCACTAATTTTTTTTTTTTCAAGACAGCTTGCGGTGGTTCGGCAGGGCCAAGAAGGTGACAAGTGTCTGGCTGTGGATCGGTGGGTCCACGAAGTCTGCTGTGTGGAGACGTGCAGGGACTTGTGCAGTTGCAAGTTGCAGCAAGAGGTTCTGCAGGAGCTGCCGTGGTTTGTGGCTGCAACAGGAGCTGGTGAGGTATCGTAAGAGGACAGTATGAACCAGGTCACACAAGCTTTTAAAGGGCCAGTACAAGCCCAGAAAGACATAAGTGTACTGTGATACTGTTGGGGCAGATAGACTGCTGTGTACAGGCCTTTAGAGGGGACATGGGGAAATCCAGAAAGGGTTGCGGTGACCCAAACTGGGGTGGTGGCCCAAAAAGGGGTGGAGTCCCAGAGGGAGGCGGAGTCCCAAAAGGGGATAGTGACCCAAAAGGGGCGGCACCGGTTACCTCATTGGACATGTCTGGGGAACAGCAGTGTTTGTGTTCTTATTCCGCATGCGACATAGACTTTCTGTATGACGACAAGCCGCAGGTGTGTACCGTGATGCTACACGATGAAGGAGTTTCTAGATGGCTGGACAGGAACTCCTCTCGTTTTCTGCCTGACCGAGAAAAAGGTCAAGGTTCACTGCAACCATGGGGTCACTGTGGACTATACTGTGGACAGAGTGAGGATTGAGATGTCCAAAAGTGTTGAGTGCCAAGGTGGCAGTATACCACCAAACTTATTGTACCCCTTTGAGAGGGGCCGGGATTTTGTGTTGTTTGAAGATGCATGGGAAGTTGATGAAGTGTGGGGTGGCTCAAAGGAGGAGTTAGCACCACCTAAGGTCGATTGCCCAGAGTTCCGGGTGACCAAGAGAAAGTGAGGGTCTGACCAACTCGGGGACTTGGCTGGGGTGACCAAACGTGTGACCGTGGTAAATGGGGTAGCTCCAGGAAAGGGGTCCAACACCTGTTTAAGTGGGGACTTGCTATTCCAGGATGACAGGGTGAGTGGGGGTGACTCCAATTCTGACTGTGACTCGAACGCCAGGAAAAGAGAGTGCAGTAAGATGGAGCTGAGTTAAAATAATAGACAGGCTACACCATCTGACAAGAGAGATGATGTGGGAGAGACAGGGTCAGATACAGATCAGGTTACTGTCCTTGAAAAGGAGGTCACTATATCTCTGACAAATTCCAGCGCAGAGGTAGGGCTGGAATTAAAACAGACCTGTACTAGTCTGACATCTGCAATGCCCGGAAAAGGGTGAAATGGCTCAGTATGACGAAGGCTCCGGAGTGCCTGATGCTGAAGAGTTGGAGTTCTCTGAAGTTACTGAGAATCGGGAGAGAGTGGAACCTGCGGATGCAGGAACAGTTGGTCTTTTCCCCATGCGTGTGTCTGGATGCCTGACCCCTGCTGGCTCATGAAGGACCTTGAGGTGACACGGCGCATGCGCCGCTTATGCCGAATGTATTGGCCCGCTGATAACACGTGACTGATCACATGATCAGTTGCCAGCGTTACTAAAGGTCCTGGCCGGCCACTCATACCTCACTCCCCTTGAGAAAGCGACCAAGGTGGACGTGAAACGCGCATCGGGTGCGTTTTATCCTATTCCTGGGTGCCCGTGCATATCTCCGTTGGTAAGCGCTCACTAGTGACAGTGCAACTTCCCCCGCTGCTTTTCTCCTTCGTTTTCATACAAGCATCTAGTCAATGTTATACAGGTCTTACTGACAGGCCCAAAAAAATTCTTCTGTTACTAACATCATACAGCAGGGGACATTTCACTTTTAAATTGTTTGGAGCATCTACTCAATGTAATACAGACCCTATCGACAGGCCCAAATAAATTCTTCTGTTACTAACGTCATACAGTAGGGGACATGTCATTCTGAAATTGTTTGGAGCATCTCGTCAATGATCTACAGGCTTTAATAACAGGCCCAAAACTATTCTGTACTAACGTCATACAGTAGGGGACATGTCACTTTGAAATTTTTTGGAACATCTTTTCAATGTTATGCAGGCCTTATCGACAGGCCCCCAAAAATTCTTCTGTTACAAATGTCATACAGTAGGGGACATGTCACTGAAATTGTTTGGAGCATCTAGTCAATGTTCTACAGGCTTTATAAACAGGTCCCCAAAAAATCTACTAACATCATACAGTAGGGGACCTGACTTTAAAATAGTTTGTAGCATCTAGCATGTTATAGAGGCTTGATCCATAGGCCACAAAAAATTCTTCTGTTCCTAGTGTCATACAGTAGGGGACCTGTCTTTAAAATAGTTTGTAGCATCTAGTGTGTTATAGAGGCTTTATCCATAAGCCACAAAAAATTATTCTGTTCTTAAGGTCATACAGTAAGGGATTTGACTTTGAATTTTTTTTGTAGCATAACTTCTTTGTCATACAGGCCTCAGCCACACTCAAACAATTTTTTTTCTGTGACTAATCCAATACAGCACGCCATCTTTAAACTTTTAATTTACTATCGCTGAAATTCAGCTGTTTGCAGAGGTGGTGCAGAGTTTAAAACCTAATTTTTTGTTGCTAATACTGTGCTCCTACCACACTATCTGAGCAACATAACTGGGAAAAAGCGAGGCTGTGGTGGAAGGGGAATTAGGCTTTGTGTTCAAGGTGTAAGTGGGGTAGGTGGCAATGTTTGTGAAAGCACTAGTGAAGCAATGTCATGTCCTATGCAAAGATAACTGACAACTTATGTTACTGTATAAATAGAACCTGGCACTCAACTTAATGCCGGTGAATAGTTGCTTTATTTGTAGTACTAAACAAACGTTTTGGTCCCAAGGACCTTCATCAGTTACGTACAGATAGTTCCAGAACAAGTGTATAGCGGCACAGACAAATATATCTGCATCACTAAGATAAACAGTCTTAATGCCTTCACTGTTGAAGTAAGCAACAGGTTAGTGAGTGCAGGCATCTGTGTTCTGACATGGCATCCACTGCTGTTTATCTTACACTTGTTCTGGAACTATTGGTACGTAACTGATGAAGGTTAATGATGCCCAAAAAGAGCATGGACTCGAGTGGATGGCAAGTGCAGCTTCAAGTGGCCTCTCCTCGTCCTCCACCTCAACATCACACCCTGTACAGTCCACAGAGGTGGCACCCAAATTCCCCTTACTTCCCCCCTGCATCCCAACTATCCAACCGTTCAAATGACTGTACGGAATCACAAATGGATGAGTCTGAAGAGCTGTTCACACATTCTATGCCATGTTCATCAGAAGTGTACTCAAAAGCTTCGCAGAGCTAAGAGGAGGAAATCTGCACACATGCCCAAAATTTTTTTTAGCTTGAATGGGAGGCAGGACGAAGTACGGTCCGAACAGCATCCTGACCCTCGTCTTCAGACGTTAACCCTTGGGTGGAGGTGATTCTGATGTTACGTTGCGCTGTACATCGCAGACACGTAGTGATGCAGCCACGATGAGCTTTGCATCCTTAGCCACAACTGTGCCTATGACCAGCAGCGTTCTCGAGTCTGCAACTTGCAGGGGTGGCAAGGGTTACCTAGCCTGGGCCTTTTTTGACACTGCAAAGGATGAGCCAACTCATGTAATCTGCCAACTTTGCAAAAAAAACTGAGTCGAGGTAAAAAGTGCAATAATTTGACTACTATGTGTATGAAACTTCACATGCGCAATCAACATGCATTACTGTGGGATTCCCACTATGCAATAATGCGGACCAGTGGACCTCAACAACCATCAGTCACCTCATCAATTGTATGTGCTGCTTCTTTCTCCTCCTGTTACTGTGCCAACTATTGAGACGCAGGTCTTTGACTGCAGAATCTCAGGTTCTTTACCCACTCTAGTCATGCTGACTGAGAGCCCGCCATCAGCTGTAATGGAAGCGCACATGTTTTTGACCGATCTTAGATACTGAGCACACCACAACTTTTTCAATCCACCTTAACATCACCACCTGCACCTCTCTCATGGTCCAGCAGTTTGTCTTCTTCACCATACTCTGCCCAATCTCAGCATTGCAGCCAGCCCATGGTACCGCAGTTGTGGTCACATAAAAGATTGTTTCCTCCTACGCATGACAAAGCTAAGAGCTTGAACACCACTGTGAAGAAACCAGATTGTATCTTAATTACCCAGACAACCATGTTTTTGTTAACCAACAAGAATTGACTTTTTATCTGTATATTGGCTTGTGGATTTAAGTGTTTATGTCTGGTGGGTGAAGAAGACAGACTTGCATACCATTTAACATACTGTGTAAGTCTGTAATAGTGACTTGTACATAGTGTGTACTTATCTGTGTTTATTGTGAGCTGATATGCTAATTGTGTATTGTATTCTATAACCAGTTTGACTTCGAAGGTAGCATAGTAACATACATAGTAACATAGTTTTGAAGGCTGAAGGAAGACCTTATGTCCATCTAGTTCAGCCTATTTTTAGTGCAGCTGTTCTGCATTGTTGATCCTGGGGAAGGCAAAAAGCCCACAGAGTAGAAGCCAATTTTCTCCATAGTGAAAAAAATAACTTCCCCTAAGCTGGGTCAACCATCTACCTATATCATGTTATTCGTTACCTTCTATACTGTTACTATAGATAGGGAAAGGCTGTGAGAATGAACTGAAGCACACTGGGTAATTCTAAAAATAACTTACTTGCCTGGGGTATAAAAAGACCCTGAGACGGAGAGACCAGATGTGATCTCATCACACAGAGAGCTACCAGTCTGCACAACATTCAACGGACGAGAGAGGACTGCAGCCAATTCATCATGGCACCATCACGAGCGACACAGATCTATGATTCTAAGGAAAACAACCTAGGAGTAATCGTCTCTGGTTGGAAGGACACAGATCTGATCCAGTGACCATCTCTGAACCATGGATATGTTTGGAGAAAACCAGGTTTTGGGACCCGCTGGTCGCCTGGTTCCATGGGGATGGTCGGATAAGCCAGGTGGTGACTCTCGTGTCAACTGGCTTTGGACCTTGTATGGACTGCCACCTCCCTACACTTGTTGTTATTTCTTCTCTGTGTGTATATCACAGGTGGATTAGCGACCCTGGGAGCTCTGATGTTGTGTCAACTGGCTTTGGACCTTGTACCGACTCTATGGACTGTTCTCTGTCATCTACCTACGCTTGCCAATATCTCTTCTCTGTGTGTACAGTATATCACAGGTGGAATATCGACCCTGAGAGCTCTGACGTAACATCTACCATTATCCAGGCGAGTCAACAGAAGGGTTAGGCCCTGTAATGTGCACCATGTGGGGGGTAATTGCTGGGATTGTTCTGTTTTCTATTTGGTGTTGTGGTTCAATAAAGTATCGCCACAATGTTTTACCCTAACCCTGTGTTGTCTGTGCATTATGCTGCCCATGGGGAGATAGAGCAGGCGTTCAGTGGTACGAGCCCTGGTCCATGCAGTCTTTCTAAAGGCAGCCAGGCCAGCAGACAAGAGCACCCACTGACCCCGTTTCTCCACAATTGGTGGCAGCAGTGGAATACTACTCAGCCCTGCGGAACCCGTGGAGCTGCAGGGGGCTGGTGTTCTCACACACCGTCCAGGGCTCCACAACCAGGGAGGCATACAGACATACCCAGCAGACCATTGATGAGGCATACACAGCAGGTTTCGGACGCTACTATGTCCAACCCCTCCAACTCAGCCATGGGAAAAAGACCAGAGTGAGTATGTGACCTCAACAAGAGACGGAAACTACAGATGTTCCAGCTTCAACAGATTTTATGGGACTTAATCCAGAAACCATGGAATGCGGAGGAAGCCATGCGTGGACCCAATGGATACCAGTTGCTACTCTTCAATTGAGTGTGGAGATTATTGTCGTAAGGAGGACTTGGAATATGCTCTGAAGAAACTGGATGATACAATGTTTTGTGTCATTAAGGTGAGACCGCTTACATTTGTGACTGTGCATAAAGACATGTTGTGGACTGCTCCCCATAAGTGGAGAAGGATGACCATAAGCCTATCCTGCTGGTTAATTAAGATGGGGGAGCAATGTGAAGAAACCAGATTGTATCTTAATTTCCCAGACAACCATGTTTTTGTAAACCCACAAGAATTGACTTTTTATCTGTATATTGCCTTGTGGATTTAAGTGTTTGTCTGGTGGGTCAAGAAGACAAACTTGCATAGTCATACCATTTAACATACTGTGAAAGTCTGTAATAGTGACTTGTACATAGTGTGTGCTTATCTGTGTTTATTGTGAGCTGATATGCTAATTGTGTGTTGTATTCTATAACCAGTTTGTTGACTTGGAGGGTAGATAGAGAAAGGCTCTGAGGATGAACTGAAGCACACTGGGTAATTCTAAAAATAGCTTACTTGCCTGGGGTATAAAAAGACCCTGAGACAGAGAGACCAGATCTCATCACAAAGAGAGCTACCAGTCTGCACAACACTCAACGGACCAGCGAGAGGACTGCAGTCAATTCATCATGGCACCATCATGAGGGACACGGATCTATGATTCTAAGGAAAACAACCTAGGAGTGATCGGCTCCGGTTGGAAGGACACAGATCTGATCCAGTGACCATCTCTGAACCATGGATATGTTTGGAGAAAGCCAGTTTTTGGGACCCGCCGGTCACCCAGTTCCAACGAGTTGGTCGGATAAGCCAGGTGGTTACTCTCATGTCAACTGTCTTTGGACCTTGTATGGACAGTATGGACTGCCACCTCCCTACGCTTGTTGTTATCTCTTCTCTGTGTGTATATCACAGGTGGAATAGCTACCCTGGGAGCTCTGAAGTTGTGTCAACTGACTTTGGACCTTGTATGGACTCTATGGACTGTTCTCGGTCATCTCCCTACACTTGCCAATATCTCATCTCTGTGTGTACAGTATATCACAGGTGGAATATCGACCCTGAGAGCTCTGAGGTAACATCTACCGTTATCCAGGTGGGTCAGCGGAAGGGTTAGGCCCTGTAATGTGCACCATATTGGGGGTAATTGCTGGGATTGTTCTGTTTGCTATTGGATGTTGTGGTTCATTAAAGTACTGCCACACTGTTTTACCCTAACCCTGTGTTGTCTGTGTAGCATGTTGCCCACGGGGAAAGAGAGGGGGCGTTCAGTGGTATGAGCCCTGGTCCATGCAGTCTTTCAAAAGGCAGCCAGGCCAGTGGACAAGCGCACCCACTGACCCCGTTTCTCCACATCCACCATCTCGTCTGTTGGCCACAGAAACCACCATGGTTACTTACCGGTAGCCGGTTTTTCCGGAACCCATGACAGCACACCTGAGAGGGATCCGCCCTGCCAGGACAGGAACCAACTGAGACATAAGGGGCGGCACCTCTCCCTCGCTTCAGTTGGGTTACAGAGCATTGAGTTGACTTCCCGGTTAGTTGCATGTTTAATCCAACACCACAACACTCAAAAACACCCTACTAATTGTGCACACCCATACGGTGAAAAGGGGGGGAATATACGGCTGCTGTCATGGGTTCCGGAATAACCGGCTACCGGTAAGTAACCATGGTGGTTTTCCCCTCACCCATGACAGCACACCTGAGAGATTTTTGGAGACTTCGAAACACCTTAGGGAGGGACCACCGCTTGCAGCACCCTTCTACCAAAGGTCAAGTCAGCAGAGGAGGATAGATTTAATCTATAGTGCTTAAAGAAGGTGGAAGGTGAGGCCCAGGTAACGGCCTTACAAATCTGTTCAATTGATACCTCTGCCTTTTCAGCCCAGGAGGTCACCACGGCTCTGGTGGAGTGAGCCTTGATGCCGTCAGGAATCGGGATACCATTAGCTAAGTATGCTACACTAATGGCCTCCCTAATCCATCTAGCAATAGTCCCTTTTGAAACCCCATAGCCTTTCCTGGCACCCTGAAAAGCTACGAATAGGGACTGGGACCTCCTCCACTGGCTACTGACAGATATGTATTCTAATAGAGCTCTCTTAACATCCAAACTATGGAATTTTTTCTCCCTCAGATTTTTTGGGTTCTCGCAGAAAGATGGAAGGACAATTTCCTGACCCCGATGGAAATCTGATGCTACCTTAGGCAGATAAGCGGGGTCTGTTCTTAACACTACCCTATCCTGAAAGACTTGCGTATAAGGTGGATTTACTGAGAGAGCCTGTAAGTCGCTTATTCTGCAGGCTGATGTAAGGGCCACTAAAATGATCGTTTTTAGGGTCAGAAACTTTAGGGGTAGCTGATGTAATGGCTCATACGGTTCTTTTGTAAGGGTTTCTAGCACTAGGTTTAAATCCCAGGGGGGTATCCTGGGTATTGGGATAGGCCTAGCTCTATGGCAGGATTTAATAAATCTGGCTACCCACCTATTTGATGCCAATTTGCAGTTGTAGAGCGCCCCTAGTGCCGACACCTGAACTTTAAGTGTATTCACCGCTAAACCCATCTGCAACCCTGATTGTAAGAACTCCAGTATGGCACTAATCGGGGGTTCATTTCCTAACGGCTTATCTAGGAACTGTAGGAACTTATTTCATGCCCTGCCGTAGATGTTAGTCGTCACTGGTTTCCTGCTCTTTAGCAGAGTGGCCACCAGCCCGGGGGAGAACCCTCTAACCATTAAAAGCGACCTTTCAAATTCCACGCCGTCAGAGGGAATCCTTTGATCTGAGCGTGGAATATTGGACCCTGAGCTAGTAGGTCCGGGATTTCTGGCAGAACCCATGGATTGGAGAGGGACATCATTCATAGCAGAGCAAACCAGAGCCTTTTTGGCCAAAATGGAGCTATTAGAATCACCCTGGCTTGATCGTTTCTGATTTTTCTGACAACTGTTGGGATCAGAGCCACTGGGGGGAATGCATAAGCCAGCCTGAAGTTCCACTGGATGTGCAATGAGTTCACTGCCCATGGTTTTTCCCTCGGGTTTAGAGAGCAGAACCTTTCTGTTTGCCTGTGTCACATCTGGCATGTCTGTTTGTCTCAAGAACTCCTGGAGCGATGTGCATGCGCATGCTTTGTCTGCTGTCCTGCATGTCCCCTAGAGCAGTGTGCACACTCACCTCATGTCTGAGCTACAGGATGCCTGCGTTTCTGCTCTGCCTTCTGTGATCTTCTCGTCATGTCTGGAGTCCTTGATCATGTGACATTTCTTAAGATCCTGCACTGTCTGGTTCTGCAATCATCTCGTCATGTCTAGAATCCCGGATCATGTGTTCTTCCTAGGATCCTGCACTGGTTGGTTCGGTGATCATCTCGTCATGTCTGAAACCCTGATCATATGACGTTTCCTAAGATCCTGCACTGTCTGGTTCTGCTATCATCTCGTCATGTCTAGTATCCCGGAAGTGCTCCCCTGGTCCTGACCTGGAGGAGGAGGTGCTATGCCCTATATCAGGCCGCCTCTTCCTATGCTCAGGGCCTGATTATTGTGTTGCTTCCCTGCAAGGCTCTGGGTCTGTGGGGTTGCTCCCGCTATTCTGTGCCCTTGCACTTTGCTCTGTAGTGCGTCTCTGCACACGCTCCGTGCTCGTATTCCGCCTTGTGTTGTCTCTCGTGCCATGTTTGTCTTAGCTATGCTTTGACTTGTAGTCCTTCCTGTGTTCTCTGCCTCGCCTGTTTTGCCATGTCTTGCTTTTGCTATGCTTTGACTTGTAGTCCTCCCTGTGTTCTCTGCCTTGCTATTCCTTGCTTTGTGTTCCTCCCTATGGTCTCAGTCTTTGCTTGCTCTGCCTCGCTCTCTCCTATGGTGCTCTGTAGTGCTCCCTGGCACACGCACCATTTCTCCTCTCCTTAGTGCTCGTTTCTATGTCTAGTCCCAAGGTCTTCCCTTGGCCCGGCTCTGGGCTTCTGCCTACGCTCCGCTGCTAGACTCTGTCCTCGCTCTGACCTGGCTCTGTTTCTGCTTGTTCCCTGCCTTGTCCTTGCATTGAACCCCGGCGTGAGTTCCCCTTGGCCGTCTCCTGTGCCGTGGTAAGTGCCACGTGTTTGTGTACAGCCGTGTGCACTGGCCAGTGTGGCGTGCCCCCTGCGTGGCTCCTAGCACGCAGCCCTCCCTTGTGCCCTGGCGTGGCTCCTAGCACGCACCCTGCCTTGAACCCTGGCGTCGCTCCTAGCACGCACCCTGCCTTGAACCTTGGCGTGTCTCTACATGCACTCTGTCTTGTACCTTGGACCCTGGCGTGTCTCTACACGCACCCTGTCTTGTGCCTTGGCGTGTCTCTACACCCACTCTGTCTTGTACCTTGTGCCTTGGCGTGTCTCTACACGCACTCTGTCTTGTGCCTTGGCGTGTCTCTACACGCACTCTGTCTTGTACCTTGGACCCTGGCGTGTCTCTAAACGCACCCTGTCTTGTGCCTTGGCGTGTCTCTACACGCACTCTATCTTGTACCTTGTGCCTTGGCGTGTCTCTACACGCACTCTGTCTTGTGCCTTGGCGTGTCTCTACACGCACTCTGTCTTATCCTATGCTTTGGCGTGGCTCTACACACGCACCCTGTCTCGTTTGTGAACCTTGGCGTGTCCCCTACACACGCACCTCGCTTTGAACCCTGGCGTGTCCCCTACACACGCACCTTGCCTTGCACCTAGCCTTGAACCCTGGCGTGTCCTCTACACACGCACCTTGCCTTGCACTTAGCCTTGACCCCTGGCGTGTCCCCTACACACGCACCTAGCCTTGGACCTTGGCATGTTCCCTAACACGCGCCCTGCCTGGATATCTTTGTGCCTCCTTGCCTGGACCCTGGTTTGCCTGCCGTATGCCCGGAACCTGTCGATCGCTACCAGAGATCACGAGCTGGATGAGTGCGGCCTGACCTCCGGAGCTGATGTCCGCAGCCTGATGCCTTTATGATGTCGATCGTTGCCAGCAGTCCGGAGTCCGATGCCATCATGCCATTACCTGTACCTAGGCGTGCCACCTGGCACGTACCATGTTATGGACCTTGGCGTGCCCACGCGCGCACCTTGCACGTTTTGTTTGTTTACACTGTATGTGATCCTGAGTTATTCTAATGAAGTTACCTTGCACCTAAGTCTTGTCTCGTCTTGCTTCCTGCTCGTCCTTGTCGTCAGACACTCGTCTAGTGTCCCCTGAGCCGGCCGTCTGGTCCCAGCAGTCGTGGTGACTCACCCCCTTGGTCTTGCCCCTGACACTCCCTGTATAGGGGGTGGATTCTCACAAGGTTAGCTCGCCCTCGGTGGGTGGGTGCCACGACCCAGAGGGTCCACTCAAAAAATGGGCTCAGCAGGAGCTGAGTCCGTCACAGCCTGTTGTGCTTGTTGGCAAAGAAGTCTATCACCGGTTTCCCCCAAAGATGAGTTATTTTTTGAAAAATGGACCGGTTTATCGCCCATTCTCCTTGCTTCAGGGTATTGCAACTCAGGAAATCTGGCTCTATGTTCTCTGCCCCTTTTATGTGTAAGGCTGTCAAGGAGTGTAGGTGTTCCTCTGCTCTGCCCAGAATGTCGCTTGCCGTTTCCATTAGGGAGTGTGATCTTGTCCCTCCTTGGTGGTTGATGTATGCCACTGCTACCTTGTTGTCTGACATGATGCGTACATTGCAACCCTGGAGTAGCGGAATGAAGTGACTTAGGGCCTTGTTCACTGCCCACAGTTTTCTCAGGTTGGAGGATGCTTCCCTTTCTTGAGGTGTCCAGGAACCCTGACCTATGAGGCCCCTTAGGTGTGCCCCCCACCCCGAGGAGCTTGCATCTGTTAAAATTATATCTGTCGTCTGTCTGTCCCACGGTATTCCTTAGGTCAGATTTGTACCGTCCAGCCACCAGTTGAGAGAGTCTCTGGTTTTTAAGGAAAGCTCCAGCTTTCCTTCTAAACGCCCTCTTAGCGACCTCTGTGCTCATAATATCTCCCCCTGGAGTTGCTGGGTGAGAAACTGAGCCCAACTGACCGCCGGAATACAGGATGTTAGGGTACCTAGTAGGGACATTGCTCTTCTCAATATCATACATGGTTGGTTTCGGCCCGTCAAGGCCAGATTTTGCACCTTCTCTATTTGGACTCTGGGAGCAGACACTCTTGCCTTTCTGAGTCTAGTATAAATCCTAGGAAGGTCTGTTTTTTTTTAGGGGTTGCAATTTTGATTTTTTGAAATTGACTATCCACCATAATTCTTGCAAGGTGTTGATCACCTGGGACAACTGCACCGCACAGTGGTCCTCTGAGCTGCCCACTATAAGAAAATCATCCAGGTATGGTATTATGACCGTATCGTGAATCCGGAGAAAGGCTGTCATTTCCGCTATGACCTTGGTGAAAACTCTCGGGGCTATGGATATGCCAAAAGGAAGAGCCCTGAACTGAAAGTGCCTCAGTATGCCTTGAATATAAAGCGCTACCCACAAGTAATTTTGGTAATCTGGATGGATAGGGATGTGATAATACGCATCCTTTAAGTCAACTACAGCCATGAAGCAATCTTGATGTAGCAGCTTCACTGCCGTAGCTACCGATTCCATCTTGAAGGTCTGGTTTCTTATCCATCGATTGAGCCGTCTGTGATTTATAATTGTCCTGAATGATTGATCCGTTTTTTTTTTTTATCAGAAAAAGGGGTAAATAGAACCCCCTTCCTTCCTGTATGTGTGGGACCTCGGAAAGTACCCGCTTGTCTATCAGGCTCAGGATCTCTGTTTCTAAGGCCAACTGCTCTTCGGTCACCTTCCTGATGGGTGTGATGACGACCACGGGTTTTGTCTGGCGAATAAAGGGGAATTTCATGCCTTCTGTTAGGATGCTCAGGATCCAGGTATTGGAGGAGATCTTTTCCCAGGCCTGGAAAAAGAGTGCCAGTCTCCACCCCACTGGAATACTGGCGTCATTGTGGCGATTTCTTTGAGGTGGAGGTGCCTCCACCAAACATAAATCCCGACTTTTTTTTCATTTATCCTCCCATCTTCTCCTGTCAGCGGGAGGACGCCCCCTATTGAATCTCCCCCTCCGAAAGGGCTGTCTTCTCTGATCCATCGGGAATCTGAGGAAGCCTTTTTTCTTATCGTTTGCTTTCTCCAGAATATCGTCCAAGTTCTTGCCGAACAAGAACCGACCATCGCAGGGGAGAGAGCATAATTTAGCCTTGGACTGTAGGTCACCCGGACAGCCCTTAAGCCATAACGCGCATCTAGCAGCATTTGATAGTGACGCTGCCCTGGCTGTCAACCGCTTAGAGTCCGCCGAGGTATCTGCCAAAAAAGTTGCTGCCCCGTGCAAGAGATACATATCTGCTAAAATTTTCTCTCTTCGGACCCTTGATGCCAGCTTCTCTTCTAACTGCTGCAGCCAGATCATGAGGGAGCGTGCCGTGCAAGTGCCTGCTATCGCCGGCTTTAGTCCTCCTGCTGTGGCTTCCCATGTGTGCCTCAAATATGAGTCCGCCTTCTTGTCCAGCAGGTCTCTAAGAACCCCTGCGTCTTCCAAGGGCAGGGCCAACCTTTTGGAAGACCTGGATACTGCTGCATCTATTTTTGGGACTTTGTCGCATATCTCTGCATCCTTGTGCTGAAAGGGATATCGTCTCTTAGAGGTGGACGGAAGGGCCCCAGATTTTTCGGGTTTCTTCCACTCTTTCTCAATAAGCGCCTGGATTTTCTCGTTGGAAAGGAAAGGTCCGTTTTTTCCTCTCCTGAAGCCCCCCAAACATGACATCCTCTAGGGTTTTAGCCGCCCTTTCTTCCTGTAGGCCCATTGTGGTTCTAATGGCCTTTAGGAGGGCATCTGTGTCTCCTATGGGGAAACATGGCTTACCCCCCCGCCTCACTGTCTGAGGAGTCTGAGGAGGATGATTGTTCCGCCTGAGATGAGACTGACGCGGAATCTGAGGGGGAACTAGGGGGATCCTTCCTACTTTTCTTCCCTTTTTTCAATAAGGACGTAATTTAACCTTCCATTTCTGACCAGAGGGCAGATATCAGATTGGCTGCGAAACTAGGCGCTTCCTCCGCCATAGTCCACTGAATGCACGAAGCACAGAGATCTTTTTGCCAGTCTCTTGCTAGGGGAGATTTACTTTTAGCACAGTCCCTATTGTTCTTCTTGCTTCCTGCTTTTCTGGGCCTTTCCTACAGGGTAGAGCATACAACAGAAAAATCCCTATTAACATAATGCTAACATTCACGAAGATCACTCACCACCCATAATCAAGGGTACCGGACTCGGAGGCTGCGTCGGAGCACGCGACCTGTGCTCTTTGGACCTTGAGGAGTCCCCCGACCTGCGGCTGGGGTGACTGCTGCTTGAATGGCTTCCATGTTTTCTGCCAGAGGGCTGTGAAGGAGACAGGGACGCTGAACGCTCCTGCTCTGACTCCATCTTGCACCGTCGTTCTGCCGCTGCTTCTTTCTTTTAAATGACGCGCCTCCACCCTGGTGAGTGTCTCCCTGCCCTCCCCCTTGCGATCGCCGGCCGACCGCTTCAGAAAGCCGGCCGGCGTCGCACCTGGCACCATTATACTGTCGCCTTCTGCTGACGTCAGCCGGCGCACCCAGCATCCATAGCGCCGCTGACGTCAGCGGCCGGAAGAAGCCAGCGTCTCCCCTGCCACGGGGATCGAGATGCGGCATGCGCGAGGGGAGGGCGGCGTGGTGGGGGCTCCCCGGAGCCACCGGGATCCCATCCACGCCCACACAAACCCGGAGCCCAAGGAACACCGGGGACTGTGCTACCAGGACCCGACGGCCGGCGCTACAGGTAAGCTACCTGTTCTTCCCGCGCCGGGAGGGGCATGGGTCCTTTTTTTTCCTTTCTTCTCTTCGCCCATGACAGGCACCGCCACAGTGGGATTCTTTCCAGGACAGGAACCCATCTAAAGCAGGGGAGAGGTGCCACCCCTTATGTCTCAGTAGGTTCCTGTCCTGGCGGGGCGGATCCCTCTCTCAGGTGTGCTGTCATGGGTGAGGGGAAAATGCCTTTCCACCTGGTAGATACAGGTGGTTTCTGAAAGCTGATGGCCGTTACAGTTCCCCAGTACCAATTGCCCAGTCGCTATTACTTTTCTAAGAAAGCTGTGCCTGCACTACACCAGCATGTCACAGCCAATATCACCCGTTCCTTGACTAAATCTATGTCTGCCAGAGTACACTTCACCACAGACACTTGAACGAATAAGCATGGCCAAGGGCATTACATCTCTCTGACTGGGCACTGGGTGACTCTGGTGGCTGTGGGAGCAGGCGATCAAGGGGCTGCACCACAAGTCTTTGAATCCCCAAGGCTTTCAGGACAAACTTTGTATCTAACTGTTCCTCCACTACTTCTGGCTCCTCCACCTGTGCCCTCAACATCTCCCTTAATCAGACACACGTTCCAACAGTTCAGATAGAATCCCTCCATTATGGACTGACCTGGGTTGGAGTAGTAGTATTACAACCACTAGGGGCAGCACCGGCAGGTAGTGTAGTCAGGAATAGCCAGGGGTCAGTACACAGGAGCACCAATGTAGTTTACAGGATCTGCTGATGAAAGGAAGCTTGACTAAAGACTAGTAGTGCAATAATCTCACAAGGTAGGAAGTGCAATGCCAGGTTTAAGTAGTGTGTTCAATCAGAGTGGAGCCAATCAGAAACAACACAGGTACTTGTATCTGGGTTAGGAAGGAAATATCCAGCAAGCTGAATAGATCAGAGGGAAGAGCTGCAGCTTGGTGCACAAGAGCCACTGGTTTCGAATCTTGACAGTACTCCCCTCCTTCCAGGATAGCCTCTGGATATCTCAGGGGCATGCTTCTCTGGATGTCTCTGATTAAAAGCTCTTGTAAGCCTGGGTGCTTGAACGTCCTTGAATTATCTTCTGCTCAGTAACCCCTCCATTGCACCAAATATTGTAGTCTTCCTCTGAATCTTCTAGAGTCCAGAATGTTATACAAAATGTACTCCTCTTCACCATGGTGCTGTAAGTGTCTGAGTTCTACCTGGAAACGGGTTCTCAGAGGGTGACTTTTCAGGCTGTTAGGAAGTTTTAAACATAAAGCAACTGGGTTAATTTGTGCATAAATCTGAAAAAGTCCTATGAATTTTGGACCCAATTTACAAGACGGTACATTAGTTTTCAATTTTTTTTTTACAAAGCCAAACCTTGTCACTGACCTGAAGGGTAGGAGGGGCTTTGAGATGTTTATCTGCTGCTTTTTTGTAATCTTGTAATCTTCTTGGGACTTTTGTAACATCTCAGTTAGTTCCTTCTGAACTTTTGGCAACCCGGAAGTCTATTTGTAACAGCAGGAACAGAAATATTAAAAGGAAGATTAAAAATAAATAATGGATGCAAGCCAAAGTTAGCAAAAAATAGATTTTAGGATGAAAAAACTGTATTTGAAGTTATTATAGACAAATTCTGCTGTTGGTAAATAGTCCACCCAGTCATCCTGGAATTAAGAAATAAAGCAGTGCAGGTATTGTTCTACAGTTTGGTTATTTATTTCAGTCTGGCCATTGGATTGTGGATGGAAGGCAGTAGACAAATTGACAGTAACTCCTAAAGCTGTACAGAAGCTTTTCCAAAATCTTGATGAAATCTGAACACCTCTATCAGAAATTACATTGTCAGGGATTCCATGCAGCCTAAATATCAGTTTGACTTTTTATTCTGTGGCTTGTTCAGTGGTAGGAATCCCTTTAGTTGGAATAAAATGGGCCATCTTTGTGAGCCGACCTGCCACAACAAGGATAACTGTCATTTCTTTAGATGGAGGTAGGTCCATGAGAAAATTTAATTGAAATTGTTCCTCAAGGCCTGAATGGAACTTGAAGAGGTTGAAGCAGTGCTAGAGAAGACTTTGGCATCTTACTCTAGGAACATCTTAAACAGTAGGAAACATATCTTATCACATCCTTCCTACAATTAGGCCATTAAAAAGAGCAAAACAGTAGTTCTTGTGTTTTCATGACTCCAGTGTGCCCTACAAGTTTAGAATCATGGACAAGTTTGAGAACTTCAAGTTGAGTAGATTCTGGGACATATATTTGGTGGTTCTGCATCCTAAACCCCTCCTTAAGGCCGCTTTCACACGTGCTGATATTTCCGGTACAGGCAAAACCAGTACCGGAGATATCAGTATCCGTGTGTTTACTACGTGCTGCACACGTGTGGCAACCGTGTGCCGCATCAGTACCACACAGATGGCTGCCGGGGAAGTAGCGCTACTGTAAGCCGCTTTCCCCCTGCGGCTGGTGATGAAGCCGGCTGTCATTCTCTCCTGCTCTGCCTGTGAGGAGAGGAGAACGATGAACAGTATATTAATATACCACTCATCATTCTCCTCTGTTTGCAGGCAGAGCAGGGAGAATGACAGCCGGCATCAGCACCAGCCACAGAGGGACAGTGCCTTACAGTAGCAGCTTCTTCTTCGTGCACACGGAGGACATCAATGTGTGTTCTCCGTGTGCACGTGTGCGGTACGTTTTCCGGTTTGCATGCCCGTGTCAAAACGGACATGTCTGCGTGTTTTGCACATGGACACACGGTCTGTGAAAACACACTGACATCTGCATAGACCCATTCATTTGAATGGGTCTACTTGTGTCAGTGTCTCCGGTACATGAGAGAACTGTCACCACACATACTGGAGACACTGACGTGTGAAAGGGGCCTAAGGGAAAGATAAATGTCTTTAGAAGGATTTAAAGATTCCTCCTTAGTGACCACCGCAACTTTTTTAGCATGCAAGGCCACCAAAGCAGCTATTCAAGATGATAATTTAGAATGAGCAGATTTAATCCGCTGCCTAGGTGGCACAGATGAAGACAAAGTTGATATACCTGGTAAACCCCTGAAAGAGTCTCCTGTACCAGAAAATACTTTATCCTGAGAATTGCCGTTGTCCTGAGCATCCCTAAAAGGCATAGACGAACCAAGCAAGCTGCTGTTTTTGTCGATACCTCAGGTTTGCTCAGATCAAGCCTTTTCTGTTTCCATGCAGTGAGATTTCTGCTCTTTTTTAAGGTATTCATCAAACATACTCAGCTCTGGTTCTGAGGGCTTTCTAAGAGAATTAACCATGCATTCTTCTTCAGCATTGTACTTGGAAGACTATGGTAAGTACGGAGACTCTGCTATCTTCTGCTTGTTAAGAATCTTCTGGCTCAGGGCTAGAAATAGGGCTAAACTGTGTAAAAGTTGGCAAAAGTTCTGCATTGTGCGATTCTATTTTTTCTGTGTAGCTCCGTGAATTGTTCCCGTTCATGAATCCTGGTTCAAATTTTCCATAGCCTGGTCCAACAGCATGGGGATCAGGGACCATTTCAGGGCTGCAAAAACCATTCAGCAGTACAGTTGGACCATTGAGATTTTCATTCTTTTCAGATGCCTCAAATGACTCCTGTTGGCTGGTGTTTTTCACGATAACGCTAACTGCTGGAATATCAGGGACAGAAACAGACTGGGCCAAAGACAGATTCTCCAACACACATTCCTGTTGGTTTGAGATGGTTTTCTTATTCATTACTTGTTGTTTGGATAGCTTCCTTGACATACAAACTTGAAGCATCAGGGATATCAAAATCAGCAAGAAGGTCGTCAAAGTCTAGAGTCTTCATGTCCCCCATGACTGGAAAGTAACAGTATCTGGTAGTGCTAATTCATGGCTCCACTTAATGTAGATGCCACACTCAATACTCCGCCCTGTGTATTCTGATCACAGCTACAGCCACCGGGGTCTAGCCAAGTCCGCAACCACACAATCATATCGGGAATTGACCAGATCAGTAGGCTGGGACCTGGAGAAACTAACATGGTCGAGAAAGTCTCCTCCTCTTCCCAGGCCCAGTCTAACTACTGAAGGGAGGGGAGATGAGTCCTACTAATGGAGGAGGGAATTTCAGCTGTATGACAGCAGGAGCCAGGAGCTACTGAGCATGTGTGTGTGCTGCACAGGGACAGGGAGCGTAGTCAGGAGTAGCCAGGGGTCAGTACACAGGAGCAGCAATGTAGTTTACAGGATCAGCAGATGAAAGGAAGCTTGACTAAAGGCTGGTAGCTCAATAATCTGGCAATGAAGGAAGTACAATGCCAGGTCTAAATTGGGTGTTCAATCGGGGTGGAGCCAATCAAGATCTCAGGGTAGAGACAATCAGAAACAACACAGATACTTGGATCTGGGTTAGGAAGGAAATATCCAGCGAGCTGAATAGCTCAGAGGGTTCGAATCCTGGCTCCCCCCACCTCCGTATTGCGCATCCATGGCTCAATGTAATCAGGCAGTGTTCAAATGAATATGACTTGGAGATCACAGTCACACGCTCAAGAGTTGTGGACAGCTATCCAGGCCGATAGAGCAGTGGCTTTATTCAGTCGCCACGACAGCACCACAAGAGAGGGGATCCGCCCCTCGGGGACAGGAAACCTACAGACACAAAAAGGGCGGCCCTCTCCCTTGTCTCAGTTTGGTTTCCTGTCCCTGACAGGTGAACCTCTTCAGACATACCTGCAACAGAAGATGGAAGAGATTCCCAGGGCCAGCTGGTCGACTCAGGCAGCGGGAGGGCCCCTGCCTCGGCCTTTCCGGTGTCCTGGAAGTGCTCACGGCACGGGGACTGTTGGTGAGGCGGCAGCAGGACAAAGCACCCTCCAGGGGGAGGGCTGACTTTAAGGGGCCCATCGCCACATGTACTGGTAAGTATACGTGCGGGGGCTTTCCTCCTTCGGGCCTGGGCCGGCTGGTGGCGTCCGGGACTGGTACTCCACTTCTCGTGGGTGTCGGCGGGCCGTGCGATGTGCGGTGGGGACGGCGGTGTGGTCTCAGCATGTGCCCGTCGGAGCACGGCCACAGTGATGCGCTGGAAGGGGGCGGTCCCTGATGATGCGGCTGGTGACGTGGCTGGGCATGCGCTGTGGGGCCTGCAGCATGGGCCTCTTCTGGGTGGTGTGACACTACGCTGGGCCGGATAGGTGCCGGCGTGTGGGGGGGACCCAGAGAACGGACGTCGCCTAGCGGGGGCACAGTCCGGGGGGGGTAGGGGCGTCCCCAGCGCTCATTACAGTACTGGGCAGGCCACCCGGATTCGCCTGTTGGCCCCTTCCGGGGTGGGTACCATCATTGGAAGACTGGCTATTTAAAGGTGCTGCAATGGTGTCCAGGTGCTTCAAGGCCCATTGTGCATAATGGATTCACCGGAGCAGCAGCAGCATTCGCCAGAGCACCCGCAGCAGCTTCTTTCAGAAAATCCCCACGGTTCAGCTTCCCAATGGCGGTCTAGTGGCAGTAGCTGCCTTACAGGAGCTAAGGCCAGTCAAAAAAAGAAGGCTAAGTCCGGCAGGTCCTCAGGCCGCAGATAAACATCATCGGCTAAGAAGGACCCCCCGCAGACTATGGTACCACTTACTACAGGGTAAGTGTTATAATAATTGTAATGAGGTCCTTTCTTTTGTGTGCATGGGTGTATGTGTGTGTGTATATATATATATATATATATATATATATATATATATACCCATGCGTGTATGTATATATGAGTGTGTATATATATATGTATGTATGTATTTATGTATCTATGCGCATGACTGCATATATGCCATTTATTTTAGCTTTAGACTTTGAAACTCTTTTCAGCTGATGTAATATATGGGTGTTACCATTGGGTGTTACTTTTTGTGAACGTTAGCTGGTTTTCCTTGTCTTGCGTGACTTCTCTGGTAACGTAGATAAGGATTTCTAACAAGCTAAGCATATTCCATGTACTCTTTTCTGCAAACGCAATATGTTTCAACACCCTTTCGGCTCTGCTATTTAAACTCTTAAGAATATGTATTGAGTTAGACAGAGGACGGCCCACACCTGGTGTGGCCGTCATTCTCTCTCCATGCCGGCATGACCAATAAAGAAGCATCTTACTTATTCAGGTCTGGACGATTTCTAATTGGAAGACTGAAACTCCCTTGACATTTTGGTGCGTTGGCCGGGAATCCAACACCTTTCCCTCACCCGTGAGTACTGTAAACCGTGCACGGGGGAGTCTGGGACTCCTTAAGTAAGTCCTCCGCCTTGACATTAGGCGTCACCAGGGGCATTAATCAGTTATCCCGGTTTGAGGGAAAGTGACGGATTTCGTATAGTCTAAGGATCTCTGGGAATCGTCTGTATCTGAATACAGGTAAGAACATTTAATAATTTTCATTATATTCGGTAACCTTGTTAATCCAGTATGAATGTTATTCTTGGAATTAAATGGGAACTGTGATTGTAGACTTTTCCAATTGGGGTTTGTGAGGCTTCTGTAAATTGGAAGTTTACATGCAATTGGAGTTATAAGAACTCCTGTAAATTGCTAAGCTCCATAGTGTATGGGGTTTGTTTGTTCTTGTAAAATATTCCGAAGAATAATAGTAATCTTTATTTTTTTTTTTTTATTTTTGAATGGGATGAAAATGTTATTTTAGGAATTGAATAGGGAACTGGTAGACTTTTCCAATTGGGGTTAGTGAGAGGCTCCTGTATGTTGGAGGTTTACATGCAATTGGAGTTATAATAACTCCTGTAAGTTGCGAAGCTCCATAGATTTGGGGTTTGTTTGTTCTTTTAAGATATTCCTCTGAATAACAATAATCTTTATTTTTTATTTTTTGAATGAGTACAAAGCCAGTGTGAGAAGGCTACTGTGGAATAAAAATCTCCGTGTGCACGTTAAATTGATCTAGATGGGAGAATCGAGGGAGATTCTCGTTAGATTAACCCCTTAATGACAGCCAATATATCTTTTTACTGACCTGAGATTTAAGAGAATATCATCCCCACACAGGTGACGATCCAGCAGCTGTCGGCTGTCCACTATAGCTGACAACTTGCTGTATCCTGCTATACCACTTTGCAATAATTCCTGAAAATCACCTGAAGGGTTAATAAACTACCTGACAGAAGTTTTCAATATGTCAGGGGGTGCTGTTATTAAAAAAAAAAAAAGGGCTATTAAGGGGTTAAGGAATCCAGTGTAAGATGAATTTTTGCCGGTATTCTATTTTGTCTTCTGTACTTTGTTGAATGTTGTTTTCTGTTAAATGTGCTGTTTTGTCTGTCTTTTAAAATTACATAGAACTAAAATGCCATAAATATATGTTTTATGTTACACATGAGACTCCTTGAATGTTATCTTGAGTGAATGTAAATGAGGGAGTCAACTAGGCGTGGTCAACAGTCATGTGTGGACTGGAGACAAATCATAGGTTATTATAGTGGTATAAATCACCTAGGTACACGTCACCTGATCCCCATAGAGAATATTCTATGTAGTTTTGTTATATGTTTTTCTTTTAATAACACAGAGTGACTGAACCCTCCTTGTTCCACTGAGGAGAGTCTGCACCTGTGGTGCTCTGAATACCTGATATTAAGAACGGGAACGTCTCTGTATATAAAGAGGCGGTGTCATTGGACTTTATCTCAGCACTTCAGGAATAGGAGTACGAGGGAACTTTACTCTCCTGTCTTATATGTTCTTGTCTGATAATACATGTCTCTGTGTACGTGTGTATGTCCAGTCTCTAACTGTGGAAGCTGTTGTACGTTGTGAGTATATGTATCTGTCATATCAGTGACCATAGCTCTTGGGGATTTTCATGTTTGTTACACTGTGTTGTCACACTCGTCCTTACAGGCCTTCATTGGACGGATGTGGCAAGATATAGAGATACAAGCTGGTAAATATCTAGGACATGGTATAATCAGTGAGGATTATTTAGATCCTGGATATTAGTAGCAGCAATTGAATTGTTGTTATTGGTTTTTATCTTCTTGTTGATATATGAATTTCACTGATATTTGTCAAACTTCTTATAAGTGGGTAGAAATCCATTGTGCTCCAGGGTTTATATTGTGTATAGTCCTTATTTTGCTGTTTGTCGTTTTCTTGTGTTTAAGAATTGTACGTAACATCCTTATGGGACTTTGTCCCATATAGATATATATTTTAAGGTCTTGGTCTCATTGTAAGGCAGAATTTTTATTGCCCATTACATCTGAAGGCTGGAAAGTTGTTAAGATTGTACAAAGGAGGTGTCCTTTGAATGAAACTGGATATAGTCCTTTTTCATCAGGTACCCAGAGAGAACAGTCTTCAGATTAAATGTGCAATGTGTTCTTTTTGCTTATAGATTGATAAGCCTAACTTTTGCACCATATAGAGAGTAAAATTGTGTGTCTTTGAAAATAGAACATTCAGATGTCCCTTTCATCTTGAATAACCAGTAGAAGGTACTATAAAATCTAAACTAACAGTTTTTGAGATTGTATGATAAGCTGTGAACATGGGGAACTTAATGGATAGCGTAAGGACAAGGTACACAGGTACAGCAAATTGGACAGAAATTAATAGGACTATACAGCAGGATGACGAGGATGTCGATAGATATTATCACAGAATGAAAGAGGTATTTGACATCCATAGTGGCATAGTCCCACCTGCTAATATGATGAATGATACCCCCTATGAACAGTAATTAAAAAACACCTTCTTAAAGGGTTGTAAGTCCCAAATAAGTGGGTATATTACCAAACACATGGTTACACATAGGACAGCCCGACTGACTGAAGTTTTAGATTACGCCAGGCATGCAGAACGGTACTTCAAAGACAAGAAAAAAGCTAAAAAGGGTCAGGTATTTTTAGTTGATGATAGGTGTGAGATCTTCTTTGCCCAAAACGATCCAAATAAAGGACAAGGACACAGGGGTAGAGGAAGAGGAAGGGGTAAGAGAGCAGGAGACAGACTATCTTGTTGGCATTGTGGGAAAACTGGACACCTTATCCGACAATGCCCAGATAGACAATACGCCCCAAATATACAAAACCAATGACTAAATGCAATTGATAAAAACAACATCACATATATCAGATCCCTTTTTGCCAGAGGAAAAAAGTAAGATTCCTAATATTTAACTTGGATGAAATAGAAATGTATATACAGAACACTGTATTTCCAGAAGTAACCGTCCTTGTGGGAAGCCATGAGGTCACTTTTCTTGTTGATTCAGGAGCCACTAGAACCTTAGTACATCCAGAAGAGATACCGACTATTGGACTGTCTGCTGCCTGCATAATGGTAAAAGGAGCAAGTGGTAAGACACAGAGAACCATTGTCTACGCCTGTGGAGATACCGGGCTCTCAGCACAGGTAAAAGTGTAATTATACAAATTATAATATCAACTGTGTGGGAGGGATATGATGCAAACCCTGAGCCTGGGAATAATTCCTACTGCTGCAGGACTATAGGTGAAATCCATGGCTGAGACAATGGTGCTCCAGGAGTATGGAGTATCTAGATATTATTACAGTCTAGATCTAATAACTGCAGGACCATCCTTTATTACTGAGTCCTTCATCAAGGAAGCAATAGATAAAGGTATGCAAATGTAGATTTTCACACACCTGAAGAACTACACTGCACCATGTACTACAGGTATTTCAGGGGTCCTGATGTAAAATATGAGAATATTAATGCTCTAGATTGTTCTTTGCACACCATATACTGGTATTATAAAGGGAACTGTGCCGTCAGTTGTAAACTGTCAGAACAAATTAAATTGTTGTTTTTGCTTTTTAGAGGCACCGTGCCACATGTTTCCCTGGAGAGAGATGTAAAGGTAGATCATGGAAATTCCTTGGTGATTTTGTTGAAGAGTGTAAGGAAAGTAACAATGGGAGGATTTGGGTGATAGCTCATTTTGCAATGCCAGACTGCAGGCATGTTCACAAGTACTAAAGTGGAACACCATTTCTAAACCCAGTGTCCACCTGCAGTGAGGCAGGGGAATGAGTGGAGAAATGCTGATTGTCATGTCCCACGACTTGGGAAATCATTTAATATTTGCATTGTTTGTGTTGCATCATCTGTTGCTAGGCAGAAGTTTGCCTTTCCCTGTATTTTGTTCCAACTCTCTCCCTGTAGTCCTGTGATGTATGTTTGTTCCCTCCTTCATTCTCCATTTTGTGATCGTCCCTCCATCTGTATGCATCCTGTTACATGTCCTCTGAAGAATATTCCTTTTTACCTGCTGCTTTCATCATAATACAAGAATTTCAGTTAAAGCATCCCTCTTTTCCTGGAGTCTTCTTACATGAGATCGTGGCTGAGTTAAGCTGTCTGATTAATCGGTATGAACGTGAGTACAGGTCAATACGGAAGGGGCCCAGAAAGAGAGGTCTATCCAGGCACCATACGTTCTACATATCCATGAGTCAGAATAGTAAAAAGGAATAACCTGCCTTCAGAGACAGTAACTCAAGGTCTGTGCTAAATCTCAGTGGAAAAGGACATTTCCCAGATAGACTAACCCAGTTCCAGCCAGACCCCAGCGTGCATAGAAGCTACACACTGCAGCTGAACAGAGAGGAATATAACTCCCATCATTACACAGGACCCTGCAGCTGCTCCAGCATTAGATACAAAGTATCAACTCTGTGCAGAGTCTCTGTGTATTTCCTGTTGCTGAACAGTGGGAAGTATAACCCCCATCATCAACTCTTCCTGCCTGCAATCTAATCATGTCTGAAGCAAGGAATACAATGTCCCTACCAGACTTACAAGCACAGGAAAGAGACCCAGACCCCCATCCACCATCTAGCGAAAGGGGAAAACGTACAGTCAAACCCACATGGAAAGTCATGGAGAATTTAGAGACTGCAAAATGTGAATTATATAGTGATGTGTCTTCAGTATGGAAGAAAGTGCTGAGTCATATAGACACTGCATCAAGGCCTGCTTCTCATGAGTTACAACCAGAGGGAGTCCTAGAACAATTATGCACAGCATACCAAATGTATATGCAGAAGAGTGACCAATACATTATTCTCCTGAAGAAACTGAATCTCCCAGAGACTTTAAACGAATTGCAAGGTTTCCAGCAGCTTAATTCTGAAAGAGACTGCACTGTACGTGACATTAAAGCCAAGATAGAGGCTAGAATCGCACGAACACCAGATGCATCAACTCGCTCATCCAAATCGTGTAAGCACTCAAAACGTTCATCTAGGTCAAGTTCATCAAAATATTCTACTCTTACTGAGCAGCTTATAAGAGCACGTGCTAAGGCTGAAACTACTAAGGTACAAGCTGCCTTTGCACAAAAGAGAGCAGAAATGGACGCAGCTGTTGCACAAAAGAGAGCAGAAATGGACGCAGCTGTTGCACAAAAGAGAGCAGAAATGGATGCAGCTGCTGCACAAAATAGAGCAGAAATGGATGCAGAAGCGGCACGCGTGAATGCGGAAAAGGAAGCTCTAGAGAAGAAATGTGAGCATGCAACAGCCATGGCAGAATTAAAGGTACTCGAGCAGGCTGTCAGTGGGAGTCAAAGAGACAGTGTCAGTTTGTGTGAAATGGAGGCAGAAGACCCTATTGAACGCACAAGAGACTACGTGCTAAGCCAAGATTGTGAACCGCAGATCATCACTAACACTCTTGGTCCGGATTACCCTGAGAGCGAATATATGGTGGTTATGCGGTGATAAAAGCATAAGAGCCAGACTACCACATGGTTCCCGAGGGGATTGTGCGGTGGTCCAGCTAATCATGCCGTTCCACCTGTTGTCAACAGGGATATGGCCAAAGGTACGTAGTTGAAGAGACAGAAGCGTGAAACTCCGCAAGGATCCTTCCATTCTAGTATCTACAGAGATGACATTGGAGTTCCCAGGGGAGTGACCAACGAGTACAAGGCTAGGATCCAGGTGGCAGCCAAGTGGGAATCCATAATTTGGTGGGTGATTATAAAAATGAATGTAGATTGGATAAACTACTTATACTACAACCAACAGAGATTTGTTAATTATACCCGAGATGCAGTTAAAGGGGTAGCTGAGCAATTAGGACCAACTTCTCTCATGGCTTGGTAGAATGGGATGGCATTAGACAAGTTCTTAGCAGAAAAGGGAGGTGTATATAAAATGTTTGGAGGATTTTGTTGCACCCTTTATCCCTGATACAGATCCTGATGGAAGTATCTCCAAAGCTCTTGATGGACTGACTGCCCTGTCTAATGAATTAGCTGAGAACTCTGGATATGACGACATATTCCTGGACTGAAGGATGGTTTGGGAAATGGTCCGGATTATTCATTTCTGCGTTGACATCTCTTACCATCGTGGCCGGAGTGCTCATTGTTTGTGGATGCTGTGCTATTCCATGCATTAGAGGACTTGTTCACAGACTGATTGACTCTACCATAACAAAAACTATGCATCAAGGAATGAAGACCTTGGAATCCAAACGAAAGAATGAAAAATTTGGACTTAATGATAAATATACTGAACATATTACTCTCCCTCTATATTATATGAAGATCTTCTGTGAAATCTGACAAAAAGAAATCTGTCCCCAATGTGTACAGATAAATAATTTTATTACAAGATGAGGGAATGTTATAATAATTGTAATAAAGTCCTTTCTTTTGTGTGCATGGGTGTATGTGTGTATATATATATATATATATACACTCACTGGCCACTTTATTAGGTACACCTGTCCAACTGTGTGTTAAGACTTAATTTCTAATCAGCCAATCACATGGCGGCAACTCAGTGCATTTAGGCATGTAGACATGGTCAAGACAATCTCCTGCAGTTCAAACCGAGCATCAGTATGGGGAAGAAAGGTGATTTGAGTGCCTTTGAACGTGGCATGATTGTTGGTGCCAGAAGGGCTGGTCTGAGTATTTCAGAAACTGCTGATCTACTGGGATTTTCACGCACAACCATCTCTAGGGTTTACAGAGAATGGTCCGAAAAAGAAAAAAAATCCAGTGAGCAGCAGTTCTGTGGCCGGAAATGCCTTGTTGATGCCAGAGGTCAGAGGAGAATGGGCAGACTGGTTCGAGCTGATAGAAAGGCAACAGTGACTCAAATTGCCACCCGTTACAACCAAGGTAGGCAGAAGAGCATCTCTGAACGCACAGTGCGTCGAACTTTGAGGCAGATGGGCTACAGCAGCAGAAGACCACATCGGGTACCACTCCTCTCAGCTAAGAACAGGAAACTGAGGCTACAATTTGCACAAACTCATCGAAATTGGACAGTAGAAGATTGGAAAAACGTTGCCTGGTCTGATGAGTCTCGATTTCTGCTGCGACATTCGGATGGTAGGGTCAGAATTTGGCGTAAACAACATGAAAGCATGGATCCATCCTGCCTTGTATCAACGGTTCAGGCTGGTGGTGGTGGTGTCATGGTGTGGGGAATTTTTTCTTGGCACTCTTTGGGCCCCTTGGTACCAATTGAGCATCGTTGCAACGCCACAGCCTACCTGAGTATTGTTGCTGACCATGTCCATCCCTTTATGACCACAATGTACCCAACATCTGATGGCTACTTTCAGCAGGATAATGCGCCATGTCATAAAGCTCGAATCATCTCAGATTGGTTTCTTGAACATGACAATGAGTTCACTGTACTCAAATGGCCTCCTCAGTCACCAGATCTCAATCCAATAGAGCATCTTTGGGATGTGGTGGAACGGGAGATTCGCATCAGGGATGTGCAGCCGACAAATCTGCGCCAACTGTGTGATGCCATCATGTCAATATGGTCCAAAATCTCTGAGGAATGCTTCCAGCACCTTGTTGAATCTCTGCCACGAAGAATTGAGGCAGTTCTGAAGGCAAAAGGGGGTCCAACCCCTTACTAGCATGGTGTACCTAATAAAGTGGCCAGTGAGTGTATATATATATATATATATATATATATACCCATGCGTGTATGTATATATGAGTGTGTATATATATATATATATGTATCTATGCACATGACTGCATATATGCCATTTATTTTTGCTTAAGACTTTGAAACTCTTTTCAGCTGATGTAATATATGGGTGTTACCTTTGGGTGTTACTTTTTGTGAACATTAGCTGGTTTTCCTTGTCTTGCGTGACTTCTCTGGTAACGTAGATAAGGATTTCTAACAAGCTAAGCATATTCCATGTACTCTTTTCTGCAAACGCAATATGTTTCAACACCCTTTCGGCTCTGCTATTTAAACTCTTAAGAATATGTATTGAGTTAGACAGAGGACGGCCCACACCTGGTGTGGCCGTCATTCTCTCTCCATGCCGGCATGACCAATAAAGAGGCATCTTACTTATTCAGGTCTGGACGATTTCTAATTGGACGACTGAAACTCCCTTGACAGTAAGTGATCTTCGAGAAAGTTCACTTGGTGATGTATTGTCTCCCCTTATGTTCCCTCTCTCCTTATCTATCAGGGGAAAAAGTGTTCTACTAAAATCAAACACAGGGAGTGTGCTGAATGTGGGGTTCCTCTCCCTGATGGCCATGGGAAAAAGCTATGCAGACCCTGCATCCAGAACTTGATAGCGGAAGCGACTCCAGACCTGACCACCACTTTGAGGGGGTTGGTTAGACAGGAGGTCAGGGGTTCAGTTAAAGCCCTATCACAGGAAAGACGAGTTAGAGAGGTAGAACCCGGGCTCCTGATTTCAGACTCAGGGGAACTAAAATCAGATTCATACCCTTCATCCTCGTCATCCTCAGAGGCAAGAGCAGGTCGCTCATGTTTCCCGCTTGACCGGGTAAACCGGCTCGTGAAAGCGGTGAACACCACTATGAGGATTGAGAATCCCCAGTCGGAAAGATCCATGCAGGATTTTATGTTTAAAGGACTGGACAGGAAGTCTCGTAGATCCTTCCCAGTCATTGACAAGATAAATTCCCTGATTACGCGGGATTGGAAAAACCCCGAAAGAAAGGGTTCCTTACCGCCAGCATTTAAAAGGAGGTACCCGTTCGAGGAAACAGAGTCAGCCGCAAGGGATAAAGCCCCAAAACTTGATGCGGCGGTGGCCAAGGCCTGTAAAAGAACCTCTCTACCATTTGAGGATTTGGGTAGTTTAAAAGATCCGCTAGACAGAAGAGCTCATGTGTTCCTTAAGGGGTCTTGGGAAACTTTGGCGGGATCTCTTAGGCCAGCTACTGCAGCCACGTGTACAGCCCGGTCTCTGATGGTGTGGCTAGACTGCCTAGAGGAAGAGCTCAGGGACAAGGTCCCTAGGGAAGAGATCCTATACTCCCTCCCTATGGTCCAGGGGGCAGCGGCATTTCTTTCAGACGCATCAGCGGACTCTGTAAAGCTAGCGGCCAGATCAGCAGCCTTGTCTAATGCTGCCCGCAGAGCCATATGGCTGAAGTGTTGGCCAGGTGACATGCAGGCCAGGTCAAAACTGCAATATCCCATGTGAAGGAGGACATCTATTTGGATCAGTGCTAGACGAGCTGCTGAAGAAAGCGGGCAACAGCAAAAAAACGGTTCCCTTACTTGGGAAGACCTTCATACAGGCGGGACTATAATAGAAGTTGGTTTGACCGAAGAAGGTCAAATAGAGAGAGAACGAGATACAACAGCAGCAGGAGGAAAGGTAGAGAATATATGCTTAATTCCTCCCGTGGCCTCAGAAAACCACAATGACTGATGGACCAGGCTGGAGGCAGGCTTTCACACTTCTATCTGGCCTGGACAAATATTTCAAATAGCCATTGGATCCGGAGCGGCATTAAGACGGGTCTAAAATTTGAGTTCCGGAAAACGCCTATTAACAGATTTATTTTGACTCCCGTTCATTCTTCATCTACAGAACAACTGGCGCTAGAGTCTGAGGTCCAGGAATTTCAGCAGAAGGGATTCCTGGTGAAAGTTCCAGAGGTACAAAGAGGTAAGAGATTTTACACTCCCCTCTTCTTGGTCAAGAAACCAGATGGCTCCTTCCGTACGATCATAAATCTCAAAGGCCTCAATAAATTTATTTTAATTCGCACCTTCAAGATGGAGTCAGTTAAATCTGCCATAAAGCTGATATTTAACGGATGTTTCATGGTGGTCTTATACCTTAAAGATGCTTATTATTATGTCCCGATACACGCAGACCACCAGCAGTTTTTAAGAGTAGCGGTTTCATTGGGGGGAATAGTAAGCCATTTCCAATTCAGAGCACTTCCCTTCGGGGTTGCTGTTGCACCCTGAATTTTCACTAAGATATTGGCGGAAGTTATGGCACATTTACACGAACAGGATATTCTCGTGATCCATTATTTAGATGATCTGCTAATTGTGGGACACTCGGAGTCACATTGCACCGGACAATTACGGAAAGTAGTATCCAGCCTTCAGGAGTTGGGATGGATTATTAATTTCAAAAAATCGCGGTTGCAGCCCCTGGAAACGCAGCAGTTCCTCGACTTCTTATGGATTCCAAGTTACAGGAGTGTCGGTTACTAGAGTCAAAAGTGGACAGTATTCAGCGACAAACACTCAGGGCAATACATAACCCTTCGGTCACTCTAAGGGGCTCACTCACTTCATATATACCAGCGGTTCTCTGGGCCCAATACCACACCAGAACCCTGCAATGGGATGTCTTGCACAACACTTGTCGGCTAGAAGGTCACCTAGAGAAATAACTTACATTATCCTACGAGTCAGTACAATCACTACGATGGTGGACTCACATACCAAACCTGCATAGAGGGGTTCCCTGGGTAAATCATATTTCCTGAGTCGTAACCACAGATGCTAGTCCCAAGGGTTGGGGGGCGCATATGGGGTATATGTGGGTCCAGGGGGTATGGTCACCACATGAACAAGAGTACTCATCTAATTTAAAGGAGTTACTAGCAGTGGAGCGGGCCCTAAGTAGTTTCCTTACGTTGTTACAGGGCCGACACGTCAGGCTTCTCTCAGACAATCAGGTAACCGTAGCCTACGTTAACCATCAAGGGGGAACGCACTCCAGGGCAATAATGGAGGTGGCAAATCGTATCTTTCAGATAGCCGAGGTTCATCTACTATCCCTTACATCCCTCCATATAAAAGGGAAACACAATATTACGGCTGATTTCCTAAGCCGCAACAAGCTCAAACAAGGAGAGGGGGTACTAAACAGGGCCGTCTTCGAACAGATCATGCGCATGTGGGGGGCCCCAGAAATAGACTTGATCGCCAACCGAAAGAACAGACAACTACTTCAGTTTTGTTCTTTGGATCCCAGAGAAAACCCGCACGCAGTGGACGCTCTCCTAATCTCGTTGAACTTCGGCCTGGCTTACGCCTTCCCCCCACTGAATCTAATACCGATAGTGCTGAGGAAGATTCAAGAAGACAGAGCTTGCATAATCCTGATAGCTCCATTCTGGCCCAGGAGACCGTGGTTTCCTTGGCTGAGGAAGAGGTCTGTGACCCAGCCATGGATTCTCCCGGAGCTCCCAGATCTCCTCTCCCAAGGTCCAGTATTCCATCCGCGAGTGTCCAATCTGCACCTAGCGGCTTGGAATTGGCAGGGGCACTACTGAGTGGGAAGGGCTTCTCCTGGGGGTTAGTCAACACTCTATTAAAAAGCAGAAAACCTTCCACGACAAACATCTATGTCAGAATTTGGAAAAAATTCTTTTCAGCCTCGGGGGCGGAGGTTGGTCAGAGAATTCGTATTAACCAGATTTTGGAATTTCTGCAGAAGGTATTAGAGATGGGTCTAGCCACAAACATGCTCAGACTCCAGGTTTCAGCCCCAGGGGCACTATACAACTGTAACCTAGCGGGCAACTACTGGGTATCCGGATTTATAAATGCAGTGGCTAGGTCCAGACCCATCATTAAGAAGAAGCTAGTTCCACGGGATCTGAACTTTGTGCGATCAGCTTTAACAGGAGCCCCGTTTGAGCCTATTGACTCTGCCCCTATTAGAATCCTATCCTTCAAAACTGCTCTACTGGTCGCACTGACATTTGCCAGGAGGGTTAGTGATCTGCAGGCTCTCTAGACTTCCCCTGTATATTCACTTTAGGGAAGATAGAGTCGTACTAAAATCAGACCCCTTGTATCTGCCCAAGGTTGCTTCAAAGTTTCACAGATTACAAGAAATAGTCCTTCCCTCCTTCTGCCTCAACCCTGTTAGCCAGTCAGAGGAAAAACTTTATTCCCTAGATGTAAGAAGGTGTCTCCTTACTTATATTACGGCCACAGACTCTTGGAAAAGGGACAATTCCCTATTTGTTTCAGGGAGTTTGGAAAGGGCTTAGGGTGTCCAAAAACACTTTTTAGCCAGGTGGATTAGGGAGGCAATTTCTCTGGCTTATACAGCAGGAGATGCAGAAACTCCGGAAGGCGTAAGAGCACACTCCACTCGAGCTGTGGTGACATCATTGGCAGAAAGGTCGGAGGTATCCATCAAGGACATTTGTAAGGCAGCTACGTGGTCCTCCCCATCCATGTTCTTTAACCACTATAGATTGGATTTAGGTGATTCCTCCGATCTCACGTTTGGGAGAAAGGTGCTTGAGGCAGCTGTCCTTCCCTAGCTTCTTTACATCTCTGCAATTCTCTCGTGGTCCTGTCGTGGCAACTGAATAAATGCTTAGCTACATACCGGTAGCGGTGTTTTCCAGGAGCACACGACAGCACCTTTCCATTCCCTCCCTTTGTTCGTTTTCTCACGTATGGATCAGCACCTTTTTTTTCTCGGGAGTTAGGCCTTAGCCACGGGTTTAAAGAATATTTAATTGAATGTATATATATAAATTGCTACTAACCAGGGAGGTCCTCTCATGCTCTGTAATCCAACAGAGGCGAGGGAGAGGGCCGCCCTTTTTGTGTCTGTAGATTTCCTGTCCCTGAAGGGCGGATCCCCTCTATCGTGGTGCTGTCGTGTGCTCCTGAAAAACACCGCTACCGGTAAGTAGCTAAGCATTTCTCTACTGAAATCTCGTACACGTGCCTTGCATGGGTCACATCCTCATTGTAGTAGTACAGCAATTTCTCTGCCACTAACCTGGCCTGGGGGAGCTGCTCTAGAAAACACGGAAGCTATGTGCTCATTTCCGCCATTCGCACCCCTCAGGTCATCGACCTGCATCAATACAGTGGTCTTTCTCCATGCCAGCTAACAGCTTGATATGCTATGTGCTGACACAGTGGAATTCCACTCTGCACATGTTGCAGCGACTGTGGCAATAGCAATAAGCCCTGACGCAGTGTCATGTCGTATAGCCTGTGCCCAGGAATCTTAGGTCCCCATACAGACAACATTTTCGGGGTCCCCTTGAGATTCCGCCCAGGCTCCGCCCCAGCCGTGGCTCCACCCCTCACAGTGTCCACAGTCCCACCGCTCTCTCTTGGAAAAACTCCACCTCTCACCAATCACACATTAACAGTTCCCATCACCAGATCACACATATAGCCAGCAGCTTTTGTTTCGGCCAAAAGATTTTTTAAGCTGCCACCACGACACGGTAGACTCTTTTGGCCAGGCACTACTCTACTCTAACCTATTAAACATTTGTTAAAATATATAATACAATTTAGGTATATTTTTTTTTTTCAATTTTTAAAAAGACCAATATTATCACACACAAGGTGAATAAGGTCCTGGGAAAAGAGGGAGAGCGCTCTCTAGCTTAGTGGATGAGTCAGTTCAGTTTGGTAAGAAAAATACTTCAAACTTGCTCACCTTGTGTGGCTGTGCAAAGAGGCACAACACTGGGAAAAGTTTGCAAACAAGGGTGATCCTTCCACCGGTGTGCTGCCAATCTGTAATAGCATGGAGATAATTTTCCTTTCCCAGAAAGAAATTTTCCTCTACGTGATATTGTGAATAAAGAAGTTTCTGAGCACTTCCTTCAGAGGATCTTTAACCCAATTTGGAGCAAGAAGGTTATAAAGCCAAATAAATGAGTATCTCTGATGTTGAATCAGATGATATTTTATTGGCTAAGTAAAATGCAAATTTTTTTAAAAACATTAAAGCATTTTTTGTTATAAAAAACAACGCGTTCCGGCCATTTATGAGTAATACAAAGATCTAAAAATTCAGCATCTATTTGATTTCTAACTTCAGAGTTCATATTTGTTTCAAACCTTGAGAAAAGATCCATAATAACAGTATGTGAATCAGTCTGCTTAGTATGGGATATATCACTCCTTGTGTCCAAGTGGTCGGGCACCACATGATCGAACAGGGAAGCAATAAGTCCATTCCTTATTTCAGTTCTGGAGGAATAATATTCCATCTTTGTTAGACCTGCTTCTCTCCACATTTCTTAAACATTTCTCCTCACTGTTGATGGTCTGTTCAAGATCAATCAACTGTTGCTGTGTGAATAAGGTCCTGGGAAAGAAAGGAAGAGGGGAAAAAAAGAGGGAGAGTGCTATCTAAGCGTAGTGGATGAGTCAATTCAGTTTGGTGAGAAAAATACAACTTCAAACTTGCTCACCTTGTGTGGTTGTGCAAAGAGGCACAACACTGGGAAAAGTTTGAAAACAATGGTGATCCTTCCACCGGTGTGCTGCCTGTCTGTAATAGCATTGAGATAATTTTCCTTTCCCAGAAAGAAATTTTCCTCTACGTGATATTGCGAATAAAGAAGTTTCAGGGCGCTTCCTTCAGAGGATCTTTAACCTAATTTGGAGTAAGAAGGTTATAAAGCCAAATAACTGAGTATCTCTGATGTTGAATCAGATGATATTTTATTGGCTAAGTAAAATACAAAATTTTTTAAAAAACAATAAAAACATTAAAACATTTTTTGGTATAAAAAAACACGCTTTTCGGCCGTGTAGGCCTTCATCAGGTGTATAAAACATGATTTTGTTGTAAGCTATTTATACCCCATTTTCCTTGCTAATGGATGTCGTTATAATAACTGAGAAACAAATCACTAATTATCAAACTCTTTAGCAGTTAAAGTACATATATTGTAACTTCATCCCCAATAAAAGAATGTTGTACACGCATATTTATTAACATCCCTCCTTCAGGGTTAAAACAGTATATCTGTAAATTTTAGGCAATCAGACATGTCATTGTACATGTTCTACAAAAAAAACAAACAAACATGTACAATGACATGTCTGCCTAAAATTTACACTTTTTTGGCACTTTTTTTTCCAGACAAGGTTGTGTACCAACACAACAAAGTCCAAGTCTTACCCGTGGTGAATAAATGAAGGCGATGGTGCAGAGTATCTAGAATTAAATATCAATACCATCAGGGAGGGTTTGGATCCTTTCACATTTTGGTCTTCCAAAATGGATGATTGGCCTAAGCTCGCCTCACACGCCTTGGAGGTTTTATCATGTTCGGGAGCCAGTGTTCTCTCAGAACGTGTCTTCAGCGCTGCTGGTGATGTCCTGACGGATAAGCGCAGCCGGCTGTCCCCTGAAAGTGAAGAATGCCTAACATTTATCAAGATGAACTAGTTATGGATCTCCAAGGAATTTTTCAACACAACCGCAGAATGCACAGACTAGGTGATATTGCATTTTTTTGTGTGATTCATTATGTAATGTAACTGCACTCTTTGATATCTTTAGTGTGGCTTCTGTGCCTGCTGTGGCTGCTGCTGATAACACAAATTTGTAGAAATGTGAACAGTCATGGTTAGTGTACATCTGCTGGGTTGGCTGTAGCAGAAGATGTGTTGGTTCTATTTATACTATTTCTATTCTCGTGACATTTATTCCACTTTGGTGGGATCAGGCCCTTATTTTTAAAATGTGAAAACTCCAGGTTGGGTGTCCATTAGAGTTGAGCGAAACGGGTTGAAAAATTTCAAAAGTCGCCGACTTTTGGCAAAGTCGGGTTTCATGAAACGAAACCCGACCCTAGGATGAGGTCGGCCACGAGGTCGGCGACTTAAGCGCCAAAGTCGCGTTTCAAAAGTTTGTTTTGCGCTCTTTTTCAGCCAATCAGGATCCACGGACACTGTGGGCAACGTGATGACATAGGCAGGGGTCACCACCATCTTTCAGAAGGGCATGCAAGTGATTTGGCTTGCTTTGGTGGGCGTCACAGGGGGTATAAAAGGGCGTGCACGCCGACCGCCATGTTGCTCATGCTGATCTCAGAATAGGGAGAGCTGCTGCTGCTGATTCTGTAGGGAGAGCGTTAGGCAGGGAAGAAGACACCAAAAACTGCTTCTACTGCTAGCGATTTTGCCTGTACAACACCCCAGTCACTGTGTGTGCAGTGCAAGTGGAGGCTATATTTTGCTGGATCAGCGGTGTTGGTTGTTGGCTGCCTTCTAAGGCTACCTGACGGCTGCATTGCTGTTTACCCACTGCTCTGCAAACTGCTTTTTTAAAAGCAATCCCAATTTTTTTTTTTGTCCTGGTGAGGTACTGAGTGTGCATTTTTTCACACCATACAGCGGTGCACACTCCTCACACAGTATCGTGTAACGGCTGTTATCACAGCCACAGTGAAGCTATCTGTGTGTCACTCTGTAAGAATAAGTCAAGGACATGGTCCGTTCTTACAGACCTGCACCTTCTAGTTTTGTCTAGTTTTCAAACAGTTAAATATATTTGCTGTTTGATCACATTCAAAACTATAGACAGACAGCGTGTGTAAGTCCGTATACTTAAAAAACGCGGAGCTTGACAATTTTACGTACACAGGACAGCCGTGTACGTGCACGCTCCTCTCTCAGTACCGTGTAACGGCTGTTATCACGGCCACAGTGAAGCTATCTGTGTGTCACTCTGTAAGAATAAGTCGAGGACATGTTCCGTTCTTACAGACCTGCACCTTCTAGTTTTGTCTAGTTTTCAAACAGTTAAATATATTTGCTGTTTGATCACATTCAAAACTATAGAGAGACAGCGTGTGTCAGTCCGTATACTTAAAAAACACGGAGCTTGCTAATTTTACGTACACCGGACAGCCGTGTACGTGCACGCTCCTCTCTCAGTACCATGTAACGGCTGTTATCACGGCCACAGTGATGCTATCTGTGTGTCGCTTTGTAAGGATAAGTCGAGGACTTGTTCCGTTCTTACAGACCTACACTCTAGGGAGATTCCTATTCTGCCCAATTCTATATACACCTTGTAGTTTGTCATACACTAGCCAATTTCTGCCTGTTACATAGCGCTGTGATATTCAGTGGGCCTCACACAATCCAAAAGTGTCCAGTGTCCACAAGTGTGTGCAGAAATTCAAAATCTCCATTATCCTCTAGTGACATTTTTCACACCTGCGACATCGAGCCTGTCACATAGCGCAGTGATATTCAGTGGGCCTCACACAATCCAAAAGTGTCCAGTGTCCACAAGTGTGTGCAGAAATTCAAAATCTCCGTTATCCTCTAGTGACATTTTTCACACCTGCGACATCGAGCCTGTCACATAGCGCAGTGATATTCAATGGGCCTCACACAATCCAAAAGTGTCCAGTGTCCACAAGTGTGTGCAGAAATTCAAAATCTCCGTTATCTTCTAGTGACATTTTTCACACCTGCGACATCGAGCCTGTCACATAGCGCTGTGATATTCAGTGGGCCTCACACAATCCAAAAGTGTCCAGTGTCCACAATTGTGTGCAGAAATTCAAAATCTCCGTTATCCTCTAGTGACATTTTTCATACCTGCGACATCGAGCCTGTCACATAGCGCAGTGATATTCAGTGGGCCTCACACAATCCAAAAGTGTCCAGTGTTCACAAGTGTGTGCAGAAATTCAAAATCTCCCCTGTCCTATAGACACCTTGTAGCTTGTTTTACATTACTATATAGTTTGTTGGATTTTGTCTACATTTCTACCAAAAATGAGGAAGGCTAGTGGAAGAGGCCGTGGAATTGGGCGGGGGTTGGCAGCTGGTAATGATGGTGTTGGATCTGATGGTAGTGGCAAAAGCAAAATAGGACCGAATGCAGGAGGTGTTGAGCCTGCGTCATCGTCTGGCTCCACAAGGCCTCGAAGGCTTCGTTTTCTAGGAGTTGGCAAACCGCTTTTAAAGCCAGAGCTTTTGGCTTACATTGCTGACTCAGCCTCCTCTTCTGAAGTTGTAAAAAATAAAAGCACTGAGTCGTCATTGGAGGCTCATTTTCATGAACCACACCTTTCCTTGTGTCCTTCACCCCAACCAAGATTGAAGGATGACGCAGGCCATACTACTTATTACTCCATGGAGCTGTTTTCACATAACATGCCTGGATTATCAAGTGAAATGGTGAATTACCCAGGCCAAGATGAATCTGACATGGAGTGCACTGATGCACAGCCACTGATAGATGATTCTGCTGGTACATTCACTCAGAGCAGTACATTGTCCTCACAGTGTACAGAGCCAGATTCTGACCCTGATGAGACTCAGGTGCCCCTTCCCGCACACTATACCACCATACACGGTGACACAGAGGAAGGTGCACATGACATTGAAGAGGAGGTGATGGATGACCCAGTTGTTGACCCAGATTGGCATCCATTGGGGGAAGAGGATGCTGCTTCCAATAGCTCAGATGAGGAGGAGGAGCATCCACAGCAGACATCGACATCGCATCAGCTGTTATCTGGCAGGCCCGGAGCACTCCAAAGACAGGTTTCAAAAATCAAAAGAGTTGCTGGACAGCTTGTCCAGAGGGTCAAAATATCACAGCGTGCTAGGCCGCAAAATGTCTGCCAAAGTAGGAAGAGTGCAGTGTGGCACTTTTTTGAACAAAATCCTCATGATCAGGCCAAGGTTATCTGTAAGAAGTGCGCAAAGACCTTTAGCCGAGGGAAAAATCTGAAAAATTTGAATACCAGTTGCATGCTTAGACATTTAACCAGCATGCACTTGCAAGCGTGGACACAACACCAAACCTCAAGTACCACATGTGCAACTGATCACAAAGAAGGTAGTCAGCAACGCTACATTGTTTCCCCCACTGTAAGCCCACCGGTTAGCACAGCAGCAAATGTTGAGGTGTCGTTGCAAGGCCACAGCAGTCAGGGAATCCCACTGTTATATCAACGAAAGACTGAATCTAGGCCATCAGAAAGAACACCAACTCCATCACCATCATCAACCCTCTCTCAGTCCGCCCTGTCCACCGCTACTTCCACCATATGCAGCTCTCAAGTCCAGCTCACCCACCCAGACACTATGAGTAGGTCAAGAAAGTACTCAGTCTCTCATCCGTGTACACTGGGTTTGAACGCCCACATTGCCAAACTAATCTCTTTAGAGATGATGCCCTATCGGTTGGTGGAAAGCGCAGCTTTCCGCGAACTCATGGCCTATGCAGTACCACGCTATGACCTACCCAGTCGCCACTTCTTCTCTCGCAAAGCCATCCCAGCCCTCCACCATCATGTGAAAGACCGCATTGTCCATGCACTCAAGCAGTCAGTGAGTGGAAAGGTGCACCTCACAACTGATGCATGGTCCAGTCGGCATGGCCAGGGCTGTTACGTGTCCATCACTGCGCACTGGGTTAATGTGGTGGATGCAGGGTCCACAGGGGACAGTGCTGCCTAGCCCACGGTATAGGAAACAGTTGGCTGTAGGCGTTCGACCCTCCTCCTCCTCCAGAAGCGAAAGCTCGTCCACAGAGCGCAGTCATACAAGCACTCCATCTGCAGCTGCCACTGTTGCACACGACGTGTCCCCCTATCGAGCAGCTAGTGGAAAGCGTCAGCAGGCTGTGTTGCAGATTATGTGTTTGGGCGACAGACACACCACCGAGGTGCTGGCCGAGTACTTTCAGCGACAAACTGTGTCATGGCTGGGCAGTGTACATCTTGAGGCAGGCAAGGTAGTTAGTGATAACGGCCGTAATTTTGTGGCAGCCATAGCCCTTTCAAAACTCAGCCACATACCTTGCTTGGCTCACACCTTGAACCTGGTGGTGCAGTGCTTCCTCAATAATTATCCGGAGTTAACAGCCCTGCTCCAGAAGGTGCGAAGACTGTGCACGCACATCCGCCGGTCGCCTGTACACTCCATTCGTATGCAGAAGCTGCAGCGATTGCTCCACCTTCCCAACCACCGCCTCATTATCGACATTGCAACAAGGTGGAACTCCACCCTGCACATGGTTGAGCGGCTGTGCGAGCAGAGGCAGGCCATAATGCATTTGTGGGAGGATACACGGCCAGGCACTTTGAGAGCAGACATGGAGTTGACAGGTGTGCAGTGGTCGAAGCTGAAAGACCTCTGTAAAGTCCTTCAGTGTTTTGAGGAATGCACACGGCTGGTAAGCGCAGACGACGCCATCCTAAGCATGAGCATCCCACTTATGCGTCTGCTCATGCAAACTTTGACGCACCTTAAGGAGCAGGCGTCTGCAGCCAATGTTGACGAGGAGGAAGAGGTGGAGGGAATTCTTGATGACATTCAGCCATTGTCTGCTCAGGGACCTCTCCTGGATGAGGTGGAGGAAGAAGAGGAGGAGGAGGATGATGATGGGGATGATTACTTAGGGGAGGAGGATGCATCTCATGGGGCAAGTAAAAATGTTGGCGTGGCAAGGTCTGGTACATGGTTTGTGCATGACTGGAGGGATGTGGATTTGCCAGAAAGTGCTCCTCCAACCAGCACTCGCAGTGCATCATTGACACCGGGAACATTGGCCCACATGTCAGATTATGCCTTGCAGATCCTAAAAAAGGGACCCACGCATTGCCAAAATGATGAACGATGACGACTACTGGTTGGCCAGCATCCTGGATCCACGCTATAAAGGTAAATTACAAAACATCATGCCACAGGAGAACCTTGACCTAATATTGGCTACTAAACAAGCAACTCTGGTTAACCGGTTGGTTGAGGCATTCCCAGCACACAGCAGCGGTGATGGTTCTCACACGAGCCGTACGGGCCGGGGGCAGCTTGGCAGAGGTGTTCGTGGTGCACACAGCAGAAGTTGCGTTGGAGACAGGGGTTTCATGACAATGTTGTGGACTGATTTTTCATGGACCGCTCACACAACTGGTAATACTGCATCGATGGAAAGTGACAGGAGACAGCAGTTGTCAACTATGGTTAACAACTACTTTTCCTCCCATATCGATGTTCTCCCGCACAGGTCATTCCCCTTTGACTATTGGGCCGCTAAACTGGACAACTGGCCTGAATTGGCACAATATGCCTTACAGGAGCTCGCTTGCCCAGCTGCAAGTGTGCTTTCAGAAAGAGTCTTCAGTGCAGCTGGATCAATCCTGACAAAAAAAAGGACCCGTCTGTCAACCCAAAATGTGGATGATCTAACCTTCATTAAAATGAACCATGCATGGGTTTCCAAGGATTTTGTCCCACCTTCCCTTGATGACACATAGGTTGCCAGAAAAATGTCTTGCTTTGGTCCTCCTCCTATTCCGCGAACTTGACCTATTTCGCCTTTTGCAGCAGCTGAATGACCCACATCTACATATGCCACTTTGTTAACCTCCCTAAGTGGGCGGCCCCCCCCATGGCCGGGGTCACCACCTAGAGCACAAAACCGTGCGAGTGCCGTTGCCCTGGACAGGTGGGTAGGCCGACTCTTGGGCGTGGGCACTGGCATAGGGTCCCTCATAGTGCAATCAAGTGTCTCTGACAGTGGTGGTGCACACCCGCCGTCAGACACACCGCCGTACTATGAGGGGCCCAGTGCCAGTACCGACGCCCACGAGTGTGCCCCCCTTGCTTGGGCAGGGCCCCAGCATTTGCAATGTTTACCTCTCCCTGCTCCTCCGCTGTGTAGTCTGGGCTGTTAAATCCTTCACTGGGACTGCCACTACAAATTGATTGAACTGAAAGATGATGGTTAAGATGTAGCTATGCCCTGTCCTGCTGGCCGGGCTCTAGCTCCAGATGATCAGTGGCTTCCATTTCTTATGGACGTCGACTCACAATTACATGCAGTGGTGGTTTATCATCAGCTTTCACAGTTTTCCTACTCACAAACGTGTGACATTCCGGCGCACATTTCAAAATGTGCCCTCTCATGCCAATCAAATAGAATCGCCTACAGCCTGTGGCTTCTGTCTTTTGCACTCCAAAGTTACGTGACAGATCATGATAACCAGTGAGCACCATGTTTACATCGCTCCCTGTGATAAAAATTGGATTGAGATGAGTAACAGTGATGGAATCCACGGAAGTGCGATACAGCAAGACTTTATTCACAAAAAAATGTTTTCACTGTCTCAACACACAAATTAATTGAGGGTCAGTATCGTCTATGAGAATTGTGACGGAAGTTTTTCCCGTGAATAATAATTCCTAGATTTCTGCAATCAATAGCCTTTATGTAACTAATTGTATGCATCTCATTTCCTATTGCGGAGAGGCTGGACTGTATTACTGAGACAGAAATATATATGAAGATTTAAAAATAACACCAAAAGTATATAGTTGTGTACGCCTCAATTGCATTTCCTTTTTTCCACTTTTTAGATTGCTGTGTAATCCATACTGAGAACACGGAGATTTTACATGTTTAAACTATGCTATATATACCTGCTATCCAGTGATAAAGTACCCTTTCTCAACTTTGTACAATCTGGTCAAATCCATACTGGGCCTGAGAACATCTGAGTCTGCCTCATGATCTATAGACATATATTTTTAATGTGTAACCTAGGCTACATATATACGTGTTATCCGGTGAAACTGTACCCTTTATCAACTTTCTACAATGTTGTTGAATCCATACTGGGCCTGAGAAAGGCTGCCAAGCTGTTAAGCAAGCTACAGCACCTGTGGTTTGGACACGTAATTTTTTCAGGAATGACGGTTAGGCCTAACTCCGGAAATGCGGTTGACCTGAACTTACTGGGAAATCATCGTTCGTGGGGAATAATCTGAATCCCAGATCCCCATCACTAACGGAGTTCAGCAGGTTATCTGCACCTGTAAGCGACAAAAGCTGGTCTTTTCAGTGTAGCGTGCATGCAGCCCCAGACATGTACTGGAATGCTAGACCTGTTATTGCTCGATCTCACGTGCCACAGCCTCGCGTATCCCTCTAGTAAGCTTGACGCGTACCGCGGGGCCATGCCGGAGTCTCGGTCGTTAACGGAATAAAGCTGAGAAATCGCTAGCACAACTACAAACGGACATACCACACCACACACAGAATCGACAAAGCTTGCAATCTGTTCATCTTTTCTGTAGCTTGTATGGTAGTGGTTTCCCGGGTGCAGTCCAATTAAGCCACAGGATCCACTCCTTGTGGTGCCCTTTTGGACATTCCTTTAAGGTTCAGCTTTGCAATCATACTGCCCCCGGAAACCAAAAACTTTGCCTTCAGGGACGCTGTTTGGAGGTTCGTGGGAATAACGCCGCCCGATCAGCAGTCGGCATATGGGTCGCCCTCCCAGGGCTGTGGGGTACTCGGTACCGGGCCGGTGTCAGTGGGATGTGTCACAGCAGCGGTGACCCGGACGGTGGCCCTGGGCGCCCATGTAAATGGCGTGGTATAATGGTAAAGAGTTTATATAGATAGCTTGACGCCACCTGTGGTGTTCGGCAACATAGATGTTAGGCCGACGCTGCATGCAGATCCTCTGGGACTGATGGTGTTGTGCAGCAAAGATGGTGAAGCTTCCCACAGGTGGAGCTGGAGTCCCAGGGAAGTGTAGATGTAGTGATGGGGGAAAGGCACAGGCGGTGTAGGTGCAGGTACCCAGATGTAGCGGTGCTGGAATAACTGTAGGACACCAGAGAGTGCAGTTCCAAAGCTTTACTCACAGTCTGCAGGTTACACAGATGCCTGCCTCCGTGCTGTGTCCTCCAGGTCAGGACCTCTGCCAACCTCCGGGACCAGAATGGAAAGCTCCCTTCCAACACTCCGCCAACATGTACCTTCCTGAACGTCTCCTTCCTAGCACTTGTGGGGGAAGCACTCACAGGACCGTGGTTCACTGAAACGCCTCCTGTCTGACAGATGTTCCTCAGACTTTACTTGTATGGCAGACAGCTGTAGCCTTTTCCTCCTGCCTCGCACACGTCGATGCTGGGGCCTCCGAGCCTTAGTTGGGTACAGAGCATTTATAGCTGCTACTTCCCCCGGTTTCTGCTGCAGGAACGTCAGTGTCCCTACAAACTCGGAGACCAGAATCCGGACCATGCGCTCCAGCTAGGAGTGAGCCTTAACTCTGCTCATCCTCCAGCTCCCCTTCTCACGTCCACACACTTCCCCTTCCCTGCACAGAGTGCCCTAACTTACCTCTTCCCGACCACAGAGAGCAGCTCCTCAGCAGTCAGGTTCAGAGGTCTCCCTGCTGGCCTGGAGTGGGAAATGTGTTGTGTGTTGGTTTCACTGCTAGAGAGATCCTTCGTTGCTCCCAAGCTTGACAACACACTCCCTAGGAGGAAGGCAATGCCACAGTGGCGACCGTACTCTTGGGGACGCCACAAGTGCACTGAGGCCCAGCCACTGCTGGATGATGCTGCTGGTACATTGACCCAGACCACTACATTCCCCTCACACTCTACACAGCCAGAATCTGACCTAGAGGAAACTCAGGTTCCCCTTCCCGCATACTATACCACCTTACACGGTGACAAAGAGGAAGGTGCAGATGAAAGTGCAGGTTCCTTGAGCAGGTGGGGGGGCATCCTCATGGGCGATGGCACTGGCACAGGGCACCGCATAGTACGCAAAAGTATCTCTGCCGGTGGGAGGGCCTAAACAGCCAAGTGGAGTGAGATGGAAGATGGGGACGACAAGGAGTTCAGAGTAGTGCAGGGATTCCCTAGCAAGGAGACTTATGTAATTGTTTTCAATGTTGGTACAGCAATTTTTGGGGAGCACTATACTCTGGTGAATGATATATGGGGCCCACCATACACTGGAGCATTCCAAAGGTGGACATCAGACACTGGAGCAGCATTTACAGGGCCCATTATACACTAGAGCAGTAGAAATGGGGCCCATTATATATGGAGCATTATTTGGGCCAATAAGACAGTGGAGCTTCATCCATTGGGACCAACATATACTGTAGCATTATGTGGAGCTCATCATATATATAAGTCCTTACAAAGGACTTTCAGAACAGCAGAGAGAATTATAGGTTCCCCCCTGCCTAAAATCCAGGATCTTTATGATAAGAGTATTCGATCCCACGCATTGAAAATTTCATCCGATCCCTCTCACCCGGGACACTCCTCATTCCAACTACTCCCTTCAGGACGTCGCTTCAGAGTCCCCAAATGCAGCACCAACCGCCATATGAACAGCTTCTATCCACTCTCTGTTCAACAATTAAATCGTCATGTGTAGACTATATACTGTATCTGTCTTGTTAGATGTTACTTGTTGTATCTGTTGTTATATATTATGTTGCCTCTTTGCCACAAAGAATTCCTTGTATATATGTAATATGTACTTGGCGATAATAAATTTGATTTGATTTTTGATTTGATATACGGTTTGCAACATTATATGGGAATAATGATTCCGTATGGAGAAATATATGGGCCTCATTACTCTGTATAGCGCACTAAGCGCTGGCCATATTACTGTATGGAGTTATATACTGTCCGTTTTTGGAGGTATTGGAGAATTTAAAATGGATATCAGTCATGAGATGTAAGAAGTGAAGTATTTTTCATTGTACTATACTGCTATTTCTCTGCCGTATCGGAGCATCATGAGTTGTGGTATGTGTTAAAGTGGCGCTCTTTGGTCCTGGGCCCACGAAAACCTGGAGCCAGCCCTCCCCCCACAACTGTAGCCAAATAACCCCCATTTTTCAGTGTGTAACTAGTATTATGAAGTTAATTAAGGTTGACAAGCTTCAGTAACAAGAATTTATGCTTTTGGCATTCAAATGGGCACTCTTGGTGTGTTTCCTGTCCTCCTCTCACTGCTGACTTTAATTCTCCATTGACTTACATTGGGTTTCGGGACGACCCCGACTTTTCCCTATAGTCGGCCGATTTTGCTCGACCCGACTTTTGGAAAAGTCGGGTTTCATGAAACGAAACTCGACCCTAAAAAACCAAAAGTCGCTCAACACTAGTGTCCATCTGCTGGATTGGGTTTAGTGGAAGACCTATCGCTCTCTATTATACTACAGTGCTGTGCAAATTAATTGGGACAAAGTATTTTTTTAAGTAAAATTGTAAGTTGGTTACCAGTCAGTGATTCAAACCAATTTTAACTGCTTTGAACAGGCACTCACACCTGTTCAAAGCAGTTAAAACTGGTTTGAATCACTGACTGGTAACCAACTTAAGATTTTACTTAAAAAAAATGCTTTGTCCCAATTAATTTGCACATCACTGTATTTCTACTGTGGTGAAATTGATACTACTTCTGTGGTTTAAGGCTCTCATTTTTAAATGTGAACTCTCCTGGTTGGGTGTCCATCTGCTGGATTGGGTGTAGTAAAAGATCTGTTGTTCCCTATTATACTATTTCTACTTTGGTGAAATCGATGCCACTTTATGGTGTTTGCCAATAATTTTTGGAAATGTGAGCACTCCTGGTTGGCTCTCCTTCATACATTTTGCTTGTAGCAGTAGGCCACTGACACCGTCAGGCCTCCAATTCCTTGGACTTAACTACCCGTGTTAGTATCCGTAAAATTGTCTGACAATGGTAGTCTATAATACTGATATTTGTGCCACTTGAGTGTGGTTCAGCATGAAAGCAGGTAGAGGTGTTGCATGTGGTATCAGGACTCCCAGCAAAGGGTGACTACACCGATCCGTCACCCACCTTGTCTTACTGTGATGTTTAATTGAAAGCTGTAAATGCTGTCTCAGGCGCCGATACCTCATGCCTGACTGATTGCTGCAGTTCCATGCTAAAATTTGTACTGTGGGTGAATTGACGTCATTTTCCTGGTGTCTGTTCCTCATTTGATGTGATTTGGCAGCATTTGTGGCCGTTATAGGGTGTTGTGTATGCGTTTGTTTTTGCCTCCCATTGACATGAATGGCATTCGGTTTTGTTTGGCGAATATTCAACGAATTAATCAGCGAATATTGCAAATTGAGCGATCGTAATCCGAACCGAACATTGAAATATTCGCTCATCTGTTTTCACAATAATTAGTTATCAGAAAACTAATAGTGAGCATACGGCATATATACCTCCGGAATACAATGCATGGAACATGTGTATTTACAGCCTGAAGATCATTGCTAACTCCACGTTAACCTCATACTCCTCACTGCCACCATCAATCCTCTTTTTAAAAAAATAAATACAAGCTGATTTGACACCATTCTTCTTTGGAGGTTCACATCATCAGGGTCTAACATCCCTTCTCCTTCAGAGTAGCTGTCATATGCCATCCCCCTCTCACTCATCCACTTCCTTGACCACTTTTCTGCCTTGTTGTCACACTTCATGTCCTCAGAATTGCCAACCTTTATCCTGGGAGACTCCAACAGCCCACCTACCCAACTGCATCCCATCTTCTATCTCTAGCCACGTCTCATGGCCTCTCACAACGTTCAACCTCTGAGACACACGAAGTTCAAGCTCTTAGCTTTACCATGTGTTGGAGGAAAGAATCTTTTATGTGAGCACAACGGCACAAACCAGGGTTGGCTACTGTGCTGACAGAGCGTGGAGTAGGGTGAACATGACAAGCTGCTGAACTGTGAGAGATGTGCAAGGGGAGATGTTACAGCGGATTAAGAAAGATGGGGTGTGTCATTGGTATCTAAGATCAGTCAAAAACAGCAGGCATGTTCAGTTCTGTAACAGCTGATGGGCTCTCACTCACCTCAACTGTAGCAGGTAAACAAGTGGAGGTTCTTCGGCCGGAGAGCTGTGTGACCACACTTGCCACAGTGAAGGAGGAGGAAAAAGCAGAATATGCGGTTGATGGGTTGGACAGTGGTTGGAGAGGCCTGCTAGTCTGCATTTTAGAATAGTGAGATTAATGCACGTTGATCGCGCATGTGCCACTTCATGCATGTGGTAGTCAAATTATTGCATTTTTTTTTTAACTATACTCTGTTGTTTTTAACAAAGATGACAGATAAAGTGATTTGTGTAATTTTTTGCCAGTCTGAAAAAAGACCCACGCTTTGCAACTGCAGACCCACAAATGCTGCTGGCCACTGACATATTTGGGGCTGAGGATGCAGTGCTTATCGTGTTTGTGTAAGCCTGTGTCTGTGCTGAAAGCCACAATGTAACCTCCTCCTCCACCTCCTCTGATGAGGTACTCTGCTGCATGCATCTGGGTTTTCATCAAGTGGGATCTACTACCTCATTGTCATCCCCTTCCTGCCCTGACAGCATAGTACTGTCCACGTGCGCCTCAAGTATCTGAGTCTCATCAGGATCACCTCCACCCCCTGGGATTAATGTCTTGTGATGAGAGCTTGGATTCTACTCGTACCCTTCTTCAGATCAAATTGAATAAAAATTTGGGCATTGGTGCAGATGATTTCCTTCTGTTGACTCTGTGAATCTTTGGAGTACATTTCTGATGCCCATGGCATAGAATGTGTGAACAGATCTGCAGACTCAGCCATCTCTGGTTCCATACAGTCAGTTGGTCGGTTTGAGAGATGTGACGTGAGGAAAGACAAGGGTAATTGGGGCGCCACCTCTGAGGACTGTATTGTGTATGATGTTAAGGTGGAGGAAGAGGAGCAGTGGCCACTTGATGCAGAGCTTGCCATCTACTGGAGCACATGCTCTTTCTGGCACTCATCTACAAAGTGTACAGCTGTATGGCTGCTAAAGAAAGGGAGTGGAGTAGTCCATCCAGTAACAGAAGTTTCAAAAATGCTACACAATTACTCACTGCAGCAAAACAAGCCTCCTTCTCATCTCTCATATCATACCTGTCTCACAACCCTAAACAGCTATTCAGCACTTTCAATTCTCTCCTCCATCCACTACCTAACCTCTCTCTCCTCTCAGCTGAATATTTTGCCTCATTCTTCAAGCAGAATATTGACAATGTAAGACAAAGCTTTGGCTTAAAGTCCCCACAGCCCCTTCTCATAAGTACTCAACCCTCCTCCTCCAAAACCAACTTCACCATTCCGGAAGATGAACCCACCCCTTCAACCTGTCACTAACAATTGGTGTCTTCCTCTTATGATTCAATCATACCTCGATCACACCCATCCTCAAAAAGCACTCCCTTGACCCATACTCTGTGTCTAGCTATTGCCCCATCTCCCTTCTCCCCTATGCCTCCAAACTACTGGAACAATACATCCAATTTGAATTGTCCATCCACCTCGCCTCTTGCTCACTCTTTAACAGCTTACAGTCTGGCTTCCAACCACATCATCCCACTGAAACTGCCCTGACTAAATTCACCAATGACCTACTAACTGCCAAATCCAAGCAACACTAGTTTGTCTTCCTCCACCTGGACCTGGCTTCTGCCTTTGACACAGTGGACCATTCCCTCTTACTACAGACTTTGATTTCTTGCCATTACAGACTTGGCCCTTGTATGGATCTCCTCGTACCTAACAGACAGGACATTCAGTGTCTCCCACTCACACACCACATCCTCATCTCACTCTCTATGTGTCGGTGTCCCCTAAAGTCCAGTTGTAGGCCCTGGCACTGTGCTTATGGCATGCACGTGCTCCCTCCCTCCTGAAAAGACCACTCAAAATGCCCTAAGGTGTCCCCAACCAATAGCTGGGCGACACCTTCTATTTAAGGCTCCTCCTCCAATATGGTGGTGCCTGAGCAATGATGTTAGTTTGCCTTGCATGCTTGCTAGTTGCAGGTTCCCGAGGTCCGCCTGTCTACTTGTCTACCCTGTACCCATCTACTCGTACCTTTCTGTGCTCTTCTGTCCATCAGCCAGTCCAGCCTGCACCTACCAGTGCTCCTCTGTCTAACACCCTGTCCAATTCGCTCCTGTCAGGGCCCATCTGTTCAACACCCGGTCCAGTCTGCATCTGCCATTGCTTATCTGTCTAACTCCTGGTCCAGCCCGCACCTGCCAGTGCTCATCTAACAGCCAGTTCAGCCTGCACCTGCCAGAGTTCATCTGTCTAACACCCAGTCAAGCTTGCACCTGCCATTGCCCATCTGTTCAATACCCGGTCCAGGCTGCACCTGCCAATGTCCATCTGTCTAACAGCCGAATTAGTCTGCACTTGCCACCTCTCCTCTATTTAACACCCGGTCCAGCCCGCACCTGCAAGTGCACATATGTTCAACACTCGATCAAGTTTGCACCTTCCAGTTCTCCTCTAACACCCCACCCAGCCTGCACCTGCCAGGCTCATCTGTCTAACACCTGGTTCAGCCTGCACCTGCTAGTGCCTATCTGTCTAACAGCCAGTCCAGCCTACTCCTGCCAGTGCTTCTCTGTCTAGATCCCAGTCCATCTAGCCTCTGCCAGTGCCCATCTGTTCAACATCTTGTCCAGCCCACACCTTCCAGCCCATTTGTTCAACACCTGATCCCGCCCGCACCTGCCAATTCCCATCTGCCTATCCCCTGGCGCAGTCACCACCTGCCAGTTCTCTACTGTTCCTCAGCCACTTCTGCTCACACCTGACAGTGCTCATCTTTCTAACTGCTGGTCCAGTCCGTACCAGCCAGTGCTCAACTGTGTTAAGAGCTGGTCCAGTCCGCACCTGCCAGAGCTTCTCTGTTCCTCAGCCAGTCCCATCTGCACCTGTGGTTCTAGTGTCCCTGCAGTGCCTGCCGATATTCTTCATCCCCCCTTTGAGCAGTATCAGCCTACCTGCTGTAAGGAGTCAGCTGTTACCCTCTGTAGGTCAGCCCTGGAGTAGCTTCGGGTGACACCTCATTATCCTTCCTTGGGTCAGTGTCTCCTGCTGCCACTAATATGAGGTCAGATTTGGTAGACCACCTAGTTATGCCTTTCCAGTCTTTCTGTGGGCTACGGCACATTAGCTCCACCACCTTTCCAGTTACAGTCTCCATTGCTGGTTTTGCTATAGTGGAAGAGGTGTCGGTCCCCATTATACTAGTTGTACTCTATTGCAATTGATGCCACTTTGGTGGTGTCTGCCAGTAATATTTGGAAATGTATAGACTCCTGATTGGGTTTCCTTCATGAGTGTTGCCCATAGCAGTAGGCCTCCGAGACCAGCAGGCATCCACTACCTTTGAGTCAACTATCCATCTTACTATCCTTACATTTTTCTGACAATAGTAGTCTAAAAAACTGATGTTTGTGCCACCTGAGTGTGGCTGAGCATCAAACCAGGTTAATCTGTTGCATGTGGTATCAGGACTCACAGCACAGCAGGTCTAAATTGATGCCTCACCAACCTTGTTTTAATTTGAAGTTCAATTTAAAGCTGTAAATGCTGGCCCAGACCCTGATACCTCATGCATGGCTGATTGCAGTCGTGTGATTCTAAAATTTGTACTGCCGGTCAATTTAGGCCACTTTCCTGGTGTCTGCCCCTAATTTGAGGTGTTTTGGCAGCTTTTGGGCACAATTGATGTTGTGTTTGCATTTGTTTTTGCCTCCCATTGACTCCAATGGTGTTTGGTCGTGTTCGGTGAATATTTGACAAATAAATCGGCGAATATTGCAAAATTGACGATCGTAATCCAAACCGAACATTGAAATATTAGCTCATCTTTAGTTAGAAGTCCATCTGAAGTCGGCAAATTTCCCTGCGATAGTAATTCTGCAAAGTTTTTTCAACAAGAATATTTCATACACAATTTAAAATGGGCAAGGCGCATGGTAAAGAATGGAGAAGTGGATGTGAAGCTAATGGTGAGCTCAGAGGCCGAAGCTGTGGGCAAGGTAAAACTGTACCTGCCGCGGGAGCACAGCAAACACACACATTATGTCGATTTACCTTACTGTCCTACTTTGTAGGGGGGGCGAGAAACACCACTATTAAAGCCAGACCAGTGTGAAAATGGTGTTGGATGGATAGCAGATAATGCTTCGAGTCACTTTGTGAGCACCATCCTGTCTTCCACGAAGTCCATTCTCAGTAGCCATGATTCTGGACCACATAATCCTTACCCTGATCCTCCTTCCTCCCACCATGCCGAATGCCCATAGACAAGTGATCACACACTTGGGCACTCCTAATAGGTGTTCACATTTCCATTTATGGAGTCTGGCCTCTCTCCCTGCCCGTTTCAAGTGGGACATAAGAAGATTGCATGTAACCATGCCCAAATATTTGAGCAGCCAAGATTATAAGAAAACGATAGTGGGAAAATGCAATTACTGTTTCAAGAGGTGGAAGATGATGAGTGGAGATGAGCAAACATGTTCTGAAAACTTTTGCCAATTTGAAATTTGGCACAAACGTAGCACATTTGGATTCGCATTTGCTTTCACAAGCATTTTTACTCAAAGTCAGTAAAATTCTGTCATAGTTCTGTGAATAATCACGTTTCCACTAATTATTTTGTTATTACTTTAGTGGCGCTGTATGATGAGCAGGGGGGACGGGGTGATGTGTACAATGAGGGGAGGGAATGTGGAGAGGTAAGAGGAGCGGCGTTCTCTTTTTTTCCCTTCATTTTACATGTGTTGATTCTGGCAGCCAATCAGGGCACAGAAACCATCCACAAATTCATGACACAAGATCTAATATTGTGGTGTATTCACAAGGCCCAAAGTGTGAAATCAAAAGGCCAGATTTCCATTTAAAAATCGTTAGATATAACAATGTTGTTTAGGTACACTATCTAAGAAAATAAACGGTGATTGTTCATTTAGGTTGTGAAACAGAGAGGAAGGCTACTTACAACATGAATGGGGAAAAGCGAGTTTGTGGTTTATGGGGGATGTGTGCGTGTCTTATCCTATCCAAAGACCACTGACAACATCTGTTTCTAGATGGGCTACTCAACTGCCTTTCTTTGGCAGCCACAAAGCGATCCACCTTGTAGATGAGCATCAGAAGGAGCATGTGCTACAGTGGATGGCATGTCTGCATCAAGTGTCCTCTCCTCTTCCTCCACCTAAACTTCACACACAGTACAATCCTCAGAGGTAGCACCCCTATCACCTTTGTTTACCGCTGTGTTAAACATTTCCAAACACCCAATTGAGTGTGGGGAACCACAGATGGGCCATTATGCAGAGCTGTTTGCACATTCTATTCAATGGGCATCATAGGTCTGCTCCGAAGAATCATAGAATCCAGAGGAGAAAAGCATCTGCACGATGCCCAAATTTCGAGATTTTTACCTCTACTGAGTTTTCCTTTGCATATTTGACAGATATTATGTGCTGGGTCATCCTTTGTGGTTTCAAAAAATGCCAAAGCTAGGCAACCCTTGCCTCCCCTGCGAATCGCACACTCACAGCCGATGCTGGCCACAGCCAGAGTTGGGGTAAGGAAGCATTGTGTGTCGTGTCGGTATGGAAACTGCAACGGAGCCTAATCTTCCTCCTCCACCTTCTCTGCTGAGCTACTCAGCTGCATAACTCTGAGTTGACATTAAGTGGGATCTACATCCTCATCATCATCCTGTCAGTTCTCACACTCCTCACCCTGAGAGTCACCCTCCTTGTCTTCATGCATTGACACCACAGTTCAGTCTGTGTGCGCCTCTGGTATCTGAGTCTAATCAGGATCATTCCACTCTTGGTGGTTAACATCTGGTGATGAGGATCTGTATTCTTCTCAGACCCTACTTTGTCCAGCCCTGTTTCCAACAAGAAAAAAATGTAGGCATGGGTGCAGATGCTTTCCTCCTCTTGAGTCTGAATCTTTGGAGCAAAACTGTGATGCCCATAGAATAGAATATGCAAGCAGCGCTGAAGACTCGCTCATCTGAGGTTCCCCACAGTCAGTTGGAAATTTATGATACGGGGGGAAACCAGGTTGATTCAGGTGCCAACTCTGAGGATTGTACTGAGTGTGAAGTTAAGGTGGAGGAAGAGGAGGAGAGGCCACTTGATGCAGCGCTTGTCGTCCACTGGAGTGCAAGCTCTTTCTGAGCATCATCTACAAGGTGCACCAGTGTACAGCTGCCAAAGCAGGGAGTCGAGTAGCCATGCCAGTAACAGATGGTGTCAGAGGTCTTTGGATAGGATGAGATGGTATTCAGTTGAGCTTTCATTCATGTTAACACATGACCCATGTATACGTTGAACACCTATCCTATTCCCCCTTCCACCAAGACCCCACTCATGTTGTAAGTAGCCTTCCCCTCTTGTAACCTGCTGTTTCACAACCATAGGCCCACAGCTGTCAGTCCCCTGTCACTAAATGAATCACTAATTATTTTCTTAGACAGTGTGCCTTATGATTTGCCACTGAAACACAGTTTTAGCATAAACTATTTGGAGTAGCTAATTGGCTCTCCAGGCAGCAACCCCATATTAGTTCTAATGATTTGTAAGTGGAAATCTTGCCTTCTGATTTGCCACTGAAACACAGTAGTACCACAAACAATTTGGAGTAGGTAATTGGGCCTCATGGCTGCTCCAGTATATTATAGTATATATTAACAATTTTTAAGTGGAAACCTTGAATTCTGATTTTCCACTGAAACACAATTGTATCACAAATGATTTAAAGTAGTTAAATGGGCCTCGTGGCTGCACTACTATATTAGGACTAATTATTTTCATGTGGAAATCTGGCCTTCTGATTTCCCACTGAATCATAGTTTTAGCACAAATGATTTAGAATAGTTAACTGGGACTCGTGGCTGCACCACAATATTTGTCCCAACCATTTTTAACTGGAAATCTGGCCTTCTGAGTAGTTAATTGGGCCTTGTGGCTGCATCACTATATTAGGCCTAACAATTTTTAAGTGGAAATCTGGCCTTATGATTTGCCACTGAAACACAGTTTTAGCACAAACTAGTTGGAGTAGCTAATTGGCTCTCCAGGCTGCAACCCAACCCAAACGATTTGGAGTAGGTAATTGGGCCTCATGGCTGAACCACTATATTAGGCTTAACTGTTTTTAAGTGGAAATCTGGCCTTCTCTTTTGCCACTGAAAAAAACTGTTTTATTACAAATTATTTGGAGTAGGTAATTGGGCCTTGTGGCTGCACAGCTATATTAGGCCTAACGATTTTTAAGTGGAAATCTGGCCTTCTGATTTGTCTCTGAAACATAGTTTTCGTACAAACTATTTGGAGTTGCTATTTGAGCCTTGTTGCTGCACCCCAACATTAGACCCAACGATTTTTACGTGGAAATTTGGCCTTCTGATTTGCCACAGAAACACAGTTTTAGCACAAATGACTTAGAGTAGCAAATGGGGCTTCTAGAGACTGCCACAGTTTTTGCACAATCTACTTCGATGTTGGAAGATCGATTTCGCACAGGACAAGATCTTATCTATTTCACTGACAAGTTCACTTTCAGCACCAGCACTAACGCAGGAGCGACCTCTCTGCATTGTGACACTGAGCAAATTGTACCACCAAAACCAGATGTCCGCTTTTTATATGGCCATGGACATGTGACTTTGGCAGCCAATCACAGAAGATCTTGTGTTAAGTATTGTGGATGGTTTCTGCACCCCGATTAGTTGCCAGAATTAAAACACAAAGTTAAGGGGGAAAAAAAAGCTCGTACCGCTGCTGTAACCTCTCCACATGCTCTTCTATTCTCTCCACACCCCCTCCCCTCATCAAACACATCCCCCTGCTCATCATACATTACCACTATCCTAGCCAAAGTAGTAACAAAAGCATTAGTGGAAATGCAATGATTTACTGAACTGTGACCGACTTTTGCCGGCTATGAGTAAAAATGCTCATGAAAGCGAACACGAATCCGAATGTAGTACGTTCATGCCGAATTTGAGATTAGTGAACATTTTCTGAACACATTTGCTCATCTCTAAGGCCTCTTTCACACTTCAGTTTTTTACAATCAGTCACAATCCGCCAGGTTTTGAAAAAAACGGATCCTCAATTTTCTTTTGAGGATCCGTTTTTTTCCCCATTGACTTCCATTAATGGTGGATTGTGACGGATTGCTGTCCGTCGCATCCGTTTTTTTTGAGGATCCGCCAAAAGTTGCTGTCAGTCACCATCCTCATAGATTTCAAAACGGAGCTTGCAACGTTTTTTTCTCTGGCGGATCCTCCAGACACTCATTTAACCCGAAATTCTTTCTGGGTGCCGGACAAAAAAATAAATCAATCCCTCTCTCTCTCTCTCTCCCCCCTTCCTGGCCAGCGGTTCCTTTAAATTTCCTCATTTTCAGGATCCGTCTGAAAACGGATCCTGTGCCATCCGTTCACATCAGTTGACAACGGATCCGCTTGTCTGACTTTTTGGCGGATTTGAACTGATGCAAAAAACTGAAGTGTAAAAGAGGCCTAATTGGGAGTTCTCACACTGCATACAGGATTTCACAGCCGGAACAGGAGGATTTGTACAGTAAGTACAGAAGATCCTGGTCTCCTCCATATCAGGCTGGGTAGATGCGAAAAGCAGCGTTGATAAAATAACAGTCCTTGATGCTGCCACATAAAATTAATCACTTTTTTTAGGGCTGATTTAAATAGATTCCATTCTGTTATAATATCGCTCTTATCTACACTTCGTCTACGGTGAGTTGTGGCAGTAGAGATAGCGTATTAGTTATCTAGTCAGGGATTATTGCCTTATAAATTGTAATCCTAGCTGATCTTTTTTTCTATGCACTCATTGACAGATTAATGTTTTTTACAGTGATCTGTACTCTGAAATTCATCAAAGCTGGCAGCAGTGCTTGCATTTCTCCAGAGTTTGTTGCTGCCACGTACAAGGAAAAATCTTTTCAGGACCAGTTAAAATCCTTTCTATATTCTACAATCATGCCTCTCTTACCTGCATTTCACTTACAGCGAGGTATTGAAGTAGGTATAGTGTGACAGTCATCTCATAAGGGATTATTGCCTTATAAATTCTAAGCGTTGCTACTGGGTTTTTCATGCACTCATTGACAGATTTATTTTTTTATAGGTGATTTGTACACAGAAATTCATCAAAGCTGGCAGCATTGCTTGCGTTCCTCCAGAGTTTGTTGCTGCCACGTACAACAAAATTTTTTCTCAGGGCCAGTTCAAATCCCTTTTATATTCTACAATAATACTGCTCCTCTTTGTAATTTGTCAATGGTGAGGTGTGGTAGTAGGTAAAGCGTATGACAAGTATCTTGTCAGGGATTATTGCCTTATTATTTCTAAGCTTTCTTGATGCTTTTCTCCATGCACTCATTGATTCATGTTTTTACGGTGTTCTGTAATCAGAAGTGCAAATCCCTTTAATATTCTATAATAATATCTCTCTTATCTGCAATTTGTGTAAAGTGAAGTGTGGAAGTATTAGTAGCATATTGTAGACATCTAGTCAGGGATTATTGCCTTATAAATTATAAGACTTGCTACTGCTTTTTTCATGCACTTATTGATGAATTCATGTTTTTATGGTGTTCTGAAATCAGAAATTCATCAAAGCAGGCAAAACTAACTGATTTAATGTGTCCATTCACAGTTTCTAGCATCTGTATGTAAGAGTTAGTGTTGGTAGACATTACATTACTGGAGCTGGAGTTACCACTTATAAACTCTCCAGTGCTTTGTATCCATCAATTTATGGGTGCCTCTTGAAGTATGCTTGCGGTCATTGTCCTACTTGAAGACCCATGACCTAGGATGCAAGCCCAGCTTTCTGACCCTGGGCACTACATTTCCACCCAAAATCCTTTGGGAATCTTCACATTTCATGATGCCTTGCACACAGTCAATGCACCCAGGGCCAGAAGCAGCAACACATCCCCAAAATATCTTTGACCCTCCATCATATTTGACTAACTAGTGTGGTGTTTTTTTGTAGGCCTCATTCCATTTACAGTAAACAGTAGAATACTGTGCTTTACAAAACACTAACTTGGTCTCATCTACCCACAAGACTCCTGCTGGCTCTTTAAAAATAGTGGGGGCCCTCTGCTGGCCCGTCATAAATCGTGAGGGCTTCCTGCTGACCCTCCAAGTTTCAAACTTTACAGTATTAATGTGAAAAAGAAAATGTGCCCACCTCAGATGGGTAATTTATATTACAGTAGCAATATACGGCTATGCAAAGCATAGCTATCTGCTGGCCCTCCAAAAAAGCTTAGTAAGGGCTGGCTGCTGGCCTCCTAAAATTAGAGTGAGGGCCACCTTACTGGCCGCCTGATAGCCTTGAAATAATAATTTGACACTTTCAGAGTCCTTCCTTCATAAATTAAACAGGATATGTCTGATCATGTCTCACACCACATGGCCAAAAAAGGTATTAAAATGATAAAATTACATTTCCTGTTGACTGTTATCTTCACCATTGAAAGCAATGCAAACATGCAAAACCAAAACAGCAAAAAAATAAACAGCAAATCACTGCGTGTGAACATAATAATAATAATAAATTTTATTTCTATAGCGCCGACATATTCCGCAGCACTTTACATTTTAGAGGGGACTTGTACAGACAATAGACATTACAGCATAACAATAATCACAGATTATAACAAATACCAAGAGGAATGAGGGCCCTGCTCGCAAGCTTACAGTCTATGAGGAAAGAGGTAGACACGAAAGGTGGGTGGTAACAATTGCCCTGATTGTATGGACCAGCGATAATGTTAAGTGTGTAACAGTACAGACACAGAGGGCTAATGGATGCATAAAGCATGTGGGAACATGATGCGGGGAACCTGGTTATGGTAAAACTTTTGGCTGTGCCACACAGGGATAGATTAGGTTAATGTGTTGAGGAGATAGGCCAGTCTGAATAAATGCATTTTCAGGGTACGCTTAAAATTGTGGGGATTAGGGACTAATCGTATTGACCTGGGAAGTGCATTCCAAAGAATTGGCGCAGCACGTGTAAAGTCTTGGAGACGGGAGTGGGAGGTTCTGATTATTGAGGATGCTAGCCTCAGGTCATCAGCAGAATGGAGGGCGCGGGTAGGGTGGTATACTGAAACAAGGGAGGAGATGTAGGGTGATGCTGAGACATGGAGGGCTTTGTGGGTGAGGGTAATAAGTTTATACTGAATTCTGGAGTGGATGGGTAGCCAGTGTAATGACTGGCACAAGGTAGAGGCATTGGTGTAACGATTGGTGAGGAATATGATCCTGGCTGCAGCATTCAAGACAGATTGGAGAGGGGAGAGTTTGGTAAGAGGGAGATCGATTAGAAGAGAGTTACAATACGAGAAACGAGAATGAATAAGAGAAACAGTAAGAGTTTTTGCAGACTCAAAAGTAAGAAAAGGTCAAATTCTAGAAATGTTTTTGAGGTGCAGATGACAAGAGCGAGCCAGTGATCGAATGTGGGGGGCAAAGGAAAGCTCGGAATCAAGTATGACCCCAAGAAACAGAGGGCATGTTGCAGGAGAGTAATAGTGGAGCCACACACAGAAATGGCAATGTCGGGTATAGGTACATTAGTAGAGGGAGGAAATACAAGGAGTTCAGTCTTTGACAGGTTCAGTTTCAGATATAGTGAGGACATGATGTTAGACACAGTGTTTAGACAATCGCCGGTGTATTCTAGAAAGGCTGGTGTGATGTCAGGAGAAAAAGCATATAATTGGGTGTCATCAGCATAGAGATGGTACTGGAAGCCAAATCTACTGATTGTTTGACCAATAGGGGCAGTGTACAAGGAAACGAGGAGGGGGTCTAGAACCGATCCTTGAGGAACCCCAACAGTAAGGGGAAGGTGAGAGGAGGAACCGGCAAAAGATACAGTAAAGGAGCGGTCAGAGAGATAGGAGGAGAACCAGGAGAGAACGGTGTCCTTGAGGCCAATGGAACAGAGCATAGTGAGGAGGAGCTGATGATCCACAGTGTCAAATGCTGCAGAGAGATCGAAGAGAATTAGCATTGAGTAATGACCATTTGATTTAGCTGTTAGAAGATCATTAGAGACTTTAGTGAGGGCAGTTTCAGTAGAGTGTAAGAAACGGAAAAGGATTGGAGAGGGTCGAGAAGAGAGTTATCAAAGAGATAGCGGATAAGACGGGAGTGGACCAGGCATTCCAGGAGTTTAGAGATGAAGGGAAGATTAGAGACAGGTCTATAGTTAGTGGCACAGTTTTGGTCGAGGGATGGTTTTTTAAGTAGTGGATGTATGATGGCATGCTTAAATGAGGAGGGAAAGATACCAGAAGAGAGAGAGAGGTTAAATATATATTTTAGTTAGGTGAGGGGTGACAGCAGGGGAAAGGGACTGGAGGAGATGTGACGGAAATGGGTCACTGATGCAAGTGGTTGGTCGAGAAGATGCAAAGACCCTGCTTACTTCTTCTTCTGTGACTGGTTCAAAATCAGAGAGTGAGCTAGATGCAGTGGGGGAGGTGTTATGATTGAGTCACCGTAGGAGGCAAAAACAGAAATGCTAGCTAAGTCCAGAAAACCAGAGAAGTTGGCAGCTATCGGATTGCAGACCCCTGAACCTATCAACACAACTAGCAGTAGCCGTGGGGGGTTCCTACAATGCCCTAGACCCCTCGATCACAGCCGGAGAATTAAATAGGCCTAAAGAAAGAAAAGGGAAATCTAAACTGCCCCAGAGCAGACCCCAAAGCAATAGGCAGCCCCCAACATATAATGACGGTGAAGCAAGATGAAAACACAAACACAGACAGAAAGATAGACTGAGCAAAGACGGGGCCCAAGCTAACTAGATAGGAAAGGACAGGAAGGCTGCTGTCTGCAATCCGTGAAAAACCCTATGAAAATAAGAGCCAACAGACTGACAGTGAAAAAGGCCCTGAAGACGCTAGGCTTCAAAAAAGCTATGTCAGTACTCAGGAATATTCTGAAGACAGAGCAACAGGCAAAAGGAGATTCAGCTCACCCCAGCTGGGAATGGCAGAATCCAGAAAAGCAAGGAAAACAAAAACAAAACACAAATGCTAACAGGCAAAGCAGAAAACTTAGCTTTAGAGGAGCAGGAATCAGACTGGTGTCCTAGAAGTCCACAGAGAAATCACCCGCAGGGCAGAAGGGCGTCGGCAGCCTTATATCCAGTCCGTGACTCCACTCAGCCAGTCATCCTCATCAGGCTCAGGTGCCTGATAATCAGGCTCATTACCTTCCTTTACCAGAATAGGGAGTTCACCGGACCTCAGTGACGAAGGGGAAAATGAACTCACAACAGGGAGGGAGGACAGTGCATGGTATGAGGTGATTGGGAGATAATTTCCTGTCGGATCTGGTCAATTTTTTTCTTTGAAGTAATTGGCCAGATCGTCAGCTCGGAGCTCCATGGTTGCGGCCTGTACTCTTGGGTTGAGTAGAGAATGAAAAGTGTCAATGAGATGTTTCGGGTTATTGGACAGTGAGGTGATGAGGGTGTTGAAATAGGTTTGTTTGGAGAGGTGAAGGGCAGTGTTGTATGTTCTAAGCATAAACTTATAATGAATGAAATCTTCGTGTAGATTGGATTTTCTCCACAGACGTTCGGCGCACCTGGAGCACCGCTGCAGGAAACGTGTTTGCAGGGTGTGCCAGGGTTGTCGCCATCTGTGTTGTGGTGTTCTATTTATAGCGGGTGCAAATTCATCCAGGGCACTTTGAAGTGTTTCATTGTAATGCTTCAATGCAGAATCAGGACAGGAGAGGGAGGAGATAGGGGCCAATGAAGACTGCAAGTTCTTCATAAGTTTCTGGGTGTTAATGGCCTGTATGTTTCTATAAGTATGGACAGTGGGGGTGACCTGAGTAGCCTGGCAGTTCTTGATAGAGAATGATAGAAGATTGTGGTCAGAGAGCGGGAGAGGGGAGTTTGCAAAATTATCCACTGCACAAAGCCGAGAGAAGACCAAGTCAAGGGAGTTTCCGTCTTCATGCGTTGGAGAATTAGTAAGCTGCAAAAGGCCAAATGAGGAGGTTAGAGATAAAAGGTGAGTAGCAGATGGTGAGAGGGGAAGAGCAATGGGGATGTTGAAATCTCCCATGATGAGGGTAGGTATGTCACAGGAGAGAAAATGTGTAAGCCAAGTGGCAAAATGATCCACGAACTGATGGGAGGGGCCGGGAGGACGATACACTACCGCCACTCCCATGGAGAAGGGGGTGTAGAGTCTGACAGCATGGACCTCAAAAGAAGGGAAGACTAGTGAGGGTAGTTGAGTGATAACCTGAAAGGTACATTTTGGTGATAGAAGCAGACCAACGCCTCCAACATAGTTAAAGGTGTTGAGAAGCATTTTTTTCTCTCATTTAGTTTGCTTTATATACAAGTCATTATCCTGGAAATAATGTTAGTTAACATTTTTTTTCCAGTAAAATCCATTTTAACTGTGGTTTTGTATGTTCTATTGTCAGTTAGTAAAAGTGGCATAATACTCTGACATCATTGTTCCCAGCAGCGATCTGAGATTCACAGATGCTTCCAGGGGTCTTTCCCATGCTGCTTCCATGCCTTTTCAGCACTGTTTACATCATTTGCAGCAATGTTTAGACCCCCCCACAGGCCTCCGGGGTGGGGGGTGCCACAGGAAAAATGCTCGAGTTTCCCACTGACTTCCTTTATACTCATTACTCGGGTCGAGCACCTGAGAATTACGATTTGCTCGACTTGAGTAACATGTGCCCAAGCATTTTAGTGCTTGCTCATGTGTACTCATTACCTGAATTAATTGCATGTGTTTCAAGCCATTACCTATATAAAAGACATCTGTCCTCATATTCAGTCACATTCCAACCCCACCACCATGCCCAAGACCAAAAAGTTGTCTAAAGACACCAGGGGCCTAATTGTAGACCTGCACAAGGCTGGGATGGGCTACAGGACAATAGGCAAGCAACTTGTGAGAAGGCAGCAATTGTTGGCACAATTATTAGAAAATAGAAGAAACACAAGTTGACTGTCAGTCTTCCTCAGTCTGGGGCTCCATCCATGATCTCAAGTTGTGGGGAAAGGTTGATTCTGAGAAAGGTCAGGAATCAGCTCAGAACTACACAGGAAGACCTGGTCAACGATCTGAAGAGAGCTGGGACCACAATCTCAATCATTAGTAACATACTACACCATCATAGATTAAAGTCCTGTAGGCATGCAAGGTCCCCATGCACAAGCCAGCACATGTCCAGGCCATTTTGAAGTTCACCAATGACTATATGGATGATCCAAAGGAGGGAGGGTAGAAGATTATGTGGTCAGATAACACTAAAATCAAACTTTTTGGTATCAACTTCACACGCCATGTTTGGAGGAAGGATGAGTACAACCAAAAACACCATCCCAACCGTGAAGCATGGTGAGGGAAACCTCATTGGGGGTGTTTTTTGCAAAGGCGACAGGACGACAGCACCACATTAAAGGCAGGATGGATGGGGTCATGTATTGCAAGGTTTTGATCAACAACCTCATTCCCTCAAGAGCATTAAAGGTGGGTCATGTCTGGGTGTTCCTGCACAATGACTTGAAACACACAGCGAAGGCAACTAAGGATTGGATCCGTAATAAGTGTTTCAAGGTCCTGGAGTGGTCTAGCCAGTCTCCTGAATTCAATAGGAAATCTTTTGGAGGGAGCTGAAATTCGATGTTGCCCAGTGACAGACTAGAAACCTGAAAGATCTGGAGACGATCTGTATGGAGGTGTGGGCCAAAATCCCGACTGCAGTGTCTGAAAACTTGTTCAAAAACTACAGGAAACATCTGAACCCTGCAATTGCAAACAAAGTTTTCTGTACCAAAGTTCTTTTTTTCTACTGTATCAAATACTTACTGTATGTCATGCAATACAATGCAAGTTAATTATGTAAAATCATACACTGTGATTTTCTGGATTTTTTTAAAGATTCTGTCTCTCACAGTAGAAGTGTACCTATGAATTAAATGACAGACTTTTCCATTCTTTGAAGGTGGGAACCTTTCAAAATTGGCAGTGTTTAAAATACTTATTTTCCCTCTATAGCTATAAGGGATTATGATAAAGTCTGTGTGGTATTGCAAAATGATGATTTCCTGCTCTTTGATGCTTTAGCAGTGCCAGAAATGGTGCAGAGATTTTTTTTTACGAACTATGAGTCGAATTGCAGTGTTTTTGAATTTCAGGAAATTCTAATGGAAGTTGGAAAAACTTTGTGTCAAGTAAAAAAAAATACTTTTGCGAAAGAACAGATTCCATTTTCTCTGGGGATTTCATATTGTCTTATAAAGCCTGTGTTAAGATGATAATAATAATAAATTAATAATACATTTTATTTCTATAGCGCCGACATATTCCACAGCACTTTACATTTCAGAGGGGATTTGTACAGACAATAGACATTACAGCATAACAATAATCACATAGATTATAACAAATACCAAGAGGAATGAGGGCCCTGCTCGCATGCTTACAGTCTGTGAGGAAAGAGGTAGACACGAAAGGTGGGTGGTAACAATTGCCCTGATTGTATGGACCAGCCATAATGTTAAGTGTGTAACAGTACAGACACAAAGGGTTAATGGATGCATAAAGCATGTGGGAACATGATGCGGGGAACCTGGTTATGGTAAAACTTTTGACTGTGCCACCCAGGGATAGATTAGGTTAATGTGTTGAGGCGATAGGCCAGTCTGAATAAATGCGTTTTCAGGGCACGCTTAAAATTGTGGGGATTGGGGACTAATCGTATTGACCTGGGAAGTGCATTCCAAAGAATTGGCGCAGCACGTGAAAAGTCTTGGAGATGGGAGTGGGAGGTTCTGATTATTGAGGATGCTAACCTCAGGTCATCAGCAGAACGGAAGGCGCGGGTAGGGTGGTATACTGAAACAAGGGAGGAGATGTAGGGTGGTTCTGAGCCATGGAGGGCTTTGTGGGTGAGGGTAATAAGTTTATACTGAATTCTGGAATGGATGGGTAGCCAGTGTAATGACTGGCACAAGGTAGAGGAATCAGTGTAGCGATTGGTGAGGAATATGATCCTGGCTGCAGCATTCAAGATAGATTGGAGAGGGGAGAGTTTGGTAAGAGGGAGACCGATTAGAAGAGAGTTGTCATGATCCATGCTGGATCAGGACATATAAAGAGCACAGGCAACCTTTTTTTTCCTAAGCTGTGCTTAAGGTTGGTTTTTGCCCCCGGTGGCCATTAGGATTATTGCACTGTGGTGTCGTTTGTTCTAAGTTTACCCTGTGGTGGTGAGCGTCATTGCACTCTAGTTTCTTTAGTTAAGTGCACGTGATTATTTTGCAGGTGTGATTGCTGGCTCTGCTATAAAAGAGTCACAGGTGTTGCAATCATTGTTGGTGATAGTGTTCATTTCAACCATCCTTGGTGGAGGAAGGAGCTGGAGAGCGTTCCTTGCAGCACTGTCTTAGCCTGGTGTGAAAGGAGTCATAGGGGATTTCCTTGTAGCTCTGACAGAGCTTGATGGCAGCAATTCAGGAGGAGATCTGCATGCTGGTGGTGGACTCTGTTGCCAGGAGCAAGTGCAACAGAGTAAAGCTAAGTGGTGTTTCCCTGTTTGTGTTTTTCCTTAGGGTGTATTAGTGCAGCGGTGGGGCCAGTGCCTGCGCCACCCAGCTCCCTAGCAAGGGATAGGTGTAGGGTGTGCTAGCGTGACAGGTTCCTGATCAGCACCCAGTGCGGAACCGGCATAGGGAACGTTAGGAGCGTTAGGGACACTGACTCAGGGGAGTGCAGGAGGTCTCCACGTCCCCTTTCCCTATCGCAGGGCCCAACGTTGTAACTGTTTCCCTTCCCTTTGTCTTGTTGTTTTAGTTACCGGCCTGCGAGCCGTGTCACACAGGACAGTATCACGTGCCGCGTCCTGTTGTTCTAGTTACCGGCCTGCTGGTCGCGTCACACAGGACGGGTCCACGTGACATTATCACCAACCACAACTTTTTATTTTTCTGCTGAGCCATGGACCCAGTTCAGACCTTTGCCCAAATGCTGCAGACCCTTGCTGATGAGATAAGGGGGCTGCGTGGTGAGTTGGTGCAGCAACTGCAGCAGTTGGTGGGCTTTGGGGGCTTGATTCAGAGACAGGCTCAGCCAAAACTCAAGATATCCCTCCCTGACAGATTTTCTGGAGGGAGAGATCAATTCTTGGTGTTTCAACAAGCCTGTAAATTGTATTTCAGGCTGCGCCCTCGTTCATCAGCGAGTGAAGAGCAACGGGTGGGAATCATTATGTGGGAATCATTATTCTTAAAGGGGATCCCCAATCCTGGGCCTACTCCCTACCGGACGATTCTCCATCTTTAGAGTCCGTGGACGAGTTCTTTGCGGCTTTAGCGCTTGTGTATGGGGATCCTGATGGCTTCGCCCTGGCCGAATTTTGAATCCGTAGGTGTAAACAGGGAGCCCGGGTCGCTGAGGAGTACTGCTCAGAGTATAGGAGATGGGCCACTAATACTCAGTGGAATGACCTTGCACTTAGGAGTCAATTTGTGCAGGGTTTGTCTCCAAAGTTGCAGGATACTCTGGTGCAGTACGCCGCTCCCAGGTCGCTGGAGGCCGCCATGTCCCTTGCCATCCAGTTGGATAGACACCTTAGGGAAAGACATATACAAAAAGTGCCCCCTGATGTCCTCACTATGGAGGAGGACTCACCAATGTGGACGGAGGAACCCAGACAGCCCAGTGTTGTTCATACAAAAAGGGGGGTGTCTGCGGCTCATCGTGGTGGGGGGGTATGCTTTTCCTGTGGGAAGCCGGGCCATTTCATGAGAGCCTGCCCAGTTCATGCCAAATCTTCAGACGAACCTATGCAAGTAGGAGGAGCTAGTTTGTGTACTGAGCTGCCTACAGTTCGGGGAGTGGTGTCGGCATGTTTGTATTGTGGGCAGACTGGCCATGTCCTGAAGGCTTGCCCATTGCGCGCCAAATTATCTGTGCCATCTGAGAAGCCGCATTCCCCTGGTCGCTTGGAGGGAGGCGACCAGGGAGTATATATTTCCTCCATTTTGCCCTCCCAAAGTACCATGTCAGCAGAGGTCTTGGCTGGCGGGGTATCGGAGGTGATAACGGTGTTTGTGGACAACGGAGCAGGAGTCTGGTGGATGCTGTTACGGTTGCAGTAGTGGAGAGGAACGAAGAGGCAACCCGGAAGTGGACCCTCTGGGTCACGGCTCCAGAGCCCCCGAGGGCGAGCGCCCAGGTGAGGACCACCCCTATACAGGGAGTGTTAGGGGCAGACCCCCAGGGGATGGAACCGCGACAGCCGGAACCAAAGGGACGACTGGGGCTTAAGACGGGAGTGGAGGCATAGGCGGGTCCATAGAGGGAGCACAGAGGACCACAGAGACTGTGGATAATGGGCAGGACGCAGGACCGAAGCGCAGCGGGTGGCAAGAGCCGGAGACTACAAAAGAGAAAGCACAAATACAACACTGAGCGAAAGGCAAGGTAGACAAGCAGGGAAGATCAGAGGAAAGGACGGATGGACGGACAGAGCAGGACAGGGAGGATACCAGGACCCAAGGAGGCAAGGAAAGGCTGGAGCACAGGGGAAGAGTAATCAGAGGCAGCACTAGCAGCGGCAAAGGCAGAGGACCAGAGACACAGAGGACAGCGCAGACAGAAGTGTTAGGATGGGGGGCCTGAGACACAGAGACCGCTGCCAAGAGACAGCGTCACTGCAATCGCAGCCAAGCGTCTTACCAGTCCAGACGCCGGCCATAAGTAGCGATGGGCGCCGCCATGTTGGAGGCGGAGCAATGCGTGTCACACTACCCAGGAGGCTGCACGCCAGGAGGACGGCAGTGCACAGGTTCCCGACGCCGAGGGAGCTGGAGGCCGGGCGCGGGGACGCGCCGGAGAGCAGGAGCACGCTGGGAGATGCGCGCAAAGGAACAGGTAAGGGCCGGGGCCGTGACAGTACCCCCGCCTTTATGCCCCCTCCTCCTACCGCTGGTGAGAAATCGTCTCATGATGCGAGGAGCATCAATATTCTCCTGGGGTTCCCACGATCTCTCCTCGGGACCGAAACCTTTCCAATCAACCAAACACAGAGTTTTTCCCTTAACAGTCTTCATCGCCAAAATATCCCGTACCTCAAAGATGTTATCCGAGGTACAGAGCTGGGAGGTTTGAGGAGGCGCTGAGTAGAAGTGGTTAAATACTGCAGGTTTGAGGAGAGATACATGAAAGGCATTGGGAATCTTTAGTGAGGCGGGCAATCTCAATTTGTAGGCCACGTCGTTGATGCGACTCAAGACCTCAAAGGGACCAATGTAAAGTGGACCTAACTTATAGGAGGGAATTTTCAACCTGATATACCGAGAAGATAGCCAAACTCTATCCCCAGGGTGATACGGAGGAGCGTCAAGCCGTTTTTTGTCGGCACACCTCTTCATCCTGAAGCTGGCACTCTCAAGGGCTATTTTGGTTTCCCTCCAAATCAGAGAGAAGTCTACAGAGAAGGAGTCCGCTGCCGGTACACTCGAGGTAGGGGACACAGGAAGGGGAATGCCGGGGTGTTGACCAAAAACCACAAAAAAGGGAGATTTAGAGGAAGCTTCACTTGGATGGTTGTTATAGGCGAATTCTGCCCAAGGAAGAAGAGAGACCCAGTCATCTTGGTGAGCATTGAAAAACTGCCGAAGGTAGGATGTCAGTGCCTGATTGACCCGCTCGACCTGACCATTAGACTGGGGATAGTAGGCTGAGGAAAAATCCAAAGTTATCTTCAGCAATCCGCAGAGAGCTCGCCAAAAACGGGAGGTAAACTGGAGTCCTCGATCCGAGACGACATACTGAGGGAAACCATGGAGGCGAAAAACATGGAGCAGGAAGATCTTTGCCAACTCGGGAGCGGTAGGCAGACCAGGTAGTGCGATGAAGTGGGCCATTTTGGAAAATCAATCCACGACCACCAATATAACCATACATCTTGAAGAGGGAGGCAAATCATTGATGAAATCCATAGCGATATGAGTCCATGGATTGGCAGGCACAAGTAACGGATGTAGGAGTCCTGAAGGAAGGTGCCCAGGGACTTTTTTCCGGGCACAAGAAGGGCAGGAGGCGATGAAATCCTGGACGTCTCTGCAAAGCGAAGGCCACCAATAATGGCGGGAGATGAGCGCGAGAGTCTTTTTAACCCCCGAATGTCCAGAAAATTTTGACGAGTGACTCCAACGTAGAACTTTCAGTCTATCTCCACTCCAAACAAAGGTTTTACCTGATGGCGGGGAGACCAGGCTTAGTGGTGCCACGGTAAAGGATTTTGGCGGGGTCTATGAGATGTGCTGGACCCTTATCCACCGACAGGAATGACCGTGATAGGGCATCCGCCTTGATGTTCTTATCCCCGGGTCGGAAGTGGAGTTCGAAGTCAAAGCGTTCATAAAACAATGACCATCTGGCCTGCCATGGGTTGAGCCTTTGGGAGGACTGAAGGTAGGCAAAATTTTTGTGATCCGTAAAAATGATGAACGGATGAAGTGCCCCCTCGAGGAGATGGTGCCACTCTTCGAGAGCCATTTTTATGGCCAAGAGTTCTCTATCTCCTACAGCATAGTTACGCTCAGGAGCAGAGAAGGCCTTAGAAAAGAACCCGCAGGTGAGAGCACGGCCAGAGGATGATTTCTGCAAAAGAACTGCTCCTGCTCCCACTGAGGATGCGTCCACCTCGAGAATGAACGACCTGCAGGTATCCGGGCAATGGAGTACTGGAGACTTCGCAAACTCTTGTTTCAGAGCTTCAAAGGCGGCGTTTGCATCGGAGGACCAATGATTGGGATCAGCTCCCTTGCGGACGAGAGCCGAGATAGGTTTGGTCAACGAAGAGAAGTGGGGTATAAATTGCCTATAATAATTAGCAAAACCCAAAAACCGCTGAATTGCCTTTACTCCGAGGGGACGTGGCCAATTGAGAACTGCCGAAACTTTCTCAGGGTCCATCTCTAACCCCGAATTTGAGACGATGTATCCAAGAAAGGGCAATGAAGTTTGCTCAAAGAGGCACTTCTCCAACTTGGCAAAAAGATGGTTCTCTCTGAGACGTTGGAGGACTTGGCGAACGTCTCGGCGATGTGTGGCCAGATCGGGGGAGAAGACTAAGATGTCGTCAAGGTAGTGTAACGTCCGTCTGCGGTTCTGGGCTGCACCCAGATAACACCCCGAGAAACACTGATACCCTTTACCCCTATACAGGGATCTGGATTTACAACAGAGCCCAGGAGGTAGCTGTCTGAATATGAGCAGCGGCCAGAGCAGGACGGTCGTCAGAGGGAAGTACAAAAACGGCAGGCAATAGCAGAGTCAAATTCAGGCCAAGGTCAGAGTCAAAAACCATGAGGGCGGCAGAGGTACAGAATCGTTAGGAAGTAGCAGAGTCAGAATATCCAGGCCAAGGTCACAAACCAGGAGAGTAGCAGAAGTACAAAATCGTCAGGCAATAGAGGGGTCAGAGATCCAGGCTGAGGTCAGAGTCAAACAGAAATCAATCACTAAGTAGCACACAGGGGAACCAAGAATATATCCGGTGGCTTGCAAGACCAGTCCCAAGGTATTTGAGGGATCAGGTCATCCCTCACAGGTTCCTGGACTGGTGATGTCATTAGGGCCGCCCCCAGGACCAGGCTAGATGGTGATGCAGTAACCCCCTGACGACTGACAGAGGGGCAGAGCCTGCGCCCACCAGATGCCTGCGCAGGAGCCACGTCTCTGTCACCACCATAACTCACGGGCGAACAACGGCGCCTCCCAGTGGCCGAGGCAGGAACAGCCGTCCCCGAGTCTGACGGCGAAGTGGCGGTCCGGCGCCTCCTAGTGGCCGTGACCGGAACAGCAGGCCCCGAATCCAACGGTGACGTGACAGACCGGCGCCTCCTAGTGGCTAAAGCTGGGACCATAGGCCCTAAGTCTGACGGCGACGTAATAGAACCTTCCCGGTGGCTGAGGCAGGAACAGCCGTCCCCGAGTCTGATGGCGAAGTGGCGGTCCGGTGCCTCCTAGTGGCTGCGACCGAAACAGCAGGCCCCAAATCTGACGGAGACGTGACAGGTAGACTACGACACAGGAGTAGAGGAGATCTCGAAAAACATCGTTAACGAGTTCCTGGAATACTGCAGGTGTGTTGCAAAGACCAAATGGCAAAACTAAATACTTGTAGTGCCCGTCACGCGTGTTGAACGCAGTCTTCCACTCGTCGCCAGAGCATATGCGAACCAAATTATAGGACCCTCGTAGATCAAGCTTCGTAAACACACGCGCTCCCCTCAAGCGATCAAAGAGCTCAGAGATGAGGGGCAGTGGATATTTGTTCTTCACCGTGATATGATTCCGGCCTCGATAATCGATGCACGGACGCAGCGACCCATCCTTTTTCTTTACGAAAAAGAAGCAGGGAATGAAGACTTCCGAATGAAGCCTCGGGCCAGGTTGTCTTGGATGTATTCAGACATGGCTTGAGTCTCTGCTGAGGAGAGAGGATAAATCCTTCCACGAGGAGGAGTGGTACCTGGAACGAGCTCAATAGGGCAATCGTAGGGGCGGTACGGAGGAAGAGTCTCGGCCTCTCTCATCATAAACATCCAAAAAGGCACTGTAAGCCGCCGGCAATCCGGAGGGAACAAGGGGAGAACGGGGAATAGCCACGGGACGCACCGACAGCAGACACCGAGCCCGACAAGACTCCCCGTAGCGTAAGACGTTGCCGCTATGCCAATCTAAGGTGGGCTCGTGGAGCCGCAGCCAGGGGAGACCGAGGAGGATTGGATGGGAAATACCCGCTAAGACATAAAACGTAATTTTCTCCTTGTGCAGAGCCTCTACTTGCAACTCTACCTCATGAGTGACAAGAGTAATTGTCTCTAACAGGGGTCGACCATCTACGGATGCGAGAACCTGAAGATTCTCCAAAGTCCTTACAGGGACAGAAAATTTGTTGACCTCCTCAAGTCTAATAAAATTCCCAGCGGCCTCCGAGTCCACATGGGCCTCTAGAGAAGCCCGCTTCCCACCAACATGCAAAAGGACAGACAGAGTGAGGGGTAGAGAGGTATCACAAATGCCCAGGAAGGACTCTCTTACCTGGCCTAGGCGGAGGAGTTTTCCGGACAATCAGGACAAGTTCGGAGCAAATGGGACCCGCTACCGCAGTAGAAACAAAGACCCTGGAGGCTTCTCTCCCTGCGGCGCTGGTCAGCGAGTTTCAGGCGGTCCACCTGCATAGGTTCGGGTGCAGAGGAGAGGATCATGGCTCGAGGACTGAGTGGCCTGCGAACAGAAGACAATGGATGGGAAACCCTTCTCTCCCTGGCCCGTTCCTGAAACCGGAGATCTATCCGGGTAGCTAGGGAAATCAAATCTTCAAGCGCTGTAGGGGTATCCCGACCAGCGAGCTCATCTTTTATACGACTCGAGAAGCCTCGCCAGAAGGCGCCCACCAACGCCTCGTTATTCCAACCTAAGTCGGAGGACAGGGTCCTAAACTGTATGGCGTACTGGCCCACGGTTAGAGAACCTTGGCAGAGGTTAAACAAAGCCTCAGTGGTGGAGGCTAAATGACCCGGTTCATCAAAAACCCGACGGAAAGTGTCCAGAAAAGCGGATAACTGGGTAACCACAGGGTCATCATGCTCCCAGAGAGGATTGACCCAAGCCAGAGCGTCCCCCTCTAGGTGAGAGATGATGAAGGCCACTTTGGCTCGGTCAGTGGGGTACTGTTGGGGCAGTAATTCAAAATGAAGGCGGCATTGATTTATAAATCCCCGGCACAATTTGACGTCACCGCAATACCGGGGTGCTTTGGCCAATCGCGGAGGAGGATGGGAACCCGCAGCAGGAGGAGCAGAGGTGGCCGACTGCAAGGAAAGCAACCGACCATCTACCGAAGCCACGTAGCTGAGGATATGCGACTGGGTGTCACGCTGCTGCGCCAATTCTTGTTGCAAGCCAGCCAACTGGGCGGCGTTACCAGGGTCAGAGGATTGGAGAGCGGAGAGACGCGAGTCCATAGTTTTCATAAAGGACATCATGCGCGTCTGGTTCTTCCGAAGGAAAACCAACTCCTTTTGGGCAGCCATGGCTCCAGCAGGGTCTATGGCCTGTCTAACTGTTACGGTTGCAGTAGCGGAGAGGAACGAAGAGGCAACCCGGAAGTGGACCCTCTGGGTCACGGCTCCAGTGCCCCCTAGGGCGAGTCCCCAGGTGAGGACCACCCCCTATACAAGGAGTGTTAGGGGCAGACCCCCAGGGGATGGAACCGCGGGGACAACTGGGGCTTAAGACCGGAGTGGAGGCACAGGCGGGTCCGTAGAGGGAGCACAGGGGACCACAGAGACTGGATAATGGGCAGGATGCAGGACCGGAGCGCAGTGGGTGGCAAGAGCTGGAGACTGCAAAAGAGGAAGCACAAATACAACACTGAGCGAAAGGCAAGGCAGACAAGCAGGGAAGATTAGAGGAAAGGACGGATGGACGGACGGACCAGGACAGGGAGGATACCAGGACCCAAGAAGGCAAGCAAAGGCTGGAGCACAAGGGAAGAGTAATCAGAGGCAGCACTAGCAGCGGCAAAGGCAGAGGACCAGAGACACAGAGGACAGCGCAGACAGAAGTGTTAGGATGGGGGGCCTGAGACACAGAGACCGCTGCCAAGAGACAGCGTCACCGCAATCGTAGACAGGCGTCTTACCAGTCCAGACGTTGGCCATAAGTAGCGATGGGCGCCGCCATGTTGGAGGCGGAGCAATGCGTGTCACACTACCCAGGAGGCTGCACGCCAGGAGGACGGCAGTGCACAGGTTCCCGACGCCGAGGGAGCTGGAGGCCGGGCGCGGGGACGCGCCGGAGAGCAGGAGCACGCTGGGAGATGCGCACAAAGGAACAGGTAAGGGCCGGGGCCGTGACAGTACCCCCGCCTTTATGCCCCCTCCTCCTACCGCTGGTGAGAAATCGTCTCATGATGCGAGGAGCATCAATATTCTCCTGGGGTTCCCACGATCTCTCCTCGGGACTGAAACCTTTCCAATCAACCAAACACAGAGTTTTTCCCTTAACAGTCTTCATCACCAAAATATCCCGTACCTCAAAGATGTTATCCGAGGTACAGAGCTGGGAGGTTTGAGGAGGCGCTGAGTAGAAGTGGTTAAATACTGCAGGTTTGAGGAGAGATACATGAAAGGCATTGGGAATCTTTAGTGAGGCGGGCAATCTCAATTTGTAGGCCACGTCGTTGATGCGACTCAAGACCTCAAAGGGACCAATGTAAAGTGGACCTAACATGGAGCAGGAAGATCTTTGCCAACTCGGGAGCGGTAGGCAGACCAGGTAGTGCGATGAAGTGGGCCATTTTGGAAAATCAATCCACGACCACCAATATAACCATACATCTTGAAGAGGGAGGCAAATCATTGACGAAATCCATAGCGATATGAGTCCATGGATTGGCAGGCACAAGTAACGGATGTAGGAGTCCTGAAGGAAGGTGCCCAGGGACTTTTTTCCGGGAACAAGAAGGGCAGGAGGCGATGAAATCCTGGACGTCTCTGCAAAGCGAAGGCCACCAATAATGGCGGGAGATGAGCGCGAGAGTCTTTTTAACCCCCGAATGTCCAGAAAATTTTGACGAGTGACTCCAACGTAGAACTTTCAGTCTATCTCCACTCCAAACAAAGGTTTTACCTGATGGCGGGGAGACCAGGCTTAGTGGTGCCACGGTAAAGGATTTTGGCGGGGTCGATGAGATGTGCTGGACCCTTATCCACCGACAGGAATGACCGTGATAGGGCATCCGCCTTGATGTTCTTATCCCCGGGTCGGAAGTGGAGTTCGAAGTCAAAGCGTTCATAAAACAATGACCATCTGGCCTGCCGTGGGTTGAGCCTTTGGGCGGACTGAAGGTAGGCAAAATTTTTGTGATCCGTAAAAATGATGAACGGATGAAGTGCCCCCTCGAGGAGATGGTGCCACTCTTCGAGAGCCATTTTTATGGCCAAGAGTTCTCTATCTCCTACAGCATAGTTACGCTCAGGAGCAGAGAAGGCCTTAGAAAAGAACCCGCAGGTGAGAGCACGGCCAGAGGATGATTTCTGCAAAAGAACTGCTCCTGCTCCCACTGAGGATGCGTCCACCTCGAGAATGAACGACCTGCAGGTATCCGGGCAATGGAGTACTGGAGACTTCGCAAACTCTTGTTTCAGAGCTTCAAAGGCGGCGTTTGCATCGGAGGACCAATGATTGGGATCAGCTCCCTTGCGGACGAGAGCCGAGATAGGTTTGGTCAACGAAGAGAAGTGGGGTATAAATTGCCTATAATAATTAGCAAAACCCAAAAACCGCTGAATTGCCTTTACTCCGAGGGGACGTGGCCAATTGAGAACTGCCGAAACTTTCTCAGGGTCCATCTCTAACCCCGAATTTGAGACGATGTATCCAAGAAAGGGCAATGAAGTTTGCTCAAAGAGGCACTTCTCCAACTTGGCAAAAAGATGGTTCTCTCTGAGACGTTGGAGGACTTGGCGAACGTCTCGGCGATGTGTGGCCAGATCGGGGGAGAAGACTAAGATGTCGTCAAGGTAGTGTAACGTCCGTCTGCGGTTCTGGGCTGCAGCCAGATAACACCCCGAGAAACACTGATACCCTTTACCCCTATACAGGGATCTGGATTTACAACAGAGCCCAGGAGGTAGCTGTCTGAATATGAGCAGCGGCCAGAGCAGGACGGTCGTCAGAGGGAAGTACAAAAACGGCAGGCAATAGCAGAGTCAAATTCAGGCCAAGGTCAGAGTCAAAAACCAGGAGGGCGGCAGAGGTACAGAATCGTTAGGAAGTAGCAGAGTCAGAATATCCAGGCCAAGGTCACAAACCAGGAGAGTAGCAGAAGTACAAAATCGTCAGGCAATAGAGGGGTCAGAAATCCAGGCTGAGGTCAGAGTCAAACAGAAATCAATCACTAAGTAGCACACAGGGGAACCAAGAATATATCCGGCGGCTTGCAAGACCAGTCCCAAGGTATTTGAGGGATCAGGTCATCCCTCACAGGTTCCTGGACTGGTGATGTCATTAGGGCCGCCCCCAGGACCAGGCTAGATGGTGATGCAGTAACCCCCTGACGACTGACAGAGGGGCGGAGCCTGCGCCCACCAGATGCCTGCGCAGGAGCCACGTCTCTGTCACCACCATAACTCACGGGCGAACAACGGCGCCTCCCAGTGGCCGAGGCAGGAACAGCCGTCCCCGAGTCTGACGGCGAAGTGGCGGTCCGGCGCCTCCTAGTGGCCGTGACCGGAACAGCAGGCCCCGAATCCAACGGTGACGTGACAGACCGGCGCCTCCTAGTGGCTAAAGCTGGGACCATAGGCCCTAAGTCTGACGGCGACGTAATAGAACCACAGCGCCTCCCGGTGGCCGAGGCAGGAACAGCCGTCCCCGAGTCTGATGGCGAAGTGGCGGTCCGGTGCCTCCTAGTGGCTGCGACCGAAACAGCAGGCCCCAAATCTGACGGAGACGTGACAGGTAGACTACGACACAGGAGTAGAGGAGATCTCGAAAAACATCGTTAACGAGTTCCTGGAATACTGCAGGTGTGTTGCAAAGACCAAATGGCATAACTAAATACTTGTAGTGCCCGTCACGCGTGTTGAACGCAGTCTTCCACTCGTCGCCAGAGCATATGCGAACCAAATTATAGGACCCTCGTAGATCAAGCTTCGTAAACACACGCGCTCCCCTCAAGCGATCAAAGAGCTCAGAGATGAGGGGCAGTGGATATTTGTTCTTCACCGTGATATGATTCCGGCCTCGATAATCGATGCACGGACGCAGCGACCCATCCTTTTTCTTTACAAAAAAGAAGCAGGGAATGAAGACTTCTGAATGAAGCCTCGGGCCAGGTTGTCTTGGATGTATTCAGACATGGCTTGAGTCTCTGCTGAGGAGAGAGGATAAATCCTTCCACGAGGAGGAGTGGTACCTGGAACGAGCTCAATAGGGCAATCGTAGGGGCGGTACGGAGGAAGAGTCTCGGCCTCTCTCATCATAAACATCCAAAAAGGCACTGTAAGCCGCCGGCAATCCGGAGGGAACAAGGGGAGAACGGGGAATAGCCACGGGACGCACCGACAGCAGACACCGAGCCCGACAAGACTCCCCGTAGCGTAAGACGTTGCCGCTATGCCAATCTAAGGTGGGCTCGTGGAGCCGCAGCCAGGGGAGACCGAGGAGGATTGGATGGGAAATACCCGCTAAGACATAAAACGTAATTTTCTCCTTGTGCAGAGCCTCTACTTGCAACTCTACCTCATGAGTGACAAGAGTAATTGTCTCTAACAGGGGTCGACCATCTACGGATGCGAGAACCTGAGGATTCTCCAAAGTCCTTACAGGGACAGAAAATTTGTTGACCTCCTCAAGTCTAATAAAATTCCCAGCGGCCTCCGAGTCCACATGGGCCTCTAGAGAAGCCCGCTTCCCACCAACATGCAAAAGGACAGACAGAGTGAGGGGTAGAGAGGTATCACAAATGCCCAGGAAGGACTCTCTTACCTGGCCTAGGCGGAGGAGTTTTCCGGACAATCAGGACAAGTTCGGAGAAAATGGGACCCGCTACCGCAGTAGAAACAAAGACCCTGGAGGCTTCTCTCCCTGCGGCGCTGGTCAGCGAGTTTCAGGCGGTCCACCTGCATAGGTTCGGGTGCAGAGGAGAGGATCCTGGCTCGAGGACTGAGTGGCCTGCGAACAGAAGACAATGGATGGGAAACCCTTCTCTCCCTGGCCCGTTCCTGAAACCGGAGATCTATCCGGGTAGCTAGGGAAATCAAATCTTCAAGCGCTGTAGGGGTATCCCGACCAGCGAGCTCATCTTTTATACGACTCGAGAGGCCTCGCCAGAAGGCGCCCACCAACGCCTCGTTATTCCAACCTAAGTCGGAGGACAGGGTCCTAAACTGTATGGCGTACTGGCCCACGGTTAGAGAACCTTGGCAGAGGTTAAACAAAGCCTCAGTGGTGGAGGCTAAATGACCCGGTTCATCAAAAACCCGACGGAAAGTGTCCAGAAAAGCGGATAACTGGGTAACCACAGGGTCATCATGCTCCCAGAGAGGATTGACCCAAGCCAGAGCGTCCCCCTCTAGGTGAGAGATGATGAAGGCCACTTTGGCTCGGTCAGTGGGGTACTGCTGGGGCAGTAATTCAAAATGAAGGCGGCATTGATTTATAAATCCCCGGCACAATTTGACGTCACCGCAATACCGGGGTGGTTTGGCCAATCGCGGAGGAGGATGGGAACCCGCAGCAGGAGGAGCAGAGGTGGCCGACTGCAAGGAAAGCAACCGACCATCTACCGAAGCCACGTAGCTGAGGATATGCGACTGGGTGTCACGCTGCTGCGCCAATTCTTGTTGCAAGCCAGCCAACTGGGCGGCGTTACCAGGGTCAGAGGATTGGAGAGCGGAGAGACGCGAGTCCATAGTTTTCATAAAGGACATCATGCGCGTCTGGTTCTTCCGAAGGAAAACCAACTCCTTTTGGGCAGCCATGGCTCCAGCAGGGTCCATGGCCTGTCTAACTGTTACGGTTGCAGTAGCGGAGAGGAACGAAGAGGCAACCCGGAAGTGGACCCTCTGGGTCACGGCTCCAGTGCCCCCTAGGGCGAGTCCCCAGGTGAGGACCACCCCCTATACAAGGAGTGTTAGGGGCAGACCCCCAGGGGATGGAACCGCGGGGACAACTGGGGCTTAAGACCGGAGTGGAGGCACAGGCGGGTCCGTAGAGGGAGCACAGGGGACCACAGAGACTGGATAATGGGCAGGATGCAGGACCGGAGCGCAGTGGGTGGCAAGAGCTGGAGACTGCAAAAGAGGAAGCACAAATACAACACTGAGCGAAAGGCAAGGCAGACAAGCAGGGAAGATTAGAGGAAAGGACGGATGGACGGACGGACCAGGACAGGGAGGATACCAGGACCCAAGAAGGCAAGCAAAGGCTGGAGCACAAGGGAAGAGTAATCAGAGGCAGCACTAGCAGCGGCAAAGGCAGAGGACCAGAGACACAGAGGACAGCGCAGACAGAAGTGTTAGGATGGGGGGCCTGAGACACAGAGACCGCTGCCAAGAGACAGCGTCACCGCAATCGTAGACAGGCGTCTTACCAGTCCAGACGTTGGCCATAAGTAGCGATGGGCGTCGCCATGTTGGAGGCAGAGCCATGCACGTCACACTACACAGGAGGCTGCGCGCCAGGAGGACGGTAGTGCGCAGGTGCCAGACGCTGAGGGAGCCGGAGGCCGGGCGCGGAGACGCGCCGGAGCACGCCGGGAGGTGCGCGCAAAGGAACAGGTAAGGGCCGGGGCCATGGCAGATGCTCGCTTTGTCCAGACTCATGGTCTGAGGTGTAGGACGCTAGCTCAGCCTATAAGCGTCTGGGCCATAAACTCTGTTCCACTGAGCCAGGGGAGCTTGACCAAAGTCGTAGAGAATATCCAGCTGCGTATAGGACATCATGAGGAGTCCTTGTCATGCTACGTCTTGGAGGGAATGCCAGTACCTATTGTTTTAGGCCTCCCTTGGCTGAAGAGACACAACCCGGTAATAGATTGGCGGGCGAGGCAAGTGGTCAGCTGGGGGCACTCATGTGAGGGCTGCTGCCTAGGAACTACTGTCTCTGCCGTCTCTCTTCAACGGACCCCTTCCTCTCCGGTGAGGGCAGCAGATGTGCTGCAGGAGAGTAGGGGCAAGTCTCAACCCTCGCCATTGGCCAACCCTGGGAGGTGCAGACCTCGTGGTGGAAGGGGTTGGAGGGTGATGTACCCCTTGGTGAGGTGCGGGGGTGTGAGAGTGGTGACACAGGGGGATGCCTCTGTTGTCAATCCCAGAAAGCGTTCTCCAAGTGGTGACAAGTGAATGAGTGGCAATAAACGTTCAGGTCCGGACCTGTGTGTGAACGAGCGTGTATGGGTGGCCATCAAAAAACATCCAGTGGAAGTGTGTTGTGGAGTCTTACCAGCTCATACCAAACATGCACATACACAACCCGTTCCCCAGGTCAGAGCTTTGGAGATGTGTGTTGCCTCCAGAACATACGTTTCCTATACCAGCGGGCTCGTTTCTCATCAACCTGACATGCAGGTAGTTGCTGGGGTGAACTCTGGGTCTGGGCGTTCCCGCTGTAGGTGGTATCCTGATGGGGAGCGGTCTTGAGGGTCCAGAGGCCCCTCATTAAGGGGAGGGTACTGTCATGATCCATGCTGTGCTTAAAGTTGGTTTTTGCCCCCGGTGGCCATTAGGATTATTGCACTGTGGTGTCGTTTGTTCTAAGTATACCCAGTGGTGGTGAACGTCATTGCACTCTAGCTTCTTTAGTTAAGTGCACATGATTATTATGCAGGTGTGATTGCTGGCTCCGCTATGAAAGGGTCACAGGTGTTGCAATCAGTGTTGGTTGGTGATAGTGTTCATTTCAACCATCCTTGGTGGAGGAAGGAGCTGGAGAGTGTTCCTTGCAGCACTGTCTTAGCCTGGTGTGAAAGGAGTCATAGGGGATTTCCTTGTAGCTCTGACAGAGCTTGAAGGCAGTGATTCAGGAGGAGAGCTGCATGCTGGTGGTGGACTCTGTTGCCAGGAGCAAGTGCAACAGAGTAAAGCTAAGTGGTGTTTCCCTGTTTGTGTTTTTCCTTAGGGTGTATTAGTGCAGCGTTGGGGCTAGTGCCTGCGCCACCCAGCTCCCTAGCAAGGGATAGGTGTAGGGTGTGTTAGGGCGACAGGTTTCTGATCGGCGCCCGGTGCGGAACCTGCATAGGGAACGTTAGGAGGGTTAGGGACACTGACTCAGGGGAGTGCAGGAGGTCTCCACGTCCCCTTTCCCTAACGCAGGGCCCACCGTTGTAACTGTTTCCCTTCCCTTTGTCTTGTTGTTTTAGTTACCGGCCTGCGAGCCGTGTCACACAGGACAGTATCACGTGCCGCGTCCTGTTGTTCTAGTTACCGACCTGCTGGTCGCGTCATATAGGAAGGGTCCACGTGACAAGAGTTACAATAGTCGAGGCAAGAATGAATAAGAGAAACAGCAAGATTTTTTGCAGTCAAAAGTAAGAAAAGGTCGAATTCTAGAAATGTTTTTGAGGTGCAGATGACAAGAGCGAGCCAGTGATCGCAAGTGAGGGGCAAAGGAAAGCTTGGAGTCAAGTATGACCCCAAGACAGCGGGCTTGATGCTGGGGAGTAATAGTGGAAACACACACAGAAATGGCAATGTCGGGTGTAGGTACATTAGTAGCGGGAAGAAACACAAGGAGTTCAGTCTTTGACAGGTTCAGTTTCAGATATAGGGAGGGCATGATGTTAGACACAGCGTTTGGACAATCGCCGGTGTTTTCTACAAAGGCTGGCATGATGTCAGGAGAAGAAGCGTATAATTGGGTGTCATCAGCATAGAGATGGTACTGGAAGCCAAATCTACTGATTGTTTGACCAATAGGGGCAGTGTACAAGGAGAAGAGGAGGGGGCCTAGAACCGATCCTTGAGGAACCCCAACAGTAAGGGGAAGGTGAGAGGAGGAACCGGCAAAAGATACAGTAAAGGAGCGGTCAGAGAGATAGGAGGAGAACCAGGAGAGAACGGTGTCCTTGAGGCCAATGGAACGGAGCATAGTGAGGAGGAGCTGATGATCCACAGTGTCAAATGCTGCAGAGAGATCCAAGAGAATTAGCATTGAGTAATGACCATTTGATTTAGCTGTTAGTAGATCATTAGAGACTTTAGTGAGAGCAGTTTCAGTAGAGTGTAAAGAGCAGAAACCAGATTGGAGAGGGTCGAGAAGAGAGTTATCAAAGAGATAGCGGATAAGACGGGAGTGGACCAGGCATTCCAGGAGTTTAGAGATGAAGGGAAGATTAGAGACAGGTCTATAGTTAGCGGCACAGTTTTGGTCGAGGGATGGTTTTTTAAGTAGTGGATGTATGATGGCATGCTTAAATGAGGAGGGAAAGATACCAGAAGAGAGAGAGAGGTTAAATACCTGGTGGTATTTCCTGATGAAGGGGGCATGAGACCCCTGAAACGCGTAGAATAAAACCACTGCAATCATACAGCATTCTCCTGGAATTTGTCTAAAGCGGCAGCGCGGAATATAGCTACGAACTCCCTTTGGATTTATCATTTCTTCTGGTCACTGAAGACCTGTGGATCTGCAGCAGCCGCTACCTACACACTCTTATCTCATCCTAACCAGGTGAGCATATTTCAAGATATACTGTCCTTTGTAACGTGGATAAGACCCTATTGCCTTTTTGTCTCCCCCCCTTTTTTTTTGCTAAGCATAAACTTATAATGGACGAAATCTTTGTGTAGATTGGATTTTCTCCACAGACGTTCGGCGCACCTGGAGCACCGCTGCAGGAAATGTGTTTGCAGGGTGTGCCAGGGTTGTCGCCGCCTGTGTTGTGGAGTTCTATTTATAGGGGGTGCAAATTCATCCAGGGCACTTTGAAGTGTTTCATTGTAATGCTTCAATGCAGAATCAGGACAGAAGAGGGAGGAGATAGGGGCCAATGAAGACTGCAAGTTCTTCATAATTATCTGGGTGTTCTTGGCCTGTATGTTTCTATAAGTATGGACAGTGGGGGTGACCTGAGCAGCCTGGCAGTTGTTGATAGAGAATGAAAGAAGATTGTGGTCAGAGAGCGGGAGAGGGGAGTTTGCAAAATCATCCACTGCACAAAGCCGAGAGAAGACCAAGTCGAGGGAGTTTCCGTCTTCATGCGTTGGAGAATTAGTAAGCTGCGAAATGCCAAACGAGGAGGTTAGAGAAAAAAGGTGATCAATTAACTCTGCTGGGTGGGTAAGTTTCACATTTCTATTCACGCCCCTAAAGTTTCTATTGGTTCATATTTCTAAGAGGAGCCGAAGCACCACTGGAGAAAACATGTTTGCAGTGTGTGCCAGGGTTGTCGCCAGCTGTCTGAGTTGTGCTACATGTAGGAGGTACAGCTTCATCCAGGGCACATTGCAATATCATTATATTTCAATGCAGAGTCAGTACATGAGAGGAAGGAGATTGGGGCCTATGATTACTGCAACTCATTGATAAATTTCTGGTGGTTAATTGCATGTATATTTCTGTATGTGTGGAAAGTGGGAATCTGATAGATAATGAAATAAGGCTGTTGTCAGAGATCAGAAGAGGGGAGATAGTGAAGTCATACATTGAACAGAGCAGGGAGAAGGCCAGGTCAAGTGTATTCCCGTCTTCATGTTTAGGAGAGTTAGTAAGCTAGGAAAGGCTGAAGGATGAAGTTACTGATAAAAGATCAGCAGATGAGGAGAGAGGATTACCAATGGGGACATTAAAGTCCCCCATGATGAGAGTGGGGTTGTGACAGGATAGAAAGTTTGGAAGCCAGATGGCAAATTGATCCAGGAACTGACAGGAGGAGCCAGAAGGGTGATACACAACTACCACTTGCAGGGAGAAGGGCTGATAGAGTCTGAAAGTGTGGATCTCAAAAGGAGAGGAAATAAGGGATGGTACTGGGGGGGGATGACCTGAAAAGTACATTTTGTTCAAAGGAGCAGGCCAACACCTCCACCTGATATGTAAGGTCTCGGGTATAAGAAAAGTAGGTTACCACATGAGAGAGCAGCAGCGGTGATGATGTCCAACTGCTGGATCCATGCTTCAGTAAGAGCCAGAAGGTTAAGGGAATTTGAAAGGAAAAAATCATGGATGTAGGAGAGCTTGATACACGCTGACCGCATGTTCCAAAGGGCACAACTGAAAGAGACAGAAGGCATGCAAGGAATATTAATGAGATTAGCAGGGTTTCTGATTGTAAAAGTGAAGGAGTTAGTCCTATTATTATTACAAGAAGGGTCTGGATTAGGAGAGATATCTCCTGCATCTAGAAGAAGGAAAATGGAGAGAGTGTACAGATGGTTGAGTGATTTGTGAGAGCGTCTCTTGTATGGTGGAAATGAATGGATCTGTGTGGTTAAACATTGTAAAGAGAGCATGAGAGCTGTGCATAGAAGAGAGATGTGTTGTTATGGATGGAGAATGCTGGCAGATGTGATTGCAGCAGCTAGAACATAAATGGCACAAATAACTATGGTGAATACTCTTTGCAGATTAGATGACCTGGAAGGAAGTTTGTTTAATTGTCTTACCTGTCTCCTGCCCTGTCCAACTGCCATGTCTAACTGTCCTGGCACTTTGAAAAATATGGCACTTGGATAAAATCTGCATAAATGCTACCCCTTTGCTTTGTCTGAATATATAGGGAAGTATGTGCTTAGATTTAACACAAATTTAAAGGAAACCTGCCACCAGGTTTGGCCGATACGAGGTCCGGTCACCACCTTTCAGGGCTTATCTACAGCATTCTATAATTCTGTAGATAAGACCCCTGTCTGTTCTGCAAGAGAAGAAAAATAACTTTTATTATACTCACCCAGGGGGCGGTTCAGTCTGATGGGTGTAGCAGATGCTGGTCCGGTGCCTCCCATTTTCTTGTGATGCTACCCTCCTGCTTGCTTTACTGGCTCCCCAGCATCACACTCCTGCTCAGGCGTACTTATCTGCCTTGTTGAGGGCAGAGAAAAGTAATGCAGTGCACAGGCGCCAGGAAAGGTCAGAGAGGCCCAGCGCCTTCACACTGCAGTACTTTCCTCTGCCCTCAACAGGGCAGATACGTACTCCTGCACAGGAGCATTGCCGGGGGCCATGAAACAAGCAGGAGAGCGGCATCACAAGAAGATGGGAGGTGCTGCACCAGGACCTGCGAAACCTATCTGAAAGTACCGCCCCCCCGGGTGAGTATAATAAAAGTTATTTTTCTTCTCTTGTAGGTCAGATCGGGGACTTATCTACAGCATTATAGAATGCTATAGATAAGCCCTGAAAGGCGGTGGCTGTAACTTGTATCAGCCAAATCTGGTTCTCTTTAACTTGTTAGCAATCAATCAACTGGCGTAAGACAGCAGGAGACAGTAAACTGGAATAAAGTAAATAAATAAATCGATTTAAAACATGGCATGGGATTCCTTCTATTCTTGATAACTAGTGCAGGTAAAACTGACAGCTGCGGGCTGCAATCCTCAGCTGTCAGCTTTATCTTGGCTGGTTATCAAAAATAACGCTGTCCCCATACTGTTTTTTTTAAATTTATTTAAATAAATAATTTTAAAAAATGGTGTAGGTTCCCCCAGATTTTTCATAACCAGCCAAGCTGAAGCTGGCAGCTGGGGGCTGATATCCTCAGACTGGGAAAGGGCCATGGATATTGGCCCTCCCCAGTTTAAAAATAGCAGCCCACAGCCTCTCCAGAAAAGGCACATCCATTAGATGCATCAATTTTGGTGCTTTGCCTGGCTCTTCCCGCTTGCCTTGGTGCGTTTGCAAGTGGGATAATAGTTTTGGGGTTAATGTCAGCTGCTTTATGTCCGATGATGCTAAACCCAGGGGTTAGTAATGAAGAGGCACAAAGCCTGGTCAAAGGAGAAAAAGTAGTGCTATATGGTTTAGAGCAGGGTTCCCCAACTTCAGTCCTCAAGGACCACCAACAGGTCATGTTTTCAGGATTTCCCTTGTATTGTACAGGTGATGCAGTTATCACCTGCACAATACTAAGGAAATCCTGAAAACATGACTTGTTGGTGGACCTTGAGGACTGGAGTTAGGGAACCCTGGTTTAGAGTGCACTGCAGAAAAAAGCAAAAAATCCTGCAAATTGTAGGACATATTTGCAGTACCAAATGCCTTTATTAGTATGAAATACACTGACAGGTGAGTAGACATCTATACACTATGAACCTTTAACGGGAATTTGTCAGCAAGATTGTGCTGAGTAACCTGTGTCAGGTTGGCGTTGTTAGGCTACTTTCACATTAGCGTTTTTTAGCGCTGTGCTTCGTGCGCAATAGAAACACATGCAAAATCGCATCATGCGTTTTGCATGCATTTGCGGTTTTTAGGCGCATGCGTTTTAACCAGTTTCTAGCCATGTTAACTCTTAAAACGCATGCGATTTTAAATGCAGGCGTGCACATGTCCATGCGCTTGCCTGCGTTCCCATAGACTGTAATGCGTTGTTTTGTTGCATTCTGTGCGCTAGCGGGCGCATGAGTTTTTTTTTTTACACAGGTGGATGCACCCAAAAATGCAACAGGTTGCGTCAGGCGTGCCTAGGCGCACACTACAAAAAACCGCATGAGCACGAAAACGCATACGAACGCGTGCAAGCGCTAGACCATGTGCCCTCCATGTTAAACACAGGGGCGCATGGCGCATGCGCATGGACATGCACGATGCGCTGTGCTAAAAAACGCTAATGTGAAACCAGCCTTATACTGGTTAAAATTATAAAATTATACTTGGGTGATGAAATCCGTCTTGTGGTTGTTATTTAATCTTTATTTTCAGTTTTCAGTTAATGAGATTCTTGTTCTTCAGGGCGGGCCTGTGGGGGGGTCTTTACGTGGTTCTCTGCTTAGGTAATAATACTGATGGCTTCTGACAGGTCACTGATCCTTCAGCAACCTGCCACCTATTTTACGTACTGAATAATATATGTATTGAAAAAAAAAATACCTTCTGCAGGCAGGCCCCGGTGGTGGCGCCTGCGCTGCATCATGATCGCATGTGTAATGTGCATGTATTTACTTTATTTGCTGGTGTAAACTCAGTAAAAAAAAATTCTGTCTCAAAATGGCACCTTCTGCACCTGCGCAGTAGCATCTATCGTTGATCCTATATATGCTACTGCACAGGGGCTGGCGGCACCATCTTGCCAGAGAAAAAAAAATTGTCTCCACTGAGATGGCGCTTGCGCACCTACAAATTAGCATCTATCAACTATCAGATGCTACTATGCAGGCATGGACGGCACCATTTTCAGACAATTTTTTTTTCTGAATTTCTCTATACCAGCATATAAAACAATTAAATGCACATGGTTATACAAGCCCGACTTATGAACTAATAATAAAAGAGACCAGACAATCAGGTAATGGGTAAAAAGTGGCCGGGAGTTTTATTTTTGGGTTGAAATATAATAAATAACACCAAAGTATTAAATAGATAAATCCATATCAATAACCATAAATTACCATTCCAAGACACAATCCTCCCATAAAAATGGGAGATTTTCCCTCAGAATAAAACATCACGACAAAAATAAGAAATTTAGGGAGGGAGGGTGGGGGATCTTCTCTCCTCACAGGAAAAACGCTGCGGAGGTAAATAAACTAAACACAGGTGTTTATATACCCACTAAAATGACCGCCAAAACATTTTAACCAATCGCAGCCTGTTAAAAACGGCGCCAAGAAACCGGACATAACCAGATCAAATTACAGATAAAGACAGCTGACCAATACATTTAACCCTTCAATGACCGCTCCTGAGAGAAATAACCCTGATAATAAGAGAATCATTGATTTAAAACGCGGTCTATGTAACCATGCGACCCCCCCTGCTGTGGCTGATTCTGACTACAAATCATTATACATGTGCCATTATACATGTGATCATGCCAGCGCTTGCCTGCTGAAGGTGATTTTCTATTATTACACATTATATTCAGTATGTAAAATAGGGGGCAGGTCATGAGGGATTAGTGACCTGTCATAAGCCATAATGATGAATACCCAGTCAGAGAACCACATGAAGACCCCCCACAGGTCGCCCCGAAGCACAAACATATCATTAGCTCAAAGTAAAGATTAAACAACAACTACAAGACGGATTTCATCATCCAAGGTATCATTTTATTCAGTATAATGGCGCCAAACTGACAGTCTGTAGGTTACTGAGCGCAATCCTGCTGACAGGTGCTCTTTAATACAGTTCCATTTGCGCTACCCTATGGTGCGCTGTTTGTTATTCATACCAAGGACTGCTAATGTACATAGAGATTTCCTAAAAGAACAGGAAGCAGGAGTCTAATATATACAAGTACTTCTCACAAAATTAGAATATCATCAAAAAGTTAATTTATTTTAGTTATTCAATACAAAGAGTGACTCATTATATACAGTCATTAAAACAGAGTGATCTATTTTAACTGTTTATTTCTGTTAATGTTGATGATTATGGCTACTATTTAATGAAAACCAAAAGTAATTATCTCAGTAAATTAGAATAATTAACAACAATCACTGCAAAGGCTTACTAAGCTTTAAAAAGGTCCCTAAGTCTGTTTCAGAAGGCTCCGCAATCATGGGGAAGACTGCTGACTTGACAGTTGTCCAAAAGGCAGTCATTGACACACTCCACAAGGAGTGTAAGCCACAAAAGGCCATTGCTAAAGAAGCTGGCTGTTCACAGAGTGCAGTATCCAAGCATACTAATGGAAAGTTGAGTGGAAGGAAAAAGTGTGGTATGGCAGAAAAAGATGCACAAGCAACAAGAATAACCGCAGCCTTGAAAGGATTGTTAAAAAAAGGCCAATCAAAAAATTTGTGGGAGATTCACAAGGAGTGGACTGCTGCTGGAGTCATTGCTTCAAGATCCATCACACACAGACATATCTAGAACTTGAGCTACAAGTGTCACATTCCTTGTGTCAAGCAACTCATGACCAATAGACAACGCCAGAAGCATCTAATCTGGGCCAAGGAGAAAAAGAACTGGACTGTTGCTCAGTGGTCCAAGGTGTTGTTTTCAGACGGAAGTAAATTTTTCTTTTCATTTGGAAATCAAGGTCGACCATGAAAATTTTCTTTTGTACGCACTATAATTTTCTTTTGAAAAATAAAAATAGAAAAATCCTGTCACGCTCGCGCCTTGGCTGAGTGGCGCGAGCCAGGGGGTTGTGGCCCCACTGTGCCACAAACCAGACTACCCTGGAAGGGGCGTAACTATGGCAGCTACCTCGGTCTTCACTGGAGCCTCTGATGGTGAGGTCAGGCTTGTGCGGCAGGTAGCTGCCGGGTGCCACTCCAGGGTGGTGTCTGGCTGTGGCTGCTGATCCCACTTGGGAACAGGACACCTGGACAGGTGCGAGAGACAAGCAGGCTGAGACACAGGGCAAGCCGGCACGGCTTGGAGACACAGGACAGGCAGGCACGGCTTGGAGACACAGGACAGGCGGGCACGGCTTGGAGGCACAGGACAGGTGGGCACGGCTTGGAGACCCAGGACAGGCGGGCACGGCTTGGAGACACAGGACAGGCGGGCACGGCTTGGAGACACAGGACAGGCGGGCATGGCTTGGAGACACAGGACAGGCGGGCACGGCTTGGAGACACAGGACAGGCGGGCATGGCTTGGAGACACAGGACAGGCGGGCATGGCTTGGAGACACAGGACAGGCGGGCATGGTGTAGGCAGAGCCGCAGGAGTGCGGCGTAGGCAGAGCCGCAGGAGTGCGGCGTAGGCAGAGCCGCAGGAGTGCGGAGCAGGCAGAGCGGCTAGAGAGCCGTGCAGGCTGAGCGGCTAGAGAGCCGTGCAGGCAGAGCGGCTAGAGAGCCGTGCAGGCAGAGCGGCTAGAGAGCCGTGCAGGCAGAGCGGCTAGAGAGCAGTGCAGGCAGAGTGGCTAGAGAGCCGTGCAGGTAGAGCTGCATGGGTGCAGATTCACAGACAGCTGCAAGGGTGCATATTCACAGATAGAGCTGCAAGGGTGCAGAAGCACAGACAGAGAGGACACAAGAAAAAACACAGCAAGGAAGGAAGCCACGGACAAGGAGAAAGGGAGACTAAGGTAGGACAGAGCACATACAAGGTACTGGGACCAAGACTCAAGGGCCAGGATATTCAGCCTCCTGGCAGGCAGACAAGGTACAAAGCAAGACTACGAGTAATCCTCCAGCGAAGGAGATACACAGAACAGGGCCTGGCTTCCTCAGCAGCAAGTTGCTAACTGAGTACAGACATTGCTCAGGCAATGTTTCAGTGGGTGTGGCGGAGCTAAATAGTCAAGGTCTCTAGGTGATTGGTCAGGGACAGATTAGACCGATGCACCCTGACTGCATAAGAACCAGAGAGTTCTGGCGCCACCCCCCTATACACAAATAGCCAGGAAACATACAGGAGAGCAGAGGCACAGAGTGCGGAACACAGGGCTGGCAACAGACAGAATTCACAGCATGGCTTGAAGCAGAAAGTAAGTTGGTGTGCGGGGGATGGGAGGCCATGCAGTGATGCTAGCAGGGTTGTTACAGTACCCCCCCTTTACGGCCCCTCTTTCTCAAGCCTGCCAGAATGACCTGAAGAAAGAGTATGGGACCACACACAGTCCAGTTTGACACAACATCCCTCAGGTAGGGTGGAATATGTGTGCCATCAGGAATCCCAGAGTGCCAAGCTTCTTGGTGCCTGATGGAGTCAGCTTCCAACACAGAGGGTATAAGGACTTGGCTTTCTTCCTCCTGGGTGGCAGAAAGCAGGGACCTGGAAGCCTCAGACTTGACCCCTACATCAGCCGGCCAGCTGGAAACAGAAGAAACCTTCACTGAGTTCAACTTCAGCCCGAAATCCCACGTAAATTGGACCTCCTCCTTAGTATCTTCATTAGCCGGCCAACTAGAAGTTGGGGGTACCCACACTGGATCCATCCTTCGCCCGTTATCAGAAGAGAACTGGACCTGTTCCTCTGGGTTGGTAAAAAGCAAACGTACAAGAGCTTCTGCTCCAACTTCTTCATCCACCTGCCACATGGAATCTGAAGGCATCCTTACAGGATCCATCTTCTGCCCATGGCCTAAAGAAAAATTTTCAAGCGACAGGGATGCTTCTGGGAACTGGTCACAGGAGGTGTGTGGAGAGGGCGCCACTGCTTCCTTTTCTTTAGTGACATCAGCACACCATGACCCAATAGCCAGCAGAACAGATGCGGAAGGTAACACTGTAGCCTGACCTTGTAACCTTGGAACTAGATACCTTTGGTGACTAGGTAGCTCCAAGTGCGGCACCATGCTGGGTCTTCGGACCGGAACGGGCAGTAGAGTACCCGGCTCAGAAGGACCGATGGGCAAACTGGTCAGCACGTGTAAAATAAACTTCTCCAAATATAACGCTCCGATTTGGAGCTGTAGTTGTCCCTTCGACACTCGACTGTTCATAAGTAGGGCACGACCATCACCAAACACCGTCACCGGATTCTGGAGCTGTGGAACAGGAACCCTACACAGACTCCGTCTGGCTTGCAGCTTTAACACATCTGCAGGGCCGAAGCTCCCACAAGGGACAGGAACAGTCACCGATCTTAGTGAGGCGGAGGGACTCTTACCAAGGGCAGCCTCTCCCACTGACCCAAGGTTTTGGAGCTTGCGCTCCTTCGGACAGAAGCCATCCGGGTATTCCACACAACCGCAGCAATACTGTATGCCCATCTTATGACTGATTTCAGGCTGCTGCTTTGCCAGCCCACTCTTAACAGTCTTCTTGGGTTTAACTCGAGTAGCTGCTTTAACAGGTGGAGGAACTGGAGGGTTTTGGACGGTCGCGGTCTGACGAGGCGGTTTCCTCACTGGTTTTGCCTGTCTGGCGCGCCTCTCAGATCTGGAAAGGGAAGACTTGGCAGACGTAGCTGGACTGGGTACTTCAAAGGCTTTACGGACGGCCACCAGGAAGGCCTCGAAGTCCGAGATGATAGGATCCCCTGCTTCCCAGAGGGGAGTGATCCAAATCAGAGCATCTTCAGCCAGGTAGGACATAATGTATCCCACCTTGAACCAGTCAGATGGGAAACAGGCTGCATTCCCTTGGATGTAGAGCACGCACTGTTCCAGGAACCCTTGGCACTCTTTAGGGTTCCCATAAAATGTAGGCAGGTCTGCAGGGTTGAGCCTCTCATAAGCCAGGAGCTGGTTTGTAGATGGCACTGGAGACAATGATGGGTTCAGAAGTCTCAACAAATGGAACCATGCAAGGCGGAACAAATTCTTCCAGATGCTCATACTGGCAGAGAGAAAGCTCATCATGCTCCGTAAGTGGAAGGACATGGGACTCAGCGCGGACCATGGCCTGAGCAAACTGTCTTGCTCGCACCTCGGCTGAGTGGCGCGAGCCAGGGGGTTGTGGCCCCACTGTGCCACAAACCAGACTACCCTGGAAGGGGCGTAACTACGGCAGCTACCTCGGTCTTCACTGGAGCCTCTGATGTGCGATCAGGCTTGTGCGGCAGGTAGCTGCTGGGTGCCACTCCAGGGTGGTGTCTGGCTGTGGCTGCCGATCCAACTCAGGAACAGGACACCTGGACAGGTGCGAGAGACAAGCAGGCTGAGACACAGGGCAAGCCGGCATAGCTTGGAGACACAGGACAGGTGGCCACGGCTTGGAGACACAGGACAGGCGGGCACGGCTTGGAGGCACAGGACAGGCGGGCACGGCTTGGAGGCACAGAACAGGCGGGCACGGCTTGGAGACACAGGACAGGCGGGTGTGGTGTAGGCAGAGCCGCAGGAGTGCGGCGTAGGCAGAGCCGCAGGAGTGCGTCTCAGGCTGAGCGGCTAGAGAGCCGTGCAGGCAGAGCGGCTAGAGAGCCATGCAGGTAGAGCGGCTAGAGAGCCGTGCAGGCAGAGCGGCTAGAGAGCCGTGCAGGCAGAGCGGCTAGAGAACCGTGCAGGCAGAGAGGCTAGAGAGCCGTGCAGGCAGAGTTGCAAGGGTGCAGATTCACAGACAGCTGCAAGGGTGCAGATTCACAGATAGAGCTGCAAGGGTGCAGAAGCACAGACAGAGAGGACACAAGGAAAGGCACAGTAAGGAAGGAAGCCACGGACAAGGAGAAAGGGAGACTAAGGTAGCACAGACAAGGTACTGGGACCAAGACTCAAGGGCCAGGATATTCAGCCTCCTGGCAGGCAGACAAGGTACAAAGCAAGACTACGAGTAATCCTCCAGCGAAGGAGATACACAGAACAGGGCCTGGCGTCCTCAGGAGCAAGTTGCTAACTGAGTACAGACATTGCTCAGGCAATGTTTCAGTGGGTGTGGCGGAGCTAAATAGTCAAGGGCTCTACGTGATTGGTCAGGGACAGATTAGACCGATGCACCCTGACTACATAAGAACCAGAGAGTTCTGGCGCCGCCCCCCTATACACACATAGCCAGGAAACATACAGGAGAGCAGAGGCACAGAGTGTGGAACACATGGCTGGCAACAGACAGAATTCACAGCATGGCTGGAAACATAAAGTAAGTTGGTGTGCGGGGGATGGGAGGCCATGCAGTGATGCCGGCAGGGTTGTTACAAATCCAGTCCTTTTGAGCCGAACTCCAATTGTTTCTATTGCCCTTTATGGGAGGCCAGGGCAAGGCCGGTGTCTGAGCCCCAGGTGGATGAACATGGAGCAACGGGGTGAGCTGGAATCAAGTTTTTGTTATCACTTCATGGTTCCCTCTGCCAACAAGCTTTTAGGAGATGGAAATGTCATTCTCCAGCAGGACTTGGCACCTGTCCACACTGACAAAAGTACAATATCTGGTTTAAAAACAGCATTATCACTGTGCTTGATTGGCCAGGAAACTCGCCTGACCTTAACCCCATAGAGAATCTATGTGGTATTGTCAAGAGGAAGATGAGACACCAAACCTACGATGCAGATGCGCTGAAGGCTGCTATTAAAGCAACCTGGGCATCCATAACACCTCAGCAGTGCCACAGGATGATCGCCTCCTCACCACGCCACATTGATGCAGTAATTGATGCAAAAGGAGCCCCGACCAATTATTGAGTGCATTTACTGAACATACATTCAGTAGGCCAACATTTTGTTTTTAAAATCATTTTTCAAGCTGGTATTATAAAGTATTCTAATTTACTGAGATAATGACTTTTGGGCTTTCATTGGCTGTAAGCCATAATCATTAACATTAACAGAAATAAACACTTGAAATAGATCACTCTGTTTGCTATGGTTCTATATAATATAGGAGTTTCACTTTTTGTATTGAAGAACTGAAATAAATTAACTTTTTGATGATATTCTTATTTTATGAGAAAGACCTGTATATACTTATAGATATAATTTTCAAATATCTATCCTCTATTTATCTATCATACAAATATAACTACTGACATACTGTTTAAATGAGGTTTCTATGTTTTAGATAGAGGATATGGTGGGAGCATCTGGATGCAAGTGAACTCTGCCTTGGTGTGATTTCTGTTGGGAAGCTTTGACTGTCATTATATTATTATTATTATACATTTATATGGTGTCATTTATTCCATGGCGCTTTACAGGGAAAAGGGGAAATATAGACAAGTTCAATAAACATGTGCAAGACGAGGGACACACAAGTACAGAAGGATAGAGGACCCTGCCCGTGAGGGCTCACAGTCTACAGGGATGGGTGAGGATACAGTAGGAGAGGGTAGAGCTGGTCATGCGTTGGTTCAGTAGACCGAGGATCATTGCAGGCTGTAGGTTTGTCGTAAAAAAAAAGGTGGGTCTTCAGGTTCTTCTTGAAGGTTTCAGTTGAGGAGAGTCTGATGTGTTGTGGCAGAGAGTTCCAGAGTATGGGGGAAGCACGGGAGAAGTCTTGTATGCGGTTGTGGGAAGAAGAGATGAGGGGGGAGTAGAGAAGGAGATCTTGAGAGGATCGAAGGTTGCGTGCGGGTAGGTACCGGGAGACCATGTTACAGATGTATTGAGGAGACAGGTTGTGGATGGCTTTGTATGTCATGGTTAGGGTTTTGAACTGGAGCCAATGGACAATAGGAAGCCAGTGAAGGGCCTCCCATAGGGAGGAGGCTGGGGAATAGCGGTGAGATAGGTGGATTAGTCGGGCAGCAGAGTGTAGGATAGACTGGAGTGGTGCCAGAGTGCTGGAAGGGAGGCCAGAGAGTAGGAGGTTACAGTAGTCGAGGCGGGAGATGATAAGGGCGCGCACTAGTGTTTTTGTGGTTTCATGGTTGAGGAATGTGCAGATCCGGGAAATATTTTTGAGTTTGAGGCGGCAGGAGGAGGCAAGGGCTTGGATATGTGGTTTGAAGGAGAGGGCAGAGTCGAGGATCACCCCAAGGAACCGAGCGTGCGGCACTGGGGAAAGAGAGCAGCCATTGACATTGATGGATAGGTCTGGTGGAGGGGTAGAGTGAGATGGGGAAAAGATGATGAATTCTGATTTGTCCATGTTCAGTTTGAAAAAGCGAGCAGAAAAGAAGGCTGAAATAGCAGATAGACATTGTGGGATTTTGGTCAGTAAGGAGGTGAGGTCAGGTCCAGATAGATCTGCGTGTCATCGGCGTAGAGGTGGTACTGTAAGCCGTGGGATTCTATGAGCAGTCCCAGGCTGAAGGTGTAGATGGAGAAGAGTAGGGGTCTGAGGACTGAGCCTTGAGGAACACCGACAGACAGGGGGCGAGGTGAGGTGGTGGTGTGTGAGAGGGAGACACTAAATGTTCGGTCTGTTAAGTATGATGAGATCCAGGATAGGGCCAAGTCTGTGATGCCAAGAGATGAGAGAATCTGCAGCAGGAGGGAATGGTCCACGGTGTCGAAGGCAGAAGACAGTGCCAGGAGAAGGAGGACAGAGTAGTGTCGCTTGCTCTTGCCGGTTAATAGGTCGTTAGTGACTTTAGTTAGGGCAGTTTCAGTTGAGTAAAGTGGTCGGAAACCAGATTGTACCCGGTCAAAGAGGGAACAGGAGGAGAGGTGGGAGGACAGTTCAAGATATATATGCTGTTCCAGTAGTTTTGAGGCGTAAGGGAGAAGAGATATCGGGTGAGGATGGGTGTGATTGAGGCATGTTTGAAGGATGAGGGAAAGACACCATTTGTAAGTGAAAGGTTGAAGTGGTTTGTTAGAGTTGGGATGAAGACTGTGGCAAAGTTAGGGATGAGGTGGGACGGGAGCGGGTCAAGCGCACAAGTGGTGAGATGTGATCTTGACAGGAGGGTGGAGAGCTGATCTTCTGGCATGGTGGAGAAGCTGGTTTTGGAAGAACAGGGCTAAGCGGCTAAGAGGGGCATTGGGGGCTGCGGGTCAAAGCTTTCTCTGATCATATCGATCTTCTTCTTAAAGAAGGAGGCAAGGTCTTCAGCAGAAATTAGAGGAGATGGAGGCCCTTGGTGTCACTACTGTGGAAAAGGGAGGAGATGGACGTCACTTTACGTGGGGACTCTTAATGTACTTTGTGACCTCTCAGAATTTTGTGTGTCTCAAGGTAAAAAAAAAAGTTGGGGATCACTTTTCTATTATAAGGATAAAGGTAGATAATACAGGACAAAACTGGAACAGGTGATGGTCACTGATAGTCTTCTGTATAGATTACAAAACATACTCAACATTTTTTATGACATTCAATAGTGAAAGTTTACTAAAGTTAAAACAGTCTTGAAATCTACCGGCTTTATCACAGTGGAACATGCTCTTTAATAAAGATATATACTGAATAAAACAATACCTTGGTTGATGAAATCCATCTTGTGGCTGTATCTTTATTTTCAGTTTTGTATTAATGATATGCTAGTGTCCTAAGGTGGGGTACATGTATGTGGTGCTCTGATTATATATTCATAATGCAGACTGCTGACAGGTCACTGATCCCTCACTGACCTGCTTCCTAGTTTGCATAATAAATACCATCACATACTGAATAAAAAAAAAAACGCTTCTGCAGGCAGGTGCCGGCCGTGGTACCTGTGCTGCAGCATAATCACATGGTTACTGTGCACTTAATCCCTTTTGCTGATTTACTTGAGCGAGGAAAAAAAAGTCATTTTGAAAATGGCGCCTGCGCAGTAGCAGCTATAGGTTTGTATAGAGATCTGATAGCTGCTGTTGCGCAGGTGCCGGAAGCGCCATCTTGCTGCAGAAAAAAAAGTTCTCCACCAAGATGGCGCCGCCCACACATGCACAATAGCAGTTTTCGGTGATCTCCAAGACTGCTAAGGACCCTCCACTGCGCTTTATTGCAACTTCTAATAACCAGTGGGGGCCCATTCATGAGATATTGCAGAGACATTGGCCGGTGCTTAAAACAGAGCTTACCCTCAAACATGTAATTCCAGATCGTCTACTTTTGACAGCAAGGAGAGGTAGGAGCCTCAAAGATCTATTAGTAAGGATCCACTATGTGGCCCACCCCCAAATTATTTTGGGGAGATTAAACAAAAATGGAGTTATTATCCTTGTGGGTCTTGTGTGGCTTGTCGCAATATTGTTCGGGCCACATCCTTCACCTCAGCTGATGGAAATAGGGATTACCGGATTACCTCTCACATTTCTTTGAATACTACCCATGTGGTGTATTAAGCCATCTGCACCTGCAAATTAATCTACAGCTCTGGCAAAAATTAAGAGACCTCTGCAAAATTTTCAGTTTGTCTGATTTTTCTCTTTATAGGTATATTTTTGAATAAAATGTAAATTGCTCTTTTATTCTATAAACTACTGACAACGTCTCTGAATTTCCAAGCAATAAATTTTGTATTTATTTTCAGAAAATGAGAAATGGTCAAAATAACAAAAAAATGCAGTGCTTGCAGACATCAAATAATGCTAAGAAAACAAGTTCATAACCAATTAGAAACAACAATACTAATGTTTTAACTCAGGAAGAGTTCAGAAATCAGTATTTTGTGGAATAACCATGATTTTTAATCAGAGCTTTCATGCATCTTGGCATGCTTTTCACCAGTCTTTCACACTGCTTTTGGGTGACCTTATGCCACTCCTGGTACAAAAATTTATGCAGTTCTTTGTTTGATGGGTTGTGACTATCCATCTTCCTCTTGATTACATTCCAGAGCTTTTCAATGGGGTTGAGGTCTGGAGAGTGGGCTGGCCATGACAGGGATTTGATGTGGTGGTCCTTCATCCACACATTGACTGACCTAGCTGTGTGGCAGGGTGCATTGTTCTGCTGGGAAAAAAGTCCTCAGAGTTGGGGAACATTGAGAAAAACGAATCAACTGTTTTTCCAGGATAACCTTTTATGCAGCTTGATTCATACGTTCTTTGCAAAGATTAACCTGCCCAATTCCAGCCTTGCTGAAGCATCCCCAGATCATCACCGATCCTCTACCGAATTTCACAGTGGGTGCAAGAAACTGTGGCTTGTACACATCTCCAGGTCTCCATCTAACCATTAGACGACCAGGTGTTGGGCAAAGCTGAAAATTAGACTCATCAGAGAAGATTACCTTACTCCAGTCCTCTATGGTCCAATCCTTATGGTCTTTGGCAAACTTCAGCCTGGCTCTCCTTTGCTTCTCATTGATGAAAGGCTTTTTCTAGCTCTACATGACTTGAGCCCTGCATCTAGGAGCCTGTTACAAACTGTTCTTGCCATGCACTTCACCATAGCTGCATTTGCCATTCCTTTTTTAGGTCACTTGATGGCACCCTGCGTTTGCTGAGTGACATTCGATTAAGATGACGGTAATCCCTGTCAGTGGAAAGTCGTTTTTGCCCTCTGCCGGTCTGTAGCTTTGTTGTCCTCAATGTCTGCTGCTTGACCTCATTGTAATGGACTGCCATCTTAGAAATTTTAAGGATGGAGGCAACATGACGCTCACTGTATCCCTTTGCTAGTGAAGCCAAAATTGAGCCCTTCTTTTTCTCACTCTAGACTTTCCTTTTTAACTCCTTTGGCATGGTTAAAAGTTATTGTTTCACTCCTATTACTTTTGGGATATTACTAGCACTTGTTTTGCCATCCAGCTTGTCCTATTGCAAAAGGATTGTGTACACCACAGCAGTGGTTTTTTATATCTTCCTACGTAAAACAAGATTTGGTTCAGGTGATCACCTAATCATAAGCACATTAAGTAGAATGACGTGTACTCTAGTTGGAATTCAACTGACACTGGAATGGAATGGCTGTCAGACATGTAGAGAAGCTGATTTTTATAAAACTGCAGTGGTCTCTTAATTTTTGTCAGAGCTGTATATAGGGCTTACATCGTGGGAGCTCAGGATCAGGGCGTGGGAACATGCGAGGGACATTGTGGCCGCCAAAAAATTGGATGATGTGGAGTTAAAAATGATCCCTAGACACTTCAAGCTGTGCCATGGTTGTGACCATCAGCATTACAAATTTGTGGTATTGATAAGGTATATTGCGGTATTAGAGGGGAGGATCATAAATGAACCCTGGCACAGATTGTCTTTGGATCGTTACTCTGTCCCCCCATGGTCTGAATGAAAAATTATCTTTTGTTCCTTTTTTATGAGTGAACTCTGCTGTGCCTCTCTCGCACTTTTAATACTGTATGTTTTTTATTGTATCTTTATTAGTGCCTTACTGACGGGATCACCTAGGGGATTTTTCTTTTGTGTTTTTTGTACTTTTGTTTTTAAACTCTCCATTTGTCTGATTGGATGACAATCATCACTTTTGGCTATATGGAGGATTACATGGAACGTGGAGGAAGATGTGCACCGGACACCTGTGGCGGATGGAATTAAATCCTTCAATTACTAATGGATTGTGTATTTGGCCCATATGTCCTTAACCTATAGCCTTGCCATGATGTTTGTACTTTATTATGTTCATTATATTATTTTTTCTACATTGTTTCATGTACCGCAATTTATATATTCACCGTGTGTGTTGTTCTGGTTGCCCACATCTGTTCCAGCAACTAAGATGGCTGCCGCACCGCATGCATGCGCTGTCGATTGCTTGTCTGCTGGCATCTCGGAAGCCATCCTTTCTGGTGCGGTGTGCATCAGTGACATCACAGAAAGTATTTTCCTTGACCCGTGCTGAGACCTGGATTGCCGGATGTGATGCATTAGTGGCTGGGGACCCACCCCGCATGCGCTGATTGGAGTGTAGTGCCATTGGTCCATATAGTGCGGAATACGTATATAATCTAGACGTGCTTGGTGGTCCACACGGCCCCAGGAGAAGCATCACACGAAACGTGCGTCGGGGATCTGGCTTGCATGGATTGGTCCTGTCCCCCCATATGGGCACGCAGGAGCTTTTCATTGCACTATGATCAGCACTTTAGTCTGGTGCCTGTGGTTACTATTAGTTGTATACTGTATATTCTGTCCACTTGGACTTAATTTATGATTTGAGCTATTTATGCCCTGTCTCCTGGAGATTGACCTATATACTTGTTAGGGTGCTCAGTGCATATTTATATATAATAAATGAGCCTGAGAGGTCCAGTATGACCTTTGCTGCCTGATTCCTTCATCCCCCCCTTTTAATCTTGTGTTGTTCTTGGATTTAAGGGCTATGCATGCTCATATTAATCAGTAATACAATCATGAATAGTATAAGTATGCATAGCCCTAAAATCCAAGAATAACACAAGATTAAAAGGGGGGGATGAAGGAATCAGGCAGCAAAGGTCATACTGGACCTCTCATGCTCATTTATAATATATAAATATGCACTGAGCACCCTAACAAGTATATAGGTCAATCTCCAGGAGGCAGGGCATAAATAGCTCAAATCATAAATTAAGTCCAAGTGGACAGAATATACAGTTGTGGCCAAAAGTATTGACACCCCTGCAATTCTGTCAGATAATACTCAGTTTCTTCCTGAAAATGATTGCAAACACAAATTCTTTGGTATTATTATATTCATTTAATTTGTCTTAAATGAAAAAACACAAAAAGAATTGTCCTAAAGCCAAATTGGATATAATTCCACACCAAACATAAAAAAGAGGGTGGACAAAAGTATTGGCACTGTTCGAAAAATTATGTGATGCTTCTCTAATTTGTGTAATTAACAGCACCTGTAACTTACCTATGGCACCTAACAGGTGTTGGCAATAACTAAATCACACTTGCAGCCAGTTGACATGGATTAAAGTTGACTCAACCTCTGTCCTGTGTCCTTGTGTGTACCACATTGAGCATGGAGAAAAGAAAGAAGACCAAAGAACTGTCTGAGGACTTGAGAAACCAAATTGTGAGGAAGCATGAGCAATCTCAAGGCTACAAGTCCATCTCCAAAGACCTGAATGTTCCTGTGTCTACCGTGCGCAGTGTCATCAAGAAGTTTAAAGCCCATGGCACTGTGGCTAACCTCCCTAGATGTGGACGGAACAGAAAAATTGACAAGAGATTTCAACGCAAGATTGTGCGGATGTTGGATAAAGAACCTCGACTAACATCCAAACAAGTTCAAGCTGCCCTGCAGTCCGAGGGTACAACAGTGTCAACCCGTACTATCCGTCGGCGTCTTAATGAAAAGGGACTGTATGATAGGAGACCCAGGAAGACCCCATTTCTTACCCCGAGACATAAAAAAGCCAGGCTGGAGTTTGCCAAAACTTACCTGAAAAAGCCTAAAATGTTTTGGAAGAATGTTCTCTGGTCAGATGAAACAAAAGTAGAGCTTTTTGGGCAAAGGCATCAACATAGAGTTTGCAGGAGAAAAAAAGAGGCATTCAAAGAAAAGAACACGGTCCCTACAGTCAAACATGGCGGAGGTTACCTGATGTTTTGGGGTTGCTTTGCTGCCTCTGGCACTGGACTGCTTGACCATGTGCATGGCATTATGAAGTCAGAAGACTACCAACAAATTATGCAGCATAATGTAGGGCCCAGTGTGAGAAAGATGGGTCTCCCTCAGAGGTCATGGGTCCAGCAGGACAATGACCCAAAACACACTTCAAAAAGCACTAGAAAATGGTTTGAGAGAAAGCACTGGAGACTTCTAAGGTGGCCAGCAATGAGTCCAGACCTGAATCCCATAGAACACCTGTAGAGAGAACTAAAAATGGCAGTTTGGAGAAGGCACCCTTCAAATATCAGGGACCTGGAGCAGTTTGCCAAAGAAGAATGGTCTAAAATTCCAGAAGAGCATTGTAAGAAACTCATTGATGGTTACCGGAAGCGGTTGATCGCAGTTATTTTGGCTAAAGGTTGTGCAACCAAGTATTAGGCTGAGGGTGCTAATACTTTTGTCTGGCCCATTTTTGGAGTTTGGGTGAAATGATCAATGTTTTGCTTTTTGCTTCATTCTCTTTTGTGTTTTTTCATTTAAGACAAATTAAATGAAGATAATAATACCAAAGAACTTGTGTTTGCAATCATTTTCAGGAACAAACTGAGTATTATCTGACAGAATTGCAGGGGTGTCAATACTTTTGGCCACAACTGTATTTTGGTTCAACTTACTCCATTTATTTCTAAGTGGGCTATGGCTCCTTTATTTATTGTAGGATGATATGATTCTCAGGGAGTTGCCCTAATAGTTCCCACTAGAGTTGAGCGAAACGGGTCGAAAAAATTCAAAAGTCGCCGACTTTTGGCAAAGTCGGGTTTCATGAAACGAAACCCGACCCTAGGATGAGGTCGGCCACGAGGTCGGCGACTTACGCGCCAAAGTCGCGTTTCAAAAGTTTGTTTTGCGCTCTTTTTCAGCCAATCAGGATCCACGGACACTGTGGGCAACGTGATGACATAGGCACGGGTCACCACCATCTTTCAGAAGGGCATGCAAGTGATTGGCTTGCTTTGGTGGGCGTCACAGGGGGTATAAAAGGGCGTGCACGCCGACCGCCATGTTACTCATGCTGATCTCAGAATAGGGAGAGCTGCTGCTGATTTTGTAGGGAGAGCGTTAGGCAGGGAAGAAGACACCAAAAACTGCTTCTGCTGCTAGCGATTTTGCCTGTACAACACACCAGTCACTGTGCAGTGCAAGGGGAGGCTATATAGTGGTGTATCAGTGGTGTTGGTTGTTGGGCTGCCTTCTAAGGCTTCCTGACATTCCTGCATTGCTGTTTACCCACTGCTCCGCAAACTGCTTTTTTAAAAGCAATCCCAATTTTTTTTTTGTCCTGCTGAGAAGAAGAAAAAAAAACTGCTTCTGCTGCTAGCGATTTTGCCTGTACAACACACCAGTCACTGTGCAGTGCAAGGGGAGGCTATATAGTGGTGTATCAGTGGTGTTGGTTGTTGGGCTGCCTTCTAAGGCTTCCTGACATTCCTGCATTGCTGTTTACCCACTGCTCCGCAAACTGCTTTTTTAAAAGCAATCACAATTTTTTTTTTTTGTCCTGCTGAGGTACTGAGCGTGCATTTTTTCACACCATACAGCGGTGTACGCTCCTCACACAGTACCGTGTAACGGCTGTTGTCACAGCCACAGTGAAGCTATCAGTGAGTCACTCTGTGAGAATAAGTCGAGGACATGTTCCGTTCTTACAGATCTGCACTCTAGGGAGATTCCAATTCTGCCCAATTCTACATACACCTTGTAGTTTGTGATACACTAGCCAATTTCTGCCTGTGACATAGCGCTCAGATATTCAGTGGGCCTCACACAATCCATAAGTGTCCAGTGTCCACAAGTGTGTGCAGAAATTGAAAATCTCCCTTATCCTCTAGTCACTTTGGTCACAGCTCTGCCATCGAGCCTGTGACAGAGCGCTCATATACTCAGTGGGCCTCACACAATCCATAAGTGTCCAGTGTCCACAAGTGTGTGCAGAAATTCAAAATCTCCCTTATCCTCTAGTCACTTTGGTCACAGCTCTGCCATCGAGCCTGTGACAGAGCGCTCAGATACTAGTCAGTGGGCCTCACACAATCCATAAGTGTCCAGTGTCCACAAGTGTGTGCAGAAATTAAAAATCTCCCTTATCCTCTAGTCACTTTGGTCACAGCTCTGCCATCGAGCCTGTGACAGAGCGCTCAGATACTAGTCAGTGGGCCTCACACAATCCATAAGTGTCCAGTGTCCACAAGTGTGTGCAGAAATTAAAAATCTCCCTTATCCTCTAGTCACTTTGGTCACAACTCTGCCATCGAGCCTGTGACAGAGCGCTCAGATACTAGTCAGTGGGCCTCACACAATCCATAAGTGTCCAGTGTCCACAAGTGTGTGCAGAAATTCAAAATCTCCCTTATCCTCTAGTCACTTTGGTCACAGCTCTGCCATCGAGCCTGTGACAGAGCGCTCAGATACTAGTCAGTGGGCCTCACACAATCCATAAGTGTCCAGTGTCCACAAGTGTGTGCAGAAATTCAAAATCTCCCTTATCCTCTAGTCACTTTGGTCACAGCTCTGCCATCGAGCCTGTGACAGAGCGCTCAGATACTCAGTGGGCCTCACACAATCCATAAGTGTCCAGTGTCCACAAGTGTGTGCAGAAATTCAAAATCTCCCTTATCCTCTAGTCACTTTGGTCACAGCTCTGCCATCGAGCCTGTGACAGAGCGCTCAGATACTAGTCAGTGGGCCTCACACAATCCATAAGTGTCCAGTGTCCACAAGTGTGTGCAGAAATTCAAAATCTCCCTTATCCTCTAGTCACTTTGGTCACAGCTCTGCCATCGAGCCTGTGACAGAGCACTCAGATACTAGTCAGTGGGCCTCACACAATCCATAAGTGTCCAGTGTCCACAAGTGTGTGCAGAAATTCAAAATCTCCCTTATCCTCTAGTCACTTTGGTCACAGCTCTGCCATCGAGCCTGTGACAGAGCGCTCAGATACTAGTCAGTGGGCCTCACACAATCCATAAGTGTCCAGTGTCCACAAGTGTGTGCAGAAATTCAAAATCTCCCTTATCCTCTAGTCACTTTGGTCACAGCTCTGCCATCGAGCCTGTGACAGAGCGCTCAGATACTAGTCAGTGGGCCTCACACAATCCATAAGTGTCCAGTGTCCACAAGTGTGTGCAGAAATTCAAAATCTCCCTTATCCTCTAGTCACTTTGGTCACAGCTCTGCCATCGAGCCTGTGACAGAGCGCTCAGATACTAGTCAGTGGGCCTCACACAATCCATAAGTGTCCAGTGTCCACAAGTGTGTGCAGAAATTCAAAATCTCCCTTATCCTCTAGTCACTTTGGTCACAGCTCTGCCATCGAGCCTGTGACAGAGCGCTCAGATACTAGTCAGTGGGCCTCACACAATCCATAAGTGTCCAGTGTCCACAAGTGTGTGCAGAAATTCAAAATCTCCCTTATCCTCTAGTCACTTTGGTCACAGCTCTGCCATCGAGCCTGTGACAGAGCGCTCAGATACTAGTCAGTGGGCCTCACACAATCCATAAGTGTCCAGTGTCCACAAGTGTGTGCAGAAATTCAAAATCTCCCTTATCCTCTAGTCACTTTGGTCACAGCTCTGCCATCGAGCCTGTGACAGAGCGCTCAGATACTAGTCAGTGGGCCTCACACAATCCATAAGTGTCCAGTGTCCACAAGTGTGTGCAGAAATTCAAAATCTCCCTTATCCTCTAGTCACTTTGGTCACAGCTCTGCCATCGAGCCTGTGACAGAGCGCTCAGATACTAGTCAGTGGGCCTCACACAATCCATAAGTGTCCAGTGTCCACAAGTGTGTGCAGAAATTCAAAATCTCCCTTATCCTCTAGTCACTTTGGTCACAGCTCTGCCATCGAGCCTGTGACAGAGCGCTCAGATACTAGTCAGTGGGCCTCACACAATCCATAAGTGTCCAGTGTCCACAAGTGTGTGCAGAAATTCAAAATCTCCCTTATCCTCTAGTCACTTTGGTCACAGCTCTGCCATCGAGCCTGTGACAGAGCGCTCAGATACTAGTCAGTGGGCCTCACACAATCCATAAGTGTCCAGTGTCCACAAGTGTGTGCAGAAATTCAAAATCTCCCTTATCCTCTAGTCACTTTGGTCACAGCTCTGCCATCGAGCCTGTGACAGAGCGCTCAGATACTCAGTGGGCCTCACACAATCCAAAAGTGTCCAGTGTCCACAAGTGTCTGCAGAAATTCAAAATCTCCCCTGTCCTATAGACACCTTTGTACCTTGTTTTACATTACTATATAGTTTGTTGGATTTTGTCTACATTTCTACCAAAAATGAGGAAGGCTGGTGGAAGAGGCCGTGGAATTGGGCGGGGGTTGGCAGCTGGTAATGATGGTGTTGGTGGTGGATCTGATGGTAGTGGCAAAAGCAAAATAGGACCGAATGCAGGAGGTGCTTAGCCTGCGTCATCGTCTGGCTCCACAAGGCCTCGAAGGCTTAGTTTTCTAGGAGTTGGCAAACCGCTTTTAAAGCCAGAGCTTCAGGAAAAAGTTTTGTCTTACATTGCTGACTCAGCCTCCACCTCTATCGCCTCCTCTTCTGAAGTTGTAAAAAATAAAAGCACTGAGTCGTTATTGGAGGCTCATGTTCATGAACCACACCTTTCCTTGTGTCCTTCACCCCAACCAAGATTGAAGGATGACGCAGGCCATACTACTGATTACTCCATGGAGCTGTTTTCACATGCCTGGATTATCAAGTGAAATGGTGAATTACCCAGGCCAAGATGAATCTGACATGGAGTGCACAGATGCACAGCCGCTGATAGATGATTCTGCTGGTACATTCACTCAGAGCACTACATTGTCCTCGCAGTGTACAGAGCCAGATTCTGACCCTGATGAGACTCAGGTGCCCCTTCCCGCACACTATACCACCATACACGGTGACACAGAGGAAGGTGCACATGACATAGAAGAGGAGGTGATGGATGACCCAGTTGTTGACCCAGATTGGCATCCATTGGGGGAAGAGGGTGCTGCTTCCAATAGCTCAGATGAGGAGCATCCACAGCAGACATCGACATCGCAACAGCTGTTATCTGGCAGGCCCGGAGCACTCCAAACACAGGTTCCAAACATCAAAAGAGTTGCTGGACAGCTTGTCCAGAGGGTCAAAAGATCACAGCGTGCTAGGCCGCAAAATGTCTGCCAAAGTAAGAAGAGTGCAGTGTGGCACTTTTTTGAACAAAATCCTCATGATCAGGCCAAGGTTATCTGTAAGAAGTGCGCAAAGACCTTTAGCCGAGGGAAAAATCTGAAAAATTTGAATACCAGTTGCATGCTTAGACATTTAACCAGCATGCACTTGCAAGCGTGGACACAACACCAAGCCTCAAGTGCCACATGTGCAACTGATCACAACGAAGGTAGTCAGCAACGCTACATTGTTTCCCCCACTGTAAGCCCACCGGTTAGCAATGCAGCAAATGTTGAGGTGTCGGTGCAATGCCACAGCAGTCAGGGAATCCCACTGTTATATCAACGAAAGACTGATTCTAGGCCATCAGAAAGAACAACAACTCCATCACCATCATCAACCCTCTCTCAGTCTGCCCTGTCCACTGCTACTTCCACCATATGCAGCTCTCAAGTCCAGCTCACCCTCCCAGACACTATGAGTAGGTCAAGAAAGTACTCAGTCTCTCATCCGCGTACACTGGGTTTGAACGCCCACATTGCCAAACTAATCTCGTTTGAGATGATGCCCTTTCGGTTGGTGGAAAGCGCAGCTTTCCGCGAACTTATGGTCTATGCAGTACCACGCTATGACCTACCCAGTCGCCACTTCTTCTCTCGCAAAGCCATCCCAGCCCTCCACCATCATGTGAAAGACCGCATTGTCCATGCACTCAAGCAGTCAGTGAGCGGAAAGGTGCACCTCACAACTGATGCATGGTCCAGTCGGCATGGCCAGGGCCGTTACGTGTCCATCACTGTGCACTGAGTTAATGTGGTGGATGCAGGGTCCACAGGGGACAGCGGTGGTGGGACAGTGCTGCCTAGCCCACGGTATAGGAAACAGTTGGCTGTAGGCGTTCGACCCTCCTCCTCCTCCAGAAGCGAAAGCTCGTCCACAGAGCGCAGTCGTACGAGCACTCCATCTGCAGCTGCCACTGTTGCACACGATGTGTCCCCCTATCGAGCAGCTAGTGGAAAGCGTCAGCAGGCTGTGTTGCAGATGATATGTTTGGGCGACAGACACACCGCCGAGGTACTGGCCGAGTACTTGAAGCGACAAACTGAGTCATGGCTGGGCAGTGTACATCTTGAGGCAGGCAAGGTAGTTAGTGATAACGGCCGTAATTTTGTGGCAGCCATAGCCCTTTCAAAACTCAGCCACTTACCTTGCTTGGCTCACACCTTGAACCTGGTGGTGCAGTGCTTCCTCAAAAATTATCCGGAGTTAACAGCCCTGCTCCAGAAGGTGCGAAGACTGTGCGCGCACATCCGCCGGTCGCCTGTACACTCCGTTCGTATGCAGAAGCTGCAGCGATTGCTCCACCTTCCCAACCACCGCCTCATTATCGACATTGCAACAAGGTGGAACTCCACCCTGCACATGGTGGAGCGGCTGTGCGAGCAGAGGCAGGCCATAATGCATTTGTGGGAGGATACACGGCCAGGCACTTTGAGAGCAGACATGGAGTTGACAGGTGTGCAGTGGTCGAAGCTGAAAGACCTCTGTAAAGTCCTTCAGTGTTTTGAGGAATGCACACGGCTGGTAAGCGCAGACGACGCCATCCTAAGCATGAGCATCCCACTTATGCGTCTGCTCATGCAAACTTTGACGCACCTTAAGGAGCAGGCGTCTGCAGCCAATGTTGATGAGGAGGAAGAGGAGGAGGGAATCCTTGATGACATTCAGCCATTGTCTGCTCAGGGACCTCTTCTGGACGAGGTGGAGGAAGAAGAGGAGGAGGAGGATGATGATGGGGATGATTACTTAGGGGAGGAGGATGCATCTCGTGGGGCAAGTGAAAATGTTGGCGTGGCAAGGTCTGGTACAGGGTTTGTGCGTGACTGGAGGGATGTGGATTTGCCAGAAAGTGCTCCTCCAACCAGCACTCGCAGTGCATCATTGACACCGGGAACATTGGCCCACATGTCAGATTATGCCTTGCGGATCCTAAAAAGGGACCCCCGCATTGCCAAAATGATGAACGATGACGACTACTGGTTGGCCAGCATCCTGGATCCACGCTATAAAGGCAAATTACAAAACATCATGCCACAGGAGAACCTTGACCTAATATTGGCTAATAAACAAGCAACTCTGGTAAATCGGTTGCTTGAGGCATTCCCAGCACACAGCAGCTGTGATGGTTCTCACACGAGCCGTACGGGCCGGGGGCAGCTTGGCAGAGGTGTTCGTGGTGCACAAAGCAGAAGTGTGGTTGGAGACAGGGGTTTCATGACAATGTTGTTGACTGATTTTTCAAATACCGCTCACACAACTGGTAATACTGCATCGATGGAAAGTGACAGGAGACAGCAGTTGTCAACTATGGTTACAAACTACTTTTCCTCCCATATCGATGTTCTCCCACACAGGTCATTCCCCTTTGACTATTGGGCCGCTAAACTGGACACCTGGCCTGAATTGGCCCAATATGCCTTACAGGAGCTCGCTTGCCCAGCTGCAAGTGTGCTATCGGAAAGAGTCTTCAGTGCAGCTGGATCAATCCTGACAGAAAAAAGGACCCGTCTGTCAACCCAAAATGTGGATGATCTAACCTTCATTAAAATGAACCATGCATGGGTTTCCAAGGATTTTGTCCCACCTTCCCCTGATGACACATAGGGTGACAGAAAAATGGCTTGCTTTGGTCCACCTCTTCCTGGGACTTCACCTATTTCGCCTTTTGCATCAGCTGAATGTCAACATCAACATATGCCACTTTCTAAAACTCCTTAACTGTGCTGCCTCCCCCCCATGGCCGGGGTCACCACCTAGCGCACGACACCGTGCGAGTGCCGTTGCCCTGGACAGGTGGGTAGGCCGACTCTTGGGCGCGGGCACTGGCACAGGGTCCCTCATAGTGCAATCAAGTGTCTCTGATGGTGGTGGTGCACACCCGCCGTCAGACACACTGCTGTACTATGAGGGGCCCAGTGGCAGTCCCGACGCCCACGAGTGGGCCCCCCTTGCTTGGGCAGGGCCCCAGCATTTGCAATCTTTACCTCTCCCTGCTCCTCCACTGTGTAATCTGGGCCGTCAAATCCATACTGTGCCTGACACCGTCTGAGCCTGCCTCCTGATGTATAGACATATATTTTGAATGTGTACGCTATCCATACATGTTATCTGGGGATACGGTACCCTTTCTAACCTTTGTGCAATCACGTGCAATCCATACTGGGCCTAACACCGTCTGAGCCTGCCTCCTGATGTATAGACATATATTTTGAATGTGTACGCTATCCATACATGTTATCTGGGGATGCGATACCCTTTCTCACCTTTGTGCAATCACGTGTAATCCATACTGGGCGTGAGAACGGCTGGCGAGCTGTTAAGCAAGCTACAGCACCTGTGGTTTGCACACGTAAGTTTTTAATTTTTTCAGGAATGACGGTTAGGCCTAATTCCGGAACTGCGGTTGACCTGCACTTACTGGGAAATCATCGTTCGCGGGTAATAATTGTAATCAGTGATCCCCATCACTAACGTTGTTCAGCGGGTTATCTGCACCTGTAAGCGACAAACGCTGGCCTTTTCAGTGTAGCGCACATGCAGCCACGGACATGTAAGGGCATGACACACCAGTTATTGGCCAATCTCATGTGCCAGAGCCTCACGTGTCCCTCTAGTAAGCCGGACTCGGACCGCGGGGCATGACGGAGTCTCGTTCGTTAACGGAATTAAGCTTGCAATGTGTGCATCTGTTCTGTAGCTGGCATGGTTGAGGTTTCCCAGGTGGAGTCGAATTTAACCGTAGGCTCCACTCCTGGTGGTGCCCTTCTGGACATTCCTTTAAGGTTCAGCTTTGCAACCATACTGCCACGTAAAACAAACACTTTGCCTTCATGAACGCTGTTTGGAGGGTCATGACTCGTGGGAATAACGCCGCCCAATCAGTTAACCTGCTAGAGAGATCCTTCGTTGCTCCCAAGCATGACATCACACTCCCTAGGAGGAAGGTAATGCCACTGTGGCGACCGTACTCCTGGGGGCGACACAAGTGCACTGATGCCCATCCACTGCTCGATGAATCTGCTGGTACATTGACCCAGACCACTACATTCCCCTCGCACGCTACACGGCCTGAATCTGACCCTGAGGAAACTCAGGTTACCCTTCCCATATACAGTTCCATCTTACACGGTGACAAAGAGGAAGCTGCAGATGAAAGTGCAGGTTCGGCCCACCCGCCATCAGACACACCACCGTACTATCAGGGGCCCTGTGCCAGTGCCGTCGCCAACGAGTGGGCCCCCCCTGCTTGCTCAGGATCACAGCACTTGCAAGGTTGAAATACTGTGCAGTTAGATGGAAGATGGGAACGACGAGGAGTCCAGACTAGTACAGGGATTCCCTAGCGAGGAGACTTATTTGATTGTTTTCAATGTTGGGACAGCAATTTTTGGGGAGCACTATACTCTGGAGAATGATAGATGGGGCCCACCATACACTGGAACATTCCAAAGGTGGACATCAGACACTGGAGCAGCATTTACAGGGCCCATTATACACTAGAGCATTAGAAATGGGGCCCATTATGTTTGGAGCATTATTTGGGCCCATAAGACAGTGGAGCTTCATCCATGGGGACCAATATATACTGTAGCATTATGTGGAGCTCATCATATACTGTTTCAAACATTATATGGGACCAATGATTCTGTATGGAGAAATAGATGGGCCTCGTCATGAGATGTAAAAAGTGAAGTATTTTTCATTGTACTATACCGCTATTTCTCTGCCGTATCGGAGCATGATGAGTTGTGGTATGTGTTAAAGGGGCGCTCTTTCGCCCAGGGCACATGAAAACCTGGAGCCAGCCCTCCCCCCCACAACTTTAGCCAAATAACCCCCATTTTTCAGTGCGTAACTTGTATTATGAAGTTAATTAAGGTTGACAAGCTTAAGTAAGAAGAATTGATGCTTTTGGCATTCAAATGGGCACTGTAGGTGTGTTTCCTGTCCTCCTCTCACTGCCGACTTTTATTCCCCATTGACTTACATTGGGTTTCGTGTTTCGGGACGACCCCGACTTTTCCCTATAATCGGACGATCTTGCTCGACCCGACTTTTGGAAAAGTCGGGTTTCACGAAACGAAACTCGACCCTTAAAAACCAAAAGTCGCTCAACTCTAGTTCCCACTGGTTGGAACTATACATGCTTATGTTTCTGAGATGTCAATTCTTGCTAACTGTAAAATATATGGCCTGTATTTTTTTTTACAGCAAAATAGTGTTTATAATTGTAGTAACACACAGCAAAAACAGTTGAATGGAGCTCTCAAATGCCACAATTTGTAGCCCATAGATAGATGAGGTGTCTGATGGAGATAGCCCACTTTCAAATATCTGGCCTGTATTTTTTTTTGGCCAGCAAAATTGTGTCAATAAGTAGGCTAAAACACAACAAATCAACTCTATGGAGGCCTGAAATGGCACAATTTTGAGTGCAATGATATGCGATCTGTGTGGCGGACAAAACCTGGTGTAAAATATCTGCGCTGTGGCGAAATATTTTTTTGGAAGCAAAATCGTGTCAAGCAATTGTATAGGACAAGTGCTGAACGAACAGTATATGAACTCACACAGTGTGTAAGCACACACAAGACCCTTCTCACACCAGGGTCTTTTTTGCGCTCACTAGCCAGTCACGTGGTATTCCGCGTGACCGTGACGTCACGCAAGGTCCTGCACCTTTTGCTACCTTGCCGGCTTTTGAATTCTATTCGCGCGGTTATACTCGCTGGGTGTCGGCGGCGGCCACGCGATTAGAAGGACGCTTGCTACCGGCCGGAGCAGCGTCCAATACCTGCACTCTCCAACTGAGCTTTTACGCTCTAAAGCTTACCACCGTCATTTTCACCACTGCTTGCAACGTTATTTCTTCACCGGGACCCTGCTTGAGGAAGGAGTCTTCTACTAGTTCCTTATTCATCCGAACGAAGGTATTGCTATATACATTTTGTAAACCAGTTCCACTGTGGGTATTTCTTTGTAACGTTTAAACCGGACTACCCCTGGTGTGAGAAGGGTCTTGTGTGTGCTTACACACTGTGTGAGTTCATATACTGTTCGTTCAGCACTTATCCTGTTAGCGCAAATTATCTATTTTTATTTAATTAACTTTTATTGTTGGACAAATTGGGTGGTTGTTGTCCCTATTTGCAGCTGCAGGCATTATCACCTAGGAACCCGCGCCTCTGTGCATATGTTTTTATAATTGTATAGGACACTCCAAAAAATTTTTACAATACCACATGAATGGCAGAATTTTATGCACACTCAGATGTGATTGCTGGGACTGGCAAACCAGTTTAACCCCTTCACCCCCAAGGGTGGTTTGCACGTTCATGACCGGGCCAATTTTTACAATTCTGACCACTGTACCTTTATGAGGTCATAACTCTGGAACGCTTCCATGGATCCCGGTTATTCTGACAATGTTTTCTCGTGACATATTGTACTTCATGTTAGTGGTAAAATTTCATTCAAATAACTTGCCTTTATTTGTGAGAAAAATGGAAATTTGGCGAAAATTTTGAAAATTTTGCAATTTTCCATCTTTGAATTTTTATGCCCTTAAATCACAGAGATACGGCACAAAAAAAACTTGATAACTAACATTTCCCACATGTTTACTTTACATCAGTACAATTTTGGAACCAAAATTTTTTTTTGTTAGGAAGTTATAAGGGTTAAAAGTTGACCAGCGATTTCTCATTTTTACAACACCATTTTATTTTAGGGACCACATCACATTTAAAGCCACTTTGAGGGGTCTATATGATAGAAAATACCCAAAAGTGACACCATTCTAAAAACTGCACCCCTTAAGGTGCTCAAAACCACATTCAAGAAGTTTATTAACCCTTTAGGTGCGTCACAGGAATTTTTTTGAATATTTTAAAAAAATAAACATCTAACTTTTTTTCATATAAAAAATACTTCAGGTTCAATTTTTTTTATTTTACCAAGGGTAACAGGAGAAATTGGACTGCAAAAGTTATTGTGCAATTTGTCCTGAGTACGCTGATACCTGATATGTGGGGGGGAACGACTGTTTCGGCGCATGGCAGAGCTCAGAATAGAAGGAGCGTCGTTTGACTTTTTCAATGCAAAATTGGCTGGAATTCAGATTGGACGCCATGTCACGTTTGGAGAGTCCCTGATGTACCTAATCAGTGGAAACCCCCTACAAGTGACCCCATTTTGGAAACTAGACCCCCCAAGGAACGTATCTAGATATGTGGTGAGAACTTTGAACCCACAAGGGCTTTACAGAAGTTTATAACGTACAGCGGTACAATTAAAAAATCATATTTTTCCCACAAAAATGATCTTTTCACCCCAATTTTTATCTTCCCAAGGGTAACAGGACCCTAAAAGTTATTGTGCAATTTGTCCTGAGTACGCTGATACCCCACATGTGGGGGTAAACCACTATTTGGGCGCATGGCAGAGCTCGGAAGGGAAGCAGCGCCATTTGACGTTTTTGGCTGGAATTGAGATCAGACACCATGTTGCGATTGGAAAACCCCTGATGTACCTAAACAGTGGAAACCCCCCACAAATGACACCATTTTGGAAACTAGACCCCCTAAGGAACTTATCTAGATGTGTGGTGAGCACTTTGAACCCCCCAGTGCTTCACAGAAGTTTATAACGCCCGGGCGTGAAAATAAAAAATTCGTATTTTTTCCACAAACATGATCATTTAGTCACCATTTATTTTATTTTCCCAAGGATAACAGGAGAAATTGGACCCCAAAAGTTGTTGTCCAATTTGTCCTGAGTATGCTGATACCCCATATGTGGGAGAAAACTACTGTATGGGCACACGTCGGGGCTCGGAAGGGAAGTAGTGACGTTTTGGAATGCAGACATTGATGGAATGGTCTGCGGGTGTCATGTTGCCTTTGGAGAGCCCCTAATGTACCTAAACAGTGGAAACCCCCCCCAAATGACCCCATTTTGAAAACTAGACCCCCTAAGGAACTTATCTAGATGTGAGGTGAGCACTTTGAACCCTCAAGGGCTTCACAGAAGTTTATAATGCCAGGGCATGAAAATAAAAAAAACGTATTTTTTCCTCAAACATGATCAATTAGTCCCCAATTTTTTTTATTTTCCCAAGGGTAACAGGAGAAATTGATCCCCAAAGGTTGTTGTCCAATTTGTCCTGAGTACGCTGACACCCCATATGTGGGAGAAAACTACTGTATGGACACACGTCAGGGCTCGAAAGGGAAGTAGTGACGTTTTGGAATGCAGACATTGATGGAATGGTCTGCGGGTGTCATGTTGCCTTTGGAGAGCCCCTAATGTACCTAAACAGTGGAAACCCCCCACAAATGACCCCATTTTGAAAACTAGACCCCCTAAGGAACTTATCTAGATGTGAGGTGAGCACTTTGAACCCCCAGGGGCTTCACAGAAGTTTATAATGCCAGGGCATGAAAATAAAAAAATCGTATTTTTTCCACAAGCATGATCAATTAGTCCCCAATTTTTTTATTTTCCCAAGGGTAACAGGAGAAATTGAACCCCAAAAGTTGTTGTCCAATTTGTCCTGAGTATGCTGACACCCCATATGTGGGAGAAAACTACTGTATGGACACACGTCGGGGCTCGGAAGGGAAGCAGTGACGTTTTGGAATGCAGACTTTGATGGAATGGTCTGCGGGTGTCATGTGCGTTTGGAGAGCCCCTGATGTACCTAAACTATTGAAACTCCCCACAAGTGACCCCATTTTGGACACTAGACCCCCCCACGGAACTTATCTAGATGTGTGGTGAGCACTTTGAACCCCCAAGTGCTTCACAGAAGTTTATAACGCTCGGACGTGAAAATAAAAAAATCATTTTTTTCCACAAAAATGATATTTTTGCCCCCAATTTTTTATTTTCCTATGGGTAACAGGAGAAATTGGACCCCAAAAATTGTTTTGCAATTTGTCCTGAGTAGGCTGATACCCTACATGTTGGGGGTAAAACACTGTTTGAGCGCATGGCAGAGCTTGGAGGGGAAGGAGCACCATATGACTTTTTCAACTCAGAATTGGCTGGAATTGAGATCAGACGCAATGTTGCATTTGGAGAGCCCCTGATGTGCCCAAACAGTGGAAACCCCCAATTCTAACTCCAACCCGAACCCCAACACACTCCTAACCCTAATCTCAGCCCTAACCCTAGCCCTAACCCAAGCCCTAACCCTAGCCCTAACCCTAACCCTAGCCCTAACCCTAATGGAAAAATGGAAATAAATACATTTTTTTTTATTTTATTATTTTTCCCTAACTAAGGGGGTGATAACGGGGGGGTTTGATTTACTATTTATGGCGGTTTTTAAGTTTGGCAGCTGTCGCACGCTAAAAGACGCTTTTTATTGTAAAAATAGTTTTTGCATCACCACATATTGAGAGCTATAATTTTTCCGTATTTTGACCCACTGAGTCATGTGAGGTCTTATTTTTTGCGGGACGAGTTGACATTTTTATCGGTACCATTTTCGGGCATGTGACATTTTTTGATCGCTTTTAATTCCAATTTTTGGGACGCAGAATGAACAAAAACCAGCGTTCCATGAATTTCTTTTGGGGGAGTGCGTTTACACCGTTCCGCGTGCGGTAAAATTGATAAAGCGGTTTTATTCTTCGGGTCAGTACGGTTACAGCGATACCTCATTTAGGTCGTTTTTTTATGTTTTGTCGGTTTTCTGCAATGAAAACTATTTTATATAAAAAATAATTATTTTTGCATCGCTTTATTCTACGAGCTATAACTTTTTTATTTTTTCGCTGATGATGCTGTGTGGTGGCTCGTTTTTTGCGGGACAAGATGACGTTTTCAGCGGTACCATGTATATTTATATGCGTCTTTTTGATCGCGCGTTATTACACTTTTTGTTTGGCGGTATGATAATAAATCATTATTTTTTGCTTCGTTTTTTATTTTTATTTTTTAAGGGGTTCGCTAAAGGGGTTAACTAACGGGACAGTTTTATAGGGCGGGTCGTTACGGACGCAGCGATACCTAATATGTGTACTTTTATTGTTTTTTTTTTATTTTCAAAAAATGAATTTATTGGGGAATATTTTTTTTTTTTTACTAATTTATTTAGCGATTTTTTTAAAATTATTTTTACACTTTTTTTTTATTTTTTTTTTACTTTATTACATAGTCCCAGGTGGGACATCACTGTCCTGTGACAGATCGCTGATCTGTCACATCACAGATCACTGTGACAGATCAGCGATCTGTCACAGGCAGTGCCGAAGGCTTCCTCATGCCTGCGCTTTGCAGGCACTGAGGAAGCCAGCTTCCTGCAGGCCCCTGAAGGCCCCCGTCGCCATCTTGGATTCGGGGGCCTGCAGGAAAGGAGCCCCCCGCAGCAGCGCTGCACATTGCGCTGCCGTGGGGGGCTCAGGGAAGCACGGAGGGAGCCCCCTCCCTGCCGATGCTTCCCTTTAACTCCCGGTACACCGCAATCGCGTTTGATCGCGGTGTGCAAGGGGTTAACGTGTCGGGGGCGGTCCGTGACCGCCCCTGACACATTGTGCCGGGTGTCAGCTGTGATAATCAGCTGACACCCGGCCGCGATCAGCGGCGCTCACCACCTGGGCGCCGCTGATCGCTGAGACGTACTATCCCGTCCATGGGCATAGGGGCCCGGGTCCCATGGACGGGATAGTACGTCGGATGGCAGGAAGGGGTTAAAATAGCTGGATTTTCACGCTGTACTATGAAAAGGGTCTGGTTGTATTCTGCAGTCCTAACAAGCAAATGGAGAAAAAAAACACGTTCTCTGGATTGCTTTTGAATTAAATAATAAGGATTAAGATGCAAACATAAATTATTACTGGCCAATGATACCTGGGGCTATGTATACAGTATACACTACCGTTCAAAAGTTTGGGCCACCCACACAATTTTGTGTTTTCCATGAAAACTCATACTTTTATTAATCAAATGAGCTGCCAAATGAATTTAAAATCTAGTCCAGGTTCGAAAAAAAGATTTTTATTTGAAATAATAATTTTCGTCTTCAAACTTTGTTTTCATCAAAGAATGCTTCCTTTGCAGCAATTACAGCACTGCAGACCTTTGGCATTCTAGCAGTTAATTTGCTGAGGTAATCTGGAGAAACTTCACTCCATGCTTCCAAAAGCCCCTCCCTGGCTTGATGGCCACTTTTTGTGTACCATACGTCAAGCTGCCCAACAACACCTCAATGGGGTTGAGATCTGGTGACTGCGCTGGCCACTCCATTACACATAGAATACCAGCTGCCTGCTTCTTCCCTAAATGGTTGTTGCATAATTTGGAGGTATGCGTTTGGTCATTGTCCTGTTGTAGGATGAAATTGGCTCCAATCAAGCTGTGACCACAGGGTATGGTATGGCATTGCAAAATGGAGTGATAACCTTCCGTATCCAAAATCCCTTTTACCTTGTACAAATCTCCCACTTTACCAGCACCAAAGCAACCCCAGGCCATCACATTACCTCCACCATGCTTGACAGATGGCGTAAGGCACTCTTCCAGCATCTTTTCAGTTGTTCTGCATCTCACAAATGTTCTACTGTGTGATCCAAACAACTCAAACTTGGATTTGTCTGTTGATAACACTTTTTACCAATCTTCCTCTGTCCAATGTCTGTGTTCTTTTGCCCATATTAATATTTTCCTTCCTGAAAGCCAGCATCCCGGAGTCGCCTCTTCACTGTAGACGTTGACACTGGCGTTTTGCGTGTACTATTTAATGAAGCTGTCAGTTGAGGACCTGTGAGGCGTCGATTTCTCAAACTACAGACTCTAATGTACTTGTCTTGTTGCTCAGTTGTGCAACAGAGCCTCCCACTTCTTTTTCTACTCTGGTTAGAGCCTGTTTGTACTCAATTGCATTAAGGCATATCAATGTGAAATACAAGAAGTGTGAATAGCGTAGACAGAGGTAAGTGCTCACACTAGGCAGTCAGGTCAGGGACCCATTCAATGAGATCACCTTGACGTTGGTGAACGGGCTCACATTTTTTGACAAAATTTTGTGCTAAGTATCTCGTGTTTTTCCTAAATTACAAAAGCCATTATGCTATTCACACTTCTTGTATTTCACATTGATATGCCTTAATGCAATGGAGTGCAACCATTTCCTTATTTTGATATGGAAGCTGTTTTTTGGTATGCACTTGTTCAGACTAGTTCTCGATGTGCCGTCAGTTTTTCAGTAATTTAGAGCCTGTTTGTGCTCTCCTCTGAAGGGAGTAGTACACACCATTGTAGGAAATCTTCAGTTTCTTGGCAATCTCTCACATGGAATTGCCTTCATTTCTAAGAAAAAGAATAGACTGTCGAGTTTCACATGAAAGTTCTTTTTTTCTGGCCATTTTGAGAGTTTAATCAAACCAACAAAAGTAATGCTCCAGATTCTCAACTAGCTCAAAGGAAGGCCAGGTTTATAGGTTCTCTAATCAGTCAAACTGTTTTCAGCTGTGCTAACATACTTGCACAAGGGTTTTCAAGGGTATTGTAACCATCCATTAGCTTTCTTACACAGTTAGCAAACACAAAGTACCATAAGAACACTGGAGTGATGGTTGTTGGAAATGGGCCGCTATACAACTATGAAGATACTACAATTAAAAAAAATCACAGAAAAAGGAGTTAAAACTAGGTGATAAAAATAATAAAAGGTATACTCAATAAAACTTGTAAACAAAAAAGAAAGAATAAGGAGCATCTAATACCATATGCAAATAGTATTTTATTGAATATATTCATAAGTTATAAAAAAAGATTTTTATTCATTATTATTTATATATAAAAAAATTTAATTAAAAATGTGAAGAACACAAGACATAAGGTCCGACACAGTTACTATAATTACAGATCAGGTATCAGAGAGACAACCTTATAATATCTTCACATATACCAATGGTACCAGACATATAGAGTCATTTATGCCACTTTAGATATACATATATATACATACAGCATATTCCAAACTAGCATCCACACAATTTATTTGAACAATCTGAATAGTATAAAAGGTCTCACCCGAAAATATTTGTGTAACCGGTCACACCAAGCAGCCCCAACGCACGTTTCGCTTGGGCTTCCTCAGGGGGCTGAAGATATTGTATTACAAACCAGATGTTTGCAGCAAGAGTAGTCATTTACCACATTAACAATGTATAGAGTGTATTTCTGAATCATTTGTTAGCTTCATTGGAAAAAACTGTGGTTTTCTTTCAAAAATAAGGAAATTTCTAAGTGACCCTAAACTTTTGAACGGTAGTGTACGGTCAATATATGTAATAGGCAGCAGCAGACCGTAATGGAATGGATCCTCTTGATGTATGCAAAGAAGTATGCCACATACAATGCCTGCCTGCTACTGATATCTATATACCCACATACACTCCCTGCCTACATAGCACTGCTATCTATATACCCTGTAATTAGTCCTTAGAAGGACTGTTGATTTAGCTATCGTTAAAATCCCCAAATCTGTCCCTATCTTATCAGCAACTCTTCCTACACTAGCAGATTCCAGAGCTGAATGTGACGAGCAGGGCGGTGCCTGGTCTGATATAGACTGTTATGATTGAGTCACCGAGGAGGAAAAAACAAAACACAAGCTCAGCCCAGAAAATCAGAGAGGTTGGAAACTAGCGGATTGCAGACCCCTAATCCTATCACACAACTAGCAGTAGCCGTGGAGTGTTCCTACGGTGATCCTAGACACCTCGTCACAGCCGGAGATCTAAATAAGCCTAAAGAAAGAAAAGGGAAAAGCTGACAGCCCCAGAGCAGACCCCAAAGCAATAGGCAGCCCCCAACATATAATGACGGTGAAACAAGATGAAACACTAACACAGATAGAAAGATAGGTTGAGCAAACGATGGGGCCCAAGCTAACTAAAAAGGACAGGACAGAAAAGCTGCTGTCTGCAATCCGAGAAAACCCTGCTAAAAATATTACCAACACAACTGATAAGCAAAAAGACCCTGAAGTCACTAGACTTCAAACCCTATATCAGCACTCAGAATATTCTGAAAGCAGAGCAAAAGAGAACACTGATCAAGGAAAAAGAATCCAGCACACCCCTGGCCGGGGATGGCTGAACTCAAAAAACAAGGTAAACAAAGCCAAAACTAATAAGTTCAATAGCAGAGCAAAAACTTATCTTTAGGAAGCAGAAATCAGACTGGTCTCCAAGAATCCAGCAGAGAAATCACCAGCCACTCAGAAGGGCGTCGGCTGCCTTATATCCAGTCTGCAGTTCCTGTTACCCAGTCACAATCCACCTGATCAGGTGTTTGGTTTCTTTCATCCAAATCAGCCTCACTACCTTCCTTCACCAGAAGAGGGAGATCCTCGGACACAAAAGGTGAATGAACAGATGAGCTCACAACAATATGATGATGCTGTGTGGCCAGCCAATCACTGTAATGCCAGAACCAACATGGCTGCGGCATTACAGTACGTGGCACATAATCCCTGCATGTTGACTGGCCCTCTAAAGAGTGCCAAACATACAGGGCATGGACCCGAACTCCCGGTGAACAATCCCGGAAATGTTCGGTGCTCACCGAGCACCGCGAATACAGCGATGCTCGGGCGAGTACCGAGCATTATCGAGTATGCTCGCTCATCACTACTAGGAATGAAATAAGGGTGCTGAAGTCATCAGAGGATCAGGATCTTCGCATTGGAGATACACAGCAAAGATGATGCGCAGCTAAATGCTCCTCTACAGTAGGGTAAAATCTGCTCCTTTTACGCTGAGCACTGGAAAAGGTGAAGCATCTGCCTTTGGTGGATAACACACAACAGCACCTGAAATATCTGTTGGCACAGGTGGTGAGTTGTAAATGCAGGCATCTCATGTGGGAGTTCTTTTGCACATTACCGCTAGAAAATGTAGAGTGAAAAATGCTCTTTCCAGGAAACTGTTCATAAGGGAATGCTCGGATCGACACCCATAATGTGGTGGTATACCATCTTGCTGGAACAACTCAGAGAACATGCCATCCTTAGTTTCCTGGAAAGTGGATTGGTCGTTGTGGGCCAGTTGAATAGCCACCAAGGTCTCCTGATCTGGCCCCATTAGACTTTTATCTTTTTTTTTTAAATTCATTTATTAAACCATTAGCAGTTATATAATGCACACATTCAGTACAAACTGTTAAGCATGATACATAGTATATATATGCTCAGGTAACATGAAGACGTGAAACGCAATATGTACATCAATTGTGTGTAAATAATAAAGCAGATATAATATCAAGTAAATCACAGTAGTATTGTATTATTGTACCAGTATTAAAAAACCTGCCTAGCTTCTAAACCTACCTACATCTACCAAAACGTAAACAGTTCCGCAGCCGACTTCTATACAATAAACGGTTTAATGTGCGACATCTCCGCTCTGCAAAGTGAGGTGAGAGGAGTTCCACCTCTCCCAAATCTTTTTGAATTTACCCGGGCATCCTCTATTTTCATGCAGTGTGCATTCATATGGGATAATAGAGTTTACCAGAGTGATCCAGGACCCAAGAGAAGGAGGTGAGCTCCCCATCCACCGTAATGCTAGTATCTTCCGTGCCATGAACAAAATCCCTACATAATGACCCCAGGCCTCCTCATCCCACACTCCAAACAGACAAATCAGTGGCTCAAGGGGAACAGGGGCTTGTACCAAGGATGTAAACAAAGACGTCACCCCCCTCCAGTATTGCGCAACAACAGGACAGCACCAGACCATATGAATAAAGTCTGCATCTATTGAATGACATCTTAAACATTCTGATGACGGGTATCGGCCGATCCTAAAGAGTCGAATTGGAGTCAAATATGATTGATTAATAATATTCAGTTGTATCATCCTGTTGTTGGCAGACGGAGACACCCAGATTGGTGATTACAGGATTTCTTCCCATTCCTCACCCTGTGTATCCGGGATGAGTCTCTCCCATTTCTTCTTAACGGAATCTAAGGCATTTTCTGTCCCCACTGACAGCATATACGTATATAGAGAGGAGATGAGACCTTGAGGGCCCTGTGATTTGAGAATCCCTATCAGAGGTAGAGACAAAATGGCATTATCTATTCCCACACATCTCATGTGCGATTGAAAGGCTGATCTTAGCTGAAGATAGCGAAAAAACTGGGATCTCGGGACTCCACGATTAACTTGTAATTGCTCAAAGGATACCAATGTTCCATGGTCATATAGATCACCTATCGTAGAGACACTATATTGAGCCCAAAACTCAGCAGATGTATGTTTAAGTAGCACCGGGAAGTAGTCATTATTCCATAGGGGCATTTCAGCTATAATATCCCCAAATCTAACCACCCCCTTAATCTGTCTCCATATCGATCGTGCCAGACGAAGCATAGGTAACAGTCACGAGACATTTATTTTCCTCATTTCCAAAAAACCTAGTGGGCAACCAATCCCTGCAGTATGAAGTAGATGACTCTCAGAATTCGGAAGATGACCTCCAGGCATCCATTTATTTATGGCCTTAGCCTGTCCAGCTAGATAATATAAAAAGAAATCGGGTAACGCCGCCCCTCCTCCCTTCTTGGGCCTCTGCAGAGTGGTTAGTTTAAGTTTGGGCCTGGCTTTCCCCCAAATAAAGGAAGTGGTTTGGGAATTTAAATTAGCAAAAAGGATTTGGGTACCACCACCGCACTATGTTGAAGAAAGTAGCTAAGCTTAGGGAGTAATATCATTTTAATTAAATTAATACGTCCGGCTACAGGCAGTGGAAGTTTACCCCAGATCACGAATTTAATCCTGACCATCTCCAGCAATGGTTGTATATTGAGTTGCAGATCAAATTTACTACCTTGAGAGATATGAACACCCAAATATTTAAAACTAGTTACAATGGGCAGTAAGGAGAGAGTCTCAAGTCGTGGCAGTGGAGTGTGGGAAAGAGACATCAAAGCAGATTTCTCCCAATTTATGTGTAGGCCATAATATGTACTGAATTTATTTATGGTAGTGATCACTCTTGCCAGGGTCTCTTCAGTTTTGTCCATAAATACAGTCATATGTTAAAGTTTGGGCACCCCTATTAATGTTAACCTTTTTTCTTTATAAGAATGTTGGTTTTTGCAACAGCTATTTCAGTTTCATATATCTAATAACTGATGGACTCAGTTATATTTCTGGATTCAAATGAGGTTTATTGAACTAACAGAAAATGTGCAATCTGCATTTAAACAAATTTTTACCAGTACAAAAGTATGGGCACCCTTATCATTTTCTTTATTTGAACACTCCTAACTACTTTTTACTGACTTCCTGAAGCACTAAATTGGTTTTGTAACCTCATTGAGCTTTGAACTTCATAGCCAGGTGTATCAAATCATGAGAAAAGGTATTTAAGGTGGCCACTTGCAAGTAGTTCTCCTATTTGATTCTCCTATGAAGAGTGGCATCATGGGCTCATCAAAACAACTCTCAAATAATCTGAAAACAAAGATTATTCAACATAGCTTTTCAGGGGAAGGATACAAAAAGTTGTCTCAGAGATATAACCTGTCAGTTTCCACTGTGAGGAACATAGTAAGGAAATGGAAGAACACAGGTACAGTTCTTGTTAAGCCCAGAAGTGGCAGGCCAAGAAAAATATCAGAAAGGCAGAGAAGATGAATGGTGAGAACAGTCAAGGACAATCCACAGACCACCTCCAAAGACCTGCAGCATCATCTTGCTGCAGATGGTGTCACTGTGCATCGGTCAACAATACAGCGCAGTTTGCACAAGGAGAAGCTGTATGGGAGAGTGATGCGAAAGAAGCCGTTTCTGCAAGCACGCCACAAACAGAGTCGCCTGAGGTATGCAAAAGCACATTTGGACAAGCCGTTTACATATTGGAAGAAGGTCCTGTGGACTGATGAAACAAAGATTGAGTTGTTTGGTCTTACAAAAAGGCGTTATGCATGGAGGCTAAAAAACACAGCATTCCAAGAAAAACACTTGCTACCCACAATAAAATTTGGTGGAGGTTCCATCATGCTTTGGTGCTGTGTGGCCAATGCCGGCACCGGGAATCTTGTTAAAGTTGAGGGTCGCATGGATTCAACTCAGTATCAGCAGATTCTTGACAATAATGTGCAAGAATCAGTGACGAAGTTGAAGTTACGCAGGGGATGGATATTTCAGCAAGACAATGATCCAAAACACCGCTCCAAATCTACTCAGGCATTCATGCAGAGGAACAATTACAATGTTCTGGAATGGCCATCCCAGTCCCCAGACCTGAATATCACTGAACATCTGTGGGATGATTTGAAGCGGGCTGTCCATGCTCAGCGACCATCAAACTTAACTGTGAACTGGAATTGTTTTGTGAACAGGAATGGTCACAAATACCTTCATCCAGGATCCAGGAACTCATTAATAGCTACAGGAAGCGACTAGAGGCTGTTATTTTTGCAAAAGGAGGATCTACAAAATATTAATGTCACTTTTATGTTGAGGTGCCCATACTTTTGCAACGGTCAAATTTTGTTTAAATGCAGATTGCACATTTTCTGTTAGTACAATAAACCTCATTTGAATCCAGAAATATAACTGAGTCCATCAGTTATTAGATATATGAAACTGAAATAGCTGTTGCAAAAACCAACATTCTTATAAAGAAAAAAGGTTAACATTAATAGGGGTGCCCAAACGTTAACATATGACTGTATCACCATATCGTCAGCATATACAGTTGTGGCCAAAAGTATTGACACCCCTGCAATTCTGTCAGATAATACTCAGCTTCTTCCTGAAAATGATTGCAAACACAAATTCTTTGGTATTATCTTCATTTAATTTGTCTTAAATGAAAAAACACAAAAAGAATTGTCCTAAAGTCAAATTGGATATAATTCCACACCAAACATAAAAAAGAGGGTGGACAAAAGTATTGGCACTGTTCGAAAAATCATGTGATGCTTCTCTAATTTGTGTAATTAATAGCACCTGTAACTTACCTGTGGCACCTAACAGCTGTTGGCAATAACTAAATCACACTTGCAGCCAGTTGACATGGATTAAAGTTTTCTCAACCTCTGTCCTGTGTCCTTGTGTGTACCACATTGAGCATGGAGAAAAGAAAGAAGACCAAATAACTGTCTGAGGACTTGAGAAACCAAATTGTGAGGAAGCATGAGCAATCTCAAGGCTACAAGTCCATCTCCAAAGACCTGAATGTTCCTGTGTCTACCGTGCGCAGTGTCATCAAGAAGTCTAAAGCCCGTGGCACTGTGGCTAAGCTCCCAAGATGTGGACAGAAAAGAAAAATTGACAAGAGATTTCAACGCAAGATTGTGCGGATGTTGGATAAAGAACCTCAACTAACATCCAAACAAGTTCAAGCTGCCCTGCAGTCCGAGGGTACAACAATGTCAACCCGTTCTATCTGTCGGCGTCTGAATGAAAAGGGACTGTATGGTAGGAGACCCAGGAAGACCCCACTTCTTACCCCGAGACATAAAAAGCCAGGCTGGAGTTTGCCAAAACTTACCAGAAAAAGCCTAAAACGTTTTGGAAGAATGTTCTCTGGTCAGATGAGACAAAAGTAGAGCTTTTTGGGCAAAGGCATCAACATAGAGTTTGCAGGAGAAAAAAAGAGGCATTCAAAGAAAAGAACACGATCCCTACAGTCAAACATGGCGGAGGTTCCCTGATGTTTTGGGGTTGCTTTGCTGCCTCTGGCACTGGACTGTTTGACCATGTGCATGGCATTATGAAGTCTGAAGACTACCAACAAATTTTGCAGCATAATGTAGGGCCCAGTGTGAGAAAGCTGGGTCTCCCTCAGAGGTCACGGGTCTTCCAGCAGGACAATGAACCAAAACACACTTCAAAAAGCACTAGAAAATGGTTTGAGAGAAAGCACTGGAGACTTCTAAGGTGGCCAGCAATGAGTCCAGACCTGAATCCCATAGAACACCTGTGGAGAGATCTAAAATTGGCAGTTTGGAGAAGGCACCCTTCAAATATCAGGGACCTGGAGCAATTTGCCAAAGAAGAATGGTCTAAAATTCCAGCAGAGCATTGAAAGAAACTCATTGATGGTTACCGGAAGCGGTTGGTCGCAGTTATTTTGGCTAAAGGTTGTGCAACCAGATATGAGGCTGAGGGTGCCAATACTTTTTTCTGGCCCATTTTTGGAGTTTTGTGTGAAATGATCAATGTTTTGCTTTTTGCTTCATTCTCTTTTGTGTTTTTTCATTTAACACAAATTAAATGAAGATAATAATACCAAAGAATTTGTGTTTGCAATCATTTTCAGGAAGAAACTGAGTATTATCTGACAGAATTGCAGGGGTGTCAATACTTTTGGCCACAACTGTAGACCTATGGTATCTATCCGATCTGCTATTTCTATACCAGCAATATTAGGGGAGGATCTTATACGTATTGCCAGCGCCTCAATAGCAAGAGCAATAAGGGCCGGGGAAAGGGGACACCCCTGATGAGTTCCTCTATGCAGTGAGAATGATTCAGATATGGAGTTATTTACAATAACCCGGGCCTTGGGCTTCATGTATATAACATTAACCCATTTTTGGAATCTTTCACCAAATCCATACCTCTGTAAGCATGCACGGAGAAAAGGCAATTCAAGTGAATCAAAGGCCTTGGCCGCATCCTGCGATGCCAATGCCCATTCATTATCTGGTACCAAAGAGCTATATTGGACCACTGACTGGACTCGTCTGATATTTATGGAAGTATTCTTACCCGGCATAAAACCCGTCTGATCAGGGTGTACAAGATCTAAAATGACTGAATTTACTCTTTTGGCTAAAATTTTTGTAAAAATTTTATAATCCACATTTACTAGTGATATAGGCCTATAAGATCCACAATCTAAAGGGTCCTTCCCCTCCTTTTTAAGAACTATTATATTGGCCTCATAAAAGGACTCCGGCATGCATCCCCTCTCCCAAATTCCACGAAACATTGTCAACAAGAGGGGCGCTAGTATATCCTGATATTCCCTATATAACTCCACAGGAAATCCATCCGGCCCAGGGGCCTTCCCGGAGGCCAAGTCTATTATAGCATACTCTACCTCCTCCAGAGTAAACTCTGCATCCATAAAGGCCCGTTGGGAAGGACTTAGCTTATGAAATTCTATATCTAACAAATAATTTTAACACTCCAGGCTATCCCCATCAGTCTTAGAATTGTACAATGAACCATAATTGTCAGAAAAACATTTTAGTATCTCTTCAGTTGAGGAAACCAAAGTACCATCTGAGTCACGAATCTGTAGAATTGTGTTAGTAGCATTGTGCTGTCTTACTAAATATGCCAGAAATTTACTCGCCTAATTCCCCATTTCAAAATAAGACTGCCAGGCAAAAAATAATTTACGTTTCGTTTTAGTGTCAGTGTATTGAGCATATAGCCTTTGAGCGGTCAGCCATTCTACCCTATTACTGTTAGTTTGATCCAATATATAGCCTGCCTCCGAGTCTTTCAGACGTCACTCCATCTCGCCATCCTCCTTCGATGTCACTCGCTTAATATGAGAAATTGTAGAGGATAAGCAACCCCGGAAATAAGCTTTAAGAGCATCCCAAAATACATTAATTTTTCAGGGTTCGGGATGGGACGAGACGAAGCAATGTAATTGATCTATCGTTCTATCAGTGGATGCTATCAACTTCAGCCAAAAGGGGTTCAACTTCCATGTTATCCTATTGGTCAATGGCCCAAATTTAAGCTTGAGAGTAACTGGACTATGATCCGAAATCCCCCTACTTCCATGTTTGATATCATCCACCCACGCCGCCAGACCGCTAGACCCAAAAATGTAATCTATGCGAGACAGAGAGCGCTTAGTGGAGGAATGACAAGTATACTCCCTTGTCTGTTGATGGCGCACCCTCCATAGATCCAACCACCTGCTACCCGCCATGAATTGTGACAGTTGGGATGTACCCAGAGGGGAAACCCCACCCTGTATTCCATCACCCAGTTTCAATTTATCCAAATGGCTGTTCATGACTAAATTGAAATCTCCCATACAGATGACATGTGCGTCTGGGTAATTCAAAGCAAAGCTCAATGCCTTCCGAATAATTGATATATTGGCTGGAGGGGGATTATAAATACAAAGGATGACATATTTCTGAGAATTAATCGGTGCGTGCACAAACACAAATCGTCCCTCGGGGTCTTTCCGGGCCTCCCTAACCTCCCACCGTACATCCTTATGAATTAACAGTGAAACTCCCCTTGAGTGGCTGGTATGAAAAGCATGTATAAACCATTGCACCCATGGTTTCTGTACCCATCGAACCGTATCTCTGGTCAAATGCATCTCCACCAGAGCACACTTTATTTTTTTTCCGCGGGGTTTTTATGCCTCTTATATTCCAGGTCATACAAATCAGCTCAGAACCCATTCCCGTCTATCTGGATATAATACATGATGATGCCTGAACCAGGTGCAGAGAACCCACATAGATAGCAGAATTTGGCGTCGGCTGCAGCCTACATCTAAACAATTCTAAAAAGTAAAACTTAAGAAAGAAAAAGCAAAACAGGAACCTAATAACATAGGCGTACAGTCTTACGCCCTCATCAAAAGGTAAACAAGGGGATACCATCACTGTATCCAGCGTCCGGTATAGCTGGCATCTGGGAACTCGCCGAGAGAGCTCCAATTAAACTGTTGATTGAGAGGATTCAAGGTAACAGCCGCCACATTAGGAATCTTTCGCAGGGGATCCCCTATGGGACCGTAGCCACTCAGTCGCCTCCGCCGGATCTGTAAAAAATATGGAGGAGCCTTCATGGACAATCTGGAGCCGGGCCGGATATATCGTCGAATAAACAATGTTCCTATCTCTGAGTCGCTTCTTGACCTCGAAGAATTGTGCCCGTTGCTTCTGCAGTTCCATGGAGAAATCCGGAAAGATGGAAACGACGGCATTGTTGAACTTGATAAGACCTTTCAGGCGTGCGAGACGTAGAATGGTATCTCTGTCCTTGCAATTGAGCAGGCGTGTCAGGAACGGCCGAGGTGGGGCCCCCGGAGGCACGGGTCTTGTGGGGACCCTGTGAGCTCTTTCAACAGCGAACATTGAGGAGAATTCGTCCCCCAAGGATGTCTTAAGCCAATCCTCCAAAAACTGCTCAGGATGCTGACCTTCCGAGCGCTCAGGCAGTCCAACAATACGGATATTATTCCGGCGCATTCTATTTTCCAAATCATCCGCCTTTTGCTTCCAAGCATTCATGGAGCCCGCCACCTTCGTTAATTTAGCCTCCATAGGTCTAATGGTATCTTCCACCTTGGACACCCTTGTCTCCACCTCCGTAATGCGTCCCCTCATAGCCTGTATATCCTGATGGAGTCTCCCCACCTCCGTATAGACATCCTCAATTCTCTCTGTCAGGGATGTCCTGTCAACGAGATAAACAAGCATCGGAGCAGTTGATGCAGGCTAAGGGTCAATTCCTCCTGCTCCGTCTCCTCCTCACCCCCAGAATGGCGATTTTTGCGCTGAGCTTGAGAGGATGTGCTCCTATTATGTCGTGTACTTTCAGTGGGGTCAACTCTAGCAAATTCCTTCAGCTTTTCCGCCGCTCCCGCCCCTTTAAGTCGGCTCATGATTGTCTGCAGTGAGGTTTAGCGGGACAATTAAAACTTGTAATCTGGGTATTGCCCACTACAGATGGGAATTCTAGCGGGGCTGGCGACAGTTAATTATGAATTAGGCACCGAGGGACACCTGAGGGACCACGAGGACAATAGCCAGATACTGTCCAGATCTTAATGACCCGGGGAGGGAGGAGGAACCCCCGCAGAGGCAGCCACAGTGGGAGGGGGGGTACACAGAGCCTCCCCTAATAATGGCGCCGATCGGCACAGTGAGTCAGTAAATGAAGGGGGATATCCTGCGCGGGCCCGTTTTCCAGGGCACTCACCGCGTGTCCCTTCAGATTGCCAGCCGGTTTTCGTCACTGCCCAGCGGCGGAGCAGCAATGGGAGTCGGCGCTGCAGCTCTCAGCAGCTGAGCTGCGCGCCCAAGATGGCCGCCGCCTTGTGGGGAGCCAGCCGCCCGCTTCTATCACCTCTGCCGCTCGCTCAGAAGCCCTCTCCCGACCTGCCACAGAGTGTCCATGGGTCCCGGCATCCAAAGGGGGGTCCAGCCAGCCGCAGGTGTTGTCAGGAAAGGGTCCACGATCAGGATCTGACAGGATGATGCGTAGTTCTCTGTACCAGTGTCCTCTCCCGGTCACGGCATAGCCACACCACCAGACTTTTATCTTTGGGGTCGTCTGAAGGCAGTTGTCTATGCTGTGAAGATACGAGATGTGCAGCATCTGAAACAACGGATTCTGGAAGCCTGTGCTAGCATTTCTTCTGTGGTCTTGCTATCAGTGTGTCAAGAGTGGGAGAAGAGGGTTGCATTGACAATCCAATACAATAGGCAGAACTTTGAACACATTTTATAAGTGGTCATAAACTTGTAAATAACTCATGAAAAAATAAAGTTATGTTAAAACAAAGCACACCATTGTTTTTCTTGTGAAATCCTCAATAAGTCTGATGTGTCACATGACCCTCTTCCCATTGAAAAAAATAAAGCTGGATTCAAAATCGTCAACTTCAAAATGGCCGCCATGGTCACCACACATCTTGATAAGTTTTCCACCTCCCATATACTAATGTGCCACAAACAGGAAGTTGATATCACCAACCATTCCCATTTTATTTAGGTGCATCCAAATAAATGGCCCACCCTGTATGTTCAGAAACAAATGGAAATGTACCAAAGTTTTAGCATCTGGATTTTTTAATTAGTGTTCAAAAGTAATACAACAATAAAACATTGTTTATCATCTTACCGTATATACTTGTGTATAACCAAAGTTTTTCAGCACTTTTTTTTGTGCTGAAAATGTCCTCCTAGGCTTATACATGAGTCAATTGTCACAGAAGGCCAGCGGGGGAGGGGGAGTGGTGGGTGACAGAGGCAGGAGCCGGCAGCTGTGGCTAAAGCCTGTGCTGCTGCTAAAGAGAAATTAATATTCATTTCTCGTATAGCACGCACAGCGACAGCTGCCTGCTTCCAGAAGACATCCTATTCACCCTCCTGCGCGCCCTCACAGATCTCATTGGTGCCAGTGCCGGCAGCTTTTCCTGTGCCGAGCGATCACATGGCCTCGCTCGTTAAGGTAATGAATATGCACGGCTCTCCACTCCCATAGACATGGAGGGAATATTCATTACTTTAATGAGTGGGGCCACTGGATCGCTCGGCACAGGTAGAACTGCCATTGCTGGAACCAACGAGATGCTGCGAGGGCGCCGGGACCAACGAGATGCTGCGAGGGCACGTGGAAGGTGAGTAGGATTTAAATAGGAACCATTCATACAAAGATAGGAGATATGGAGCCATGCATACCAGGACAGAACAGGAGTGCCAGGCATAACAGGACAGCGTGGGGGAGCCAGGCATACCTGGACAGGATGGGGGAGCCAGGCATACCTGGACAGGATGGGGAAGCCAGGCATACCTGGACAGGATGGGGAAGCCAGGCATACCTGGACAGTATGGGGAAGCCAGGCATACCTGGACAGGATGGGGAAGCCAGGCATACCAGGACAGGATGGGGGAGCCAGGCATACCTAGACAGGATGGTGGAGCCAGGCATACCTGGACAGGATGGGGAAGCCAGGCATACCAGGACAGGATAAGGGAGCCACACATACCAGGACATAATGGGGCAGCCAGGCATACCAGCACAGGACAGGGGAGCCACCCATACCAGGACAGGGTGGGGAGCCATGCATACCAGGACAGGGATGAGGAGACAATGCATACCCAGCTTATACTCGAGTCAATAAGCATACCCAGTTTTCCGTGGCAAAATTAGGTGCCTCGGCTCATACTCTAGTCGGCTTATACTCGAGTACATACGGTACATGTTGCAACTTCAAAAATGAAACAGAATAAACAGCATGTGCAGCATGCTCTCCTAATGATGAAAGCCTTCAAATGTTTCTTGTAGCCATCATATACGTCTAGCACTTCTCAGCTGGTATTTTCTCCCACTATTTCTATTTTCTTCAAGCTCTTGAATGTTTGCAGTGTTTTTTTTCCCAACAGCAGATTTTAGGTCACTCCAAAGATTTTCAACGGAATTGAGGTCAGGTCTCATTGCTGACCATTTTAAAACAGTCCATTTTTTCTTTTTCAAACATTCCTGTGTAGTTTTGGATGTGTGCTTTTGGATATTGTATTGCTGGAGAACCCATGATCTTTGACTTAAACCAAGTTTTTTTTTTTACACTGGGTATGACATTTGACATTTTGCTTTAAAATCTCTTGATAATTCTCTGATTTCATGATTCCTGTGATACGGTCAAGGCCTCCAATAGTGGACGCAGCAAAGCAACCCCACAGCATTATGGATCCTCCACCATGCCTAACTTGGTATGCTGTAGCTTTCCTTATAAGTTTCATTGTGCCATTTGTAACCAAACTGTTGCTTTGCATTGCCAAAAAGCTCTATTTTTGTTTTATATGTTCACAAAACATTTTCTCAGAAGGATTGCGTTTTTTCTTCTTTTTGGGGAAAGATCTTATCTTATGTCTTTTTGACCTGGTGTTTTTTCCACCATTCACACCAACCTTCGAAGACATCTCTTGTCAATTTTTCTCTTTCCCTCACATCCAGGAAGGTTCTTAAAGGTACCATGCTTGTCACATTTCTTATCCACATTGCGCACTGTTGAAACTGGGATACCAAGGTTTTTGGGGATGGCCTTATACCCTTTGGAAGTCTTTTGTGTGCTAATAATAGCAGTTCTGATGTCCTCATTTATCTTCACCATTGTGACAAAGGAACACTGAAGTAATCATTCAATGGCTATTTCATGTCACATGGGCACCGACAATTAATCTCTGGTGATTTTGTGATTTCGCACAGGCAAGTCAAAATGTGTTTTCATACTAATTTAATCTAAATGGTGCCAATACCAGTTTCACAGCAAGCTTTAGGTTATTCTGTTTTCCCTCCCATTGTTTTCTGTTTTAAATTATTGTTTATCATTTGCTCTTTTGTATTTAAAACGAGTGCACTATACAAAAAAACTGTTTAATTTGATTATTTTCAGGTGCGTAACCCTGAAATGCATCACTGAGGCAAAGTGGCTAAAGTTACTTTTTGCCCAGAAACAAAGATGTTGTAACAGCATGCAGTGTGGTTATAAGGTTACTATTGATAAATAGGATTATTATTAATTTTCAAAAATTAAAATGTGTCCTATTTCCTAGTGAAATTTTGATTTAATTTAAAGAATTATATCTGTAAATTTCCTAAACTATCTTCGAACAAACACATTTGCATTATCAAAATCATACATTATAAATTGCACAAATGTCCAATTGTGTTAGAAAGGCCTATCGCCACAATAGATGGTTGCTAGTGATGAGGAACGTGCTCGGTAATACTCGTTACTCGGCGAGCAGCGAGCATTTCCCGTGTTTGCTCGATGTGAGTACTGGTGCACGCCCTGCATTTTTGGCGCAACATGCAGGGATTGTCTGCCACGCAATGTAAAGCCACAGCCATCTTTGTTGTGGTATTACAGTGATTGGCTGGCCGCACAGCATCATCAGGTGTATAAGAGACCTTGCGGCGCAATGCTCGGCTCTGTCTGTTCAGGAATTATGTGTGTCAGACTCCTATCTCTCTGTGTGCTAAAAATTGTGGAATTTCAGGGCTATTTTACACTGGATTAGCTGTGTGTTACTCTATTTCTATGCAGTCTTTTGGGGTAAAAAGAAAATAAATCCGGGTCAAATAGTGACCAGTGTGTTATCCAAGTCAGACTCCTATCTCTCTGTGTGCTAGAAATTGTTTGTGGCATTTCAGGGCTACATTACACAGTTTTTTCTTGGTCTCACCACAGTTATTGACATCAGTTTTTTTAAATAAAAAGTACAGTCCAGATATTTGAAAGTGCATTTTTCTGCACACGGATCACATCTAAGTTTGCTCCCAATTCAGCTTTTTGTAGTGAACGTGGAAAATATTTTACTCCATTTAAAATGTGAAGGGACAGAGAAGTGGACATGATGGAAATGGTGCATGCAGAGGGCAATCTGCAATTGAGCCACAACAAACACCCACATGTACTCGCAACAGACTCCTGTCAGATTTCATAGGGGATGGCAGAACAGCACTCGACACCAGAGCAGCATGAAAAGGTAGTTGATTGGATGGCAGATAATGCTTCCAGTCACTTTGCCACCACCACCAGCACCCTGTCTTCCACACGGTCAAATCTGAGTAGTCGTGAGTCTGGACTGCATGTTCCTCATACTGCTCCTCCTTCCTCCTCCCATGCAGAGTGCCCGCAGACTCCTGATCCCACACTTGGACACTCCAAAGAGCTGTTCACTTTTCCATTTATAGATTCGGGCCTCTCGCCTGGTCCACTTGAAGCGGGGAAAACTGAGATTGCATGTAGCGATTCCCAAATATTGTAGCAGCCACGTTCACACGAAGGCGACGGCAGGAACGTGTCATAAGAGGTGGATGATGATGAGACACAATTGCCAGAAAGTCAGGAGGAGGACCAGGATGCGGAAGTGGAAGAGGAGGTGGTGGATGATATAGTAACTGACTCAACCTGGCAGGAAGACATGCAGAGCGAAGACAGCAGCACACAGGGGGAGGCGTAGCACCATAACAGGCAGGAAGAAGCACTGTGGTGGCCGCAGACAGAAAGCGGGCAACCATTCCTCGCAACACCAACACAGCAGAAGTTGTCAGTACAAGTGATAGGTCTTCCCAAGTCTGGTTGTTTTTTATAGGCTGCCGATAACCCCAAACAGGCCATTTGCACCACCTGCCATGCCTGTATCAGCAGAGGTAGAAAAACTACCAGCCTGACAAGGCACATGGCAGCAAAGCACCCGACTTTGTGGGCCAAAACCCAGGGTCAGGAACAGTGTCTGCTGGTGACACCACTGCTTCTTCCACTGTCGTACGTGGAAGCCAATCCCCTGTCCATGGTGGCTGCGAAGATGCCTCCTGCCCTGCTCCTGTCGTTGCACACACTTAACTACCACCATCAGTAAACACGTCCACGTCCTTGTCCCAGCACAGCCTTCAGTTGTCCATACACCAGTCATTGGAACGCAAGCGGAAATACCCAGCCAACGCCCCACAGGCCACAGTACTAAATTTACACATTTTTCGTCTGCTTGCGCTCAAAATGTCCCAAGGTACTCTGTCCCCAACCAATACAATTTCTCATGTTGTGCTGTCCTGGCATTACACAAGCACGTGTCCCACAACATTACCCGTGCCCTCAACAATGCAGTTACTGCGAAAGTGCACTTAACCACGGACACGTGGACAAGTGCTTCTGGGCAGGGACGGTACATCTCACTGATGGCACACTGGGTTAACATAGAGGAAGCCTGGACCCAGTCGGACCTTGGGATGGAACACGTCCTACCAACGCCGAGTATTGCGGTCCCTAGGTCAATCAGGGTTGCCTCCACAGTCTACAGCTCCTGCACGTCATCCTCCTCCTCTTCAGCCTCCATCTCTGAAATGACCACATCAGTCGCAAGCTGGAAGCACTGCAGCATTTCCTCAGCCAAGCTGTGGCTGACACTGCTGATCCTACAGCCAGGCATTGTTGTGTGTGACAATGACCGGAATCTGGTGGCGGGTCCGAGCTTACACGTACTATGCCTGGCCCATGTGCTTAATCTCGTGGTTCAGCTGTTTCTCAAAACCTACTTGGAGCTGTCGGATCTGATTGTGAAAGTACGCCGCCTCTGTGCCCATTTTAGAAAGTCAGCTACAGTTTTAGCCACCCTTGCAGTGCTTCCACAGTGTTTGCAGCTTCCGCTCACCGACTGGTGTGTGATGTCCCCACACATTGGAACTCTACACTGCATATGCTGGAAAGGACAACAAGGGCATCAGTATTCAGTTCAGACTCATAAGACCTCAGGAGTGGGCATGGATGTCAGACATATGTACCATCCAACAAAACTTTGAGGAGTCCACCAAGATGGTGAGTGGTGATGACGTTATAATTAGTGTCACCATCCCGCTTCTCTGTATTCTGAAAGCCTCTCTGCTCACAATGAAAGAGGATGCATTGCAGGTGGAGCACGATGAGATGGAGCAAGGAACCATACAGGGTGATTACACACAGCCCAGCCTCATGTCATCCCAACACGGATTGGTTGACAATGAGGAAGAGGAGGAGGAAGAACAGGAGCAAGTTTCATGCGTTATAGACGGTACTACAAGCACAACTGTCATACTATCTGTTCAGCATGGATGGCCTGAGCAAAGGGAGGAGGAAGATGACAGCATGGTCAGTTGTCCTGTTGGTGAGGACACGGAAGCCTTGCCAGTTAGCAGTCTGGCACGCATCGCCGACTTTATGTTGCGCTGCCTTTCCCGTGACTCTCGCATTATCAAAATTTGTGCTGACACTCATTACTGGTTGGTGACACTTCTAGACCCATGCTACAAGGAGAACTTTCAATCTCTTCTTGACAAAGTCTGATAGGTGTACTAAAATGATGCAATACCAGAGGGCCATTGTTTCTGAATTAATGAAAAAATTCCCATCTGAAAACGCTGGCGGCAGAGGTCACAATTAGTTTGACAACCAAGGAGTAGAGGCGACAGAGACCCAACTACAATCCAGCAGAGGAACACTGGCAAAGTTCTGGGACACTTTTCTCAGACCCTCCCATCGCCCTGGCCCAGAGTCATGGGGTAGTCTCACAAGGAATGGAAAGTTTGGGAAGACGTTAGAGGAGTACCTTGCTGACCATACTAACATCCTTCGTGATTCCTCTGTGCCTTTTAATTATTGGGTATCCAAACTGGACACATGGCATGAACGGGCTCTCTACGCCTTGGAGGTCCTGGCCTGCCACTAGCGTTTTGTCAGAATGGGTTTTTAGTGCCGCTGGTTTATTAATAACTCATAAGCGCAACCGCCTGTCATCTGAAAATACTGACAGGCTGACTCTTATAAAAATTGAACAAGACCTGAATTGGGGCAGACTTCTGTACACCACCGAATGATAACAGCGAAACATAACCTAAAATACAGTGTATTTTTTGGGAGGTGTATTACCAGGCACCTCTTCACACACAAACATAGGTATACGCTTCCTGGTGTGTTATTATCCTCCTCCTTCTCCTCATCATCCACCACCACTATAACACGAGGGTGACTGTGGTCTGTGATGCAACAGCCAGTAGAAATTTTTTCAAGGGTGTTTTGATGCCCGTTACAAAAATGTTTACACTATGTTGAGGTGTCCCCCACCTGCGCTAGCAGTGACGGACCCTCGGACACTGCAGCCCGCGTCCGAGGGTCCGTCAAAGAATGACGGCACATCACTAACGCATGCCGATTAGGACATGCGTTAGTGATGCGCCGCATTATAGCAGTCTATGGCAGCGTTAACGGCTGCGTTACATCGCGTTATGCCGTGGTGTAACGCAGTCAGTCTAAAAGACTGAAAGAACGCAATCTGAACCCAGTCTAACAGTATGGCAGTGCCAAAAGAATAATGCGAACTTCCTGTGTCCATCCAGTATGTCGGTTCAAAGGCTTATTGGGGTGCAAGTGACTTTGCGGCAGGTCGGGCCTTGCATTCATTGCATAGGCCAACACTATGGCAGAACCAAATGAATAATGTGAACTGGGTTTTCCTGTGGCCATCCAGTACGTTGGTTCAAAGGCTTATTGGGGTGCATGTGATTTTGTGGCAGGTCGGGCCTTGCATTCACTGCATAGGCCAACACTGTGGAAGAACCAAATGAATAATATGAACTGGGTTTTCCTGTGGCCATCCAGTACGTCGGTTCAAAGGCTTATTGGGGTGCGTTTGAATTTGGTGAAGGGCGGGCCTTGCATTCAATGCATAAGCTAGCACTATGCTAACGCCAAAAGAATAATGTGAACTTGGTTTTCCCGTGTCCATCCAGTATGTCGGTTCAAAGACTTATTGGGGTGCATGTGACTTTGGTGCAGGGTGGTCCTTGCATTCAATGCATAGGCAAGCATTATGGCAGTACCAAAAGAATAATGTGAACTTGGTTTTCCTGTGGTCATCAAATACGTCGGTTCAAAGGCTTATTGGGGTGCATGTGATTTTGTGGCAGGTCGGGCCTTGCATTCACTGCATAGGCCAACACTGTGGAAGAACCAAATGAATAATGTGAACTGGGTTTTCCTGTGGCCATCCAGTACGTCGGTTCAAAGACTTATTGGGGTGCATGTGACTTTGGTGCAGGGTGGACCTTGCATTCAATGCATAGGCAAACATTGTGGCAGTACCAAAAGAATAATGTGAACTTGGCTTTCCTGTGGTCATCAATACGTCGGTTCAAAGGCTTATTGGGGTGCATGTGAGTTTGTGGCAGGTCGGGCCTTGCTTTCACTGCATAGGCCAATACTATGGCAGAACCAAATGAATATTGTGAACTGGGTTTCATTGTAGCCATCCAGTACGTCGGTTCAAAGGCTTTTTGGGGTGCGTTTGAAATTGGTGCAGGGCGGGCCTTGCATTCAATGCATAGGCTAACAGTATAGTAGTACCAAATGAATGTGAACTTGGTTTTCCTGTGGTCATCCAGTACGTCAGTTCAAAGGCTTATTTGGGTGCATGTGACTTTGTAGCAGGGCAGGCCTTGCATTTAATGCATAGGTTAACACTATGGGTGACCTCTTTTCTTATACTTGGAGCAGTTTTTCATGATGCCCTCCTGTACGTCTCATCAAAAGGGTATTGGGGTGCGTCCTAATTTTTGGCAGCCCAGCCACTAATTGCATATGCAATAACAGTAAAGGAGACCCACTGTTTAATAATCGCCCTTTAAGAATAGTAAGGCCAACTGATGCCCCTATAAAAATAGGCTATATGACTTTAAAAGTCCCTCCTTCTTAAATGAAACAAGATGTGAAACACAGAAAAACACAGTAAAACAAATGTATAAAAAAAATACTGTGTTGTAAAAAAGTAACAGTAAACAGTAAGTGCTAGTAAAAAGATAACAAAATAGGATATTTGGTTGATACGTTTTTTGCAAAAAATGTATACTAAGCCGCTCTACCAAACGTCGAGGTATACTCACCAGATCTCAACCCCATTGAGGTGTTGTTGGGCAGCTTGACGTATGGTACACAAAAAGTGGCCATCAAGCCAGGGAGGGGCTTTTGGAAGCATGGATTCTCAACTAGCTCAAAGGAAGGCCAGGTTTATAGGTTCTCTAATCAGTCAAACTGTTTTCAGCTGTGCTAACATACTTGCACAAGGGTTTTCAAGGGTATTGTAACCATCCATTAGCTTTCTTACACAGTTAGCAAACACAAAGTACCATAAGAACACTGGAGTGATGGTTGTTGGAAATGGGCTGCTATACAACTATGAAGATACTACAATTAAAAAAATCACAGAAAAAGGAGTTAAAACTAGGTGATAAAAATAATAAAAGGTATACTCAATAAAACTTGTAAACAAAAAAGAAAGAATAAGGAGCATCTAATACCATATGCATATTCATAAGTTATAAAAAAAGATTTTTATTCATTATTATTTATATATAAAAAAATTTAATTAAAAATGTGAAGAACACAAGACATAAGGTCCGACACAGTTACTATAATTACAGATCAGGTATCAGAGAGACAACCTTATAATATCTTCACATATACCAATGGTACCAGACATATAGAGTCATTTATGCCACTTTAGATATACATATATATACATACAGCATATTCCAAACTAGCATCCACACAATTTATTTGAACAATCTGAATAGTATAAAAGGTCTCACCCGAAAATATTTGTGTAACCGGTCACACCAAGCAGCCCCAACGCACGTTTCGCTTGGGCTTCCTCAGGGGGCTGAAGATATTGTATTACAAACCAGATGTTTGCAGCAAGAGTAGTCATTTACCACATTAACAATGTATAGAGTGTATTTCTGAATCATTTGTTAGCTTCATTGGAAAAAACTGTGGTTTTCTTTCAAAAATAAGGAAATTTCTAAGTGACCCTAAACTTTTGAACGGTAGTGTACGGTCAATATATGTAATAGGCAGCAGCAGACCGTAATGGAATGGATCCTCTTGATGTATGCAAAGAAGTATGCCACATACAATGCCTGCCTGCTACTGATATCTATATACCCACATACACTCCCTGCCTACATAGAACTGCTATCTATATACCCTGTAATTAGTCCTTAGAAGGACTGTTGATTTAGCTATCGTTAAAACCCCCAAATCTGTCCCTATCTTATCAGCAACTCTTCCTACACTAGCAGATTCCAGAGCTGAATGTGACGAGCAGGGCGGTGCCTGGTCTGATATAGACTGTTATGATTGAGTCACCGAGGAGGAAAAAACAAAACACAAGCTCAGCCCAGAAAATCAGAGAGGTTGGAAACTAGCGGATTGCAGACCCCTAATCCTATCACACAACTAGCAGTAGCCGTGGAGTGTTCCTACGGTGATCCTAGACACCTCGTCACAGCCGGAGATCTAAATAAGCCTAAAGAAAGAAAAGGGAAAAGCTGACAGCCCCAGAGCAGACCCCAAAGCAATAGGCAGCCCCCAACATATAATGACGGTGAAACAAGATGAAACACTAACACAGATAGAAAGATAGGTTGAGCAAACGATGGGGCCCAAGCTAACTAAAAAGGACAGGACAGAAAAGCTGCTGTCTGCAATCCGAGAAAACCCTGCTAAAAATATTACCAACACAACTGATAAGCAAAAAGACCCTGAAGTCACTAGACTTCAAACCCTATATCAGCACTCAGAATATTCTGAAAGCAGAGCAAAAGAGAACACTGATCAAGGAAAAAGAATCCAGCACACCCCCGGCCGGGGATGGCTGAACTCAAAAAACAAGGTAAACAAAGCCAAAACTAATAAGTTCAATAGCAGAGCAAAAACTTATCTTTAGGAAGCAGGAATCAGACTGGTCTCCAAGAATCCAGCAGAGAAATCACCAGCCACTCAGAAGGGCGTCGGCTGCCTTATATCCAGTCTGCAGTTCCTGTTACCCAGTCACAATCCACCTGATCAGGTGTTTGGTTTCTTTCATCCAAATCAGCCTCACTACCTTCCTTCACCAGAAGAGGGAGATCCTCGGACACAAAAGGTGAATGAACAGATGAGCTCACAACAATATGATGATGCTGTGTGGCCAGCCAATCACTGTAATGCCAGAACCAACATGGCTGCGGCATTACAGTACGTGGCACATAATCCCTGCATGTTGACTGGCCCTCTAAAGAGTGCCAAACATACAGGGCATGGACCCGAACTCCCGGTGAACAATCCCGGAAATGTTCGGTGCTCACCGAGCACCGCGAATACAGCGATGCTCGGGCGAGTACCGAGCATTATCGAGTATGCTCGCTCATCACTACTAGGAATGAAATAAGGGTGCTGAAGTCATCAGAGGATCAGGATCTTCGCATTGGAGATACACAGCAAAGATGATGCGCAGCTAAATGCTCCTCTACAGTAGGGTAAAATCTGCTCCTTTTACGCTGAGCACTGGAAAAGGTGAAGCATCTGCCTTTGGTGGATAACACACAACAGCACCTGAAATATCTGTTGGCACAGGTGGTGAGTTGTAAATGCAGGCATCTCATGTGGGAGTTCTTTTGCACATTACCGCTAGAAAATGTAGAGTGAAAAATGCTCTTTCCAGGAAACTGTTCATAAGGGAATGCTCGGATCGACACCCATAATGTGGTGGTATACCATCTTGCTGGAACAACTCAGAGAACATGCCATCCTTAGTTTCCTGGAAAGTGGATTGGTCGTTGTGGGCCAGTTGAATAGCCACCAAGGTCTCCTGATCTGGCCCCATTAGACTTTTATCTTTTTTTTTTTAAATTCATTTATTAAACCATTAGCAGTTATATAATGCACACATTCAGTACAAACTGTTAAGCATGATACATAGTATATATATGCTCAGGTAACATGAAGACGTGAAACGCAATATGTACATCAATTGTGTGTAAATAATAAAGCAGATATAATATCAAGTAAATCACAGTAGTATTGTATTATTGTACCAGTATTAAAAAACCTGCCTACATCTACCAAAACGTAAACAGTTCCGCAGCCGACTTCTATACAATAAACGGTTTAATGTGCGACATCTCCGCTCTGCAAAGTGAGGTGAGAGGAGTTCCACCTCTCCCAAATCTTTTTGAATTTACCTGGGCATCCTCTATTTTCATGCAGTGTGCATTCATATGGGATAATAGAGTTTACCAGAGTGATCCAGGACCCAAGAGAAGGAGGTGAGCTCCCCATCCACCGTAATGCTAGTATCTTCCGTGCCATGAACAAAATCCCTACATAATGACCCCAGGCCTCCTCATCCCACACTCCAAACAGACAAATCAGTGGCTCAAGGGGAACAGGGGCTTGTACCAAGGATGTTAACAAAGACGTCACCCCCCTCCAGTATTGCGCAACAACAGGACAGCACCAGACCATATGAATAAAGTCTGCATCTATTGAATGACATCTTAAACATTCTGATGACGGGTATCGGCCGATCCTAAAGAGTCGAATTGGAGTCAAATATGATTGATTAATAATATTCAGTTGTATCATCCTGTTGTTGGCAGACGGAGACACCCAGATTGGTGATTACAGGATTTCTTCCCATTCCTCACCCTGTGTATCCGGGATGAGTCTCTCCCATTTCTTCTTAACGGAATCTAAGGCATTTTCTGTCCCCACTGACAGCATATACGTATATAGAGAGGAGATGAGACCTTGAGGGCCCTGTGATTTGAGAATCCCTATCAGAGGTAGAGACGAAATGGCATTATCTATTCCCACACATCTCATGTGCGATTGAAAGGCTGATCTTAGCTGAAGATAGCGAAAAAACTGGGATCTCGGGACTCCACGATTAACTTGTAATTGCTCAAAGGATACCAATGTTCCATGGTCATATAGATCACCTATCGTAGAGACACTATATTGAGCCCAAAACTCAGCAGATGTATGTTTAAGTAGCACCGGGAAGTAGTCATTATTCCATAGGGGCATTTCAGCTATAATATCCCCAAATCTAACCACCCCCTTAATCTGTCTCCATATCGATCGTGCCAGACGAAGCATAGGTAACAGTCACGAGACATTTATTTTCCTCATTTCCAAAAAACCTAGTGGGCAACCAATCCCTGCAGTATGAAGTAGATGACTCTCAGAATTCGGAAGATGACCTCCAGGCATCCATTTATTTATGGCCTTAGCCTGTCCAGCTAGATAATATAAAAAGAAATCGGGTAACGCCGCCCCTCCTCCCTTCTTGGGCCTCTGCAGAGTGGTTAGTTTAAGTTTGGGCCTGGCTTTCCCCCAAATAAAGGAAGTGGTTTGGGAATTTAAATTAGCAAAAAGGATTTGGGTACCACCACCGCACTATGTTGAAGAAAGTAGCTAAGCTTAGGGAGTAATATCATTTTAATTAAATTAATACGTCCGGCTACAGGCAGTGGAAGTTTACCCCAGATCACGAATTTAATCCTGACCATCTCCAGCAATGGTTGTATATTGAGTTGCAGATCAAATTTACTACCTTGAGAGATATGAACACCCAAATATTTAAAACTAGTTACAATGGGCAGTAAGGAGAGAGTCTCAAGTCGTGGCAGTGGAGTGTGGGAAAGAGACATCAAAGCAGATTTCTCCCAATTTATGTGTAGGCCATAATATGTACTGAATTTATTTATGGTAGTGATCACTCTTGCCAGGGTCTCTTCAGTTTTGTCCATAAATACAGTCATATGTTAAAGTTTGGGCACCCCTATTAATGTTAACCTTTTTTCTTTATAAGAATGTTGGTTTTTGCAACAGCTATTTCAGTTTCATATATCTAATAACTGATGGACTCAGTTATATTTCTGGATTCAAATGAGGTTTATTGAACTAACAGAAAATGTGCAATCTGCATTTAAACAAATTTTTACCAGTACAAAAGTATGGGCACCCTTATCATTTTCTTTATTTGAACACTCCTAACTACTTTTTACTGACTTCCTGAAGCACTAAATTGGTTTTGTAACCTCATTGAGCTTTGAACTTCATAGCCAGGTGTATCAAATCATGAGAAAAGGTATTTAAGGTGGCCACTTGCAAGTAGTTCTCCTATTTGATTCTCCTATGAAGAGTGGCATCATGGGCTCATCAAAACAACTCTCAAATAATCTGAAAACAAAGATTATTCAACATAGCTTTTCAGGGGAAGGATACAAAAAGTTGTCTCAGAGATATAACCTGTCAGTTTCCACTGTGAGGAACATAGTAAGGAAATGGAAGAACACAGGTACAGTTCTTGTTAAGCCCAGAAGTGGCAGGCCAAGAAAAATATCAGAAAGGCAGAGAAGATGAATGGTGAGAACAGTCAAGGACAATCCACAGACCACCTCCAAAGACCTGCAGCATCATCTTGCTGCAGATGGTGTCACTGTGCATCGGTCAACAATACAGCGCAGTTTGCACAAGGAGAAGCTGTATGGGAGAGTGATGCGAAAGAAGCCGTTTCTGCAAGCACGCCACAAACAGAGTCGCCTGAGGTATGCAAAAGCACATTTGGACAAGCCGTTTACATATTGGAAGAAGGTCCTGTGGACTGATGAAACAAAGATTGAGTTGTTTGGTCTTACAAAAAGGCGTTATGCATGGAGGCTAAAAAACACAGCATTCCAAGAAAAACACTTGCTACCCACAATAAAATTTGGTGGAGGTTCCATCATGCTTTGGTGCTGTGTGGCCAATGCCGGCACCGGGAATCTTGTTAAAGTTGAGGGTCGCATGGATTCAACTCAGTATCAGCAGATTCTTGACAATAATGTGCAAGAATCAGTGACGAAGTTGAAGTTACGCAGGGGATGGATATTTCAGCAAGACAATGATCCAAAACACCGCTCCAAATCTACTCAGGCATTCATGCAGAGGAACAATTACAATGTTCTGGAATGGCCATCCCAGTCCCCAGACCTGAATATCACTGAACATCTGTGGGATGATTTGAAGCGGGCTGTCCATGCTCAGCGACCATCAAACTTAACTGTGAACTGGAATTGTTTTGTGAACAGGAATGGTCACAAATACCTTCATCCAGGATCCAGGAACTCATTAATAGCTACAGGAAGCGACTAGAGGCTGTTATTTTTGCAAAAGGAGGATCTACAAAATATTAATGTCACTTTTATGTTGAGGTGCCCATACTTTTGCAACGGTCAAATTTTGTTTAAATGCAGATTGCACATTTTCTGTTAGTACAATAAACCTCATTTGAATCCAGAAATATAACTGAGTCCATCAGTTATTAGATATATGAAACTGAAATAGCTGTTGCAAAAACCAACATTCTTATAAAGAAAAAAGGTTAACATTAATAGGGGTGCCCAAACGTTAACATATGACTGTATCACCATATCGTCAGCATATACAGTTGTGGCCAAAAGTATTGACACCCCTGCAATTCTGTCAGATAATACTCAGCTTCTTCCTGAAAATGATTGCAAACACAAATTCTTTGGTATTATCTTCATTTAATTTGTCTTAAATGAAAAAACACAAAAAGAATTGTCCTAAAGTCAAATTGGATATAATTCCACACCAAACATAAAAAAGAGGGTGGACAAAAGTATTGGCACTGTTCGAAAAATCATGTGATGCTTCTCTAATTTGTGTAATTAATAGCACCTGTAACTTACCTGTGGCACCTAACAGCTGTTGGCAATAACTAAATCACACTTGCAGCCAGTTGACATGGATTAAAGTTTTCTCAACCTCTGTCCTGTGTCCTTGTGTGTACCACATTGAGCATGGAGAAAAGAAAGAAGACCAAATAACTGTCTGAGGACTTGAGAAACCAAATTGTGAGGAAGCATGAGCAATCTCAAGGCTACAAGTCCATCTCCAAAGACCTGAATGTTCCTGTGTCTACCGTGCGCAGTGTCATCAAGAAGTCTAAAGCCCGTGGCACTGTGGCTAAGCTCCCAAGATGTGGACAGAAAAGAAAAATTGACAAGAGATTTCAACGCAAGATTGTGCGGATGTTGGATAAAGAACCTCAACTAACATCCAAACAAGTTCAAGCTGCCCTGCAGTCCGAGGGTACAACAATGTCAACCCGTTCTATCTGTCGGCGTCTGAATGAAAAGGGACTGTATGGTAGGAGACCCAGGAAGACCCCACTTCTTACCCCGAGACATAAAAAGCCAGGCTGGAGTTTGCCAAAACTTACCAGAAAAAGCCTAAAACGTTTTGGAAGAATGTTCTCTGGTCAGATGAGACAAAAGTAGAGCTTTTTGGGCAAAGGCATCAACATAGAGTTTGCAGGAGAAAAAAAGAGGCATTCAAAGAAAAGAACACGATCCCTACAGTCAAACATGGCGGAGGTTCCCTGATGTTTTGGGGTTGCTTTGCTGCCTCTGGCACTGGACTGTTTGACCATGTGCATGGCATTATGAAGTCTGAAGACTACCAACAAATTTTGCAGCATAATGTAGGGCCCAGTGTGAGAAAGCTGGGTCTCCCTCAGAGGTCACGGGTCTTCCAGCAGGACAATGAACCAAAACACACTTCAAAAAGCACTAGAAAATGGTTTGAGAGAAAGCACTGGAGACTTCTAAGGTGGCCAGCAATGAGTCCAGACCTGAATCCCATAGAACACCTGTGGAGAGATCTAAAATTGGCAGTTTGGAGAAGGCACCCTTCAAATATCAGGGACCTGGAGCAATTTGCCAAAGAAGAATGGTCTAAAATTCCAGCAGAGCATTGAAAGAAACTCATTGATGGTTACCGGAAGCGGTTGGTCGCAGTTATTTTGGCTAAAGGTTGTGCAACCAGATATGAGGCTGAGGGTGCCAATACTTTTTTCTGGCCCATTTTTGGAGTTTTGTGTGAAATGATCAATGTTTTGCTTTTTGCTTCATTCTCTTTTGTGTTTTTTCATTTAACACAAATTAAATGAAGATAATAATACCAAAGAATTTGTGTTTGCAATCATTTTCAGGAAGAAACTGAGTATTATCTGACAGAATTGCAGGGGTGTCAATACTTTTGGCCACAACTGTAGACCTATGGTATCTATCCGATCTGCTATTTCTATACCAGCAATATTAGGGGAGGATCTTATACGTATTGCCAGCGCCTCAATAGCAAGAGCAATAAGGGCCGGGGAAAGGGGACACCCCTGATGAGTTCCTCTATGCAGTGAGAATGATTCAGATATGGAGTTATTTACAATAACCCAGGCCTTGGGCTTCATGTATATAACATTAACCCATTTTTGGAATCTTTCACCAAATCCATACCTCTGTAAGCATGCACGGAGAAAAGGCAATTCAAGTGAATCAAAGGCCTTGGCCGCATCCTGCGATGCCAATGCCCATTCATTATCTGGTACCAAAGAGCTATATTGGACCACTGACTGGACTCGTCTGATATTTATGGAAGTATTCTTACCCGGCATAAAACCCGTCTGATCAGGGTGTACAAGATCTAAAATGACTGAATTTACTCTTTTGGCTAAAATTTTTGTAAAAATTTTATAATCCACATTTACTAGTGATATAGGCCTATAAGATCCACAATCTAAAGGGTCCTTCCCCTCCTTTTTAAGAACTATTATATTGGCCTCATAAAAGGACTCCGGCATGCATCCCCTCTCCCAAATTCCACGAAACATTGTCAACAAGAGGGGCGCTAGTATATCCTGATATTCCCTATATAACTCCACAGGAAATCCATCCGGCCCAGGGGCCTTCCCGGAGGCCAAGTCTATTATAGCATACTCTACCTCCTCCAGAGTAAACTCTGCATCCATAAAGGCCCGTTGGGAAGGACTTAGCTTATGAAATTCTATATCTAACAAATAATTTTAACACTCCAGGCTATCCCCATCAGTCTTAGAATTGTACAATGAACCATAATTGTCAGAAAAACATTTTAGTATCTCTTCAGTTGAGGAAACCAAAGTACCATCTGAGTCACGAATCTGTAGAATTGTGTTAGTAGCATTGTGCTGTCTTACTAAATATGCCAGAAATTTACTCGCCTAATTCCCCATTTCAAAATAAGACTGCCAGGCAAAAAATAATTTACGTTTCGTTTTAGTGTCAGTGTATTGAGCATATAGCCTTTGAGCGGTCAGCCATTCTACCCTATTACTGTTAGTTTGATCCAATATATAGCCTGCCTCCGAGTCTTTCAGACGTCACTCCATCTCGCCATCCTCCTTCGATGTCACTCGCTTAATATGAGAAATTGTAGAGGATAAGCAACCCCGGAAATAAGCTTTAAGAGCATCCCAAAATACATTAATTTTTCAGGGTTCGGGATGGGACGAGACGAAGCAATGTAATTGATCTATCGTTCTATCAGTGGATGCTATCAACTTCAGCCAAAAGGGGTTCAACTTCCATGTTATCCTATTGGTCAATGGCCCAAATTTAAGCTTGAGAGTAACTGGACTATGATCCGAAATCCCCCTACTTCCATGTTTGATATCATCCACCCACGCCGCCAGACCGCTAGACCCAAAAATGTAATCTATGCGAGACAGAGAGCGCTTAGTGGAGGAATGACAAGTATACTCCCTTGTCTGTTGATGGCGCACCCTCCATAGATCCAACCACCTGCTACCCGCCATGAATTGTGACAGTTGGGATGTACCCAGAGGGGAAACCCCACCCTGTATTCCATCACCCAGTTTCAATTTATCCAAATGGCTGTTCATGACTAAATTGAAATCTCCCATACAGATGACATGTGCGTCTGGGTAATTCAAAGCAAAGCTCAATGCCTTCCGAATAATTGATATATTGGCTGGAGGGGGATTATAAATACAAAGGATGACATATTTCTGAGAATTAATCGGTGCGTGCACAAACACAAATCGTCCCTCGGGGTCTTTCCGGGCCTCCCTAACCTCCCACCGTACATCCTTATGAATTAACAGTGAAACTCCCCTTGAGTGGCTGGTATGAAAAGCATGTATAAACCATTGCACCCATGGTTTCTGTACCCATCGAACCGTATCTCTGGTCAAATGCATCTCCACCAGAGCACACTTTATTTTTTTTCCGCGGGGTTTTTATGCCTCTTATATTCCAGGTCATACAAATCAGCTCAGAACCCATTCCCGTCTATCTGGATATAATACATGATGATGCCTGAACCAGGTGCAGAGAACCCACATAGATAGCAGAATTTGGCGTCGGCTGCAGCCTACATCTAAACAATTCTAAAAAGTAAAACTTAAGAAAGAAAAAGCAAAACAGGAACCTAATAACATAGGCGTACAGTCTTACGCCCTCATCAAAAGGTAAACAAGGGGATACCATCACTGTATCCAGCGTCCGGTATAGCTGGCATCTGGGAACTCGCCGAGAGAGCTCCAATTAAACTGTTGATTGAGAGGATTCAAGGTAACAGCCGCCACATTAGGAATCTTTCGCAGGGGATCCCCTATGGGACCGTAGCCACTCAGTCGCCTCCGCCGGATCTGTAAAAAATATGGAGGAGCCTTCATGGACAATCTGGAGCCGGGCCGGATATATCGTCGAATAAACAATGTTCCTATCTCTGAGTCGCTTCTTGACCTCGAAGAATTGTGCCCGTTGCTTCTGCAGTTCCATGGAGAAATCCGGAAAGATGGAAACGACGGCATTGTTGAACTTGATAAGACCTTTCAGGCGTGCGAGACGTAGAATGGTATCTCTGTCCTTGCAATTGAGCAGGCGTGTCAGGAACGGCCGAGGTGGGGCCCCCGGAGGCACGGGTCTTGTGGGGACCCTGTGAGCTCTTTCAACAGCGAACATTGAGGAGAATTCGTCCCCCAAGGATGTCTTAAGCCAATCCTCCAAAAACTGCTCAGGATGCTGACCTTCCGAGCGCTCAGGCAGTCCAACAATACGGATATTATTCCGGCGCATTCTATTTTCCAAATCATCCGCCTTTTGCTTCCAAGCATTCATGGAGCCCGCCACCTTCGTTAATTTAGCCTCCATAGGTCTAATGGTATCTTCCACCTTGGACACCCTTGTCTCCACCTCCGTAATGCGTCCCCTCATAGCCTGTATATCCTGATGGAGTCTCCCCACCTCCGTATAGACATCCTCAATTCTCTCTGTCAGGGATGTCCTGTCAACGAGATAAACAAGCATCGGAGCAGTTGATGCAGGCTAAGGGTCAATTCCTCCTGCTCCGTCTCCTCCTCACCCCCAGAATGGCGATTTTTGCGCTGAGCTTGAGAGGATGTGCTCCTATTATGTCGTGTACTTTCAGTGGGGTCAACTCTAGCAAATTCCTTCAGCTTTTCCGCCGCTCCCGCCCCTTTAAGTCGGCTCATGATTGTCTGCAGTGAGGTTTAGCGGGACAATTAAAACTTGTAATCTGGGTATTGCCCACTACAGATGGGAATTCTAGCGGGGCTGGCGACAGTTAATTATGAATTAGGCACCGAGGGACACCTGAGGGACCACGAGGACAATAGCCAGATACTGTCCAGATCTTAATGACCCGGGGAGGGAGGAGGAACCCCCGCAGAGGCAGCCACAGTGGGAGGGGGGGTACACAGAGCCTCCCCTAATAATGGCGCCGATCGGCACAGTGAGTCAGTAAATGAAGGGGGATATCCTGCGCGGGCCCGTTTTCCAGGGCACTCACCGCGTGTCCCTTCAGATTGCCAGCCGGTTTTCGTCACTGCCCAGCGGCGGAGCAGCAATGGGAGTCGGCGCTGCAGCTCTCAGCAGCTGAGCTGCGCGCCCAAGATGGCCGCCGCCTTGTGGGGAGCCAGCCGCCCGCTTCTATCACCTCTGCCGCTCGCTCAGAAGCCCTCTCCCGACCTGCCACAGAGTGTCCAGGGGTCCCGGCATCCAAAGGGGGGTCCAGCCAGCCGCAGGTGTTGTCAGGAAAGGGTCCACGATCAGGATCTGACAGGATGATGCGTAGTTCTCTGTACCAGTGTCCTCTCCCGGTCACGGCATAGCCACACCACCAGACTTTTATCTTTGGGGTCGTCTGAAGGCAGTTGTCTATGCTGTGAAGATACGAGATGTGCAGCATCTGAAACAACGGATTCTGGAAGCCTGTGCTAGCATTTCTTCTGTGGTCTTGCTATCAGTGTGTCAAGAGTGGGAGAAGAGGGTTGCATTGACAATCCAATACAATAGGCAGAACTTTGAACACATTTTATAAGTGGTCATAAACTTGTAAATAACTCATGAAAAAATAAAGTTATGTTAAAACAAAGCACACCATTGTTTTTCTTGTGAAATCCTCAATAAGTCTGATGTGTCACATGACCCTCTTCCCATTGAAAAAAATAAAGCTGGATTCAAAATCGTCAACTTCAAAATGGCCGCCATGGTCACCACACATCTTGATAAGTTTTCCACCTCCCATATACTAATGTGCCACAAACAGGAAGTTGATATCACCAACCATTCCCATTTTATTTAGGTGCATCCAAATAAATGGCCCACCCTGTATGTTCAGAAACAAATGGAAATGTACCAAAGTTTTAGCATCTGGATTTTTTAATTAGTGTTCAAAAGTAATACAACAATAAAACATTGTTTATCATCTTACCGTATATACTTGTGTATAACCAAAGTTTTTCAGCACTTTTTTTTGTGCTGAAAATGTCCTCCTAGGCTTATACATGAGTCAATTGTCACAGAAGGCCAGCGGGGGAGGGGGAGTGGTGGGTGACAGAGGCAGGAGCCGGCAGCTGTGGCTAAAGCCTGTGCTGCTGCTAAAGAGAAATTAATATTCATTTCTCGTATAGCACGCACAGCGACAGCTGCCTGCTTCCAGAAGACATCCTATTCACCCTCCTGCGCGCCCTCACAGATCTCATTGGTGCCAGTGCCGGCAGCTTTTCCTGTGCCGAGCGATCACATGGCCTCGCTCGTTAAGGTAATGAATATGCACGGCTCTCCACTCCCATAGACATGGAGGGAATATTCATTACTTTAATGAGTGGGGCCACTGGATCGCTCGGCACAGGTAGAACTGCCATTGCTGGAACCAACGAGATGCTGCGAGGGCGCCGGGACCAACGAGATGCTGCGAGGGCACGTGGAAGGTGAGTAGGATTTAAATAGGAACCATTCATACAAAGATAGGAGATATGGAGCCATGCATACCAGGACAGAACAGGAGTGCCAGGCATAACAGGACAGCGTGGGGGAGCCAGGCATACCTGGACAGGATGGGGGAGCCAGGCATACCTGGACAGGATGGGGAAGCCAGGCATACCTGGACAGGATGGGGAAGCCAGGCATACCTGGACAGTATGGGGAAGCCAGGCATACCTGGACAGGATGGGGAAGCCAGGCATACCAGGACAGGATGGGGGAGCCAGGCATACCTAGACAGGATGGTGGAGCCAGGCATACCTGGACAGGATGGGGAAGCCAGGCATACCAGGACAGGATAAGGGAGCCACACATACCAGGACATAATGGGGCAGCCAGGCATACCAGCACAGGACAGGGGAGCCACCCATACCAGGACAGGGTGGGGAGCCATGCATACCAGGACAGGGATGAGGAGACAATGCATACCCAGCTTATACTCGAGTCAATAAGCATACCCAGTTTTCCGTGGCAAAATTAGGTGCCTCGGCTCATACTCTAGTCGGCTTATACTCGAGTACATACGGTACATGTTGCAACTTCAAAAATGAAACAGAATAAACAGCATGTGCAGCATGCTCTCCTAATGATGAAAGCCTTCAAATGTTTCTTGTAGCCATCATATACGTCTAGCACTTCTCAGCTGGTATTTTCTCCCACTATTTCTATTTTCTTCAAGCTCTTGAATGTTTGCAGTGTTTTTTTTCCCAACAGCAGATTTTAGGTCACTCCAAAGATTTTCAACGGAATTGAGGTCAGGTCTCATTGCTGACCATTTTAAAACAGTCCATTTTTTCTTTTTCAAACATTCCTGTGTAGTTTTGGATGTGTGCTTTTGGATATTGTATTGCTGGAGAACCCATGATCTTTGACTTAAACCAAGTTTTTTTTTTTACACTGGGTATGACATTTGACATTTTGCTTTAAAATCTCTTGATAATTCTCTGATTTCATGATTCCTGTGATACGGTCAAGGCCTCCAATAGTGGACGCAGCAAAGCAACCCCACAGCATTATGGATCCTCCACCATGCCTAACTTGGTATGCTGTAGCTTTCCTTATAAGTTTCATTGTGCCATTTGTAACCAAACTGTTGCTTTGCATTGCCAAAAAGCTCTATTTTTGTTTTATATGTTCACAAAACATTTTCTCAGAAGGATTGCGTTTTTTCTTCTTTTTGGGGAAAGATCTTATCTTATGTCTTTTTGACCTGGTGTTTTTTCCACCATTCACACCAACCTTCGAAGACATCTCTTGTCAATTTTTCTCTTTCCCTCACATCCAGGAAGGTTCTTAAAGGTACCATGCTTGTCACATTTCTTATCCACATTGCGCACTGTTGAAACTGGGATACCAAGGTTTTTGGGGATGGCCTTATACCCTTTGGAAGTCTTTTGTGTGCTAATAATAGCAGTTCTGATGTCCTCATTTATCTTCACCATTGTGACAAAGGAACACTGAAGTAATCATTCAATGGCTATTTCATGTCACATGGGCACCGACAATTAATCTCTGGTGATTTTGTGATTTCGCACAGGCAAGTCAAAATGTGTTTTCATACTAATTTAATCTAAATGGTGCCAATACCAGTTTCACAGCAAGCTTTAGGTTATTCTGTTTTCCCTCCCATTGTTTTCTGTTTTAAATTATTGTTTATCATTTGCTCTTTTGTATTTAAAACGAGTGCACTATACAAAAAAACTGTTTAATTTGATTATTTTCAGGTGCGTAACCCTGAAATGCATCACTGAGGCAAAGTGGCTAAAGTTACTTTTTGCCCAGAAACAAAGATGTTGTAACAGCATGCAGTGTGGTTATAAGGTTACTATTGATAAATAGGATTATTATTAATTTTCAAAAATTAAAATGTGTCCTATTTCCTAGTGAAATTTTGATTTAATTTAAAGAATTATATCTGTAAATTTCCTAAACTATCTTCGAACAAACACATTTGCATTATCAAAATCATACATTATAAATTGCACAAATGTCCAATTGTGTTAGAAAGGCCTATCGCCACAATAGATGGTTGCTAGTGATGAGGAACGTGCTCGGTAATACTCGTTACTCGGCGAGCAGCGAGCATTTCCCGTGTTTGCTCGATGTGAGTACTGGTGCACGCCCTGCATTTTTGGCGCAACATGCAGGGATTGTCTGCCACGCAATGTAAAGCCACAGCCATCTTTGTTGTGGTATTACAGTGATTGGCTGGCCGCACAGCATCATCAGGTGTATAAGAGACCTTGCGGCGCAATGCTCGGCTCTGTCTGTTCAGGAATTATGTGTGTCAGACTCCTATCTCTCTGTGTGCTAAAAATTGTGGAATTTCAGGGCTATTTTACACTGGATTAGCTGTGTGTTACTCTATTTCTATGCAGTCTTTTGGGGTAAAAAGAAAATAAATCCGGGTCAAATAGTGACCAGTGTGTTATCCAAGTCAGACTCCTATCTCTCTGTGTGCTAGAAATTGTTTGTGGCATTTCAGGGCTACATTACACAGTTTTTTCTTGGTCTCACCACAGTTATTGACATCAGTTTTTTTAAATAAAAAGTACAGTCCAGATATTTGAAAGTGCATTTTTCTGCACACGGATCACATCTAAGTTTGCTCCCAATTCAGCTTTTTGTAGTGAACGTGGAAAATATTTTACTCCATTTAAAATGTGAAGGGACAGAGAAGTGGACATGATGGAAATGGTGCATGCAGAGGGCAATCTGCAATTGAGCCACAACAAACACCCACATGTACTCGCAACAGACTCCTGTCAGATTTCATAGGGGATGGCAGAACAGCACTCGACACCAGAGCAGCATGAAAAGGTAGTTGATTGGATGGCAGATAATGCTTCCAGTCACTTTGCCACCACCACCAGCACCCTGTCTTCCACACGGTCAAATCTGAGTAGTCGTGAGTCTGGACTGCATGTTCCTCATACTGCTCCTCCTTCCTCCTCCCATGCAGAGTGCCCGCAGACTCCTGATCCCACACTTGGACACTCCAAAGAGCTGTTCACTTTTCCATTTATAGATTCGGGCCTCTCGCCTGGTCCACTTGAAGCGGGGAAAACTGAGATTGCATGTAGCGATTCCCAAATATTGTAGCAGCCACGTTCACACGAAGGCGACGGCAGGAACGTGTCATAAGAGGTGGATGATGATGAGACACAATTGCCAGAAAGTCAGGAGGAGGACCAGGATGCGGAAGTGGAAGAGGAGGTGGTGGATGATATAGTAACTGACTCAACCTGGCAGGAAGACATGCAGAGCGAAGACAGCAGCACACAGGGGGAGGCGTAGCACCATAACAGGCAGGAAGAAGCACTGTGGTGGCCGCAGACAGAAAGCGGGCAACCATTCCTCGCAACACCAACACAGCAGAAGTTGTCAGTACAAGTGATAGGTCTTCCCAAGTCTGGTTGTTTTTTATAGGCTGCCGATAACCCCAAACAGGCCATTTGCACCACCTGCCATGCCTGTATCAGCAGAGGTAGAAAAACTACCAGCCTGACAAGGCACATGGCAGCAAAGCACCCGACTTTGTGGGCCAAAACCCAGGGTCAGGAACAGTGTCTGCTGGTGACACCACTGCTTCTTCCACTGTCGTACGTGGAAGCCAATCCCCTGTCCATGGTGGCTGCGAAGATGCCTCCTGCCCTGCTCCTGTCGTTGCACACACTTAACTACCACCATCAGTAAACACGTCCACGTCCTTGTCCCAGCACAGCCTTCAGTTGTCCATACACCAGTCATTGGAACGCAAGCGGAAATACCCAGCCAACGCCCCACAGGCCACAGTACTAAATTTACACATTTTTCGTCTGCTTGCGCTCAAAATGTCCCAAGGTACTCTGTCCCCAACCAATACAATTTCTCATGTTGTGCTGTCCTGGCATTACACAAGCACGTGTCCCACAACATTACCCGTGCCCTCAACAATGCAGTTACTGCGAAAGTGCACTTAACCACGGACACGTGGACAAGTGCTTCTGGGCAGGGACGGTACATCTCACTGATGGCACACTGGGTTAACATAGAGGAAGCCTGGACCCAGTCGGACCTTGGGATGGAACACGTCCTACCAACGCCGAGTATTGCGGTCCCTAGGTCAATCAGGGTTGCCTCCACAGTCTACAGCTCCTGCACGTCATCCTCCTCCTCTTCAGCCTCCATCTCTGAAATGACCACATCAGTCGCAAGCTGGAAGCACTGCAGCATTTCCTCAGCCAAGCTGTGGCTGACACTGCTGATCCTACAGCCAGGCATTGTTGTGTGTGACAATGACCGGAATCTGGTGGCGGGTCCGAGCTTACACGTACTATGCCTGGCCCATGTGCTTAATCTCGTGGTTCAGCTGTTTCTCAAAACCTACTTGGAGCTGTCGGATCTGATTGTGAAAGTACGCCGCCTCTGTGCCCATTTTAGAAAGTCAGCTACAGTTTTAGCCACCCTTGCAGTGCTTCCACAGTGTTTGCAGCTTCCGCTCACCGACTGGTGTGTGATGTCCCCACACATTGGAACTCTACACTGCATATGCTGGAAAGGACAACAAGGGCATCAGTATTCAGTTCAGACTCATAAGACCTCAGGAGTGGGCATGGATGTCAGACATATGTACCATCCAACAAAACTTTGAGGAGTCCACCAAGATGGTGAGTGGTGATGACGTTATAATTAGTGTCACCATCCCGCTTCTCTGTATTCTGAAAGCCTCTCTGCTCACAATGAAAGAGGATGCATTGCAGGTGGAGCACGATGAGATGGAGCAAGGAACCATACAGGGTGATTACACACAGCCCAGCCTCATGTCATCCCAACACGGATTGGTTGACAATGAGGAAGAGGAGGAGGAAGAACAGGAGCAAGTTTCATGCGTTATAGACGGTACTACAAGCACAACTGTCATACTATCTGTTCAGCATGGATGGCCTGAGCAAAGGGAGGAGGAAGATGACAGCATGGTCAGTTGTCCTGTTGGTGAGGACACGGAAGCCTTGCCAGTTAGCAGTCTGGCACGCATCGCCGACTTTATGTTGCGCTGCCTTTCCCGTGACTCTCGCATTATCAAAATTTGTGCTGACACTCATTACTGGTTGGTGACACTTCTAGACCCATGCTACAAGGAGAACTTTCAATCTCTTCTTGACAAAGTCTGATAGGTGTACTAAAATGATGCAATACCAGAGGGCCATTGTTTCTGAATTAATGAAAAAATTCCCATCTGAAAACGCTGGCGGCAGAGGTCACAATTAGTTTGACAACCAAGGAGTAGAGGCGACAGAGACCCAACTACAATCCAGCAGAGGAACACTGGCAAAGTTCTGGGACACTTTTCTCAGACCCTCCCATCGCCCTGGCCCAGAGTCATGGGGTAGTCTCACAAGGAATGGAAAGTTTGGGAAGACGTTAGAGGAGTACCTTGCTGACCATACTAACATCCTTCGTGATTCCTCTGTGCCTTTTAATTATTGGGTATCCAAACTGGACACATGGCATGAACGGGCTCTCTACGCCTTGGAGGTCCTGGCCTGCCACTAGCGTTTTGTCAGAATGGGTTTTTAGTGCCGCTGGTTTATTAATAACTCATAAGCGCAACCGCCTGTCATCTGAAAATACTGACAGGCTGACTCTTATAAAAATTGAACAAGACCTGAATTGGGGCAGACTTCTGTACACCACCGAATGATAACAGCGAAACATAACCTAAAATACAGTGTATTTTTTGGGAGGTGTATTACCAGGCACCTCTTCACACACAAACATAGGTATACGCTTCCTGGTGTGTTATTATCCTCCTCCTTCTCCTCATCATCCACCACCACTATAACACGAGGGTGACTGTGGTCTGTGATGCAACAGCCAGTAGAAATTTTTTCAAGGGTGTTTTGATGCCCGTTACAAAAATGTTTACACTATGTTGAGGTGTCCCCCACCTGCGCTAGCAGTGACGGACCCTCGGACACTGCAGCCCGCGTCCGAGGGTCCGTCAAAGAATGACGGCACATCACTAACGCATGCCGATTAGGACATGCGTTAGTGATGCGCCGCATTATAGCAGTCTATGGCAGCGTTAACGGCTGCGTTACATCGCGTTATGCCGTGGTGTAACGCAGTCAGTCTAAAAGACTGAAAGAACGCAATCTGAACCCAGTCTAACAGTATGGCAGTGCCAAAAGAATAATGCGAACTTCCTGTGTCCATCCAGTATGTCGGTTCAAAGGCTTATTGGGGTGCAAGTGACTTTGCGGCAGGTCGGGCCTTGCATTCATTGCATAGGCCAACACTATGGCAGAACCAAATGAATAATGTGAACTGGGTTTTCCTGTGGCCATCCAGTACGTTGGTTCAAAGGCTTATTGGGGTGCATGTGATTTTGTGGCAGGTCGGGCCTTGCATTCACTGCATAGGCCAACACTGTGGAAGAACCAAATGAATAATATGAACTGGGTTTTCCTGTGGCCATCCAGTACGTCGGTTCAAAGGCTTATTGGGGTGCGTTTGAATTTGGTGAAGGGCGGGCCTTGCATTCAATGCATAAGCTAGCACTATGCTAACGCCAAAAGAATAATGTGAACTTGGTTTTCCCGTGTCCATCCAGTATGTCGGTTCAAAGACTTATTGGGGTGCATGTGACTTTGGTGCAGGGTGGTCCTTGCATTCAATGCATAGGCAAGCATTATGGCAGTACCAAAAGAATAATGTGAACTTGGTTTTCCTGTGGTCATCAAATACGTCGGTTCAAAGGCTTATTGGGGTGCATGTGATTTTGTGGCAGGTCGGGCCTTGCATTCACTGCATAGGCCAACACTGTGGAAGAACCAAATGAATAATGTGAACTGGGTTTTCCTGTGGCCATCCAGTACGTCGGTTCAAAGACTTATTGGGGTGCATGTGACTTTGGTGCAGGGTGGACCTTGCATTCAATGCATAGGCAAACATTGTGGCAGTACCAAAAGAATAATGTGAACTTGGCTTTCCTGTGGTCATCAATACGTCGGTTCAAAGGCTTATTGGGGTGCATGTGAGTTTGTGGCAGGTCGGGCCTTGCTTTCACTGCATAGGCCAATACTATGGCAGAACCAAATGAATATTGTGAACTGGGTTTCATTGTAGCCATCCAGTACGTCGGTTCAAAGGCTTTTTGGGGTGCGTTTGAAATTGGTGCAGGGCGGGCCTTGCATTCAATGCATAGGCTAACAGTATAGTAGTACCAAATGAATGTGAACTTGGTTTTCCTGTGGTCATCCAGTACGTCAGTTCAAAGGCTTATTTGGGTGCATGTGACTTTGTAGCAGGGCAGGCCTTGCATTTAATGCATAGGTTAACACTATGGGTGACCTCTTTTCTTATACTTGGAGCAGTTTTTCATGATGCCCTCCTGTACGTCTCATCAAAAGGGTATTGGGGTGCGTCCTAATTTTTGGCAGCCCAGCCACTAATTGCATATGCAATAACAGTAAAGGAGACCCACTGTTTAATAATCGCCCTTTAAGAATAGTAAGGCCAACTGATGCCCCTATAAAAATAGGCTATATGACTTTAAAAGTCCCTCCTTCTTAAATGAAACAAGATGTGAAACACAGAAAAACACAGTAAAACAAATGTATAAAAAAAATACTGTGTTGTAAAAAAGTAACAGTAAACAGTAAGTGCTAGTAAAAAGATAACAAAATAGGATATTTGGTTGATACGTTTTTTGCAAAAAATGTATACTAAGCCGCTCTACCAAACGTCGAGGTATACTCACCAGATCTCAACCCCATTGAGGTGTTGTTGGGCAGCTTGACGTATGGTACACAAAAAGTGGCCATCAAGCCAGGGAGGGGCTTTTGGAAGCATGGATTCTCAACTAGCTCAAAGGAAGGCCAGGTTTATAGGTTCTCTAATCAGTCAAACTGTTTTCAGCTGTGCTAACATACTTGCACAAGGGTTTTCAAGGGTATTGTAACCATCCATTAGCTTTCTTACACAGTTAGCAAACACAAAGTACCATAAGAACACTGGAGTGATGGTTGTTGGAAATGGGCTGCTATACAACTATGAAGATACTACAATTAAAAAAATCACAGAAAAAGGAGTTAAAACTAGGTGATAAAAATAATAAAAGGTATACTCAATAAAACTTGTAAACAAAAAAGAAAGAATAAGGAGCATCTAATACCATATGCATATTCATAAGTTATAAAAAAAGATTTTTATTCATTATTATTTATATATAAAAAAATTTAATTAAAAATGTGAAGAACACAAGACATAAGGTCCGACACAGTTACTATAATTACAGATCAGGTATCAGAGAGACAACCTTATAATATCTTCACATATACCAATGGTACCAGACATATAGAGTCATTTATGCCACTTTAGATATACATATATATACATACAGCATATTCCAAACTAGCATCCACACAATTTATTTGAACAATCTGAATAGTATAAAAGGTCTCACCCGAAAATATTTGTGTAACCGGTCACACCAAGCAGCCCCAACGCACGTTTCGCTTGGGCTTCCTCAGGGGGCTGAAGATATTGTATTACAAACCAGATGTTTGCAGCAAGAGTAGTCATTTACCACATTAACAATGTATAGAGTGTATTTCTGAATCATTTGTTAGCTTCATTGGAAAAAACTGTGGTTTTCTTTCAAAAATAAGGAAATTTCTAAGTGACCCTAAACTTTTGAACGGTAGTGTACGGTCAATATATGTAATAGGCAGCAGCAGACCGTAATGGAATGGATCCTCTTGATGTATGCAAAGAAGTATGCCACATACAATGCCTGCCTGCTACTGATATCTATATACCCACATACACTCCCTGCCTACATAGAACTGCTATCTATATACCCTGTAATTAGTCCTTAGAAGGACTGTTGATTTAGCTATCGTTAAAACCCCCAAATCTGTCCCTATCTTATCAGCAACTCTTCCTACACTAGCAGATTCCAGAGCTGAATGTGACGAGCAGGGCGGTGCCTGGTCTGATATAGACTGTTATGATTGAGTCACCGAGGAGGAAAAAACAAAACACAAGCTCAGCCCAGAAAATCAGAGAGGTTGGAAACTAGCGGATTGCAGACCCCTAATCCTATCACACAACTAGCAGTAGCCGTGGAGTGTTCCTACGGTGATCCTAGACACCTCGTCACAGCCGGAGATCTAAATAAGCCTAAAGAAAGAAAAGGGAAAAGCTGACAGCCCCAGAGCAGACCCCAAAGCAATAGGCAGCCCCCAACATATAATGACGGTGAAACAAGATGAAACACTAACACAGATAGAAAGATAGGTTGAGCAAACGATGGGGCCCAAGCTAACTAAAAAGGACAGGACAGAAAAGCTGCTGTCTGCAATCCGAGAAAACCCTGCTAAAAATATTACCAACACAACTGATAAGCAAAAAGACCCTGAAGTCACTAGACTTCAAACCCTATATCAGCACTCAGAATATTCTGAAAGCAGAGCAAAAGAGAACACTGATCAAGGAAAAAGAATCCAGCACACCCCCGGCCGGGGATGGCTGAACTCAAAAAACAAGGTAAACAAAGCCAAAACTAATAAGTTCAATAGCAGAGCAAAAACTTATCTTTAGGAAGCAGGAATCAGACTGGTCTCCAAGAATCCAGCAGAGAAATCACCAGCCACTCAGAAGGGCGTCGGCTGCCTTATATCCAGTCTGCAGTTCCTGTTACCCAGTCACAATCCACCTGATCAGGTGTTTGGTTTCTTTCATCCAAATCAGCCTCACTACCTTCCTTCACCAGAAGAGGGAGATCCTCGGACACAAAAGGTGAATGAACAGATGAGCTCACAACAATATGATGATGCTGTGTGGCCAGCCAATCACTGTAATGCCAGAACCAACATGGCTGCGGCATTACAGTACGTGGCACATAATCCCTGCATGTTGACTGGCCCTCTAAAGAGTGCCAAACATACAGGGCATGGACCCGAACTCCCGGTGAACAATCCCGGAAATGTTCGGTGCTCACCGAGCACCGCGAATACAGCGATGCTCGGGCGAGTACCGAGCATTATCGAGTATGCTCGCTCATCACTACTAGGAATGAAATAAGGGTGCTGAAGTCATCAGAGGATCAGGATCTTCGCATTGGAGATACACAGCAAAGATGATGCGCAGCTAAATGCTCCTCTACAGTAGGGTAAAATCTGCTCCTTTTACGCTGAGCACTGGAAAAGGTGAAGCATCTGCCTTTGGTGGATAACACACAACAGCACCTGAAATATCTGTTGGCACAGGTGGTGAGTTGTAAATGCAGGCATCTCATGTGGGAGTTCTTTTGCACATTACCGCTAGAAAATGTAGAGTGAAAAATGCTCTTTCCAGGAAACTGTTCATAAGGGAATGCTCGGATCGACACCCATAATGTGGTGGTATACCATCTTGCTGGAACAACTCAGAGAACATGCCATCCTTAGTTTCCTGGAAAGTGGATTGGTCGTTGTGGGCCAGTTGAATAGCCACCAAGGTCTCCTGATCTGGCCCCATTAGACTTTTATCTTTTTTTTTTTAAATTCATTTATTAAACCATTAGCAGTTATATAATGCACACATTCAGTACAAACTGTTAAGCATGATACATAGTATATATATGCTCAGGTAACATGAAGACGTGAAACGCAATATGTACATCAATTGTGTGTAAATAATAAAGCAGATATAATATCAAGTAAATCACAGTAGTATTGTATTATTGTACCAGTATTAAAAAACCTGCCTACATCTACCAAAACGTAAACAGTTCCGCAGCCGACTTCTATACAATAAACGGTTTAATGTGCGACATCTCCGCTCTGCAAAGTGAGGTGAGAGGAGTTCCACCTCTCCCAAATCTTTTTGAATTTACCTGGGCATCCTCTATTTTCATGCAGTGTGCATTCATATGGGATAATAGAGTTTACCAGAGTGATCCAGGACCCAAGAGAAGGAGGTGAGCTCCCCATCCACCGTAATGCTAGTATCTTCCGTGCCATGAACAAAATCCCTACATAATGACCCCAGGCCTCCTCATCCCACACTCCAAACAGACAAATCAGTGGCTCAAGGGGAACAGGGGCTTGTACCAAGGATGTTAACAAAGACGTCACCCCCCTCCAGTATTGCGCAACAACAGGACAGCACCAGACCATATGAATAAAGTCTGCATCTATTGAATGACATCTTAAACATTCTGATGACGGGTATCGGCCGATCCTAAAGAGTCGAATTGGAGTCAAATATGATTGATTAATAATATTCAGTTGTATCATCCTGTTGTTGGCAGACGGAGACACCCAGATTGGTGATTACAGGATTTCTTCCCATTCCTCACCCTGTGTATCCGGGATGAGTCTCTCCCATTTCTTCTTAACGGAATCTAAGGCATTTTCTGTCCCCACTGACAGCATATACGTATATAGAGAGGAGATGAGACCTTGAGGGCCCTGTGATTTGAGAATCCCTATCAGAGGTAGAGACGAAATGGCATTATCTATTCCCACACATCTCATGTGCGATTGAAAGGCTGATCTTAGCTGAAGATAGCGAAAAAACTGGGATCTCGGGACTCCACGATTAACTTGTAATTGCTCAAAGGATACCAATGTTCCATGGTCATATAGATCACCTATCGTAGAGACACTATATTGAGCCCAAAACTCAGCAGATGTATGTTTAAGTAGCACCGGGAAGTAGTCATTATTCCATAGGGGCATTTCAGCTATAATATCCCCAAATCTAACCACCCCCTTAATCTGTCTCCATATCGATCGTGCCAGACGAAGCATAGGTAACAGTCACGAGACATTTATTTTCCTCATTTCCAAAAAACCTAGTGGGCAACCAATCCCTGCAGTATGAAGTAGATGACTCTCAGAATTCGGAAGATGACCTCCAGGCATCCATTTATTTATGGCCTTAGCCTGTCCAGCTAGATAATATAAAAAGAAATCGGGTAACGCCGCCCCTCCTCCCTTCTTGGGCCTCTGCAGAGTGGTTAGTTTAAGTTTGGGCCTGGCTTTCCCCCAAATAAAGGAAGTGGTTTGGGAATTTAAATTAGCAAAAAGGATTTGGGTACCACCACCGCACTATGTTGAAGAAAGTAGCTAAGCTTAGGGAGTAATATCATTTTAATTAAATTAATACGTCCGGCTACAGGCAGTGGAAGTTTACCCCAGATCACGAATTTAATCCTGACCATCTCCAGCAATGGTTGTATATTGAGTTGCAGATCAAATTTACTACCTTGAGAGATATGAACACCCAAATATTTAAAACTAGTTACAATGGGCAGTAAGGAGAGAGTCTCAAGTCGTGGCAGTGGAGTGTGGGAAAGAGACATCAAAGCAGATTTCTCCCAATTTATGTGTAGGCCATAATATGTACTGAATTTATTTATGGTAGTGATCACTCTTGCCAGGGTCTCTTCAGTTTTGTCCATAAATACAGTCATATGTTAAAGTTTGGGCACCCCTATTAATGTTAACCTTTTTTCTTTATAAGAATGTTGGTTTTTGCAACAGCTATTTCAGTTTCATATATCTAATAACTGATGGACTCAGTTATATTTCTGGATTCAAATGAGGTTTATTGAACTAACAGAAAATGTGCAATCTGCATTTAAACAAATTTTTACCAGTACAAAAGTATGGGCACCCTTATCATTTTCTTTATTTGAACACTCCTAACTACTTTTTACTGACTTCCTGAAGCACTAAATTGGTTTTGTAACCTCATTGAGCTTTGAACTTCATAGCCAGGTGTATCAAATCATGAGAAAAGGTATTTAAGGTGGCCACTTGCAAGTAGTTCTCCTATTTGATTCTCCTATGAAGAGTGGCATCATGGGCTCATCAAAACAACTCTCAAATAATCTGAAAACAAAGATTATTCAACATAGCTTTTCAGGGGAAGGATACAAAAAGTTGTCTCAGAGATATAACCTGTCAGTTTCCACTGTGAGGAACATAGTAAGGAAATGGAAGAACACAGGTACAGTTCTTGTTAAGCCCAGAAGTGGCAGGCCAAGAAAAATATCAGAAAGGCAGAGAAGATGAATGGTGAGAACAGTCAAGGACAATCCACAGACCACCTCCAAAGACCTGCAGCATCATCTTGCTGCAGATGGTGTCACTGTGCATCGGTCAACAATACAGCGCAGTTTGCACAAGGAGAAGCTGTATGGGAGAGTGATGCGAAAGAAGCCGTTTCTGCAAGCACGCCACAAACAGAGTCGCCTGAGGTATGCAAAAGCACATTTGGACAAGCCGTTTACATATTGGAAGAAGGTCCTGTGGACTGATGAAACAAAGATTGAGTTGTTTGGTCTTACAAAAAGGCGTTATGCATGGAGGCTAAAAAACACAGCATTCCAAGAAAAACACTTGCTACCCACAATAAAATTTGGTGGAGGTTCCATCATGCTTTGGTGCTGTGTGGCCAATGCCGGCACCGGGAATCTTGTTAAAGTTGAGGGTCGCATGGATTCAACTCAGTATCAGCAGATTCTTGACAATAATGTGCAAGAATCAGTGACGAAGTTGAAGTTACGCAGGGGATGGATATTTCAGCAAGACAATGATCCAAAACACCGCTCCAAATCTACTCAGGCATTCATGCAGAGGAACAATTACAATGTTCTGGAATGGCCATCCCAGTCCCCAGACCTGAATATCACTGAACATCTGTGGGATGATTTGAAGCGGGCTGTCCATGCTCAGCGACCATCAAACTTAACTGTGAACTGGAATTGTTTTGTGAACAGGAATGGTCACAAATACCTTCATCCAGGATCCAGGAACTCATTAATAGCTACAGGAAGCGACTAGAGGCTGTTATTTTTGCAAAAGGAGGATCTACAAAATATTAATGTCACTTTTATGTTGAGGTGCCCATACTTTTGCAACGGTCAAATTTTGTTTAAATGCAGATTGCACATTTTCTGTTAGTACAATAAACCTCATTTGAATCCAGAAATATAACTGAGTCCATCAGTTATTAGATATATGAAACTGAAATAGCTGTTGCAAAAACCAACATTCTTATAAAGAAAAAAGGTTAACATTAATAGGGGTGCCCAAACGTTAACATATGACTGTATCACCATATCGTCAGCATATACAGTTGTGGCCAAAAGTATTGACACCCCTGCAATTCTGTCAGATAATACTCAGCTTCTTCCTGAAAATGATTGCAAACACAAATTCTTTGGTATTATCTTCATTTAATTTGTCTTAAATGAAAAAACACAAAAAGAATTGTCCTAAAGTCAAATTGGATATAATTCCACACCAAACATAAAAAAGAGGGTGGACAAAAGTATTGGCACTGTTCGAAAAATCATGTGATGCTTCTCTAATTTGTGTAATTAATAGCACCTGTAACTTACCTGTGGCACCTAACAGCTGTTGGCAATAACTAAATCACACTTGCAGCCAGTTGACATGGATTAAAGTTTTCTCAACCTCTGTCCTGTGTCCTTGTGTGTACCACATTGAGCATGGAGAAAAGAAAGAAGACCAAATAACTGTCTGAGGACTTGAGAAACCAAATTGTGAGGAAGCATGAGCAATCTCAAGGCTACAAGTCCATCTCCAAAGACCTGAATGTTCCTGTGTCTACCGTGCGCAGTGTCATCAAGAAGTCTAAAGCCCGTGGCACTGTGGCTAAGCTCCCAAGATGTGGACAGAAAAGAAAAATTGACAAGAGATTTCAACGCAAGATTGTGCGGATGTTGGATAAAGAACCTCAACTAACATCCAAACAAGTTCAAGCTGCCCTGCAGTCCGAGGGTACAACAATGTCAACCCGTTCTATCTGTCGGCGTCTGAATGAAAAGGGACTGTATGGTAGGAGACCCAGGAAGACCCCACTTCTTACCCCGAGACATAAAAAGCCAGGCTGGAGTTTGCCAAAACTTACCAGAAAAAGCCTAAAACGTTTTGGAAGAATGTTCTCTGGTCAGATGAGACAAAAGTAGAGCTTTTTGGGCAAAGGCATCAACATAGAGTTTGCAGGAGAAAAAAAGAGGCATTCAAAGAAAAGAACACGATCCCTACAGTCAAACATGGCGGAGGTTCCCTGATGTTTTGGGGTTGCTTTGCTGCCTCTGGCACTGGACTGTTTGACCATGTGCATGGCATTATGAAGTCTGAAGACTACCAACAAATTTTGCAGCATAATGTAGGGCCCAGTGTGAGAAAGCTGGGTCTCCCTCAGAGGTCACGGGTCTTCCAGCAGGACAATGAACCAAAACACACTTCAAAAAGCACTAGAAAATGGTTTGAGAGAAAGCACTGGAGACTTCTAAGGTGGCCAGCAATGAGTCCAGACCTGAATCCCATAGAACACCTGTGGAGAGATCTAAAATTGGCAGTTTGGAGAAGGCACCCTTCAAATATCAGGGACCTGGAGCAATTTGCCAAAGAAGAATGGTCTAAAATTCCAGCAGAGCATTGAAAGAAACTCATTGATGGTTACCGGAAGCGGTTGGTCGCAGTTATTTTGGCTAAAGGTTGTGCAACCAGATATGAGGCTGAGGGTGCCAATACTTTTTTCTGGCCCATTTTTGGAGTTTTGTGTGAAATGATCAATGTTTTGCTTTTTGCTTCATTCTCTTTTGTGTTTTTTCATTTAACACAAATTAAATGAAGATAATAATACCAAAGAATTTGTGTTTGCAATCATTTTCAGGAAGAAACTGAGTATTATCTGACAGAATTGCAGGGGTGTCAATACTTTTGGCCACAACTGTAGGCCTATGGTATCTATCCGATCTGCTATTTCTATACCAGCAATATTAGGGGAGGATCTTATACGTATTGCCAGCGCCTCAATAGCAAGAGCAATAAGGGCCGGGGAAAGGGGACACCCCTGATGAGTTCCTCTATGCAGTGAGAATGATTCAGATATGGAGTTATTTACAATAACCCAGGCCTTGGGCTTCATGTATATAACATTAACCCATTTTTGGAATCTTTCACCAAATCCATACCTCTGTAAGCATGCACGGAGAAAAGGCAATTCAAGCGAGTCAAAGGCCTTGGCCGCATCCAGTGATGCCAATGCCCATTCATTATCTGGTACCAAAGAGCTATATTGGACCACTGACTGGACTCGTCTGATATTTATGGAAGTATTCTTACCCGGCATAAAACCCGTCTGATCAGGGTGTACAAGATCTAAAATGACTGAATTTACTCTTTTGGCTAAAATTTTTGTAAAAATTTTATAATCCACATTTACTAGTGATATAGGCCTATAAGATCCACAATCTAAAGGGTCCTTCCCCTCCTTTTTAAGAACTATTATATTGGCCTCATAAAAGGACTCCGGCATGCATCCCCTCTCCCAAATTCCACGAAACATTGTCAACAAGAGGGGCGCTAGTATATCCTGATATTCCCTATATAACTCCACAGGAAATCCATCCGGCCCAGGGGCCTTCCCGGAGGCCAAGTCTTTTATAGCATACTCTACCTCCTCCAGAGTAAACTCTGCATCCATAAAGGCCCGTTGGGAAGGACTTAGCTTATGAAATTCTATATCTAACAAATAATTTTAACACTCCAGGCTATCCCCATCAGTCTTAGAATTGTACAATGAACCATAATTGTCAGAATAACATTTTAGTATCTCTTCAGTTGAGGAAACCAAAGTACCATCTGAGTCACGAATCTGTAGAATTGTGTTAGTAGCATTGTGCTGTCTTACTAAATATGCCAGAAATTTACTCGCCTAATTCCCCATTTCAAAATAAGACTGCCAGGCAAAAAATAATTTACGTTTCGTTTTAGTGTCAGTGTATTGAGCATATAGCCTTTGAGCGGTCAGCCATTCTACCCTATTACTGTTAGTTTGATCCAATATATAGCCTGCCTCCGAGTCTTTCAGACGTCACTCCATCTCGCCATCCTCCTTCGATGTCACTCGCTTAATATGAGAAATTGTAGAGGATAAGCAACCCCGGAAATAAGCTTTAAGAGCATCCCAAAATACATTAATATTTCAGGGTTCGGGATGGGATGAGACGAAGCAATGTAATTGATCTATCGTTCTATCAGTGGATGCTATCAACTTCAGCCAAAAGGGGTTCAACTTCCATGTTATCCTATTGGTCAATGGCCCAAATTTAAGCTTGAGAGTAACTGGACTATGATCCGAAATCCCCCTACTTCCATGTTTGATATCATCCACCCACGCCGCCAGACCGCTAGACCCAAAAATGTAATCTATGCGAGACAGAGAGCGCTTAGTGGAGGAATGACAAGTATACTCCCTTGTCTGTTGATGGCGCACCCTCCATAGATCCAACCACCTGCTACCCGCCATGAATTGTGACAGTTGGGATGTACCCAGAGGGGAAACCCCACCCTGTATTCCATCACCCAGTTTCAATTTATCCAAATGGCTGTTCATGACTAAATTGAAATCTCCCATACAGATGACATGTGCGTCTGGGTAATTCAAAGCAAAGCTCAATGCCTTCCGAATAATTGATATATTGGCTGGAGGGGGATTATAAATACAAAGGATGACATATTTCTGAGAATTAATCGGTGCGTGCACAAACACAAATCGTCCCTCGGGGTCTTTCCGGGCCTCCCTAACCTCCCACCGTACATCCTTATGAATTAACAGTGAAACTCCCCTTGAGTGGCTGGTATGAAAAGCATGTATAAACCATTGCACCCATGGTTTCTGTACCCATCGAACCGTATCTCTGGTCAAATGCATCTCCACCAGAGCACACTTTATTTTTTTTCCGCGGGGTTTTTATGCCTCTTATATTCCAGGTCATACAAATCAGCTCAGAACCCATTCCCGTCTATCTGGATATAATACATGATGATGCCTGAACCAGGTGCAGAGAACCCACATAGATAGCAGAATTTGGCGTCGGCTGCAGCCTACATCTAAACAATTCTAAAAAGTAAAACTTAAGAAAGAAAAAGCAAAACAGGAACCTAATAACATAGGCGTACAGTCTTACGCCCTCATCAAAAGGTAAACAAGGGGATACCATCACTGTATCCAGCGTCCGGTATAGCTGGCATCTGGGAACTCGCCGAGAGAGCTCCAATTAAACTGTTGATTGAGAGGATTCAAGGTAACAGCCGCCACATTAGGAATCTTTCGCAGGGGATCCCCTATGGGACCGTAGCCACTCAGTCGCCTCCGCCGGATCTGTAAAAAATATGGAGGAGCCTTCATGGACAATCTGGAGCCGGGCCGGATATATCGTCGAATAAACAATGTTCCTATCTCTGAGTCACTTCTTGACCTCGAAGAATTGTGCCCGTTGCTTCTGCAGTTCCATGGAGAAATCCGGAAAGATGGAAACGACGGCATTGTTGAACTTGATAAGACCTTTCAGGCGTGCGAGACGTAGAATGGTATCTCTGTCCTTGCAATTGAGCAGGCGTGTCAGGAACGGCCGAGGTGGGGCCCCCGGAGGCACGGGTCTTGTGGGGACCCTGTGAGCTCTTTCAACAGCGAACATTGAGGAGAATTCGTCCCCCAAGGATGTCTTAAGCCAATCCTCCAAAAACTGCTCAAGATGCTGACCTTCCGAGCGCTCAGGCAGTCCAACAATACGGATATTATTCCGGCGCATTCTATTTTCCAAATCATCCGCCTTTTGCTTCCAAGCATTCATGGAGCCCGCCACCTTCGTTAATTTAGCCTCCATAGGTCTAATGGTATCTTCCACCTTGGACACCCTTGTCTCCACCTCCGTAATGCGTCCCCTCATAGCCTGTATATCCTGATGGAGTCTCCCCACCTCCGTATAGACATCCTTAATTCTCTCTGTCAGGGATGTCCTGGTCAACGAGATAAACAAGCATCGGAGCAGTTGATGCAGGCTAAGGGTCAATTCCTCCTGCTCCGTCTCCTCCTCACCCCCAGAATGGCGATTTTTGCGCTGAGCTTGAGAGGATGTGCTCCTATTATGTCGTGCACTTTCAGTGGGGTCAACTCTAGCAAATTCCTTCAGCTTTTCCACCGCTCCCGCCCCTTTAAGTCGGCTCATGATTGTCTGCAGTGAGGTTTAGCGGGACAATTAAAACTTGTAATCTGGGTATTGCCCACTACAGATGGGAATTCTAGCGGGGCTGGCGACAGTTAATTATGAATTAGGCACCGAGGGACACCTGAGGGACCACGAGGACAATAGCCAGATACTGTCCAGATCTTAATGACCCGGGGAGGGAGGAGGAACCCCCGCAGAGGCAGCCACAGTGGGAGGGGGGCACACAGAGCCTCCCCTAATAATGGCGCCGATCGGCACAGTGAGTCAGTAAATGAAGGGGGATATCCTGCGCGGGCCCGTTTTCCAGGGCACTCACCGCGTGTCCCTTCAGATTGCCAGCCGGTTTTCGTCACTGCCCAGCGGCGGAGCAGCAATGGGAGTCGGCGCTGCAGCTCTCAGCAGCTGAGCTGCGCGCCCAAGATGGCCGCCGCCTTGTGGGGAGCCAGCCGCCCGCTTCTATCACCTCTGCCGCTCGCTCAGAAGCCCTCTCCCGACCTGCCACAGAGTGTCCAGGGGTCCCGGCATCCAAAGGGGGGTCCAGCCAGCCGCAGGTGTTGTCAGGAAGGGGTCCACGATCAGGATCTGACAGGATGATGCGGAGTTCTCTGTACCAGTGTCCTCTCCCGGTCACGGCATAGCCACACCACCAGACTTTTATCTTTGGGGTCGTCTGAAGGCAGTTGTCTATGCTGTGAAGATACGAGATGTGCAGCATCTGAAACAACGGATTCTGGAAGCCTGTGCTAGCATTTCTTCTGTGGTCTTGCTATCAGTGTGTCAAGAGTGGGAGAAGAGGGTTGCATTGACAATCCAATACAATAGGCAGAACTTTGAACACATTTTATAAGTGGTCATAAACTTGTAAATAACTCATGAAAAAATAAAGTTATGTTAAAACAAAGCACACCATTGTTTTTCTTGTGAAATCCTCAATAAGTCTGATGTGTCACATGACCCTCTTCCCATTGAAAAAAATAAAGCTGGATTCAAAATCGTCAACTTCAAAATGGCCGCCATGGTCACCACACATCTTGATAAGCTTTCCACCTCCCATATACTAATGTGCCACAAACAGGAAGTTGATATCACCAACCATTCCCATTTTATTTAGGTGCATCCAAATAAATGGCCCACCCTGTATGTTCAGAAACAAATGGAAATGTACCAAAGTTTTAGCATCTGGATTTTTTAATTAGTGTTCAAAAGTAATACAACAATAAAACATTGTTTATCATCTTACCGTATATACTTGTGTATAACCAAAGTTTTTCAGCACTTTTTTTTGTGCTGAAAATGTCCTCCTAGGCTTATACATGAGTCAATTGTCACAGAAGGCCAGCGGGGGAGGGGGAGTGGTGGGTGACAGAGGCAGGAGCCGGCAGCTGTGGCTAAAGCCTGTGCTGCTGCTAAAGAGAAATTAATATTCATTTCTCGTATAGCGCGCACAGCGACAGCTGCCTGCTTCCAGAAGACATCCTATTCACCCTCCTGCGCGCCCTCACAGATCTCATTGGTGCCAGTGCCGGCAGCTCTTCCTGTGCCGAGCGATCACATGGCCTCGCTCGTTAAGGTAATGAATATGCACGGCTCTCCACTCCCATAGACATGGAGGGAATATTCATTACTTTAATGAGTGGGGCCACTGGATCGCTCGGCACAGGTAGAACTGCCATTGCTGGAACCAACGAGATGCTGCGAGGGCGCCGGGACCAACGAGATGCTGCGAGGGCACGTGGAAGGTGAGTAGGATTTAAATAGGAACCATTCATACAAAGATAGGAGATATGGAGCCATGCATACCAGGACAGAACAGGAGTGCCAGGCATAACAGGACAGCGTGGGGGAGCCAGGCATACCTGGACAGGATGGGGGAGCCAGGCATACCTGGACAGGATGGGGAAGCCAGGCATACCTGGACAGGATGGGGAAGCCAGGCATACCTGGACAGGATGGGGAAGCCAGGCATACCAGGACAGGATGGGGGAGCCAGGCATACCTAGACAGGATGGTGGAGCCAGGCATACCTGGACAGGATGGGGAAGCCAGGCATACCAGGACAGGATAAGGGAGCCACACATACCAGGACATAATGGGGCAGCCAGGCATACCAGCACAGGACAGGGGAGCCACGCATACCAGGACAGGGTGGGGAGCCATGCATACCAGGACAGGGATGAGGAGACAATGCATAGCCAGCTTATACTCGAGTCAATAAGCTTACCCAGTTTTCCGTGGCAAAATTAGGTGCCTCGGCTCATACTCTAGTCGGCTTATACTCGAGTACATACGGTACATGTTGCAACTTCAAAAATGAAACAGAATAAACAGCATGTGCAGCATGCTCTCCTAATGATGAAAGCCTTCAAATGTTTCTTGTAGCCATCATATACGTCTAGCACTTCTCAGCTGGTATTTTCTCCCACTATTTCTATTTTCTTCAAGCTCTTGAATGTTTGCAGTGGTTTTTTTTCCCAACAGCAGATTTTAGGTCACTCCAAAGATTTTCAATGGAATTGAGGTCAGGTCTCATTGCTGACCATTTTAAAACAGTCCATTTTTTCTTTTTCAAACATTCCTGTGTACTTTTGGATGTGTGCTTTTGGATATTGTATTGCTGGAGAACCCATGATCTTTGACTTAAACCAAGTTTTTTTTTTACACTGGGTATGACATTTGACATTTTGCTTTAAAATCTCTTGATAATTCTCTGATTTCATGATTCCTGTGATACGGTCAAGGCCTCCAATAGTGGACGCAGCAAAGCAACCCCACAGCATTATGGATCCTCCACCATGCCTAACTTGGTATGCTGTAGCTTTCCTTATAAGTTTCATTGTGCCATTTGTAACCAAACTGTTGCTTTGCATTGCCAAAAAGCTCTATTTTTGTTTTGTATGTTCACAAAACATTTTCTCAGAAGGATTGCGTTTTTTCTTCTTTTTGGGGAAAGATCTTATCTTATGTCTTTTTGACCTGGTGTTTTTTCCACCATTCACACCAACCTTCGAAGACATCTCTTGTCAATTTTTCTCTTTCCCTCACATCCAGGAAGGTTCTTAAAGGTACCATGCTTGTCACATTTCTTATCCACATTGCGCACTGTTGAAACTGGGATACCAAGGTTTTTGGGGATGGCCTTATACCCTTTGGAAGTCTTTTGTGTGCTAATAATAGCAGTTCTGATGTCCTCATTTATCTTCACCATTGTGACAAAGGAACACTGAAGTAATCATTCAATGGCTATTTCATGTCACATGGGCAGCGACAATTAATCTCTGGTGATTTTGTGATTTAGCACAGGCAAGTCAAAATGTGTTTTCATACTAATTTAATCTAAATGGTGCCAATACCAGTTTCACAGCAAGCTTTAGGTTATTCTGTTTTCCCTCCCATTGTTTTCTGTTTTAAATTATTGTTTATCATTTGCTCTTTTGTATTTAAAACGAGTGCACTATACAAAAAAACTGTTTAATTTGATTATTTTCCGCGTGTCCTGAAAACGCATTTATTCAGACTGGCCTATCGCCTCAACACATTAACCTAGCCTATCCCTGTGTGGCAGAGCCAAAAGTTTTACCATAACCAGGTTCCCAGCATCATGTTCCCACATGCTTTATGCATCCATTAGCCCTCTGTGTCTGTACTGTTACACACTTAACATTATGGCTGGTCCATACAATCAGAGCAACTGTTACCACCCACCTTTCGTGTCTACCTCTTTCCTCATAGACTGTAAGCTTGCGAGCAGGGCCCTCACTCCTCTTGGTATTTGTTATAATCTACTGTATGTGATTATTGTTATGCTGTAATGTCTATTGTCTGTACAAATCCCCTCTGAAATGTAAAGTGCTGCGGAATATGTCGGCGCTATAAAAATAAAATTTATTTATTATTATTATTATTATTATTATTTTCAGGTGCGTAACCCTGAAATGCATCACTGAGGCAAAGTGGCTAAAGTTACTTTTTGCCCAGAAACAAAGATGTTGCAACAGCATGCAGTGTGGTTATAAGGTTACTATTGATAAATAGGATTATTATTAATTTTCAAAAATTAAAATGTGTCCTATTTCCTAGTGAAATTTTGATATAATTTAAAGAATTATATCTGTAAATTTCCTAAACTATCTTCGAACAAACACATTTGCATTATCAAAATCATACATTATAAATTGCACAAATGTCCAATTGTGTTAGAAAGGCCTATCGCCACAATAGATGGTTGCTAGTGATGAGGAACGTGCTCGGTAATACTCGTTACTCGGCGAGCAGCGAGCATTTCCCGTGTTTGCTCGATGTGAGTACTGGTGCACGCCCTGCATTTTTGGCGCAACATGCAGGGATTGTCTGCCACGCAATGTAATGCCGCAGCCATCTTTGTTGTGGTATTACAGTGATTGGCTGGCCGCACAGCATCATCAGGTGTATAAGAGACCTTGCGGCGCAATGCTCGGCTCTGTCTGTTCAGGAATTATGTGTGTCAGACTCCTATCTCTCTGTGTGCTAAAAATTGTGGAATTTCAGGGCTATTTTACACTGGATTAGCTGTGTGTTACTCTATTTCTATGCAGTCTTTTGGGGTAAAAAGAAAATAAATCCGGGTCAAATAGTGACCAGTGTGTTATCCGAGTCAGACTCCTATCTCTCTGTGTGCTAGAAATTGTTTGTGGCATTTCAGGGCTACATTACACAGTTTTTTCTTGGTCTCACCACAGTTATTGACATCAGTTTTTTTAAATAAAAAGTACAGTCCAGATATTTGAAAGTGCATTTTTCCTGCACACGGATCACATCTAAGTTTGCTCCCAATTCAGCTTTTTGTAGTGAACGTGGAAAATATTTTACTCCATTTAAAATGGGAAGGGACAGAGAAGTGGACATGATGGAAATGGTGCATGCAGAGGGCAATCTGCAATTGAGCCACAACAAACACCCACATGTACTCGCAACAGACTCCTGTCAGATTTCATAGGGGATGGCAGAACAGCACTCGACACCAGAGCAGCATGAAAAGGTAGTTGATTGGATGGCAGATAATGCTTCCAGTCACTTTGCCACCACCACCAGCACCCTGTCTTCCACACGGTCAAATCTGAGTAGTCGTGAGTCTGGACTGCATGTTCCTCATACTGCTCCTCCTTCCTCCTCCCATGCAGAGTGCCCGCAGACTCCTGATCCCACACTTGGACACTCCAAAGAGCTGTTCACTTTTCCATTTATAGATTCGGGCCTCTCGCCTGGTCCACTTGAAGCGGGGCAAACTGAGATTCCATGTAGCGATTCCCAAATATTGTAGCAGCCACGTTCACACGAAGGCGACGGCAGGAACGTGTCATAAGAGGTGGATGATGATGAGACACAATTGCCAGAAAGTCAGGAGGAGGACCAGGATGCGGAAGTGGAAGAGGAGGTGGTGGATGATATAGTAACTGACTCAACCTGGCAGGAAGACATGCAGAGCGAAGACAGCAGCACACAGGGGGAGGCGTAGCACCATAACAGGCAGGAAGAAGCACTGTGGTGGCCGCAGACAGAAAGCGGGCAACCATTCCTTGCAACACCAACACAGCAGAAGTTGTCAGTACAAGTGATAGGTCTTCCCAAGTCTGGGTGTTTTTTATAGGCTGCCGATAACCCCAAACAGGCCATTTGCACCACCTGCCATGCCTGTATCAGCAGAGTTAGAAAAACTACCAGCCTGACAAGGCACATGGCAGCAAAGCACCCGACTTTGTGGGCCAAAACCCAGGGTCAGGAACAGTGTCTGCTGGTGACATCACTGCTTCTTCCACTGTCGTACGTGGAAGCCAATCCCCTGTCCATGGTGCCTGCAAAGATGCCTCCTGCCCTGCTCCTGTCGTTGCACACACTTAACTACCACCATCAGTAAACACGTCCACGTCCTTGTCCCAGCACAGCCTTCAGTTGTCCATACACCAGTCATTGGAACGCAAGCGGAAATACCCAGCCAACGCCCCACAGGCCACAGTACTAAATTTACACATTTTTCGTCTGCTTGCGCTCAAAATGTCCCAAGGTACTCTGTCCCCAACCAATACAATTTCTCATGTTGTGCTGTCCTGGCATTACACAAGCACGTGTCCCACAACATTACCCGTGCCCTCAACAATGCAGTTACTGCGAAAGTGCACTTAACCACGGACACGTGGACAAGTGCTTCTGGGCAGGGACGGTACATCTCACTGATGGCACACTGGGTTAACATAGTGGAAGCCTGGACCCAGTCGGACCTTGGGATGGAACACGTCCTACCAACGCCGAGTATTGCGGTCCCTAGGTCAATCAGGGTTGCCTCCACAGTCTACAGCTCCTGCACGTCATCCTCCTCCTCTTCAGCCTCCATCTCTGAAATGACCACATCAGTCGCAAGCTGGAAGCACTGCAGCATTTCCTCAGCCAAGCTGTGGCTGACACTGCTGATCCTACAGCCAGGCATTGTTGTGTGTGACAATGACCGGAATCTGGTGGCGGGTCTGAGGCGAGCTTACACGTACTATGTCTGGCCCATGTGCTTAATCTCGTGGTTCAGCTGTTTCTCAAAACCTACTTGGAGCTGTCGGATCTGATTGTGAAAGTACGCCGCCTCTGTGCCCATTTTAGAAAGTCAGCTACAGTTTTAGCCACCCTTGCAGTGCTTCCACAGTGTTTGCAGCTTCCGCTCACCGACTGGTGTGTGATGTCCCCACACATTGGAACTCTACACTGCATATGCTGGAAAGGACAACAAGGGCATCAGTATTCAGTTCAGACTCATAAGACCTCAGGAGTGGGCATGGATGTCAGACATATGTACCATCCAACAAAACTTTGAGGAGTCCACCAAGATGGTGAGTGGCGATGACGTTATAATTAGTGTCACCATCCCGCTTCTCTGTATTCTGAAAGCCTCTCCGCTCACAATGAAAGAGGATGCATTGCAGGTGGAGCACGATGAGATGGAGCAAGGAACCATACAGGGTGATTACACACAGCCCAGCCTCATGTCATCCCAACACGGATTGGTTGACAATGAGGAAGAGGAGGAGGAAGAACAGGAGCAAGTTTCATGCGTTATAGACGGTACTACAAGCACAACTGTCATACTATCTGTTCAGCATGGATGGCCTGAGCAAAGGGAGGAGGAAGATGACAGCATGGTCAGTTGTCCTGTTGGTGAGGACACGGAAGCCTTGCCAGTTAGCAGTCTGGCACGCATCGCCGACTTTATGTTGCGCTGCCTTTCCCGTGACTCTCGCATTATCAAAATTTGTGCTGACACTCATTACTGGTTGGTGACACTTCTAGACCCATGCTACAAGGAGAACTTTCAATCTCTTCTTGACAAAGTCTGATAGGTGTACTAAAATGATGCAATACCAGAGGGCCATTGTTTCTGAATTAATGAAAAAATTCCCATCTGAAAACGCTGGCGGCAGAAGTCACAATTAGTTTGACAACCAAGGAGTAGAGGCGACAGAGACCCAACTACAATCCAGCAGAGGAACACTGGCAAAGTTCTGGGACACTTTTCTCAGACCCTCCCATCGCCCTGGCCCAGAGTCATGGGGTAGTCTCACAAGGAATGGAAAGTTTGGGAAGACGTTAGAGGAGTACCTTGCTGACCATACTAACATCCTTCGTGATTCCTCTGTGCCTTTTAATTATTGGGTATCCAAACTGGACACATGGCATGAACGGGCTCTCTACGCCTTGGAGGTCCTGGCCTGCCACTAGCGTTTTGTCAGAATGGGTTTTTAGTGCCGCTGGTTTATTAATAACTCATAAGCGCAACCGCCTGTCATCTGAAAATACTGACAGGCTGACTCTTATAAAAATTGAACAAGACCTGAATTGGGGCAGACTTCTGTACACCACCGAATGATAACAGCGAAACATAACCTCCAATACAGTGTATTTTTTGGGAGGTGTATTACCAGGCACCTCTTCACACACAAACATAGGTATACGCTTCCTGGTGTGTTATTATCCTCCTCCTTCTCCTCATCATCCACCACCACTATAACACGAGGGTGACTGTGGTCTGTGATGCAACAGCCAGTAGAAATTTTTTCAAGGGTGTTTTGATGCCCGTTACAAAAATGTTTACACTATGTTGAGGTGTCCCCCACAGGGGAAAATGTTTTTCAGCCTATGCACTTAGTGTATGGGCATTACAAGTATAGGAGACCCGCTCCTTTGTAATGATAACAGATTTTTAGGAGGACTTCATACACGTCTCTTCAAAGTGGTATTTTGGTTTGTCCAAATTTGGGCCAGGCCTTGCATTTAATGCATAGGCTAACAGTATGGCAGAACAAAATGAATAATGTGAACTTGGTTTTCATGTGGCCATCCAGTACGTGGGTTCAAAGGCTTATTGGGGTGCGTTTGAATTTGGAGCGGGACGAGCTTTGCATTCAATGCATAGGCAAACAGTATGGGAGACACACTTACTAAGAATGTGAACGTTGTTGGTTGTTCATCTTCAACAGTGCAATTTTTCAATGCCAGTTCTTCAGCCTTAACACTGCAATGCTAAAATGCAGGGTCTTCTGCATCATCCCATCACTTCACCAATGCAGGTTCTTAAGTCTCAACAGTGCAATTATCCACAGCTGGTTCTTCAAGCTCAACACTTTCTATTCTCCACTGCAGGGTCTTTAGCGTCAACATTGCAATTGTCCACTACCGGGTAGTCAGCTTCAACACTGCAATTGTCCACCGCTGGGTCTTTAGCATCAACACTGCCATTGTCCATTTCCGGGTTTTCAGCGTCAACACTGCAATTTTCAACTGCAGGGTCTTTAGTGTCAACACTGCATTTTTCAACGGCAGGGTCTTTAGGCATCAACACTGCAATTGTCCACTGCCGGGTCTTCAGGGTCAACAATTCACTGCGTAGCCAAACAATATGGGAGTAACAAATTAATAGGAACAATGCTTTCAGGTGGTCATCCAGTATGTCGGTTCAAAGGCTTGCATTCAATGTATAGGCTAACATTATGGCAGCACCAAAAGAATAATGTGAACTTGGTTTTCCTGATGTAATCCAGTGCGCCGGTTCAAAGGCTTATTGGGGTGCATGTAACTTTGTGGCAGGTCAGGCCTTGCATTCACTGCATAGGCCAATACTATGGAAGAACCAAATGAATATTGTGAACTGGGTTTTCCTGTAGCCATCCAGTACGTCGGTTCAAAGGCTTTTTGGGGTGCGTTTAAATTTGTTGCTGGGCGGGTCTTGCATTCAATGCATAGGTCCTAAGGCTAGGTTCAGATTGTGTTAATGCAAGTCCGTTCAACGCATAGCGTTGGCAGACTACGTTAACGCTACTGTCCTAACGTGATCGCTTTAGGCTATCTCGCTAGCGCAGATGCTTCATCTGCGCTAGCAGTGACGGACCCTCGGACGCTGCAGCCCGCGTCCGAGGGTCCGTCAAAGAATGACGGCACATCACTAACGCATGCCGATTAGGACATGCGTTAGTGATGCGCCGCATTATAGCAGTCTATGGCAGCGTTAACGGCTGCATTACATCGCGTTATGCCGTGGTGTAACGCAGTCAGTCCTAAAAGACTGCCAGAACGCAATCTGAACCCAGTCTAACAGTATGGCAGTGCCAAAAGAATAATGCGAACTTCCTGTGTCCATCCAGTATGTCGGTTCAAAGGCTTATTGGGGTGCAAGTGACTTTGCGGCAGGTCGGGCCTTGCATTCATTGCATAGGCCAACACTATGGCAGAACCAAATGAATAATGTGAACTGGGTTTTCCTGTGGCCATACAGTACGTTGGTTCAAAGGCTTATTGAGGTTCATGTGATTTTGTGGCAGGTCGGGCCTTGCATTCACTGCATAGGCCAACACTGTGGAAGAACCAAATGAATAATATGAACTGGGTTTTCCTGTGGCCATCCAGTACGTCGGTTCAAAGGCTTATTGGGGTGCGTTTGAATTTGGTGAAGGGCGGGCCTTGCATTCAATGCATAAGCTAGCACTATGCTAACGCCAAAAGAATAATGTGAACTTGGTTTTCCCATGTCCATCCAGTATGTCGGTTCAAAGACTTATTGGGGTGCATGTGACTTTGGTGCAGGGTGGTCCTTGCATTCAATGCATAGGCAAGCATTATGGCAGTACCAAAAGAATAATGTGAACTTGGTTTTCTTGTGGTCATCAAATACGTCGGTTCAAAGGCTTATTGGGGTGCATGTGATTTTGTGGCAGGTCGGGCCTTGCATTCACTGCATAGGCCAACACTGTGGAAGAACCAAATGAATAATGTGAACTGGGTTTTCCTGTGGCCATCCAGTACGTCGGTTCAAAGACTTATTGGGGTGCATGTGACTTTGGTGCAGGGTGGACCTTGCATTCAATGCATAGGCAAACATTGTGGCAGTACCAAAAGAATAATGTGAACTTGGCTTTCCTGTGGTCATCAAATACGTCGGTTCAAAGGCTTATTGGGGTGCATGTGACTTTGTGGCAGGTCGGGCCTTGCTTTCACTGCATAGGCCAATACTATGGCAGAACCAAATGAATATTGTGAACTGGGTTTCATTGTAGCCATCCAGTACGTCGGTTCAAAGGCCTTTTGGGGTGCGTTTGAAATTGGTGCAGGGCGGGCCTTGCATTCAATGCATAGGCTAGCAGTATGGCAGTGCCAAAACAGTAATGTGAACTTGGTTTTCCAGTGTCCATCCAGTACGTCGGTTCAAAGGCTTATTGGGGTGCATGTGACTTTGTAGCAGGGCAGGCCTTGCATTCAATGCATAGGCTAACAGTATAGTAGTACCAAATGAATGTGAACTTGGTTTTCCTGTGGTCATCCAGTACGTCAGTTCAAAGGCTTATTTGGGTGCATGTGACTTTGTAGCAGGGCAGGCCTTGCATTTAATGCATAGGTTAACACTATGGGAGACCTATTTTCTTATACTTGGAGCAGTTTTTCATGATGCCCTCCTGTACGTCTCATCAAAAGGGTATTGGGGTGCGTCCTAATTTTTGGCAGCCCAGCCACTAATTGCATATGCAATAACAGTAAAGGAGACCCACTGTTTAATAATCGCCCTTTAAGAATAGTAAGGCCAACTGATGCCCCTATAAAAATAGGCTATATGACTTTAAAAGTCCCTCCTTCATAAATGAAACAAGATGTGAAACACAGAAAAACACAGTAAAACAAATGTATAAAAAAAATACTGTGTTGTAAAAAAGTAACAGTAAACAGTAAGTGCTAGTAAAAAGATAACAAAATAGGATATTTGGTTGATACGTTTTTTGCAAAAAATGTATACTAAGCCGCTCTACCAAACGTCGAGGTATACTCATCAGAGCAGCCCCTAACCAATGTATTTAAAAACCTGATCATGTGAACAGTAACTATATGAGCAGGATTCAGGCAGGTAATGTCCAATGTAGACACGCTATGGAAGACGACCTTTTGTGTGCATGGCCCATAAGGGAGGGGTGGAAACCTCCCCAGTCTTGCAGAAACAAGAAACCAATTAGACACAAACACATGAGCCATGCACACAGCGAACAAGTCTGTAGGACAGTGTTCACACCAGCAAAAGACTGAAACAAAGAAAACCGCAGTAAAACAAACGTATAAAAATACTCTGTTGTAAAAAAGTAACAGTAAACAGCAAGTGCTAGTAAAAAGATGATAACAAAATAGGGTAATTGGTTGATACTTTTTTTTGCAAAAAATGTATACTAAGCCGCTCTACCAAACATCAAGGTATACCCATCAGAGCAGTTCCTAACCAATGTATTTAAAAACATTTTAAAACCTGATCATGTGAACAGTACTTATATGAGAAAGATTCAGGCAGGTAATGTCCGATGTGGACACGCTATGGAAGACGGCCTTTTGTGTGCATAGCCCATAAGGGATGGATGGAAACCTTCCCAGTCTTGCAGAAACAAGAAATCCATTAGAAACAAACACATGGGCCATGCACACAGCAAACAAGTCTGTACGACAGTGTTCACACCACCAAAACACTGAAACACAGAAAAACACAGTAAAACAAACGTATAAAAATACTCTGTTGTAAACAGAAAGTGCTAGTAAAAAGATAACAGAACAGGATATTTGGTTGATACGTTTTTTAAAAAAATGTATACTAAGCCGTTCTTCCAAATGTCAAGGTATACCCATCAGAGCAGTCCCTAACCAATGTATTTAAAAACTTGATCATGTGAACAGTACCTATATGAGCAGGTGTATTTTAAAGGTTTCCAATGGATTGTATTGAATAAGAAAATGCTCACACAAGAATTGAATTTGTTAAATTGATTTACTTAATAAATGATAAGATAAATAATAAACAGTATAAAACTATAAATACATATGCATTAATCAGAAACAAGCATTATTCATACGTTACATTATTCAGATAAATGTCGACCAGTCATCCTCCAGGAGCCAAAAGAGAATGAGCACATGTGTCCTAGTTCTTTTAAATGTCCAGCTGAAAGGTGTGTCCAGCCCCACCATGTGGGGAGTGATGTCACAAGTCTATTGTCCATTGGCTATAAACACATCCCCTCAATACCTGTTTTAACCAGTATATAATACAGGAAGCTAGAGGAGGGGGCCTCATGTGTGCCACATGGCAGAAATACAGCAAGCTGGAGGAGGGGCTTCGGAGCACAAGATAACATCCTTGGGAACCTTTACACACCCAATCTAATTAGGGTAGTTGCCTTGAAATATCAATGGTCCTTTGTTGATGGATAAACAAATGACGAGTAATTTACATTCCTTTATCTTAAGTAAGTTTCAGTGACCTTTTGCTCACCTCATCTCAGTGTATATTATATTAAACTGATTGAAACCATATAAAAATAACTCACAGTATGCAGCTGGTACACAAAAGGCCATCTTCCATAGCGTGTCCTGCTCATATAGGTACTGTTCACATGATCAGGTTTTTAAATACATTGGTTAGGGACTGCTCTGATGGGTATACCTTCATGTTTGGTAGTGCGGCTTAGTATACATTTTTTGCAAGAAACGTATCAACCAAATATCCTGTTTTGTTATCTTTTTACTAGCACTTGCTGTTTACTGATACATTTTTACAACAGAGTATTTCTATACGTTTGTTTTACTGTGTTTTTTTGTGTCCAATTGGTTTCTTGTTTCTGCAAGACTGGGGAGGTTTCCACCCCTCCCTTATGGGTCATACACACAAAAGGCCGTCTTTCATAGCGTGTCCACATCGGACATTACCTGCCTGAATCCTGCTTATAGATACTGTTCACATGATCAGGCTTTTAAATACATTGGTTAGGGACTGCTCTGATGGGTATACCTTGTCGTTTGGTAGAGCGGCTTAGTATACATTTTTTGCAAAAAACGTATCAAGCAAATATCCTGTTTTGTTATCTTTTTACTAGCACTTGCTGTTTACTGTTACTTTTTTTTTTACAACAGAGTATTTTTATACATTTGTTTTACTGTGTTTTTCTGCTTTTCTGTCTTTTGGTGGTGTGAACACTGTCCTACAGACTTGTTCGCTGTGTGCATGGCCCATGTGTTTGTATGAAGCAAGATGTGTCTGATGATGTGTCACACACCACATGGTCAGCTAAGGTTGTTAAATGCTACAAAGACATTTCACAGTAAATGCATTTGCATTGTTTGAAAGCAATGGTAACGTTGAAAACGCATCAAAAATGCTACGTGTGAACATAGACAAAGTGGTGGAGGAACATTTTTGCTGTGGGTTAATTATTTTGCCTTATATAAAAGTCATTACCCTGGAAATGATGTTCCTTGACATATTTCCCAGGAAAATCCATTTCGGTTTGGTTTTAGTATGTTTTTTGGTGTGCCTGTAAAAATGGCGTAAGACTCTGACAACATTGTTCACAGCTGTGCCCTGGGAGTCATAAATGCTTACAGGGGCATTCCCCATGATGTTCCCATGTCACTTGAGCACTGTTTCCATCATTTACAGACACTTTTAAACTTTAAAAGGACCCCCGGGGGGGATCGCGGCAAAAATGCTCGGTTTTCCCATAGACTTACATTGGGCTCATTGCTCAGGTCGAGTACTTGAGTATTCCAATTTGCTCGACCCAAATCACGAGCACCCGAGCATTTTAGTGCTCGTTCATCACTAATGGTTGCAAATTTTCACTAACTTAATATTTATGTACTAAAAGCAGAAATATCTAGAGAGCAGAATTAAAAGAAAAGCAAACAAGCCATGATGATTTTGAAACCATTTCATGAAGGCATTTCCTATCTGGTATATCAAAAGCACTCTTCTGAGCTTCAGGTTAAACCTCGGGTGCTATCTGTGCGGAGACTTGGCCACTTCTTATGTATCTACTTATTTATTCAAACATCTCCCATGAACAATGTTTTTGAAGTGAAGGAAAGCAATATTTACTGCTGCTCTCCCCATAAGGCAAGAACTAGTTATAGAAAAGGCAAACAAAAGCCTCTTTGTTTTTTCCACCCCCGATGACTTTCACTGGAGTATCTACTCATGTTGCTGACACATCCTCAACACCCAGCGAAATCTCGAAGAGGTGAAAATGCTTTAGCCTCGCAGAAATAGAAAAAAGGAAGCAAGTTTCTTCCAAGGGTAGTGATCAGTCAAAGAAATTGCACTTAGTAGAGAGATTAAGTGTGCTGCTAACAGTTTACCTACTATAACAGGCCTTGTCAAATCAGGTTCTTTTATCAAGTTTCTAGAAATTTAATTTCACCTCTAGGGCTTCTGCTGATGCCTATAAAAGTCAACTTTCCTTGTGCATTTGGCTGAGAGATGCCAGAGGCTTCTGCCAAGAGAGCAATCTTTTAAACACTGTGGTCCAGTTGCAAATGTACTGAAGCAAGTAATTACTTCTAAATCCTGTGATACTGGGAAATACATTGTATCCTGTTCATCAGATGTTTTGTTGTGACTTTATTTGACATTGCCACAAATGCTATATCATTTTAATATAATTTATGCTAGGATTTGTGAATGCATTCATTTGTGGTGAAAGAGGAATATTTTTAGAGAATTGCAAGGGAAATAGCTTTCATATTTTTTTTCCTCTTGCAAGTGCATTGTCAGCAGAAATAGTAAGGTTTTTACAAGGAGTTTTTGGAAAACTCAACAAGAAGATGATCATTTGTGGTGTGGATGCCTCTGATGCCTTTTCTACATTTTTTTTAATGAGGCTATAGAAGCCATATTGGTTGCGCACAATGTATATAATTACTTGATTCATTGCAAATTGAAATAGGAATTCTCATGTTAATACTTATTGTAAGTAACCATAGATTTCTTTGTCAATGTGGTTTAAACAGTATTTTTAAACTTTTTCAACTTTTTTCCTTTAGTTTTTGCATATTTTTATTTATTCAACGTTCTTTCCTTTAAATATTTGAGGATAAAGGATCAATAAAATACACCGAATATCTAATTTATTAGATACTCTGACATTTCACCTTTAAAGCTCTCTTCTTTGGAAATTATACATTTTATATATATATATATATATATATATATATATATGAACTTGGAATGCAGCAAAAAATCTAATGAGAATGTTTTTAACGAGTCATTTTCAGGGTGAATCCACATTAGATTGATAAAATAGAGCTTTCCAAGTTACTTAATAATAATAATAATTTTATTTCTATAATAATAATAATTTTATTTCTATAGTGCCAACATATTCCGCAGCACTTTACATTATAGAGGGGACTTGTACAGACAATAGACATTACAGCATAGCATAGCAATAAACACATAGATCAAAACAGATACCAAGAGGAATGAGGGCCCTGCTCGCAAGCTTACAATCTATAAGGGAAAAGGGGAGACACGAAAGGTGGGTGGTAACAATTGCTTTTATTGTTTTTATGGTTTGGACCTTCCCTAGTGTAAGAAACGGGTGTTCCTGTTGCTGCATGAACCAGTTAACAGTCTAAATATGTAACAGTACAGACACAGAGGGCTATTAAATGCAAAAAGCATGTGAGAACATGATGCGAGGAACCTGGTTATGGTAAAAAATTTAGAAATGAGCCACACAGGGATATTTACGTTAATGTGTTGAGGCGATAGGCCAGTCTAAACAAATGAGTTTTTAAGGCACACTTAAGGCTACTTTCACACTTGCTTTGTTTTGCAGCGCGTTTTTCCCGCAAAAAAACACATGGAAAAAACGCATACAAACGCATACAAATGCTGTGTTTTTTTCAAGCATTTTTATGAGCATGCATGAAAAAAACGCAGCGTTTTTATGCGTTTTTAGTGCGTTTTTACCGCGTTTGCATTTTTTTCCAACATTAGTTGGCCCCTCACACTAACCCAAACCATGGCTTTACTAACCCTAACTCTTAACCAAACCATACCCTAACCCGAACCCTTAACCAAACCATACCCTAACCCTTAACCAAACCATACCCTAACCCTAACCCTTAACCAAACCATACAAACCCTAACCCTTAACCAAACCCTACTAACCCTAACCCCTAACCCTAAACCAAACCATACTAACCCTAACCCAAACCCTAACCCTAACCCCCTTAACTAACCCTAACTCTAACCCAAACCCCTAATTTCCATTGTCTAACCAATGGTCAACAAAAAAACGCATGCGCAAAAAAACGCATACATGAGCATGCCAATGCGCACATTTGTGCACCCATAGACTTATAATGGGTGTCTTGCTGTAAAAAAACGCATTGCGCGCGCATGCGTTTTTTGAGGCAAGTCCGACGCCCAAAAAATGCAACAGGATGCATTTTGTGCGCCCAAGCGCACACCACAAAAAAACGCATGCGCGTAAAAACGCATACAACCGCATGTGTATGCGCACATAAGCGCATCCCATGCAAAATATAGGAAAAAAGCGCATGCGTTTTTTAGCACTAAAATACAGCGCAAAAAAACGCAAGTGTGAAACCAGCCTAACACTGTGGGGTTTGGGGATTAATCGTACTAGCCTGGGTAGTGCATTCCAAAGAATTGGCGCGGGTCGTGAAAAATCTTGGAGACGGGAGTGAGAGGTTCTGATTAATGAGGATGTTAACTTCAGGTCATTAGCAGAATGGAGGGCACGGGTAGGGTGGTAGGCTGAGACGAGGGAGGAGATGTAGGGTGGTGCTGAGCCATGGAGGGCTTTGTTGGTGAGGGTAATAAGTTTATATTGAATTCTGGAGTGGATGGGTAGCCAGTGTAAGGAATTGCACAAGGTAGAGGCATCGGTATAATGATTGGTGAGGAATATGATCCTAGCTGCTGCATTCAGGACGGATTGGAGAGAGGAGAGTTTGTTAAGAGGGAGACCGATTAGTAGAGTTACGATAGTCCAGACGAGAATGAATAAGAGAAATAGTAAGAGTTTTTGCAGAGTCAAAAGTAAGAATGGGTCGAATTCTAGAAATGTTTTTGAGGTGCAGATAACAAGAGCAAGCCAGTGACCGGATGTGGGGGGTGAATGAAAGCTCTGAATCAAGTATGACCCAAGACAGCGGGCATGTTGATGGGGAGTAATGGTGGAACCACACACGGAAATGGCAATGTCGGGCATAGGCAGGTTAATAGAGGGAGGAAACACAAGGAGTTCAGTTTTTGACAGGTTCAGATTCAGATAGAGGGATGACATGATATTAGAGACAGCAGTAAGACAATCACTGGTGTTTTCCAAAAAGGCAGGCGTGATATCAGGAGAAGTGTATAATTGAATGTCATCAGCATAGAGATGGTACTGGAACCCAAATCTACTGATTGCTTGACCAATAGGGGAAATATACAAAGAGAAGAGGAGGGGGCCTAGAACCGATCCTTGAGGAACCCCAACAGTAAGGGGAAGATGAGAGGAGGAGGAGCCAGCAAAAGATACAGTAAAGGAGCTGTCAGAGAGCTAGGAGGAGAACCAAGAAAGAACGGTGTCCTTGAGGCCAATGGAATGGAGCATAGTGAGGAGGAGCTGATGATCCACAGTGTCGAATGCTGCAGAGAGATCCAAGAGAATTAGCATAGAGTAGTGACCATTAGCTTTAGCTGTTAGAAGATCATTAGAGACTATAGTGAGGGCAGTTTCAGTAGAGTGTAAAGAGCGAAAACCAGATTGGAGAGGGACGAGGAGTTATCTGAGAGATAGCAGATAAGACAGGTGTGGACCAGGCATTCCAGGAGTTTAGAGATGAAGGGAAGATTAGAGACAGGTCTATAGTTCGCTGCACAGTTTTGGTCAAGGGATGGTTTTTTAAGTAATGGCTGTATGACGGCATGCTTAAATGAGGAAGGAAAGATACCAGAAGGGAGTGAGAGGTTGAATATTTTTGTTAGGTGAGTTGTGACAGCAGGGGAAAGGGACTGGAGGAGATGTGATGGGATGGGGTCACTGGTGCAAGTGGTAGGGCGAGAAGATGCAAGGAGCCTGATTATTTCATCTTCTGTGACTGGTTCAAAATCAGAGAGTGAGCTAGATACAGTGGGGGAGGGAGGACAGTGCATGGTATGAGGTGATTGGGAGATAATTTCCTGTCGGATGTGGTCAATTTTTTCTTTGAAATAAATAGCCAGATCATCAGCATAGAGATCCGCGGTTGGGGCCTGCACTCTTGTGTTAAGTAGGGAATGAAATGTGTTATGAGTTCATTTTCTCCTTCACCTCTGATGTCTGATGAACTCCCTCTGCTGGTGAAAGGAGGTAGTGAAATTGATCTGGATGGGAAGAACCTGTCATCTGAACAGGTGGAGTGTGATTGGACATCCGGAATTTCCGGAATCCGGAATTTCTGAGTGGATATAAGGCAGCTGACACCCTGCTGGGTTGCTGGTGATGCTTTCTGCTCTGAGCTCTGGCATCCAGTTTAGTTCCTGTCTACTAAAAGCTAAGTTTTTGCTCTGCTATTTTTCCATGAGATTTTGTCTGTTTACTTAGTGTTTGTGTTCAGCTTGCCCTGGTTGGGACGGGCTGAACTCCATTTTTGTCTCTGATCAGTTGATCTCTTTGCTGTGTCTTCAGAATATACCTGAGTGCTGATATAGAGATTTTGAAGTCTAGTGACTTCAGGGCCTTTTCTATCAGACGTGTTGGACATTATTTTTGGCAGGGTTTTTTGCGTGATTGCAGCCAGCATCTTTTCTGTCCTTTCCTATCTAATTAGTTGGGCCCCATTATTTGCTCAGCCTGTCTTTCTGTCTGCGTTTGTGTTTTCATCTATTTTTCAACAACAATACATGATGGGGGCTGTCTATTGCTTTGGGGTCTGCTCTGGGGCAGTTTAGATTTCCCCTTTCTTTCTTTAGGCTTCTTTAGTCTGCAATCCGCTAGCTACCAACCTCTCCGGTTTTCTGGACTTAGCTTGTGCTTTGTTTTTTCCTCCTCCGGTGACTCATTCATAACAGAAATGTGTCAAAGAGACATTTCGGATTATTGGATAGTGAGGTGATGAGGGAGTTGAAAAAGCTTTGTTTTGAAAGGTGAATGGCAGTGTTGTATGTTTTAAGCATAAACTTATAATGGATGAAATCTTCAGATAGATTGGATTTTCTCCACAGACGTTCGGCGCACCTGGAGCACCGCTGTAGGAAGCGTGTTCGCAGCGTGTGCCAGGGTTGTCGTCGTCTGTGCCTAGTTGTTCTATGTATAGGAGGTGCAGTTTCATCCAGGGCACTTTGAAGTGTTTCATTGTAATGCTTCAGTTCAGAATCAGGACATGAGAGGGAGGAGATAGGGACCAATGATGCTTGCAAGTTCTTCATAAGTTTCTGGGTGTTAATGGCCTGTATGTTTCTAAAAGTGTGGAAAGTGGGGGTGACCTGGGCAGGATGGCAGTTCTTGATAGAAAATGATAGAAGGTTGTGGTCAGAGAGCGGGAGAGGGGAGTTTGTGAAATCATCCACTGAGCAAAGCTGGGAGAAGAACAAGTCGAGGGAGTTTCCGTCTTCACGCATGGAGGAGGTAGTATGCTGCGAGATGCCGAAAGAGGTTAGAGATAAAAGGTGAGAAGCAGATGTTGAGAGGGGAAGGGCAATGGGAATGTTGAAGTCTCCCATGATGGGGGTGGGGATGTCACAGGAGAGATAGTGTGGAAGCCAGGTGGCAAAGTGATCCAGAAACTGATGGGAGGGGCCCGGAGGACGATACATCACCACCACTCGCATGGAGAAGGGGACATAGTCTGACAGCATGGATCTCAAAAGAAGGGAAGACAAGTGAGGGTACTTGATGGATAACCTGAAAGGTACATTTGGGTGATAGAAGCAAACCAACGCCTCCACCTGCTCTGTTGTCCAATCTTGGGGTATAAGAGAAGTGTAGTCCACCATATGAAAGAGCAGCAGCAGCGGTGGTGTCTGACTGCTGGATCCAGGTTACTTCAAACAAAACATGGTTATTAGGGATAGACAGTATTACAAAGACTAAGTTTTATTGAAAATGATCATAAAAAAGGGTGTGATTGAGAAACTACATCAACAGAATGGAGATTCTGTGGATGAAAACAACACATCAACAAAGAGGGTAAGGGAAGATTAAAAACTTCTATATTTGTTCCTTCTGTTTCCACTTCTGTTGCCAGACAGTACTGCACCTTTGTTCTGAGCACTGCTCTGACACAGTGCAGCAGTTTTGGTGGTTGTTCTGTGACTAGTGGTGCCATCCATGCAGGAAGTTTGGGAGTTAACTCCTTTCTTATTACCTATTTAAATTTATTTGGTGAGCCCTTAGCAAGTTTCGCAATATTTAGTCTACCAACCCTCCAAAACTAGTGGCCAGTAATAAGTTCACCTGGACTTGGTTCACACCCTTGGAATTGGTGCCTGTTTTTCTAATGTGATACCTGTTCCTTGACCTCATTTTGTATATTGACTTATTTTCTGACTAATTGTTCTGTGCCTGTTTATGACCTTCATTCTATCAAGACTGCTCTGGCCATAAACCAGTCCAGTGGAGCCCAAACCAGCATGGCTACTTTGCATGAAGCTTTCATGACAAAATCACATGTAGTCCCTGACCCAGTTGGTTCAGGATTAAATGTGCAGGTCTGTTGGCAGCGGATTATTCAGGATACTCTCCAAGCATGTGACAACAGAGCTTCTTTATTCAGCAACAATCAGGAACAATATATGATAAGCTTAATAGATCAAGAATAAATAATTTGTGTGTCTCTATTTGTGCAGCATCTACAGTAGGATGCTTCTCATACACAGACTCAGGAAGTACAGTCACATGCTCTCCCTGTGTGAGCCTCTGGGAGCTTTTTTTTAACTTTATTAACAGCATACAATTCTAGCAACTAAACACAGACAGGAATGGAGTTGTTGCACCAAACATATTCCAACACCCCCACTCAACATCTACTTATCCTGTTAGTCCCATTGCAGTTTTGAAGTCTACAAACTTGGCTCTTGATAATGGCTTTGTCATATCATCAGCTATCATCTTGTCAGACTTGCAATAAACTCGAGTACACCACGTTCCACTAAGTCACGTGAGAGGAGATGTTTTACATCAATGTGTTTAGTCCTTGCACTAATCTTCTCACTGCTAACAAGTTTAATGCATCCTTGGTTGTCCTCATAGATAACTGTTGGTTGAGCTAAAAGTTGTTTCAACCAAATTACTTCTTGACTTGCATAAGCAGCGGACATATATTTTGCTTCTGTAGAAGATAATGCGACTGTCACTTGTTTTCTGCAGGACCAAGAAATTAAATTTTCTCCAAACTTGAACAAGTAACCACTTGTTGATTTCCAATCTCTTGAATCTCCAGCCCAATCTGCATCCCCATATCCTCTGAGAGTGATATCTCCTGATGCAGATATCTTAAGATTTAGCCTTTGAGTTTCTTTAAGACATTTAAGAATTATCTTAATTGCATTCCAGTCTCTTTGGCGTGGATTGCTTACACGTCGACAGAGAATGCCCACTGTGGCTGTGATATCCTGATGAGATGTGGTTGCTTTGTACAGAAGCACCTCCACTGCTTGTCTGCAACTCTCATTGCTGGGTAGATCTTCCAACTTTAAGTAGGACGGGTCCATTGGTGTTGACGCATCATTGGATTCTGACATTCCAAACTGGTTTAGTATTGCGGAAATTTTAGAACTTTGGTTGAGAAGAAAACTCCCATCTTCCTCTCTCTGGATTTGGATTCCCAAATAATATGTCACATTTCCAAAGTCCTTAGTCTCAAAGTGATGGTTGAGAATTTACCCTAGTTTTTCAATTTCTTTTTCATCTTGATGAGACATGATTACATTGTCTACCTATAGATGTGCTATTTCTTCAAATAATTCTAGAGTATGCTTACTAATATGGGCAAATTGGTTTTTGTATTTGTTAATGATAAATGTGACTGCTTGCCTAGAAAAACTCTTAAGTAGGAGATTCCATTCCAGCAGTTTCTTGGTCCCCTATGTCGCCTGATAGGGATTTTTCGATGACTAATCTTTTTGGTATACTATGCATAGCTAGATATCGTTCAAGGGATGCGATTTCCCATAAGTCACTTATCTCTTAATAATAATTGTTCAAGGGTTTTGAGTTTGGTAATTGCATGATGAATCTGTGATTGAATGGTAGCAGTGACCGATAGGCTGTTAATTTGAGTGGTCAGAAACATTTTTTGAACCATGAAGATACGTTCTTTACAGTCTGTCCATAAGTCTCCCATGGTGAGGGTTTCTCTAAGGGGAAAATGGGATGGGGAATTGGTCAGCAGCCGAGTGGAGGCGGTTTGTACAATAGTAAAAATATATATAAAGCCCACTGGCACTTTGACAGACTCCTGGGATTCTAGCTGCTAAGTTTGGGTGACAGTAACCACCTACTGTCAGATAACGCAGAAAAAAGACAAAAGTATATTCCAAACAGCGCTCAGAAATAGGGGAAAGGGAAAAAAATGTTCCGTGAAGAGATAGAGTGGATCTTCAACCTAAACACCATAAAACCACTTGGTCTGAACAATGACGCAGAACTGTTCGGTTTCCAATGACACTCTTCATTACCCAATTATCATTCGAAATTTGCTATATGTTTAACTATCCACTGACCACTGGAAACATACTATAAAATCCATCTTCTCCATCCACTACACCCCTATTCTTATTCCTATTTACATTAAATTGTTCCTATTTTTATTCCCCATTTGTCTTTGTATCTTATCCTGAGTACCCATTTGTGATTGGTCTTACTAAATAGTCATTTATTTGGGTATGTTTCACCAGAGTATATCCTCAGTAATTTAGCAACAAATCTAATAGTAAAACAGACCCTATTATGTCTCATAGGATTGCCTATATGTCCTATCTGTGGTAACAGGTTCCCCACATATTTTCATATTTATTAGTCCTATAAACTGTTTTAAACACACCCCCTTCCCCTATTTGTATGTCATCCTGAATATTTAATCATTTATACACAATTTCATTTTAGTGTAGTTCAGGTTGCTAAGCAACTCCCTTATTATGGAGGGCGGTCCTATAATGTGTCACATGACTGCTCAAGAGACCAATTCTGTGGTAATTAAAGGTTCACTACACCGGGGCTGTAATTATCCCTGATGAAGGAAGCCACAAGCTACCGAAACGCACAGGATTAGAACCCTTTATATTCCCATAAACCTAGTTTCAGGTAGGGGTGTGACGTCACCAACCCTAATACATGTGGTTTTACCACTTGGGTCAATTGGCAATATTATTCCACAGACCTGCCACTGGCCGGGGCAGCGTATGGCCATAATATTATTGCCCAAACTTAGCCCCTGGAATCCTTAACCCCTTAGTGATGGAGCCAATTTGCAGCTTAATGACCGGGCCAATTTTTACAATTCTGAACACTGTCAATTTATGAGGTTATAACTCTGGAACGCTTTAGCGAATCCTGCTGATTCTGAGACTGTATTTTCGTGACATATTGTACTTCATGTTAGTGGTAAAATTTCTTCGATAAGACTTGCATTAATTTATGAAAAATATGGAAATATGGCAAAAAATGTAAAATTCTGACATTTTCAAACTTTTAATTTTTATACCCTTAAATCAGAGAGATATGTCACACAAAATACTTAATAAATAACATTTCCTACATGTCTACTTTCCATCAACACAATTTTGGAAACAAATTTTTTTTTGTTAGGAACGTATAAGGGTTAAAAGTTGACCAACGATTTCTCATTTTTACAACAAAATTTGCAAAACCACTTTTTTAAGGGACCACATCACCTTTGAAATCACTTTGAGGGGTCAATATAACAGAAAATACCCAAAAGTAATACCATTCTAAAAACTGCACCCCTCAAGGTGTTCAAAACCATGTTCAAGAAGTTTATTAATCCTTTACGTGCTTCACATGAACTGAAGCAATGTGGAAGGAAAAAATTAACATTTAACTTTTTTTTACAAACATTTTACTTCAGTACCAATTTTTTTTATTTTCACAAGTGTAAAAAGAGAAAATGAACAACAAAATTTGTTGTGCAATTTCTCCTGAATATGCCGATACCCCATATGTGGAAGTAAACCACTGTTTTGGCGCATGGCAGGGCTTGGAACGGAAGGAGCGCCGTTTGACTTTTCAATGCTGAATTGGCTGGCATTGAGATCGGACGCCATGTCACGTTTGGAGAGCCCCTGATGTGCCTAAACAGTGGAAATCCCCAACAAGTGACACCATTTTGGAAACTAGACCCCTTAAGGAACTTATCTATACGTGTGGTGGGCACTTTGAACATCCAAGTGCTTCACAGAAGTTTATAACGTAGAGCAGTGAAAATAAAAAATCATTTTTTCCACAAAAATGATCTTTTCACCCTCAAATTTTTATTTTCACAAGGGTAACAAAAGAAATTAGACCCCCAAAGTTGTGCAATTTGTACTGAGTAGGCTGGTACTCCATATGTGGGGGTAAGCCACTGTTTGGGCGCACGGCAGAGCTCAGAAGGGAAGGAGCGCTGTTTGACTTTTTCAATGCAGAATTGGCTGGAATTGAGATTGGACACCATGTCGCGTTTGGAGAGCCCCTGATGTGCCTAAACAGTGAAAACCCCCACAAGTGACAATTTTGGAAACTAGACACCTTAAGGAACTTATCTAGATGTGTAGTGAAAACTTTGAACCCCCAAGTGCTTCATAGAAGTTTATAATGCAGAGCCGTGAAAATATAAACTTTTTTTTTCCTCAAAAATTTTTAGCCCGCTATTTTTTATGTTCACAAGGGGTATCAGGAGAAATTGGACTACAATTTGTCCTGAGTACGCTGATATCCCATATGTGAGGGGGAATCACTGTTTGGGTGCACGGCAGAGCTTGGAAGGGAAGGAGCGCTGTTTTGGAATGCAGACTTTGATGGGATAGTCTGCGGGCGTCATGTTGTGTTTGCAGAGCCCCTGATGTGCCTAAACAGTAGAAACCCCCCACAAGTGACCCCATTTTGGAAACTAGCCCCCCCAAGGAGCTTATTTAGATGTGTAGTGAGCACTTTGAACCCCCAAGTGCTTTCACGCAGAGCCGTGAAAATAAAAAATCATTTTTTTCCACAAAAAATGATTTTTTTAGCCCCTAATTTTTTATTTTCCCAAGAGTAACAGGAGAAAGTAGACTCCCAAAGTTGGTGTGCAATTTGTCCTGAGTACGCTGATGCCCCATATGTTGGGGTAAACCACTGTTTTGGCACACGTCGGGGCCCGGAAGGGAGGGAGCACCATTTGACTTTTTGAACGCAAAATTGGCTGGAATCAATGGTGGCACCATGTCGTGTTTGGAGACCCCTTGATGTGCTTAAATTATGGAAACCCCTCAATTCTAATTCAACCATAACCCCAACACACACACATAACCCGAATCCCAAATCTAACTACAAACCTAACCCCAACACACCTCTAACCCTAATCCCAACCACAACCCTAATCCCAACCCTAACCCCAAAATACCCCTATCCCTAATTCCAACCCTCACCCTAATTCCAACCCTAACGGAAAAATGAAAATAAATATATTTTCTTTGTTTCATTATTTTTCACTAACTAAGGCTGGTTTCACATTAGCGTTTTTTAGCGCAGCGCACCGAGCGCACCCTATCGCATGCGCCCCTATGTTTAACATGGCGGTCACACGGTGTTGCGCTTTTACGCATTTGTCAGCATTATCGTGTGCATGCGCTTTTTCCAGGTGTGCGCCTAGACGTAATATGTTGAATTTTTTGTTCCGCACAAAGTCATTAAAAACGCATGTGATCGCGTGCGCACGGAATGTGCCAAAATAACACAGCAGTCTATGGGATCACAGGCATGCGTATGGACATGCACGCCCTGCATTTTTGATCGCATGCGATTTTTGCGTTAACATGTCTAGACACTGGTTTAAACCACCCCCTACACAAAGAAACATTGTTTGGGGGTAGTGTTTATAAAAGAAGGTGTTGGTACTGGCAGTCCACTACTCTACAGACAGCCTGGAAGAGACAATAGCATACTGAAATTTGGAGAGAAGCAGCAACTTCAAGAATGTGAGTATTCTAAATCTAATGTCTGCCTGTCCTTTTTTAAATTTATTATGTACTAATGTCTCTTTTTTATTGCAGCATGTCTTCTGGGGAGGAATATAGACCTGCCCTTGGTGAACTGGCCCAAGCAGAGCGTGAAGTGAGAACCTTCCTGCTCTACTGTTTGGGTAAGTATTCGCTGTCGCATCTACACATGTACCAAATTAATTTTTGTTCTTTGTCAGACGTCATCGTCCACGGTTTCTGAGGAGGAACAGCATTAGCAGCCAGTCCAAGTGCTGGCGGGGAGACGGCCTGTAAGTATAGACTGACTGTGATTGTATTTTTTTTTCTCCCCCTGCCTTTTTTTCTGTCCTGTTTTTCATCTTCAATCTTGCTTCTTTTCTGTATATTTTTCTATCTTTTTCATTTCCCAATCTTTCCAAGATTATAATGTTTTTCTTTTTTTTTCTAGGCTCTAAAACAGGACGAACACATGGCCCTGGACAACGACACCCTCATCAATTTAGTCCAGGAGCGAGTCCCGTTGTGGGACAGCCGTAATTCGCAGCATGCGGACCATGTGGTGACCCAGTGGCTCTGGAATGAGGTGACCGCAGCACTGATGGATGACTGGGACAACGCCTTTCCCGGGTCCGCAAGGATTTTCATAAGTATTTCAAAGCTGTGTGATGCGGCAGTGACCATGGCTGAAATCACACAAGTGTGTGTGATGCTAGTGAATTTTTAGCATCACCCACATTTGTGTAATCCTGGCCAACAGTGCATTGTCTAATTTTTTTTGCTGTGTGATGCGGCAGTGACCTTGGCTGGGATCACACAAGTGTGTGTGATGCTAGTGATTGTCTAGCATCACACACATTTGTGTTATCCTGGCCAACAGTGCATTGTCTCATTTGTTTTCCTGTGTGATGCGGCAGTGACCTTAGCCGGGATCACACAAGTGTGTGTGATGCTAGTGATTTTCTAGCATCACACACATTTGTGTTATCCTGGCCAACAGTGCATTCTCATTTGTTTTGCTGCGTGATGCGGCAGTGAACTTGGCCGGGATCACACAAGTGTGTGTGATGCTAGGGATTTTCTAGCATCACACACATTTGTGTTATCCTGGCCAACAGTGCATTGTCTCATTTGTTTTGCTGTGTGATACAGCAGTGACCTTGGCCGGGATCACACAAGTGTGTGTGATGCTAGTAACTCCTGTGAGTTTCTAGCATCACACACATTTGTGTTCTCCCGGTGTCACGATCCCACCGCTGACACCGATATGTCACGGACAGGGGGATGTGACCTTTGGCCGCACACAGCTATCACAGGCACAGGGGGGCTTATCTTATTTATCCCACCGCTGGCACCATGTGATAAAAAACAGCAAGCTAGAATTGCCCTAACAATTTACCGCAGGGGGGTTCATTTTGGTTACTCCACCACAGCCACAAAGTTACAAGCTGTCGGGATTTATGGATATCCCACTTTTCCAGTTCCACTTTGGAACTTGCAGCTCTCAGGCTCCCCCCTTACCCTCAGGTCAGTCAGGGAACTACACCTAGGATAATTAGTTGCCGGACGGGCTGCTTGTTGTGCACGGGTGATTAGGCCGCTGCAGTGAGGGAATTATAACTAGTCCTGGCCGCAGCCAGACGAATCAGCTCATAAAACCCCTTTTGTCACTGCCAGCTAGCCTACCCAGCCAAAGCACACTTCACTGCCACCAGCTTCGATTTCTCTATTAATATTTAAAATTAATAGAGGGGTTCAAAGCAAACCCAAATCAGTAGCGTAATTAGCTTATAGGCGCATGAATTCATCACAGAGCATGGAGGCAGAACTAATAAAATTTAACAGTTTATTCCCAAAAGATGGGCAGTGTTTAGAGATGATAAAAAGGCTTTACAAAATGAGACAATAATATTTTGGAAGTGCATTGAGCAGCAGGGTGGTTTGCTGGTAAAAGGGAAGGAAAAAAAGAAAAAAAGAATCTCTTTAAATCTTCTGCCTGAGCGAACGAACTGAGTGTGACCTGAGCATAAGTGCGAACTGTGGTAAGTGTGTGACCTGTGATTCAGTTACTTTGGATTCAGGGAGTTTCCAAGGGAGGTATTACTGAATTACTGTTATATTTTATTAAAGTTTTTTATTTATTTTTACTTATTTTTTCTGTCTGTTGCAATCCCCACTAGGATGTGCTCCACTATTGCGAATGCCATCCAGTGTATGTCTTGCCGCATGTATGAAATCCTTGAACAGCCGGTCGAGGGTGCATACTGCTGTGCGAGATGTGAGCATGTTGTGCATTTGGAAGCCCAGATACTGGATCTAAATGTGCAGCTGGCAACACCGAGATCCATAGACAATATGGAAATGAGTCTTCTGCTCACTGAGCAGATGCTCAATGGGATAGATGAGGGGGGATGCTAGGTTGGAGCTGCAGGACAGTGAAGCAGCAAGCTGGATGACAGTTAAAAGGCGGGGTAGAGGGAAGAGTGCCAGGGAGGCTAGTCCTGATCTGGCACACCCCAATAAGTTTGCTAAGTTGGCAGATGAGGGGAGTGTCAGTGCAGGAGTAACACTGCTGCAGCAAGGCATTTCCTCTGAAAGCTGGAGGAGTGTCTGCTCCAGTAAGGGGGGAAATAGGAGAGCAGGGCAGACATGTGCTGGTAGTGGGGGACTTAATTATTAGGGGAACAGATAGGGCAATCTGTCACAAAGACAGGGATCATCGAATGGTGTGCTTCCTACCTGACGCTCAAGTCCGACACATCGCTGATCGGGTTGACAGATTACTGGGAGGGGCTGGTGAGGATCCAATGGTCATGGTGCACATTGGCACAAATGACAAAGTTAGAGGTAGATGGAAGGTCCTTAAAGATGATTTCAGGGAATTAGGCTGCAAGCTTAAAGCAAGGACCTCCAAGGTGGTATTTTCGGAAATACTTCCTGTACCATGTGCCAGGCCAGAGAGGCAATGGGAGACTAGGGAGATTATTAAGTGGCTCAAGAATTGGTGTAGGAAGGAGGGGTTTGGGTTCCTGGAGAACTGGGCCGACTTCTCAGTTGGCTACAGGTTCTACGCTATAGACGGGCTGCACCTCAATGGGGAGGGTGCAGCTGTGCTGGGGGAGAAAATGGCTAGAAGGTCAGAGGAGTGTTTAAACTAGGAACTGGGGGGAGGGTATTCCTTTTATAGGAGGGGAAGACAGTGCAGATAGAGACCTGGGCACTAGAGTTGAGTGACTTTGGTCGGATCGGGTTTCATGAAACAAAATTTGTTTCAGACGAAACTGGTCCGACTAGGGCAAAAAAAGTCGGGAGTTTCGTCCGAAACCCGACCAAAATGCAAGTCAATGGGAAATAAAAGTTAGCATTGAGCGGATGACATTCATCCACTCAATGCCGACTTTTATTCCCCATTGACTTGCATTGTGGTCGGGTTTCGGACGAAACTACAACTTTTTTTGCCCTAGTCGGACTAGTTTCATCTGAAACAAATTTTGTTTCATGAAACCCGATCCGACCAAAGTCGCTCAACTCTACTGGGCACAAATAATGAAATCGGGGGTCGGGTTATAACAGTTAATAATTTAAGAAAGAATAGAGGTACAGAGACATGCATAAAGTGCATGTATACTAATGCCAGAAGCCTCACCAACAAAATGGAGGAATTAGAATTAATTTTGTTGGAACATAACTATGACATGGTGGGGATATCTGAGACATGGCTGGACAAGAGCCATGACTGGGCTGCTAATTTACAGGGCTATAGTCTGTTCAGAAATGACCGTACAAATAAGTGAGGGGGAGGCGTGTTGTGAGTTCATTCTCTAGTCCACCAGTTGTGAGTTCTCCTTCCAGACTCCCTCTGGTGATAACAGGAGGTAGTGAGGCTGATTTGATCGGTGGAGATCTGCCACCTGAGAATGAGGATGACGATTGGACCTCAGGATTCTCAGATTGGATTTAAGACAGCTGACGCCCTATTCAGTTGCTGGTAATTCCTTCTGGCTTGTCAGCTCTTGGTTTTCAGCTCTGTTCCAGTCATCTAAAGCTAAGTTTTTCTGCTAATGTTCACACTTGATTTTGTTGGTCTATTCAGTTTTTTTGGTGTGGTCTGCCAGCCCCGGCTGAGGGCTGTGCTGAATTTCCACTCTTATTTATCAGTATTTTGCCAATTTGCTTTTTTGTCCCTTACTAGTTTGGTCTCTTTTTGCTCTGTCTCAGAATATTTCAGAGTGCTGATATAGTGGGAGAAGTCTAGTGACTTCAGGGTTAATTTTGCTATCAGAAGTGTTGGACATTATTTTTGTAGGGTTTTTTGCAGGTTGCAGTGTCTTTCCTTTCCTCTCTAGTTAGTTTGGGCCCCATCGTTTGCTCAGCCTATTTTCCTGCCTGTGTTTGTGCCTTCATCTTGTTTCACCGTCAATACATGTGTGGGGGCTATATATTCCTTTGGGGTCTGCTCAAGGGCAGTTAATTTTCCCCTTTTCATGCTTCAGGCTTATTTAGTCCTCTGGCTGTGACGAAGCATCTAGGAACATCGTAGGTACGCTCCATAGCTGCTGCTAGTTGTTGTGGTAGGATCAGGGATCTGCAATCTGCATAGTTACCAACCTCTCTGGTTTTCTGTTACTTAGCTTGTTTTGCTTTTTTCTCCTCGGTGACCCATTCATAACAGAGGCGTGTGTTTATATGTAAAATCATCCTTAAAACCCATCCTGTATGATAATATATACTGTATGAAAATGTAGAGTCCCTGTGGGTGGAGATAAGGGGAGGGGGAAAAAATAATAAATTACTGATAGGGGTTTGTTATAAGTCTCCAAAAATAACAGAAGCAACAGAGAATATCCTCATAAAGCAAAGAGATGACGCTGCAACTCAAGGAGAAGTCATTATTATGGGGGACTTCAACTACCCTGAAATACTGTACATTGGGGAACCGAAACCTGCAGTTCCAGCAAAGGTAATGGGTTTTTGACAACTATGAGAGACAATTACCTTTCACAACTGGTTCAGGACCCAACAAGAGGGGGGCACTGCTAGACCCAATATTAACCAACAGGCCAGACCGCATATCAAATATAAGGGTTCAGGGTCACTTGGGTACAGAGGCGTATCTAGGCTTTCTGGCACCCGGGGCAAGAATTTGGATTGGCGCCCCCCCCCCAGCACATATGCGACTTGCACACTTAGCCATGTACCCACGAGCTGCTCTCCCTAATCCTCTCAATGTTCAGTGAAAAACTGAAAGCAGGAAGAGAAGCTCGTTGTCACAGGACCATAACTATGAAAAATCGCATGTGAGTGACGTGTCCATGTGATGACTACTGGAACCTGCAGAGCTGAATCCTGACATTGTATGATTTTGAAGTCTCACAAGGAATGCACTGCACACTTTTAGGATTCTCCCTTGCCAATGTACAATCATGTCAGCACAAGTATGTGATTTGTATACATCTGGCCACATTCCGACTAGACGTGCCCGGCCTCGCTCCGTTCATTTTCATTGAGTGAGTCCACACATGTCTAGTCAGCATGTGACCGTATGTATGTAAATTACCGGCACGAGAGAATCCTGACAGCGTTCAGTGAGCACTGTGAGAATTCAGAAGTCTGCAGTCACATAGAATGACTGCAGACTCAGCACAAACCTGGACAACCCCTTTAATGTTCCTAACATAAATAAAAAACATGAGAATAAGTCAGTATCACAAATAACATTTACATCCAGGTAACTTATAGATGTCGTCTCTGGAGTCGTTCTCCTTTTCTTCATCTTGTCCAGACCCCATGATGAGTTTTCTCATCCACATCTCGTCTCTGCAGACTTCCATCTTCTCCGGTCTTCTGCAGCAAATCTCCACACGATGCCCTTAAAGACAGAAGTGTCATTATAATGCTCCTAAATAAAAAATGTCTGCAATATACTGTCGCCTCACACTACTCCCCTCCCTCCTCTAACATCCCACCTGTTCACCATACTGTCTCCTCATATATTTACCCCCTCACTCTCTATACTGTCTGCTCACACATACCCCCGACTCCCCATACTGTGTCTGCACACATCCTATCACCCTCACTCCCCATACTGTGTCCACATACATTTTTGCCATCACTACTCATACCGTGTCCACATACATTTACCTGTTCGCACCCCTTACCGTCTGCACCCATCCCCCATACTGTATCCTCATACATGTCCTCATACATACTTACTCTTCATTTTATGTCCTCAAATCTCCCCACACACATTAAATCCCATCCCCACTCCAAATCCCCCCATCCCCAATCCCCCACATACATTAAGTACCCCCATCCCCACTCCAATTCCCCCACACATTAAGTATCCCCCATCCCCACTCAATAACCCCTGTCCCCACTCCCAAATCCCCCCACACATTATTTACCCCCACTCATTATGTACCCCCCACTCAAAAACCCCCCACACATTAACCCCATCCCCACTCATTAACCCCCATCCCCACTCATTAACTCCCACCTCCACTCTTTAACCCCCACACATTAACCCCCATCCCCACTCATTAACCCCCACACATTAACCCCGATCCCCACATTAACCCCCATCTCCACTCATTAACCCCCCCACACAATAACGCCCATCTCCACTCAATAACCCCCATCTCCTCTCATTAACCCCCCAGACATTAACCCCCATCCCCACTCAATAACCCCCATCTCCTCATTAACCCCCCAATCAATAACCCCCATCTCCTCTCATTAACCCCCCACACATTAACCCCCATCCCCACTCATTAACCCCCCACTCATTAACCCTCATCCCTACATTAACCCCCATCTCCACTCATTAACCCCCCACTCCACTCATTAACCCCCACGCATTAACCCCATCCCCACATTAACCCCCATCTCCACTCAATAACCCCCATCTCCTCTCATTAGTCCCCCACACATTAACCCCCATCCCCACTCATTAACCCTCCACTCATTAACCCCCATCCCTACATTAACCCTCCACACATTAACCCCCATCTCCACTCATTAACCTCCACACATTAACCCCATCCCCACTCATTAACCCCATCCCCACTCATTAACCCCCCACACACTAACCCCCATCCCCACTCATTAACCCCCCACTCATTAACCCCATCCCTACATTAACCCCCATCTCCTCTCATTAACCCCCCACACATTAACCCCCATCTCCTCTCATTAACCCCCATCTCCTATCATTAACCCCCCACACATTAACCCCCATCTCCTCTCATTAACCCCCCCACACATTAACCCCCATCTCCACTCAATAACCCCCATCTCCTCTCATTAACCCCCATCTCCACTCATTAACCCCCACACATTAACCCCATCCCCACTCATTAACCCCCATCCCCACATTAACCCCCATCTCCACTCATTAACCCCCCCACACATTAACCCCATCTCCACTCAATAACCCCCATCTCCTCTCATTAACCCCCCACACATTAACCCCCACTCATTAACCCCCATCCCTACATTAACCCCCATCTCCACTCATTAACCCCCCACACACATTAACCCCATCTCCTCTCATTAACCCCCCACACATTACCCCCATCTCCACTCAATAACCCCCATCCCTAATCATTAACCCCCCACTCATTAACCCTCATCCCTACATTAATCCCTATCTCCACTCATTAACCCCCCACACATTAACCCCCATCTCCACTCATTAACCCACACACATTAACCCCATCTCCACTCATTAACCCCTCCACTCATTAACCCCCATCTCCACTCATTAACCCCCCCACACACATTAACCTGCATCTCCAGTCATTAACCCCCGACTCATTAACCCCCATCCCCACATTAACCCCCCCACTCATTATCACCCCCCCATCTTCCATCTTCGGTGGTTCTTCAGCTCCACAGAGGAGCACACTTAACACCAGCGTTCGCTCTGGGCGCCGGGGAGTGACGTCAGCAGCGTGATCACATGACCTGATCACGCTGCTGATGTCGCTCTGACCCGACGGTCAGAGCTTCAATTGTACTGGCGTCTGTATAGACGCCAGTATGATTGATCCCTGGGAGCTGGCGTGGCCTCCTTCTCTGTGCCGGCTGTCAGCTTGACAGCCGTCACAGAGAACAGCCGACTCACAAGATGGGGAGCGGCAGAACGCAGCCGCCGGGGGAGACACTGCGGACCGCTGCATTAGGCGGCCCAACTGCGCCCCCCTGCTGGTTGCACCCGGGGCAACTGCCCCGGCTGCCCCCCCCCTGGATACGCCTCTGCTTGGGTAATAGTGATCACTAAATAATAAGTTTTCATGTATCCTTTAATAAGATGTGTAGTAGAGGGGGTTACAAAGACACTAAACTTCAGGAAAGCAAATTTCCAACGAATGAGAGATGATCTTGGTGCAATTAACTGGGACGATATCCTGAGACATAAAAATACACAAAGAAAATGGGAGACGTTTATTAGCATCCTGAATAGGACCTGTGCACAATATATACCGTATGGGAATAAACATGCTAGAAATAGGAGGAAACCACTGTGGTTAAATAGAACTGTAAGGGGCGCAATAAGTGACAAAAATAAAGCATTTAGCGAATTAAAGCAAGTAGGTAGTGATGAGGCATTAAATAAATACAGAAAATTAAATAAATTCTGTAAAAAGCAAATCAAGACAGCAGAGATTGAGACAGAGAGACTCATTGCCAGAGAAAATAAAAATAATCCCAAAATATTCTTTAACTACATAAATAGTAAGAAACTAAAAAATGATAGTGTTGGCCCCCTTAAAAATAGTCTGGGTGAAATGGTGGATGAGGATGAGGAAAAAGACAATATGCTAAATGACTTTTTTTCAACAGTATTTACAGAAGAAAATCCCATGACGGATAACATGATCAGAGATAAAAATTCTCCGTTAAATGTCACCTGCTTAACCCAGCAGGAAGTACGGCGGCGTCTAAAAATCACTAAAATTGACAAATCCCCGGACGGATGGGATACACCCCCGAGTACTGCAGGAATTAAGTACAGTCATTGATAGACCATTACTTTTAATCTTTAAAGATTCCATAATAACAGGGTCTGTACCACAGGACCGTGAAAAATGAGGATGAATGAGCTCATGGAGATCAACATTCAACACTGCGGAGACACCATCACATGTTTCTCAACGCAGTGATTCTAGAGAAATGCCCCCATCCCTTATGGGAAATATGCAAAAACATGCAAAACACAAGCCGCTGAGACACCATCACATGTTTCTTAACGCAAGCAATGACTAGCCAGGTCTTTCCCCGGGAAGGGCAGTCTCCAATGAATGAAACCACCTATGCCAAAACATGGTATCCATCCACAGACAGCTGTTTCGGGGTATTGCCCCTCATCAGTGTGGAGTAGGAAACTGGCTAGTAGGAGCAATGTTTACTAAAAGACTATGAAAAATGAGGATGAATGAACTCATGGAGATCAACATCCAACACTGCGGAGACACCATCACGTTTCTCAATGCAGTCCTCCAATGAATCCACACACTGGCAGTCTACCCGCCTCCAAGCCATAGAAATTCATTTTTTGGCTTCTTCTTGGGCTAGAACCTAGCAAGAACCACCGCAGTGAAGCCGGATCGGAGCACGCCCCCACATGCCACTTTTATAAATGTAGCACAGACTGCCATCACATCATGGCCTCTCTAATATCTCCCATTTATATGCCTCACCACATGGCTCAGACAAAGAGCACTCCTTAGCTGGGGAGGGGGAAGAGCAGGAAAGGCCTGGTGTAGTGTTACCAGCTTTAAATGAAGCTGTAGGCAGGGGGGAGAATACAGAGCTGCAGCTGCGACAAAATAAGGAATGGAAGAAGGGCGCCCACCCCTGTATAACTGAAAGCACCAGAAGAAGTATAGAGAACGGAAGACTCTGGAATGTTCTGCAGAAACCACACACACTCCACATCACCATTACACCTGGCCTACAGTGCATTGTCTAATTTTTTTATTTCTTTTTCCCACAGTGAACAAAGTAAGAAGCCGTTGGAGCTCGATGAAGGACCGCTTCAACAGGGATGTTCGTCAGGAGGGCCAGGGTCGCAGTGGTGCTGCTGCAAGGACCAGAACTAAATACTGCTACCATCGAGCATTGGCGTTCCTAAGTCCGGTCCTTGCCACCAGAGGGTAAGCATTTTGTTGTATTGTTTTTGACTCTGTGCTTATCTATTCCACAGGAGTTGGCGCTTTAACTATTGTAAATGCATAATAGTAATGTTTTTCTTTTCTTTTCACAGCACCGGGAGCAGCACCCTGCAACCCATCCCTGGAGCGGTTCTTCATCGAACGACCTCTGACCCGTCCCAGCCATCTGACAGCCAGGAAGCAGCTTGCGGGTTGGCAACACAGACAGCTGGAGACCAGGAAGCTGGTATGTCAGGTGTTCCCCTATCCCAGGTCTCTGCCACTGGTTTTGCAGGCACTTCCCGCCAGCGGCAGAGGGCCTCGGACAGGAATGTCATGCCCGAGTTCCTTCACTTGAGCTCGGTCTTTCAGAATGGCCTCAAGGCGCTGTCAGACAGAGTGGAAAGCGGTTTTACCCTCATGGAAAACCGCTTCCAGGCTGTCGACAGTCGTCTTGACCGTCTGGAAGCCGACCTCAACAGACCAGCGCACCATTTTTTCCACCAAATTGAACGGGCCATGGCGGAACACCTTAGTCCAGATCTCCAGCTGACTGAGATGCAGGCCTGCAACACTGCTTTCATGCAGGCTATGCAGCAGAGTCAGTACGTGCAGCAGTCAGTGGTGTCATTTCCAACTGTGCCTCCACTGACTCGCTTCACCTCACTACCGACTTCTACTGCATACCACTGCACGGCCACCTACATTCCAAGCCAAGCCGGACACCACCCCAAGGCCGAGTGCTGCTGGACACTTCACCGCCACCACCATGGCAAGCACTGCTCCTGTCTGGATGACCACCACCACTCAAGCCTGGACCACCACTGCCACCACCATGCCTGCTTGGACCACCACCGCCGCCACCACTCCTCCTGCTTGGAGCACCGCCTCCGCCACCACTCTTCCTGCTTGGAGCAACGCCTCCGCAACAACCGCTCCTCCTGCATGGAGCACCACCACAACAACTGCTCCTCCTGCATGGAGCACCACCACAACAACCGCTCCTCCTGCATGGAGCACCACCACAACAACCGCTTCTCCTGCCTGGACCAGCACTGCCACCGCCACAACCGAGCAGCAGCAGAAGCAGAGGGGTGACCCCCATTCTATTTTTGCGGAAATCCAGCCAAGGTCCACCAGCTCCAGGTGGTCACCCAGGTCAAGGCCGTCACACAGTGCCAGGAGGTCCAGGCAGGACACACCAGGACACAGGAGACCCAAAAAACATTGTCTGTCCCTCCCCCCTCTCCTCACACTGTCTCACCCTGCCTCCAGTTCCATCCCTGAGCTCCCTTCCCCCACTACTTTTGTCGCCACTTCCCCTAGAACCCCTTCCTCCCCTTTAAGCTGTTCCTCGTCTCTCCACATCCACAGCTTGAAACCAACTTCCCCCAAACGTTGTTCCCAATAAAAACTTTGTTTTTTTTAAATAAATTTTAAATTCTGGTTCCCCTAATAATGTTTGATTAATGTGTCTTTCGCCACCTACACACACTGCGCCGTACACTTTGTGTTTTTGCCACCATATAGCTCCATTACTGACACGTTTCTTTTGTCAGTCCTGGAGAAATGTGTAGTCAAAAACACAAATATATGACTTGTATTTTCACCACCAGTCTCTTCAGTATGCTAATATTGCACAGACTGAATAGAGGATAGTGTTGAGTGCAAGGCATATCTATTGTTACCTTTACAGGTATCAAACAGTGAATTGAGGATGGTGTGTTTTGACCATCATCATTTCACGCTTTGTGACACAAGGCCAGGGGATTCTAAATATACACAAGAAGAAGAAAGTCCGTTTGGCACACCAGCATAAATGAAAAAAAAACTAGATTAGGCTAATACGCCATATTAAAATGCAAAAAACACCTGACGCATTTCTGGTGCACAAAGGCACCCTTAGTCATAGGTAAATAAAAACAAGATGCATAGGAAAATATATACAGGTTACCAGTGGCGTAGCAACTGTTTGTGGCGCCCGGGGCGGTCGAAAAATTTGCCGCCCCTTTGGTCGTTGATAATTCGGAAGCATCCGAAGAGCCCACACTACACTCAAAGATCTAATTTTTAGTCTGCTACTAACTCTGCTATTATTTCTAAATTTCTAGACTTTCAACTTCTTGCAGTTCTCTATATATATGTATGTATTAGCTTGATGATGCTGGATGAAGACCTAATGGCTTTTTTTAATAATAATTTTTAATAATGTGACAGAAAAAAACCCAGAAAGTACAAATTATTTTGGCGGACAGGGGGCGGACACTGACAGCTTGGGGTCCCTGTGCAAGAAATGTGTCCGGGCCCCCCTCCTTTTATGGCGTCAAAGCTACGTGTGTGTGTGTATATATATATATATAGATAGATAGATTATTGATATTATATAGCCACACACACACATACAGGTATATATTACATAGTCTCCTTTATTATGTATATTGCTGTCCCATACACAGTGCCTTCTCTTGTTATGTACAGTTCTGTCCCTTACATATTGGATTATATAGAGCCCTGTTTTTTATTACATACCGTCCTGTCTTGTTAGCTGTATAATGCAATGATGGCTGATGGAGCATGGGAAAGCTTCCTTTCTAATGGAGGAGCTGATGGACTGGTCGTCTGGTCACCGGCTCCTCGATCAGCAGTCATTTTATATCTAACAAGAGAGGGGACCATGTAATAAAAGAGGGCGCTGTGAATAACAAAAATAACAAAAATACACTATGTAAGAGACAGCACTATACATAACAGCAGAGGAAGCTATATAATAAGGGACGGCACCATATATAACTAGAGAGGATGGTAGGTAATAAGGGGCGGTGTTATACATAATAAAAGAGGAAACTATGTAACTAAGGATGGTGTTATACAGAATTAGTGAGTACACTATATACTAAGGGACTGTGTTAGACATAATAAACGATAATGTCTTCCTCCACCTCCCCCTGTTCCTAAGGCCATTATAAGTCCCCCTTCCTCCCATCCCAATCCCCCACACCCCTCATTGTCCTCCTCCCCTCGCATCCCATTATTGTCCTCTCCCCCACCTCCATCATTTTCTTCTCCACCACTATCTTTGCTTTCTCCCCCACCACTCCCATCATTGCCCATTCCACCACCTCCATCATTTCCTCCTCCTCCACCACCCCCATTTATTGCCCTTTCCACCACCACCATCATTGCATTCTCACCCACCACCCCATCATTGCCCTCTCGACCATCACCCCATCATTGTCTTCTCCCCATCACTGCCTTCTCCATCACCCCATCACTGTGCCTTCTCCCCATCACTCCCATCATTGCCTGCTCCATCACCCCATCACTCCCATCATTGTCTGCTCCATCACCCCATCATTGCCTGCTTCATCACCCCCATCATTGCCTGCTCCATCACCCCATCACTGCCTTCTCCATCACCCCATCACTGCCTGCTTCATCACCCCATCACTCCCATCATTGTCTGCTCCATCACCCCATCACTGCCTGCTCCATCACTCCCATAATTGTCTGCTCCATCACCCCCATCATTGCCTGCTCCATCACCCCCATCACTCCCCTCATTGCCTGCTCCATCACCCCATCATTGCCTGCTCCATCACCCCCATCATTGCCTGCTCCATCACCCTATCACTGCCTTCTCCATCACCCCATCACTGCCTGCTCCATCACCCCCATCACTCCCCTCATTGCCTGCTCCATCACCCCATCATTGCCTGCTCCATCACCCCCATCATTGCCTGCTCCATCACCCCCATCACTCCCCTCATTGCCTGCTTCATCACCCCATCATTGCCTGCTCCATCACCCCATCACTGCCTGCTCCATCACCCCCATCACTCCCCTCATTGCCTGCTCCATCACCCCATCACTGCCTGCTCCATCACCCCCATCATTGTCTGCTCCATCACCCCATAATTGCCTGCTCCATCACCCCATCATTGTCTGCTCCATCACTCCCCTCATTGCCTGCTCCATCACCCCATCATTGCCTGCTCCATCACCCCATCATTGCCTGCTCCATCACCCCATCATTGCCTGCTCCATCACCCCCATCATTGCCTGCTCCATCACTGCCTGCTCCATCACCCCATCATTGCCAGCTCCATCACCCCATCATTGCCTGCTCCATCACCCCATCATTGTCTGCTCCATCACCCCATCATTGCCTGCTCCATCACCCCATCATTGCCTGCTCCATCACCCCATCATTGTCTGCTCCATCACCCCATCATTGCCTTCTAGACCATCACTCCCATCATTGCCTGCTCCATCATACACACAGACACACACACACACACAGACATACATACATACATACATACACACAAGACACCACCTCTCTCCTCTCACCTGTCCGCAGCATCGCCCGCGCTTCCTCCCTCACACAGCAGTGGCCGCTGAATGATGACGTCACTCAGCGGCGCTCCTCTGTGTGAAACAGGAAGCGCGGCCTCCGGGCAGGAAGCAGGACGGACCATTGCCGCTCCGCTCCTGCTATTCACTCTTGCAGGCAGCGGAGCTGCCGTGATCGCATCGCTCCCTGCCCGCCGCTGCACTGCACTGCAGGGTGGAATTGCTGCTGCCGCGCCGCCCCCACACACATGCCGCCTGGGGCGGACCGCCCCCCCCGCCCCCCCCACGCTACGCCAGTGCAGGTTACAAACCAATCACAAAGGTTGCAATTAATTACAAAGAGTGGCAACACATGAAAGGAAGAGTGAACATTTCCTTGCAACGATACAGATCACTCCAGGATTGAAGTTCCCAAAAAAAATAAAAATAAATAAATCATACAGTCAAACATATAATTAGTCGATATTAGACAGATCATACTTGAATTTTGTACAACTGGAGAAGTTAATTATACATAGAGAAAAATTTTCTACAATAATATAAATGGACATATCTAAAACTAATTAAATTACTCCAAAATGATCTCCAAAGGGAAATGGCTTTTCAGCGCAGAAATAAATGATTGCATGCGAAGGGTGTGATTGAGTGCCTACGAGCAATATATAGAATTAGTCAGAATCAGAAGGAATTTTTAACACCTCAAAAATAATTTATAGATAGGCAGGAATAAATGGTTCCATGCAAGAGGAATTATTCCATGCGAAGAGTGCTTGCGAACAATATATAATAATAATCTTTATTTTTATATAGCGCTAACATATTCCACAGCGCTTTACAGTTTGCACACACTTTCATCACTGTCCCCGATGGGGCTCACAATCTATATTCCCTATTAGTATGTCTTTGGAGTGTGGGAGGAAACCGGAGTGCCCGGAGGAAACCCACGCAAGCACTGGGAGAACATACAAACTCTTTGCAGATGTTGTCCTTGGTGGGATTCAAACCCAGGACTCCAGCGCTGCAAGGCTACAGCACTAATCACTGAGCCATAGTGCTGCCCAAGAGAAATTTTTTGCACATGAAAAATAATTTATAGATACGCAGGAATAAATGGTTCCATGCAAGAGGTTTGAATGAGTGCCTACAAACAATATATAAAATTAGTGACAATCTGTCACGTCGCCGTCAGACTCGGGGCCTGTTGTTCCTGCCTCGGCTGCTAGGAGGCGCCGGACTGTCATGTTGCCATTGGACTCGGGGCCTGTTGTCCCGGCCTCGGCCACTAGGAGGCGCCGGAACGTCACATCGCCATCGGTCTCGGGGCCTGCTGTTCCTGCCTCGGCCACTGGGAGGCGCCGTGGTTCGGCCCCGAGTGATGGCAGCAACAGAGAAGGGGCTCCTGCGCAGGCATCTGATGGACGCAGGCTCCGCTCCTCAGTCGGTCGTGGAGGGATTGGTGCATCGCCATCTGGCCTGGTCCTGGGGGCGGTCCTGATGACATCAGCAGTCCGGGAGCCTGTGAGGGGTGACCTGATCCCTCAAATACTTTGGGACTGGTCTTGCAAGCCGCCGGATATAGTCTTGGTTTCCTCAGTGTGCTAGTTGTTATTTGCTATCTTTGATTCTGACCTCTGCCTTGATTGACTCTGCTACTGCCTAACGATTCTGTAACTCTGCCGTCCTCCTGGTTTATGACTCCAACCTTGGCCTGAATTTGACTCTGCTACTGCATAACGATTCTGTACCTCTGCCGTCCTTCTGGTTTGACTCTGACCTTGGCCTGAATTAGACTCTGCTATTTCCTGCCATTTTTTGTACCTTTGCTGACCGCCTGGTTAAGACTTGGTTTCCTGACTACTCTTTTGGTCCTGTTTTTTAACCCCTCTCTGGCGACCGTCCTGCTCTGGCCCGCTACTCATATTCAGACAGCGCCTCCTGGGCTCTGCTGTAAATCCAGATCCCTGTATAGGGGTGAAGGGTATCAGGGTTACTCGGGGAGCTGTCTTACTGCAGCCCAGACTTGCAGGCAGACGTCACATTATATCCGGCCATAAAATAACTGCTTCTTGTGCATATAGCCAACATCCACAAAAGCAGTCTCCCTGAACTTTTTTTTTTTTCCCCTTCCTTCTCCTGACTGAGCTGATATTTGGCCTGAACATCTGTTGCAGTATACAGCCTGGAAGATCACTCTCATTTTCCTGCACAAGCATGCTGCAGTTTGGGGACTTCAGGGAGAAAGCTGAACGTCAGAGATCCATTCTCTTGGGACATCAGCCTCTGGGCAGCTCTGGCTATGGTTGCCCAGGGGCTCAGGTACTGCCCGCAGATGCGGCTAAAGTTTTATTACCTATTTCTCTTTCATTTGGTCAGAAATCTCAGTGTTTAAAAGCCTATGTGGATTGTGGATCTGAAGGAAATTTTATGGATTCTCTGGTTGCTAAAAAACTCGGTGTACCGCTATTAAGGCTTAATGTCCCTATTAAAACTACGGCTATTAATGGCACATCCATTGTTCAGGAGGGGGTTAAACTTGTTACTGAAAAAATTGCTATGTCTGTGGGTGCGTTGCATACTGAGCTTATGGCATTTTTTGTGATGGATAATTTATCTGCTGCAGTCATTTTGGGAATGCCGTGGTTATGCCTGCACAATCCAGTCATCGACTGGCACCTGGGTGATGTTGTACGCTGGAGTTCGCACTGTCAGGATAACTGTATATCATTAGCAGTAAACCAAGTTAAAGTTAAAAACCCCCTCATACCATTTGCGTTCAGAGACTATGAGGATGTCTTTTCTGTTGTAGAATCTGAGAAGCTACCCCCTTCACAGAGAGTATGATTGCCCTGTAGACCTAATTCTGCATGCACGTCTCCCAAAAGGGAGAATATTTTGTCTCTCTGGTCCAGAGCATCAGGCCATGAATGAGTATATAGCAGATAGCTTAAAAAAAGGGTTTATTAGACCATCCATTTCACCGGTTGGAGCCGGGTTCTTCTTTGTAGAGAAGAAAGATGGTGGTCTCAGATCCTGCATTGATTACCGGGAATTGAACGCAATCACTATAAAGAACCAGTATCTGCTTCCACTCATCCCTGATCTTTTTAATCAGTTAATGGGAGCCCGTTGGTTTACTAAACTTGACCTCCGGGGGGCATATAATCTGGTCCATATAAGAGATGGGGATGAGTGGAAAACCGCCTTTAATACACCCCTTGGCCACTTTGAGTACCTTGTAATGCCGTTCGGACTCAGTAACGCACCTGCCGTGTTCCAGCACTTTGTAAATGATATTTTAAGAGACATTTGTGGGGTGTATGTCTTTGTGTATTTAGATGACATTTTGATTTACTCTGCTGACCCTGTGACACACGCTCAACACGTCTGTTCTGTACTGCAGAGACTGCGAGAACACTTCTTGTTTGCTAAACTGGAGAAATGTGTTTTTTTTTTTGCTGAGGAGGTACAGTTTTTAGGGTACATGGTTTCAGGCAAAGGCTTCCGCATGGATCCTGCCAAGATCCAACCTATTAAAGCTTAGGTGCAACCCAAGTCGCTAAAAGCGCTTTAGCGATTTTTAGGGTTTGCGAATTACTACCGTAAGTTCATCAGGGGTTTCTCCAAAATTGCCAAACCACTCACGGATTTGACCCGAAAAGGGGCAGACGTGACCAATTGGAACCCTGAGGCAATTAAGGCTTTTTTCACGCTAAAAGAGTGCTTTGTGTCCAACCCGGTTTTGGCTCAGCCTGATCTGGACCGCCCATTTATTGTAGAAGTTGATGCCTCTGAGGTCGGAGTGGGAGCAATGCTGTCACAAGGCACTGCATCCCTCACTCAGCTTCGTCCATGTGCTTTTTTTTCCCGCAAGTTCTCTGCCACTGAGAAAAACTATGATATAGGTAATCGGGAATTATTGGCGATCAAATGGGCCTTCGAGGAATGGTGCCACTTCCTCGAAGGCGCCAAACATAAGATCACTGTAATTACTGATCACAAGAACCTGACCTACCTGGAGTCAGCCAAAAGACTAAATCCTAGACAGGCAAGGTGGGCCTTGTTCTTCTCTAGGTTTGATTTTTTAATCACCTTTCGTCCTGGTACTAAAAATGTGAGGGCCGATGCCCTCTCTCGCAGTTTTTGCCCCTCACAAACCGAGGACTGTGAGCCAGTCCCGATATTGGCCAATGGGATTGTTGTGTCAGCAGTGTCTTTGGACCTTCTGGAGGAGATCCATAGCTCCCCAGAACAAGCTCCTGACACCACGCCCCCCAAAAAATTGTTTGTCTGGCTACGTTTCGCCTACAAGTTCTTAAAGAATCGCATGACTCTGTTCTGGCAGGTCATCCTGGTCTCAATAACACCACCAGACTGGTAACTAGGAACTTTTGATGGCCGACGGTGGTTAAGGACTGTAAAGACTATGTGTTAGCGTGTGAAGTCTGTGCCCGCGCCAAGTCCCCCCATAATCGCCTTGCCGGCTGGCTCCAGTCCTTGCCCACCCACATCTCCATGGACTTCATTACGGACCTGCAGCCCACAGATGGGAAAACGTGTATATGGGTGGTGGTGGACAGGTTCAGCAAACAGTGCCACTTTGTCCCCCTGTCTGGGCTACCTAACTCAGAAACCTTGAGTAAACTATTCATTGTGCATGTAGTACGCCTTCACGGTGCTCTGGTGAATATTGTGTCCGACAGAGGTACCCAGTTCATCTCAAAATTCTGGAGAGCGTTCTGCAAACGCATTGGGATTGAGCTGTCCTTCTCCTCTGCCTACCACCCCGAGACCAATGGTCAAACCGAACGTAACAACCAGGCACTGGAGCAATACCTCGGCTGTTATGTGTCAGAACATCAGTTCGATTGGGTGGAACATCAGTCACTAGCTGAGTTTGCCCTAAATAATCGATACTAGGACTTTATTAAGACTACCCCCTTTTTCTGCAACTATGAACTGCATCCGCGGTTTGGTTCATTCTCGGCCAGGATGTCGGAGCTCCCTGGGGTGGAGGAAAATATACATCGCTTAAAGACGATTTGGTCTGAGGTTAACTCAAACTTGAAAGGGGCCCAGGTTAAACAGGCTTCGGCTGCGAACAGACGGCGATCTAAGGGGCCGCACCTGGGAGTTGGAGACAAGGTTTGGCTATCTACCAAAAACATCATGCTTAAAGTGCCGTCTGCCAAACTGGGTCCCAGATTTATTGGCCCATACAAAATTGAGGTAGTTAACCCGGTAGCCTTCCATTTAAAACTTCCTCAGTCTTTTAAGTTGCCCAACGTGTTCCACAAGTCTCTCCTCAAGCTGTATTGCTCCCCAATTCACCCTGTCCAGTCCCCTCCTCCTCCTGTTTCGGTCGGGGGAACCTTGGAGTATGAAGTCCAGGGTATCCTTGACTCCCGCCTTGTGAGAGGCTCCGTACAGTATCATGTACACTGGAGGGGCTACGGCCCAGAGGAGAGGTCCTGGGTTCCCGCGGGGAACATCCATGCCAAGGCATCAATTAGGAGATTTCATCTCCTTCATCCTTAGAGGGGGGTACTGTCACGTCACCGTCAGACTCGGGGCCTGCTGTTCCGGCCTCGGCCGCTAGGAGGCGCCGGACTGTCATGTCGCTGTCAGACGGGGCCTGCTGTTCTGGCCTCGGCCGCTAGGAGGCGCCGTACTGTCATGTCGCCGTCGGACTCGGGGCCTGTTGTCCCGGCCTCGGCCACTAGGAGGCGCCGGACCGTCACATCGCCATCGGTCTCGGGGCCTGCTGTTCCTGCCTCAGCCACTGGGAGGCGCCGTGGTTCAGCCCCGAGTGATGGCAGCAACAGAGAAGGGGCTCCTGCGCAGGCATCTGATGGACGCAGGCTCTGCTCCTCAGTCGGTCGTGGAGGGGTTGGTGCATCGCCATCTGGCCGGGTCCTGGGGGCGGTCCTGATGACATCAGCAGTCACAGTCCGGGAGCCTGTGAGGGGTGACCTGATCCCTCAAATACTTTGGGACTGGTCTCGCAAGCCGCCGGATATAGTCTTGGTTTCCCCAGTGTGCTAGTTGTTATTTGCTATCTTTGATTCTGACCTCTGCCGAACTCCTTGGTTTATGACTCCAACCTTGGCCTGAATTTGACTCTGCTACTGCATAACGATTCTGTACCTCTGCCGTCCTCCTGGTTTGACTCTGATCTTGGCCTGAATTAGACTCTGCTATTTCCTGCCGTTTTTTGTACCTTTGCTGCCCGCCTGGTTAAGACTCGGTTTCCTGACTACGCTTTTGGTCCTGTTTTTTAACCCCTCTCTGGCGACCGTCCTGCTCTGGCCCGCTGCTCATATTCAGACAGCGCCTCCTGGGCTCTGCTGTAAATCCAGATCCCTGTATAGGGGTAAAGGGTATCCAGGTTGCTCGGGGTACTGTCTTACTGCAGCCCAGACTTGCAGGCGGACGTCACACAATCAGATGGAGTTTTTAGCACATAAAAAATAAGTTATAGACACATAGCAATCAATGGTGGAACTACTAAAGAATGCTTGATAAACATATACAGTAAATGACATTAGGAAGTATAAGATAAATCCTATGCTTTCCTACTATAACAAAATAAATACACAAAATAAACTTAATGCGGATCACTATAAAATTATTTTTGCTATAAAGAACTAATAGGTACATGAATTTCATTAATAAATATAGAACAAATTGTTCCTAAAATTCATACCGTTTGGAGATTTAGTGCCTAGTTTTAACATCCAAAAAGCTTCACGTATATTTAAATAGCTTATTTCTGTCACCATCTCGTGCAGGAGTTTTAACCTTTTCTAGACCATAGAAGGCAAATGAATCTTTTAAAAACACCAGAAAAAACTTGTACTTGGATGACTTCCACTGGATTTTACAAATGCTCTGGTTCCAGGTGTAATGTTTGCACATATGCATTATCTATTGCACGCAGACTGGAGAGATAGTTAACTCATATGTGTATTCACCTGCCCAGGTGTGATAACTTCACCATGACACCAGGTCTGGGGATTGTAGAAGTTGTATAAACTTTATCATCTCTCCAGTCTGCGTTCACAGTGAAGCCACAGTGGAGATCCTACAACTAATATTTTTACTCACATGGTCAGGTGTCATAAAGAGTGAAGGATACTATTGCATCTCAAAATCACTATTTATAACATCAGGCCAGGTGATACAAATATTAGTTGTATTATCTCCACCGTCACTGCAAATTGAACACTAACTGGAGAGATGATAAAGATCATACAACTTGTGTGTATGTAGAGTCACCTGGTCAGAAGTTCTAGTAAAGTCATGATGCACAAAACACAGCATCCTGAATTCACTAGGACACCTGGGCAGGTGATTATTGTATTGGAGTGTATAAAAACAGAGTGCACTCAGTACAGGTATCAAAACAGGTTTTTTATTTACATACACACGAGAAAACAATTTTACACCATTTGATCTTGCCATTCCACACGTCCTACATCAGAGATAAAGTAGGCCGCAAATTGGTCCCTCATTTGGTCAACTTCAACTGATGACCTGAGAGGGTGCTGAGTGAATTCAGGCAATGGGTTTGCAGCTGGTTCATCTAGTTCAAAGTTAGGGTGCTCTTTAGACATAACAAAATTGTGAAGAACCACACAGGCTTTCACTACTTCATCCACTGTTTCCAGTTTAAAATTAATGGCTGTGCCGAGAATGCCCATCTGGAGACAAGAATCCCAAAAGCACACTCTCTACAGATCTTCGTGCCCTGGTCAGTCTGTAATGAAATTTTTTTTAGTGTGGTCCAAGTCCCGGCTGGAGTAGGGTTTCAGCAGATTTTGGCACATTTGAAAGGCCTCATCCCCAACCATTACAAATGGCTGTGGCGGACCTTCGGTGTGGGAAAGAGGCCGTGGCATGGGGAAATTAAAATGGTTACCATACAACCTATGGCACATGTCACAGTTCTTAAAAGCCTGGGAGTCATTCCCCCGGCCAAATGCCTCAATGTCCACTGCAACAAACAGACAGTCTGCATCCGCAATGGCCATGAGTACTGTAGAAAAGTACTTTTTGTAGTTATAGTACTCCGAGCCACTTCTATTGGGTTTGATTATCCGGATGTGTTTCCCATCCACCGCTCCCAAACAGTTGGGGAAATTGCAGACTGTACAGAATTTTTCAGCAATATCAATCCACTTTTCCGCGGTGGGCAGAGGCATAAATTCTGGACAGAGAACATCCCACAAAGACCGGCAGGTGTCCACAACTATTCCCAACAAGGTGGATATTCCAAGCCAGTACTGGAGGTGGAGTGAAGATACGGTCTCTCCAGTATCCAGGAATCTGCCAAACAGAGAAAGAACAAAAATTAATATTTATGTCTAGAAAAATATTCAGGATTGAGAGTCCTCAGTAGTTGATACCTTTTAATGGCTAACTGAAAAGATGGTAATACATTGCAAGCTTTCGAGACTACTCAGGTCTCTTCATCAGGCTGACTAATACAAAATCTGAAGTCACATATTTATGCACAATACAGCCTAGAAAAAATGCAATAGATAAGACAAGTGACGTGAAGCAGAACTATCAATATGGGAGAGGGAGAAACATAAATATAAACATTGGACCAGTTCATAGATAAGGAGTCTGGATGTTTTATGGTCCTCTGATTGGGGTCTAGTTCTGTGTTGCCCCGCAAGGTTTTAAAAGGAAATTCCATAATTGATGTAAAAAGACATAAATCCATGCGACACATTCATTCCAGCACTGAGAGTGTCAAAGTTCGTCATAAATTTGTACTCCCAAACTCGTCTCTCTCTCTGAGATGTGAAGTTACCTTTCAATACCAGTAATTTCATATCCATGCTGCTGTGATCAGGGATACAGAAATGTTTTGCCACAGGTAGATCCATTCTTTTTTCTCTTATTGTGTGACGATGAGCATTCATCCTTGTTCTAAGCTTTTGCCCTGTCTCCCCCACATACAGACCCCCAGTTGGACATTTAGTACAAATAATTAAGTATATCACATTAGATGTAATGCAGGTGAAAGTACCTGGGATCTCCTTTTAAAACCTTGCGGGGCAACACAGAACTAGACCCCAATCAGAGGACCATAAAACATCCAGACTCCTTATCTATGAACTGGTCCAATGTTTATATTTATGTTTCTCCCTCTCCCATATTGATAGTTCTGCTTCACGTCACTTGTCTTATCTATTGCATTTTTTCTAGGCTGTATTGTGCATAAATATGTGACTTCAGATTTTGTATTAGTCAGCCTGATGAAGAGACCTGAGTAGTCTCGAAAGCTTGCAATGTATTACCATCTTTTCATTTAGCCATTAAAAGGTATCAACTACTGAGGACTCTCAATCCTGAATATTTTTCTATCCACTGGCTAACACGGTACAAAGATATACATCTTTCCTGTATTTATGTCTAGGGTTTTTTAAAACACTAAAATTAGTACATGGCATAGCAATAATTCTGCAGGCTTTTGTTTACTACATGGCAGAACAATAATTCTGCATGCTTTGGAATAGTTCATGGCAGAACAAAAAAAATTATGCAGGCATTGGTTTCTAAATATTGCGTACCGTAATGTGACCAGGAGCCGTTCCTCAGGAGGAATCGCACGACGGAGCTGTGTCCCCTGTCTCCGGATTGCTCCTTGAACACGAGCAAGCAAATCCATGAAGCTTTCTTGGGACAACTGGGTATAGTCACTAAATTTCGCCGGGTTTCCCTGCAGCTCACTGTAGAGGGTATGGTACGCTCCACGGCTCTCCCGGACTTCAATAATCGTATAATTATAGCGAAAAACATGTGCACAGCTAGAGGGTGGTGCCTAGGTAGGTTCCCAAACCGTGGTAATATTAAACAAAGAACCTGGTACTCAACTTGGTAGTAATACTGTATATAGGTGAATTTATTCCCAGACAGTGGTACAGTATAGCACGACAAAATGTTTCGGTCAATTTACACGACCTTTATCAGTTACCATGAGCAGTAATGCTGAATGATTCAGTCTGGCTAGTAGCATTGGTGGATGCAGCCAAGCGTTCAGAGCTGCAGACACGGCATCCAACGGTGTGAAGTGCAGCTCTGTGCAGCCAGCCAGTCACTGTAATACCACAACAAAGATGGCTGAGGCATTACAATGCTTGGCAGACAATCCCTGCATGTTGATTGGCGCCAAAATTGCAGGGCATGCACCATAACTTCCGCCAAGCAAACACGGAAATGCTCAGTGCTCGCCGCGTAGCGCTAGTACAGCGATGCTCGGGCGAGTAATTACCGAGCACGTTCGCTCATTACTAGTAAACACATTATTTTAGTTTTGCTTTGTTTTTTTTTATTTCCCCCCATAAAATTATTTTAGTTTGCTTCTCAATAGATTTGTACAAATTATAGTTGACAAATTCTGGTGAAAAAATTTATGAAATGACTCATTTTCGTATGATTTTTTACATGACAAAAAAATTTTACATTTTACCAGGAGAATGTGAACTCCTCATATCAACTGTAAGAGTTGGTGTTATTGCTCCGATATTTTTAAAAATATTTTGTTAGAAGGCAAGTACTTACAGTTCCTTTCGGTGCCCTCTGCTTTCATTCAAATATAAATGTATAAGAAGGTGTTACACTTTGTACATTAATATTTGCAAGACTAGGATTTATCAACCATAAAATGAATAAAGCCTTTATGTTTCCAGTGATGAAAGTTGATGTACTGTGCTGAATTTGTCATTGTTTTTGACATCATTGAATTAAATGGACATTGAAATATATTTAGGCTATGTGCCCACGTAGCGATTCTGAAGCAGAATAAACCTGAGCAGAATCGCACACCCTGCTCCCTGGAAAACGCATGCGTTTTTTGACGCGCTTTTGTAAGCGTTTGTCAAGCGTTTTTGCATGCGTTTTCCTAAGCGTTTTTGCCCATATAATTGATGGTATGTGGAACTGCATGCTATTCCGCAAAATTAATGAACATGCTGCGTTTTTAATCGCTAAGCGTTTCTGCAGCGGTTAAAAACGCGCCATTGGCACAACATGTGCGTTTTTCATTAAAAATCAATTGGATGCTTTTCTTAAGTGTTTCTGCAGCAGAATCGCTTGTCTAGAAGCACTGCAGAAATGCTTAAAAAAAAACGCTAGGTGGGCACACAGCTTTAGGCCATGTGCCCATGCTAGCTGTCAGAGACACCGCACTGAACTTGCTCACTGAGCCAGTGCGCATGCCCTGAATAAAGCGAAAGCGTGCTCAAAGCTACCTGTGGAGCGGGCAGCAGCCGAGTAGATGTGTACTTCAGAGCTGCAGGGGCTGAAGCACGTGACTGCTAGAGGCGTGGCCTAAACTCCACAGAGCTCGGAGCTGCAAGACAATTCCTAGCAGAGTAACTGCAAGACAAAGTTACCAAGGGGCATAGACAGTGAGAATAATCAGGACGTAGCCAATGAGTCACACACAGAGATAGCTGTAAGGTACCAGAGGGGCGAGCCGAGAGTAGTCAGGTCACAGGCAATGGGTCATACACAGATAATAACGCAGTACAAAATCAACAGGCAAACTCACAACGGGAAACAGAGCCGGGTCAGAACCATATAAACAAGCTATAGCAACAAACAGGCACACGGGGGTCAGCACACTAGGCCAAAGGCAAAAGTATAACTGGCAGGGATTGAAGCTACCCAGAGGTTTATGAAGCTCTCCCAGAACCAGAAAGAGGCCACAATCATTAACCCCAAGTGTGCAGGTCAAAACCTGCACCGAGCTCCAGACATTAACCCCCGGTGTGCAGCTCAAAAACCTGCACTGGGATCATGACACTAGCGTTTTTAAACGCTCAGGAAAAGGATCCCCTTTCCCAGAAAACGCGTGTTTTTTTCCACGCGTCTTTTTCCGCGCGGTTTTTGACGCGTTTTTTGGCACGCGATTTCTGGGAACATTGGGGATGGCTAAAAACGCTGAGCAATGCGGGAATTAATGAGCATGCTGCGTTTTTAGCCGCTAAGCGATTCCTGAGTGGTTAAAAACGCATGCATTGGCACAAAAAGCCAAAAACGCATCCTAATTAGTTTGATGCACCTTTTAAGCATTTCTGCAGCGTCTGATCCGGTACAAACGCTGCAGAAACGCTTAACAAAATGCATCGTGGGCACACAGCCTTAATGTATTTTTGATGTTGTCAAACAACTAAGATGTATCCCTTGGTTCTCTTACCAGTCTGATTATTTATGTCATGATGGAACAGTAAATCATAATGTCTAAGTAAACAGACTAGGAGCTAAGAAGGCCGTTCATCATGGACATGATTTAAAGAGATAATTAATTTTGTTAATGGTGCCGCATTACTAACAATTTATAAAGCAGCTCTTACTTATTTTTGAAGTTTACTTAAAAAATTCTTAAATGGGGGTTGTTTTCATGTGACATTGAGTTTCCTCATGGAACTTGGGAGCTAAAAACTCAGCCATACATGGTATATTACTATTTATAATCTCTACATATAACTCAGATACCACTAGCTTCGCAATATGGCCCATTTGTTTTGTGTTTTTAGCTTTATTGCATATCTAATATTTAGATTTTATATCCAAATCCTGGGTAGTTCAACCTTTCTCAATTTTCTGATTACTCAAGTGAACTTCCAAATATATATATATATATATATATATATATATATAAATGAGTGTATGTATGCGAGTATCAAGCCACGCCCACTCCACATAGCAACCAATCACTAAGCATCTTTCATTTCACCAGAGCTGTTTAAAAGATGAAAGCGGAGCTGTGATTGGTGGCTATGAGCACGTCTTCCTTGCAACCAATCACTAAGCATCTTTCATTTTGCCAGAGCCGTTTAAAAGATGAAAGCTGAGCTGTGATTGGTTGCTATGAGCAACAGTTTTCCCACTCCACAACACCTCAGCAGACACTGACCGGGTTGGGAGAAATCTAGCATCCCCGGGAACATAAGCTCCCAGCCACTGTCTGCCCCCCAGAAAGGAGCAGAGAGCACATGGCAGAAATGAATCACCCCTTCCTCTATTACTGTCACGCTCTACTGTTCCCGGCGTAGAAACTCGCATCATCAGCGGCCGCACTGTCAGGTTACATAACAGCACATCTCCAGGAACTCCCTGCTCTGCACCACCCAGCTCGGGACTATAGGATGGAGGATGTGAGTGATGGGTATATGGGCACTGGACTATGGGATGGAGGATGAGTGATGGGTATATGGACACTGGACTATGGGATGGAGGATGTGTGTGATGGGTATATGGGCACTGGACTATGGGATGGAGGATGTGTGTGATGGGTATATGGGCACTGGACTATGGAATGGAGGATGTGTGTGATGGGTATATGGGCACTGGACTATGGAATGGAGGATGTGTGTGATGGGTATATGGGCACTGGACTATGGAATGGAGGATTTGTGTGATGTTATATATGGGCACTGGACTTTGGAATGGAGGATATGTGTGATGTTATATATGGGCACTGGACTATGGGATGGAGGATGTATGATGGCTATATGGGCACTGGAATATGGGATGGAGGATGAGTAGTGGGTATATGGACACTGGACTATGGGATGTAGGTTGTGTGATGGGTATATGGGCACTGGACTATGGGATGGAAGATAATCATTATAATTTGTTATAACTAACCACAGTTAGTTACTATGACCGGGCAACGCAAGGCTCTTCAGCTAGTATATAAGCAAAAATCAATTGTAATTGTTGGAGTAGGTATACAGAGGAAGAAATATCTGCAAAACAGGACCACAGCCACAGTAGCCATAGGTTATAAAGTAAATATATATGGTTATTTACGCGACAATGCTCTTCCAGAATAAGTCAAAAGGGATACAAACAATTATCAGCAGGGGTCAAGAAGAGAAGTGCTGGCATTAGAGTGGTGTAAAGCTCAACAGAAAATATGCATAAAACACTTAGTGCAATAATTGGTGCCACTGAATAATTATTACCTTTTTGGTTATCAGTGTTGAGCGATACCTTCCGATATCGGATTGGATCGGACCAATGCCCCAAAAATATCGGGTATCGCCAATTCCGATACCAGAAACCCATGCAAGTCAATGGGGCACAAATATCGGAATGAAAATAAACCCTTTCTTTACTTGCACATACAGTTCGGGAGGGGGGGAGAGTGTGGGTGGTGCATGGGCGGAAACTGTGCGTGTGTGTGCGCGGTCTGTACGGGCCTCTCGGGGCGGTCTGTGCGGGCTGCCGGGGGCCTGTGCGGGCATGCCAGGGGTTGTGTGTGTGTAGTCATCGTCCGATGGGACTATAAGTCCCATCGGGCTAAGCCTGCTACAATGACAGTGATTGACACATTAGCCAATGATGGGACAGTAGTAGTCCCATCATCCGGCTAATGTGTTGAATGTGAAAAAAGCAAAACAAAAAAAAATATACATACTACATGCATACTACATATATACAACATTCATGCAACATACATACTACATATATACTACATTCATACAACATACATACTACATTCAAACAGTATAATACATACTACATATATACTACATTCATACAACATACATACTACATTCATACTACATACATACTACATATATACTACATTCATACAACATACTACATATATACTACACACATAGTACATACTACATACAACATACATAAAACATGCTACAGACATACTACATACAATACATACATATAGACATACAGTACATATAACAGAGTACATACTCACCATCACTTGTCACTTTGATCCCCGAAGCCAGTGTCATCTGTAAACAATATTAAAATAACAAACAACCAATATACTCCCTGATCTGCAGAAATCCATGAGTGTCCCACGACGATCTCCCGTGGAGAACAGCAGCATTAGCTGATGCGACCGCTCTCTAGGGGCACCAGGAATACAATGACGGGAGGTAGCCAGAGAATATGGGAAGCAAGATGTGCCACAGTCCGCGCTGCTGAATCCACAAAATCACCTGGGATGCAAGATGTAGTAACAAAGTACTTCTTTATTCCTTCCTACGCGTTTCGGTGCCCTTCCTGGCACCTTCCTCAGGGAGTCGGAGTTGGGGTGCAGTCCCGACCGTTGACAGACACTCCTTGCTGCTCTTCCGATGCTGTGCCAGTGTGTAAGCACCACAGATCCTGTCTTCATACGCCAGTGTTTGTGCAGAAGCAGGACCTTCCTGATGTTGCCAGTCACGCGATGCTCCCGTGGCTTAGACCGGTACGGAGCACTAAGGGCACCAAAATTCCAATGCGTTTCGGAAAACAAGCAGTTTCCTTCCTCAGGGATGGTCCTACTCTTAGCATGGCTGCTTTAAATACATGTTAATAGTGCTCAGACATTAGTTAATTGAAATGCAAGTAGTTCTACTTCACAATTCAAGCCTCGTGGTTTAAGGGAATCCATATAATCTACGAAGCATGTAGAAAATGCAAAATGTGTCGAACATTACAAATTAAAAAACAAATGACCCTTATCATAGTGGATACTGAATATAAAATTCATGATTTCATTACATGTACCATCACAGGGGTTATATATGCCATCAAAAGCCCCTGTAGCAAGATATGTTGGTCGCACAAGACGCTCCATGAATATACGGATTAAGGAACATCTGCGTAACATAGACAAAAAATATGTCGGTCATCCTTTATCAAAGCATTTCTAGAGCATCATGGAGAATCTATACAAGGTACAACAGTAACGGGTTTACAAGATATTCATAAACATTGGCGCAGGGCGAGTACATGTCGCTGACAAAGTCGCTGGATTTTCCAACTGGATTCCCTTAAACCACGAGTCTTGAATAGTGAAGTAGAACTATTTGCATTTCATTAACTAATTAATTAACTAGAGCCTGAGAACTATTAGCATACGTATTTAAAAAACCCACGCCATAGGCATAGCTAGGGTTTCAGCTTAGGGGTGGTGAAAAATCTGAGTGGGCGCCTAACCAGGTAATCCTGACTACAGCTACGGTGGCGCCCCTTAATTGTGAGTATAGAGGAAGAGGGGAAAATCACCAGATGATCACACTGTGATTGAAAATAAATTTACATACAAAAACAAACACTGATATTACTATGTGGTGACTATATAGTGGTAGATACCAGTCCTACAGAACATTTAAGAGATCACAGTACAGTTATTGATTGCGACTTACAGCTGATGTTCTTTCTGATGAAATCGTTCACTTTTCCCATCTTTTCCATCTGGCCCAGACCAACATGACAACTTCTCCAGTCAGGACTCAGCTGCAGAGATTACAACAAAGACACATCTGACTTTTCACATTTCCATCACCGTCCATATCTATCCCCAACTTGCACAAACTACTCATTTCGATGTTACCCAAATACTGAGCCGCTTCTGCCATATGTGTCCTATAACAGTGCTCCTCTTACCGCCCCACATAATAATGCCACCACTGTACCCCTTACACAGTAATAATTACTCCTTTATGCTCTCTAGATAGTAAAATTCCCCACTAGAAAATATTAATACCCTGTGCTAGTGCCCTCCACATTTTGTTCCTAAAAAGTAATACCCCATATGCAAATTTGATAGTCACAGAGTGCCCATGTAAGAATAATGCTTAAGTGCCCACTTAACATTTAATGTTGTCTCCTAAGTTCTCCCTATGTACAGCTTTCCTATACACAATATAAAGTCCCCACATCTTCCCCATACACATTATGATGATCCCACTGCTCCGCTCTAAACAGAATGATGATCCCACTGCTCCCCAATACAGTATTATGAACCCACAGCTCTCCTATACACAGTCTTATGCCAACAGAGCCCCACTATAGACAGTATAATGCTCTCCGGAGCTCACCTATATATATAGTTTAATGGGCCAACAGCACCCCTATGCACAGTATAATGCCTTCACAGCTTCCCTATACATAGTATGGTGTGCCCACAGCTCCTGTAAATACAGTATGATATCCCCCACAGTTCCCCTGTACACTGTATAATTGGCCAACGGCTCCCTTATACACAGTATAAATCTCCCACAGCTAACCCATACACAGTATGCTGGGGCCCCAGCTCACTTATACACAATATGATGGGTCCACAGCTCCCATATACACACTATGATGTCCCCCACACTTCCCATGTACACAGTATAATGGGCCCAACAGCTCCCTTATACACAGTATAATGCCCCCACAGCTCCCCTATACACAGTATGGTAGGCCAACAGCTCCCTTTGAAACAATATGATGGATCCGCAGCTCCCATACATACAGTATGATGTCCCCCAGAGTACCCCTATACATAGAATGATGTCCCAACTACTCCCCCAAAACACAGTATAATAGTTAATAGTGTTCTGACACCATACGGTACTGAGAGTCCCACTGTCAGGAGGAAATTAACTTTATTTCTACTGGCAGCTTTGCTCTTATAGTTATATGGCCGGCGCCGCCAAGATTTTAGTCACCGCTCTGTGTATAGAGAGTGGCACCTGTGACTACGCCTGTCATCTCGCCCGACAGCCGACTCAGAACCCCCTACCAACTTTGCTTCTGGTGCCCCTATAAAAGAGAAACTGGGTCTGAGCTGAAAAAGTAAATCAATGTGTATGTGTTCACATTTACGTCACTTGACAAGTGGAAAGGTTTTATATACAAGAGTTAGGACTGTCCCACAAGGGTTGCCGTGATGTGGCGGGATGGCTTGTACATTATTTTGATCAAAAATGGTAATTCGACCTACCGGTAATTGTGTTTCCAGGAATCCATCCTGACAGCACCATGGAGGACGTCCTTCTTACCCTCAGTGGGACAGGAAACGAGAGGTTAAAAGTAACACCTCTGGATGGATGCAAAAAGAAAATTTTATTTTCACATAAATGTCATACAAATGTTACGTCACATTAGCATGGAGAGTGTAACAAGGGAGGGAACTACCCGTGCTGTCAGGATGAATTCCTGGAAACACAATCACCGGTAGGTCTAATTACCGTTTTCCATGTCATGCCCCTGACAGCACCATGGAGAAGTACCAAAGAATGAAGGTTTTTTAGGGAGGGACTACCGCATGAAACACTTTTCTACCGAATGCTAACTGCATACCACATCCAATTTATAGTGTTTGGAAAAGGTGCTAAGACTAGACCAGGATGCTGCTCTGCAGATCTGATCTGCCGAAGCCCCCCCTTTTTCTGCCCAAGAGGCAGCCATCGCCCTAGTTGAATGGGCCCTGAGACCTCCCGGGGGTCAATTCCCCTGTGAGTTACAGGCTAGACCTATCATTGTTTTTATCCATCTAGCAATTATGGATTTGGAAGCTTTCTTCCCCTTATTTGGCTCACTATACTGGATAAACAGATTGTTATCCACTCTCCAAGGTTTAGTTACCTCTAGGTATTTAAGAACCGATTGCCTGACGTCTATGTTATAGTAGACGCTCTCTTTCTGGTTTTTAGGGAGTTGGCAAAATGAGGGTAGGACCACTTCTTGATTCATGTTTGCTTCTGAAATAACCTTTGGGAGGAAAACTGGGTCAAGTCTTAAAACTATCCTGTCATCGAAGACCTGCATGTATGGGTTCTGAATAGACAGGGCCTGTAGCTCTCCCAGCCTCTTCGCTGATGTAATGGCCACTAAGAACGCAGTCCTGAGATAGAGCTTACTGATTTCCATCTCCCCCGTTAACTCATAGGTCGCTACATAATGTGTTCAGAACTAGATTAAGGTCCCATGTCGGGACTGACCTGCGTATTAGTGACTTCAGTCTCTGAAAGGCCTTGGAGAACCTCGCTACCCAGGGATGGGAAGAGAGGAGAATCATAAAATACGCTGAGGGCTGCGAACTGCACTCTGGGTACTAGGTCTAAGCCCTTTTTTAAACCCTGATTGAAGGAAGTCAAGGATTCTGGGAATATTTGGATGGTCAGTATCCACTGTCGTCTCTCCACAGAAGCTGCAGAAACTCTTCCAGATTTTGCAGTAAATAGCAGATGTCACTGGCTTCCTGCTTGCTTGGAGTATCAAGATAACCTCATCCGACAACCCCCTGGATCTCAGGACCTGCCTTTCAGGATCCATGCTGCTAACCGGAGGGATTCTGGCCTCTGATGAAGAACTGGCCCCAGATGTAGGAGATTCTTCCTTCTTGGTAGTAGAAAGGGATCGTCTTCTGCCATCTTCTTCAGAAGTGGAAACCAGCTTCTTCCTGGCCAGAATGGTACCACTAAGATCACTGTTGCTCCCTCGTCGCTTATTTTCCTGAGGATTCTTGGGATCAGGGGGAGGGGTGGAAATGCGTACAGAAGAGCCCTGGTCCATGTTTGGGATAGGGCATCTACTCCTACTGGGCACTCCCAAGGGTTCAGGGAGTAGAAGGATTCCACCTTTGCGTTCTGTCGGGTCGCGAACAGATCCATGTCTGGTCTTCCCCAGCGACGGCATAACATGTCGATTACCTCGCTGTTCAAGTCTCAGTCTGTCGCGCTGATTTCCTTCCTGCTGAGGAAGTCTGCGACCTGATTCTTGGCACCCTCTAGATGCACCGCCGAGATGGACTGGACCCATACTTCTGCCCATGTGAAGATCCGTTCCGCTAGGTGCTGTAATGCTGGGTGCCTTGGTCCCCCCTGATGGCGGAGGAAGGACACTGCTGTTACGTTTTCCAATAGGATCTTTACGTGTCTGTCCTTTAACCTGGCCTGGACTAGGACCTTCCTTACCACGTGTAGCTCCCTGAAGTTTGAGGATTGTCTGCCTTCCTCCGGACTCCAGAGCCCCTGGAAGTATTTTCCCTACACATGTCCGCCCCATCCTTGTTGGCTTGCGTCTGTGGTAACGGTGACGCAGGGGGACTGGATCCATGATACGCCCGATCGGAGATTTGTGGGAATGGTCCACCAGTGTAGGGATCTCCTTACTTGAGGGGACAGCCATATCCTTCTGTCCAGTGACCGCTGTTCTCTGTCCCAAGCTGCTAGGACCACCTGTTGTAGGTCCCGAGTATGGAACTGGCTCCATCTTACGCAGGATGTCATCAGTCCCAAGACTTTCATTGCGTCCCTGATGGAGGTTCGGTTCCTTGAAAATAGACAAATCTTTTCCCTTATGTTCGTTAACTTTTCTTTTGGTAGGTAGGACATTCTTGCGCTGGAGTCTAGCATGACCCCCAAGAATTTTATCCTTGGTTTGGGAACTAAGTCTGACTTTTCCCAGTTTATAATCCATCCGAGCTTCTGCAGCGTGGAGACTACAGACTGACAGTCGACTCTGAGTTGCTCTATTGAATCTGCCACTACCAAGAAGTCGTCTAGATAGGCGCTCACCGTGATATATCTTTCTCTTAGGTAGGCTACTACCTCTACCATAAAACAAGCAAAACGAAGTTAAGCCATAAAATGTTCAGCCTTTATTACTGCATAATAGCAAAGAGATAAAAACATTTAAAAGGAGATACATATCCAATGCATCCTTACAAGGTTGATATGCACATACATCGTTATTTTGCAGAATTTATGAATGTAGCAAATGTGGCTAAATGCCACAGTAATGATATTAGACTTGCGTAATAGTGATACTCCTATGCACTGATAGTATGCATACATATGACCTACACAAAAAATAGAAAAAATCCCTTTTACAACTATTGTGATATATAATCGTCAAAATAATTTTTCAAAGGGCCATACAATGTGAAAATATAACTGGCAGTCCACTAAACAATCACAAATGGTTATGAGTACAAGTCAGCAGTCCAAGCCATTATGACTACAGTTAAATATACACATAATGCATATAGTACAATCCAAGATAGCAATGGTACAGTGGCAAGTTAGAGTAACATCCAGCCAGATAGCAATAAAAATGGCACAATGGCAAGTTGGAGTAACATCCAATCCAGCAATGCTTATGCTGTTATGGCAGATACCGGGCTAATTAAATACAGCACTGCCTAAAAGCGATCTGAAACAAATGTTGATGAAACAATAAATGTAGACATATGTATATATAGCACAATGGCAAATAGGCAAATTAAGGCAGCATTAAACCAAGTGGTGCTTGTGCTGACATGACAGACATAAGCCTGAATGTCTGAAAGAGACTAGGAGCTTCCAAAAAGTGAGGTTCATAACTACCTATAATGACAGATGGTCGGAAGTCAAGAAAGCTTTAGAAAAATACTGGCCATTATTACTGACAGATAAAACTCTGGAAAGATATGTACCAAAAATACCGTCTATCACAGGCGCTCAGGTAACCTTAGAGATTACCTTGTGCGGAGTTACCATGGGGGCTTGAAACTTGAGAAGGCGTTTGGGTCTAAGGGTCAAAAATGTTTTTTTTTTCCCCATGCAATGATTGTATTGCATGTCCAAATATGACAAGGGCATCCACATTTTCTTCTAGTGATGGTAAGAAAACGTTTGACATCACCCAACATATAACACGCAATATGATGGGAGTAGTATACTACGCCACATGTCCTTGAATGAAGATATATGTGGGGATGACCTCTAGACCTCTGAAGGTCCGAGTCAGAGAGCATTACAGAGATATCAAAACCGCTTGTGAGGCGGATAACATTGTTTCCCTTAAACCTATACCCAAACACTTCAAGACTTTTCATGAATGCAACCCTAAATTATTGAAAGTAATGGGTATAGATAAGATTCATGTTGATCAGAGAGGTGGTGACCTGAAAAAAAGATTGGCTCAGGTAGAGGCCCAATGGATATATAGAATTGGTTCGGTACAGCCGAAAGGTTTAAACGAGGTTCTGAGTTTTGCCCCGTTCCTCTAATGTGGTTTTATGTCTGCGTTTTTTTAAGAATTTTAATATTGGGTCTATTTTTACTATTTTTTTCAGATTGATTCCTATTATTTGCATGGTCTGTGTGGGATGCCCCTAGTGGTGAAAATTGGAACACTGAGGATGGACTGACGGAACTATACTCCATCATCTTGGAGCCTGTCTGGCGAAATGACTGATAATCTGTTTGATCTAATGGGATTCATCTTGTTCTCCCTTCGGCGGAAGTGCTTTTTGTATATTAATGTATTATCATAGTGTATCACACGATTTGTTGTATTTTTTAGCAAGTTTTCTTTATGATATTCAAGTCAGGCACATTAATATGTATTTTATATAGTGTTTATAATAGCACTTCATTGTTATAAGATATGTGAATACATTGTTGCACTTTATATGCATATCTGTAATGGTGTAGATATAGCTATAATAATATGCTATGAGATGTTTTTTATTCTGTAAAGATTGTTGCATTTATATGTACACAGCCTTATTCAGTGGATGGCACCTTGGTTGGGCCTGCCTACACTGCATTCTTTTTGAGTAAATTCTACAGTTTTTCACCTTCACTGTCTTATGATAATATGTAGCACTCTGTATGTATATGGTACCATGCGTCTGCAGTGTGCCTGGTAGTTAGTGGTAACAGTGGCTCACTAACGATCAAATGAGTTATAACTATGACATTGTTCCTTATATTGTAACATTGTGTAGGCTATCATTTTGTGGCAACGTCCCTTCGGTTTGCCTGTGCGACCCCTCCTTCCTGACACGTCGGATGGGGGTGGAGCTAGGCGACCGGCGGCGGAATCCCGCGATGATGTATGCTGCCATGGTGACACGTCGCCGTTGGCGGCATCTGTTCCTTCCCTGTCCTGACGTGCCGGATGGGGGAGTGACGGGGCTGAGGGCAGACAAGTTCCATGGCGGTAATACACGCTGAACTGCTCACACCTTTGAGGTAACTACCTGGCACACTGGGTCTATAAATAAGGGCACATAGGTGAGAAAGCCACATTCCTCACCCCCTGAGACGAAGCTAGAGCAAAATGCGCGTCGGGGACCTGTGTCTTTCAAGGTTGTATGATTCCTATGCACTCTGCATTTTTCCTTTAACAGTCAGAGGTCATTACTGCTATGGGATAGATTGCGCATTATATGCATTCAGGCTTATGTCTGTCATGTCAGCACAAGCACCACTTGGTTTAACGCTGCCTTAATTTGCCATTGTGCTATATATACATATGTCTACATTTATTATTTCCTCAACATTTGTTTGAGATAGCTTTTAGGCAGTGCTGTATTTAATTAGACCGGTATCTGCCATAACAGCATAAGCATTGCTGGATTGGATGTTACTCCAACTTGCCATTGTGCCATTTTTATTGCTACCTGGCTGGATGTTACTCTAACTTGCCACTGTACCATTGCTATCTTGGATTGTACTATATGCATTATGTGTATATTTAACTGTAGTCATTATGGCTTGAACTGCTGACTTGTACTCAACCATTTGTGATTGTTTAGTGGGCTGCCAGTTATATTTTCACATTGTATGGCCCTTTGAAAAAATTCTTTTGACAATTATATATCACAATAGGTGTAAAAGTGATTTTTTTTTCCATTTTTTGTGTAGTTCATATGTATGCATACTATCAGTGCATAGGAGTATCACTATTACGCAAGTCTAATATCATTACTGTGGCATTTAGCCACATTTGCTACATTCATAAATTCTGCAAAATAACGATGTATGTGCATATCAACCTTGTAAGGATGTATTGGATATGTATCTCCTTTTAAATGTTTTTATCTCGTTGCTATTATGCAGTAATAAAGGCTGAACATTTTATGGCTTAACTTCGTTTTGCTTGTTTGATGGTGTATTCTATTTGAAGTGTCATTTATTAGGCTCAACTATTTGGATATATTTTACCTCTACTGTAAGCTTGGTGAAGATCCTGGGGGCTGATGCCAGGCCGAAGGGGAGGCAATGGAATTGAAAATGATATATCCTGCCTTCTCTTTCTAGCGCGAACCTTAGGTATCTCTGATGGTCTGGATGAATCGGAACATGGTAATATGCACTTTTAAAGTTTAAAGTGCACATTACCATGTCCTTGACTAAGAGGGATATTGTGGATCTTATGGACTCCATTTTGAATTTTTTGTATCTCAACCATCTGTTCAAGGGTTTGATATTTATTATCGTCCTTGATTCCCCTGAAGGTTCTTTTATCGAAAAGAGGCTTGAGTAATGACCTCTGCCCTCTTCTTGAATAGGAACTGGACTGATTGCTGCCATTTTTAGGAGGTCCTGAATGTCTGACCATATGAGGGAGGCTGAAGATATAGGGGAACTGGTTACGAGGAATCTCTCTGGAGGGCGGTCCTCGAACTCTATCCTGTACCCCTGGCAATAACCTGAAGAATCCACGGACTCTGGGAAATCTTTTGCCAACTCTCCAGGAACCTGGTCAGCTGTCCCCCCACCCTGATGGCGTCATTTTTTCCGAGAGCCTAATCCTGAGAAGATAGACTCTCTCTTTCTTCCTCTGCCTTCTCCCCCCTTGGGATAGGCTCCATCTTCCTGACTCCCCTTTCCCCCTATAGTCTGATCTCTGGTTATAGCGGGGCCTCCGAAAGGGCTGGTATTTTTTATGCTTTTCCTCGGGAAACCGTTTCTTCTCATCCGAGGCCTTCTCTAGAATGTCGTCTAGGACAGGCCCAAATACTTTTTCCCCTGAGAAAGGGATGGAACAGAGCTTGTTCTTTGAGTGTGCCCCGACCAGCTCTTTAGCCAAATGGCTCTTCGAGCTGCGTTGGACAGGGATTGATTTCTGGCTGCGAACCGCACTGACTTCATGGATGCATCAGCCAGGAATCCCGTAGCTAATTTTAACAGGGCAAGGGATTTTAGAATCAATTCCCTAGGGGTCTTAGCTGTTAAGTGCTCCTCTAAGTCATCTACCCACAGGTGCATGGAGCGTGTTACCGGTGTCGCTGCGATATTTGCGCGTATTATGGCTGCCGAGGCTTACCATATTTTTTTTAAGGAGTCCCTCAGCTTTCCGGTCCATAGGCTCCTTCAGGTTGGAGGAGTCCTCGAAAGGAATAGCCGTTCTCTTAGAGACCTTCGCCACCGGGATGTATATTCTAGGGACCTCTTCCCATATCTTGACCTCCTCTGTGTCAAATGGTAGCCGTAGCCTAAAGTCTCTGGGGGGTCGTGAGTCTCTTTTCGACCTCCTCCCATTCATCCAGAATCATGGACCGAATATGAGGGTTTACGGGAAAAAACATAGATGTCTGTGATCGCAGCCCGCCAAACATCTCGTCCTGTATGGAGAGGATTTTAGGCGGCTCCTCTATCTGCATGGTGTGCCTTATTGCCCCGAGAAGCTCCTCAGTGTCAGCTAAGGAAAACAAGTATCTTTTTCCTCTCTCTGGAGGATCCATATTTGACCCCCCCTTCCGGGTCAGATACGGAGAGGTTCTCTTTGGAAGATGTATCCGACTCTCTCGGTCTCTTCCGGGATCCCTGGGTGTCTGCCTGGATGGCCTGGGGGCATATGAGATCCCCCACTGAAGCCTGCACCTCCTGCCTTATGACGGATCTCATGTTTGACATAAGGGCAGCTTGTTCTTCCTCTATGATCCGGCCAGTGCATGCTTTACAGAGGGGTTTGTGCCAAGTGTCTGATAGTTTTTTTTACTGCAGACCGGGCACTTTTTACTTTTCCCTGGCTTCATTTCATCCTTTTTTGCTGTCGAGGTGGGTGCTCCCCCCTAGAAAACACAATGTATCTGCCCTGTGGATTCTAGTGTGTGTCCTGGCCCTAGGCTCCTTCCCTCTGCGGGGAACTGCGGCCTGGTACTCACATGCCCCTGGCTCTCTGAGTTCATTTCTGCTCCCTCATCCATGCTGGGACCAAGGAAAAACCTGTGTCTGAGCCTGCTGCCAAGACCCTGGATCCCCGTTACCTCTTATATCCTGGTGATATCTTTCCTCTGTTAACGCTATGCTGCTGGCTTCACTCCGGAAGTTCCCCCTCCCCCAGGGAGAGTGATGCTGCCCCTGACCCGGAAGTGAAACGTGACACGGCCTGGAGCCGGTCATGCTGAGACACCCCAGGCAATGCTGTCTCCTCTGGGAGACGCTTGATGGACCCTGCTGCCGGTACTCAGAGGCGGACCCGGACCTGGAGGCGTCTTAGGCAGGCATGCTAGGTCGAGAGCCCCCGTCAGAGGGAAGTGACCCCTTCCTCAGGAGCAGTGCTGCACTGAGGTATGCTGAGGGACCCTCTGGCTGGGTGTCAGCTGCAGACTCGACGGGGTGGGAAGGGTAAAGCTGGGCCCCCCGATCCTCACCGTCTGCTTGGAGCGGCCGGAGTTCCTGTCGTCGATACTATCCACAGTGGGACAGGAAAAACACTGAAGGGTGGTGGGGGAGGGTCCTTTTAACCTCTCATTGTTTCCTGTCCCACTGAGGGTAAGAAGGATGTCCTCCATGGTGCTGTCAGGGGGGTGACCTGGAAATTATGATGACTAAATACCCTTATTATTATTACTACCTTCATGCAATTTTTGCAATTTATTTTTAACTTTTTTATTTCAGGATATTTGTTTTTAGTTTTCTTGGTGCCCCTATAAACAATAATGCTTCTTAAGTGTCCACTTGACATTTAATAATGTCCCCTATGTACAGTAACAATGGCCCCAGCATCGCTGATGTCAGCAGGTGGTCAAGTGATGACTTTCGGCTTCTCTCAATTCTCATTTGAGTGAAGACAAACCTTTCTAGTCGACAAAAGCACATAGGAAACACGTGGTCGCATGACCACCTGATAATGCCAGTGATATTGGGGGCTCATGCAGCAGCCACTCCCTGTCATGATTTGGCAGTCTGCTTATTATTACAGCACCACTCCAGCAGGGTTTTCTTTTCTCACCGCTGGAGTGGGGCTTTAAGCGCAAGTCCCCTTTCCCGGTCATATACTCATCCTCCAGCGTATTCACCACTTTTTGGCATTGCTCCAGTCCAGCGGCTTAATCTTGTGAGGCAGCGTCTGACTGGCCAGAAGTTATAAGCTACATCACATGCGCTTAATGTAAATATATGAAAGACAGAAAGAGACGAGAACGAGGCCATAACTAGGAGAGAAAGAGTCGAGAACATGCTTAGAAAGAGGCTCTCAGACTTACATTGAATAGTGACCTCTGCGCCGCTCCATGAAACACTGGAGCAGCGGACAGGTCACAAACTGCAGGAGATGGAGCGGAGCAGAGGCGATAACAGATGAAAATGCCGGAAGGTTAGTATCAGTCGGTAGTGTTCTTGGATTTTAAGCACCGCTCCAGCGGTGAAATTAAAATAAATGCTGGAGTGGTGCTTTAAATGTGATGCAGCTCATGGCTGCTATATAGGGGGTTCTTATACTAATACTCATAAAAGACCCAGCTGATAAAAATAAAAGGCCCCCTATCTCCCCATCTCCAGATCCCCAGACAGCAACTATTACATGTGATGGCGTGCATATAATTTCGTAACAAAACAGTATAATAATAAGTCCCCCCCAGTGCCCTGTCACCCCTCACAGTACCCCATCCTCTCACATTCACTCTCCCAGTGCCTAGTCCCCCACCTCCACTTCAGCTCCTACAATTCCTCAATCCTCTCACATTCACCCCTAATGCCCTGCCACCCTCCCCCACCTCTACTTCAACCCCAATATACCCTCATCTTCTTAAATTCACCCCCCAGTGCCCTGTCCCCCACCTCCACAATACCCCAATACTCTTATTCCATCCACACTTACCAATGAAGTTTGCAGCAGGACCTGGAAGTATCTGAGTGAAATGCTATATGGGCACTAGGACTCAGCATGCCTGCCCTGAGCCAATCAAAGCCAGCATCAAGTGAAAAAAACTGCAGCCTGGAAGAATCTCCTCAGGTCAGTAAAGTCTGCACTGTACAGTACAGGAGGGAGACTCTGAAAATGGCCACTGTGTTAGCAGCATGCAGAGTCTCCGTCAGGCAGGGAAGCAGGGATTTTGCTGCTGACTCTCGGTGGGCCACTGCATGTGATGGCGCTCGGGGAAATGGCCCCCTCTGCCCCCCCCAGTAGCTATGCTACTGAGCTACTCTAAAAGCAGGACCATCCCTGAGGAAGGAAACCACTTGTTTTCCAAAATGCGTCTGAATTTTAGTCCCCTTAGTGCGCAGTACAGGTCTAAGCCAAGTGAGCATTACGTGACCAGCAACATCATGAAGGTCCTGCTTCTGCACGAACACCAGCGTATGAAGACTGGATCCGTGGTGATAACACGTCGGCACAGCACCAAAAGAGAAGAAAGAGCATTTGTCACCAGCCGGAAGAGCGCCCCGACTCCACCGCTCTGACTTACCAGCTGTCTCTGATCAACACCCAATTGGAACGGAAAGTAGTGGGAGAGCGGATGGACATTTTATTATTATTATTTATTTATTTATTTATATAGCACCATTAATTCCATGGCGCTGTACATGAGAAAGGGAGTTACATACAAAGTTATAGATATCGGTAACAGTAAACAAATTTACAATGACAGACTGGTGCAGAGGAGAGAGGACCCTGTCCTTGCGGACTTACATTCTACATTTAAAGTATAACACATCATAACATCACCATGAGGTAACTCTCTCTTGATATATTATTACCCTTTGGTTATTATTCTCTGGGACCACTTATTGAACTAAGTGTTTTATGCCTATTAACCGGGGAACCTTTAACTCCTTTGACATTGGGCGTACATTTACGCCAATGTCGGTATCCACCCCTTTGAAGTGGGATCTGGCGGTGAGCCCACATCTTTCACAGAGCATGTCAGCTGTTTTGAACAGCTGACATGTGCCTGCAATAACCGCGGGTGGAATCGCGATCCACCCGCAGCTATTAACTAGTTAATTGCCATTGTCAAATGCTGACAGCGGCATTTAAATGGCGCTTCGGGCAATCGTGCCGGAAATACGCACACCGGTGACCTGCGTCACATGATCGCTGGTCACCGATGTATTGGCATGACAACCCGTGGTCTCCTGGATACCTCTAATGGTTGTCAGTGCTGGCTTGCTGTGAGCTCCACTCAGTGGTCGATGCTCATAGCAAGTCAGTAATTCAGCTACATAGAGGCGAACTGATTACCTCTCCCTGCAAACCTCTGGTGTCTTTTCAGTGTTTTCTAATGGTACTATCTCAGGGCAGAGGGCGTGATGATGTCAATGCAGAGTGCCATCTGCTCTGAGCAGTCACAGTAAAGAGAGCCAGAAGATGGCGAAATTGAGGAGTCCGGACCTGTGACGAGGGAGAAGAGATGAGCATTTGATTTTTTATGTATGGAGAAATAAACGGGGCCCATTCTCTATGGCGCATTATATGACACCCATTCTGTTTGGAGCTATACTGTATATGGGGTCCATTTTGTAAGGAGTATTATATGCTGTCCATTCTGTATAGAGCATTATATGGGGCCCATTCTGAATGGAGCATTATATGGGGCCTACTCTGTATAGAACATTACATGCGGCCCATTCCATTATAGAGCAAAATGTTGGGCCCATTCTGAATGGAGAAATATATGGAGCCCATTCTGAGTGGAGTACTCTATGGGGCCAATTTTGTATGGAGTAATATATAGTGCCCCTTTTTGTATGAAGTAATATATAAGACCCATTCTGTATGGAGCAATATATGAGGCCCATTCCAAATGGAGCATTATATGGGGCCCATTTTGTATAGAGTATTATATATGACCTATTTTGTATAGAGCATTATATGGGGCCCAATCTGAATGGAGTAATATAGAGTGCCCCTTTTTGGATTTAGTAATACGTGAGGCCAATGTTGTAAGGAGCATTATATGGAGTCCATTCTGTGTGGATCATTATATGGGGCCCATTATTCTGTATGGAGCATTATATGAGGGCCATTATTCACTATGATCCATTTGATGGAGTTCATTTTTCTGTATGAAGCAATATATGGGGCTCATTATACTGTATGGAGAACTATGTGGTGCCCATAATACTGTATGGAGGACTATACGGTCTAGTCTCAAATGAAAACTTTTGATTTACCCCAGGGCACACAAGCACATAGTGAATGGGCCCCATGTAGGTATCCATACATAAAAAATTAGCAAATACTCCTCTCTCCTCGATGACCGCAGGTCTGGTCTCTTCAGCGTCGTGGTTTTCAGGTTTTCAGCACGGTGACTGCTAAGAGCAGAGGGTTCACTGTAGTGACATCATCGCACCCTCTGAGAAGACACCAGATGTTTGTAGGGAGAGGAAAGTATTGCAAGTGCTGAGGCCCTGAGCAAGCACTGGCAACAGATTCTCCCTACTCACGGGCACCATAGCATGCGATGTCAACGGTGAGTGGCCCCCTTGTTTACTCAGAGCCCTGGCACTTGGTGGTGACTCCAGCCCTGTCTGAGGTCTGTAATTACAAGGGAGGAGAGTAGGATCTGATACCCCCATTTTCCCCTCCCCCACTTTTCCACCTGAGACGTATACAGACGTCCCTGTGACCTGTGCCTTATTGACCTGTGATGTATGGATACGTCTCATGTTTAATGCAGCACCGCGACCGCTGTCGTGGTGCTAGCATTAAAATTCCAATGCCAATTCGGAGCAGGCCACATTGAGTTGTTCTTCCAGGGGGTGGTGATGCCTCCCACATTGATCGCTGTGATTGGCTGTTCAATTCTGTGGTGCCCATAATACTGTATGGATGACTATACTGTCCAGTCTAAAATTAAAACTTTTGTTATCCCCAGGGGATACACTGTTTGCTGTGAGGATTAACCGGTTTCTGAGATATTTTAGAATTTACAATAGATATCACTTACATAATGTAAGAAGCAAAATCTTTAGCATACCTATATTTCTTTGCCATAGCTGTGCATCATGAATCATGATGTGTGTTAAAGGGGCTCACTGATATTTTTTTCTTGGGGTCCAAGAAAACCTGGAGCCGGCCTTGACCTCAGATGAGATACCCCATTCCCTTGTAATTGCAGCAGCACTCAGATCAGAGGTCTGCAATTAGGGTATGTTTCCACATTCAGGATTACATCCGGATTAGCTGCAGGTTGAACGCTGCGTACAGCCGCAGCTTTCAATCCGCAGCGTCCAAATGTTACAGCATAGTGGAGGGGATTTTATGAAATCCCGTCTCCACTATGCGTCCTAATACGTGGGTGACACACCTGCGTAACCGGACATGCGGTGCGTCGTTTAGACCGCAGCATGTTTGTTTACCTTGCGGAGACGAATGCGCTAAGTGGAAACTCACCCTTACAAGGGTGAGGTAGTGGGGAAGTTTTCGGATAGAAGATCTGAAATCAATTACAAAAGTACTCCATAACAGCGTCTCATCCACAGATTGCCACTCCATCCCCAATAAAACAATATTTTTTATTTTATTAAATGTTTTCGCACATTAACCCCTTCATGACCCAGCCTATTTTGACCTTAATGACCTGGCCATTTTTTGCATTTCTGACCATTGGCCCTTTATGAGGTAATAACTCAGGAACGCTTCAACGCATCCTAGCAATTCTGAGACTGCTTTTTCGTGACATATTGGGCTTCATGTTAGTGGTAAATTGAGGTCGATAATTTTTTCGTTTTTTTTGTGAAAAAAATGGAAATTTGGCGAAAATTTTGAAAATTTCACAATTTTCAAATTTTGAATTTTTATTCTGTTAAAGCAGAGAGTTATGTGACACAAAATAGTTAATAAATAACATTTCCCACATGTCTACTTTACATCAGCACAATTTTGGAAACAAAATTGTTTTTGTTAGGAAGTTATAAGGGTTAAAAGTTGACCAGCGATTTCTCATTTTTACAACAAAATTTACCAAACCATTTTTTTAGGGACCACCTCACATTTGAAGTCTCTTTGAGGGGTCTATATGGCAGAAAATACCTAAAAGTGACACCATTCTAAAAACTGCACCCCTCAAGCTACTCAAAACTACATTCAAGAAGATTATTAACTCTTCAGGTACTTCACAGGGACTAAAGCAACATGGAAGGAAAAATGGACATTTTAATTTTTCCAACAAAAATTTTCTTTTAGCATAATTTTTTTCATTTTCACATGGGTAATAGGATAAAATGGATCCTAAAATTTGTTGGGCAATTTCTTCTGAGTACACCGATACCTCATATGTAGTCATAAACCACTGTTTGGGCGCACGGCAGGGCTCAGAAGGGAAGGCGCGCCATTTGACTTTTTGAATGGAAAATATGCTGGAATATTTATCGGTTGCCATGTCGCATTTGGAAAGTCCCTGTGTGCCTAAACATTGAAGCTCCCCCACAAGTGACCCCATTTTGGAAACTAGACCCCCGAAGGAACTTATCTAGATGTGTGGTGAGCACTTTGAACCCCCTAGTGCTTCACAGAAGATTATAACGCAGAGCAGAGAAAATAAAAAAATATTTTTTTTCCTCAAAAATGATATTTTAGCCCGCTATTTTTTATTTTCACAAGGCTAACTGGAGAAATTGGACCCCAAAAGTTGTTGTCCAGTTTGTCCTGAGTATGCTGGTACCCCATATGTGGGGGTAAACCACTGTTTGGGCTCACGGCAGGGCACAGAAGGGAAGGAGCGCCATTTGACTTTTTGAATGAAAAATTAGCTCCAATCGTTAGCGGACACCATGTCATGTTTGGAGAGCCCCTGTGTGCCTAAACTTTGTAGCTGCCCCACAAATGCCCCCATTTTGGAAACTAGACCCCCCAAGGAACTTATCTTGATGCATAGTGAGCACTTTGAACCCTCAGGTGCTTCACAGAAGTTTATAATGCAGAGCCGTGAAAATAAAGTTTTTTCCCTCAAAAAATGATTTTTTAGCCCGCTAATTTTTATTTTCACAATGGTAACAGGAGAAATTGGACTCCTAAAGTTGTTGTCCAGTTTGTCCTGAGTACGCTGGTACCCCATATGTGGGGGGGAACCACTGTTTGGGCACACGTCGGGGCTCGGAAGGGAAGTAGTGACATTTTAAAATGCCGACTTCGTGGAATGGTCTGCGGGCGTCATGTTACGTTTGCAGAGCCCCTGATGCACCTAAACAGTGGAAACCCCCCACAAGTGACCCCATTTTGGAAACTAGACCACCCAAGGAACTAATCTAGATGTGTGGTGAGCAATTTGAACCCCCAAGTTCTTCACAGAAGTTTATCATGCAACGGCATGAAAATAAAAAATCATTTTTTTCCACAAAAATAATTATTTTAGCCCCCAATTTTTTATTTTCCCAAGGATAACAGGAGAAATTAGACCCCAAACGTTGTTGTGCAATTTTACCTGAGTATGCTGATACCCCATATGTGGGGGTAAACCACTGTTTGGGCACACGTCGGGGCTCGGAATGGAGGGAGCACTGTTTGAATTTTTAAACGCAAAATTGGATGGAATAAATGGTGGCAACATGTCGCCTTTGGAGACCCCCTGATGTGCCTAAACAGTGGAAACCCCTCAATTCTAACTCCAACCCTAACCCCAACACACCCCTAACCCTAATCCCAACCCTAATCATAACCCTAACCACAACCCTAACCCCAACACACCCCTAACCCTAACACACCCCTAACCCTAATCCCAACTCTAACCCTAACTACAAGCCTAACCCTAATCCCAACCCCAACCCACTCCAAACCCTAATCTTAACCCTAATTCCATCCCTAACCCTAATCTCAACCCTAACCCTCATTCCAGCCCTAACCCTCATTCCAGCCCTAACCCTTATTCCAGCCCTAACCCTCATTCCAACCCTAACCCTCATTCCAACCCTAACCCTAATGGAAAAATAAAAATATTTTCTTTATTTTATTATATGTCCCTACCTATGAGGGTGATAAAGGGGGGGGGTTATTTACTTTTTTTTATTTTGATCACTGTGAGAGTTTCGCACAGTGATCAAAATAAATGAATGAATCTGCAGCCGGTGCACTGCGCATGCGCCCGCCATTTTCCAAGATGGCGGCGCCCATGACGCAGGACACCGGGATGGCCAGAGGGACAGGACGTACCGGGGCCGGTGGGGATTGGAAGGCTGGAGGGAGCGGAGGGAAGGGGACCTGATGATGACTGCGGCGTCCGATCGCTGCAGTCAGTCGGTGGCGGCAGCCGATCGGTGCCATCAGTCGGTGGGTGAGGGGTCTGATTGCTGTCTACAGCCATGGCCGATGCTATTGCAGCATCGGCCATGGACCGATTGTAATATTTCACCAAATTTAATTGGTGAAATATTACAATCATACTGCGCATGCGCCCGCCATTTTCAAAGATGGCGGCACCCATGCAGGAGGGAAGGCGGGACATCGGGAGCCAGAGCGGGACGTGACAGGTACCGGGGAGGGTGAGGGGGATCGGAAGGAAGGGGAGGGGGGGCAGATCATGACAGCAGCGGCCCATCGCTGCTGTCAGTCCGTGGCGGGGGCCGATCGCCCCCGCCAGCAGGTGTGGGGGGGGGTTTAAATTAGTGTCTCCAGCCATGTCCGATGCTACTGGATTGTAATATTTCATCAAATTTCATTGATGAAATATTACTATCGCTCTGATTGGCTGTTGAAAGTGAAACAGCCAATCAGAGCGATCGTAGCCACGTGGGGGCTAAGCCACCCCCCTGTGGTGAAGCATAAAGGGTACTTTGTGTGACCTTTCATTGACCCCGGTCACACGACCCGCAGGAGAGCTATTTATAGCATGATGCCTACGGGGGCATCATGGGTCGTTTGGGCACGACTTTTCATAACGCCTACGTAGGCGTCATGGGTCGGGAAGGGGTTAAAAAACTTATGTACGTCTTATAAAGTGCAAAATACAACATATATAATTTTTACAATACAAATTAATTAAATGTGTCATATTTAAACAGGTGGTCCACTACATTGTGTAAAGTGCCCATCGATTTAAACTTTTTAAATAAGCATTTTTGTAAATACCTGATGTTGCCATATGTGCCTGTTAGCGATGGTATCGCTGCTCGCTCAGACCCGATCACGTGATCCCGACTGCGGCCACAGGTAATAGCAATGTATGGATATGTCTAAGGTGGGAAATGGGTTAAAAGGGGGAGGGGATAGTGGAGGTATTAGATCAGACCCTCCTCCCTTGTAATTACAGACATCAAACAGAGATAAAGTAAATACCAAGTGCCGGGGCCCTGAGCAAGCTTGGGGGCCCACTCGCCGTTGACACCGGCACGCTATGCCCATGAGTAAGGAGAGTCCGGTGCCAAACTTGAGCGAGTGGGCCCCCCCTTGCTCAGGTCCCCAGCACATGCAAGACTTAGATCTCCCAGTAAACCACTGATGTCTTTTCAGCATTTTCTGACTGTCATCTCAGGGCAGAGGGCACTATGATGTCACTGCAGTAAGCCCTCTACTCAAAATATGGCGACACTGAGGAGTCTGACCATGCGGCCAGCGAGGAGAGATGAGTATTTAATATTTTATGTATGGAGAAATATACGAGGTCCATTCTCTATGGAGCATTATATGGGGCCCATTCTGTACTGACCATTATTTGGGACCCAATCTGAATGGAGCATTATATGGGGGCCATTCTGTTTGGAACAATATATAAGGGCCATTCTGTATGGAGTATTATATGGAGCCCATACTGTATAGAGCAGTGATGGCGATCCTTTCTGAGACTGAGTGCCCAAACTGCAACCTAAAACCCAATTATTTATGATGAAGTGCCACCAGGGCAATTTTGTTTGATGAAAAATGTGTAGTGGCCATCTCAAGGTACTGCAGTGCATTCAAAGTGAATGAGAACTACTCAGCAGTGACCATTATAAGCGCTGCACAGAAGAGACCGCAGCTGCCAACTCTCTTCCCTGTACAGCGCTTGCCATCCCTAAACCCTGATGATCAATTCTATTATGTAAACAATTCATTGATTTGAAACTTACCTTTGCAGTCTTCTGTTCAGCAGAGGGGTTAAGCTCATGCGTGCTTATCACAAACTGAAACTGAGCACTCACACTGCCCTTTCCAGACACAGCAGTTGGATTGATCTTTAGGGAAAAAATGCAGATTAGGTATATAGATTTTAGCATGGAATGCAAGCAGATTCTACCCTGAAATATGCCCCATCATTGTCCCCTTCTTGTAGTAATATGACCCATCATTGTCCCCTTCTTGTAGTAATATTATTATTTATTACTATAGCACCATTTAATCCATGGCGCTTTACATGTGAGGAGGGGTATACATAATAAATACAAGTACAGTAATCTTAAACAATACACAACTGGTACAGGATGAGAGAGGACCCTGCCCGCGAGGGCTTACAACCTACAAGGGATGGGTGAGGATAGAGCTGGTTGTGCTGCGGTTTGGTGAATCGGTGGTTACTGCAGGTTGTAGACTTGTCGGAAGAGGTAGCTCTTCAGGTTCTCTTTGAAGGTTTGATCCCAGCAAAGAGCAAACAGATGAACGGCAAACTAGGGCACACAAATCACCACATTACCAGACGGAGCTATTTATCTGAAGTATTGCGGCATGTGATTCAGTCAAAAAATGGAGGTGCTTGCATGAAAAAACATGAATATTTCAATGTGAAGCAAAAAAAGAAGAAATATGCAGCGCTCACCGATGTAGCTGACAAACTGTGAGTCTTTATTTCACATAATATCCATCAAATGTGTGGACATGCAGGACGTGGAGGAATGCTAGGGGAGGGAGGTGCCCGACAACGGCCGTTTCACGATTACTCGCTTCTACGGGTCCAGGTGAGGGGATTAGCTAAAGGTCATTCCCTATATAGGATCACAAACCTTTCTAATTAACATACATAAGTTGTGAAACAAACATTTACAAAAAAATATATAGTTATACAATATACAGAGTGCAAGATACTAGTGAAGAATAAATCTTTCCATATCGATTTACAAGATAATCTATATTTCTACAATATCATAGGAAGATTATAATCTAAATAACTTTACATACAATTTTTTATATAACATTTTTTATAAAAATACTGATAGATCGATCCGGTCATTTAGTCCCAAAGGACCTTGTGCGTTCACTTTCAGGATCCATTTCGCTTCTTGTTGCAATAAAGCTTTGTCATGGTTACCTCCTTGAGGTGGAAAATTGACCTTTTCAATCCCTTCATGTATAGGAACAGAAACTGCAGCTGAAACATTGGAAAAAGATTTTTTAAGATGTAGCTTTCTTATACTTTTAAACAATTCAATCCTAAAATCGACATAATCAAATTTTTCTGGAATACAAAAATTTAAGCCTTTAGATAGAACTTCAGTGTGTTCACTGGATAATTGGCGCATTTTAAAAAATGTTATATAAAAAATTGTATGTAAAGTTATTTAGATTATAATCTTCCTATGATATTGTAAAAATATAGATTATCTTGTAAATCGATATGGAAAGATTTATTCTTTACTAGTATCTTGCACTCTGTATATTGTATAACTATATAATTTTTGTAAATGTTTGTTTCACAACTTGTTATGTATGTTAATTAGTAAGGTCTGTGTTCCTATATAGGGAATGACCTTTAACTAATCCCCTCACCTGGACCCGTAGAAGCGAGTAATCGCGAAACGGCCGTTGTCCGGCACCTCCCTCCCCTAGCATTCCTCTACGTCCTGCATGTCTACACATTTGATGGATATTATGTGAAATAAAGACTCACAGTTTTTCAGCTACATCGGTGAGTGCTGCATATTTCTTCTTTTTTTGCTTCTCTTTGAAGGTTTCCATGGTAGGCGAGAGTCTGATATGTTATGGTAGAGTTCCAGAGTAGGGGGGATGTGTGGGAGAAATCTTGTATGCGATTGTGGAAAGAGGAGATAAGAGGGGAGTAGAGAAGGAGATCTTGTGAGGATAAGAGGTTGTGTGCAGGTAAGTACCGGGAGACGAAGTCACAGATGTATGGAGGACTCAGGATGGCTTTGTATGTCATGGTTAGGGTTTTGAACTAGAGTCTTTGGGTAATGGGGAGCCAGTGCAGGGATTGACAGAGGGGAGAGGCCGGGGAATAGCGGGGGGACAGGTGGATTAGTCGGGCAGCAGAGTTTAGAATAGATTGAAGGGGTGCGAGAGTGTTAGAGGGGAGGCCACAGATCAGGAGGTTGCAGTATCAAGGCAGGAGATGATGAGGGCATGGACTAGGGTTTTTGCAGATTCTTGGTTGAGGAATGTACGGATCCGTGAAATGTTTTTGAGTTTAAGTCGGCAGGAAGTGGAAAGGGCTTGGATATGAGGTTTATAGGAGAGATCAGTGTCAAGGATAACCCCGAGGCAGCGAGCTTGTGGGACTGGAGAGAGTGGGCAGCCATTTACTTTAATGGATAGGTCCGTTGGGGTGGTCGCGTGAGATGGGGGAAAGATGATGAATTCTGTTTTGTCCATATGAAGTTTAGAAATCTAGCGTAGAAGAAGGATGAAATAGCAGACAGACATTGAGGGATTCTGTTTAGTAGGGAGGTGATATCTGGTCCAGAGATGTAGATCTGTGTGTCATCAGCACAGAGGTGATACTGAAAACCATGAGCTTCAATGAGCTGTCCGAGGCTGAAGATGTAAATAAAGAAGAGCACGGGCCCTAGGACTGAATGTTGCGGGACTCCGACGGATAGGGGGTGCGGTGAGGAGGTGGTGTGCTAGTGGGAGATGCTGAATGTCCGGTCTGTTAGGTATGCCCCATCAATGTCCCCTTCTTATAGTAATATGCCCTATCATTGTCCCCTTCTTTTAGTAATGTGCCCCATCCTGATCCCCTTCATGTAAAAATTGCCCATTCCACCACCTCCATCATTTCCTCCTCACCACCCCATCATTGCCCTCTCCATCACTCCCATCATTGCCTTCTCATCACTCCCATCCTTGCACTCTCCCCACCACCTCCATCATTCCCATCATAGCCTTCATCACTCCCATCATTGCCATCACCCCCATCATTGCCTTCTCCATCACTCCCATCATTGCCCTCTCCCCATCACCCCCATCATTGCCTTCTGCATCACTCCCATCATTGCCCTCTCCCCATCACCGCCTTCTCCATCACTCCCATCATTGCTCTCTCCCCAATCATTGACCTTTCCCCATCAATACACACACCTCTTATACACACACACCTCTCCACGTGCTCGCCGGCAGCTTCCTCTCACTGGTACAGCGGCCGCAGAGCTGAATGTTGATGTCATCCAGCCACGCCGCTGACTGCCATGTGAGGCAGGAAGCTGCAGCTCCGGAGCGAGGACACTTGGAGATGAGGCGATGTCACATGCCAGCAGAGAGGGCTCTGCGTGCCCTCTCTGGCACACGTGCCATAGGTTCACCATCACTGGTATAGAGCCCATTCTGTATGGAGTAATATATGGGGCCAATTCTGTATGGAGTATTATATGGGGCCCACTCTGTATGGAGCATTATATGAGGCCCATTCTGTATGGAGCATTATAAGGAGCACATTATTCTGTATGGAGCATTATATGGAGCCCATACTGTATACAGCATTATATGGGGCCTATTTTGTATGGAGTATTATATTGGGCTTATTCTGTATGGAGTAATATAATAAATTAATTATTGTGGGTTTTTATGCCATTAATTGAGGGATACCAATAATTTTCACCAAGTGTGTAAAGTAGGCATGTGGGAAATGTTGTTTATTAACTATTTTGTGTGACATATCTCTCTCTAATATAAGGGCATAAAAATTTAAAGTTTGAAAATTGATACATTTTTGCCAAATTTCCATTTTTTACACAAATAAACGCAAGTCATATCAAAATTTTTTACCACTAACATATAATACAATATGTCACGAAAATACTGTCTCAGAATCAGTGGAATCCGTTGAAGTGTTCCAGAGTTATCACCTCATAAAATGACAGTGGTCAGAATTGTAAAAATTGGCCTGGTCATTAACGTGCTAACCACCTTCCGAGGTAAAGGGGTTATCTTGTTAAATGGATTACAATAACAATAATACTGTGCCCAATCGTTTACATGCCACTGTATTTTGCATGTCTAATTGATCCATATGATGTAAATTTAAGCTTACCTATATATACTCAGCACATCGACCACAGAGTGCAAGCTTGAGAAAGGGGAACAACCAAGAAAAGTTGCACCTGTGATCTCCGTTCGTGAGACAAAGTCAAAATCAGTTACTTACCATATATACTCGCGTATAAGCAGAGATTTTCAGCCCATTTTTTGGGGCTGAAAGTCCCCCTCTCGGCTTATATGCGAGTCATATGCCGGGGGTGGGCGGGGGTGTCAGAGACCATACTCACCACTCCTGGCACGTCTCTGCAGCCCCTGCTTCTCCCTCGGTCGTCTTCTTCCTGCGTTCAGCGGTCACGTGGTACCATATTCTTATTATGCGCATATTCATGAGTTTAATGAGCGGTACCATGTGATCGCTGAACGCAGGAAGAAGAGGACCGAGGGAGAAGCAGGGGCTGCAGAGAAGACCATGCGCCAGGAGGGGGTGAGTATGACGGGGGGCAGAGCAATATTCACCTTTCCCCGTTCCACCACCGTGCACTGCTGTGTCTCCGGGTCCTCCTGCTGTGACGTTCAGCAGAGGGCGTGACGACGTATTCAGTGCGCTCCCTCTCATGAACGTCACTGCAGAGACTGGGAGACACAGCGGTGGATGGCGATGGAATGGGGACCGGTAAATATAGTCATTGCCAGGGGCTCAGGACACCGGCACCTGGCCCCCAGTGACAGAGAGGTGAGTGTGTCATTTTTTTTTTTTAATTGCAGCAGCAGCAAATAAGGGGTATTTATGGAGCATCTTATGGGGCAGCATTAACCCTTGTGCAGCAGCATATTATGGGGGGTAGTTGGAGCGCCACAAAGGGCCTTGGGGTACTCGGGACCGGGCCCGTTGACTTCAATGGGGGATGTCGCGGCAGCGGTGACCCGGTCCGTGGCCCTGAGGCGTCCAGTAATAAAATAGGGAAAAGTTGTGTGAAATTTAAGTGTGACGCCACCCGTGGTGTTCGGCAATAAGTGGCCGACGCTGCGGTTTTTGGTCCTCTGGGGCTGATGGTGACGCAGCCAAGTTGGTTCAGCTCCCCACGGGTGGAGCAGGGGCCCCAGGGAAAATATATTTGATTAACAGTTCAGATGGCGGTGAACGTTGGGGTGCAGAGAAATAAGAGGACACAGAGAGGTGCAGTTTTTTTACCTTTTACTTGCAAGTGGTTGCAATCCGGGGTACCAAATACAGGTGATGGATGGAGTCCGGCTCATCTGGAGGCATTCAGGGGATCCACCCTGCCAAGTGGGGATTTGGGACCTTCCTTCTGCGCTTTGTGTGTGGGTCTCTGCTGTTTGTAACTAAGCTGCGACCCTCTATTGCATGATGGTTTCTCTAACCTGTATGGCTGTCAGCGTGAGCCTATTCCACGGGTACTGTCCTTTTCACCATCAACCCAGGGCTACTGATCTGCTGCCGTGCCTTCAGGTGTTCAATGTCGCTCAGGAGCTTGCAGTCCCCTGTACTTCCATGTTCGGCTGTTAGGACATACAGCTCCTGCCCAGCCCAGAACTCTGGCATCCCTTTTCATCTATCCGCGCTTCGCTCTGGGGTCTGCTATACGCAATTTTTAGCTTCCCCAGAGCCTCTTGTCTATGCTCCTGTCCTTTCCCTCCTCACAGATCAGCTCTCCATCTTCAACTCCCCTCACTAACCGTCCTGTCATGAGCTCAGCTGCTCCTGTTTCCATGACAACTCCCTTGCTTTCTCTCAGCTCACTACTTGCTGACTCACTAACCCCATCTGCTGGACACAATTTATAAGGCACCTCCCCTTTCTGACCTGCAGCAGGAATTGTCATGTAATCTATGTTACCTGGCATGGGGGCCCCCCTTCTGCCTCCAGGCATGACTTTACCAATTAGAGGGAGGCAATGTCACTGTGACAACCAGACTCTGGGGTGTCACATTACCCCCAGTTAAGTTCAGTACTCCCGGACTGAGGAAAACATAACAAGAATGGTTAACAACAATTAATGAAAATCTACAAAGTCTTAAAAATGTAAAAATGATCAAAAACCAGAAAAGAAAAAGAAACCATAACACAGTTACTGCAGCGACCAGTCCTTACGCTGCTATCCAGTAATTGTCTTTGTCCTTGTTCTTGGAGTTTGGTTGGTGGGAACCGCCTTAGCCCACTTTGTGTGTCTTCCCTGGGCATGGCTACAGGGCACTCTGTAGATGGGCCTGTTTTTCGGCCACGCCGGTGGCTTATTTTTTAGGCCAAGTTGGAGTAACTATTCACAAATAAAGTTCTGACCACACACAGTCCTGTGGCCCAATTGTCCTTTAACGGGTTATTACGAATACTTTAAAAAGTTCATACAGTAAGTCTCTGTAGACTCTCATGCTTAACGGTTACAACTATACATTCTTATCAATTTATTTACATTATGTACTCTCTATAATGGACAGGGATCTGACCTCTAGTACTACGAGTGGATCTACGTAGTATAGGTATCTCTGATGACCTGACCTGTTCTCTAATGTTTACTGTTGGTGCACTAGTCACTATGCTATAAGTAGACTTGTGTAATATAGGCATTCTGGACTGCCTTCTCTTGACTCCTAGACTCACCATGAGATTGACAGATTCGCTGAATACCTCGGCTAGGTGCTTCAAATGGTCTTCGTAGGTTTTGGCGAAGACGATGATGTCGTCCTGGTACAGCAGAACGGTTTCAAAGTTTTTATGTCCAAGGCAGAATTCCATTAACCGCTGAAATGTTCCTGGCGCATTGCTGAGCCCGAACGGCATGTAGTTAAACTCGCAGAGGCCCATTGGTGTTGTAAACGCTGTCTTCTCTTTGTCTGCCTCTGCCACAGGAACCTGCCAATACTCACTGGTGAGATCTAAGGTAGAGAAATAGTTAGCGGTTCTCAGTGCAGCTAGTGATTCCTCAATTCTAGGCAATGGGTAAGCATCTTTATGTTTAATGCTGTTAATCCGCCTGTAGTCTACACACATTCTCATAGTACCATCTTTCTTCTTAACGAGGACTAATGGAGCTGCCCAGGGGCTACAACTATCTCTGATTACCCAAGCCTCCATCTCCCGTAACATACTCATGGCACATTGATAGTGTGCTGGGGGTACAGGCCAGTGCCTCTATTTAATGGGTGGATGATCTCCGGTGTGGATATGATGTTGAACCCCTTTTGCCCGCCCCAAAATCTAGAGGATGCTTGCTGAAGACCTGTTCAAATTCTTGAGCCACCCAGTAAGACCCATGTTTTTGGTGCGAAGGTGTGGAGTCAGTGCCTACGTGTAGCTGCTGACACCAATCCTCCTGTTGCCCTTCAGAGCCATTCTCTTCCACCTTGTCAGATGGAAACAAGGGTTCTAGTGCCTCTATTGCATTATTACTTACAGTGAACAGCTTAACGAGGGTGGCATACCGGGGTAAATGGACCTCTCTCTCCCCACAATTTAAGATGCGTATTGGTACTCTCCCTTTGCGGACATCAACTACCCCTCTGGCTGTCACGATAGTGGGCCTACTATCAGAGTACATGGGTTCTACCAAGGCTTGGTAATCTTGACCCCTTAGGCCTATTGCTGCCCGACACCAAATTAACATTTCACTTCTGGGAGGTACTGCAATGGGGAAAGGATCACTTACTCTGACACTTCTGACTTCTCCACCAGACAGCTTTACCTGTTGTCTCTGCATCAGTGCTCTGATCTCCTTTTGCAGGACCCGCTGCTGACTGGAGCTGGCGGTCTCGGCTACCTGTTGTAACAAAACAATAATCTCTCCAAGACAATTTTCAATTACATTAGTACTTAAAGTGATTATAGGATGGCATTCTCGTTTGTCAATATCATCTATAATCAAACCTTGCGATTGCAATTCTACTCGGCCAATCTTGATAGTCACCTCTTTATATCCCATCTGAGGTAAGGGCTGACCATTGCTGGCAATGATGGCAAGGTCTTTATCTGGGCTGTGAGCAATGTCTGAATCAGCCCAGTACTGCTAAAAAAGAACATATGGCATCGTTGTCACCTGGGAGCTAGTGTCCAGTAAAGCGTTCATCGGAAAGCCGTCAATCACGATAGGCAGGACTGGCCGTCCCCCTACGTACTTGTCTCTCCAATTTGGTGGGCCTGGTCATCATACTCCTGCAGGTTGGTCCTTTGCCCCAGGGGTTGCTTGTTTAAATGACTGAACCTTGCTAGGTGTCCCACCTTGTTGCAGCGGTGACAAATGGGCTGTCCGTCGTCATCATAACGATCGCTATCTCTCCCTCTGGTCGGTGAGATTCTCCTCTGCTGTTGCCACGGGACATCATCTGGACTGGAGGCCAGCTGGATCTTTTTCTTTGGATCCACTTGTAGGGACTGCACAGTTTTTGTAAGTGCAGCCACACTTTGTTAGTTCTTTGACTTGGAGATGTAAGTCTGCTGCAGAGTCATCATCTTGGGCCAGTGTGCCAGTCTCAATAGGGGTCTTTGGAAAGGATGCTGCCTCCTGCTGGTATGTAATTGCTGGATGCCTAGAGGGCTCTGTGCCACTAGAATTTGGTTCACATAGGACCCGTATGGCTCTATCCTTAAAGTGTCCAATTCAGGATTTTGTAGGGCCATTATGCGCAGCGGTGTCCTTTGATTATTAGACTGGAGTCCCTCTATAAAAGTAATCTATCTTGATTTTGCACGCTCTCAGGGTCAACCTGCTTTACGGCCCGTAGAGCCTCCTGAAGATTAAGGGCATATTCCCATATACTGTCCTGCACCCTCTGTTTGCACCCAAAGAATCTCATTTTTATCTCTGTTGCAGTACGGGTATCAAAAGTGTCTTTCAGTCTGGCAAAGATTTGTTTGACAGTTCTTTTATCAGTGTCCGGCCAGGAGTTTACTTCCATCTGAGCCGCACCAGTTAACTGGCCAATGAGGATACTGACTTTTTGACTCTCAAACAGGGGGTACACTTTGAACAAACTACATAGTCTTTCCTTAAAATCGCTCAGGGTGTGCGACTCCCCTGAGTACTGTGGTAACCAGGCCGCTCCTGGTATATATGGCATTGATATCGGTATTATGGAGGATGAGGCTGTGACCGTCGCTGAATCTTCACCCATGTTGAGCATTTTCTTCCTGCTTTTTCACTTGCTCACTAACGTCAGAGCGCGGGCAGGGCTTCACGGCGTGCTTTATTTCTGGCTCCGCCCGCAATGGCACGCCCTTCTCTGCTCACACGCACTGTATGACGTAGTTATGGCGGTTATTTGAAAGCTCATTAAAGTCTCTAGCACTCAATTTAATAAAGTCTATGGCACACAGTACCCAGCTTTGCTAGGCTCGTTAAATCCTGTTCGTGATGCCAGTTTTGGAGCACCCCGCAGGGCCGGAGGTTACTCGGTACCGGGTCGGTCAGGTTTTTTAAAGGTGATATCACGGTGGTAGTGACCCAGTCCATGGCCCTGGGTGTCCAATGTAGATGGAAGTTCAAATGAGGGGGAAGATTGTAGGAAAATTGTAGGGAAAAGGGGAAATCGTGACGCCATCCGTGGTACTCGGCAAGAGTAGCCGAAGCTGCAATGCAGATCCTCGGGGATGATGTTAAAGCAGCAGAGATGGTGAAGCTCTCCACGGGCAGAGCTGTGTCCCAGGATAGCTAAGATGGTAATAGTGAGCCGGTGACGGTGATGATGAATGCGGTGTATGGCAGGCGAGATGTAAATGACATAAAGGACACAGTTGGGCGCGGTTTCAGGGTCTTTACTCACAATTCCTGCATGCGATAGCCCACTTGGTACTGTGTCCTCTGGGTGAGGGGTCCAGCCAACTCCCAGGTAGATCAGGAACACCTTTTCAGTACTCCTCTTTGTGTTCACCTTTCCAGGCCGTGTCGACTCTCTGCGCTGATCTCTCCTTTCTCTCCTGTCCTGCGCCTTCGCAAACAGTGTCCCCATGCCAGCAGCCAAGGATCTCACCGAGCGACGTGGGTCAGGCCCTGGGATCCTCTATAGCTACCTTTGCCAGGAATGACTGAGGTTGAGGCACTTAAAGTTACTTCAGCCTCCGGTTTACTAGCTGAGCCTCACTTGTTGTTCCCCACTAGGCTTAGGGGCCGGCTCCCTTTACTGCGGCCTGGTCCTTCCTTTCCAGCATGCGGGCCCCACGAGTGGCTTATCGCACTACTCATGCCCCTAGGACCCCTTGGGTGCGAGTGATAGGAGTCCTGGGTGGTGCTCCCTCCTTACCTGAGGGTGGGATACCACACCTCTGGATGAGGTGCAGTACCTCTGTGGTGCCACATATTTATGGAGCATCTTATGGGGCAGCATTAACCCTTGTGCAGCAGCATATGGGGGTATTTATGGAGCATCTTATGGGGCAGCATTAACCCTTGTGCAGCAACATATGGGGGGTATTTATGGAACATCTTCTTGGGCCAGCATTAATCCTTGTGCAGCAGCATATGGGGGGGTTATCTATGGATCATCTTCTTGGACCACCATTAACCCTCGGCTTATACATGAGTCAATAAGTTTTCCCAGTTTTTTGTGGCACAATTAGGGGGGTTGGCTTATACGCGGGTGAGCTTATACATGAGTATATACGGTATTCTGATTCAATCACTTAGCGCATCAGTGGGCATGGCTGCAGAGAATCCCACAATATTAGATGTTGTCAAGGCTATTACTGACTGTCACACAGTGCTCAATTAAAATTTTACTTGCTACAGAGGACGAAAAGGGTGGAGAGGATGGTATCTGATTTTAAAGATGTGCACATTGCGCTAATAACCAAGATGGAAGCTCTGGATTCTGCCTTGTAGCCAAAAAGAATAGAATGAAGGACTTGGGAGAACCAGCTGCAAAGATGTAACATTAGACTTGTGCTGACTGAAGGAGCTAAATGGAAGAACCTGAATCATTTTCTGGAAACACTCTCAGAGAATACTATGGAGCAGACTCCTTTTCCCATATTCTCTTGTGACAATTGGGCGTACACAGTATTCCCTTAATTTTGCTGCCTTTGGCAAACCTTCATTGCTAAACTGCTCAATTATTGTGACCGTGATAAGATTTTGGAGCTGAATAGGATCCAAAGATCACTTAAGGTTGAAGGACAAGATGTATGAATATTTCCTGACTTCTACTTGGGAGGCTGAGAGATGGCGACAAAAATTTACAGAGGCCAAGAGAGTGCTGCGATCTAAGACGCTCAATTATGCCATGTTATAGCCTGCAAAATTAAATGTTATTAATGATATCCGATGCCACTTCAAGAGAGACCAAAAAATGTCATCAAATAGCTGGAATATCAATGAATCCAGTATTACCCATGAAGATAAGATCTATGAGACATTTTCTTACCTTGTACAGCTGACTCTTGCCAGAGCATTTTCCTACAGCTGAGAAACAGGAGAGGCCGTATGAGCTGAAAAGATTAAGGGTACGTGCACACGCTGCGGAATGCTCTGCAGATTTGGCGGCGCGGATTTTATAAAAATTCACTGGTTTTTGTGACGTTATAGAGATATTGCTAGCGATATCGCTATGTCTCATACTTACCTCCGACCGCTGCCCCGCTGGTTATCGCTGATCGCGCGAGAACGTCCTGGACTGTTTCTCGTCGTCAGCTTCCTGCTAGGCTTCCTGTGGAGAGACGAGTGTGGACGCGGGCAGGAGGACGTCAGGATCGCCTAGTGTGACAGGTAAGTAGCGACCCCCGACCCCTGCGATGTTGCTGGTGAGATCTGCCTGTGTGGCAGCTCACTAGCGACCACTTAGCGATGCACCAGCGATCCTGACCGCGTCATATTGCTGGTCGGGATCGCTGGTACATCGCTAAGTGTGACAGTACCTTTAAGCTTATTCTCTTGCAAAAAATACATTAATAAGGGTCTAAGCGAGCTTTTGAGGGCTCAACCTACCATGCCACCTACTCGTCATGCTAGAGGGTTCAACATTTTGGTCACCAAAGCGACTGTGTACACCAGGGGTCTCAAACTCGGCAGAGTAAATGGGCCACACAAAAAAAAAATTTAAGCTGGCAGGCAGCTTTCCTTTCAAGCTCCATCAACCTCGTACACACAATGCTCTGCTCCATCAACCTCATACACACATGGCTCCTCTCCGTACACCTGACTGGCTCCTTTCTGTACACCTTGTACACACATGGCTCTGCACACACGCGGCTCCTCTTCGTACGCCCCGCTCCATACACATGCGGCTCCTCTCCATACACCCTGCTCCGTACATTTCATACACACACAGCTCCACACACCTTGTACACATGCAGCACCGCTCCGTACACTTCGTACACACATGGCTCCGCTCCATACACACGCGACTCCGCTCCGTACACACATGGCTCCTCTCCGTACACTTCATACACACACGGCTCTGCTCAATACACCTCGTACACATGCGGCTCTGCTCCGTACACCTCGCTCTGTACACTTCATACACACACGGCTCGGCACACCTCGTACACACATGGCTGCGCTCCATACACTTCGTACACACACGGCTCTGCTCTATCCACCTCGTACACACACGACTGCGCTCCATACACCTCGTACACACACGGCTCTGCTCCGCACACCTCGTACACACACAGCTCTGCTGCATCCACCCTGTAAACCCCTCCTGACCCCACGCATAAACTTTCCCTCATCCAGCACCATGACAACCAGCACAGACAGCAGCGTCCTGCATACACCGAGGCTCCTGATCATGTGACCCCTGACTCCTCCCCCTCCTGTGACCTCATCCCAGGTCCTGTGCACTTGTGATGGGCAGTCCAGCTCTTTTTGGTGATCTGGCTCCCACGGCTCCGCTCACCAAAAAGAGCCAGCTCTTTTTGGATCCTAAATGGATCCCTATCGCAAACATCTTCAGGCGTCTGAAACCCCGCCCATGTTCTAGGGACCAATTCAATTGCTGAATTGGTGGAGTTTTGTTCGGGTGGGCGGAGTTACGTCTGCTGAACAACACACCCAGTGAGAGCCATTCAGGGATTTTAGTGGCCCTCACTGGGTGCCGGCTCCCATCGGGCACAGCAGTGAGCCGGCTTTGTGTCGGATCGTTCGCGAATGACACATCACTACTGTGCACACAGAACAGCCATCGCGTGCTCCTGACTTCCACCTTCTACCTGCCTCAGGGAATGAGACATGTGGTACACCGCAGGCCGCAGATGCCTGCCTCAGGGGCCGCATGCGGCCCGCGTGTTTGAGACCTCTGGTGTACTGTTTATAACAGATCCAGATCAATCCGGGTGGTAAGTTTATCATTCTTCATAGTATACTGTACAACCAGCTACTGACTATATATTGTCATCCTATTTTACCTCCCCTTGCTACTTTGCATGCTATTTTGCCCCGAGTAGTCAATATGGATCCAGCACTTGCCTTAGTGTTGGGGGATTTTAGACTAACTACAAATGCGGTTAACAAACATCTTACGCATACTAATCCTATTCCTTGCACCTGTGTTATTGGGACTTTTCTCACCTGCTTCAGGTGTGGAGACTGGCATTTGCATTAAGTAATGTATTCTTGTCATGCTTGCTTGTGAAATACATTTACACATAGTTTTGTTTTTTGCTTTTGTTGAAAGCCTTCCCCTGGTCAATGATATACAGTAACTTACCTCCCTATGGGGTTATCAAATCATCCCTAGCTGCAGTTGGTAGTAGATCTTGGTTCACACAACTGTAGGCTCCCTTGGAGACTTAGGCTAGTTTCACGCTAGCGTTACAGGGCGCAGCGCACGGACGCTGCTAAGCTCTGCCCCCCTCCGATCGCATGACTGTGCATGCGATCAGTGTACCCTATACTTAGCGTTGGGCGTGCTGATACTTTTGCCCACGCATCCACCCTTTTTGCACTGCACCGAGCGCACAAAAATGCAACACAGTGCGTTCGGTGCTCTTTGGCACAGCGCAAAAAGGGCGGATGCGTGGGCAAAAGTGCACCAGCGCATGATCAGCGCACCCAACAGTCATGTGATCGTCGGAGCTGACCGGAGGGGGTGCGGCCGGGGGCGGAGCTTAGCGGCGGCCATGCGCTGCGCCCTGTAACGCTAGTGTGAAACTAGCCTTAGTCCTCTTTGTTTAGATCAGAATGAGGCAGAGGACTAAACTCGAAAGGAAGAAGAAATATACATGGAAGTTCATGCCAACTCAGCATCCAAATCAGTTCTCTGGGAGCAGTATAATGCCTTTCATAGTAGATCCTATTCTCCTGCTATCACTGAATGTAGGAGGGAATGGTAGAAGTCCAGAGACTGAGTAGTGGCCGAACCTACCCCAGATAACTACTCCCAATTTATGCAGCTACGAAGGGAATACAAAGTATTTATTACCAGTTAAATACACACAAAAAATGCCAAACTGACCATCCACTGGCTAACTTGTCAAGACACAATGACACTTTTGCTATCAGTGACTTAAAATGAGGCTATGCTTAAAGAACCTTTGGGGAGACAATTCAATGTTTGCAGAATAGTTACTTCCAATCCATATTCAGCTCAAAACTGTCCAGATCTGATTATGAATTCACAACTTACTTAGTTGCAGTTTCCTTCCAAACCATATCCCCTTAAAGTTTAGCTGTATTGCAAGAAAATTTCACTGAGATGGTTGTTGAGGCTATTAATCCCTTAACGACCGCTGATACGCCTTTTAACGGCGGTAGTTATTCACAGCGCTGTGAAAAAAGTAAATAGCGCCCCCCAGTTTCCGATTTTCTCCGGGGTCTTGGCTGCTGGGGGTAGCCGAGACCCCAGAGAATATGATTCGGGTCGGTTGTTACCAACCACGCTTTTGCGATCGTCTTTATTAACCGTATAACGGCGATTGCAAAAAAAAAAGCAACGATTTTGCATTTAATTTATCTCTCCTCTGATGTGATCGCACATCAGAGGAGAGAGAAATAGGGTCCCTGATCCCCCCCGGTACCTCCCAGTGGTCCTCGGGCCCTCCTGCCTCCTCCGATGGACGCCGCCATCTTGGTCCAGGAAGAAAATGGCGGGCGCATGATCAAAGTGCATTTTGATCTCTGTGATAAAAACCCTATCACTGTGATTAAAATAAAAAAATAGTAAATAAACCCCCCTTTACCAACGCCTTAGTTAGGGAAATATAATGAAATAAAGAAACTATATTTTCATTTTTCCATTAAAAATCAATCACTTTTGTGGAAAAAAAATTGTTTATTTCCACGGCTCTGCGTTATAAACATCTGTGAAGCACTTGGGGGTTCAAAGAGCTCACCACACATCTAGATAAGTTCCTTAAGGGGTCTAGTTTCCAAAATGGTGTCACTTGTGGGTTTTTTGTTAACTGTTTAGACTCATCAGGGGTTCTCCAAATGCGACATGGCATCCAGTCAATTCTGCATTGAAAAAGTCAAACGGTACTCCTTCCCTTCAGAGCTCTGCCGTGCGCCCAAACAGTGGTTTACCCCCACATATGGGGTATGGGTGAAATCAGGACAAATTGCACAACTTTGGGGGTCTAACTTCTCCTGTTACCTTTGTAAAATAAAAATTTTGGGTCGAAAAGATCATTTTTGTGGAAAAAAAATGATTTTTTATTTTCACGGCTCTACGTTATAAACTTCTGTGAAGCACATGGAGGTTCAAAGTGCTCACCACACATCTAGATAAGTTCCTTATGGGGTCTAGTTTCCAAAATGGTGTCACTTGTTGGGGCTTTCCACTGTTTAGGCACATCAGGGGTTCTCCAAACGAAACATGGCATCCGATCTCAATTCCAGCCTATTCTGCGTTAATGTCAAACGGTGCTCCTTCCTCTTGCAAGCTCTGCCGTGCGCTCAAAAAGTGGTTTACCCCCACATACAGGGTATTGGCGTATTCAGGACAAATTGCACAACAAATTTTGTGGTTCATTTTGTCTTTTAACACTTGTGAAAATAAAAAAAAATTGGTTCTGAAGTAAATTTTTTGCAAAAAAAGTTAAGTTATTTTTTTCCTTCCACATTGCTTCAGTTCCTGTGAAGCACATAAAGGGTTAATAAACTTCTTGAATGTGGTTTTGAGCACCTTGACAGGTCCAGTTTTTAGAATGGTGTCACTTTTGGGTATTTTCTGTCATGTACACCCCTCAAAATGACTTTAAATGTGATGTGGTCCCTAAAAAAATGGTTTTGTAAATTTTGTTGTAAAAATGAGAAATTGCTAGTCAACTTTTAACCCTTATAACTTCCTAACAAAAAAATTTTTTTTTCCAAAATTGTGCTGATGTAAAGTAGACATGTGGAAAATATTATTTATTAAGAAATTTGTGTGACATATCGCTCTGATTTAAGGGCATAAAAATTTAAAGTTTGAAAATTGCTAAATTTTCGCCATATTTCCGTTGTTTTCATAACTAAACACAAGTGACATAGAACAAATTTTACCACTAACATGAAGTAAAATATGTCATGAAAAAACAGTCTCAGAATCAGCAGGATCCGTTAAAACGTTCCAGAGTTATAATCTCATAAAATGACAGTGGTCAGAATTGTAAAAATTGGCCTGGTCATTAAACTGCAAAATGGCTCTGTCACTAAGGGGTTAAGTATTTCAATAGCAGGAAGTCCCTAGATATTCATGGCTTTTTAATGGAGTGGTATAAAATGTAGGTGGACTTTCTGCCACAAAAACTACTTATGACCTCCTTCACACGTCCTGGTGATTCCAGAACTGGAAGAAAAGGAAAGTTGAGATTCGTAGTCCATGTCAGTGTACTATCCGTGTGGCCCTCATTCCTCATTATTGTTATGCTGTAATGTCTATATGTCTGTACAAGTCTCCTCTAAAGCAAAGTGTTGCAGAATATGTTGGTGCTATAGAAGTAAAATTATTATTTATTACATATGTGACATCCGTTTGGGTTTGTGCTGTCCGTATCGGTGTGCCGTCAATGTGACGTGTGGAATGAAATGCAGTATACAAATTATAAATAGATAGTGATGAGGAACATGATGGAATGCGGTGAATATTCATTTCTCTTAGGTAGCGGTACACGTGACAGCCGTCAGCAGCAGGAAGGCTCCAGCTGACACTGCGCGCTACTAAACAGCAATGAATACTCACTGCTCTCTGCGCACACAGTCCCGACGTGCAGAGCAGTGAATATTCCGGCAGCTGCCCTTCGACTCGCATGCAGCGCATGACGTCTCTGTCATGTGCTGCTTACAAGCATAAAACAGCTGCTAGAATCAGAACAAAACACTGAGAGGGAGCACTGGGAAGGTAAGTGTGATGGTTTGTTTCTTTTAATGTTTTCTGATGGGACCTTGCATAACAGGATGGGCTTGGGGGCCAATCATACCAGGATAAGGATGGGGCCATGCATACCAGGATGGGGTTGGGGGCCAATCATACCAGGATAGGGATGGGGCCATGCATACTAGGACGAGATGGGGGCCCTGCATACCTTGATAGGAATGAGGGCAATCATTCCTGTCAGGATAGTGATGATGGGGGGGATCATTCCTCCCAGGATAGTGTTGAGGCAATGCCTACCAGGCTAGAGATAAGGGAGACATGCATGCCAGGCTAGGGATGAGGAGGCATGCATACCAAGAAGGGGATGAGGGCCATGCATACCAGGATAGGGATAAGGGGGCCATGCACACCAGGATAGGGATGCAGAAGCCATGCATACCAGGATAGGGATGAGGGGGGCTATATACCAAGATAGGGGATATTAAGTACAAAATTGACCACATTTCTTTGCTTCAATTTTTTATTTTTCTCCTCTAAAATTTAGGTGCGTCTTATGGTCAAGTGCCTCTTATAGTCCGAAAAATACGGTAATCATTGCTTTTTTTCTGTACTTGTATTTATTGCTTAAATGATTTTTAAAATTGCATGCGGTCCCCATTTTTTAACCAGCTGACACAAAGCCGACAGCTGGGGACTAATGTTAATATTCTGGGAAAAAAGACAATAGCTATTAAGGTTCCCAGGCTATTAATAACAGAGTATCAATAGAGAAGTCCACAAATTCAAGATTCAGTTAATAACATATAGAAAACCACCGGTGTAATTACAGACATGAAGAAAAGTCCAATACACCACCAATGAACCAAAAAGCAAAAGGTCCGTTAAAAAATCATGCTTTATTGACAAATATCTTTTTATAAAATGAACCAATTATTCCAAAAATTGACAAACACCGTGCCTAACTACAGAAAAGGACGTATAAGCACTAAATAATACATCAAAATTAAAGAAACATATTGCAAAACGCCACTGTTACTGAATAGCATATCATAGATAAATTGTATATGAAGATCAAGCTACATATTCTGACAAAGCATATATGTAGGGAAAAGGCACAAATTCTCCTATATAAATTTCCCATGGAACTGCCTAACAGAAACAGGTGCTTACAACCAACTATAATACATATTACTTCAATTAGTTTGTTCAAAAGTCCAGTGGTGTTCAAAAAGTGCATAAGGTGCTGCAGTGCTGATAGCGTCCTTCTAACCCCGAAGTACGTTTCGTCAACTCTTCCTCAGGGGGCGTGTATGGATGTGGGAAGTTATCTGGTTTATATAGGGGCAAATGACCAATAGCGCGTCACTCTGATAATTGCACGCTATGCACAGCTGTAGGTAAAGCAATTGTCCGGATCCAAATAGCGCGCCATTCACTCAGCGCATGACCGTATCATGGACCCTCCATCCCCGGTAGTTGGAACGCAGGAGACCAGCGCCATCAATATAATGATGGCGATGCGTTCCAGCGGCCAAGGAACCGGGAGCCGTCGGACCCCAGTCACCGCCCAGCGAGCGGCACGCAAAGAACAGGACAATTGTTAATGAAGCGGCTCCATGAAGCAATTACCTGCCATGTATTTATATAGTTTGTGGGCTACATTGCAGACCAAAATAAGCCACATAAAAATGCTCTATGTGCACATTGCCAAAGAGATCTAGTAAAGCACAAAATGGCATCTCCACACCAAGAAGCATTAAAGGGAAATTTGTTATGAGTTCATTTTCTCCTTCACCTCTGATGTCTGATGAAGTCCCTCTGCTGGTGAAAGGAGGTAGTGAAATTGATCTGGATGGGAAGAACCTGTCATCTGAACAGGTGGAATGTGATTGGACATCCGGAATTTCTGAGTGGATATAAGGCAGCCAACGCCCTGCTGGGTTGCTGGTGATCCTTTCTGCTCTGAGCTCTGGCACCCAGTTTAGTTCATGTCTACTAAAAGCTAAGTTTTTGCTCTGCTATTTTTCCCTGAGATTTTGTCTGTTTACTTAGTGTTTGTGTTCAGCTTGCCCTGGTTGGGACGGGCTGAACTCCATTTTTGTCTCTGATCAGTTGATCTCTTTGCTCTGTCTTCAGAATATACCTGAGTGCTGATATAGAGATTTTGAAGTCTAGTGACTTCAGGGCCTTTTCTATCAGACATGTTGGACATTATTTTTGGCAGGGTTTTTTGCGTGATTGCAGCCAGCATCTTTTCTGTCCTTTCCTATGTAGTTAGTTGGGCCCCATCATTTGCTCAGCCTGTCTTTCTGTCTGCGTTTGTGTTTTCATCTGTTTTTCAACGACAATACATGTTGGGGGCTGTCTATTGCTTTGGGGTCTGCTATGGAGCAGTTTAGATTTCCCCTTTCTTTCTTTAGGCTTATGTAGCTCTCCGGCTGTGACGAGGGGTCTAGGGCACTGTAGGAACCCCCCACGGCTACTGTTAGTTGTGGTGAATAGGATCAGGGGTCTGCAATCCGCTAGCTACCAACCTCTCCGGTTTTCTGGACTTAGCTTGTGTTTTTGTTTTTTCCTCCTCCGGTGACTCATTCATAACAGAATCACCAGCCATACCGCAGATTCTAGGGTACTCAATAGCAGGAAAGAATTGTAAAAAAAAAAAAAAAAAAAAAAAAAAGTGTCAGAATTTTTTTTTTCTGTATATTTTTTCCTCTATTTCTCCGAGGCCGTAAGGGGAATTTTTTCTCAATGGAGATTAAGCAATTGTTTGATCGCGTGGAGCAGCTCACTGCTGAAGTGCGGGGAATTTCCGCCTATCTTGCTCATTCACATGCTGCTGAACCAAAGATCCCTATTCTTGATGTGTTTTTTGGGGATCGGTCTAAATTTTTGAATTTTAAGAATAATTGTAAATTATTTTTTGCCTTGAAGCCTAACTCATCAGGGAGCTCCACGCAGCAGGTTAAAATTGTCATCTCTTTGCTGCGCGGCGATCCCCAGGATTGGGCGTTTTCTTTAAAACCTGATGATCCTATTCTAACTAATGTGAATGCATTTTTTCAAGCCTTGGGGTTGTTGTATGTACTGTCAAAAATTCCGAAAGTGGGTGGTCCTTACTACCTGGAATGATGGTGCCTTGGCAGCTCTCTTTCGGAAGGGTTTGTCAGAAACCGTAAAAGATACTATGGTGGGATTTCCTGTTCCCTCTGGTCTTGATGATTCAATGTCATTAGCCATTCAGGTTGATCGGCGTTTGCGTGGACGCAAAACTGCACGAGAGGTGTTGTCACCTGTTGAACAAATGTCTGAACCTATGCAATGTGATAGAGTTTTGTCTAGGGCGCAACATCAGGAGTCCAGAAGGTGTAATAAGCTGTGTTTTTTTGTGGAGATGCCTCTCATATTATTTCTGTCTGCCCTAAATGAGAGAAACGTTTTGCACACACATTTGCTGTGGGTGGTGTTCAACCTAAGTTTCTTCTGGCAATTACTCTGATCTGCTCCCTGTCCACATTTTCCGCTAAGGCTTTTGTGGATTCGGGAGCAGCTCTGAACCTGATGGACTTGGATTTTGCTAAACGTTGTGGGTTTCCTATGACACCTCTGTGGACGCCTATCCCTTTGAGGGGTATTGATGCTACTCCTTTGGCGAAGAATAAACCTCAGTTTTGGACCCAGGTGGTAATGTGGGTCGCCCCAGACCATCAAGAAAATTGCAGATTTTTGGTGTTGCATAATTTGCATGATACCATTGTTCTGGGGTTTCCCTGGTTGCAAATCCATAATCCAGTTTTGGATTGGAAATCTTTGTGGTGAGTTGGGGTTGTCGATGTGCCCTTAGTGACGCTCCTGTTTTCTCCATCTCTCCCCAGTCGCATGATGTTCCTATTTGGCTGATTTTTATGATGTATTTAGCGAGAATGAGTCTGCGTCTTTGCCTCCTCATAGGAGTTATGACTGTGCAATTGAGCTGAGCCCTGGGTGTAAATTTCCCAAGGGTCGACTTTTCAATTTATCTATACCCGAGCACGAGGCTATGCGATCCTATATTAAGGAGTCATTGGAGAAGGGTCATATTAGACCATCCTCTTCACCCTTGGGTGCTGTTTTTTTTTTCGTGGCCAAGAAAGATGGTTCATTAAGGCCTTGTATTGACTATCGTTCCCCCAACAAAATTACTGTTAAATATCAGTATCCGTTACCCCTGATTTCTGATCTATTCTCCAGAGTTAAAGGTGCTTGCTGGTTTACCAAGCTTGACCTCAGGGGGGCGTATAATCTTATTCGCATTAAGCATGGGGATGAATGGAAGACGGCGTTTAATACTCCGGCGGGACATTTTGAGTACCTGGGGATGCCTTTTGGGCTCACTAATTGCCCCTTCTCTCTTCCAGTGCTTCATGAATGATATTTTCCGAGACTTTGTGGATAAATTTTTGATCATCTATCTGGATGATATTTTGATCGTTTCCAGGGATTGGGACTCTCATGTGGAACATGTTCGGAATGTGTTCCGGATTTTGAGGGAGAATTCCCTGTATGTCAAGGGATCGAAATGCCTTTTTGGGGTACAGAGGATTTCATTTTTGGGATTTATTTTGTCTGTCAACTATTGAAATGGACCCGGCCAAGGTACAGGCCATTTATGATTGGGTTCAGCCCACTTCTTTGAAGGCCCTCCAGAAGTTTTTGGGTTTTGCTAATTTTTATCATAAATTTATAGCTAATTTTTCTGGTATTGCCAAACCATTGACTGATTTGACTAAGAAGGGTGCTGATGTGCTGAATTGGTCTCCGGAGGCTGTTTCTTCCTTTCAGGAGCTGAAGCGAAGGTTCACTTCTGCTTCGGTCTTGCGTCAACCTGATGTCTCACTCCCGTTTCAGGTAGAGGTGGACGCTTCTGAGATTGGTGCAGGAGCTGTTTTGTCCCAAAAAGATCCTGTAACATCTAAAATGAATCCCTGTGCTTTCTTTTCCCGAAAGTTCTCCCCATCCGAATGTAACTATGATGTGGGGAATCGGGAACTGTTAGCCATGAAATGGGCATTTGAGGAGTGGAGACATTGGTTGGAGGGAGCTAAACATCAAGTCGTGGGTCCTTACTGACCACAAGAATTTGATTTACCTGGAGTCGGTTAAACGCTTGAATCCTAGACAGGCTAGGTGGGCCTTGTTTTCACACGTTTTGATTTTGTGGTCTCTTTTCTTCCGGGCACTAAGAATGTCAAGGCAGACGCCCTCTCTAGGAGTTTCTTTGCTGATTCTCCTATTGTGACCAAGTCTGCTACCATCTTAGGTGAGGGGGTAGTTCTTTCTGTCTTCTCGCCCGATTTGAGAAGTGCTCTGGAAGAGTTTCAGAAGGACAAACCTGAGCGTTGTCCCATTGGAAAATTGTATGTTCCTGACCAGTGGAGGAAGAGAGTAATGACTGAAGTTCATTGCTCCGCATTGGCTGGTCATCCAGGTATTTTTGGTACTAGAGATTTGGTGAGTTGATCTTTTTGGCGGGCCCGCCTTGTCTCGTGATGTCAGGAATTTTGTGCAGTCCTGTGGGACTTGCTCCTGGTCTAAACCTTGTTCTCGTTCTAGTGGGTTGTTGATGCCTTTGCTGGTGCCCAGGAGACCATGGACCCATATTTCAATGGATTTTATCTCTGATATGCCTGTCTCTCAGAGAATGACTGTTATTTGGGTGATTTGTGATAGATTCTCTAAGATGGTCCACCTTGTACCACGCCCTAAGTTGCCATCTTCTTCAAAGTTGGTGCCCTTGTTTTTGCAACAGGTGGTTCGCTTGCACGGGATTCCTGAGAACATTGTATCTGACAGAGGAGTTCAGTTTGTTTCTAGATTTTGGAGGACTTTCTGTTCCAAGCTGGGAATTCAGTTGTCCTTCTCCTCTGCGTTTCACCCTCAGACCAATGGGCAGACGGAGAGAACAAACCAGACTTTGGAGTCGTATTTGAGATGTTTTATTTCTGCTGATCAGGATGATTGGGTTTCATTTTTGCCCTTGGCCGAATTTGCTTTAAATAATAGAGCTAGTTCTGCCACTTTGATGTCACCTTTTTTTTGTAACTTTGGGTTTCATCCTCGATTCTCCTCAGGGCAGGTGGAGTCTTCTGCCTGCCCAGGTGTTGACACTGTGGTGGAGAGAATGCACCAGATCTGGGACCAAGTGGTGGATAAGTTGTCTCTCTCCCAGGAAAAGGCCCAGCGGTTTTCCAACCGGCATAGGACCATTGGTCCCCGGTTTAAGGTGGGTGATATGGTTTGGTTGTCATCAAAGAATATCTCTATGAAGGTGGCTTCTCCAAAGTTTAAACCTAGATTTATTGGACCTTACAAGATTTTGGAGATTCTTAATCCAGTCTCTTTTCGATTGGCTCTTCCTGTTACATTCAAGATCCATAACGTGTTTCATAAGTCTCTGTTAAAGAGGATTGTTGAGCCAGTAGTTCCTGTGGTGGCACCTCCTGACCCTGTATTGGTTGAAGGTAATGTGGAATATGAGGTTGAGAAGATACTGGACTCTCGTCTGGCTAGATGGAGACTCCAATATTTGGCTAAATGGAAGGGTTATGGCCAGGAGGATAATTCTTGGGTCTCTGCATCCGATATTCATGCCGAAAGATTGGTTCGTGCTTTTCATCGGGCCCATCCTGATCGCCCTGGTGGTGTGGATGAGGGTTCAGTGACCCCTCCTCAAGGGGGAGGTACTGTTATGAGTTCATTTGCTCCTTCACCTCTGATGTCTGATTAACTCCCTCTGCTGGTGAAAGGAGGTAGTGAAATTGATCTGGATGGGAAGAACCTGTCATCTGAACAGGTGGAGTGTGATTGGACATCCGGAATTTGAGTGGATATAAGGCAGCCGACGCCCTGCTGGGTTGCTGGTTAACCTTTCTGCTCTGAGCTCTGGCATCCAGTTTAGTTCCTGTCTACTAAAAGCTAAGTTTTTGCTCTGCTATTTTTCCATGAGATTTTGTCTATTTACTTAGTGTTTGTGTTCAGCCTGCCCTGGTTGGGACGGGCTGGACTCCATTTTTGTCTCTGATCAGTTGATCTCTTTGCTCTGTCTTCAGAATATACCTGAGTGCTGATAAAGAGATTTTGAAGTCTAGTGACTTCAGGGCCTTTTCTATCAGACGTGTTGGACATTATTTTTGGCAGGGTTTTTTGCATGATTGCAGCCAGCATCTTTTCTGTCCTTTCCTATCTAGCTAGTTGGGCCGCATCATTTGCTCAGCCTGTCTTTCTGTCTGCGTTTGTGTTTTCATCTGTTTTTCAAATACAATACATGTTGGGGGCTGTCTATTGCTTTTGGGTCTGCTCTGGGGCAGTTTAGATTTCCCCTTTCTTTCTTTAGGCTTTTGTAGCTCTCCGGCTGTGACAATGGGTCTAGGGCACAGTAAGAACCCCCCACGGCTACTGTTAGTTGTGGTGAATAGGATCAGGGGTCTGCAATCCGCTAGCTACCAACCTCTCCGGTTTTCTGGACTTAGCCTGTGCTTTTGTTTTTTCCTCCTCCAGTGACTCATTCACAACAGAAATTGCACTAGAATAAAATAAAGGCAATAGTGCACAAAGAACAGGACAATTGTCAGTAAGGCAGCTCCATGAAGCAATTATTTGCTATATACTTATATAGTTTGCAAACTACATTGCAGACCAAATTAAGCCACATAAAAACGCTCTATGTGCACATTGCCCAAAAAATCTAATAAAGCACAGAATAGCATCTCCATACTAAGAAGCATTCTATGGCAATTACACAAGAATAAAGTAAGGGCAATTGTAGCTGCCCGCAATGCAATCCACAAACAAATACAGACCCAATTAGGTCACAAAAACACGCTCCTTATGCACTTGGCCAAAAGATAAAATGAAACCAAAAACCTGCTCTTTTATACTAAGAACTATTAAGGGCAATTTTGGAAAACAGAATATAGTGAAAATCTATCTTGGATATTCGTAATAATTACATACAGGAAAGATGTATATCTTTGTACCGTGTTAGCCAGTAGATAGAAAAATATTCAGGATTGAGAGTCCTCAGTAGTTGATACCTTTTAATGGCTAACTGAAAAGATGGTAACACATTGCAAGCTTTCGAGACTACTCAGGTCTCTTCATCAGGCTAGACTAATACAAAATCTGAAGTCACATATTTATGCACAATACAGCCTAGAAAAAATGCAATAGATAAGACAAGTGACGTGAAGCAGAACTATCAATATGGGAGAGGGAGAAACATAAATATAAACATTGGACCAGTTCATAGATAAGGAGTCTGGATGTTTTATGGTCCTCTGATTGGGGTCTCCTAATGTGTTGTGATGCCCCCACACGGTTTTAAAAGGAAATTCCTTAATTGATGTAAAAAGACATAAATCCATGCGACACATTCATTCCAGCACTGAGAGTGTCAAAGTTCGTCATAAATTTGTACTTCCAAACTCGTCTTTCTCTCTGAGAATTGAAGTTACCTTTCAATACCAGTAATTTCATATCCACGCTGCTGTGATCAGGGATACAGAAATGTTTTGCCACAGGTAGATCCATTCTTTTTTCTCTTATTGTGTGACGATGAGCATTCATCCTTGTTCTAAGCTTTTGCCCTGTCTCCCCCACATACAGACCCCCAGTTGGACATTTAGTACAAATAATTAAGTACACCACATTAGATGTAATGCAGGTGAAAGTACCTGGGATCTTGTAGTCCTGATGTGAGTTGGGGATCTTTATCTTGTCCGTGGTCATTATAAATGGACAGGTTTTACATTTTTTCTGGTTGCAAGGAAAGGTTCCTGCAGCTGTTGGAGAGGACAGGGAGCTTCTGACAATGATGCTTCTTAAATTTACGGGCTGCCTAAAACACAGCAGTGGGGGGTCTGGAAAAATGGATTTTAATCGGGCATCTTTTTGTAGTAAAGGTTGTAATTTCCGTGCAGCTCCCCTTAGCACCTCCAGATTTGGATTGTAGGTGACTACTAGAGGCACTCGGTTATTTTCTTCTTTAGCTTTGTAATGTAGCAGGTGATTCCTTGACAATCTGGTGGCTCTTGTAATTTGGTTTTCAATTGTTCTTGGATGGTAACCCTGATTCAAAAAGGTCTTTTTGAGGCGACCAAGGTGTTTGTCTCTATCCATGGGGTTGGAACATATACGATTGTATCTGATGGCTTGGCTATAGATAAGAGTTCTTTATGTGTTTTGGATGGAAACTGTCCCATTTAAGGTATGTTGGACGGTCGATTGGCTTCTGATACAGGGATGTCTCTATTTCATTGTTTTTTAGCTTAATGATGGTGTCCAAAAAATTAATCTCTGTACTGGAGTAGTTGAGTGTTAAATTGATGGTGGGATGAAATTGATTAAACTGTTCGTGGAACGTCTTTAGCTGTTGCTCAGACTCCGTCCAGATGATTAGAATATCATCAATAAAGCGGTAGTAGGCCAGGGGCCTGATGGGGCATGAGGACAAAAAGTCGCTTTCAAGCTTTGCCATGAAAAGATTTGCATACTGTGGAGCCATTTTACTTCCCATAGCTGTGCCAGTCTCCTGTAGATAGATCTTGTTGTCAAATTCAAAGTAATTGTGGGTGAGGATGAATTTTATAAGTTTCACCACAGCACCAGCATCAGTCCCTGTGTTTTCCATGAAGAATTTGCAGGCATTTAAACCATCTTGGTGTGGGATATTAGAGTACAAAGATTCCACATCCATGGTGGCCAGGATGGTTCCTTCTGGTAATAATTACAGTGTTTATCAGCATATTTAAACATGCAACCACATATGTGAAAATACAAAGCGCCTTGCATATAATTACAAAACGCCAATTATGAATGTGATATAGAATAAAGATTGTGCATAATTAATAACCAATTATACATATAATGCAAAATATCAAAACACAAATTATATTGCAAAGACAAACTGAAATAATACAATATTCAGTGCAGAAATAAATATATGAAATAATATGTGATACAAAGTATGAATTAAATAATATGAAATTTAAAATAAAAAACAAAAAACACATATGAACATATCCAAAAAAAGATAGTTTGATAGCAGTATATTCAGCCTCTTAGCCATGTACCATCTAGCCCTTGAAGTAATAGTTAAGGTGTCAACACATTCCAAGAAACGATATATATCTATAAATTATAAAGACAACATAAAAAAAACTTAAACTAAAAACCAAAAAGTCCCACCCAATAAAAATGCTACTGAAGATTAAAAATAAAAAATAACAATAAAATAAAATAGCATATGAGTATATGTACATACATAAATATATGCACATATTCACATATATGAATACGTCAGAAAAAATCATCAAAGAAATGCGCTAAAGCCGAAATTTTCGTTGAGACCCATAGGTGCTAATGTCCCTACCCTAAATATCCATTTACTGTCCATTTGGGCTAATACTTTGCCCAAATCACCTCCCCGTAAACCTAAAGACACTATATCAATAGCTTTTACCTTCAAAAGGCTCAAATTACTCTGATAAGTAAAAAAGTGTCTAGGGAGTGTTTTAAGACTAAACGGATCTTCTGCTTGTGCACCCTTCTCAATGTCTCTTACATGCTCCCTTGTCTTATGCGTAGTTCTCTTGTGGTAAGACCAATATATATCTTGCCACAAGGGCACCGTGCATGATAGATCACTCCTTTAGAATGACAGGATGGAAAAAAGCCTTTAACAGCCAGCCAATTACGGTTTTCATTACTGCTGCATGGTTCATAATGACTTTTAACCAGCAAGTCTTTAAGGTTTTTTGATCTTCTTGCGGTTATTAGCGGTTCCTCAGGAAGACATCTTCTCAAAATAGGATCAGACATTAGGACAGGCCAATGCTTGCGAACATTAACCAAATCAAACCATTGACTGTTATATGTAGTTATTAACCTAATATCATTAGACTTTTGTTTGGATTGATTATTATTATATAAAAGTTCAGCACGTGTCATGTTTTTGGCCCGATTATAACCATTTTGGATGGATCGACGTCAATATCCACGATTTTGAAATCGCCGTCTAAGGTCAAATGCCTGATTTTCAAAAAGGTCATCATTGGAGCATATCCGTTTTGCACGCAAAAATTGCCCTATAGGTATTCCTTTAACTGTAGAAGGGGGATGAGAAGACGATGCCTGCAATAGGGAATTAGTGGACGTAGGTTTACGATACATATCTGTAATTAGCTCACCATCAGGTAAGATATTGATCTGAATATCAAGAAATTCCAATGAACGGCCTGCTTTTTATGTCAATTTTATATTTTGATCATTTGAATTTAATCTACTCATTAATGATTCCAGCCCAATCATATCACCTTCCCAAAAAAACCAAATGTCATCAATATATCTCATCCACTGATGAACATGTTCAATTCCCAATACAGGGTTACAAACAAAAATTTCCCTTTCCCATGCTCCCATGAATAGGTTAGCGTAGGATGGGGCACATGAAGCACCCATGGCGGTACCCTGTAATTGTAAAAATATTTGTTTATTGAAAATGAAAATTGTGGGTAAGAATATATTTCAAAAGTATCAATATCAAATCAATCAACTGTGACTTCATATTACTAGACCGCAAAAATAAAGAAACTGCCACAATCCCATCATCATGTTTGATAGATGTATAAAGGGACTCCACATCCGCCGTGACCATCATCATCCCATCAGAGAGACTGATATGGTCCAATCTTTGTAAGGCGGATGTGGTGTCCCGTCATATATAAGGGACACCACATCCACCTTACAAAGATTGGACCATGTCAGTCTCTCTGATGGGATGATGATGGTCACGGCGGATGTGGAGCCCCTTTATACATCTATCAAACATGATGATGGGATTGCGGCAGTTTCTTTATTTTTGCGGTCTAGTAATATGAAGTCACTGTTGATTGATTTGATATTGATACTTTTGAAATATATTCTTACCCACAATTGTTTCATTTTCAATAAACAAATATTTTTACAATTACAGGGTACCGCCATGGGTGCTTCATGTGCCCCATCCTACGCTAACCTATTCATGGGAGCATGGGAAAGGGAAATTTTTGTTTGCAACCCTGTATTGGGAATTGAACATGTTCATCAGTGGATGAGATATATTGATGACATTTGGTTTGTTTGGGTAGGTGATATGATTGGGCTGGAATCATTAATGAGTAGATTAAATTCAAATGAGCAAAATATAAAATTGACATACAAAGCAGGCCGTTCATTGGAATTTCTTGATATTCAGATCAATATCTTACCTGATGGTGAGCTAATTACAGATATGTATCGTAAACCTATGTCCACTAATTCCTTATTGCAGGCATCGTCTTCTCATCCCCCCAATACAGTTAAAGGAATACCTATAATTTTTGCGTGCAAAACGGATATGCTCCAATGATGACCTTTTTGAAAATCGGGCATTGGACCTTAGACGGCGATTTCAAAATCGTGGATATTCACGTCGATCCATCCAAAATGGTTATAATCGGGCCAAAAACGTGACACGTGCAGAACTTTTATATAATAATAATCAATCCAAACAAAAGTCTAATGATATTAGGTTAATAGCTACATATAACAGTCAATGGTTTGATTTGGTTAATGTTGTTCGCAAGCATTGGCCTGTCCTAATGTCTGATCCTATTTTGAGAAGATGTCTTCCTGAGAAACCGCTAATAACCGCAAGATGATCAAAAAACCTTAGACTTGCTGGTTAAAAGTCATTATGAACCATGCAGCAGTAATGAAAACCGTAATTGGCTGGCTGTTAAAGGCTTTTTTCCGTGTGGCCATTGTAAGGCCTGTAGTAATATGGAAAAGAGTAAAAATTTTACTAATGCGAAGGGAGACAGAGTCTTTGAAATTAGGCATCATTTGTCCTGTCATTCTAAAGGAGTGATCTATCATGCACGGTGCCCTTGTGGCAAGATATATATTGGTCTTACCACAAGAGAACTACGCATAAGGACAAGGGAGCACGTAAGAGACATTGAGAAGGGTGCACAAGCAGAAGATCAGTTTAGTCATAAAACACTCCCTAGACACTTTTTAAATTATCAGCAGAGTAATTCGAGCCTTTTGAAGGTAAAAGCTATTGATATAGTGTCTTTAGGTTTACGGGGAGGTGATTTGGGCAAAGTATTAGCCCAAATGGACAGTAAATGGATATTTAGGGTAGGGACGTTAGCACCTATGGGTCTGAACGAAAATTTCGGCTTTAGCGCATTTCTTTGATGATTTTTTCTGATGTATTCATATATGTGAATATGTGCATATATTTACGTATGTACATATACTCATATGCCATTTTATTATTTTATTGTTATTTTTTATTTTTAATCTTCAGTAGCATTTTTATTGGGTGGGACTTTTTGGTTTTTAGTTTAAGTTTTTTTTACATTATTTGTCTTTATTTATAATTTATAGATATATATCGTTTCTTGGAATGTGTTGACATCTTGAACTATTACTTCAAGGGCTAGATGGTACATGGCTAAGAGGCTGAATATACTGCAAACTATCATTTTTTGGATATGTTCATATGTGTTTTTTGTTTTTTTATTTTTATATCGTATTATTGTTATTTAATTCATACTTTGTATCACATTATTTCATATATTTATTTCTGCACTGAATATTGTATTATTTCAGTTTGTCTTTGCAATATAATTTGTGTGTTTTGATATTTTACATTATATGTATAAATGGTTATTAATTATGCACAATCTTTATTCTATATCACATTCATAATTGGCGTTTTGTAATTATATACAAGGCGCTTTGTATTTTCACATATGTGGTTGCATGTTTAAATATGCTGTTAAACACTGTAATTATTACGAATATCCAAGATAGATTTTCACTATATTCTGTTTTCCAAAATTGCCCTTAATAATTCTTAGTATAAAAGTGCGGGTCTTTGGTTTCATTTTATCTTTTGGCCAAGTGCACAAGGAGCGTGTTTTTGTGACCTAATTGGGTCTGTATTTGTTTGTGGATTGCATTGCGGGCAGCTACAATTGCCCTTACTTTATTCTTGTGTAATTGCCCTAGAATGCTTCTTAGTATGGAGATGCTATTCTGTGCTTTATTAGATTTTTTGGGCAATGTGCACATAGAGCGTTTTTATGTGGCTTAATTTGGTCTGCAATGTAGTTTGCAAACTATATAAGTATATAGCAAATAATTGCTTCATGGAGCTGCCTTACTGACAATTGTCCTGTTCTTTGTGCACTATTGCCCTTATTTTATTCTAGTGCAATTTCCCTTTAATGCTTCTTGGTGTGGAGATGCCATTTTGTGCTTTATTAGATCTCTTTGGCAATGTGCACATAGAGCGTTTTTATGTGGCTTATTTTGGTCTGCAATGTAGCCCACAAAGTATATAAATACATGGCAGGTAATTGCTTCATGGAGTCGCTTCATTATCAATTGTCCTGTTCTTTGCGTGCCGCTCGCTGGGCGGTGACTGGGGTCCGACGGCTCCCGGTTCCATGGCCGCTGGAACGCATCGCCATCATTATATTGATGGCGCTGGTCTCCTGCGGTCCAACTACCGGGGACGGAGGGTCCATGATACGGTCATGCGCTGAGTGAGTGGCTCGCTATTTGGATCCGGACAATTGCTTTACCTACAGCTGTGCATAGCGTGCAATTATCAGAGTGACGCGATATTGGTCATTTGCCCCTATATAAACCAGATAACTTCCCACATTCATGCATGCCCCCTGAGGAAGAGTTGACGAAACGTACGTCGGGGTTAGAAGGACGCTATCAGCACTGCAGCACCTTATGCACTTTTTGAACACCACTGGACTTTTGAACAAACAAATTGAGGTAATATGTATTATAGTTGGTTGTAAGCACCTGTTATTGTTAGGCAGTTCCATGGGAAATTTATATAGAATTTGTGCATTTTCCCTGCATATATGCTTTGTCAGAGTATGTAGCTTGATCTTCATATACAATTTATCTATGATATGCTATTCAGTAATGCTAGTTTCACATTAGCGCTCTTGAGCGCAGCGACGGCCTGCGCACGGCCGCCGCTAAGCCCCGCCCCCTGCCGCGCCTCCGCCGGTAGCTCCGCCTACCGGCGCAGGATGCTGCATGCGTCCCCTAGCTTTAATCACTGGGGGCGCAGGCCGTGCGCAGTATGCGTTTGGCGGCGCATGCGCCTTTTTGACGGTGCGCCGAGCGCAACCAAACTGCAGCAGGTTGCGTTTGGTACAGGTCGGCCCACCGTCAAAAAGACGCATGCGCCGCCTAACGCATACTGCGCACGGCCTGTGCCCCCAGTGATAAAGATAGGAGACGCAGGACGCATGCAGCGTCATGCGCCGGTAGGCGGAGCTACCGGCGGAGGCGCGGCAGCCGTGCGCAGGCCGTCGCTGCGCTCAAAAGCGCTAATGTGAAACTAGCCTAACAGTGGCATTTTGCATTATGTTTCTTTAATTTTGATGTATTATTTAGTGCTTATACGTCCTTTTCTGTAGTTAGGCACTGTGTTTGTCAATTTTTGGAATAATTGGTTCATTTTATAAGATATTTGTCAATAATGCATGATTTTTTAACGGACCTTTTGCTTTTTGGTTCATTGGTGGTGTATTGGACTTTTCTTCATGTCTGTAATTACACCGGTGATATTAATAACAGCTTACAGCTGTTTGCTTAGCCTTTATTTTTTATTAAAAGGCGTACGAAAGAAGAATCCTTAGGGTGGGGAATCCTGTCTGCAGAGTGCTTTCTGGTAATGGTGAAACCTAAAGCATTGATGCTGTAAAATAATGCATTTATTGTAAATACTCAGGACTAGTTACCAGATAAAAATGTAGTGCTTTATTTGGATTCTTCCATCAAAGAAAAGATTATTACAGAAAAACATAAAAATAGGTGAAAGAGAGATTGTTCATTAGTTCATATATAAGCTTGTAACCTTCTTTCCTGGAACTCTGAAAAAACATGTGTCTTGTAGTGCATAGCTTCTCTGGAGGGGGGGTTGGATTAACATACCAGCTGTTCAGTTATGTCCATGCAGAGATGACATCTTGCGTCTGTGTCTCATGATGGTGAGGGAAGGAACCAGCGACCTCTACAGTTAGCCATGAATTATATACGTCTCTTAAAGCACGTGATCACGGTATATATGGAGTTTGACATTTACCATGAGCCAAGCTTACAAAAATATGTAGTGGAGCTGACATTTACCACTTGCTAAAATAGCACATGCAGTGTCAGTGGAAGGCAATGTCCCGTACAGAACTGAGTGTGATAAGAATACAACTCCATAACTAATATATATATAAATCCATAATTAATATAAATCCATAACTAATAATATTTAACAATTCCCCCTTTTGAGGGAGACAGACATTAATTGGAACCCTCAAAATATGAGATTTTTTCTTCTTTTCTTCTTCTTTGACAAAATAATTTAATATCAATAACATCAGATTACCGTTATAAGTACTCAATGACAATTGATGTGAATTCATGTTATGGTAAGCCGTGAACAATATTTATATAAAATGTATATAATTATACTTCCCTAAATCTAAATTGAAGCATCTCAGGTCCAGTCATCATCATCTGATGTCATCTGGTCTTCATTTTGATGTCTTCTGTCTTCTTCTTGGTTCTTTTAAAAAATACAGTTTTTCTATAGCAAATAGATGTTGTAGAAATCGTGTTGTGTATCAAATCAAAGTCCATAAATTCAAATGTTGATAAGAAACAAAGTCTATGGATGAAATGCAGCTTTAATATCTGTGCAGTGTCACCTTTAAAAACCTGGACTTACATTGGCTCACCTTGGATATTCTGGAATCCTCCATCGGTACTGGTCTTTGAAAAGGTGTGACGTCTTTGGTCAGCAAAGCAAGGGTTAAAATTACTCTTCCTTGCTAAACATAGCACCATAACCAGTCCTTGTCCTAATGCACAGGACATATGTCAGGGTTGTAGCTTCCTGACAATTACCTTATTGTTCACCAGCCTTCATCAAAGCTTTACAGGTGATTGGAAACCTCTGGAACTTGATAAGAACGTGATAACACTGTTCATCTCAGTATCATAGGATCATGGTCCTCTGGTTTTCAGGTTACACACTTTAATTGTGATTGTCAGTGGTGGATACTGCACTTGTGACTGTCAGTGGTGGATACTGCACTTGTAATTAACACAGAAATCATAGCTTTGTTACCTTCTGGGACTTCTGGATAGCGGCATTCTTCTTCTTGCAACTGATAAGAATCAATTTTAGTATGAAAAGTCTTTATTAAAGTGATTCCAGTATCTTGCTTGAAGTCTTCATTCCCTATTCTATACCAAATCTGGTAATTTTCCTAACCTATATCACAGCGTACCATAGCAATCAGTAATATCCATATAATTATTATCAGAATTTGTACCATATATGGATTTCAATGTTTGAAATAATAAAGCAATAATAAGTGATAATACATTATTATCCATATTCTTCAAGTGATAAAAAAAATGTTCTATGTCATAGGTGTAATTACCTTTTTCAACCCATAGGTGTCACTGTGTTTTATGTAACCAGTGTTTTCATCTTTATTAATAAGGAATATATTTATTATATCAATAATATGTAGTAATGTATAGCCATGAACCAAAATAAGAATATACGAGTGAGCGAATGAATGAATAAAAGAATGGTTGCATATAACTCAGAAGTGAAACATTTTCCTTTGTAATAGAACCATATCACTATTATATTTAATGAAGCAATATTCTCAGTAGATATTACTTTACTAAATATTGATGAAAGAAAAAATAAAAATTTAAGAATTATAATAAAAATAGATTAAAAAATTGAAAATTAAAAATAATAAGAATAAAAATAAGGCCTTTATGTTGATGCAGAGTAGTTATTTCTTCAGTAACATATACCCTTATTATTTTCATGATCTGGATTATTTCATAATTGTCATAAACTTGTGTTAACAAAATATTCAAATTATGCAACTTTGCATGTAATACTCCTTTTAGTGTAAAGAAATGACTCTTTATATACTTGTTATTATACCCAATATTATACCATTGTACCTTATTAATATTTCTTTTTACTAAAATGTGTGAAGAGGTATTAATCAAATGTGATGATGTAGTCAGGATCAAAAACATATTTTCCCCCTTAATACCAAAAAATATTGTTTTATGAAATAATTCATTTATCAAAACCAAAATTAAATTAATTAATTTATAAATTATGTGAATTTATACTTGCTTATACCATTATTTGTCCGAAGATGTGTTGTGACCATTAAAATTAATTTGAATATCATAAAATTATCCTTTGGAAAATTAATTTAAATGTAGATTTTCTTCATAAACCATTTTGATGTGCGATTGCACTTATCCACAATTAACTAAGTCAAGAAATAATAATTATTATAGAAATACAGAAATATATGTTGTATAGATAATATTTCATTATATATCCTAATATTCTAATAATTTAACTGATCTGCATATTTCTTCTAAAGATAAGGTTTTGGGGGTTTTTTTCCTTTCTCTCTTGCATTCAGAATCCTGAGGCCTCACACAACAAACGTGTCACATTACTCGCTCAGCAGCTGCTCATACACTCAGTCACTGTCACTCAGACTGTGTCACATATTATCCCACATACGAAGGTGTGATGAATACACATATTTTAACCCAAATTATCAATGCATTGTAAACTATTTAAAATTAGTCTTAATATTTCTTTGAATATTCCCCAAATACACATGACAAATATATATTGTATAGCTATACTTGAAACTTTAGGCCTGGAAAAAATTCCTTTGATTTGCAAAAGTTGAGACCCCTTGAAAATTCTTTTCCTAAAGAACAGGGACATAGTATACTGGTATACCTATTATTAGAACAAGGTTCAAATTTCATATGCTGTGGTTGTCATCTCAAGCCATGCAGTAAAGGCACACACACAGAACACATTTTAAAATGCAGTTAGTTATTTCCTTTTAAGGGTTAGATATATGAAATCATGCAATTATTGCAACTTCCTGTGTAAATAAAGGCATAAATCCTTGTAAGAGAATTTTTCCGATTAAGTCCTGCTTTGAAATAAAAATTCTAAGGAAAAATAAAAGATAAGGTTAATATCATATTCATAATTCATAATATTACTGTCTACTTCTACAAACACTATATACTGTATATACTGTATGAATATGTATCTTATCCACAAACCATAGAACTACAGAATTATACGCTGTATAATAATTACATATAACTGACTAATACATTGCATAACACTTTTACACAATATATATATCATTACTTTTTCTAGCCAATTCCTACACCATACTTATTTCTCTGCAAAAAATATCCTGAAAGGTTCTTGCCATTTTGAAGCTGATAGATTCTTGGAGCAGAGTATTCAGCTTACAGGCCATGATGTCACTCACCACCTGCTTCTGTCTGTCAAATTCGGCCATCTTTTTTACAGAAAGATGATCAAAACTCATCATTTTTCTTAATTCAATCCGTGTTTTTTCGGTGATCCTTTTCATCATTCCATATGGCTTATAACAAACATGTGATTTTCTTCGTTCTTCATAGATTTGATTTTGGGGAAAACTCATTTTAGAAGGCTTTGCTAATACAGGCTTCTGATAAGATTTTACTCTGCCTGTCTTCACAAAATTAGCACAATTTACTTTCCTTTCACGATTCTCGTGTTTTCTGGCAAAATCAAGGGATTGCGCACATTCCAATAAAGAATCTTCTTGTGACGCAATAACACGAGATGCAGGATTTAAAAACCAAAATTTGCTTACAAAACTCCTTATGAGGGACTGTGTTTTGACATTCTCACTCAGCATTTTGTACAGACGTTCATATATGGACATAAACGTAAAAGTACATTCCTTCCGACCAATCCTTAATTTTTGAAGAATATCAATATCTGGATGATTTTCATTTGAACAAAAAATGAGACATTTTAATCTGTCCTTATCAGATAAATTATCATGTTTTTCACCAGATAACTTTAAAGATAATCTCCTAGCAAAGTTTACAGGGATCCACATTTTGAACAACTGATTCTTCTCCTCGTTAGATAAATCAAATTTGTCAAAACAACTTTCAAAAACCTCAGAGTTTCTACAAACATGGATTTTGTTATCATATGCAGGAATGATTTTGCATATTTTTAGCAAACTTTTTCTTACGTTACTTCGGAGTTGGGCCTGTGAGTCGTCTATTTTTAATGGTACGTCTTTCCCTTGTACGTCATCTACGTCAGTTCTGAAGTCTCCTCCTACTTCTCCATCTTGTTCCACGTCTGCAAGGTCACCTTGAATGGCTGCTGCTATTTGTAACGGTTTCTCCACATTACAGTGAATCTCGGGAACATCACTATTTTCCTTCACGCAATCATTTTTGGATTTCTCTGACACAGATCTATGAAATATATCTACCATCTGTAGAATATTTTTTAATTTATCTCTTTCTCTGTTGAATCTAACTTCTGATTTTCTTTTTCACACTCGGCATAGAAGCTGAGCCATAAAACGTCTACATTAGACTCATCTACAGACTTAAATTTCAATTTACTCTGCTTAGCATAAGAATTAATGACATCCATTTGTCGTAGCTGTTTTTGTTCTGACCAAGCGTCAGATCTTTCCAGATCACCAGTGAGGCCAGATTGAGAGGTTTTGTCGCCCTTCTGATGACAAGCGCTTGGAGACAAAGGACTCAACACACACGGGTCGTGGTCAAATCACTTTATCTGACGTAATGAAATATAAGACATGTTTTTATACCATTTACAACAATATGTGACTCTGGAGCTCATTTGGCCCCCACCATCACCTCAGGGTCGTACGTACCTTGTTTACAATATACCCAGAACACGTTGTTGAGAACAAATATGATAACAAGCATAGTTTCCTTGAAGACAGAGACTACTAGTCTACATAAGAATAATTCTAGCAATAATAAGGCAAAAGGCAATTGAAGTCTTAAAGGCATTTAAAGGGATATAAAAGCAAACCATTAACTCTTCTATATCAATTTCCCCCTTTTGTAAATGGTATAACCTTTGCCACAGGGTCAGGTGATGTCCACAAAGGAGCTACTCTCTCATGGGTCTAGTACCCATAAGGGGGCTTCCTACCTGCTTCACCCATCCACCCTCAGTGTGGACACTCACCTTCCCCATCAGCAATGGCTACCTGGGGTCTATGATACACTACAGAAGGTTCAGCCTTAGATTCTTTTTTTATGCATACATTATTCAGTAGCTTAAGTAATACATATATTAGCGCTTTTACGGCTACATAAAGCAATAAGCAAACCAACAAAATTTGCATACAAGTCTATATAATGCCAAAAATCCATCCTACTAAGCCATTAAACCAATTTACTGGATTTAGGAAAGAGAATGCGTTACCCCACCAGGAGTCTCTGTTTGCACTGTGTTGTTTTAACCATTGGTCTCTAAGTTCACCTACGTTGTCCATACTGGCCTTGATCTGGAGATTGCCAGCAGGGTCGATATAATTACAAGTGGGACCAATTATTTGACACATTCCTCCTTCTTTTGCTGTCAGGTAATCTAGTACTATAGTATGTTGGTTAGTAACTACGATTAATTGTCTCTGTATTGTATTAGTCTCATTTAGAACTTCAAGAATCTGGAAAATCTGATCGTCCAGGTAGTCGGTACCTTCCACTAATTTATCCCACAGTTGTGTTATGAAGGGGTATATTAGCATACTACTGAATATTTTGTTATCCCCATCTCTACTAGATGCGGCCTACCATTTGGCTGGGGCTTATTGTCTGCAGCCCTTCTATACAAAGTGTGAATTGGGACTGCTGCTGTGTCTATTTTACTATGAGGAACTATGAAAGTGGCTGGTGTCAGTTTAGCAAGAGTGCAGACCCCTCTTATGTCCGGGCTCACCCACCTGTAGGCACGATGTCCGCAAACCAAGAATACTCCTTCAGGGAGAACACAAACGTGACCAGGGGTCTGTATACATTGGTATAAACTCAAAAGTCCTGACCTACTGCAGGCTTATGGGCACACCAAGTATTATTCATTGGTTTTCCCCTTATACCAGATGTACATTTACCCCTTTCTTTCCTTATTATTTTACCCGTAGATGCTCTACAGCCTTCAATACCATCCTGGTACATCGTCTTATTAACCTGTGTTTGATCATGAGTGTAATTATTGTCCTCACCACAGGTGTCTGCTCCAGTGTGTTGAAGACTGAACCACCGTCCATCATTGGGAATAGGGTCTGAGTGAGGGATCTCAGTCCTCCTCCTGGCGACCATATTTCCGACATCTGAATCATATTCCCGCCACCACATTTGTACCTTTAGGCCGCGTTATATTAAACTGAAACCAGGGATTAGCGGCCCATTCGACTATAGCCAATGAGGCAGATATATCACGGGGCACACCTAGGTTGAGTCCAAGTCTCATTGTGTATGCAGTGTGGGGTTAATACCTCCCATGTCTCCAGAGGTAAGGCTAAGAACGGCATAGTCCTCACGGATACAGGGCTGTGTGTACAGATCCAACAGTCTTTCGGTTTCTGTCCTTCCATGTCCTTTATAAGAAGAGCATGATGCCGAACAAGTTTGTTGTCCCAATCAGCATTTAAGAGTTTGTCCTGTGTCTCTGTAGAGTGCAGTAACCCTGTCACTGCCAGCAAGGTGATGAGGAGAACAGTCATTCTGCTGTTGACAGGACCTTCTTGCAGTGAAAGGCGTGGATCCAGGTGGACTTTCCCTCAAGTTTTACTGAAGTGGATGTGGTCAGCAAGGTGATGAGGAGAACAGTCATTCTGCTGTTGACAGGACCTTCTTGCAGTGAAAGGCGTGGATCCAGGTGGACTTTCCCTCAAGTTTTACTGAAGTGGATGTGGTCAGCTGGACGTGGAAGGGGCCGTCAAATCGTGGGTCCCGGATCCTTCTCACGTGTCTGCGTATAACCACCCAATCACCTGGATTCAGCTGATGCACATCTGCACTGGCATTAGGATCTGGAATGTATGAGAACACATGTTTATGCACCACATTAAGTCTTTCCTGCAAGGCCTGGACATAGGCTGTCATAGCACCGTGTTGCATTTGTAGCACCTGTGGGAAGTACAGACCAGTCTTTGGTGCACTACCAAACAGGACTTCAAAGGGAGACAAGCCTGTGTTTCTATTTGGAGTGTGTGTGACTGAAAAGAGTGCAAGAGGCAAGCACTCCACCCAGCTCTTTCCTGTGTCTGCCATGGCCTTTTGAATTTTCAGTTTGTGTCCCATTTAGTCTTTCCACTTTCCCACTACCTTGTGGCCTATATGGTGTATGAAATGCTTGCTGTACACCCGGGGCCTGCATGACTTCCCTCATTATTTCTCCCGTGAAGTGTGCACCCCTATCTGTTTCTGTGGTTTCTGGGACACCATACCTGCAGATCAGTTCTTTCATCAGTTTGTCTGTAGTCATTTTAGCATTTGCACGTTCTACCGGATAGGCTTCCGGCCAACCAGAGAAGAGATCTACACATACTAGGATATTTGCATACACTCCTACCTTGGTAGCTGTATGTCGTCAATCTGCCGTCTCTGAAACGGGTAGAGAGGCCTAGGTGTCGCTTTCTTAGGGACTTTTACTGTTTTACCTGGGTTGTGCTGTGCACAGATGAGGCATGATTGTACAAGTTTCGCGGCTGCGTAACTGAAACCAGGAGCGATCCAGAAGGCATCTACCATGGCACACATGTGACTTTTTGAGGTGTGATTGGGGCCATGTGCTGCTTGCGCCATGATTGGGAACAGGGACTTTGGTGGGCACATTTTATCCTTATTCTCCCATACTCCATTTGAGTTCAGCTCAGCTCCCAGTCTCCCCCCGGTGTACCTTCTCTGTTTGGGCAGCCTTTTGCTGGAGGGATTTCAGGACATCTAGACCCAATGTGGCTGGAATACGCTGACTCCCCGCCACCGTCCACTGCTCTCTCTAGGCCACCTTGTGCTATTTTAGCAGCCTTGATCGCCCTTCTATTGCCCTCTACCTCCACGGAGTCACCTTTGTGTGTGCTTTTACCTTGACAATGCCAACCTGGACTGGTAACATCAATGCCTCCATCAATTGTTTCACCAGCTCTGCATTTTTAATGGGCTTCGAATCTGTGAAAATATTAGCGACTTTACCTGCAGCGGCTCTACACGCCTCAGTGAGTGCCTTCAACTCTGCCTCCTGCGCCGACATGTGAGGAGAGAGTGGTTCCGCTCGGATTACCTCATGTGAGGATACTACTGCATACCCAGTGTAGAATCGTCCATCCTGGTGGTATCTGGGGCCATCTACAAAAAAGAAACTCAAAGTCTGCATTAGGAACAGGTTTTTCATGAACGTGTGCAAACTCAACTGTCTCCTGACTCATCAGTTCTTATGCAGACATGTTCATGCGTCATGTCAAAGTATCCTTCCTCACTCACTAATACGGTCACCAATTCCCCCTTTTCTGAATCCACAGGCAGGAGGGTGGCTGGATTCAGAACGTTACATCTTTTGAGGGTGACATACTCAGGAATTAGTAGAGCACACTCAAGTCGGAGCTGTCTGGCCATAGACAGATGTTTTGGTTGAACTTGTAGGAGTATGGCATAGATGTCATGTGGGGAATAGATTGTCAAAAGAAACGTCAGTGTGATCTTACATGCCTTTCCTAGTAGTGCGGCTGCTCCTACCGCACAGACACAATCAATTTTGTGTGAGGTCCCGGGTCACTAAACCTAGGAAGATGCATAGATGCTGATGTGACCTGGGTAGAGGGAGATCTTGAATTGCCTGTTTCCTGTCAGGTGTCTGGTACCTTCGGTAATATAATGTCCCAACAAATGTCACCTTTTGTTTGTAATACTGTAATTGGTCACGTGAGACCTTGCAACCCTTAGGGTCATCCACGTACTGTAATAGTACAATCAGCGGATGAGGTGATTGCCACTACTCAAGGATCCCTGCCATCGCTGCTGAATAGATGGCAGGGGGTTTCTTTCCCCCTTTTGTGGGTGGACTGTCCAACAATATTGTTCACCTCTATGAGTAAAGGAGAAAGATACTGACAGTCTGTGTGCAGGGGTACAGAGAAAAATGCACCTGCTAAATCAATGACTGTGAAACATTTTGACATTACTGGGATCTGTGACAATATTGTGTGTGTGTGTGTTAGGGACGATTGAGGTCACACTCACTGTATCATCATTAATAGCCCTTAAGTCATGAACCTTTCTGTAAGTGTCAGCAAACCCTTGAGTTCCTTTTTTTTTTTTTTTTCTTTTTTTCCTAATGGGATACAAAGTGGTGTCACAGGGGGAAGATCTTTGCAGTCCAAAGGGGGGGTTTCTTTGCACCAGAACCCCTGCCTTAACATACTCTCTAATATCTCTGCTCGGGGCAATTGATTTGGCTATTGATATTGCTAGGCTCAAGGGGTATTGCTTTAAACAAGGGGGAGTGGTTCCTTCTTTCATTTTAATCATGACAGGGGGAATGGGCAACTGACCCACATCCGTTTTTCCCCTTGCCCAAACAGTGTCTGGCACCTGTCCCATTTCCTCATCCTCAGGCATTTTGGTGTCAGGTGTTAGTTTCACCGCTTTTGTCATATACACCATTGCCGCAATCTTACACAAATGTTTATCTGAGAGGGGACTTGTGACTGTAATACCCTCAGGAGAGTACTGTATGGTGGCTGGGATCGCACTCAGCACATCTGCTCCCAGTAAATTCATAGGGGTATTGACACTAACAATAAGTTTTGTAAGTACCACAATTCCAGCACCTCACTGTTTCTAGGTCCCTTGGTACCTTACTACGTCTCCACTGTTTTCCTTGTGCTCCAGCATACATGACAGGTCGTCTTATTGTCCTTGTTTGCTCAATTTCTTTAGCTACCTTAAGGAGGTCTTTCGGATCTACATGTCTCCATTCAGGTCTGGCTGTCTGTACTGCGTCTCGCAAGTCTTTGTTCATACCGTCAATGAATGCATTCACCAGTATTCTAACATCAAGTGGGTTTATGCAAATGTACCCCATGTCTGCCCATTTCAGCTGTAACCGTCCAAAGTACATCTCTACTCTCTCTCCTCTTTGCTGTGTCACGTTAATCAGGAGTACAGACTGCTCTGATTGTTCCACTGTAGCCCATTGTCTTAGTGACTCACAGTATGTCTCCCCAGACAGTGCAGATTTATCATCCATGCCCCAAGCCTGATTCTTTGTCACATCTGTGTGTGTCTTAATTATATGTCCTAGTGCGTCACCTGCCTTTAAACTCACCAACCTCTCTAGGTCTGCCCAGGTACACTTATATGTCTGCTGTATTTCCTGTATGTGTCTGTAAAATGGGAATGGTTGGTCTTCAGGGTCAGGCAACTGTTTCAACAAAGCTAGCTGGTCAGAGGGGCTCCAGGGATAATACACCTGCATCTTTCTTATTCTAGTCGCACTCATGGGGTTGGTCGTCTGATGTCTACTGTCAGCTTACTCCTCAAAGGTCAATGTCCCCACTACCCACTCTATTATGTCAGCTTCTTATGTCACTACATATGATCTTGTCTGGACAGGATTTAGTGCAACTCGCTTAGGTCAGTAGCACAGGTCACACAAGTAGCTATTCAGTCTGGGTTTGTCTGAGTTTGATCACAGTGTTTACAAGTCCATCTGTTTTGTCTGAGTCTCTGGTTACTCTTTGTCAATCAAAACATTCATAATACACCTTCCACACTGCTGCACATTCATTCTCAAGCATCATTTATTCACTTGCTATTTTCTTCCCTTGTCTGTGCCTTTTTGTACATCCAAACATTCACACTCTGGTATTTTTGCCTTTTTTTTTTTTTTTTTTTAAATTGGTCCAACCTGTATTACTGCTTCCTTTCTTCTCTGTCTTTTTCAATTTGCATAGCTCTCTTGGATCTCATTGGGGGCACCGACGGTACACAGAAAAAGTTGCCATGGCTTCAACCTTTTTCTGCCGACAGCTCACTTTTCTTCTGAAATGCCCTCCCAGTGTGCCTGGACTTCTGTCTTACAGGCCACACTTAGCAAGTCAGAGAGAGCCTGCCAAGGTGTAGCGGGAAGGCTCCTTGCCTCTCACCCGGTAGACCTACAGGATGTAGCGGGAAGGCTCTCTGCCTCTCACCCGCTAGATCAGCTGGCTAGAATAGGATCAGGCCTGCATCCTTCCAGCCCAGCTCCATGGATTGTTGTGGGAAGGCTATTTCAACCTTAGACAGCTCACCTTTCTTCTGAAATGCCCTCCCAGTGTGCCTGGACCTCTGTCTTACAGGCCACACTTAGCAAGTCAGAGTGAGCCTGCCAAGGTATATCCAGAGGGCTCCTCACCCTCGCCTCTCACCCACAACAATAAAACCTGCTGACTAAAGTAAGAAGTCCCAGGTGTGATAGGACTCTAACCCACTTTATCAGCCGTACAGTCGGCTACCTCCTCTGTTGATACACAATTTGCTATACAAATCAATCACACAACTAGAAGCAGGTTCAAACACATTAATGACCAAACAATCACTTGCAATTTCCTTCTAAATTAGGCACCATATTTTACTTTTAACTTCCAACTTCAATTAAGTACTGTTGCTTTAAAATGCACAAATCTTTCAGCGCGTACTTTATGGATAGAATTACAGAGAATTTTGAGCACAGCTCACACTCAGCAGAGATAAGAGCGAAGGGAGAAGAAAAACTGCGCAGCGGTATCATTACCCCCTCCCATCAGAGCGTCCTTCACAGAGTTCCGTAGTTCTTTAGACTTATCAAAATCAATTTCTACAAAGAAAACTCAAAATCACGGGATTTCACTGTAAGAGCAGATAACTGTATAATGAGATTAACCATGCCTTGCCCTTTTTCTGGCCAAATGCATTCAGGAAACTTTACAATGTAATGCCACATATAACACGAGCTATATCATTACTCAATTCATTCAGTCTCAGATGTAGATTTGAAATATCTATAACGCATCTGTCCGGGATTCCCCCACAACTAGAAAGGTAACAATCTCTTGACACAAAAATGATGTGTGATGATTCATTCATACGTGCTCATTCACGGATTTTTTTTTTTATACTCAATTACTCATCTCTCATCTTATTCAGAGGTTCTCATAGACATATATACAAGGATTCACACAGCCTGACTATCTTGCACTTTGGATTTGATTGACGCTTTAACCTACAGCAGTGTCCACTGACACTCCGAGAACACCAAAGCCAACTTCTTAAACAACAAGAAACATTGAAAACCAGAGCAACCAAAAACCACAGCCTCATACAAAACTGCACAGAGTCTATCCCAGACTTTGTGCTACACAGTGCACAACCAGTTAGTATATTAGTATATTGCCAGAACAGTTTAACAGATAATACAGATGACAATTATTATCTTATTACTCTATTATACAACTCTCATACAGACATACTCACCCCTCACTGGTGATGTGGGTTCTTTTGAACCGTGCTGTTACAGTCTTACCCAGAGGTATGTGGGCATCCTTAGAGAGGCTGCAGATGCAGAATCAATGTAAGAATAAATGTTCTCACCTGCTGCAGCCTGGATTCTGCATTTTCAACCTCCCAGGAAGCTCCCACATCCGGATTCCGAATAGACTGGTTTCCACGGTCCCCGTCGGGCGCCAAACTGTCGTAGCTGTTTTTGTTCTGACCAAGCGTCAGATCTTTCCAGATCACCAGTGATGCCAGATTGAGAGGTTTTGTCGCCCTTCTGATGACAAGCGCTTGGAGACAAAGGACTCAACACACACGGGTCGTGGTCAAATCACTTTATCTGACGTAATGAAATATAAGACATGTTTTTATACCATTTACAACAATATGTGACTCTGGAGCTCATTTGGCCCCCACCATCACCTCAGGGTCGTACGTACCTTGTTTACAATATACCCAGAACACGTTGTTGAGAACAAATATGATAACAAGCATAGTTTCCTTGAAGACAGAGACTACTAGTCTACATAAGAATAATTCTAGCAATAATAAGGCAAAAGGCAATTGAAGTCTTAAAGGCATTTAAAGGGATATAAAAGCAAACCATTAACTCTTCTATATCACATTTTATTTCTCTTACCTTGAAATGTCTCAGCTTGTTCCTTTGATGGACAACGCTGGGCTCGTCTTCACACGTCTGGCTTCAGCACGTCTGGCACTTTGGCACTTGTAGTACTTCTCAATCCATCTGGCAATTCTTAGTCCTCACTTCTAGGTTCTGTCTGATTCTTGTGAATAGTGGAGTTCCTGATAACTTGCACATATGACTGACGTTAGCAAAGTTCAATCCCCCTTTTGGGCAAGTTGAGGGAAATCTGTGTCTCATGATGGTGAGGGAAGGAACCAGCGACCTCTACAGTTAGCCATGAATTATATACGTCTCTTAAAGCATGTGATCTCGGTATATATGGAGTTTGACATTTACCATGAGCCAAGCTTACAAAAATATGTAGTGGAGCTGACATTTACCACTTGCTAAAATAGCACATGCAGTGTCAGTGGAAGGCAATGTCCCGTACAGAACTGAGTGTGATAAGAATACAACTCCATAACTAATATATATATAAATCCATAACTAATATAAATCCATAACTAATATAAATCCATAACTAATAATATTTAACAGATGCTATGCTCTGTGAGCTATAAACACCATTTCTAATTGGCCAGTAGAATATATGAAAAATATCACAATATGAAACTAATCAACTTTATTCAAAATATGTTAAATAGGAACATTAGTTCCTAATAAAAAGTGCACGTGGGACAAAAGACAAACAAAATACAGAGAATCGCATGTATAAGTGTCTATGTGATGTCCAGGACACCCAGCCTTCTTTAGGAAACTTATCACAAATGACAATGCTCAGGAATATATCTCAGTTATCCTTTATACAAAGCAGTCTAAGTTTGAGGCTAGTGGTGCCTATCACAGTATTCTTCTCATATCATAGGAGATATACTCCCTTAAGAATACTGAACATAGTCTATGGTTTGAGGGGAATTGTACTCCACAATGAGAAAATATTGCATTTACCCTTTATCTAGTTAATGTAAACACACACGTCCCATAGACCATATAGCAGCACGAAAGGATCCAAAATAATCCAACATGGGCAGCACAACAAAGCAAACTGGGGTTTCCAATTCATATGTGTCTCATAACCTAAGAAGACACATATCATCCATATCCAATACCCCCTTCTTAGAGTTTGCATACACAAAAAACGGCATGTATTAAGGAAAGATCTCAGCCACTCTCAGTATAGTGGTGGGTCTCTCCATAAGCAAACTGCTCCCTTCTCCCGATGCGTTTCGCTATGGTCAAGCTCATCAGGGGAGTTTCAAGATGTGAATTAGTGCTTTCATGCTTAAAAATGCCCTCTAGGAGGCTGCTCACCTGCCCATCTTTTATACCACGCTCCACATTAGATGTTTCCTGTCTTCACAGGAGGCCTGGATTATCGGCGCTGACAGCTTCCGGCCTGTGGGGCGCACTGGAATGCAAGCGCGGCCACTGCGCATGCGTGTTCACTCCGTTCTCGGTGTCCAAATAACTGACAGAGCAGCCTGTGCATGCGCGATCAGCCTGTCAGCGGTGTACGGACTTGGAATTAATTTCAAATAATTAAGTAACTTGGCACTCAACTGAATGATCCTTTATAAATGAAGTTTTATTTTTTATGCAGTCTTAGAAGAGTCTTCTAAGACTGCATAAAAATAAAACTTCATTTATAAAGGATCATTCAGTTGAGTGCCAAGTTACTTTATTATTTCACTTTGGTCTGGGGAACCTACTTGTGCACCCTGTGGTAGTGCCACGCTATTCTCGACAAGGTTAGAATTAATTTCAATCTGCAGATCTTCTCCGCAGTTGCACATAGATAGCCCTCTCAACAGAAAATGTCATACATGCCGATCCAAGCCCTATTCATGATAGCATCAGGTGTTTTCTATACTCAACATTAGAAATCACCTTCATATTTCACCCATCATAGGTCACATTAGACGCCATCCATTTACTCCTTTAAAGAGGCGCATTTAAGAGAACCCCAACCTCGAGAATTCAGCTATATCTGGTACAACCATCGTTAATACTGTACATAGCCCGATGTGACCCATAATGGTCTGTCATTGCAAAGATGTCATTATAAGGATAAAAAATTGAAATATGCCAGAAGAATAACTCCCTGCTACAGATGCTTCATTGTTGTCACTATGCTTCACTATTGGTATCAATCTGACAACTGATCTGCTTCATCCTCAGGTATACTGGGTAGTTAGCGTGCACTCTAGTCAAATATAGACGAGGTACAGGTGCAACAGACCAGTAGGTCCTAATTACAAGTTAATTAAATTCACCGCACACTCAAACAGACTTTATGCAAATAGGTGTTCATTTTATTACATGTGGGAGCCAAACAGGAATATAGCACACAGTGGAAGCGATATAAATAAAAGACGTTTCGGCTCAGCCCGAGCCTTTATCATATTATCGCTGAAATATAAAGAGAGATATCAGAGATTGACCAAAACAGATAAACAAATCACAAAAATCCATAAAATATAAAGGTTATCCCAGTGGAACACAAGGTAAGAACATATACATATATACAGTATATACAGTGATAATCCATAGTTAAGGATACATCAATCAAATGCCTAGTAAACTAGCAACAACTAGAACTAAGATATCAAGGAGGGTATTACCTTATTCCAATATTGGAGGTTTGTATAGGGTGCAGGAGGAGAGGAGAATCTCTCAAGAAGAAATACCAAGATAAATGGCTGAAAGGAATTATCAGATATGCGGTTAGTCATTTCACATATACAATGGCCACATATTATGTCAGTGTAAAGATGTTTCTTTAAAGGGTAAGAATGTTATATATATATATATATATATATATATATATATATATATATATGTGCATACATACACATAGAACTATTTTTGAGTAATAATGGTGTCATCATATGATAGAGTAAAAAATACACATAAGGGGTTAAGTGCTTGTTTGCACTGTGTGAGCCTCCAGTGTCTAGTCTGGTGAGTCATTACAGAGCAGAACGTGCACATAGAGGTCAGCACTATGCCTTGCATGTTAGTCGGTGTCTTATCTTGTTACCCGATGTGTGCTGAGAGAAGGAAGCGCTCCCGCGCCTGTCAGAGGTGGCGTCCTGTGGCATACTAACAGCCTGGAGTGCTTTATATGGGAGCCCTGTGATGACGTCAAACAGGAAATGAGATTCCAGGGCCCGAAGTGACCTCGCATTACCCTGTGTGTACTGCGCAGACTCAGGGACTTTGTTTAGAGAATGGATAAGCCAGACGGTTACCAGGGTAACAGGGGGCCTTGTCTGCAGCTCTAGGAGCAGAGTTGTATTGGAGTTAACCCCGTGTGTATGGTGTCAAGAAAAATAGGGCATGTATCAAGTTTAGGTGGATGTGGCAGATAGCCTGTTGGCACAGTACTGTAAATACAGACCTGTGAGATATATATATATATATATATATATATATATATATATATACACACACACACATATATGTGTATAGAAGGTGAATAGAAATAAAAAAAAAATAAATTCAAAAGAATAGAGTATACAAAACTGAAAAACATGAAAAGAATAATGAAATAAAAATTATAAAAAAATGATGACTTAACCCCTTGTGTATTTTTTACTCTATCATATGATGATACCATTATTACTCAAAAATAGTTCTATGTGTATGTATGCACATATATATATATATATATATATATATATATATATATATATATATATATATATATATATATATATATATATATATATACACTCACTGGCCACTTTATTAGGTACACCTGTCCAACTGTGTGTTAAGACTTAATTTCTAATCTGCCAATCACATGGCGGCAACTCAGTGCATTTAGGCATGTAGACATGGTCAAGACAATCTCCTGCAGTTCAAACCGAGCATCAGTATGGGGAAGAAAGGCGATTTGAGGGCCTTTGAACGTGGCATGATTGTTGGTGCCAGAAGGGCTGGTCTGAGTATTTCAGAAACTGCTGATCTACTGGGATTTTCACGCACAACCATCTCTAGGGTTTACAGAGAATGGTCCGAAAAAGAAAAAAAATCCAGTGAGCGGCAGTTCTGTGGCCGGAAATGCCTTGTTGATGCCAGAGGTCAGAGGAGAATGGGCAGACTGGTTCGAGCTGATAGAAAGGCAACAGTGACTCAAATTGCCACCCGTTACAACCAAGGTAGGCAGAAGAGCATCTCTGAACGCACAGTGCGTCGAACTTTGAGGCAGATGGGCTACAGCAGCAGAAGACCACACTGGGTACCACTCCTCTCAGCTAAGAACAGGAAACTGAGGCTACAATTTGCACAAGCTCATCGAAATTGGACAGTAGAAGATTGGAAAAACGTTGCCTGGTCTGATGAGTCTCGATTTCTGCTGCGACATTCGGATGGTAGGGTCAGAATTTGGCGTAAACAACATGAAAGCATGGATCCATCCTGCCTTGTATCAACGGTTCAGGCTGGTGGTGGTGGTGTCATGGTGTGGGGAATTTTTTCTTGGCACTCTTTGGGCCCCTTGGTACCAATTGAGCATCGTTGCAACGCCACAGCCTACCTGAGTATTGTTGCTGACCATGTCCATCCCTTTATGACCACAATGTACCCAACATCTGATGGCTACTTTCAGCAGGATAATGCGCCATGTCATAAAGCTTGAATCATCTCAGATTGGTTTCTTGAACATGACAATGAGTTCACTGTACTCAAATGGCCTCCTCAGTCACCAGATCTCAATCCAATAGAGCATCTTTGGGATGTGGTGGAACGGGAGATTCGCATCAGGGATGTGCAGCCGACAAATCTGCGCCAACTGTGTGATGCCATCATGTCAATATGGTCCAAAATCTCTGAGGAATGCTTCCAGCACCTTGTTGAATCTCTGCCACGAAGAATTGAGGCAGTTCTGAAGGCAAAAGGGGGTCCAACCCATTACTAGCATGGTGTACCTAATAAAGTGGCCAGTGAGTGTGTGTATATATATATATATATATATATATATATATATATCATTCTTACCCTTTAGCTCCTTCCTGACATGAGACGTACTATCCCGTCCTTGGGACCCGGGCCCCTATGCCCATAGACAGGATAGTACGTCTACCGCGATCAGTGGCGCCCACGTGGTGAGCGCCGCTGATCACGGCCGGGTGTCAGCTGATTATCACAGCTGACACCCGGCACAATGTGTCAGGGGCGGTCACGGACCGCCCCCGACACGTTAACCCATTGCACACCACGATCAAACATGATCACGGTGTACCGGGGGTTATAGGGAAGCATCGGCAGGGAGGGGGCTCCCTCCGTGCTTCCCTGAGCCCCCCACGGCAGCGCAATGTGCAGCGCTGGGCCCCCGAATCCAAGATGGCGACGGGGGCCTTCGGGGGCCTGCAGGAAGCTGGCTTCCTCAGTGCCTGCAAAGCGCAGGCATGAGGAAGCCTTCTGCAGTGCCTGTGACAGATTGCTGATCTGTCACAGTGATCTGTGATGTGACAGATCAGCGATCTGTCACAGTGATCTGTGATGTGACAGATCAGCGATCTGTCACAGGACAGTGATGTCCCACCTGGGACTATTTAATAAAGTTAAAAAAAAAATAAAAAAAAAGTGTTAAAATAAATTAAAAAAAAATCGCCAAATTAATTAGAAAAAAAAAAAAAATATTCCCCCAAATAAATCCATTTTTTTTAGAAATAATAAAAAACCCCCAAAACAATAAAAGTAAACATATTGGGTATTGCCGCGTCCGTAACGACCCGCCCTATAAAACTGTCCCATTAGTTAACCCCTTTAGCGAACCCCTTAAAAAATAAAAATAAAAAACGAAGCAAAAAATAATGATTTATTATCATACCGCCAAACAAAGTGTAATAACGCGCGATCAAAAAGACGCATATAAATATCCATGGTACCGCTGAAAACGTCATCTTGTCCCGCAAAAAACGAGCTGCCACACAGCATCATCCGCAAAAAATAAAAAAAGTTATAGCTCGCAGAATAAAGCGATGCAAAAATAATTATTTTTTATATAAAATAGTTTTCATTGCATAAAAGCGCCAAAACATAAAAAAATGACCTAAATGAGGTATCGCTGTAACCGTACTGACCCGAAGAATAAAACCGCTTTATCAATTTTATCGCACGCGGAACGGTGTAAACGCACCCCCCCCCAAAAGAAATTCATGAAACGCTGGTTTTTGTTCATTCTGCGTCCCAAAAATCGGCATAAAAAGCGATCAAAAAATGTCACGTGCCCGAAAATGGTTCCAATAAAAACGTCAACTCGTCCTGCAAAAAATAAGACCTCACATGACTCGGTGGGTCAAAATACGGAAAAATTAGAGCTCTCAATATGTGGTGATGCAAAAACTATTTTTTACAATAAAAAGCGTCTTTTAGCATGTGACAGCCGCCAAACATTAAAACCGCCATAAATAGTAAATCAAACCCCCCGTTATCACCAACTTAGTTAGGGAAAAATAATAAAATAAAAAAAGTATTTATTTCCATTTTTCCATTAGGGCTAGGGTTAGGGCTAGGGGTGTGTTGGGGTTCGGGTTGGAGTTAGAATTGGGGGTTTCCACTGTTTGGGCACATCAGGGGCTCTCCAAATGCAACGTGGCATCTGATCTCAATTCCAGCCAATTCTGAGTTGAAAAAGTCAAATGGTGCTCCTTCCCTTCCAAGCTCTGCCATGCACCCAAACAGTGTTTTACCCCCACATGTAGGGTATCAGCCTACTCAGGTCAAATTGCAAAACAATTTTTGGGGTCCAATTTCTCCTGTTACCTTTAGGAAAATAAAAAATTGGGGACAAAAATCATTTTTGTGGAAAAAAAATGATTTTTTTATTTTCATGCCTGAGCGTTATAAACTTCTGTGAAGCACTTGGGGGTTCAAAGTGCTCACCACACATCTAGATAAGTTCCTTAGGGGGTCTCGTTTCCAAAATGGGGTCATTTGTGGGCGTTTCCACTGTTTAGGTACATTAGGGGCTCTCCAAAGGCAACATGACACCCGCAGACCATTCCATCAAAGTCTGCATTCCAAAACGTCACTACTTCCCTTCCGAGCCCTGACGTGTGTCCATACAGTAGTTTTCTCCAACATATGGGGTGTCAGCCTACTCATGACAAATTGGACAACAACTTTTGGGGCCCAATTTCTCCTGTTACCCTTGGGAAAATGAAAAAATTGGGGACTAATTGATCATGTTTGTGGAAAAAATACGAATTTTTTATTTTCACGCCCGGGCGTTATAAACTTCTGTGAAGCACTGGGGGGTTCAAAGTGCTCACCACACATCTAGATAAGTTCCTTGGGGGGTCTAGTTTACAAAATGGTGTCATTTGTGGGTGTTTCCACTGTTTAGGTACATCAGGGGTTTTCCAATCGCGACATGGTGTCCGATTTCAATTCCAGTCAAAAACGTCAAATGGCGCTGCTTCGCTTCCGAGCTCTGCCATGCGCCCAAATAGTGGTTTACCCCCACATGTGGGGTATCAGCGTACTCAGGACAAATTGCACAATAACTTTTAGGGTCCTGTTACCCTTGGAAAAATAAGAATTGAGGGTGAAAAGATCATTTTCGTGGAAAAAATATGATTTTTTAAATGTACAGCTTTATGTTATAAACTTCTGTGAAGCCCTTGGGGGTTCAAAGTTCTCACCACACATCTATATAAGTTCCTTGGGGGGTCTAGTTTCCAAAATGGGGTCTCTTGTAGGGGGTTTCCACTGTTTAGGTACATCAGGGACTCTCCAAACGTGACATGGCGTCCGATCTGAATTCCAGCCAATTTTGCTTTGAAAAAGTCAAACGGCGCTCCTTCCATTCTGAGCTCTGCCATGCACCGAAACAGTCGTTCCCCCCCACATATCAGGTATCAGCGTACTCAGGACAAATTGCACAATAACTTTTGCAGTCCAATTTCTCCTGTTACCCTTGGTAAAATAAAAAAAATTGAACCTGAAGTATTTTTTTTGTGAAAAAAAGTTAGATGTTCATTTTTTTTAAATATTCAAAAAAATTCCTGTGACGCACCTAAAGGGTTAATAAACTTCTTGAATGTGGTTTTGAGCACCTTAAGGGGTGCAGTTTTTAGAATGGTGCCACTATTGGGTATTTTCTATCATATAGACCCCTCAAAGTGACCTTAAATGTGATGTGGTCCTAAAAATAAAATGGTGTTGTAAAAATGAGAAATCGCTGGTCAACTTTTAACCCTTATAACTTCCTAACAAAAAAAAATTTTGGTCCAAAATTGTGCTGATGTAAAGGAAACATGTGGGTAATGTTAGTTATCAAGCTTTTGTGTGCTGTATCTCTGTGATTTAAGGGCATAAAAATTCAAAGTTGGAAAATTGCGAAATTTTCAAAATTTTCGCCAAATTTCCGTTTTTCTCACAAATAAACGCAAGTTATTTGAATGAAATTTTACCACTAACATGAAGTACAATATGGCACGAGAAAATGTCAGAATCACCGGGATCCATGGAAGCGTTCCAGAGTTATGACCTCATAAAAGTACAGTGGTCAGAATTGTAAAAATTGGCCCGATCATGAACGTGCAAACCACCCTTGGGGGTGAAGGGGTTAAAGAAACATCTTTACACTGACATAATATGTGGCCATTGCATATGTGAAATGACTAACCGCATATCTGATAATTCCTTTCAGCCATTTATCTTGGTATTTCTTCTTGAGAGATTCTCCTCTCCTCCTGCACCCTATACAAACCTCCAATATTGGAATAAGGTAATACCCTCCTTGATATCTTAGTTCCAGTTGTTGCTAGTTTACTAGGCATTTGATTGATGTATCCTTAACTATGGATTATCACTGTATATACTGTATATATGTATATGTTCTTACCTTGTGTTCCACTGGGATAACCTTTATATTTTATGGATTTTTGTGATTTGTTTATCTGTTTTTGTCAATCTCTGATATATCTCTCTTTATATTTCAGCGATATGATGATAAAGGCTCGGGCTGAGCCGAAACGTCTTTTATTTATATCGCTTCCACTTTCATCCTCAGGTATGTCCCGTGGCTGCAACACCTTCAGCACCCATCTTTCCTGAACCCCAATCACTCCTGTATATGTCTGCTATCAATGGTATGTCCCGTGGCTGCAACACCTTCAGCACCCATCTTTCCTGAACCCCAATCACTCCTGTATCTGCCTGCTATCAATGGTATGTCCCGTGGCTGCAACACCTTCAGCACCCATCTTTCCTGAACCCCAATCACTCCTGTATCTGTCTGCTATCAATAATTTATGTGTCCTTTTGGATCTGTTTTTTTTTTCTCTCTCTTCTTTCCTGACTTTTAATTAATCTCCTGTGTGTGCAAGCAGCGTCCCTGATCACACCTGGGCCTGTTTGATGTGCATTTGAACTGTTATAATAAATTATGACCCATTGGTCTGTGTAGACCCTGGTCTGTCATTGCAAGGATGTCCTTATAAGGATAAAAAACTGAAATATGCCAGAAGTGAGCCAGAAGTGACCAGAAGGTACGCCTAAACTCTGTTTAAACATACAAAATTTCTTTGTTAGCTCTACACTTACTCTCACCATGCTGAAATATGCTCTAATGGTTTTGCCTCTATTACTTCTAACTCTCCTTCGCTATCCACATACCCCAGCACCCTTTAACCAAGTAATAATCTCTCCTTCCCTCTTGTCTCCCCACCTGACCTCCTCCGCTGACCAGCTCCTCAACTTCAGATCGCTCCTAATAACACACAAAACATGTCTCCCACTCTCCTCCCATCTGCTCTGCCTCTCTCTGCTTCTCCTCACTGCTGGCGACATATCTCCCAATCCTGGACAACCACAGCTCATACCATCCATTATTACCCCCTTTTATCACTCCCAATCCAATAAAAACACCCAAAATCATTACAACCTCAGATCCGTGCCTTTGACGCCCACCACCCTGCTCCCTCTGTCGGGATCAGTCTGGAATGCCTGCTCCGAGTCTGCAATAAACTGCATGTAATTCACCAACTCTTTGCCTCTCACAATTTTTCCTTCCTTGTCCTCACTGAAACATGGCTGACGCCCTCCGACACCGCCTCCCTTGCTGCACTATGCTATGGCGCCCTCCACTTCATCCACACTCCTCACCCTGGCAACAGACATGGTGGAGGAGTGGGCCTTCTCCTTTCTTCCAACTGCACCTTCAACCCAATCCCACCTCTTTCCTCCCTTGTCCCCCCTCCTTCACTGCACTCAAACAAGCAACACTTGCATTCAAATCAGCTCTCACCTATGCTAAACAGGCCTACTTTACATCCCTTGTATCTTCCTTATCACACAAACCCAAACAGTTGTTCAATACTTTTCACACTCTCCTCTAACCACCACTGCCCCCTCCAACTTCCCTAATCTCTGCTGAGGGCTTCGCCATGCACTTCAAAAACAAGATAGACCAAATACGACCAAGCAAGTCTTTATTGCTCAACCACAACCCCTTTGTATACCAGACCAATGCCCAAACCCCATAACCTCCTTATCCAACATCACTGATGGGGAGCTTGCTCATCTCTCCAAATCACACCTCACCACTTGTGCAATTGACCCCATCTCCCATCTCCTCCCCAACCTCACCACCACTCTTATCCCATCTCTAACCCACCTCTTCAACCTATCACTAACCTCCGGTACCTTCCCTTCTGCTTTCAAACATGCTACAATCACGCCTATCCTCAAAAAGCCAACCCTTGACCCAACCGCTATGTCCAGCTATCACCCAATATTGCTACTCCCATTCGCTTCCATACTCCTGGAGCAGGACATCCACACAGAACTTTCCTCCCATCTCTCATCTAACCTGCTCTTTGACAATCTACAGTCTGGTTTCCACCCCCATCACTCCACTGAGACAGCCCTGACCAAAATTACTAACGACCTACTTGCAGCCAAAGCGAACAGACAATACTCTATACTCCTCCTTCTAGACCTGTCCTCTGCCTTCGAAATAGTTGACCACTGCCTCCTACTGCAGATCCTCTCTTCCTCTGGCAATAAAGACCTTACCCTATCCTGGATCTCCTCATACCTCTGCAACCGCACATTCAGCATCTCCCACACTACCTCCTCATCCCACCCTCTCTCTGTTGGAGTCCCCCAAGGCTCTGTTCTAGGACCCCTACTCTTCTCAATCTATACACTTGGCATGGGGCAACTCAAAGTCCCATGGATTCCAGTACCACCTTTATGCTGATGATCTACCTCTCTGGCCCAGACGTCACCTCTCTGCTCTCCAAAATCCCGAAGTGTCTATCAGCCATATCCTCCTTCTCTCGCTTCCTCAAACTGAGTGTGGACAAATCAGAACTGATCTTTCCCCCATCTCACAGATCTTCCTTACCTGACCTATCTAACAATTGACGACATCACACTTTCCCCCGTACCAGATATCCGCTGCCTCGGAGTAACCCTCGACTCTGCCCTGTCCTTCAAACCGCACATCCAAGCTCTCTCCATCTCAAAAAAACTTCCAGAATCTGTCCCATCCTCAACCCTCACTCTACTAAAATGCTTGTGCATGCCCTCATCTTCCATCTCGACTATTGCAGCATCCTTTTCTGTGGCCTCCCTGCTAACACCCTCGCACCTCTCCAGTCCATCCTTAACTCTGCTGCCTAATTCATCTCTCCTCGCTACTCCTCCGCAAATCTCTCCACTGGCTCCCACTCCCTCAGCGTATCCAATTCAAATTACTAATGCTGTGCTACAAGGCCATCTATAACCTGTCTCCTCCATATATCTCTGAATTAATCTCCCGATATCCTCCCTCATGTAATCTCCGATCCTCCCAAGACCTAGTTCTCCTCCACACTTATTTGCTCCTCACCCAACCGCCTCCAAGACTTCTCCCGAATATCCCCCATCCTCTGGAATTCTTTGCCCCAACACGTCCAGCTATCAACCACACTCGGATCCTTCAGACGGAACCTGAAAACCCATCTCTTCAGGAAAGCCTACAGCCTGCAATGATCCCCGCTGCCCCCTCACCACTACTGGAACTACCACCTCACCATCACTGGAGCTGCTGCAACCCCCCAACCTACTGTCTCCTTCCCCATCTTGTAGAATGTAAGACCAAAAGGGCAGGGTCCTCTCTCCCCTCTATATCAGTCTGTGATTGTTAGTTTGTTTACTGTAAGTGATCTGTAATTTGTATGTTACCCCGTCTCATGTACAGCACCATGGAATCAATGGCGCTATATAAATATTAATAATAATAAATGCGCCTCTTTAAAGGAGTAAGTGGATGGCGTCTAATGTGAAATGTTAGGGGTGAAATATGAAGCTGATTGCTAATGTTGAATATAGAAAACACCTGATGCTATAATGAATAGGGCTTGGATAGGCATGTATGACGTTTTCTGTTGAGAGGGCTATGTGCAACTGCGGAGAAGATCTGCAGATTTAAATTAATTCTAAGTCCGGACGCCGCTGACAGGCTGATCGTGCATGCGCAAACTGTTCTCTGTGTCATAGTTATTTGGACGCCGAGAACGGAGTGAACACGCATGCGCAGTGGGCGCGCTTGCACTTCAGTGTGCCCTACAGGTCAGAAGCTGTCAGCTCCAATAATCCAGGCCTCCTGTGAAGACAGGAAACATCTAATGTGGCGCGTGGTATAAAAGATGGGCAGGTGAGCAGCCTCCTAGAGGGCATTTTGGAGCATGAAGGCACTAATTCACATCTTGAAACTCCCCTGATGAGCTTGACCATAGCAAAACGTGTCGGGAGAAGGGAGCAGTATTCTTATGGAGACCCAACACTATACTGAGAATGGGTGAGATCTTTCCTTAATACATGCCGTTTTTTATATATGCAAACTCTAAGAAGTGATATTGGATATGGATGATGTGTCTTCTTAGGTTATGAGACACATATATGAATTGGAAACCCCAGTTTGGTTTGTTGTGCCGCCCATGTTGGATTATTTTGGATCCTTTCGTGCTGCTTTATGGTCTATGGGACATGTGTATGTTTACATTAACTAGATAAAGGGTAAATGCAATATTTTCTCATTGTGGAGTACAATTCCCCTCAAACCATAGACTATGTTCAGTATTCTTAAGGGAGTATATCACCTATGACATGAGAAGAATACTGTGATAGGCACCACTAGCCTCAAACTCAGACTGCTCTGTATAAAGGATAACAGATATATTCCTGCGCATTGTCATTTGTGATAAGTTTCCTAAAGAAGGCTGGGTGTCCTTGACATTGCATAGACACTTACACAGTTGTGGCCAAAAGTATTGACACCCCTGCAATTCTGTCAGATAATACTCAGTTTCTTCCTGAAAATGATTGCAAACACAAATTCTTTGGTATTATCTTCATTTAATTTGTCTTAAATGAAAAAACACAAAAAGAATTGTCCTAAAGCCAAATTGGATATAATTCCACAACAAACATAAAAAAAAGAGGGTGGACAAAAGTATTGGCACTGTGATGCTTCTCTAATTTGTGTAATTAACAGCACCTGTAACTTACCTGTGGCACCTAACAGGTGTTGGCAATAACTAAATCACACTTGCAGCCAGTTGACATGGATTAAAGTTGACTCAACCTCTGTCCTGTGTCCTTGTGTGTACCACATTGAGCATGGAGAAAAGAAGACCAAAGAACTGTCTGAGGACTTGAGAAACCAAATTGCGAGGAAGTATGAGCAATCTCAAGGCTACAAGTCCATCTCCAAAGACCTGAATGTTCCTGTGTCATCAAGAAGTTTAAAGCCCATGGCACTGTGGCTAACCTCCCTAGATGGGGACGGAAAAGAAAAATTGACAAAAGATTTCAACGCAAGATTGTGTGGATGTTGGATAAAGAATCTTGACTAACATCCAAACAAGTTCAAGCTGCCCTGCAGTCCGAGGGTACAACAGTGTCAACCCGTACTATCCGTCGGCGTCTGAATGAAAAGTGACTGTATGGTAGGAGACCCAGGAAGACCCCACTTCTTACCCCGAGACATAAAAAAGCCAGGCTGGAGTTTGCCAAAACTTACCTGAAAAAGCCTTAAATGTTTTGGAAGAATGTTGTCTGGTCAGATGAGACAAAAGTAGAGCTTTTTGGGCAAAGGCATCAACATAGAGTTTACAGGAGAAAAAAGAGGCATTTAAAGAAAAGAACACGGTCCCTACAGTCAAACATGGTGGAGGTTCCCTGATGTTTTGGGGTTGCTTTGCTGGCTCTGGCACTGGACTGCTTGACCGTGTGCATGGCATTATGAAGTCTGAAGACTACCAACAAATTTTGCAGCATAATGTAGGGCCCAGTGTGAGAAAGCTGGGTCTCCCTCAGAGGTCATGGGTCTTCCAGCAGGACAATGACCCAAAACACACTTCAAAAAGCACTAGAAAATGGTTTGAGAGAAAGTACTGGAGACTTCTAAGGTGGCCAGCAATGAGTCCAGACCTGAATCCCATAGAACACCTGTGGAGAGATATAAAAATGGCAGTTTGGAGAAGGCACCCTTCAAATATCAGGGACCTGGAGCAGTTTGCCAAAGAATGGTCTAAAATTCCAGCAGAGCATTGGCATTGTAAGAAACTCATTGATGGTTACCGGAAGCGGTTGGTAGCAGTTATTTTGGCTAAAGGTTGTGCAACCAAGTATTAGGCTGAGGGTGCCAGTACTTTTGTCTGGCCCATTTTTGGAGTTTTGTGTGAAATGATCAATGTTTTGCTTTTTGTTTCATTCTCTTTCGTGTTTTTTCATTTAAGACAAATTAAATTTAGATAATACCAAAGAATTTGTGTTTGCAATCATTTTCAGGAAGAAACTAAGTATTATCTGACAGAATTGCAGGGGTGTCATTACTTTTGGCCACAACTGTACATGCGATTCTCTGTTTTTTGTTTGTCTTTTGTCCCACGTGCACTTTTTATTAGGAACTAATGTTCCTTTTTAACATACTTTGAATAAAGTTGATTAGTTTTACATTGTGATATTTTTCATATATTCTACTGGCTTGCTGTTATCTAGACATTTTTTCTGGCTGGTACATCACTTGCAATTTTGTGTTTCTGAAAAGGCTATGGCAGGTTTCTTGACCACTGGTATAGACACAAATGCCTCGATATCTGAGGCTAGGGAGGTCTTCTCTGATAAAGTGTTTACTCAAAAAAGGTATACCCCCTCCTATAGTGTGGCATTTAAAGAATTAGATAAAACATACAGAGCTCAAATAACCTCGTGGTGGGAGGTCCAAAGCCTGGATAACTACATCTGATCCGGTATTGTAACCCGCCACCTGAGAATTACCCTTACCCCTGGGTTCAGGTATAAAAACGCGCCCCTACTCACAAAGTGGGAAAAAGAGGAAACAGAGAGCTCTATTAGGTTCATGCGACTCCTGCTGGAGGAAGAAGAAAGTAATCTAACACACTGACTGAAGCATTGAAAGAACAGATTGAGATAACAAAACAATATACAAGTGAACCAGATTTCTCTGTTAAAGAGGCCAACCTCCAGAGTAGTCTGGAGAATTTCCAATTCCAACTCAAAGAGAGGAAACATAAGTTATATAACAGGGATCTTCAGGAGTTCAGAGATAACAAAGCTTACACGGTACAAGTGGTTAGAAACAATAGACCAGTGGATACAGATATATCATCATCCGAAGCTTAATTCTCTGATGCTGAGAATAGATCAAGACACTTCAGAGGAAGGGGTAGGGGTAGAGGACGACGAGGGAACAGTCACAACAGAGGTGCCAATAAAAGGTCACCATCAAAGAAAGATTTTTTTAGACCTAAGTTACCCTCTGAGGTACCGTCTGAACCCCCACAACAGGCAAGATGGCCACAGGTGATTAATTTGTCATGAAGACCTCTCACTAAGAACGAGATGTGTGTCCTAAGTAAGGAACTTTCATTTGTCCCTACATCGGACTTGGATTTATTTGAAACCGTTAAAGATCTTAACCTGTTTGCATGTAAATTAAAATGGAAGAAACATTTTGCTTAACAGGCCCAAAAAACTTCACTCGAACTAGGTATATCTGAGGATCTTCTACCAGATGTTCAATTTGTGTTTCATCTGGGAGATGTAGATCCTAAAACAAGAGAGGGCCCATTCACTAATCTTAAAAAAAAAAAAGTACAAATATGTCTCCACCATTGGGAGATGTTAACTATTGACGTGTTTGTTAATCTTGTCACAAATGATCTAGTAGAATCTGGGAACCTTCTTAATTCAAAGGTCCACAATTTGAAAAGAGAGGAAATGATGTCTTAAAGATCTTGAAAATGACCACACCATAACAATAAAAAGCTCTGATTAAGGAGGCAATGCGGTTGTTATGGATACAACCCAGTATAAGGCCCGTCTTTCAATCTTGAATGACCAGACGAACTGTGAAGCCCTAACGTCTAACCCTTGGAGGAATCTGAGTGAATCACTAAAAATACTAATCAATGCCCTCGAATTGATTGATAAGAATGAGAATTTTTGATCCCCACACATCCATCTACGGCGACTTTTTAATGCCTGCCGAAAATCCATAAGGGCTTAAACCCATTGAAGGGTAGATCCATAGTAGCAGGCATAAATAGCCTGACTCAAAACCTGGGTATATACAGTGGGGCAAAAAAGTATTTAGTCAGTCAGCAATAGTGCAAGTTCCACCACTTAAAAAGATGAGAGGCGTCTGAAATTTACATCATAGGTACACCTCAACTATGGGAGACAAACTGAGAAAAAAAAATCCAGAAAATCACATTGTCTGTTTTTTTTTTCATTTTATTTGCATATTATGGTGGAAAATAAGTATTTGGTCAGAAACAAGCAATCAAGATTTCTGGCTCTCACAGACCTGTAACTTCTTCTTTAAGAGTCTCCTCTTTCCTCCACTCATTACCTGTAGTAATGGCACCTGTTTAAACTTGTTATCAGTATAAAAAGACACCTGTGCACACCCTCAAACAGTCTGACTCCAAACTCCACTATGGTGAAGACCAAAGAGCTGTCAAAGGACACCAGAAACAAAATTGTAGCCCTGCACCAGGCTGGGAAGACTGAATCTGCAATAGCCAACCAGCTTGGAGTGAAAAAATCAACTGTGGGAGCAATAATTAGAAAATGGAAGACATACAAGACCACTGATAATCTCCCTCGATCTGGTGCTCCACGCAAAATCCCACCCCGTGGGGTCAGAATGATCACAAGAACGGTGAGCAAAAATCCCAGAACCACGCGGGGGGACCTAGTGAATGAACTGCAGAGAGCTGGGACCAATGTAACAAGGCCTACCATAAGTAACACACTACGCCACCATGGACTCAGATCCTGCAGTGCCAGACGTGTCCCACTGCTTAAGCCTGTACATGTCCGGGCCCGTCGGAAGTTTGCTAGAGAGCATTTGGATGATCCAGAGGAGTTTTGGGAGAATGTCCTATGGTCTGATGAAACCAAACTGGAACTGTTTGGTAGAAACACAACTTGTCGTGTTTGGAGGAAAAAGAATACTGAGTTGCATCCATCAAAAACCATACCTACTGTAAAGCATGGTGGTGGAAACATCATGCTTTGGGGCTGTTTCTCTGCAAAGGGGCCAGGACGACTGATCCGGGTACATGAAAGAATGAATGGGGCCACGTATCGTGAGATTTTGAGTGCAAACCTCCTTCCATCAGCAAGGGCATTGCAGATGAAACGTGGCTGGGTCTTTCAACATGACAATGATCCAAAGCACACCACCAGGGCAACGAAGGAGTGGCTTCGTAAGAAGCATTTCAAGGTCCTGGAGTGGCCTAGCCAGTCTCCAGATCTTAACCCTATAGAAAACCTTTGGAGGGAGTTGAAAGTCCGTGTTGCCAAGCGAAAAGCCAAAAACATCACTGCTCTAGAGGAGATCTGCATGGAGGAATGGGCCAACATACCAACAACAGTGTGTGGCAACCTTGTGAAGACTTACAGAAAACGTTTGACCTCTGTCATTGCCAACAAAGGATATATCACAAAGTATTGAGATGAAATTTTGTTTCTGACCAAATACTTATTTTCCACCATAATATGCAAATAAAATGAAAAAAAAACAGACAATGTGATTTTCTGGATTTTTTTTTCTCAGTTTGTCTCCCATAGTTGAGGTCTACCTATGATGTAAATTACAGACGCCTCTCATCTTTTTAAGTGGTGGAACTTGCACTATTGCTGACTGACTAAATACTTTTTTGCCCCACTGTACTTAGATCATGTACTTAGACCATTTGTGTTGACTTTAAGTTCCTATATACGAGGTACAGGTGATCTTTTGTGTAGACTGGATAGTTTACTGTATGTCTTGAAGAAGATATGATTTTTGGAAGTATAGACGTTGAGGCTTTATATTCCTCTATTCTCCATGAAAAAGGGCTAAGGGCTGCTGAGTACTATTTAAAGACACGTGGACATTATATAAAACATAATGCTTATGTGTTGAAAGCATTGGAATTCTGACTAATAATGTTTTTCTCTTCGGCAACAAGTACTTCCACCAGCTCAGGGGTACCGCGATGGGTTGCCCCTGTGCACCTACTTATGCAAATTTTCTCCTGGGCTGGTGGGAGGAAAAAGTTGTATTTGATGATACTGTGGATTCTCGTCAAGATAACGTAGCCTTATGGCTACGCTATATCGATGACATTTTTGTCATCTGGAAAGGAACAGAGATGGAATTTGCCTCCTTTGTAGAAGGGCTGAATTCTAATGATTTGGGGCTGTGGTTCACCCATGAAGTACATGGATCCCAGTTGACATTCCTTGATGTCTGCATCCAAAAAGTTCAAAATGGCATAATTCAGACTAGTAACCATAGGAAACCTACAGCCACTAACTCCTTGTTACGATGGGAAAGCAGTCATCCCCTCCCTCAAAAGAAGGGTATACCAAAGGGGCAATATTTTAGTATATGCCGAAACTGCTCAAATATTTCGAAATTCAAAGAGCAGGCTGACGATTTGAGAGGGCGCTTTCAGGAGAGGGGCTAACCGGACTATGTACTTAAAGAAGCATAGAAAGAATCCCTAAAAAAGGATTGGAAAGTGCTTCTAAATAGCGAAGACAAAACAATAGGAGTAGAAGTGACACGTTTTATCACTAAATTTTCAAATGGCTCTGAGAAAGTCAGAAAAATTCTGAAACGCCATTGGTCAGTACTCATGATGGATGTGGACATAAAGGAAACAATAGGTCCCAGACCACAAGTGACATTTAAAAAGAAAAGAATCGGTCCCTTAAAGACAGACTAGTCCATAGCCATTTTAGAGATGTACCCATAAAAACGTGGATTGACAGAGGGATAAAAGGATGTCAGAGATGTGGTAATTGTAAAGCCTGCCAATCTGTGACACAAGGGAAGACCTTCAAAAGTAATAATACAAGTAAGGAATATACAATTAGGTAATTTATTAACTGCCGCACTGCAGGGATAGTGTATAAGGCAACATGTGCTTGTGGTTTGGAGTATATAGAGAAGACAAAGAGGGAGTTCAGGAGGATTGGTGAACACATCAGAGACATAGTGAACCGTAGGGATACAGCAATAGCTAACAATGTTAATTCTGTACACCAAGGGGATCATAAAAAAAAAAGAATTTTATGGGGATTGACAAGATTTCTCCCACCATTAGAGGGGGTAATTCGGATAAGCTTATCCTACAAAAAGAATGTAAATGGATATTTTGGTTGAAGACCATCCACCCTACGAGTCTGAATGACCAACTATCCTTTGCCCCTTTTCTGTAAGTTGGAGAAACCCCCCCTAACTTTCTTCCTTGGCACAGCTTTTCTTTCAAATCAGTGGTGACTTTCTACTGTACCCTGTATAAAACCAGATCCCTTTATAGGGGTTTAAGGGTATCAGGGTTACTCTAGGGGTTGCCATTCCGGATAATTTTGCTGACCAGGGGAGTTTTTTTCAATTTGTCCATGCTATTTAGGTTTTTCTCCCCAACCTTTTTTCTGACTTCCTGTATGAATTAATGCTAAACTCCCTTCCTGTGCCTTTCCAACTATTAAGAGAACCCCAACCTCGAGAATTCAGCTATATCTGGTACAACCATGGTTAATACTGTACATAGCCCGATGTGACCCATAATGGTTAAATAAATGAGCCTCTTTAAAGGAGTAAATGGATGGCGTCTAATGTGACCTATGGGTGAAATATGAAGATTTCTAATGTTGAATACAGAAAACACCTTATGCTAAAATGAATAGAGCTTGGATCGGCATGTATGATGTTTTCTGTTGAGAGGGCTATTTGCAACTGTGGAGAAGATCTGCAGATTTAAAATTAATTCTAAGTCTGGACGCCACTGACAGGCTGATCGCGCATGCGCAAGCTGTTCTGTGTCATAGTTATTTGGACGCCGAGAACGGAATGAATACAAAAATGGTGGGGGGAACAAGAGGCGCAATAGTGCCCTATCACTAGTGACACTTGAAGTATGAGCGGTATAACACAGTTCCACTCACCTATTCCAGTTGTGTAACCCACAACTGGCTTGAGAGCATATCACAGAATCAGCTGCTGCAGGACCTCCACCAACCACTCGCACGTGGAAAAACCTTCAGAAAGTTGTGAGGAAGGTGCCAGGAAGGGCGCCGAAACGCGTAGGAGGAAATAAAGGAGTACACTGCTACAACATCTTGCATCCCAGGTGATTTGTGAATCTCGGCAGCGCGGACTGCAACACACCCTGCTTCCCACAACTTTGAGAACGGAATGAACACGCATGTGCAGTGGGCGCTCGTGTTCCAGTGCACCCCACAGGCTGGAAGCTGTCATCTAATGTGGCGCATGGTATAAAAGATGGGCAGGTGAGCAGCCTCCTAGAGGGCATTTTGGAGCATGAAGGCACTAATTCACATCTTGAAACTCCCCTGATGAGCTTGACCATAGCGAAACGCGTCGGGAGAAGGGAGCAGTGTGCTTATGGAGAGACCCAACACTATACTGAGAATGGGTGAGATCTTTCTTTAATACATGCCGTTTTTTGTATATGCAAACTCTAAGAAGGGGGTTTTGGACATGGATGATATGTGTCTTCTTAGGTTATGACACATATATGAATTGGAAACTCCAGTTTGCTTTGTTGTGCTGCCCATGTTGGATTATTTTGGATGCTTTCGTGCTGCTATATGGTCTATGGGACATGTGTATGTTTACATTAAATAGACAAAGGGTAAATGCAATATTTTCTCATTGTGGAGTACAATTCCCCTCAAACCATAGACTATGTTCAGTATTCTTAAGGGAGTATATCTCCTATGATATGAGAAGAATACTGTGATCGGCACCATTAGCCTCAAACTTATCCTGTTCTGTATAAAGGATAACTGTGAGATAAACCGCGTTTTTCGGACTATAAGACGCACCCCAAATTTTCAGAAGAAAAACAGGGAAAAAAGTTAATGCGTCAAATGAGGGTCCATCTTACAGTCCGAATCATTCAGCTTACCTGGGGGATAGGGTGTGATATGGAGCGCTGGTGGAGTGGGGTCACAGGAGGTGGTCTGGCTCATCCCTGGCTGGTGCAGCAGGTTGTGGTGTGGGGGCTCTGCCATTTTGTGAAAGCCCCCACACATCTATCCTAGGCTGATGGGCGGCGATTTGGCAGGTGGTGCGGGGGCTCCGCCGGCTTTGGAGGAAATCCCGGAGCCCCCGCACATCCATCCCGGGCTGGTGCGGCACTTTTGCAGGTGATCGGCGGTACAGATCTCACTCTGCACATGCGCCGCCTCCGGCGGCCATTTTCATGAAGCTCAATTCAGCATTACAACAATGGAAGTGCGGGGGCTCCGGCCTTTCACAAAACGCCGATGGAGCCCCTGCACCGCCGATCACCTGCAAAAGTGCCGCACCAGCTCCGGGGTTTCCACTAATGCCAGCGGAGCCCCTGCACCACCGATCATCTGCCAAATCACCGCCCATCAGCTTTGGATGTGTCTCCTGATAAGTGCATCTGGACCATAAGACGCACCCCCATTTTCCCCCAAAATATTTAGGGAAAAAAATGCCTCTTATGGTCCGAAAAATACGGTATTCTTGAGAATTGTCATGTGATAAGTTTCCTAAAGAAGGCTGGGTGTCCTTGACATCGCATAGACACTTATACATGCGATTCTGTTTTTTGTTTGTCTTTTGTCCCACATGCACTTTTTTATTAGGAACTGATGTTACTTTTTAACATTTTGAATAAAGTTGATTAGTTTTATATTGTGAGGTCTTTCATATATTCTACTGGCTTGCTGCTATCTAGACATTTTTTCTGGCTGGTACATCACTTGCTATTTTGTGTACCATTTCTAATTGGCTAGAAACACCCCCCTAGTATCTGATGTAATTTCCCTCTCGGTGTGTCCTGCCTGTTTTATAAACAGACATAGCAGGGATCCCCCTGAAGGTCCAGCCTGCTAGCGTGGCAACATGCCCCTACCATGTCCATTAGAGATACAGTCCCAAATGGGTGGCTGGTATCCTATATGTTAGGAGGGACATAAAGAGGGGGCAGAGCCGCCATTCAGAGTGGCGATTCTCAGTTGTATCTACAAGCGGCGAAGTGAGCAGCACCTAACGCATCAGAGGGAGCGTCATGATGCAGGCTATACCGAGGCAGTCATTCAATGTGAGCATGCAGAACGTATAGGTCGGTAGATTCCCAATCATGATCTGTCCCCACCTTTGCCAGTCAGCACTCTGCAGACAGGATCCCCCACTATAGGGATTCTTCTTTCATACAAAATACTTAGTCCCAAAAAGATTTTACCTATTCATCTTCATAAACTCCTTGCTCCCCTGTTGAGTCCGTCACAACTGGTGGATGAAATGCATCAGGAGGGTTTTAAGGGACATTCTGCAGGACAGGTCCTCACTTGGGGACTATCCTTGTAAGGATGGGAGACCTTCATGGAGCATGGCATGGTAGTTTATGCAATATACCGTATATACTCGAGTATAAGCTGACCCGAGCATAAGCCGAGGCATCTAATTGCCACGGAAAACTGGGTAAGTTTATTGACTCAAGTACAAGCCGGGTATGCATTGTCCCCTCATCCCTGTCCTGCTATGTGGCTCCTGTCCTAGTATATGGCTCTCCCATCCTGCGGTGTGGTCCCCAGGTCCTCATGGCTTAGCTCCCCCTCCCCCAGTCCGCATGGCTCAGCTCCGCCACGTCCTACTCTCCTTCCTGGCGCCGTCGGTGGTCTCCATCCCTGCATCTCTGCCTCAGTGCCTTCGGCTTCTTCCTGTGTTGAGTCGTCATGTGACACCGCTCATTAAGGTAATGAATATGAGCTCCACGCCTATGGGAGTGGAGACATGAGCATATTCATTACCTTAATGAACCGTAACACAGGAAGAAGCTGCATGCCCCTGGATGGAGATGCAGGGATGGAGACCAGGGACAGCATGGAAAAGGGTGAGTATGATCTATTATCCGGCGCCGGCTCCTGCTCGCCTGCTGGCTTTCTGGTGTATGACTCTTGTATAAGCCGAGGGGGGGCGTTTTCAGCACAAAAAAAGTGCTGAAAATCTCGGCCTATACACGAGTATATATACGGTACCTTTTTCCCCAGTCTTCCTCTTGCAAGAACAGTTGTGGCCAAAAGTATTGACACCCCTGCAATTCTGTCAGATAATACTCAGTTTCTTCCTGAAAATGATTACAAACACAAATTCTTTGGTATTATTATCTTCATTTAATTTGTCTTAAATGGAAAAACACAAAAGAGAATGAAGAAAAAGCAAAACATTGATCATTTCAAACAAAACTCCAAAAATGGGCCAGACAAAAGTATTGGCACCCTCAGCCTAATACTTGGTTGCACAACCTTTAGCTAAAATAACTGCGACCAACCGCTTCCGGTAACCATCAATGAGTTTCTTACAATGCTCTGCTGGAATTTTAGACCATTCTTCTTCGGCAAACTGCTCCAGGTCCCTGATATTTGAAGGGTGCCTTCTCCAAACTGCCAAATTTAGATCTCTCCACAGGTGTTCTATGGGATTCAGGTCTGGACTCATTGCTGGCCACCTTAGAAGTCTCCAGTGCTTTCTCTCAAACCATTTTCTAGTGCTTTTTGAAGTGTGTTTTGGATCAATGTCCTGCTGGAAGACCCATGACCTCTGAGGGAGACCCAGCTTTCTCACACTGGGCCCTACATTATGCTGCAAAATTTGTTGGTGGTCTTCAGACTTCATAATGCCATGCACACGGTCAAGCAGTCCAGTGCCAGAGCCAGCAAAGCAACCCCAAAACATCAGGGAACCTCCACCATGTTTGACTGTAGGGACCATGTTCTTTTCTTTGAATGCCTCTTTTTTTCTCCTGCAAACTCTATGTTGATGCCTTTGCCCAAAAAGCTCTACTTTTGTCTCATCTGACCAGAGAACATTCTTCCAAAACGTTTTAGGCTTTTTCAGGTAAGTTTTGGCAAACTCCAGCCTGGCTTTTTTATGTCTCGGGGTAAGAAGTGGGGTCTTCCTGGGTTTCCTACCATACAGTCCCTTTTCATTTAGACGCTGACGGATAGTACGGGTTGACACTGTTGTACCCTCGGACTGCAGGGCAGCTTGAACTTGTTTGGATGTTAATCTAGGTTCTTTATCAAACATCCACACAATCTTGCGTTGAAATCTCTTGTCAATTTTTCTTCCACATCTAGGGAGGTTAGCCACAGTGCCATGGGCTTTAAACTTCTTGATGACACTGCGCACGGTAGACACAGGAACATACAGGTCTTTAGAGATGGACTTGTAGCCTTGAGATTGCTCATGCTTCCTCACAATTTTTCTCCATGCTCAATGTGGTACACACAAGGACACAGGTTGAGTCAACTTTAATCCGTGTCAACTGGCTGCAAGTGTGATTTAGTTATTGCCAACACCTGTTAGGTGCCACAGGTAAGTTACAGGTGCTGTTAATTACACAAATTAGAGAAGCATCACATGATTTTTCGAACAGTGCCAATACTTTTGTCCACCCTCTTTTTTATGTTAGGTGTGGAACTATATACAATTTGGCTTTAGGACAATTCTTTTTGTTTTTTTTCCATTTAAGACAAATTAAATGAAGATAATAATACCAAAGAATTTGTGTTTGCAATCATTTTCAGGAAGAAACTGAGTATTATCTGACAGAATTGCAGTGGTGTCAATACTTTTGGCCACAACTGTATGGCTCATTCCAGGACATCTAAGGGGTAAGATCTAACCATTTTACTATTTACACTGGTCATTTTGAGCACTTTTGTGGTATTTGTTGAATTGTATTGAATTGTATGTGTACCTTGGTGTTACTCTCTAAATGAGGATCTAGTTGCTGTTTTTGTCACAAAGGTTATAATGGATACAACCAAAGAAGCCTTCTAGAGGGGCATCGATTTGGAAAGTATTGTGCTTATAATGTGCGAAATGACATATTTCTGCTATCAATTCAGGAATAAGTGACTCATAGGATGTCACTTGTCCTGGTGTTTGCCATAGGGCCTGTCACTAGAGATGGGTGAACCTAAACAGAACAGTTCGGCGTCCGTACCGAACATCAGGAAGTACATGTTACTGTTTTGGATGTTATGATTTATAGCCGTCTTTGATCGCATGTTATTCCACTTTTTGTTTGGCGTTATGAAGATAAAGCATTGTTTTTTGCTTTTTTATGGTTTTCACTAAAGGGGTTAACTAGTGGGACAGTTTTATAGGTCAGGTCATTACGGACGTGGTGATACCAAATGTGTGTACATTTATTGTTTAGATTTTTTTCTTTCAAATATTTATTTAGTGATAAAATATTGATTTTTTTTATTATTTTATTTTTACAATTACTTTTTTTTACCTTATTCTAACTTTTACACTTTGTCCCACTATGGGACAATCATATTTGGCAGGCTGATGCACACTGCGCACTGACCTGAGACTTTGTGACATGTACTGTGCATGACCAGGAAGTTTCTTAGCTCTGGTGACCCAGATGTCATCATGACTACATCGGATCACCATGGCAGTGATCGGGACCCCACGTCACGCCACGGGGTCTCTGATCCAAAGGCAGAGGGGCTGTCAGCCCTCTGCCTGTTACCAGAATGCTGCGATCGCGTTCGATCACAGCATTTCGGGGGGTTAAAGGGCCGGGAGCGGTCCGTGACTGCTCCTGGCACTTAGTACCGGGTGTCAGCAGTGGGAATTAGCTGACACCAGGCCGCACACCACCCGTGTGCACGGCAAATCGCAGAGACGAACTATTCCGTCCATGGTCAGACAGGCCCAGGGCAGATGGACGGAATAGTACGTCTGATGTCAGAGAGGGGTTAAAACAGGACATTCTATGCAAATAGATTACATAATCAAACAAGGCGTCTTGGTTGTCACCATTCTTCCCTTTGTCTGTGAGGTTGGACTGAAGGACAGTTGTTTAAATATAAGAGGTGATATGCCTCTGTATAGTCTGAAAGACAGACAGCCAGAGATTCTGCCAAGACATTCATACATCCAAAGGACCAGAGACAGGATATCACGAGGGACACAGATCTATCATTCTACAGGAAACAACCTAGGGGATTTCAGCTCCGGTTGGAAGAAAACAGATCTGCTCCACTGACCATCGCTGAACCATGGATATGTTTGGAGAAAGCCAGGATTGTGACCTGCTGGTCGCCTGGCTCCATGAAGATGTTTGGAGAAGACAGGTTGTGACACTCGGGCAACTTGCCTTAACTGTCATCTCACTTCGCTTGTTGCTTCCTTTTTGTGTGCATGCCACAGGTGTGGTAGACGACCCCGGGAGTCCTATAGTAACAGCTGCTATTATCCCGGTGAGTCAGTGGAAGGTTGAGACTCTAATGTGCACAGGGTCGTACTGGTCCACTGGAGAACCGGAGTATTCTCTGGTGGGCCCAGGCACTGACACCTGTTGTCGCCATTCTTCCCCTTTTCTGCAAGACTGGACTGAAGGACATTAATATAAATTCAAAAAGAGGTGATATACCTCTGTATAGTCTGACTGACAGCCAGAGATCCTACCAAGACATCCAAAGGACCAGAGAAAGGACACAAGCCAATACATAATGGTTCCATCGTGATGGACACAGTTCTTTCATTCTACAGGAAACAAATTAGGGGATTCCGGCTCCTGTTGGATGCATACAGATCTGCTCAATTGACCGTCGCCTAACCACGGATACATTTGGAGAAAGTCAGGATTGTGACCCACTGGTCGCCTTGCTCCATGGAGATGTTCAGAGAAGCCAGGTTGTGATCTTCAGGTCAACTGGCTTTGTACCTGAATGGACTGTCATCTCACTGCGTTTGTTGTTGCCTCATCTCTGTGTGCATGCCACAGGTGGGGTAGCTGACCCTGGCAGCTCAGAAGTAACAGCTGCCATTATCACGGCGAGTCAGCGGAAGTGTGAGACTCTGTAATGTGCACCATCTTAGGGGATTTTGCTGGGACTGTTCTACATGTTATCAGCCTGTTTTGTGGTTCAATAAAGCAATGCCACACTGTGTTCCTCATCCTGTATTGTCTGAGTAGTGTTATGCCCACGTTAAAGGGAGAGTGGGCATTCGGCGGGACGATCCCTGGTCCATGCATTTCTGGCTAGCGGACCTGGGATATATGCATAATGGCACCGTCCAGGTTGAAAATTGTTTATCTTCAGACATGGATTACAGAGTGAGACAGAACGACAGACAGGTGAGGGATGGAGTTGTTTTTTATTTGTTTTATTATAGGAGACGAGGGATTCAGTGGAATGGGCGACGACATGACTATGGTTTAGTTTAGAATCATTAAAGGAGTCTGTCATTATTTTAATTAAAAGACTTTATTCTGGCTTGTGTTTATTTACAATATAACTAGGATTTTACAGACACCTCTCCATTACTAAGCATTGACGTCACCAGACAATACAAAGTTGACATCAACCCCACAGATATGAACCTCACTTGCCACCGCCACAGGAAAAGTGGGAAGAGCCAGGCAAAGCGCCAGATTTGGCCCATCTAATAGATGTGCCTTTTCTGGGCGGCTGTGGGCTGCTATTTTTAGCCTTGTTGAGGGGGGGCAGCCACTATCCATGGCCCCTTACCAGTCTGAGAATACCAGCCACCAGTTGCCTGCCAAAAATGGGAGTGGGACCCCATGCAGTATTTTTAAATTATTTATTTAAATCATTAAGAAATGAGACCCCACTATTCTTGATAACCAGCCTTGCAAACGGTGAAAGCTGAGGATTGTGTGGCTTGTTACAAAAAAAAAAAAACTGGGGAACCAGCATCATTATTTCAAATTATTTATTTAAAGGCTCATAGCAAAATGCTGAGCTCAGAGTTCACCACAGTTCACTGTGAGAAATTTCTCAGTGAACTGTGAACTCCCTGAGCTCAGCGCTGCCTGTAAGACTTTCTCACTGTGCTAGCAGTGCTCTCAGAGGTCACTGCAGTACATTTTCCCGGCTAGGAACGCAGCCTCAGTGACTGGTGGTAACACTTGATGACATCACCGCTAGTCACTGATGCGGTGCTGGCTGCAGCTCATTCATTCATTGGTGGTTCTCAGCCTGGATGGTCGCATCTTGGCACTGTCCAGGTTGAAAACTATTTATCCCCAGACAGATTACGGAATGGGAAAGAATGTTGGACATGTGAGGGATAGAGATGAGCGACTTTGCCTTTTTTCGGGTCCAGTCGGGTTTCATGAAACCTGACTTTCGCAAAAGTCGGGTCGAACGAAATCAGCCGATTTTTGTGAAAAGTCGAAGGCCGACTGAAACACGAAACCCAATGCAAGTCAATGGGGAAGCAAAGTCGGCAGGGAGTGGTGGACAGGAAACACACCTACAGTGCCCTTTTGAATGCCAAAAACATAAATTCTTATTACTGAAGCATTTCAACCTTAATTTACTTCATAATACTAGTTACGCACTGAAAAATGGGGGTTATTTGGCTAAATTTGTGGGGGGGTAGGGCTGGCTCCAGGTTTTCATGTGCCCTGGGCCAAAGAGCGCCCCTTTAACACATACCACAACTCATGATGCTCCGATACGGCAGAGAAATAGCGGTATAGTACAATGAAAAATACTTCACTTTTTACATCTCATGACTGATATCCATTTTAAATTCTCCAATAGCTCCAAAAACTGACAGTATATTACTCCATACAGTATTATGGCCACCGCATAGTGCGCTATACAGAGTAATGAGGCCCATATATTTCTCCATACAGAATCATTGGTCCCATATAATGTTTGAAACAGTATATGATGAGCTGCACATAATGCTACAGTATATGTTGGTCCCCATGGATGAAGCTGCACTGTCTTATGGGCCCAAATGCTCTATATATAATGGGCCCCATTTCTAATGCTCTAGTCTAGAACGGGCCCTGTAAATGCTGCTCCAGTGTCTGATGTCCACCTTTGGAATGCTCCAGTGTATGGTGGGCCCCATATATCATTCTCCAGAGTATAGTGCTTTAAATAAGTCTCCTCAAATAAGTCTCCTCGCTAGGGAATCCCTGTACTAGTCTGGGCGTACAGACGTGATGTCATTGCGCTCTGATCAGAATATCACTGTCAGGAAACACGGAAGACATCATGGCGGTGGAGCAGGGAGAGGTATTTCAACTTTGCAAGTGCTGTGATCCTGAGCAAGCAGGGGGGCCCACTCGTTGGCGACGGCACTGGCACAGGGCCCCTCATAGTACGGTGGTGTGTCTGACGGCGGGTGGGCCGAACCTGCACTTTCATCTGCACCTTCCTCTTTGTCACTGTGTAAGGTGGTATAGTATATGGGAAGGGTAACCTGAGTTTCATCAGGATCAGATTCTGGCTGTGTAGAGTGCGAGGGGAATGTAGTGGTCTGGGTCAATGTACCAGCAGAATCATCTAGCAGTGGCTGGGCATCAGTGCACTTGTGGCGCCCCCAGGAGTACGGTCACCACAGTGGCATTACCTTCCTCCTAGGTAGTGTGATGTCATGCTTGGGAGCAACGAAGGATCTCTCTAGCAATTAAACCAACACACAACACAGTTCCCACTCCAGGCCAGCAGGAAGACCTCTGAACCGGACTGCTGAGGAGCTGCTCTTTGTGGTCGGGAGGAGGTAAGTTAGGGCAGTCTGTGAAGGGAAGGGGAGCTGGAGGATGAGCAGAGTTAAGGCTCACTCCTAGCTGGAGCACATGGTCCGGATTCCGGTCTCCGAGTTTGTAGGGACACTGACGTTCCTGCAGCTGAAACCGGAGGAAGTAGCAGTTGTAAATGCTCTATACCCAACTAAGGCTCGGAGACCCCAGCAGCGATGTGTGGGAGCCAGAAGGAAAAGACTACGGCTGCCTGCCATACGAGAAAGTTCCAAAAGAGAGTCAACAGGGGGAACTTAATTGAACTCAGCACTGCGAGTACCTCAGATAAGCGCTAGAACGGAGGCCACACTACCTATCTGCAGAGAGAGAATTCCAAATTGGCTTCCAGGCTGACCAGCTCCTTCTCCATCTGTACTCTGGGTCCTGGACGGCACTTACCAAGTACAGGTAAAGGAACTGCACGACTGTGTCTGTCATCTTTCTCCTGCGCCTGGCACATGGCTCTGCTACATCCTGCGCTGCACACCATCTACCAACTCTTTCATCTGCCCTGCGACTACGGCCCTACCTGTGCAGGGCTTCTACATCTTAGCTGCACCACAACATCTGTCCCAGAGAAGCGACACTGCAGCGCTGATCAATCTAATCAAACCATAGGTGGCGTCACGCATCATTCACCTATAAACTTAATTCACCCCTTTGCATGGACGCCCAGGGCCACGGAAGAGGTCACCACCACCGTGACACATCCCTGTGAGACACTGGCCCGGAAACGATTAACCCCACTGCCCTGGCTGGCCACCCACACTCCATGTCAGATTCATCTTGGACTGGGGAATTCACGATTTGACTTAATAACCCAGGCATGGTATGATAGAAAGAGCTACATGGACTAATGTGAAGTGTGGCCTGCTGCATCATTCACTTTGGGTGGGGGTGCAGGACACAAGGAAAGGGGTTCTTCCTGACCAGGAGCCAGCACTTGATGACTCAGTGCTTGCATTTTTTGAAACTTCAGAAGAGGAGGGCATATTTGCTGGAGTCTGTTTCGGCAATGTAAGCCAAAACCAGTTCCTCATGCTCCGGCTTTAAAAACGGTTAACCTACTCCCAGAAAAGGTAGCCTTCCAGGCGTTCCGGAGCCAGACCATGACGCAGGCTCAACACCTCCTGCCTTAGCTGCTATTGTGCTTTTGCCACTACCAGCAGATGCACCACTACCATCAGCACCAGCTGGCCCCCCCACGCCCGCGGCCTCTTCCACCAAACTTCAAAATTTAGCACAAAATAGATACAAAATAACATCAGATATATGGCACTGTATCAGAAGCGTACAGCTCTATTCAGTCAAAGGATAATTGTCAATCTCCATATATATTCCATCAGTCACACAGATGCTCACAGCCTCAGTATGGATTAGACAATATAAAAAATAGACAAAGTGTACATTATCATCAGATAGCAGGTATACATAGCATAGTTTAAACCTTAACAATGTATGTCTATATATCAGTGTTGAGCCACCCCGCTAGTGTTTTGGTTCGTCGCACAGGAGGCAAGTTCGTCGCATATTTGTCGAACCACATTGAAAACAATGGCAGGCAAACACCAACACATACAAACACATAGAAAACAATTAAAAAAACACCTTAAAAGGTGTCCCAAAGTCGAAAAAATGCTCAGAAGACAAAAATTAACATATGGAAACGTGCAGCTACATTTAGAAAAGAGGTGGAGACACAGATATAGGCTTGTCATGCCCTTATGAAGCCAAGAAAGGCTGGAATAAAAATGTAAAATACCAACCAAAAAAAAAAATTCTGAAATCGAACACGATCATATACTGTCGGACTTCCCACCAATAAATTATGCCAACTGGCGATCGGGCGGCGTTATTCCCACAAACCTCCAAACAGCGTCCATGAAGGCAAAGTGTTTGCTTTCCGGGGGCAGTATGATTGCAAAGCTGAACCTTAAAGGAATGTCCAAAAGGGCACCACCAGGAGTGGAGCCTGCGGCTTAATTGGACTCCACCCGGGAAACCACAACCATGCCACCTCAAGAAAAGATGCACACGTTGAAAGTTTTGTCCATTCTGTGTGTGGTGTGGTATGTCCGTTTGTAGTTGTGCTAGCGATTTCTCAGCTTTATTCCGTTAACGAACGAGACTCCGGCATGCCCCCGCGGTACGCGTCAAGCTTACTAGATGGATACGCGAGACTCTGGCATGCAAGATCGAGCAATAACAGGTCTATCATGGCCTTACATGTCCGGAGCTGCATGCGTGCTACTGAAATGACCAGCTTTTGTCGCTTACAGGTGCAGATAACCCGCTGAACACCGTTAGTGATGGGGATCTGTGATTCCAATTATTCCCCGCGAACGATGATTTCCCAGTAAGTGCAGGTCAACCGCAATTCCTGAATTAGGCCTAACCGGCATTCCTGAAAAAATGCAAACAATTACGTGTCCAAACCACAGGTGCTGTAGCTTGCTTAACAGCTCGGCAGCCGTTCTCAGGCCCAGTATGGATTCCACAAGATTCTAGAAAGTTGATAAAGGATAGTTTCACTGGATAACACGTATATATGTAGCATAGTTTGCACATTAAAAACCTATGTCTATATATCAGGAGGCAGGCTCAGACGGTCTCAGGCCCAGTATGGATTAGACGTGATTGGACAAAGGTGAGAAAGGGTACCGTATCACTGGATAACAGGTATGTATAGCATAGTTTACACATTAAAAATATATGTCTATAGATCAGGAGGCAGACTCAGACGTTCTCAGGTCCAGTATGGATTTGTCCAGATTGTACAAAGTTGAGAAAGGGTACATTATAACTGGATAGCAGGTATATATAGCATAGTTTAAACATTTAAAATCTGTGTTCTCAGTATGGATTAGACAACAATCTAAAAAGTCAAAAAAAAGGAAATGTATTTGAAGCGTACACCAGTATACACTTTTGGTGGTATTTTTTAATCTTCATATATATTTCCGTCTCCGTAAGACAGTCGAGACTCTCCGCAATAGGAAATGAGATGCATACAATTACTGACAAAGTCTAGTGATTGCACCACTGCATCTCATTGTGAGTCGACGTCCATAAGAAATGGAAGCCATTGATCATCTGAAGCTAGAGCCCGGCCAGCGGGACAGGGCATAGCTACATCTTAACCATCATCTTCTATCAGTTCACCAAATTTGTAGTGGCAGTCCCAGTGAAGGATTTGACAGCCCAGACTACACAGTGGAGCAGGGAGAGGTAAACATTGCAAATGCTGGGGCCCTTCCCAAGCAAGTGGGGCCGATTCGTCGGCACTGGCACTGGTCCCCTCATAGTACGGCGGTGTGTCTGACGGCGGGTGTGCACCCCCACCGTCAGACACTTGATTGCACTATGAGGGACCCAGTGCCAGTGCCTAGGAGTCGGCCCACCCACCTGTCCAGGGCAACGGCACTCGCACGGTTGCGTGCACTAGGTGGTGACCCCGGCCATGGGGGGAGGAGGCAGCCCAGTTAGGGAGGTTTACAAAATGGCATATGTTGATGTGGGACATTCACCTGCTGCTAAAGGTGAAATTGGTCAAGTCCCAGGAAGAGGACCAAAGAAAGCCATTTTTCTGGCAACCTATGTGTCATCAGGGTAAGGTGTGACAAAATCCTTGGAAACCCATGTATAGTTCATTTTAATGAAGGTTAGATCATCCACATTTTGGGTCAAGAGACGGGTACTTTTTTCTGTCGGGATTGATCCAGCAGCACAGAAGACTCTTTCCGATAGCACACTTGCAGCTGGGCAAGCGAGCTCCTGTAAGGCATATTGTGCTAATTCAGGCCAGGTGTCCAGTTTAGCGGCCCAATAGTCAAATGGGAATGACCTGTGAGGGAGAACACCGATATGGGACGAGTAGGAGTTTGTAACCATAGTTGACAAGTGCTGTCTCCTGTCATTTTCAATCGATGCAGTATTACCAGTCATGAGAGGGACTTGAAAAATCAGTCCACAACATGGTCATGAAACCCATCTCCGCCACTTCTGATGTGTGCACCACCAACACCTCTTCCAAGTTGCCCCCGGCCCCTACGGCTCGTGTGAGAATCATCACCGCTGCTGTGTGCTGGTAATGCCTCAACCAACCGGTTTACCAGAGTTGCTTGTTTGTTAGCCAATATTAGGTCAAGGTTCTCCTGTGGCATGATGTTTTGGAATTTGCCTTTATAGCGTGGATCCAGGATGCTGGCCAACCAGTAGTTGCCATCGTCCATCATTTTGGCAATGCGGGGGTCCCTTTTTAGGATCTGCAAGGCATAATTTGACATGTGGGCCAATGTTCCCGTGTCAATGATGCACTGCGAGTGCTCGGTGGAGGAGCACTTTCTGGCAAATCCACTTCCCTCCAGTCATGCACAAACCCTGTACCAGACCTTGCCACACCAACATTTTCTCTTGCCCCACGAGAAGCATCATCCTCCCCTAAATAATCATCCCCATCATCATCCTCCTCCACCTCGTCCAGGAGAGTTCCCGAAGCAGACAATGGCTGACTATCAAGGCTTCCCTCCTCATCATCCTCGGCTGCAGACGCCTGCTCCTTAATGTGCGTCAAAGTTTGCATGAGCAGACGCATAAGTGGGATGCTCATGCTTATGATGGCATCATCTGCGCTCACCAGCCGTGTGCATTCCTCAAAACACTGAAGGACTTTACAGAAGTCTTTCAGCTTTGACCACTGCACACGTCAACTCCATGTCTGCCCGTGTATCCTCCCACAAATGCATTACGGCCTGCCTCTGTTCGCACAGCCGCTCAACCATGTGCAGGGTGGAGTTTCACCTTGTTGCAACGTCGATAATTAGGCAGTGCTTGGGAAGGTGGAACAATCACTGCAGTTTCTGCATACGACTGGAGTGTACCGGCGACTGGCAGATGTGCGAGCAGTCTTCGGACCTTCTGGAGCAGGCATGTTAACTCCGGATAATTATTGAGGAAGCACTGCACCACCAGGTTACAGGTGTGAGCCAAGCCAAGGTGTGAGTTTTGAAAGGGCTATGGCTGCCACAAAATTCCGGCCGTTATCACCAACCACTTTGCCTGCCTCAAGATGTAGACTGCCCAGCCATCTCTCAGTTTGTCGCTGAAAGTAGTCGGCCAGTACCTCCGCGGTGTGCCTGTCGCCCAAACACATCATCTTCAACACAGCCTGCTGATGCTTTCCACTAGCTGATCGATAGGGGGGACACCTTGTGTGCAACACTGGCAGCTGCGGATGGAGTGCTCGTGCGACTGCGTTCTGTGGACGAGCTTTCGTTTCTGGAGGGTTGAACGCCTACAGCCAACTGTTTCCTATACCGTGGGCTAGGCAGCACTGTCCCACCAACACTGTCCCCTGTGGACCCTGCATCCACCACATTAACCCAGTGCGCAGTGATGGACAACGGCCCTGGCCATGCCTACTGGACCATGCATCAGTTGTGAGGTGCACCTTTCCACTCACTGATTGCTTGAGTGCATGTACAATGCGGTCTTTCACATGAAGGTGGAGGGCTTTGCGAGAAAAGAAGTGGCGACTGGGTAGGTCACAGCGTGGTACTGCGTAGGCCATGAGATCACGGAAAGCTGCGCTTTCAACCAACCGATAGGGCATCATCTCTAACGAGATTAGTTTGGCAATGTGGGCGTTCAAACCCAGTGTACATGGATGAGAGGATGAGTACTTTCTTGTCCTACTCAGTCTCTGGTAGGGTGAGCTGGACTTGAGAGCTGCATATGGTCGAACTAGCAGTAGACATGGCGGACGGAGACAGAGGGTTGATGATGGTGATGGAGTTGGTGTTCTTTCTGATGGCCTAGATTCAGTCTTTCGTTGCAGTAACAGTGTGATTCCTTGACTGATTTGCCCTTGCGACGACAATTCAACATTTGCTGCTGGTGGTGTGCTAACCGGTGGGCTTACAGTGGGGGAAACGATGTAGTGTTGCTGACTACCTTCTTTGGGAGCAGTTGCACATGTGGTACGTGAGTTTTGGTAGTCCGTCCACGCTTGCAAGTGCATGGTGGTTAATTGTCTTAGCATGCAACTGGTATTCAAATTTCTCTGATTTTTCCCTCGGTTAAAAGGTCTTTGCGCACTTCTTAGAGATAACCTTTGCCTGATCATTAGGATTTTGTTCAAAAAAGTGCCACACTGCACTCTTCCTACTATGGAAGACATTTTGAGGCCTTGCACGCTGTGCTATTTTGACAGTCTGGCCAAGCTGTCCTGCAACTCTTCTGGTTTTTGTAACCTGTTTTTGGACTGCTCTGGGCCTGCCAGATAACAGCTGTTGTAATGTTGATGCCCGCTGCAGATGCTCCTCCTCCTCTTGAGCTATTGGCAGCGGCACCCTCTTCCCCCAATGGATGCCAATGTGGGTCAACAACTGGGTCATCCATCACCTCCTCTTCAATGTCATGTGCACCTTCCTCTGTGTCACCGTGTATGGTGGTATAGCATGCGGGAAGGGGCACCTGAGGTTCATCAGGGTCAGATTCTGCCTCAGTACACTGCGAGGACAATGTAGTGCTCTGAGTGAATGTACCAGCAGAATCATCTATCTGGCTGTGCATCAGTGCACTCCATGTCAGATTCATCTTGGCCTGGGTAATTCACAATTTGACTTGATAACCCAGGCATGGTATGTGAAAACAGCTCCATGGAGTAATCTGTAGTGTGGCCTGCCGCATCCTTCAATTTTGGTTGGGGTGAAGGACACAAGGAAAGGTGTGGTTCATGACCATGAGCCTCCAATGACAACTCAGTGCTTTTATTTTGTAAAACTTCAGAAGAGGAGGCGACAGAGCTGGAGGCTGAGTCAGCAATATAAGCCAAAACTTCTTGAAGCTCCGGCTTTAAAAGTGGTTTACCTACCAGAAAAGGGAGCCTTCGAGGCCTTGTGGAGCCAGACGATAACGCAGGCTCAACACCTCCTGCATTAGGTGCTATTTTGCTTTTGCCACTAGAAGATCCACCACCAACACCATCATTACCAGCTGCCAACCCCCGCCCACTTCTACAGACTCTTCCACCACACTTCCTCATTTTTGGGGAAAATGTACCCAAAAAAAACACCAACTATATGGTACTGTAAAACAAGGTACAAGGTGTATATAGGAGTGGGGAGAATTTGAATCTCTCTAGACTTCAGGACACAGTTGGATTCGATCAGGCCCTGTTTATATTACACCGCAATGTGACAGGCAGTTCTGGATGGTGTAAGAAAGGTGCATAGAGTACTGGGGAGAATTGAACTTCAGGACACAGTTGGATTCTGTCAGGCCCTGTTTATATTACACAGCAATGTGACAGGCAGATTCTGGATGGTGTAATAAAGGTGTATAGAGGACTGGGGAGAATTGGAATCTCTCTAGACTTCAGGACACAGTTGGATTCTGTCAGGCCCTGTTTATATTACTTCGCAATGTGACAGGCAGAAATTGCCTAGTGTATGACAAACTACAAGGTGTATAAAGAATTGGGCAGAATTGGAATCTCCCTAGAGTGTAGGTCTGTAAGAACGGACAAACTCCTCGGCTTTTCCTAACAGAGTCACACACTTAGATAGCTTCAATTTGGCCGTGATAACAGCCGTTACACGGTACTGTTGTAAGTTCATTTTCCCCTTCACCATTGAGGTCTGATGAACTCCCTCTTCTGGTGAAGGAAGGTAGTGAGGCTGATTACCAAACAGCAGAGCAGAATGTTGATGACTGGGTGACTGGAATTGCTGACTGGATATAAGGCAGCCGACGCCCTTCTGCCTTGCGAGTGATTTCTCTGAGGGATTCTAGGAGACCAGTCTGATTCCTGCTCATCAAAAGCTAAGTTTTCTGCTGTTTTTTGGTTTTGTTTTGCCTTGTTTTTCTGGATTTCTGCCTTCCCCTTCTGGGTGAGCTGAATTCCTTTTTGCTCTGTCTTCAGAAAATACCTGAGTACTGATATAGTCTTTTTGAAGCCTAGCGTCTTCAGGGCTTTTTTCCCTATCAGTCTGTTGGCTCTTGTTTTTGAGAGGGTTTTGGCGGATTGCAGACAGCAGCTTTTCTATTCTGTCCTATTTAGTTAGCTTGGGCCCCATCATTTGCTCAGGCTTTCTATCTGTGTTTTTTCATCTTGCTTCACCGTCATTATATGTTGGGGGCTGCCTATTGCTTTGGGGTCTGCTCTGGGGCAGTTTAGATTTCCCTTTCTGTCTTTAGGCTATGTAGTTCTCCGGCTGTGATCGAGGGGTCTAGGGCACCGTAGGAACCCCCCCATGGCTACTGCTAGTTGTTAGGTTCAGGGGTCTGCAATCCGATAGCTGCCAACTTCTCTGGTTTTCTGGACTTAGCTAGTATTTCTGTTTTTGCCTCCTATGGTGACTCATTCATAACACGGTACTGTGAGAGGAGCGTACATGTACACCGCTGTACGGTGTATGTAAAATTTTCAAGCTCCGTGTTTTTGTATACAGACTGACACATGCTGTCTCTCCTCTCTAGTTTTGAATGTAATCAAACAGCAGATATACTAAACTGAAAAACGGACAAAACTATAAGGTGTAGGTCTGTAAGAACGGACAAATTCCTCGGCTTTTCCTTACAGAGTCACACACTTAGATAGCTTCAATTTGGCCGTGATAACAGCTGTTACACGGTACTGTGTGAGGAGCGTACACCGCTGTACGGAGTGTGAAAAAATGAACGCTCAGTACCTCACAGGACAAAACAATAAAATTTGGATTGCTTTTAAAAAAGCAGTTTGAACACCAGTGTGCACACAGCAATGCAGATAGCCTTAAAAGGCAGACTAATCACCACCAGCACTGCTGCACAAAAGCAAAAATCTTCACCTTTCAATGCACAGTAACTACAGTGAAAAGCGCTATCAGCAGAAGCATTTTTTTTCTTTTTTCCTTCCTAACGCTCTTCCCTACAGAATCAGCAGCAGCAGCTCTCCCTATTCTGAGATCAGCATGAGTAACATGGCGGTCGGCGTGCACGCCCTTTTATACCCCCTGTGACGCCCCACAAAGCAAGCCAATCACTTGCATGCCCTTCTCCAAGATGGTGGTGACCGCTGCCTATGTTGCCCACAGTGTCCGTTCTTCCTGATTGGCTGAAAAAGGGCGCTAAAGTATCTTTTGAAACGCAACTTTGGCGCTAAAGTCGCCGACCTCGTGGCCGACCTCACGCTAAGGTCGGGTTTCGTTTCATGAAACCCGACTTTGGCGAAAGTCGGCGACTTTAATTTTTTCGACCCGTTTCGCTCAACTCTAGTGAGGGATATGGTTGTTTTTTATTTTTATTACAGGAGACAAGGGATTCAATGTAATGGGCGCTAGGTGTCGTATAACTTTGTTATTTTTAAATAGAAAAAGTAAAAGTGTGTTTTGTTTTATTTAAAATAAAAGACTATTTGCTGTGTGTTTATTTACAATACAACTCTAGGATTAGTAATAGATAGGTTGTCTTATAGATGCCTCTCCATTAGTAAGCCGTGGGCTTGATTTCATCGTACAATACAAACATGACACCAACCAAATAGATAATAACCTCCCTTGCCACCACTACAGAGGGCAAGTGGGAAAAACAAAGCAAAGTGCCAGAATTGGTGAATCTAATAGATGCGCCTTTTCTGGTTGTCTGTGGGCTATTTTTAGGCTGGGGAGGGTGGGCAGCATCTATGGCCCCTTACAAGCCTGAGACTACCAGCCTCAGCTGTCCGCTTTAGCTTTATTGGTTGCCAAAAAAGGGGGAGACACATGCTGGTTTTTTTAAAATTATTTATTTAGAGCGCAGACACCGGCTGATGAATACTCCCCATCAGCTGCTGCCTGCTCTCGCTGTTAGCAAGCATCGGATGATGGGAGCAGTAGTTCCATCAATCAAATTTATTATCGCCAAGTACATATTACATATATACAAGGAATTCTTTGTGGCAAAGAGGCAACATAATATATAACAACAGATACAACAAGTAACATCTAACAAGACAGATACAGTATATAGTCTACACATGACGATTTAATTGTTGAACAGAGAGTGGATAGAAGCTGTTCATATGGCGGTTGTTGCTGCATTTGGGGACTCTGAAGCGACGTCCTGAAGGGAGTAGTTGGAATGAGGAGTGTCCCGGGTGAGAGGGATCGGATGAAATTTTCAATGCGTGGGATCGAATACTCTTATCATAAAGATCCTGGATTATAGGCAGGGGGGAACCTATAATTCTCTCTGCTGTTCTGAAAGTCCTTTGTAAGTGGAGTTTGTCATGCGCAGTGGCTCCCCCATACCAGACTATCAGAGAGGAACAAATCACAGATCTGATGACAGCATTAAAGAATAAGATCAGCAGATTCTTAGACAAACCATATCTTTTCAGCTGACGCAGGAACAACATCCTCTGTTGTGCTTTTCTTATAACAGCATCCACGTTTTTCCCCCATTTAAGTTCATGAGAGATGATAACACCAAGGAATTTGGTCTCTGTGACCCTAAGAACCACTTCATCATGGATGTAGATTGGAAGTATCTCATGTTGATCTTTCCTAAAATCCACAACCATCTCAGCAGTTTTTTAGTGTTGAGTACAAGATTATTGGCTTTACACCAGTCACATATTCTTTTCACCTCACTCCGATACAAGTCTTCAGCATTTCCCCTGATGAGACCAATCAGTGTCATATCATCGGCAAATTTCAAGATTTTTACTGAGTCTGCAGAAGAGATGCAATCATTCGTATAGAGAGAAAACAGTAACGGGGACAAAACACACCCCTGAGGTGCCCCGATGTTTGTGACCAAGGTGTCCGAAGTGAATGGTCCAACTCTGTTGGTTACACTGTATCCTGGCTGTCAGGAAGTTATAAATCCACAAGCATAAGTTGAGAGGGACTCCAAGAGCTACCATTTTCTTATGAAGTAAATTCGGATCAATGGTATTGAACGCTGAGCTAAAGTCCATGAAAAGAATCCGGACATATGAGTGCAGTTCATCTGTATGATCCAAAATGTACTTCAGTGCCAGATTGACAGTGTCGTTTGCCGAACGATTCTCCTTACAGGCAAACTGAAGCGGGTCCCATAGCTTCTGCGTGAATTTTATCAGGTGGGACATCATAATTCTTTCGAAGACTTCCATAGCTACAGATGTGAGTGCTACTGGTCTATAGTCGTTCAACTCAGAGGATCCCACTTTCTTGGGGACAGGGATAATTGTGGAACTTTTCCAACACTGAGGTACAACGCACTCTTTCAGTGACACATTGTATATATTTGTCAGTATAGGGGCAAGCTGGGTAGCACTATAGTGGGGTGGCTTTTATTATTGGTGACCTCTCTTAATCCTCTCCATGCAAATCTAGTATCTTTTGATGAGAACCTTTCCTCCAGAATCTTTGCATACTCGTGTTTGGTAACATACTCCGATAGTAGTGACCGGAGTTAAACTTTTTAACTCCGATCACAGCAAGCTGACACTGTTATTTGATAGCGTGGGAACCGCGGCTGTTTGACCAGCTGTAATGATTTTACTGCCGATCAAAAGCAGTGCTTGTCGCGTTGTCATGCACATGACAGCGTGTCAAACACTGGATGTTTGGGCCCAGCTCTGTTCTGGTACCCGAACCAAAACTTTTCTCTACTGGTCACCTATGAAGTACTGCTTAGAGTTGATCACACAGTGCAATCTCTCCCTTTGCCTTATTGTACCCTGTTAATATTTATTTTTTTATCACATGATAAAGATGCCAGTACAGCATTGAAATGCATAGTGAATAAAAAAAAATCTTAATCTCATCATCTTTTCTGAAGAAACAATTTACTCCAGAAGCACAGTCTACCTTACATGTTCATCCAACTGGATCCAATATCTCTTTGAGGATTTACCACCATCCACGAGGCTGCAGCTGTTTTTCTTCATGCCTACATAGGAGATGTGTCGGTAACAACTCCATGAGGTCAACGTACCCAGCAATCTCCTACTGTCCCCTCCATTCGGTATCGCCCTAGTGTTTCCCCATTTTAGATTTATTAATTTGTTTTACTAATTGCACAAAATGTAGTCAATTTTTATTGGTTTGTTACAAGACATGTAATGCTTGATGTATTTTCCTGCAATATTTTGTATCTTGAACATTTTGCTTTTATCAATTCAATAAAAACATTTCTTAAAGAAAAAGTTGGTAAAACAGATTAGTTTTATTAATTTTTATTAGTGTTAACAGTTTCAAAGAATTGTTTTTACAAATCAGTTTGTAGAATGTTGTATATGACAAATGAATAAACAAACTTGTAATTGCAGACCCCCCTCTCTCCATCCAAACTAAGCCCCCCTCCCTTCCCAGTGCAGAATCATTGCACACCCCCATCCCAACTAAGCCTCCCCTCCCTTCCCAGTGCAGAATCATTGCACACCCCCATCCCAACTAAGCCCCCCTCCCCATTGTAGAACTGAACTATGTTTAAAACATATTTTTATGACAAATACAATCAGTATTTAGTTTAATATTTTTTTCAACTACTATTAATAACTGGTCATCAGACTGCCATACTGTAAGTGGGAAATTACATATTATGCATATAATGTACTTGTATACCTAGCCTGAATTTCCCCATGCATAACTCAATAAACGGATGTCCACTGATTTATTCATAAAGGAAACCTAAAATGCATTCCCATGCAGTCTACATACAATACTGTACATATCAGCTACTATAGATCCTACAAAAGAACAACAGAGTACTAAAGTCCACAATTTACAAAAGCTCATGTGTGTTACTCCCAAAACACACTGTTGTTGTTCCAAGGAAAAGCTAGCAAGCCTCCATAAAGAATTGCTTTTACTCAAAAATAATGTACACATAGTGCTTAGTGCATATTAAAGTGCAAAAGGGGAAAGGATTAAGTAGTGGTCTCCATAATTCCACAGTTAATGTGACAACCCAATCCTAATTGAAAAACATGACTAGAGGTCTGCATGCCTTACCCATAATAAAGCTGCCAGTGTGTGTCCCCTGTGGCAGCCCCGACGTGCGTTTTTTGCGTGGGCTTCCTCGGGGGGGGCTGTTCACAGATCAGCTACTGTAGATAACTTTTCAGTGGCTCCGCATACCGGTGGCCTGCCTTATCTACACTCAGGTATATATTATTTAACCCATTTCTGCTTAGCCAATTCATTTGAGTGGGGAGGACTTCCATCCATGGCTTTATACATATGACCTGCCATTTCTATTGATCCTATGGTGACTAATTACCCACGGTGCAGTGTTATAACATTGTTTTTTTATGTTCTTCTTACTCTTCACGGCCATTTAGCAGACAACATAGGATAGGGCCACTGTACATACATACATACATATACCATCTTTGACAATTTATTATTGCTATTTTTTTTAGTTCTTGTATATGTATATATATGATGCATATATTTTAGTGTGTGGACACCCTTTTTTCGCGCTTTTGCACTAATTTGCCATTTTATACCAATAAAGGCATTTTTACTTCACTCCTCCTGCCTCTACATCTTATTTATATATATTTGTAGATATATCCATATATCATCAGTCTTCAATTCTATATTCATTTAATTTTGGGTGAGTATATTATTGTTACAATTGCTATGTGATTTGTGCATGTGTGTATATATATTCATGAACACATATATGTATTGCACATTTTCAATGCTTTTCAATGGGAAGCTTAAAACATGCCCTAAGGCGATTGAAATGGCAGTTGAGCTCATTGATATGCGCAGGCACACCCAGTTACTATGCCAACGCCTACGAACGTCACATGACGCCCCGAGGACAGAGCTTCTGCCACATAATATCAGCTCTTAAAGCGAAACCCACAGCACAAATGCAAATCTAGCTTCATCACATGACGCATGCCCCTGAGAGAGAATGTGCGCCAAAGTGGATTTAGAAGCCCAGTGAGCCACCCTGGCTCTTAAAGGGCCGACGTGCCAAAGTGATTCTTAAAGGGCCGGCACACTGAAATGAGTCTTAAAGGGCCGGCGCGCCAAATCGGAGGCTGAGCCACACTGGCCTCCAAATCGGACCCAGTGTGGCCCCGCTAAAAAAAAAAATCAGACCCAGAGTGGCACAGCCTACCAAATCAGATCCTGAGGGGCCCCGCCCACCAAATCTGACTCCGAGTGGCCCCGCCCACCAAATCGGACCCTGAAGGGCCCCGTCCACCAAATCGGACTCTGAGGAGCCCCGCCCACCAAATCGGACCCAGAGTGACCCCGCCCACCAAATCGGACCCAGAAGGGCCCCACCCACCAAATCGGACCCAGAGTGACCCCGCCCACCAAATCGGACCCAGAAGGGCCCCACCCACCAAATCAGACCCAGAAGGGCTCCGCCCACCAAATCGGACCCAGAGTGACCCCGCCCACCAAATCGGACCCTGAAGGGCTCCGCCCACTAAATCAGACTCCGAGTGGCCCCGCCCACCAAACCGGACCCTCAAGGGCCCCGTCCACCAAATCGGACTCTGAGGAGCCCCGTCCACCAAATCGGACCCTGAAGGGCCCCGTCCACCAAATCGGACTCTGAGGAGCCCCGCCCACCAAATCGGACCCAGAGTGGCCCCGCCCACCAAATCGGACCCAGAGGGTCTCCGCCCACAAAATCAGACCCTAAGGGGCCCAACCCACCAAATCGGACCCTGATTGGTCCCAACCACAAAATCGGACCCTGAGGGGCCCCGGCCACAAAATCGGACCCTGAGGGGCCCAACCCACATAATCGGACCCTGAGGGGCCCAACCCACATAATCGGACCCTGAGGGGCCACGGCCAGAAAATCGGACCCTGAGGGGATCCGGCCAGAAAATCAGACCCTGAGGGGCCCCGGCCAGAAAATCAGACCCTGAGGGGCCCCGGCCACAAAATCGGACCCTGAGGGGCCCCACTCACAAAACCGGAACCTGAGGGGCCCCACCCACAAAATCGGACCCTGAGGGGCCACACCCACAAAATCGGAGCCTGAGAGATCCCCGCCAACAATTCAAGCCCTGAGGAGCCCAGGCCAAGGAATCGGATCCTGAGGGGCCCCACCCTCCAAATCAGACCCTGAGGCCAAAGTGGCCTCTGAGAGGCACTCACAGTTAAAACGGATCCTGAGTTGAAAGTCTTGCAGGGGCAGCAGGCAAGTCTCTCTTAAAGGGGCAGCCCGGGCACCATTTCAAACCACTATCTGTACTTCCTTCAGGAAATACACATCTAGTTATAGTGGTTTGAAAAAAACCACTATATTGTAATCCGAACGCTGCTAACTTATTCTTATTATTAAGCTGATTTCCGCAATTAATGCGGCCCGAACCGCTACACGCACAGACTCCGTTGAGGTGTCGTTTCGAAGCCAGCGTCCATGAGAGGTGTGCTAAGTATTTTTCGTGTCGATCGGATTTGTAGTTTTTGCGCAATTTGCGTTTGAAAATTTTTTTTCCCGTCATTGGAATGCACTGTCTCCAATGCTTTTCAATAGGAAATGGCAAAACGTGCCCTGAGGCGATTGAAATGACAGTTGAGCTCATTGATATGCGCAGGCAGACCCAGTTACTATGCCAACGCCTACGAACTTCACTTGAACCCCAGCACAGAGCCTCTGCCACATATCAGCTCTTAAAGCGAAACCCACAGCACAAATGCAAATCTAGCTTCATCACATGACACATGCCCCTGAGAGAGAATGTGTGCGCCAAAGTGGATTTAAAAGAAGCCCAGTCAGCCAAACTAGCTCTTAAAGGGCCGACACTCCAAATCGGAGGCTGACCGACCCCGGCCTCCAAATCGGAGGCTGACCGACCCCGGCCTCCAAATCGGAGGCTGACCGACCCCGGCCTCCAAATCGGAGGCTGACCGACCCCGGCCTCCAAAATCGGAGGCTGACCGACCCCGGCCTCCAAAATCGGAGGCTGACCGACCCCGGCCTCCAAAATCGGAGGCTGACCGACCCCGGCCTCCAAAATCGGAGGCTGACCGACCCCGGCCTCCAAAATCGGAGGCTGACCGACCCCGGCCTCCAAAATCGGAGGCTGACCGACCCCGGCCTCCAAAATCGGAGGCTGACCGACCCCGGCCTCCAAAATCGGAGGCTGACCGACCCCGGCCTCCAAAATCGGAGGCTGACCGACCCCGGCCTCCAAAATCGGAGGCTGACCGACCCCGGCCTCCAAAATCGGAGGCTGACCGACCCCGGCCTCCAAAATCGGAGGCTGACCGACCCCGGCCTCCAAAATCGGAGGCTGAGCCACCCCGGCCTCCAAAATCGGAGGCTGAGCCACCCCGGCCTCCAAAATCGGAGGCTGAGCCACCCCGGCCTCCAAAATCGGAGGATGAGCGACCCCGGCCTCCAAATCGGAGGATGAGCCACCCCGGCCTCCAAATCGGAGGATGAGCCACCCCGGCCTCCAAATCGGAGGCTGAGCCACCCCGGCCTCCAAATCGGAGGCTGAGCCACCCCGGCCTCCAAATCGGAGGCTGAGCCACCCCGGCCTCCAAATCGGAGGCTCATCGACCCCGGCCTCCAAATCGGAAGCTCATCGACCCCTGCCTCCAAATCGGAGGCTCTTTGACCTCGGCCTCCAAATCGGAAGCTCAACGACCCCGGCCTCCAAATTGGAGGCTGAGCGACCCCAGCCTCCAAATCTTACCCAGAGTGGCCCCACCCACCAAATCAGACCCAGAGAGGCCCCGCCCACCAAATCGGACCCTGAGGGGCCCCGCCCACCAAATCGGACCCTGTGGGGCCCCGCCCACCAAATCGGACCCTGAGAGGCCCCGCCCACCAAATTGGACCCAGAGTGGTCCCGCCCACCAAATTGGACCCAGTGGGGCTCCGCCCACAAAATCAGACCCTGAGGGGCCGCGGCCACAAAATCGGACCCTGATGGGCCCCAGTCACAAAATTGGACCCTGATAGGCCCCGGCCACAAAATCGGACCCTGAGGGGACCCAACCACAAAATCGGACCCTGAGGGGACCCAACCACAAAATCGGACCCTGAGAGGCCCCGCCCACCAAATTGGACCGAGTGGTCCCGCCCACCAAATTGGACCCAGAGGGGCCCCACCCACAAAATCGGACCCAGAGGGGCCCCTGCCACAAAATCGGACCCAGAGGGGCCACGGCCACAAAATCAGACCCTGAGGGGCCGCGGCCACAAAATCGGACCCTGAGGGGCCCCAACCACAAAATCGGACCCTGAGGGGACCCAACCACAAAATCGGACCCTGAGGGGCCCGACACAAAATCGGACCCTGAGGGGCCCCGGCCACAAAATCGGACCCTGAGGGGCCCAACCCACAAAATCGGACCCTGAGGGGCCCTGCCCACCAAATTGGACCCTAAGGGGCCCCGCCCACCAAATCGGACCCTGAGAGTCCCCACCCACAAAATCGGACCCTGACGGGCCCCGGCCACAAAATCGGACCCTGAGGGGCCCCACCCACAAAATTGGACCCTGAGGGGTTTCGGCCACAAAAATCGGATCCTGAGTGGCCCCGGCCGCAAAATCGAACCCTGAGGGGCCCCAGCCACAAAATCGGACCTTGAGGGGCCCCACCCACCAAATCAGACCCTGAGGGGCCCCGGCCACCAAATCGGACCCTGAGTGGCCCCGGCCACAAAATCGGACCCTGAGGGGCCCCACCCACAAAATCGGACCCTGAGGGGCCCCACCCACAAAATCAGGCCCTGAGGGGCCCCACCCACAAAATCAGACCCTGAGGCCAAAGTGGCCCCTGAGAGGCACCCACAGTTAAATCGTATCCTGAGTTGAAAGTCTTGCAGGGGCAGCAGGCAAGTCTCTCTTAAAGGGGCAGCCCGGGCACCATTTCAAACCACTATCTGTACTTCCTTCAGGAAATACACATCTAGTATTATTACTATTCAGTTGATTTCCGCAATTAATACGGCCCGAACCGCTACACGCACAGACTCCGTTGAGGTGTAGTTTCGAAGCCAGCGTCCATGAGAGGTGTGCTAAGTATTTTGCGTGTCGATCGGATTTGTAGTTTTTGCGCAATTTGCGTTTGAAAATTTTATTTCCCGTCATTGGAATGCACTGTCTTAATGCATTTGAATGGGAAACTTAAAACGTGCCCTGAGGCGATTGAAATGGCAGTAAAGCTCATTGATATGCACAGGCACACCCAGTTACTATGCCAACGCATACGAACGACACATGACGCCCCCAGGACAGAGCTTCTGCCACATAATATCAGCTCTTAAAGCGAAACCCACAGCACTAATGCAAATCTAGCTTCATCACATGACACATGCCCCTGAGAGAGAATGTCCGCCAAAGTGGATTTAGAAGAAGCCCAGTGAGCCAAACTAGCTCTTAAAGGGCCGACGCGCCAAAGTGATTGTTAAAGGGCCGGCACACCGAAATGAGTCTTAAAGGGCCGACACGCCAAATCGAAAGCTGAGTGACCCCTCGCCCACCAAATCGGACCCTGAGGGGCCCTGCCCACCAAATCGGACCCTGAGGGACCCCGCCCACCAAATCGGACCCGGAGGGGCCCCGCTCACCAAATTCAACTCTGAGGGGCCCCGCTCACCAAATCGGACCCTGAGGGGCCCCACCCACCAAATCAGATCCTGAGGGGCCCCGCCCACCAAATCAGATCCTGAGGGGCCCCGCCCACCAAATCAGATCCTGAGGGCCCCGCCCACAAATCAGATCCTGACGGGCCCCTCCCACCAAATCGGACTCAGAGATCCCGCCCACCAAATCGGACCCTGAGGGGCCCCGCTCACCAAATCGGACCCTGAGGGGCCCCGCTCACCAAATTGAACTCTGAGGGGACCCGCTCACGAAATCGGACCCTGAGGGGCCCCGCCCACCAAATTAGATCCTGAGGGGCCCCGCCCACCAAATCGGACTCAGAGATCCCGCCCACCAAATCGGACCCTGAGGGGCCCCGCTCACCAAATCGGACCCTGAGGGGCCTTGCTCACCAAATTAAGCTCTGATGGGCCCCGCTCACCAAATAGGATTCTGAAAGGCCCCAACCACAAAATCAGACCATGAGAGGCCCCACCCATAAAATCAGACCCTGAGGGGCCCCACCCACAAAATCGGACCCTGAGGGGCCCCACCCACAAAATCGGACCCAGAGGGGCCCCGCCCACCAAATCAGACCCTGAGGGGCCCCGCCCACCAAATCAGACCCTGAGGGGCCCCGCCCACCAAATCAGACCCTGAGGGGCCCCGCCCACCAAATCAGACCCTGAGGGGCCCCGCCCACCAAATCAGACCCTGAGGGGCCCCGCCCACCAAATCGATCCCCGAGGGGCCCCGCTCACCAAATCAGACCCTGAGGGGCCCCCGGCCACAAAATCGGACCGAGGGGCCCCGGCCACCAAATCGGGCCCTACCCATAAAATCGGACCGAGGGGCCCCGGCCACAAAATCCGACTGAGGAGCCCCACCCACAAAATCGGACCCTGAGGGGCCCCACCCATAAAATCGGACCCCGAGGGGCCCCGGCCACAAAATCGGACCCCGGCCACAAAATCGGACCCTGGCCACAAAATCGGACCCCGAGGGGCCCCGGCCACAAAATCGGACCCTGAGGTGCCCCACCCACAAAATCAGACCCTGAGGGGCCCCGGACACAAAATCGGACCCTGAGGGGGTCCACCTACAAAATCGGACCCTGAGGGGCCCCACCCACCAAATCGGACCGAGTGACCCCGCCCACCAAGTCAGACCCTGAAGGGCCCCGCCCACCAAATCGGACCCTGAAGGGCCCCGCCCACCAAATCGGACCCAGAGGGGCCCCACCCACCAAATCGGACCCTGAGGGGCCCCGCCCACCAAATCGGACCCAGAATGGCCCCGCCCACCAAATCGGACCCAGAGTGACCGCCCACCAAATCGGACCCTGAGGGGCCCCGCCCACCAAATCGGACCCTGAGGGGCCCCGCCCACAAAATCGGACCCAGAGTGACCGCCCACCAAATCGGACCCTGAGGGGCCCCGCCCACCAAATCGGACCCTGAGGGGCCCCGCCCACAAAATCGGACCGAGTGGCCCCACCCACCAAATCGAACCCTGAAGAGCCCCGCCCACCAAATCGGACCCAGAGTGACCCCGCCCACCAAATCGGACCCCGAGGGACCCCGCCCACCAAATCGGGCCCTACCCATAAAATCGGACCCTGAGGGGCCCCACCCTCAAAATCAGACCGAGGGGCCCCGGCCACAAAATCCGACTGAGGGGCCCCACCCACAAAATCGGACCCTGAGGGGCCCCGGCCACAAAATCGGACCCCGCCCACCAAATCGGGCCCTGAGGGGCCCCACCCATAAAATCGGGCCCTGAGGGGCCCCACCCATAAAATCGGACCCCGGCCACAAAATCGGACCCCGAGGGGCCCCGGCCACAAAATTGGACCCCGAGGGGCCTCGGCCACAAAATCGGACCCTGGCCACAAAATCGGACCCCGAGGGGCCCCGGCCACAAAATCGGACCCCGAGGGGCCCCAGCCACAAAATTGGACTCTGAGGTGCCCCACCCACAAAATCAGACCCTGAGGGGTCCCGGACACAAAATCGGACCCTGAGCGGGCCCACCTACAAAATCAGACCCTGAGGGGCCCCACCCACCAAATCGGACCCAGAGTGACCCCGCCCACCAAGTCAGACCCTGAAGGGCCCCGCCCACCAAGTCGGACCCTGAAGGGCCCCGCCCACCAAATCGGACCCAGAGGGGCCCCGCCCACCAAATCGGACCCAGAGGGGCCCCGCCCACCAAATCGGACCCAGAGGGGCCCCGCCCATCAAATCGGACCCTGAGGAGCCCCGCCCACCAAATAGGACCCAGAGTGACCCCGCCCACCAAATCGGACCCTGAAGGGCCCCACCCACCAAATCGGACCCAGAGGGGCCCCGCCCACCAAATCGGACCATGAGGGGCCCCGCCCATTAAATCGGACCATGAGGGGCACCGCCCACTAAATCGAACCAAGTGGCCCCGCCCACCAAAATGGACCCAAGGGGCCCCACCGACAAAATGAGACCCTAAGGGGCCCCACCCACAAAATCGGACCGAGTGGGCCCGCCCACCAAATCGGACCCCTGCCCACCAAATCAGACCCCGAGGGGCCCCGCCCACTAAGTCAGACCCCAAGGGGCCCCGCCCACTAAATCAGACCCTGAGGGGCCCCGCCCACCAAATCGGACCCTGAGGGGCCCCGCCCACCAAATCGGACCCAGTGTCCCCGCCCACCAAAATGGACCCAGGAGGCTCCACCCACAAAATCAGACCCTAAGGGGCCCCACCCACAAAATGAGACCCTGAGGGGCCCCAACCACAAAATCGGACCCTGAGGGGCCCCAACCACAAAATCGGACCGAGGGGCCCCAACCACAAAATCGGACCCTGAGGGGCCCCAGCCACAAAATCGGACCCTGAGGGGCCCCAGCCACAAAATCGGACCCTGAGGGGCACCGCCCACTAAATCGAACCCAGAGTGGCCCTGCCCACCAAAATGGACCCAAGGGGCCCCACCGACAAAATCAGACCCTAAGGGGCCCCACCCACCAAATCGGACCGAGTGGGCCCGCCCACCAAATCGGACCCTGAGGGGCCCCACCCACCAAATCGGACCCTGAGGGGCCCCGCCCACCAAATCGGACCCAGAATGGCCCCGCCCACCAAATCGGACCCAGAGTGACCGCCCACCAAATCGGACCCTGAGGGGCCCCGCCCACCAAATCGGACCCTGAGCCCCGCCCACCAAATCAGACCCCGAGGGGCCCCACAGGCCAAAGTGGACCCTGAGAGGCACCCACAGTTAAAACAGATCCTGAGTTGAAAGTCTTGCAGGGGCAGCAGGCAAGTCTCTCTTAAAGGGGCAGCCCGGGCACCATTTCAAACCACTATCTGTACTTCCTTCAGGAAATACACATCTAGTTATTTTAGATATTCATATTTATTATTTTTATTTGTATATTCTATATTCACTCATTATTCATCCCATAGTTTTCTATCCTAACCTTGGTTTTTTATTCTGAGTGGTTCTGCCATTCAATTTCCTTTGGCCATTTTAACCTTTACTCTTATACTTGAGGATACTTTTATCCATATGTAGTTTCTATTGTTTCTATACATATGTAATATTTTGGTTTATGTTCATTTGTTCGGTTTTTTCAGTGACCCCCCGGCAGATTCCAAGGGACTGCAGTGTACGGGCTGGCAGCCACGTTTTGAGATATCTATCCCCCCTTTCTGAAGACGCCAATTGGCGAAATGTCCGTCAGAGGGACCAGTGATAAACATTTCTGTTTCTCTCTCTCAGCTTCCTTGTACCTGCCTCACATTTTTTTAATCTGGATACTATAAGGTACACTCTTATCTTTGATCTGCTCTATCATGTGTTCTGCGCACACACACCATACACCGTAAGCAACACACACACTCAATCAATCACACACCCACTCACACCCATTAACATTCACTCACACACATTCTCACACTCACACACATTCTCACACTCACACACACTCTCACACTCACACACACTCTCACACACACTCACACACATTCTCACACACACACATTCTCACACACATTCTCACACACACACACACACTCTCACACACACACACTCTCACACACACACACTCTCACACACACACACTCTCACACACACACACTCTCACACACACACACTCTCACACACACACTCTCACACTCACACATTCTCTCACACACACTCTCACACACACACATTCTCACACTCACACACATTCTCTCACGCTCACACACATTCTCTCACTCTCACACACACATTCTCACACACACATTCTCACACACACATTCTCACACTCACACACATTCTCTCACACTCACACATTCTCTCACACTCACACATTCTCTCACACTCACACACATTCTCACACACATTCTCACACACACTCTCACACACACTCTCACACACACTCTCACACACACTCTCACACACTCACATTCTCTCACACACACATTCTCTCACACACACATTCTCTCACACACACATTCTCTCACACACACATTCTCTCACACACACATTCTCTCACACATTCTCTCACACACTCTCACACACTCTCACACACTCTCACACACTCTCACACACACACATTCTCTCACACTCACACACATTCTCTCACACTCACACACATTCTCTCACACACACACACATTCTCTCACACTCACACATTCTCTCACACTCACACACATTCTCTCACACTCACACATTCTCTCACTCACACACATTCTCACACTCACACACATTCTCACACACATTCTCACACTCACACATTCACACACTCGACACACATTCACACTCAACACACATTCACATACACCGACTCACACTCCACACACCCTCACATACTCATTCACTCACTCATAGCCACTCACACTCCACACACCCATTCACTCACACACCCACTCACATTCCCTCACACACACCCACTCAGTCACACACACCCACTCACATACTCATTATCTCTCACCCCCACACTCCAAACACACCCATTCACACTCACTCCCACACACCCACTCACATTCACACACTCACATTCTCACACACACTCAGACTCGCATTCACTCACAGTCACACACTCACATTCACTCACTCACACACACCCACTCATTCACTCACACTCACTCACATTTACACTCACGCAGCCTCTTGCGCGATACCACCAGCGAAACATCATCGCGAACACACTGCCGCTGGGATCAGTCGAATGATTCACTGTCTGCTGCCATCTCTGTACAGGATGAGCGCATGCCCAGTTTTAATGTGACCGCCGCTATCTGTCTGCACAAAGATGGTGGCGGTCTGATTTATTGCACCTGATCCCGCTCTCCCAATACCTTCCGCTCCATCCAGGTGTTGATCGGAGACAGCCAGGAAGTCGGAGCGGTGGAGTAGAGGCGTTCCAACCGGTGACAGACGCTCCTTGCTGCTCTTCCGATGCTGCGACGGTGTGTAAGCACCACAGATCCAGTCTTCATATGCCAGTGTTTGTGCAGAAGCAGGACCTTCGTGATGCTGCCGGTCACACGATGCTCACGTGGCTTAGACCAGTATGGAGCACTTAGAGGACCAAAATTCTAATGCGTTTCGGAAAACAAGCGGTTTCCTTCCTCAGGGATGGTCCTGCTTAGTGTGGCTGCTTTAAATACATATGTTAATAGTTCTCAGGCACTAGTTAAGTGAAATGTATAGTTATACTTAACAATTCAAGCCTTGTGGTTTAAGGAAATCCATATAATCTACGAATCATCATGTAGAAAATGCAAAAAGTGACAAACCTTACAGAAAAAAAAAATTACCCTTATCAAAGTGGATACAGAATATAAAATTCATCAAAAAATATGCTGGACATCTTTTATCAAAGCATTTTCTAGAGCATCATGGAGAATCTATACAAGGTACAACAGTAACGGGTTTACAAGTTATTCATAAACATTGGCGCAGGGGCGATTACATCAAGCAGATGTCGTGGGCTGAAAGTCGCTGGATTTTCCAACTGGATTCCCTTAAAGGGAATCTGTCACCCCATTTTTAGATCGGTGTCGCGGTCCGGTGCCTCCCATCTTCTCGCAATGACGTCCTCCTCCTTACTTCTGCCGTGGCTCCTGCGCTGGCGTACTTACTCTGCCCTGTTGAGGGCAGAGCAGAGTACTGCAGTGCGCAGGCGCCGGGAAAGGTCAGAGAAGTCGACGCCTGTGCAGTGCAATACTTTACTCTGCCCTCAAGAGGGCAGAGTAAGTACGCCTGCGCAGGAGGGGGACGCCATCGCTAGAAGATGGGAGGCGCCGGACTGCGACACACAACGGATCCCAGGGTGAGTATAATCTTTTTTCTTATCTTTCAGGTTACATCGGGGGCTTATCTACAGCATTACAGAATGCTGTAGATAAGCCCCTGATGATGGTGGCCGCATATCATATGCCAAAAATGGGGTGACAGAATCCCTTTAAACCACAAGGCTTGAATAGTGAAGTAGAACTATTTGCATTTCATTAACTAATCAATTAACTAGTGCCTGAGAACTATTAACATACATATTTAAAAAAGCCACGCTAAAAGCAGGACCATCCCTGAGGAAGGAAACCGCTTGTTTTCCGAAATGTGCCTGAATTTTGGACCCCTTAGTGCTCAGTACCGGTCTAAGCCAAGTGAGCATTACATAACTGGCAACATCACGAAGCTCCTGCTTCGGCACGAAGACCGGCGTATGAAGACTGGATCTGCGGTGAAAACACGTCGGCGCACAACTGGAAGAGCAGCAAGGAGCTTTTGTCACCGGCCTGAACAGCGCCCCAACTCCACCATTCTAAGTTACCAGCTGTCTCCAATCAACACCTGGATGGAACGGAAGATATTGGGAGAGCGGATTGACATTTAAAGTATAACAGCATAATATCACCATGAGGTTTATGAGGTAACTCTCTCGATAAATTACTCTTTGGTTATTCTCTGGGACCACTTAGGGAACTAAGTGTTTTTTGCATATTAACCGGGAAACCTTTAACCGCTTACTGACATCAGGCGTACATTTACGCCAATGTCGGTATCCTTCCCTTTTGAAGTGGGCTCCGGCAGTAAGCCCACATCTTTCCCAGGCCATGTCAGCTATTTTGAACAGTTGACATGTGCCAGCAATAGCTGCAGATGGAATCGCAATCCAACCGCAGCTATTAACTAGTTAAATGCAGCTGTCAAATGCTGACAGCGGCATATAAATCGTGCTTCCGGCAATCGTGCCTGAAATACGCACACCGGTGACCTGCGTCAAATATACGAGGCCCATTCTTTATGGAGCATTATATGTGACCCATTTTGTATGGAGTACTGTATGGGGCCAATTTTTTATGGAGTTATATATGGTGCCCATTTTTGTATGAAGTAATATGAGGGGCCCATTCTGTATGGAGCATTATATGGGGACCATTCTGTATGGAGTACTAGTATGGAGCCCATTTGGTTTGGAACAAAATATAAGGCCCATTCTATATGGAGTATTATATGAAGTCCATATTGTATAAAGCAATATATGGGGCCCATTCTGTATGGAGTAGTATATGGAATCAATTTTTCTGTATGGAGCATCAAATGAGGGCCATTATTCTGTATGAACCATTTGACGTGTTCATTTTTCTGTATGAAGCAATATATGGGCTCGTTATACTGTATGGAGAACTACTGTATGTGGTGCCCATAATAATGTATAGAGGACTATATGGTCTAATCTCAAATGAAAACTTTTGATTTACCCCAGTGCACGCACGTAAATAGAGAATGGGCCCCATATGTTTCTCCATACAAAAAAAATAAGCAAACACTCATTCTCTCTTCGGTGGCCGCAAGTCTGGACTTCTCAGCGTCGCTGTCTTCTGGTTCTATACACGATGATACTTAGAGCAGAGGGTGCACTGTATTTACATCATCACACCCTCTGAGAAGACATCAGATGTTTTTAGGGAGAGTTAAGTATTGCAAGTGTTGGGGGCCTGAACAAGCAGGGGGCCCACTTGTGTGAACTGGCACCGGACTCTCCCTACTCACGGGCACCATAGACTGCCGATGTTGACGGCGATTCGGCCACCTTGCTTACTTAGAGCCCCGACACTTGGTCGTGACTCCAGCCCTGTCTGAGGTCTGTAATTACATGGGAGTAGAGTAGGATCTGATACCCCCACTTTCCTATCCCCTCTTTTCCACCTGGGACGTATCCAGATATCCCTGTGACATGTGCCTTATCGACCTGGGATGTATGGATACGTCTCATCTTTAATGCGGCATCAAGACCGCTGTCGCAGTACTAGCTTTAGAATTCCAGTGCCAATTCGGAGCAGGCCACATAGAGTTGTCCCGGGGAGTGGTGAAGCCCGCCGCAACTACAAAAGCTGTGACTGGCTGTTCAATTCTGTGGTGCCCATAATACTGAATGGAGAACTGTACTATCCAGTCTAAAATGAAAACTTTTGGTTTCCCCAGGGGATGCACTGTGTGCTGTGAGGATTAACCGGTTTCTGAGTTATTTCAGAATTTACAATAGATATCACTTACATAATGTAAGAAGCAAAACATGTATTTTACAATATAAAGGAAATGTCATATTTAAAGAGGTAGTCCACTACATTGTGTAAAGAGTCCACCGATTTAAACTTTTTACATAGGCATTTTTATAAATACCTGATGCTGTCATATGTGCCCGTTAGTGGCAATATCGCTGTTCGCTCAGACCCGATCACGTGATTCTGGATGCGGCCACAGGTAATAGCAACGTATGGATATGTCCAAGGTGGCAAATGGGTAAGAAGGGGGAGGGGAAAGTGGGGGTATCATATCAGACCTTCCTTCCTTGTAATTACAGACATCAAACAGGGTCGAAGTAAATACCAAGTGCAGGGGCCCTGAGCAAGCTTGGGGTCCATGAGTAAGGAGAGTCCGGTGCCAAACTCGAGCGAGTGCCCCCCTTGCTCAGGGCCCCAGCACATGCAAGACTTGGATCTCCCTGCAAACATCTAGTATCTTTTCAGCATTTTCTGACTGCTGTCTCAGGGCAGAGTGTGCAATGATGTCACTGCAGTGCGCTCTCTATTCAGCAGTCACAGTGCAGAGAGCCAGAATACGGCGACACTGAGGGGTCTGACCAGGTGGCCAGCGAGGAGAGATGAGTATTTAATATTTTATGTATGTAGAAATATATGGGGTCCATTCTCTATGGAGCATTATATGGATCGCATTCTGTATGGACCATTATTTGGGACCCAATCTGTATGGAGCATTATATGGGGCCAATTCTGCTTGGAAAAATGTATAAGGCCCATTCTGTATGGAGTATTATATGGGGCCCATTCTGTATGGACTAATATACAGGGCCCATTCTGTATGGAGCATTACACAGGGCCCATTCTGTATGGAGCATTACACAGGGCCCATTCTGTATGGAGCATTACACGGGACCAGTTCTGTATGGAGTAATATATGGGGCCCATTCTGTATGGAGCATTATATGGGGCCCATTCTGCATGGAGCATGATATATGGGGCCCATTCTGTATGGAGCAATATATAAGGCCCATTCTGTAGAGTAATATATGGGGCCAATTATGTATGGAGTATAATATGGAGTTCGTTCTGTATGGAGCAATACATAAGGCCCATTCTGTAGAGAGTAATATGTGGGACCCATTCTGTATGCAGTAATATATGGGGCCCATTCCGTATGGAGTATTATATGGGGCCCATTCTGTATGGTGCATTATAAAAGGCCCATTATTCAGTATGAAGCAATATATGGGGCCTATTCTGTATGGGGCTCATTCTGTATGGAGAAATATATGGAGCCCATTCTGTATGAAGTATTATATGGGGCCCCTACTGTATGTAGCATTATGTAAGGCCCATTCTGAATGGAGCATTATATGGGGCCCATTCGTTGTGGAGCAATATATGGGACCCATTTTGTAAGGAGTATTACATGCGGACCATTCTGTGCAGATTATATGGGGCCCATTCTGGGTGGAGTACTGTATGGGGCCAATTTTATATGGAGTAATATATGGTGCCCCTTATTGTATAAAGTAATATATGGGGCCCATTCTGTATGGATGAATATATATAAGGCCCCTTATGTATGGAATATTATATGGAGCCCATAGAGCAAAATATGGGGTCCATTCTGTATGGAGTAATATATTGGGCCCATACTGTATGGAACAATATATGGGGCCTATTCTGTATGCAGTAATATATGGGGCCCATTCTGTAGAGTACTATATGGGGCCCATTCTGTATGGAGTAATATATTGGGCCCATACTGTAGGGAACAATATATGGGGCCTATTCTGTATGCAGTAATACATGGGGCCCATTCTGTATAGAGTACTATATGGGGCCCATTCTGTATGGAGTAATATATTGGGCCCATACTGTAGGGAACAATATATGGGGCCTATTCTGTATGCATTAATATATGGGGCCCATTCTGTATAGAGTACTATATGGGGCCCATTCTGTATGAAGCATTATATGGGGTCCATTATTCCGTATGGAGCATTAAATGAGGGCCATTATTGTGTATGAACCATTTGATGGGGTTCATTTTTCTGTATGAAGCAATATATGGGGCTCATTATACGGTATGGAGAACTATGTGGTGCCCATAATACTGTATGGAGGACTATACGGTCTAGTCTCAAATGAAAACTTTTGATTTACCCCAGGGCAAGCACGCACATAGAAAATGGGCCCCATATATTTCTCCGTACAAAAAAATAAGCAAATACTCATCTCTCTTTGGTGGCCGCAGGTCTGGACTTCTCAGCGTCACTGTCTTCTGGTTCTATGTACGGTGACTACTTAGAGCAGAGGGTGCACTGTAGTGACATCACACACTTTGAAAAGACATCAGATGTTTTTAAGGAGAGCTAAGTATTACAAGTGCTGGGGGCCTGAACAAGCAGGAGGCCTACTCGCGTGCGCTGGCACCAGACTCTCCCTACTCACAGGCACCATAGACTGCCGATGTCGAAGGCAAATGGCCCCCTTGCCTACTTAGAGCCCCGGCACTTGGTGGTGACGCCAGCCCTGTCTGAGGTCTGTAATTACAAGGGAGTAGAGTAGGATCTAATACCCCCACTTCCCCTCCCCTTTTCCACCTGGGACGTATCCAGACATCCCTGTGACCTGTGCCTTATCGACCAGGGATGTATGGATAAGTCTCATCTTTAATGCGGCACCGCGACCGCTGTCGCAGCACTACCATTAAAATTCCGGTGCCAATTCGGAGCAGGCCACATAGAGTTGTTGTCCCAGGGGGTGGTGAAATTCCCCGCAACTACAATCGCTGTGATTGGCTGCTCAATTCTGTGGTGCCCATTATAATGTATGGAGGACTAAACTGTGCAGTCTAAGGCTTCTTTTATACTTAGTTTTTTTGCAGGTCTTTTTTGCTGGCCGTATTGCCGTGATATTTGTCGTCTCCCGCAAAAATCCTTCTCCGACCACCATTTTTCCCTGTTGTAACAAACTGCAAGGAAAAAAATGCAATCCGCAAATACGGTATGCCGCAAAAACAAGCTACCGTTGTTTTTGCGGTACCATTGATTTAAAAAGAGCGCGTGTCCATGAAAAATATTGAGGACGCTCGATATTTTTTCATGGCCGTATATTCGGCCCTCACGACCATACGGGACACGGCGCTCCGATGTATTTTTGAGGGCCGTTTTTGAGGCTCCATAGAAATGCACTGGGGCTGCAAAAATGAGCAGAAAAAACACGGCAAGTGTTTAAACAAGCCTAAAATGAAAACTTGATTTCCCCAGGGGATGCACTGTGTGCTGTGAGGATTAACCGGTTTCTGAGTTATATCAGAATTTACAATAGATATCACTTACATAATGTGCATCATGAATCATGGTGTGTGTTAAAGGAGCTCATTGAGAGTCTTTTGCCTGGGGTCCAAGAAATCCTGGAGCCGGCCCTGACCTCAGATGAGATACCCCACTCCCTTGTAATTGCACCACTCAGATCAGAGGTCTGCAATTACAAGGAGGGAGTGGGGAAGTTTTTGGACAGAAGATCTGAAATCAATTACAAAAGTACTCCATAACAGCGTCTCATCCAGATTCCCACTCCATCCCCATTAAAATAATATTTATTTTATTAAATGTTTCAGCACATTAAAAACGTATGTAAATCTTATAAAGTGAAAAATACAATATATTTTTTACAATACAAAGGAAATGTGTCATATTTAAAGAGGTGGTCCACTACATTGTATAAAGAGTCCATCGATTTAAACTTTTTAAATAGGCATTTTTGTAAATACCTGAGGTTAGCATATGTGCCTGTTAGCGGCAGTATCGCTGCTCTCTCAGACCCGATCATGTAATCCCGGCTGCGGCCACAGGTAATATGGATAAGTCTAAGGTGGGAAATGGGTTAAAAGGGGGGAGGGGAAAGTGGAGGTATCAGATCAGACCCTCCTCCCTTGTAATTAGACATCAAAAAGGGCTGAAGTAAATACCAAGTGCCAGGGCCTTGCGCAAGCTTGGGGGCCCACTCGCTGTCGACACCGGCACCCTATGGGGCCCATGAGTAAGTAGCATCGGGTGCCAAGTGGGCCCCCCCCTTGCTCAGGGCCACAGCACATGCAAGACTTAACTCTCCCTGCAAACCTCTAGTCTTTTCAGCATTTTCCGCCTGCTGTCTCAGGGCAGAGGCCGCGATGATGATACTGCAGTGCGCCCTCTACTCATAGTCACAGGGCAGACATCCAGAAGATGGCGACACTGAGGAGTCCGACCATGCGGCCAGTGAGGAGAGAGGAATATTTAATATTTTATGCACTGTATGAAGAAATATACGGGTAATATAGAGTAATATATAAGGCCCATTCTGTATGGAATATTATATGGAGCAATAAATGGTGCTCATTCTGTATGGAGTAATATATGGGGCCCATATTGTATAGAGCAATATATGGGGCCCATTCTGTATGCAGTAATATATGGGAACCATTCTGTATGGAGTATTATATGGGGCCCATTCTATATGCATTATATGGGGCCCATTCTGTATGGAGCATTACACGGGGCCCATTCTGTATGGAGTAATATATGGGGCCCACTCTGTATGGAACATTATATGGGGCCCATTATTCAGTATGAAGAATTATATGGGGTCCATACTGTATGGAGTAATATATGGAGCCCATTATGTATGGAGTACTATATGGGGCCCATTCTTTATGGAGCATTATATAGGGCCCATTCTGTATGAAGTATTACATGGGGTCTATACTGTATGGAGCATTATATGAGGCCCATTCTGAGTGGAGCATTCTGAAAGGAGTATTATATGTGGCACATTTTGTGTGGAGTACTTTATGGGGCCAATTTTGTATAGAGCAATTTATGGGGCAGATTCTGTATGGAGTAATATATGGGGCCCATGTTGTTTGGAGCAATATATGGAGCCCATAGTGAATACAGCAATATATGGGGCCGATTCTGTATGCAGTAATATATGGGGCCCATTCTGTATGCAATAATATATGGGGCCCATTCTGTATGCAATAATATATGGGGCCCATTCTGTATGCAGTAATATATGGGGCTCATTCTGTGTGCAGTAATATATGGGGCCCATTCTGTATGCTACAATTTATGGGGACCATTTTGTATGCAGTAACATATGGGGCCCATTCTGTACGGAGGATTATATTGGGCGCATTTTTTGAGGGGCAATACATAAGACCCATTCAGTATAGAGTATTATATGGAACATATAGTGTATAGCGCAATATACAGTCATATGTTAACGTTTGGGCACCCCTATTAATGTTAACCTTTTTTCTTTATAACAATTTTGGTTTTTGCAGCTATTTCAGTTTCATATATCTAATAACTGATGGACTCAGTTATATTTCTGGATTCAAATGAGGTTTATTGTACTAACAGAAAATGTGCAATCTGCATTTAAACAAAATTTGACCGGTGCAAAAGTATGGGCACCTCAACATAAAAGTGACATTAATATTTCGTAGCTCCTCCTTTTGCAAAAATAACAGCCTCTAGTCGCTTCCTGTAGCTATTAATGAGTTCCTGGATGAAGGTATTTGTGACCATTCCTGTTTACAAAACAATTCCAGTTCAGTTAAGTTTGATGGTCGCCGAGCATGGACAGCCCGCTTCAAATCATCCCACAGATGTTCAATGATATTCAGGACTGGGGACTAGCATGGCCATTCCAGAACATTGTAATTGGTCCTCTGTATGAATGCCTGAGTAGATTTGGAGCGGTGTTTTGGATCATTGTCTTGCTGAAATATCCATCCCCTGCGTAACTTCAACTTCGTCACTGATTCTTGCACATTATTGTCAAGAATCTGCTGATACTGAGTTGAATCCATGCGACCCTCATCTTTAACAAGATTCCTGGTGCCGGCATTGGCCACACAGCACCAAAGCATGATGGAACCTCCAAATTTTACTGTGGGTAGCAAGTGTTTTTCTTGGAATGCTGTGTTTTTTAGCCTCTGTGCATAACGCCTTTTTGTATGACCAAACAACTCAATCTTTGTTTCATCAGTCCACAGGACCTTCTTCCAAAATGTAACTGGCTTGTCCAAATGTGCTTTTGCGTTACCTCAGGCGACTCTGTTTGCGGCGTGCTTGCAGAAACCGCTTCTTTCGCATCATTCTCCCATACAGCTTCTCCTTGTGCAAACTGCGCTGTATTGTTGACCGATGCACAGTGACACCATCTGCAGCAAGATGATGCTGCAGGTCTTTGGAGGTGGTCTGTGGATTGTCCTTGATTGTTCTCACTATTCTTCTCTGCCTTTCTGATATTTTTCTTGGCCTGCCACTTCTGGGCTTAACAAGAACTGTACCTGTGTTCTTCCATTTCCTTACTATGTTCCTCACAGTGGAAACTGACAGGTTAAATCTCTGAGACTTTTTGTATGCTTCCCCTGAAAAGCTATGTTGAATAATCTTTGTTTTCAGATCATTTGAGAGTTGTTTTGAGGAGCCCATGATGCCACTCTTCATAGGAGAATCAAATAGAACTACTTGCAAGTGGCCACCTTAAATACCTTTTCTCATGATTTGATACACCTGGCTATGAAGTTCAAAGCTCAATGAGGTTACAAAACCAATTTAGTGCTTCAGGAAGTCAGTAAAAAGTAGTTAGGAGTGTTCAAATCAAGAAAATGATAAGGGTGCCCATACTTTTGCACCGGTCAAATTATGTTTAAATGCAGATTGCACTTTTTCTGTTAGTACAATAAACCTCAAAACCTCACTTGAATCCAGAAATATAACAGTCCATCAGTTATTAGATATATGAAACTGAAATAGCTGTTGCAAAAACCAAAATTGTTATAAAGAAAAAAGGTTAACATTAATAGGGGTGCCCAAACTTATGACTGTATGGGGCCCATTCTGTATGGATTATGAGGCCCATTTTAATTGGAGCAATATATAAGGCCCATTCTGTACGGAGTATTTTATGGAGCCCAAAACTGTATGGCTATATATGGGGCCCATTCTGTATGCTATAACATATGGGGACCATTTTGTATGGAGATATATATGGGGCCCATTCTGTATGCTATAACATATGGGGACCATTTTGTATGGATATATGGGGACCATTCTGTATGGAGTATTATATGGAGCCCATAATGTACAGAGCAATATATGGGGCCCATTCTCTATGGAGCATTATATGGATCGCATTATGTATGGACCATTATATGGGGCCCATTTTGCTTGGAAAGATATACAAGGCCCATTCTGTATAGAATATTATATGGAGCCCATACTGCAGAGCAATATATGGGGCCCATTCTGTATGTAGCGACATACAAGGCCCATTCTTTGAGTACTATATGGGGCCCACTCTGTATGGAGCATTATAAGAGGCCCATTATTCAGTATGAAGCATTATAAGGGGCCCATACTGTATGGAGGATTATATGGGGCCCATTCTGTATAGAGGATTATAGGGGGCTCATTGTGTAATATATGGAGCCCGTTTTGTATGGAGTATTATGTGGGGCCAATTCTGTATGGAGCATTATATGGATCGCATTCTGTAAGGACTATTATTTGGGACCCAATCTGTAAGAACCATTATATGGAGTCCATTCTGTATGGAGTATTATATGGAGCCCATACTGTATAAAAATATATTTCTTTGCCATAACTGTGCATCATGAATCATGGTGTGTGCTAAAGGGGATCACTGAGACTCTGCCTGTGGCCCAAGAAAACCTGGAGCCCATTCAGAATGGAGCATTATATGTGACCCATTCTGAAAGGAGTAATATATGGGGCCCATTCTGTATGTCGTATTATATGGGGCCCATTTTAAATGGAGCAATATATAAGGCCCATTCTGTACGGAGTATTATATGGAGCCCAAACTGTATGGAGATATATATGGGGCCCATTCTGCATGTTAAAATATATGGGGACCATTTTGTATGCAGTAAAATATGGGTCTTATTCTGTAGAGTATTGTATGGGGCGCATTTTTTTTGAGCATTATATAAGGCCCATTCAGTATGGAGTATTATATGGAGCCCATAGTGTATAAAGCAATATATGGGGCCCATATTGTTTGGAGCACTATATAAGGCCCATTTTGCATGGAATATTATATGGAGCCCATAGTGTATAGGGCAATATATGGGGCCCATTCACTATGGAGCATTATATGGATCGCATTCTGTATGGACCATTATTTGGGACCCAATCTGTATGGAGCATTATATGGGGCCCATTTTGCTTGGAAAAATATACAAGGCCCATTCTGTATAGATTATATGGAGCCCATGCTGTATAGAGCAATACATGGGGCCCATTCTGTATAGAGTATTATATGGAGCCCACTCTGTAGAGAGTAATATATGGGGCCTATTCTGTATGGAGTATTTTATGGCGCTCAATCTGTATGGAGCAATATATATGGCCCATTCTGTATGGAGCATTATATGGGGTCCACTCTGTATGGAGCATTATATGGGGCCCATTCTGTTCGGAGCATTATGAGACCCATTATTCTGTATGGAATATTATATGGAGCCCATAGTGTATAGAGCAATATATGGGGCTCATTCTGTATGGAGTAATAAATGGAGCCCATTATGTATGGAACATTATATGGGGCCCATTCTGTATGGAGTATTATATGGGGCCCATTCTGTATGGAGCATTATATAGGGCCCATTCTGTATGAAGTATTATATGGGGCCCATACTGTATGGAGCATTATATGAGGCCCATTCTGAATGGAGCATTATATGTGGCCTATTCTGAAAGGAGTATTAGATGTGGTCCATTCTGTGTGGAGTACTGTATGGGGCCAATTTTGTATGGAGTAATATATGGTGCCCCTTTTTGTATCAAATATATGGGGCCCCATTCTGTACGGATCACTATATAAGGCACATTCCGTATGGAATACAATATGGAGCCCATACCGTACGGGGCAATATATGGGGCCCATTCTGTATGCAGTAAATATATGGGGCCTATGATGGAGTAATATATGGGGCCCATGTTGTATAGAGCAATATATGGGGCCCATTCTGTATGGACTTATTTGGGACCCAATCTGTATGGACCATTATATGGGGCCCATTCTGTACTGAGTGTTATATGGAGCACATACTGTATAGAACAATATATTTCTTTGCCATATCTGTGCATCATGAATCATGGTGTGTGTTAAAGGGGCTCACAGACTCTTTGCCTGTGGCCCAAGAAAACCTGGAGCCCATTCGGAATGTTACATATGTGACCCATTCTGAAAGGAGTAATATATGGGGCCCATTCTATATGGAACATAATATGGAGCAGATAGTGTAGAGTAAAATATGGGGCCCATTCTGTAAGCATTAATATATGGGACCCATTTTGTATGCTATAATATATGGGACCCATTCAGTATGGAGTATTATATGGAGCCCATAGTGTATGGAGCAATATATGGGGCCTATTCTGTATGGAGTAATATACGGGGCCCATAGTGTATAGAGCAATATATGGGGCCCATAGTGTATAGAGCAATATATGGGGCCCATACGGTTTGGAGCAATATATAAGGCCCATTTTGTATGGAACATTATAAGGAGCCCATAGTGTATAGAGCAATATATGGGGCCATTCTCTATGGAGCATTATATGGATCACATTCTGCATGGACCATTATTTGGGACCCAATCTGTATGGAGCATTATGAGGCCCATTTTGTATAGAATATTATATGGAGCCCATACTGTATAGAGCAATATATGGGGCCTATTCTGTATGGAGCGATATACAAGGCCCATTCTGTGTGGTGTATTATATGGGGCCCACTCTGTATAGAGTAATATATGGGGCTCATTCTGTATGGAGCAATATATATGGCCCATTCTGTATGGAGTATTATATGGGGCCCATTCTGTATGGAGCATTATATGGGGTCCACTCTGTATGGAGCATTATATGGTGCCAATTCTGTATGGAGCATTATAAGAGGCCCATTATTCAGTATGAAGCATTATATGGGGCCCGTACTGTATGGAGGATATGGGGCCCATTCTGTATTGAGGATTATGTGGCTCATTCTGTATGGAGTAATATATGGATCACATTCTGTATGGACTATTATTTGGGACCCAATCTGTATGGACCATTATATGGGGACCATTCTGTGTGGAGTAATATTTGGAGCACATACTGTATAGAGCAATATATTTCTTTGCCATATCTGTGCATCATGAATCATGGTGTGTTAAAGGGGCTCACTGAGGCTCTTTGCCTGTGGCCCAAGAAAACCTGGAGCCCATTCGGAATGGAGAATTATATGTGACCCATTCTGAAAGGAGTTACATGGGGCCCAATCTGCATGGAGTATATGGGGCCCATTTTAACTGGAGCAATATATAAGGCCGATTCTGTACAGAGTATTATATGAAGCCCAAACTGTATGAAGATATATATGGGGCCCATTCTGTATGCAGTAATATATGGGGCCCATTCTGTATGGAGTAATGTATGTGGCGCATTTTTTTGGAGCAATATATATGGCCAATTCAGTATGGAATATTATATGGAGCCCATAGTGTAAAGCGCAATATATGGGGCCCATTCTTCATGGAGCATTACATGGATCGCATTCAGTATGGACCATTATTTGGGACCCAATCTGTATGGAGCGTTATATGGGGTCCATTTTGCTTGGAAAAATATACAAGGCCAATTCTGTATAGATTATATGGAGCCCATACTGTATAGAGCAATATATGGGGCCCATTCTGTATGGAGTATTATATGGGGCCCATTCTGTATGGAGTAATAAATGGGGCCATTCTGCATGGAGTATAGTATGGGGCCCATTCTGTTTGGAGTATTATATAGGGCCTATTCTGTATGAAGAATTGAGGCCCATACTGTATGGAGCATTATATGAGGCCCATTCTGAATGGAGCATTATATGTGGCCTATTCTGTGTGAAGTACTGTATGAGGCCAATTTTGTATGACAAATAAATGGTGCCCCTTTTTGTATAAAGTAATATATGGGGCACATTCTGTACGGATCAATATATAAGGCACATTCCGTATAGAATATTATATGGAGCCCATAGTGTATAGAGCAATATATGGGACCCATTCTGTATGGAGTAATATATGGAGCCCATACTGTATGGAGCAATATATGGGGCCCATTTTGTATGCAGTAAATATATGGGGCCCATGCTGTATGGAGCCCATAGTGTATAGAGTAAAATATGACGCCAATTCTGTATGAATTAATATATGGGGCCCATGCTGTATAGAGCACTACATGGGGCTCATTCTGTATGGAGTATTATATGGGGCCCATTTTGTTTGGAGCAATATATAAGGACCATTCTGTATTGAGTATTATATGGAGCCCATAGTGTATAGAATATATGGGGCCCATACTGTATGGAGTTATATATGGGGCCCATACTGTATAAACAAATATGGGGCCAATTCTGTATGGAGTATTATATGGGGCTCACTTTGGAGCAATATATAAGGCCCATTCTTTATGGAATATTATCTGGAGCCCATAATGTAGAGAGCAAAATATGGGGCCCATTCTGTACGGAGTAATATATGGGGCCCAATACTCTGTATGGAGCATTAAACGAGGGCCATTATTCTGTATGAACCATTTGATGCGGTTCATTTTTCTGTATGCAGCAATATATGGAGCTCAATATATTGTATGGATACTAAGTGGTGCCCATAACACTGTATGGAGGACTATACGGTCTAGTCTCAAATGAAAACTTTTTATTTACCCCATGGCACGCGCGTACAAAGAGAATTGGACCCATATATTTCTCTATACAAAAAAAAACAAATACTCCTCTCTCTTCAGTGGCCGCAGTTATGGACTTCTCAGCGTCACTGTCTTCTGATTCTATGCACTACTTAGAGCAGAGGGTGCACTGTAATTAAATCACCACACCCTCTGAAAAGAGATGTTTTTAGGGAGAGAAGTATTGCAAGTGCTGGTGGCCTGAACAAGCAGAGGGCCCACTCGCATGCGCGAGTGCCCCGGACTCTCCCTACTCACGGGCACCATAGACTGCCGATGTCGACGGCGAGAGGGCTCACTTGCTTACTCGGAGCCCCAACATTTGGTGGTGACTCCAGCCCTGTCTGAGGTCTATAATTACAAGTAGAGTAGGATCTGATACCTCGACTTTCCCCTCCTCTCTTATTTATACGTCTCATCTTTAATGCGGCACTGCTACCCATTAGAATTCCGGTGCCAATTCGGAGAAGGCCACATAGAGTTGTCCCGGGGGGTGGTGGCGCCCCCCGCAACTACGATAGCTGTGATTGGCTGTTCATTTCTGTGGTGCCCATAATACAGTATGGAGGACTATACTGTCCAGTCTAAAATGAAAATTTTTGATTTTCCCCAGAGGATGCACAGTATGCGGAGAAGATTAACCAGTTTCTGAGTTATTTCAGAATTTACAATAGACATCGCGTACATAATGTAAGAAGCAAAATCTTTGGCATTGTACAATACCTATATTTCTTTTCCATATCTGTGCATCATGAATCATGGTGTGTGTTAAAGGAGCTCACCAAGACTTTTTATTGGGGCGCAAGAAAACATGGAGCCAGCCCTGACCTCAGAAGAGTTACCGCCCTCCCTTGTAAAGGCAGCACTCAGATCAGAGGTCTGCAATTACAAAGGTGAGGGAGTGGGGAAGTTTTCAGATAGAAGATCTGAAATCAATTACAAAAGTACTCCATAACAATGCCTCATCCACAGATTCCCACTCCATCCCCATTAAAATAATTTTTTTCATTTTCTTAAATGTTTTAGCATATTAAAAAACTTATGTATGTCTTATAAAGTGAAAAATACAATACATATATTTTTTACCATACAAAGGAAATGTGTCATATTTAAAGAGGTGGTCCACTATATTGTGTAAAACGCCCATTGATTTAAACTTTTAAAATAGGCATTTTTGTAAATACCTGATGTTGCCATATGTGCCTGTTAGCGGCGGTATCGCTGCTCGCGCAGACCCGATCACGTTATCTCGGCCGTGGCCACAGGTAACAGCAACGTATGGATATGTCCAAGGTTGGAAATGGGTTAAAAGGGGGGAGGGGAAAGTGGAGGTATCAGATCAGACCCTCCTCCCTTGTAATTACAGACATCAAAAAGGGCCAAAGTAAACTCCAAGTGCCGGGGCCCTGAGCAAGCTTGGGGGCCCACTCTCGCTGTCGACACCGGCACGCTATAGGGCCCATGAGTAAGGAGCATTCGGTGCCAAGCTCAAGCAAGTGGGCCCCCCCTTGCTCAGGGCCCCAGCAAATGTAATACTTAACTCTCCCTGCAAACCTCTGGTGTCTTGTCAGCATTTACTGACTGCCGTCTCAGGGCACGATGGTGTCACTGCAGTACGCCTTCTACTCAGAGCAGTCACAGTGCAGGCAGCCAGATGTCAACACTAAGGACTCCGACCATGCGGCCAGATAAATATTTAATATTTTACGTATGGAGAAATATAAGGGGCCCATTCTCTATGGAGCATTATATGGATCGCATTCTGTATGGACCATTATTTGGGACCCAATCTATATGGACCATTATTTGGGACCCAATCTGTATGGACCATTATTTGGGACCCAATCTGTATGGACCATTATTTGGGACCCAATCTGAATGGACCATTATTTGGGACCCAATCTGAATGGAGCATTATGTGGAGCCCATACAGTATTGAGCAATATATGGGGTCCATTCTGCTTGGAAAAATATATAAGGCCCATTCTGAATGTAGTAGATGGGGCCCATAGTGTATAGAGCAATATATAGGGCCCATTCTGTATGGAGTGATATGATAAGGCCCATTCAGTATGGAGTATTATATGGGGCCCATTCTGTATGGAGCATTATATGGAGTCCACTCTGTATGGAGCATTATATGAGGTCCACTCTGTATGGAGCATTATATGAGGCCCAATCTGTATGGATCATTATGAGGCCCAATCTGTATGGATCATTATGAGGCCCATTTTTCAGTATGAAGCATTATATGGGGCCCATAATGTATGGAGCATTAGATGTGGTCCATTCTGAAAGGAGTAAGAGATCTGGCCCATTCTGTGTGGTGTACTGTATGGGGCCAATTTTGTATGGAGTAATATATGATGCCCCTTTTTGTATAAAATATGGGGCCCATTCTGTATGGAATATTATATGGAGCCCATACTGTATGGAGCATTATATAAGGCCCATTCTGAATGGAGCATTATATGGGGCCCATTCGTTGTGGAGCAATATATGGGACCCATTTTGTAAGGAGTATTACATGAGGACCATTCTGTGCAGATTATATGGGGCCCATTCTGGGTGGAGTACTGTATGGGGCCAATTTTATATGGAGTAATATATGGTGCCCCTTATTGTATAAAGTAATATATGGGGCCCATTCTGTATGGATGAATATATATAAGGCCCCTTATGTATGGAATATTATATGGAGCCCATAGTGTAGAGCAAAATATGGGGTCCATTCTGTATGGAGTAATATATTGGGCCCATACTGTATGGAACAATATATGGGGCCTATTCTGTATGCAGTAATATATGGGGCCCATTCTGTAGAGTACTATATGGGGCCCATTCTGTATGGAGTAATATATTGGGCCCATACTGTAGGGAACAATATATGGGGCCTATTCTGTATGCAGTAATACATGGGGCCCATTCTGTATAGAGTACTATATGGGGCCCATGCTGTATGGAGTAATATATTGGGCCCATACTGTAGGGAACAATATATGGGGCCTATTCTGTATGCAGTAATACATGGGGCCCATTCTGTATAGAGTACTATATGGGGCCCATTCTGTATGGAGTAATATATTGGGCCCATACTGTAGGGAACAATATATGGGGCCTATTCTGTATGCATTAATATATGGGGCCCATTCTGTATAGAGTACTATATGGGGTCCATTCTGTATGAAGCATTATATGGGGTCCATTATTCCGTATGGAGCATTAAATGAGGGCCATTATTGTGTATGAACCATTTGATGGGGTTCATTTTTCTGTATGAAGCAATATATGGGGCTCATTATACGGTATGGAGAACTATGTGGTGCCCATAATACTGTATGGAGGACTATACGGTCTAGTCTCAAATGAAAACTTTTGATTTACTCCAGGGCAAGCACGCACATAGAAAATGGGCCCCATATATTTCTCCGTACAAAAAAATAAGCAAATACTCATCTCTCTTTGGTGGCCGCAGGTCTGGACTTCTCAGCATCACTGTCTTCTGATTCTATGTACGGTGACTACTTAGAGCAGAGGGTGCATTGTAGTGACATCACACACTTTGAAAAGACATCAGATGTTTTTAAGGAGAGCTAAGTATTACAAGTGCTGGGGGCCTGAACAAGCTGGAGGCCTACTCGCGTGCGCTGGCACCAGACTCTCCCTACTCACAGGCACCATAGACTGCCGATGTCGAAGGCAAATGGCCCCCTTGCCTACTTAGAGCCCCAGCACTTGGTGGTGACGCCAGCCCTGTCTGAGGTCTGTAATTACAAGGGAGTAGAGTAGGATCTAATACCCCCACTTCCCCTCCCCTTTTCCACCTGGGACGTATCCAGACATCCCTGTGACCTGTGCCTTATCGACCAGGGATGTATGGATAAGTCTCATCTTTAATGCGGCACCGCGACCGCTGTCGCAGCACTACCATTAAAATTCCGGTGCCAATTCGGAGCAGGCCACATAGAGTTGTTGTCCCAGGGGGTGGTGAAACTCCCCGCAACTACAATCGCTGTGATTGGCTGCTCAATTCTGTGGTGCCCATTATAATGTATGGAGGACTAAACTGTGCAGTCTAAGGCTTCTTTTATACTTAGTTTTTTTGCAGGTCTTTTTTGCTGGCCGTATTGCCGTGATATTTGTCGTCTCCCGCAAAAATCCTTCTCCGACCACCATTTTTCCCTGTTGTAACAAACTGCAAGGAAAAAAATGCAATCCGCAAATACGGTATGCCGCAAAAACAAGCTACAGTTGTTTTTGCGGTACCATTGATTTAAAAAGAGGGCGTGTCCATGAAAAATATTGAGGACGCTCGATATTTTTTCATGGCCGTATATTCGGCCCTCACGGCCATACGGGACACGGCGCTCCGATGTATTTTTGAGGGCCGTTTTTGAGGCTCCATAGAAATGCACTGGGGCTGCAAAAATGAGCAGAAAAAACACGGGGCCCACTCGCTGTCGACACCGGCACCCTATGGGGCCCATGAGTAAGTAGCATCGGGTGCCAAGTGGGCCCCCCCTTGCTCAGGGCCACAGCACATGCAAGACTTAACTCTCCCTGCAAACCTCTAGTCTTTTCAGCATTTTCCGCCTGCTGTCTCAGGGCAGAGGCCGCGATGATGATACTGCAGTGCACCCTCTACTCATAGTCACAGGGCAGACATCCAGAAGATGGCGACACTGAGGAGTCCGACCATGCGGCCAGTGAGGAGAGAGGAATATTTAATATTTTATGCACTGTATGAAGAAATATACGGGTAATATAGAGTAATATATAAGGCCCATTCTGTATGGAATATTATATGGAGCAATAAATGGTGCTCATTCTGTATGGAGTAATATATGGGGCCCATATTGTATAGAGCAATATATGGGGCCCATATTGTATAGAGCAATATATGGGGCCCATTCTGTATGCAGTAATATATGGGAACCATTCTGTATGGAGTATTATATGGGGCCCATTCTATATGCAGCATTATATGGGGCCCATTCTGTATGGAGCATTACACGGGGCCCATTCTGTATGGAGTAATATATGGGGCCCACTCTGTATGGAACATTATATGGGGCCCATTATTCAGTATGAAGAATTATATGGGGTCCATACTGTATGGAGTAATATATGGAGCCCATTATGTATGGAGTACTATATGGGGCCCATTCTTTATGGAGCATTATATAGGGCCCATTCTGTATGAAGTATTACATGGGGTCTATACTGTATGGAGCATTATATGAGGCCCATTCTGAGTGGAGCATTCTGAAAGGAGTATTATATGTGGCACATTTTGTGTGGAGTACTTTATGGGACCAATTTTGTATAGAGCAATTTATGGGGCAGATTCTGTATGGAGTAATATATGGGGCCTATGTTGTTTGGAGCAATATATGGAGCCCATAGTGAATACAGCAATATATGGGGCCGATTCTGTATGCAATAATATATGGGGCCCATTCTGTATGCAGTAATATATGGGGCTCATTCTGTGTGCAGTAATATATGGGGCCCATTCTGTATGCTACAATTTATGGGGACCATTTTGTATGCAGTAACATATGGGGCCCATTCTGTACGGAGGATTATATTGGGCGCATTTTTTGAGGGGCAATACATAAGACCCATTCAGTATAGAGTATTATATGGAACCTATAGTGTATAGCGCAATATACAGTCATATGTTAACGTTTGGGCACCCCTATTAATGTTAACCTTTTTTCTTTATAACAATTTTGGTTTTTGCAGCTATTTCAGTTTCATATATCTAATAACTGATGGACTCAGTTATATTTCTGGATTCAAATGAGGTTTATTGTACTAACAGAAAATGTGCAATCTGCATTTAAACAAAATTTGACCGGTGCAAAAGTATGGGCACCTCAACATAAAAGTGACATTAATATTTCGTAGCTCCTCCTTTTGCAAAAATAACAGCCTCTAGTCGCTTCCTGTAGCTATTAATGAGTTCCTGAATGAAGGTATTTGTGACCATTCCTGTTTACAAAACAATTCCAGTTCAGTTAAGTTTGATGGTCGCCGAGCATGGACAGCCCGCTTCAAATCATCCCACAGATGTTCAATGATATTCAGGACTGGGGACTAGCATCGCCATTCCAGAACATTGTAATTGGTCCTCTGTATGAATGCCTGAGTAGATTTGGAGCGGTGTTTTGGATCATTGTCTTGCTGAAATATCCATCCCCTGCGTAACTTCAACTTCGTCACTGATTCTTGCACATTATTGTCAAGAATCTGCTGATACTGAGTTGAATCCATGCGACCCTCATCTTTAACAAGATTCCTGGTGCCGGCATTGGCCACACAGCACCAAAGCATGATGGAACCTCCAAATTTTACTGTGGGTAGCAAGTGTTTTTCTTGGAATGCTGTGTTTTTTAGCCTCTGTGCATAACGCCTTTTTGTATGACCAAACAACTCAATCTTTGTTTCATCAGTCCACAGGACCTTCTTCCAAAATGTAACTGGCCTGTCCAAATGTGCTTTTGCGTTACCTCAGGCGACTCTGTTTGCGGCGTGCTTGCAGAAACCGCTTCTTTCGCATCATTCTCCCATACAGCTTCTCCTTGCGCAAACTGCGCTGTATTGTTGACCGATGCAGTGTGACACCATCTGCAGCAAGATGATGCTGCAGGTCTTTGGAGGTGGTCTGTGGATTGTCCTTGACTGTTCTCACCATTCTTCTCTGCCTTTCTGATATTTTTATTGGCCTGCCACTTCTGGGCTTAACAAGAACTGTACCTGTGTTCTTCCATTTCCTTACTATGTTCCTCACAGTGGAAACTGACAGGTTAAATCTCTGAGACTTTTTGTATGCTTCCCCTGAAAAGCTATGTTGAATAATCTTTGTTTTCAGATCATTTGAGAGTTGTTTTGAGGAGCCCATGATGCCACTCTTCATAGGAGAATCAAATAGAACTACTTGCAAGTGGCCACCTTAAATACCTTTTCTCATGATTTGATACACCTGGCTATGAAGTTCAAAGCTCAATGAGGTTACAAAACCAATTTAGTGCTTCAGGAAGTCAGTAAAAAGTAGTTAGGAGTGTTCAAATCAAGAAAATGATAAGGGTGCCCATACTTTTGCACCGGTCAAATTATGTTTAAATGCAGATTGCACATTTTCTGTTAGTACAATAAACCTCAAAACCTCATTTGAATCCAGAAATATAACAGTCCATCAGTTATTAGATATATGAAACTGAAATAGCTGTTGCAAAAACCAAAATTGTTATAAAGAAAAAAGGTTAACATTAATAGGAGTGCCCAAACTTATGACTGTATGGGGCCCATTCTGTATGGATTATGAGGCCCATTTTAATTGGAGCAATATATAAGGCCCATTCTGTACGGAGTATTTTATTGAGCCCAAAACTGTATGGATATATATGGGGCCCATTCTGTATGCTATAACATATGGGGACCATTTTGTATGGAGATATATGGGGCCCATTCTGTATGCTATAACATATGGGGACCATTTTTTATGGATATATGGGGACCATTCTGTATGGAGTATTATATGGAGCCCATAATGTACAGAGCAATATATGGGACCTATTCTGTATGGAGCAATATACGGGGCCCATAGTGTACAGAGCAATATATGGGGCCCATTCTCTATGGAGCATTATATGGATCGCATTATGTATGGACCATTATATGGGGCCCATTTTGCTTGGAAAGATATACAAGGCCCATTCTGTATAGAATATTATATGGAGCCCATACTGCAGAGCAATATATGGGGCCCATTCTGTATGTAGCGACATACAAGGCCCATTCTTTGAGTACTATATGGGGCCCACTCTGTATGGAGCATTATAAGAGGCCCATTATTCAGTATGAAGCATTATAAGGGGCCCATACTGTATGGAGGATTATATGGGGCCCATTCTGTATGGAGGATTATAGGGGGCTCATTGTGTAATATATGGAGCCTGTTTTGTATGGAGTATTATGTGGGGCCAATTCTGTATGGAGCATTATATGGATCGCATTCTGTAAGGACTATTATTTGGGACCCAATCTGTATGAACCATTATATGGGGTCCATTCTGTATGGAGTATTATATGGAGCCCATACTGTATAAAAATATATTTCTTTGCCATAACTGTGCATCATGAATCATGGTGTGTGCTAAAGGGGATCACTGAGACTCTGCCTGTGGCCCAAGAAAACCTGGAGCCCATTCAGAATGGAGCATTATATGTGACCCATTCTGAAAGGAGTAATATATGGGGCCCATTCTGTATGTCGTATTATATGGGGCCCATTTTAATTGGAGCAATATATAAGGCCCATTCTGTACGGAGTATTATATGGAGCCCAAACTGTATGGAGATATATATGGGGCCCATTCTGCATGTTAAAATATATGGGGACCATTTTGTATGCAGTAAAATATGGGTCTTATTCTGTAGAGTATTGTATGGGGCGCATTTTTTTTGAGCATTATATAAGGCCCATTCAGTATGGAGTATTATATGGAGCCCATAGTGTATAAAGCAATATATGGGGCCCATATTGTTTGGAGCACTATATAAGGCCCATTTTGCATGGAATATTATATGGAGCCCATAGTGTATAGGGCAATATATGGGGCCCATTCACTATGGAGCATTATATGGATCGCATTCTGTATGGACCATTATTTGGGACCCAATCTGTATGGAGCATTATATGGGGCCCATTTTGCTTGGAAAAATATATAAGGCCCATTCTGTATAGATTATATGGAGCCCATGCTGTATAGAGCAATACATGGGGCCCATTCTATGGAGCAATATATAAGGCCCATTCTGTATAGAGTATTATATGGAGCCCACTCTGTAGAGAGTAATATATGGGGCCTATTCTGTATGGAGTATTTTATGGCGCTCAATCTGTATGGAGCAATATATATGGCCCATTCTGTATGGAGCATTATATGGGGTCCACTCTGTATGGAGCATTATATGGGGCCCATTCTGTTCGGAGCATTATATGGGGCCCATTCTGTTCGGAGCATTATGAGACCCATTATTCTGTATGGAATATTATATGGAGCCCATAGTGTATAGAGCAATATATGGGGCTCATTCTGTATGGAGTAATAAATGGAGCCCATTATGTATGGAACATTATATGGGGCCCATTCTGTATGGAACATTATATAGGGCCCATTCTGTATGAAGTATTATATGGGGCCCATACTGTATGGAGCATTATATGAGGCCCATTCTGAATGGAGCATTATATGTGGCCTATTCTGAAAGGAGTATTAGATGTGGTCCATTCTGTGTGGAGTACTGTATGGGGCCAATTTTGTATGGAGTAATATATGGTGCCCCTTTTTGTATCAAATATATGGGGCCCCATTCTGTACGGATCACTATATAAGGCACATTCCGTATGGAATACAATATGGAGCCCATACCGTATGGAGCAATATATGGGGCCCATTCTGTATGCAGTAAATATATGGGGCCTATGATGGAGTAATATATGGGGCCCATGTTGTATAGAGCAATATATGGGGCCCATTCTGTATGGACTTATTTGGGACCCAATCTGTATGGACCATTATATGGGGCCCATTCTGTACTGAGTGTTATATGGAGCACATACTGTATAGAACAATATATTTCTTTGCCATATCTGTGCATCATGAATCATGGTGTGTGTTAAAGGGGCTCACAGACTCTTTGCCTGTGGCCCAAGAAAACCTGGAGCCCATTCGGAATGTTACATATGTGACCCATTCTGAAAAGAGTAATATATGGGGCCCATTCTATATGGAACATAATATGGAGCAGATAGTGTAGAGTAAAATATGGGGCCCATTCTGTAAGCATTAATATATGGGACCCATTTTGTATGCTATAATATATGGGACCCATTCAGTATGGAGTATTATATGGAGCCCATAGTGTACGGAGCAATATATGGGGCCTATTCTGTATGGAGTAATATACGGGGCCCATAGTGTATAGAGCAATATATGGGGCCCATAGTGTATAGAGCAATATATGGGGCCCATACGGTTTGGAGCAATATATAAGGCCCATTTTGTATGGAACATTATAAGGAGCCCATAGTGTATAGAGCAATATATGGGGCCATTCTCTATGGAGCATTATATGGATCACATTCTGCATGGACCATTATTTGGGACCCAATCTGTATGGAGCATTATATGAGGCCCATTTTGTATAGAATATTATATGGAGCCCATACTGTATAGAGCAATATATGGGGCCTATTCTGTATGGAGCGATATACAAGGCCCATTCTGTGTGGTGTATTATATGGGGCCCACTCTGTATAGAGTAATATATGGGGCTCATTCTGTATGGAGCAATATATATGGCCCATTCTGTATGGAGTATTATATGGGGCCCATTCTGTATGGAGCATTATATGGGGTCCACTCTGTATGGAGCATTATATGGTGCCAATTCTGTATGGAGCATTATAAGAGGCCCATTATTCAGTATGAAGCATTATATGGGGCCCGTACTGTATGGAGGATATGGGGCCCATTCTGTATTGAGGATTATGTGGCTCATTCTGTATGGAGTAATATATGGATCGCATTCTGTATGGACTATTATTTGGGACCCAATCTGTATGGACCATTATATGGGGACCATTCTGTGTGGAGTAATATTTGGAGCACATACTGTATAGAGCAATATATTTCTTTGCCATATCTGTGAATCATGGTGTGTTAAAGGGGCTCACTGAGGCTCTTTGCCTGTGGCCCAAGAAAACCTGGAGCCCATTCGGAATGGAGCATTATATGTGACCCATTCTGAAAGGAGTTACATGGGGCCCAATCTGCATGGAGTATATGGGGCCCATTTTAACTGGAGCAATATATAAGGCCGATTCTGTACAGAGTATTATATGAAGCCCAAACTGTATGAATATATATATGGGGCCCATTCTGTATGCAGTAATATATGGGGCCCATTCTGTATGGAGTAATGTATGTGGCGCATTTTTTTGGAGCAATATATATGGCCCATTCAGTATGGAATATTATATGGAGCCCATAGTGTAAAGCGCAATATATGGGGCCCATTCTTCATGGAGCATTACATGGATCGCATTCTGTATGGACCATTATTTGGGACCCAATCTGTATGGAGCGTTATATGGGGTCCATTTTGCTTGGAAAAATATACAAGGCCAATTCTGTATAGATTATATGGAGCCCATACTGTATAGAGCAATATATGGGGCCCATTCTGTATGGAGTATTATATGGGGCCCACTCTGTATGGAGTAATAAATGGGGCCATTCTGCATGGAGTATAGTATGGGGCTCATTCTGTTTGGAGTATTATATAGGGCCTATTCTGTATGAAGAATTGAGGCCCATACTGTATGGAGCATTATATGAGGCCCATTCTGAATGGAGCATATGTGGCCCAATCTGTGTGAAGTACTGTATGGGGCCAATTTTGTATGACAAATAAATGGTGCCCCTTTTTGTATAAAGTAATATATAAGGCACATTCCGTATAGAATATTATATGGAGCCCATAGTGTATAGAGCAATATATGGGACCCATTCTGTATGGAGTAATATATGGAGCCCATATTGTATAGAGCAATATATGGGGCCCATTCTCTATGGAGTGATATATCAGGCCCATACTGTATGGAGCAATATATGGAGCCCATTGTGTATAGAGCAATATATGGGGCCCATTATGTATGCAGTAATATATGGGGTCCATTCTGTGTGGAGTATTGTATGGGCCCATTCTATATGTAGTGTATAGAGCAATGTATGGGGCCCATTCTGTATAGAGCAATAAATGGGGCCCATTCTTCATGGAGTATTATATGGGGCCCAATTTGTAGCAATATATAAGGCCCATTCTGTATGGAATATTATATGGAGCCCATAGTGTAAAGAGCAATATATGGGACCTATTCTGTATGGAGTAATATATGGGGCCCATACTGTATAGAGCAATATATGGGGCCTATTACGTATGCAGTAATATATGGAGCCCATAATGTAGAGCAATATATGAGGCCCATTCTGTACGGAGTAATATATGGGGCCCATTATTCTGTATGGAGCATTATATGGGGTCCATTATTCTGTATGGAGCATATGAGGGCCATTATTCTGTATGAACCATTTTATGGGGTTCAATTTTCTGTATGAAGCAAAATAGGGAGTGGGAAAGTTTTCGGATAGAGGATCTGAAATCAATTACAAAAGTACTCCATTACAATGTCTTATCCACAGATTCGCACTCCATCCCCATTAAAATATTTTTTATTTTATGAATATTTTAGCACATTAAAAACTTATGTACGTCTTATAAAGTGAAAAATACTATATATATTTTACAATACAAATTAATTAAATGTGTCATATTTAAAGAGGTGATCCACTACACTGCGTAAACCACCCATCGATTTAAACTTTTAAAATAGGCATTTTTGTAAATATCTGATGTTGCCATATGTGCCTGTTAGCAACGGTATTGCTGCTCCCTCAGACTCGATTACGTGATCCCGACTGCGGCCACAGGAAATAGCAATGTATGGCTATGTCCAAGGTGGGAAATGGGTTAAAGGGGAGGGGAAAATGGGGGTAACAGATCAGACCCTCCTCCCTTGTAATTACAGATATCAAACAGCGCCAAAACCCCAAGTGCCTGAGCCCGGAGCAAGCTTGGGGGCCCACTCGCCGTTGACACTGGCACGCTATGGGGCCCATGAGTAAGGAGTCCGGTGCCAAGCTCAAGCGAGTGGGCCCACCCTTGCTCAGGCCCCAGCACATGCAAGACTTAGATCTCTCAGCAAACATCTGGTGTCTTTTCAGCATTCTCTGACTGCCATCTCAGGGCAGAGGGCGCGATGATGTCACTGCAGTGCACCCTCTACTCAGAGCAGTCACAGTGCAGAGAGCCAGATGATGGCGACACTGAGTCCGACCATGCGTCCAGCGAGGAGAGAGGAGTAATTTTATGTATGGAGAAATATACGGGGCCCATTCTCTATGGAGCATTATATGGGACCCATTCTGTATACTATAATAAATGGGGCCCATTCTCTATGGAGCATTATATGGGGCCCATTCTGTATGCTATAATATATGGGACCTATTCTGTATGCTGTAATATATGGTGCCTATTATATATGCAGTAATATATGGGGCCAATTATGCATGCAGTAATATATGGGGCCCATTATGTATGCAGTAATATATGGGGCCCATACTGCATCGAGCATTATATGTGGCTCATTCTGAAAGGAGTAGTATATGGAGCCCAATCTGAGTGGAGTACTCTATGGGGCCAAAATTGTATTGAGTAATACATGGGGCCCATTATGTATGCAGTAATATATGCGGCACATACTGCATGGAGCAGTATATGGGGCCCATCCTGAATGGAGCATTATGTGGGGCTCATTCTGAAAGGAATATCATCTGTGGTCCATTCTGAGAGGAGTAATATATGGAGCCCATACTGTATAGAGCAATATATGGGGCCCATTCTGTATGGAGCATTATATGGGGAAATTCTGTATGGTGCAATATATAAGGCCCATTCTGTATGGAGCAATATAGAATCATAGAATTGTAGAGTTGGAAGGGACCTCCTGGGCCATCTGGTCCAACCCCCTGCTCAAAGCAGGTTTCGCTAAATCATCCCAGTCAGATGTCTGTCCAGCCAATTATATATATATGGGGCCAATTGTGTATGGAGTATTATAAGGGGCCCATTCTGCATACATCATTATATGGCGTCCACACTCTAGAACACTATATAGTACCCATTCTGTAGGGATCATTATAAGGGGTCCATTCTGTATGGAGCATTATATGGGGCTCATTCTGCATGGAGTAATATATGGAGCCCATACGGTATGGAGCATTACATGGGGCCCTTTATGAATGGAGCATTATATGGGGCCCTTTATGAATGGAGCAATATATGGGGCCCATTCTGTATATATTATTTGGAGCCGATAGTGTATAGAGCAATAAATGGGGACCATTCTAGATTGAGTAATATATGGGGCCCATTCTGTATGCTATAATATATGGGGCCCATTCTGTATGAAGTAATATATGAGGCCTATTCTGCATGGAGAATTGTATGGGGCCCATTCTGCTTGGAATAATATATAACACCCATTCTGTATAGAGCAATATTTGAAGACCATACTGAATCAAATATATGGGGCCCATTCTGTATGGAATATATGGGGCCAATACTACATGGAGTATTATATGGGGCTCATTCAGTATGCAGTAATATCCATAGCCCACTCTGTACGGAGCATTATAAGGGGCCCATACTGTATGGAGCAATATATGGAGCCCATTCTGTATAGAGCAATATATGGGGCCCATTATGTATGCAGTAATATATGGGGTCCATTCTGTGTGGAGTATTTTATGGGCCCATTCTATATGTGGTGTATAGAGCAATGTATGGGGCCCATTCTGTATAGAGCAATAAATGGGGCCCATTCTTCATGGAGTATTATATGGGGCCCAATTTGTAGCAATATATAAGGCCCATTCTGTATGGAATATTATATGGAGCCCATAGTGTAAAGAGCAATATATGGGACCTATTCTGTATGGAGTAATATATGGGGCCCATACTGTATAGAGCAATATATGGGGCCTATTACGTATGCAGTAATATATGGAGCCCATAATGTAGAGCAATATATGGGGCCCATTCTGTACGGAGTAATATATGGGGCCCATTATTCTGTATGGAGCATTATATGGGGTCCATTATTCTGTATGGAGCATATGAGGGCCATTATTCTGTATGAACCATTTTATGGGGTTCAACTTTCTGTATGAAGCAAAATAGGGAGTGGGAAAGTTTTCGGATAGAGGATCTGAAATCAATTACAAAAGTACTCCATTACAATGTCTTATCCACAGATTTGCACTCCATCCCCATTAAAATATTTTTTATTTTATGAATATTTTAGCACATTAAAAACTTATGTACGTCTTATAAAGTGAAAAATACAATATATATATATTTTACAATACAAATTAATTAAATGTGTCATATTTGAAGAGGTGGTCCACTACACTGCGTAAACCACCCATCGATTTAAACTTTTAAAATAGGCATTTTTGTAAATATCTGATGTTGCCATATGTGCCTGTTAGCAACGGTATTGCTGCTCACTCAGACTCGATTACGTGATCCCGACTGCGGCCACAGGAAATAGCAATGTATGGCTATGTCCAAGGTGGGAAATGGGTTAAAGGGGAGGGGAAAATGGGGGTAACAGATCAGACCCTCCTCCCTTGTAATTACAGATATCAAACAGCGCCAAAACCCCAAGTGCCTGAGCCCGGAGCAAGCTTGGGGGCCCACTCGCCGTTGACACTGGCACGCTATGGGGCCCATGAGTAAGGAGTCCGGTGCCAAGCTCAAGCGAGTGGGCCCACCCTTGCTCAGGCCCCAGCACATGCAAGACTTAGATCTCTCAGCAAACATCTGGTGTCTTTTCAGCATTCTCTGACTGCCATCTCAGGGCAGAGGGCGCGATGATGTCACTGCAGTGCACCCTCTACTCAGAGCAGTCACAGTGCAGAGAGCCAGATGATGGCGACACTGAGTCCGACCATGCGTCCAGCGAGGAGAGAGGAGTAATTTTATGTATGGAGAAATATACGGGGCCCATTCTCTATGGAGCATTATATGGGACCCATTCTGTATACTATAATAAATGGGGCCCATTCTCTATGGAGCATTATATGGGGCCCATTCTGTATGCTATAATATATGGGACCTATTCTGTATGCTGTAATATATGGTGCCTATTATATATGCAGTAATATATGGGGCCAATTATGCATGCAGTAATATATGGGGCCCATTATGTATGCAGTAATATATGGGGCCCATACTGCATCGAGCATTATATGTGGCTCATTCTGAAAGGAGTAGTATATGGAGCCCAATCTGAGTGGAGTACTCTATGGGGCCAAAATTGTATTGAGTAATACATGGGGCCCATTATGTATGCAGTAATATATGCGGCACATACTGCATGGAGCAGTATATGGGGCCCATCCTGAATGGAGCATTATGTGGGGCTCATTCTGAAAGGAATATCATCTGTGGTCCATTCTGAGAGGAGTAATATATGGAGCCCATACTGTATAGAGCAATATATGGGGCCCATTCTGTATGGAGCATTATATGGGGAAATTCTGTATGGTGCAATATATAAGGCCCATTCTGTATGGAGCAATATATGGGGCCAATTGTGTATGGAGTATTATAAGGGGCCAATTCTGCATACATCATTATATGGCGTCCACACTCTGGAACACTATATAGTGCCCATTCTGTAGGGATCATTATAAAGGGTCCATTCTGTATGGAGCATTATATGGGGCTCATTCTGCATGGAGTAATATATGGAGCCCATACGGTATGGAGCATTACATGGGGCCCTTTATAAATGGAGCATTATATGGGGCCCTTTATGAATGGAGCAATATATGGGGCCCATTCTGTATATATTATTTGGAGCCGATAGTGTATAGAGCAATAAATGGGGACCATTCTAGATTGAGTAATATATGGGGCCCATTCTGTATGCTATAATATATGGGGCCCATTCTGTATGAAGTAATATATGAGGCCTATTCTGCATGGAGAATTGTATGGGGCCCATTCTGCTTGGAATAATATATAACACCCATTCTGTATAGAGCAATATTTGAAGACCATACTGAATCAAACAATATATGGGGCCCATTCTGTATGGAATATATGGGGCCAATACTGCATGGAGTATTATATGGGGCTCATTCAGTATGCAGTAATATCCATAGCCCACTCTGTACGGAGCATTATAAGGGGCCCATTCTGTATGGAGTAATATATGGAGCCCATTCTGTATAGAGCAATATATGGAGCTCATAGTGTATAGAACAATATATCGGGCCCATTCTGCATGGAATAATATATGGGGCCAATTCTGTATGGAGAATTATATGGGGCTCATTCAGTATGCAGTAATATCTGGAGCCCATTCTGTACAGAGCATTATATAGGGCCCATTCTGTGCAGAGTAATATATAGGGCCCATTCTGTACGGAGCAATATATGGAGCACATTCTGTATGGAGAATTATATGAGGCTGATTCAGTATACAGCATTATTTGGGGTCCACTCTGTATGGAGCAATATATAGGGCCCATTCCGTATGCAGTAATATACAGGGCCCATTCTGTATGCAGTAATATATGTGACCCATTCTGTATGGAGTATTATATGGGGCTCATTCTGTATGGAGCAATATATATGGCCCATTCTGTATGGAGGATTATAAGAGACCCATTATTCAGTATGAAGCATTATATGGGGCCCATACTGTATGGAGGATATGGGGCCTATTCTGTATGGAGGATTATATGTGGTTCATTCTGTATGGAGTAATATATGGAGCATTGTATGGGGCCAATTCTGTATGGAGCATTATATGGATCGCATTCTGTATGGACTATCATTTGGGACCCAATCTGTATGAACCATTATATGGGGCCCATTCTGCATGGAGTATTATATGGAGCACACACTTTATAGCGCAATATATTTCTTTGCCATATCTGTGCATCATGAATCATGGTGTGTTAAAGGGGCTCACTGAGGCTCTTTGCCTGTGGCCCAAGAAAACCTGGAGCCCATTCGGAATGGAGCATTATATGTGACCCATTCTGAAAGGAGTAATATATGGGGTCAATTTTAATTGGAGCAATATATAAGGCCCATTCTGTATGGAGTATTATATGGGGCCCATTTTAATTGGAGCAATATATGGCCCATTCTGTAGAGTATTATATGGAGCCCAAACTGTATGGATATATATGGGGCCCATTCTGTATGCTATAATATATGGGGACAATTTTGTACGCAGCAATATGGGGCCCATTCTGTATGAAGTATTGTATGGGGCACATTTTTTTGGAGCAATATATAAGGCCCATTCAGTATGAAATATATGGAGCCCATAATGTAAAGAGCAATATATGGGGGCCATTCTCTATGGAGCATTATACGGATCGCATTCTGTATGGACCATTATTTGGGACCCAATCTGTATGGCGCATTATATGGGGCCCATTTTGCTTGGAAAAATATATAAGGCAAATTCTGTATAGATTATATGGAGCCCATATTGTATAGAGCAATATATGGGGCCCATTCTGTATGGAGTGATATATAATGCCCATTCTGTAAGGAGTATTATATGGGGCTCATTCTGTATGGAGCAATATATATGGCCCATTCTGCATGGAGTATTATATGGGACCCATTCTGTAAGGAGCATTAAATGGGGTCCACTCTGTATGGATCATTATATGGGGCCCATTCTGTTTGGAGCATTATAAGAGGCCCATTATTCCGTATGGAATATTATATGGAGCCCATAATGTATAGAGCGAATGGAGCCCATTCTGTATGGAGTATTATATGGGGCCCATTCTGTATGGAGTATTATATGGGGCCCTTTCTGTATGGAGTATTATATGGGGCCCATTCGGTATGGAGCATTATATGAGGCCCATTCTGAATGGAGCATTCTGTGTGGATTACTGTATGGGGCCAATTTTGTATGGAGTAATAAATGGTGCCCTTTTTGTATAAAGTAATATATGGGGCCCATTCTGTATGGATCAATATATAAGGTACATTCCGTATGGAATATTATATGGAGCCCATAGTGTATAAAGGAATATATGGGACCAATTCTGTATGGAGTAATATATGGAGCCCATACTGTCTGGAGGAATATATTGGGCGCATTCTGTACGGAGTAATATATGGGGCCCATGCTGTATGGAGCAATATATGGAGCCCATAGTGTAGAGTAATATGAGGCTGATTCTGTATGGATTAATATATGGGGTCCATGCTGTATAGAGCAATATATGGGGCCCATACTGTAGAGAAATATATGGGGCCCATTCTGTATGGAGTATTATATGGGGCTCACTTTGGAGCAATATAAGGCCCATTCTTTATGGAATATTATATGGCGCCCATAATGTATAGAGCAATGTATGGGGCCCATTCTGTACGGAGTAATATATGGGGCCCATTATTCTGTATGGAGCATTAAATGAGGGCCATTATTCTGTATGAACCATTTGATGGGGTTCATTTTTCTGTAGGAAGCAATATATGGAGCTCAATATATTGTATGGATACAATAACAACACTGTACGGAGGACTATACGGTCTAGTCTCAAATGAAAACTTTTTTACTCCATGGCATGCATGTACATAATCGGACCCATATATTTCTCCATACAAAAAAATAAGCAAATACTCCTCTCTCTTCGGTGGCCGCAGTACTGGACTTCTCAGCGTCAGTCTTCTGGTTCTATGCACTACTTAGAGCAGAGGGTGCAATGTATTTACTTCATCACACCCTCTGAAAAGACATGTTTTTAGGGAGAGATAAGTATTGCCAGTGCTGGGGGCCTGAACAAGCAGGGGTCCACTCGCGTGAGCTGGCACCGGACTCTCCCTACTCACGGGCACCATAGACTGCCGATCTCGACGGCGAATGGGCCCCCTTTCTTACTCAGAGCCCCCGACACGGTACTGACTCCAGCCCTGTCTGAGATCTGTAATTACAAGGGAGTAGAGTAGGATCTGATAACCCCACTTTCCCCTCCCCCCTTTTCCACCTGGGATGTATCCAGACATCCCTGTGACCTGTGCCTTATCGACATGGGATGTATAGATATGTCTTATCTTTAATGCAGCATATGGGGGCCAGGTGCCGGTGTCGCCGCTGGCTCAGGCCCCCGGGCACATGCGATATTCACCTATCCCCGTTCCACCGCTGCGTGCCGCTCTATCTTCCGGGTCTTCTGTCACTGACTGTTCAGGCAGAGGGCGCGCACTAACTACGTCATTGAGCTCTCTGACCTGAATATCACAGCCAGAGGATACGGAAGACAGAGCCGTGAGTGGTGGTGGATCGGGGACATGTGAATATCGCATGGCTCCCCCCGTCATATTCACCTCTTCCTGGCGTGTCTTTGCAGTTCCTGCTTCTCAGATCGTCTACGGCGCCGCAGCTCTTCCTGTGTTAAGGGGTCACGTGGTACCACTCATTAAAGTAATGAATATGCGCATATTCATTACTTTAATAAGCGGTACCACGTGACCCCTTAACACAGGAAGAGCTGCGGCGCCGTAGACGATCTGAGAAGCAGGAACTGCAAAGACCGCACCAGGAGGGGGCGAGTATGATCTGACAGCCGGTCTATGACTCGAGTATAAACCGAGGGGGGCACTTTCAGCCTTAAAAAATGGGCTGAAAATCTCGGTTTATACTTGAGTATATACGGTAATTTTCTGCACACATATATGTATAGAAATAGGTATTAGACCTAAAGGTAATTCTGCTTCCAGGAGCCCATCCTGACAGCACCATGGAGGGTGTAGTTCTCCTCCTTACAGGGAAATGTAAAGCACACGAGAGGTTAAAAGGTCCCACCCCGCCCCACTTCCCTCAGTGTTTTTAACAAGCACCACGCAATGGATAATGCAATATAACACTTTATTGAACAATATCATATTACATATTTCATATCAAGTTAGGGAGGGAATTATCCGTGCTGTCAGGATGAACTCCTGGAAACAATTACCGGTAGGTCTAATACCTATTTTCCAAGACGTCCCTCCTGACAGCACCATGTATAGGATTAAAGGATTATCTTATTTCATGGAGAATACCAGAGTACCTCCTCAGTGTAGGATTACTGCCTGGAGAATCTTTCTCCCAAAAGTCATCTGTTGGTCAGAAAGTACATCCAATTTATAATGCCTGCAGAACTTAACTGGACCCGCCCAGGTCACGGCCCTACAAATCTGATCTAATGAGGCACCCACTCTCTCAGCCCAGGAAGTAGAGACCACTCTGGTTGATTAGGCTCTCAAACCTTCAGGGGGAAATTTACCTTCTATCTGATAAGCTGGGGAAATCACCGAGGTAATCCATCTTGCGATGGATGCTTTAGAGGCCTTTTTACCCGTTTTTCCCCCAAACAGGACCAACAAGTTATGGTCCTGTCTCCAGCTGCGGGTGACTTCTAAGTAGTCAATAACTGCCTGTCTGACATCCAGAGAGTGCAGGGACTCCTTGCTGTTTGAGGGGTTCGGACAGAAGGAAGGTAATACTATTTCCTGATTTAGGTTTTTGTATGATGCTACCTTGGGTACAAATGCGAGATCTAGTTTTAAGATTATCCGATCTTCCCAGATTTGGAGATAAGGATCCCGGATGGACAAGGCCTTGATCTCCCCCACCCGCTTAGCCGAGGTAATGGCCACTAAAAATGCGGTTTTTAATGTTCAATTTGAGATGGATATTTGCTCGGCTGGGACATAGGGTTCTTTGCATAGAGACCTAAGGACTAGCTTTAAGTCCCAGGGGGGTCAAATGCCTAATTGTAGGGCACAGCCTTTGTACCGCTGACAAATATTATCCATGGGGGAGAGGCCAGGGGGTAGTCAAGGTAGCTGCTCAATGTCGATATCTGGACATTAAGGGTGCTGGGCCTAAGACCTTTGTTAAACCCGGCCTGGAGAAAGTGCAAGACCCCAGGAACGTCTGGAGAGCTCGACGATGGGTTAGACCTGCCACCCTCCAAACAGAACTTCTTCCAGATCTTACAGTAAATAGCAGAGGTAACTGGTTTCCTGCTGGATTGCATGGTAGTTATGACCTGGTCAGACAACCGCCGAGCTCTCAGGATGTCCCTTTCAGGATCCAAGCCGACAGATGGAGTTCCTCCGGGTTCTGATGAAAGACAGGACATTGATGAATTATGTCCTCCCTCTGCGGGAGCAGTATCGGCTCCTCCACTGCCATGGCTCCTAACAGTGGGAACCAGCTTCTCCGTGGCCAATAAGGAACAACTTGGACAACTCTCGCCCGGTCTTCTTGGATCTTCCTGAGGATGGCAGGAATGAGTGACAATGGCGGGAATGCATACGAGAGGGAACTCTTCCACCTCTGACTTAGCGCGTCGATGTCCTATGGGGCGTCCGGCGGGTTCAATCAGTAGAATCTGGGTACTTTTGAGTTCTTCCTGGTCGCGAACAAGTCTATCCGAGGGGTACGCCAGAGATGGCACAGATCCTGTAACACCTCCTTGTTCAGTTCCCACTCTGTCTGCCAGATCTCCTGTCTGCTCAGGTAGTCTGCCACTACATTCTGAACCTTCTAGGTGGACTGCTGATATTGATAAAACCCTATCTTTTTCCTCACATAAGATTTTTTTTCTGCTAGATTCTGGAGTGCTTCATGTCTGGGCCCCCCTTGATGTCGCAGGAAGGAAACCGTCGTCATGTTGTCTGATAGGATTCTGACGTGCTGGTTCTGCAGCTGTGCCTGATTTTGTCTTAGAGCCTCTCATGTGGCGTAAAGTTCTCTGTAGTTGGAAGACCTGCAACGAATGTTCCCTGGCCTTTTGCCCTGAAGGATTCTTCCCTCTAGATGGGCTCCCCTTCCCCATTTGCTGGCGTCCGTGGTGATAACCACGCATGGGGAGGTGATCCACTGGACGCCCACATGTAAGTTTCTGGGTCGAGTCCACCAGCGTAGAGACCTCTTTGCCGCTGTCAATAGGAACATTACGCTGTCGAGAGAAGACTGTTGTCGATCCCAGGCTGACAGGATGTCTCTCTGCAGAATTCTTGAGCGGGACTGTGCCCACCTGATGCAAGGAATACAGGCTGTCATCAGGCCCAACACCTTCATTGCTGATCTGATGGAGGCACGAGATTCCAACAGGTCCTTGACCTTTCTCCGTATCGATTCCTGCTTTTCTGCTGGTAGGAAGGCTGTCCTCCGTCTGGAGTCCAGCAGTACACCCAAGAACACTTTCCTGGTCTCTGGTATCAAGTCCGACTTCTATGTGTTTATTAACCAACCGAGGAGGTCCATTGTAGAGATGGTCAGATCTCTGTCGGGTTAGTTCTTCCGTTGATCCTGATACCAATAAGAAGTCGTCCAAGTATGGTACAAAGACAACCCCCTGCCTTCTTAAGTAAGCGACCACTTCTGCCATCAGCTTGGTGAAAACTTAAGAGCAGAGGCCAGGCCAAAGGGGAGGCACTGAAACTGGAAGAGGCAGGTTCGATCCGGAAGCTCTACTGCGAATTTCAGGAACTTTTGTGATGCTGGGTGGATGGGGACCTGGTAATAGGCACTTTTTAAGTCGAGGGTGCACATTAGGGTATCCTTGTTTATGAGGTGGATGGTAGATCTTACTGATTCCATCCTGAACCTCCTGTACCTGACCCAGAGGTTTAACGGTTTTAGATTATGGTACAGGCATCTCCTGACGGCTTTATAATGGCCCTTGCCCATTTCTGAGGGGGGGAACTGGGATTATGACCTCTGAGTTGACTAGCTCTTCCAGGTCCACTAGCATAGCGGATCATGGCGCTACTGTAGTGGGAGCAATATATCTCTCTGCAGGATGGGAGGTAAACTCTATTGTGTACCTTTCCGTTATCGTTCTAAGGACCTACTGGCTTTGGGTAACCCAGACCCAACGTGACGCAAAGCGCCTGAGCCTCCCCCCTGATGGGATGGCATCACTGCCTCCTAAAGCGCGAGCCTGATCTGAATAAGGAGCTCTTGTTCCTCCTTTTCCAGTAGGAACTGCTGTAGGAACCCCTGCTATTCTTTCCCTGACTTCTATAATCAGGCTGTTTTCTGGCGGATCCTCCTCTCCGAATGGACTGATTCCTTTTAAACTTTTCCTCTGGGAACCGTTTCTTTTTGTTGGCAGCCAGCTCTAAGATGTTATCCAGTGCTGGCCCGTTAACCCTAGCGCCCGAGAAAGGGATAAAGCATAACTTTGTTTTGGAGGCATTATCTCCAGACCAAGACTTCAGCCAAATAGCTCTGCGTGTTGCGTTGGATAGTGATCTATTCCTGGCTGCGAACCTAACAGATTCAGCAGATGTATCAGACAGGAAGGCCGTAGCAGATTTATTTAATGGGAGGGAAGCTAGGATGTCCTCCCTTGGTGTCTTGTTGGATAACTGATCCTCCAACTGTCCCATTCATAAAAACATAGATCTAGCAACGGATGTTGCAGCAATATTAGCTCTAATCAAAGCCGCAGACGGCTCCCAGGTCCGTCTTAGAACAATGCCCGCCTTCCTGTCCATTGGGAATTTTATGCTCGAGGAGTCCTTAAATGGAAGAGAGGTTTTCTTGACTACCTTGGCAACTGGCACATCGATCTTAGTAATTTCCTTGAAGACCTTTATGTCTTCTGGGTCAAAGGGGAGACGGCTTTTGAAGTCTCGGGACATCCCCAGCCGCCTTTCAGAATCTTCCCATTCCTCTAACACCATAGTCCGGATATGCTCGATTATCGGAAATACCCGTTGTTTTTGCGCTCGAAGGCCCCCGAACATCAAATCCTGCCTGGACTGTGGTCTTGGGTCCTCCCCTACTTGCATCATGTCTCTCACTGCCTGCACCAACTCGTCCATATCCTCTGCAGAAAACAGGAATCTCCTGCCCCGTTCCTGCGTCTCTGCCAAAATTTCACCCTCTTCCTCCTGTTCAGACTCCAGGGGTTGGGATTCGTCTTCTGAGCTCTGCTCCATTTCCCACTTGGTTCTCTTAGGACCTGGACCTGTACCGGGGTGTTCTGGGCGTGAGAGGCTAGATATAGAGGCTTGCACTTCCGCCCGGATGAGGGACCTCATTTCCGATAAAAGGGACGGCTGTTCCTCTCTTACGATTTTTGCCGTACAGACATCACACACGGTTTTGTTGTATGAGGCAGGGAACTTCGCTTGGTAAATGGGGCATCGCCTGGATTTATAGTAGGCTTTGCCCGTCTTCTTGGGTGTAGGCAGGAGCGTAACTGGGGCTCCCTTGTCCTGCATAGTGCAAGAGAGGGACTATTAGCAGATGCAGCCAGTTACCATCTGAACGGCTATGTGTCGGGCTCCTAAGTGCTGAGGCCAGCTATAGGTGTCGACAAGGTGCTGGGGATTTCTTGCGCATAGCGCACTCACCCCGTCTTCAGCTTTGCCTGGGTCCTCTATGCTGCCGCCATATGCCCTGCGAGTACCAGCGATTCGGTCTGGCCTCCTGCAGCGTCCTTCCTAGAATGCCCGCCGACCTCTATCACCTCCCGTGACGTCACCGGAAGTGCGCGTCTCTCAGAGCGCGTCTTCCGGTCAGAAGCCTGCCAGCCGACGTCTGAGCCGAGCCTCCAGCAGGGAGAAGCGGCCCACCCAGGAGCGCGTCCGCTCGCCTGGTCTTTGGGGCAGAGGGACTCCCCGACTGGCGAGCTTCGGCCTTGGGCCACTTGACAGGGGGAAGGATCTTGGACCAGCCGCATGATCCCCGAGCCCGGTAAGCTGCTGCTGCTACTGTCTCTCCATGCAGGGACAGGAAAAAACACTGAGGTAAGTGGGGCAGGGTGGGACCTTTTAACCTCTCGTGTGCTTTTCTTGTCCCTGCAAGGAGGAGGAGGACACCCTCCATGGTGCTGTCAGGAGGGATGTCCTGGAAAACATTTTAATAATATTTGTGTAGTATATATCTATTTATATAATTGACTTGTAATGTTTTCATTTCCTGTTCTGTCCAGAAGTCACAGTATCACACACACTCACATACACAGTCACACTCACATACAGTCACCCACACACACTCTTAGGCCGGTTTCACACTAGCGCATTTTCAACGCGCGCACGGCCGGGGGTAGCTCCGCCCCCGATCCGGCTCTCTGCCTGGCGTGCCCGCCCCTTCCTTGTAGCGCCGCCTCCTAGCGGACAGCGGCGCCTGCGATCGGCGCACCCTATCTTTAGCATAGGGTGCGCCGATCGTGCGCAGGCCGTGCGCTAGTTGCGCTTTGACCTGCGCTGCGCACTTTTGACGGTGCGCCGTGCGCGCCAAAATCCGAAAAGTTCGATTTTGGCGCGCACGGCGCACCGTCAAAAGTGCGCAGCGCAGGTCAAAGCGCAACTAGCGCACGGCCTGCGCACGATCGGCGCACCCTATGCTAAAGATAGGGTGCGCCGATCGCAGGCGCCGCCGTCCGCTAGGAGGCGGCGCTACAAGGAAGGGGCGGGCACGCCGGGCAGAGAGCCGGATCGGGGGCGGAGCTACCCCCGGCCGTGCGCGCGTTGAAAATGCGCTAGTGTGAAACCGGCCTTAGTCACACACTCACATACACAGTCACCCTCTCAGTCACACACACACACACACACACACAGACACACACTCACCCACACACTCTCAGTCACACACACTCAGTCACCCTCACACACAGTCACACTCACATACACACTCTCTGTCACACACACAGACACTCAGAGTCACCCTCACACACATACACAGTCATACTCACACACTCTCAGTCACACACACACACTCTCACAGTCACCCTCACACACACTCACGCAGCCTCTTGCGCGGTACCACCAGTGGAACATTGTTGCGAACACGCTGCCGCCGGGATCAGCCAAATGATTGACTGCCGCCATCTTTGTACGGGAGGAGCACATGCGCAGTTTTAATGTGACTGCCGCTATCTGTCTGAACAAAGATGTGGCGGTCTGATTTACTGTGCCTGTGCAAATTAAACACAGGTGCAGTGAATCATTCAGCTGATCCCGGCGGCAGATGCGCGATGTGTCTACAGGCAGAGGAAGCTGGTCACATTGGGATTTTCCCACGAACGAAAGTTAATTTTAAAAATTGACTGTCTGACCATGTACGGCGCATACCAAATCTTCTGGGCAGGAGAAGACGCAAAAGACAATACTGACATTACAGCAAGGGATCACAGTGGATTCATTTTGTGAGGTAAAATATTTCACTGACTGTTTTTAAAAGATATTTTACCTCACAAAATGTATCCTCTGCGATCTTCTACTGTTAATGTCAGTATTGTCTATTGCTTCCTCCCCTGCCCAGGAGCTTCAGTACACGGTCAGACACAGAGAGAGTGGATAGGTGGGCGAGTACATGGGGGGGGGGGGGGGGGGAGATTTTCAACGCATCGGGCCTCCATCCAGTATATATAAATCTCTATTTGTAAAAATAAAATTGTATTTCATAATACATAATGACTCCGGTCCTCCTTTCTAATGAAGTGGATGAACCAAGTAGTTTGTCTACAGTAATTATCCCAAAAAAGGCTGAAAGTATTTCTTTTCATTTCCGTATTTTTGGTTTTTCGCTTTGATGCCCTCCTATCACCAGGACTATCGTTATCCATTGTTGACGTCGGTGGACTATGCTATATTATATTTCCTATTGATTAATATTTTATTAAAATATATTGAATCACATTTTCTAGTTATAACACCAATTTCACACATTTTACTACACTGTACTTTTCACTATGTGTAATTTTTTCATCATTAATTGACTATTTATTTTTCACTTATGTATACCCTATATCTTTTTATGTATGTATGCATACGTATTCACATTTATATGCAATTTTGATTCCCCCTTTTTTTATGTGTGCTGCATTTTTCGTATGCAAGCTCATACATTCTTATTTATATTGTTAACTACACATTTTCCCTTTTTAAACTCATATTTTTTATATTTTTTTTGGAATATATTCACAATGTATATGTTTACACTTTTCACCTAATTGTCCTTTTTTGCACGATTGTCCTTTGTATGATGGCTTTTTTATAATTCATGGGCATGTAGTTATTAGGAGAAAGGTAATTTTGTATCCTTTCTCCTATTTTATTTATTTTCCTCTGATAATATATATTTTTCATTTTTTTGTGGTGGGCACACTTGATCAAATTCATCCTTATGACTGCTGCCAGAGATATGTGTGATCTGGCACTGTAGATTTAGCATCTGACCTCCTGGGGTTTTCCTCCCCCCTTCTGGATGTTCATGTGAACCGATGCCTTTTGTATATATGTGACTTGGCGCTGCAGCCTAAACACTCGCCCCCACACGGCTTTTCCTCCTCTTGTTTATTTACCTCTGGTAAGCCAGTATCACATAGTGTGGTGAGCGCTTCCTGCTGTGTAGGTTGACTCGTTGCTGTGGATACGCGTCTAGCAGCATCACTGACCCTTCCCCCCCCCAGAGACGTCCTGGAAGTGGGTGTGTCTGTGATGTCAGATGCTGAGTCCACTGCTCCTGCCTCTCCATTTTCATGACCAGAAGCGCTGCTTCTCCCACCGCTCAGAGGGATTTCCGCCCATTAGTATATAAAAACCTGCCTGTTGCCCTGAGACATCACGCCCCCCGAAGAAGCAAGCAGCGAAACGCGCGTTGGGGTTCCTTCAGTCCACATCACAGTAAGGTTGGTTTCTTTTGGCTTCCTTATATTCTGTTTAGTCCCATTTACCCTCTTTGGCAGTCTGGCTATTGGCAGCAGCAGTCTCATCAGGTATTGGATTATAACTTTTCTGTGGTCAAAATTTTTGTAGATCCGGTTTTGGATCACTAATGTATGCACTGTGGCACCTTATATGACCACTGATCAGTTGTTTTTCTCTTTTGCACTTTATTACCCCCCCCCCCTTTTTTTGGATGGTTATTACATTTTTGCATGTTATTTAATATTTTCCGTGTACTCATACGGCCATATTGATTGGTATATGTAATTTCTATTACATTGCCACTTACTTACCAGACCTTTCTGTATGTGGTGTCTAGGTGTTTGCTGACTCCCTTATATTCTATATTATTAATTACGTATGATCTTGTTTTCAATTTTTATATTTGTACAATAAAATTTACATATTTTTATGAACTGCTTCTAGTCCATTTTATTTTGCTTTTCTTTTTTCCTGTCTACAGTAGTGTAAAGTATGTAGACTGCATGGGAATCATTAAAAGAACCTGATATATATATATATGTATATATATATATATATATATATATACACACACACACACACACACATTTTTTATTTTCCCACTTACAGTAGGGCAGCCTGATGACCAGTTGTGATGATCAGTAATTCTTATCATTACATTCATATAATCTGAACAGCTTTGCTGTCTTGTTATGGGAACTGTTGACAGAGAAAGAAAGATATTTGAATAAGTGAAATTCTCTCGGCTCTTGCAATCAAGACATTACAAGTCTGGTAACTTAATACACATATGTTTTATGAAGAGAATTAAGTTAGTCTAAAAAGCTTTTACCACCACATTGCTAATAATGCTAATATCGCTTAGAGGTTGCATGGACAGCTTGGTGAACATTAAGCGACAGGTAAACTTAATTCCAACATGGCAAAAAAGGATCCAACACTTTATGCAAGTTTTCTGAAATGATGCTCTACCTGTCTATAATCAGCATTGATATTCCAAACTCAGCCATGTGCCTGCAGTAGGCCAACACAGTGGGTTGGGTGTGGTAGGAGGATCAGAGAGGTATTACTCTATTTTTTATGTATCATCCTAAAACCCTTTATCATGTCTAATAATGGAGAGGACTGGAGTTTACATTTTAAATTTCAAACTGATTACATTTTTATAAAAAAGAATGAAGAGATTTCAACCAGGATTTAAATCTAAGTTATTATGATAAGGATACAACAAATTATTGATACTGAAATTTTTTTTTTTTTCCCATTTTGCATATTACTATCATTACTTAAAGGGAATCTGTCACCTATTTTTCCATATATAAGCTGTGACCATCGCCATCAGGGGCTTATCTACAGCATTCTGTAATGCTATTGATAAGCCCCTGATGTAACCTGAAAGATAAGAAAAACGAGTTAGATTATACTCAGCCCGGGGTCCGGTCCAAAGGGTGTCTCTGTGCAGTCCGGCGCCTCCCATATTCAGCGGCATTTAACATACGATTCGGCGCTCATAGCAAGTCAGCAAATGTGCTACACACAGGTGATCTGATCATCGTCTGTATGTAGCAGAGCTGATTGGGTAATAGGAGCTTCCATTAAGACTAATGAAGCATGCCAAAAGTAGAAAAAAAAAAGTTTTTAAAAATATATAAAAAAAATTAAATAAAAATATGGTAGTTCAAATCACGCCCCCCTTGCTCCATTCAAAATAAAGTAAAAAACAAAACAACACACATTTGGCATTGCTGCGTTTAGAATCGCCCGATCAATATAAAAAATGAATTAACCGGATCGCTAAACGGCGTAACGAGAAAAAAACTGAAAGCGCCAGAATTACGTGGTTTTAAAATGCAATAATGGGTGATCAAAACATCATATCTGCACTAAAATGTTATAATTAAAAACAATCTCAGCACGCAAAAAATAAGCCCTCCCCCAACCAGAGATAAAAAATGGAGGAGCTATGGGTATCGGAAAATGGCACAATTTTTTTTTTTTTTTTTACAAACTTTCGAATTTTTTTTCACCACTTAAAACAGAACCTAGACATGTTTGGTGTTTATAAATTTGTAATGACCTGGAGAATCATAATGGCAGGCAGGTTAGTTTTAGCATTTAGTGAACATGTTGAAAAAAAAACAAAAATACAAGTGTGGGATTGCACTTTTTTGGCAATTTCACCGCACTTGGAATTTTTTTCCCGTTTTCGAGTACGCGACATAAAAAAAACAATGGTGTCATTCCAACTCGTCCTGCAAAAAAAACAACAATCCCTCACATGGCCATTTTGACCAAAAAATAATAAAAAATATGGCTCTGGGAAGAAGGGGAGCGAAAAATTAAAATGTAAAACCAAAAATATAGCTCTGGTCATTAAGGGGTCAAAAAAAGGTTCCTGTGCTGAGAATATCTTAAAAATGTGTCCCTGCTATGTACACTGTGTAATGGCCATGTCTGACTGTACATTGTATGATCATACCACATCTCCTGGACAGGTGAGGAAGCTAAAAGGTATACAAACAATACAGCAGGAGATCACAGCTGACTCTTTTTTATTGAGGTAAAACATTTTTAAAAACAAGCAGTGAAATGTTTTAACTCTCAAAAAGAATCAGCTGTGATCCCATGCTGCTCTGTCTGTATAGCCTTTTTTGCTTTCTCCCCCCCCCAAGGCTCTGTGTTATGATCAGATCACATCCCTGTATGGTCAGACAGCCATAATAATAATATTTATTTATATAGCGCCAATATATTCCGCAGCGCTTTACAGTTTAACAGTTTCAAAACACAAGTCAAAAGTAACAACGTTAAGAATACAATAAGCAAAGCAAAATAAGACGACCCTGCTCGTGAGAGCTTACAATCTACAAGGAGATGGGGGAGATACAAAGCACAGGTGTGTATTTACAATGATGGTCCAGCAATATTGAGGTAGTGGGGCATAGATGGAAATAGTGAATGGGCTATACACGCACACTTACACATAAAATTACTTTAATTAGTGAACGTTATAAGCTGCTCTGAACAAATGCGTTTTGAGGGAGCGCCTAAAACTATGCAAATTGTGGATAGTCCTAATTTCTTGGGGTAGAGCATTCCAGAGGATTGGCGCAGCACGGGAGAAGTCTTGGAGCCGGGAGGTACGGATTATTGCAGAGGTTAGTCGAAAGTCATTCAGAGAGCGCAGCGGTCAGTTAGGCCGATAGACAGAAAAGAGGGAGGAGACGTAGGGGGTGCTGCATTGTATTATGCAGTACATAGCAGGGGACTATTTATAAGATCATCTCAGCACAGAATTTTTTTTAATCACATCTATAAGAAGAACTTATTTTTCCAAGATTTATTGAAAAAAAAAAACTTACAAATTAACATTGTTCGTGGGAATACCCCTTTAACCCCTTAACGACCGCCGATACGCCTTCCAACAGCGGTAATTAAGGGTACTTAAACCACAGCGCCACTAATTCACGGCGCTGTGGAGTAAGTAAATAGCGCCCCCCAGTGTCGGATTTTCTCCGGGGTCTTGGCTGCAGGGGGTAGCTGAGACCCCAGAGAACATGAATCGGGTCGGTTTTTACCGACCCCCGCTTTTGCGATCGCCATTATTAACCCTATAACAGCGATCGCAAAAAAAAAGAAGCCGCGATTTTGCATTTAATTTCTCTTTCCTCTGATGTGATCGCACATCAGAAGAGAGAGAAATAAGGTCCCCGATCCCCCCCCCCCCGTACCTCCCGGTGGTCCTCTGTCCCTTCCCGGTGGTCCTGGGTCCCTGCGGCTTCCTCCAGTGGGCGCCGCCATCTTGGATCCGGAGAAAATGGCGGGCGCATGCGCAGTGCGCCCGCCGGGAATCTGCAGGCTCCGGCTGGCAGATTCCATTCATTCATTTTGATCGCTATGATAAACTATCATAGTGATCAAATTAAAAAAATAGTAAATAGCCCCCCCCCCGTTTAACACCCTTTTAGATAGGCAAATGAAATAAAAAAAATATTTTTTTTCATTTTTCCATTAGGGCTAGGGTTAGGGTCAGGGCTAGAATTAGGGTTGGAATTCGGGTTAGGGCGAATTAGGATTAGAATAAGGGTAAGGCCGGTTTCACATTTGCGTTTCAGGGCGCAGCGACGGCCTGCGCATGGCCGCCGCTAAGCCCCGCCCCCTGTCGCGCCTCCGCCGGTAGCTCCGCCTACCAGCGCATGACGCTGCATGCGTCCCCTATCTATCACTGGGGACGCAGGCCGTGCGCAGTATGCGCTTGGCGGCGCATGCGTCCTTTTGACGGTGCGCCGACCAGCGCCAAACACAACCTGTTGCAATTTGGTTGCGCTCGGCGCACCGTCAAAAAGACGCATGTGCCGCCAAACGCATACTGTGCACGGCCTGCATCCCCAGTGATAAAGATAGGGGATGCAGGAGGCATGCAGCGTCATGCGCCGGTAGGCGGAGCTACCGGCGGAGCTTAGCGGCGGCCATGCGCAGGCCGTCACTGCGCCCTGAAACGCAAATGTGAAACTGGCCTTAGCGGTGTGTTGGGGTTAGGGTTGGAGCAAGAGTTGAGTGGTTTCCACTATTTACCAACTTCGGGGGTCTAATTTTTCCTGTTACCCTTGGGAAAATAAAAAAATTGGGGGCTACAAAAAATCATTTTGTGGGGAAGAAAAAAAAAAGACTATTTTCACGGCTCTGCGTTTATTAACTTCTGTGAAGCACTTGGGGGTTCAAAGTGCTCACCACATATCTAGATAAGCTCCTTCGGGGGTCTAGTTTCCAAAATGGGGTCACTTGTGGGGGGGTTTATACTGTTTAGGCACATCAGGGGCTCTGCAAACGCAACATGACGCCCACAGAAAATTCCATCAAAGTCTGCATTCCAAAATGGTGCTCCTTCCCTTCAGAGCTCTCCCATGCGCCCAAACAGTAATTCCCCCCCACATATGGGGTATCAGCGTACTCAGAACAAATTCCACCACAACATTTGTGGTCCAATTTCTCCTGTTACCCATAGGAAAATAAAAAATAGTGGGCTAAAAAATCATTTTTGAGGAAAAAAAAAAAAGTGATTTTTTATTTTCACTGCTCTGCGTTATAAACTTTTGTGAAGCACTTGGGAGTTCAAAGTGCTCACCACACATCTAGATAAGTTCCTTCAGGGGTCTAGTTTCCAAAATGGTGTCACTTGTGTTTTTTAACTGTTTAGGCACATCTGGTGCTCTCCAAAAGCAACATGGCATCCAATCTCAATTCCAGCCAATTCTGCATTGAAAAAGTCAAGCGGTACTCCTTCCCTTCTGAGCTCTGCCGTGCGCCCAAACAGTGGTTTACCCCCACATATGGGGTAAAAGCGTACTCAGGACAAATTGCACAACAACTGTGGGGGTATGATTTCATCTGTTACCCTTGTAAAAATAAAAATTTGGGGGCGAAAAGATCATTTTTGTGGAAAAAAAAGGATTTATTTATTTTCCTGGCTCTACGTTATAAACTTCTGTGAAGCACTTGAAGGTTCAAAGTGCTCACCACACATCTAGATTAGTTCCTTAAGGGGTCTAGTTTCCAAAATTGAGTCACTTGTTGGGCGTTTCCACTGTTTAGGAACATTAGGGGCTCTCCGAACGCAACATGGCATCAGATCTCAATTGCAGCCAATTCTGCGTTGAAAAAGTCAAACGGCGCTCCTTCCCTTGTGAGCTCTGTCGTGCACTGAAAAAGTGGTATACTCCCACATATGGGGTATTGGCGTATTCAGGAGAAATTGCACAACAAATTTTGTGGTTTATTTTCTCTTTTACCACTTGTAAAAATAAAATAAAATTGGTTCTGAAGTACATTTTTTGCAAAAAAAAAAGTTAAATGTTAATTTTTTCCTTCCACATTGCTTTAGTTCCTGTGAAGCACGTAAAGGGTTAATAAACTTCTTGAATGTGGTTTTGAGAACCTTGAGGGGTCTAGTTTTTAGAATGGTGTCACTTTTGGGTATTTTCTGTCATGTGCACTCCTCCAAATGACTTTAAATATGATGTGGTCCCAAAAAAAAAATGGTTTTGTAAATTTTGTTGTAAAAATGAGAAATCGTTTGTCAACTTTTAACCCTTATAACTTCCTAACAACAAAAAAAATTGTTTCCAAAATTGTGCTGATGTAAAGTAGACATGTGGGAAATGTTATTTATTAAGAAATTTATGTGACATCTCTCTGATTTAAGGGCATAAAAATTTAAAGTTTTAAAATTGCAAAATTTTCGCCATATTTCCATTTTTTTCATAAATAAACAGAAGACATATCGAAGAAATTTTACCACTAACATGAAGTACAATATGTCACGAAAAAAACAATCTGAGAATCAGCAGGATCTGTTAAAGCGTTCCAGAGTTATAACCTCAAAGTAACAGTGGTCAGAATTGTAAAAATTGGCCCGGTCATCTAGCTGTAAAATGGCTCTGTCACTAAGGGGTTAAATAATGATTATTTCATGATGCATTCCAAATAATTCATAAGTTGCTTGATAATTTTACTATGATTCATGCAAGTCTACAAATAGTAAAATTTCAGAGTTCCTATTTGTTGATTTTTACTAACTGAGAATATTAATGTACAGTTTCATTACAGGTCATCAGATAAAAAAATTGAAGCAGGCTCAGCATCAGTCTGCTTCATATGTGCCAGATTACAGCTGTATTACATTGTCAGTATCTGCCTGTAAATACTACAAGAGTGCACTTCAATCAATATAGTTTAACCTCTTAAAGGTCATTGTCAATCTCTGACAGAAGCAATTACATGATGCGGCAACGGCTCCCATAGGGTCTCCACGACAATGGGAATTGATATGTTGCCTTGGCACCAGGAGGCCTGCTGAAGGCCTTTGTTACTCCCATGTTTGTCTTCCTTTGACGCTAAGCCAATTTTAACATGTACTAGAATAATACACTGCTCGAAAAAAATAAAGGGAACACTAAAAATACAAATTCTAGATATTAATGAATGCAATATTCCAGCTGCAAACCTTTATTCATTACATAGTAGAATGCGTTAAGAAAAATAAAACATAAAAATGATTAATCTAAACCAAAATCAGTATCCCATGGAGGTCTGGATTTGGAATGATACTCAAAATGAAATGATGCTCAGTAGTGTGTGTGGCCTCCACGTGCTTGTATGACCTCCCTATAACACCTGGGCATGCTCCTGATGAGGTGGTGGATGTTCTCCTAAGGGATCTCCTCCCAGACCTGGATTAAAGCATCCGTCAACTCCTGGATAGTCCCCAGATGTGCTCAATTGGATTCAGGTCTGGGGAACGGGCAGGTCAGTCCATAGCATCAATGCCTTGATCATGCAGAAACTGCTGACACACTTCAGCCACATGAGGCCTAGCATTGTCATGCAACAGAAGGAACCCAGGGCCCATTGCATTTGCGTATATTCTCACAATGGGTCAGAGGATCTCATCCCATTAACTAATGGCAGTCAGGATACCTCTGGTTATCACACGGAAGCCTGTGCAGCTCTCCAAAGAAATGCCTCCCCACACCATTACTGACCCACTGCCAAACTGGATAATGTCACGTCTGACACGTGCTCAGTGTGAATATGCTCTCATCAGGGTTCAATTGGATGTCACAGTAAGACGAGGTTGGAGAGGGAATAGTGTAGGCCTCCTGTGCTGGGAGCCCTGATACCATATGCAACAGCTCAACCTGCTTTCATGCTCAGCCACACTCAGGTAGCCCAAATATTGTATAAATTTCGTAGACTACTATTGTCAGAAAAACCTAAGGATAGTAACACTGGTAGCTGACTCCAAGGAAGTGAAGGCCTCATGGTCTCTGAGGCCTACTGAGACAAGTAACACGCATGATACAGACTCAACCAGGAGTCTACACATTTACAAAAATTAGTGATTAGTGGTAGACACCAACAAAGTGGCATCAATTGCAAAAAAGTAGAACTAGTATAGCGGAGATCGACACCTCTTCCACTACAGCCAACCCAGAAGATGGAGACTGTAATAAGCAAAGGTGGTGGAACCACTGTGCCGTATCCCTCTGAAAGTCTGAAGGGGTCTAACAAGGTAGCCTACCAAGTCTCAAATCTAATTACTGGCTGCAGGCAAAAACTGTGACTCAAGGAGGGACAACGAGGTGGCACCAAGTGCTCCCCCATGGATGACCTACAGAATGTTACAGCTGACCTCCTACAGTGGGTAAGTTGCTACGGCCCGAAGGAGGCATGAAGAATGCAAGCAGACACTGTAGGGACGCTGGAACCATGGGTGCAGATGGGAGGGGCTGAGGAACAAAAAAAGCACTGGCAGGTGTGGGCTGGACCAGCTGATGGACAGAAGAGCACAGACAGGTACGAGCAGACGGGTGAAGCGATGGCCGGGGGAACTACCACGGTACACAAGAGGAGGTGCAAACAACAAAGGGTAAATTTATTGGAAGGCAAGGAATGAAGTGGATGCCATCAGGGGTATGCAGTGGCAAAAGATAATTTACAAGAGTTTGTATTCTTTAGCTGGGCCGACAAATAGCCCAATTACAACTATTACAGGATCAATATATTTCAAACAGGCAAATCCAAACACTGAACACAGAATAATGCTACCCTACGTTTAACCTCCCTGGCCTCTACTACACAGGCCACACGGCTGCCATGTTCTGTCTATTGAAGCCTACACTAGGCTCTAACATGTGCACAAATAGGAACAAACTCACGGTAACATTGGGGACTTAGGTCCAGTCCCAGGGGCCCCCCAACAGTCTTAAACGGTGGTGCACACGTCTGTCTGGCAGATCTGTGAAACGTGGTCTTCTCCTTGCTTCAGGGTCCTGGAAGTGCTCCGGGAAACTGTAAATCCCTTTCTCGGTCTCTCTTGGCTTCTCACAATAGCACAGGACAGCCACCTTTGCTATCCCAGAAGAATCTGTTTATTCCCACAAGTTCACTAAGTTTCAGGCTGTGCGACCTTTTTACACAGCTCCATGCACAGCAGCAGCTTCCAGCTCACACGCTCTCACAGGCTCAACCCCTCCCCAGTACATAACACAGTCTATGCAGGGGGAGCAGATCGTTCAATTTTAAAGTGGCAGCGTGTCTCTTACTGTCCATAACAGCACCACCCCCCTGACACGGGCACAGACAGTTAAGAGCAGATGGGTACAGGGCAGACAAGCAGACGGACAGACCTGGGGAACCTCACAACTAGCATGTATGCAAGGCAGACTAACAACGTAGCTCAGGCACCTCCATACTGCAGAAGCATTAAATAAATAGTGTTGCCCAGCTATAGGCTGGGACAACTTTAGTTTGATGTGAGCACTCACTTTAAGAGTGAGGGAGCGTGCGAGCACCCCAAGAATAGTGACCAGTCCTACAACTGAACCTTAGTGGTGAGTTAGTGGGAGATCCAACAAAGGGCCAAGTCTTTAATGTCAACAGATCAGAAAATCTGTAGTAAGAGGGAATGGTCCGCTGTGTCAAAGGCAGATGCCAGGTCCAGGAGAAGGAGAACAAACTCACGTCGCTTTCATTTGGCAGTTAGTAGGATGGTGACTTTAGTCAGCGATGTTTCTGTGGAAAGGTGCGGTCTGAAGTCAGATTATAAGAGGTCAAAGAGGAAGCAAGAGATCAGGGTATGTTTCGATCAGGAGGGAAGACACCAGTTGTTAGTGACAGGTTGATGAGGTGGGTTAGGCTTGTGATGAAGACTGTGGTAAAGTTTGGAATGAGGTGGGACGTTATTGTGCCAAGTTCACAAGTGGTGAGGCAAAGTCTTCAGCTGAGATGAGATGGAGCTGGTGGATGCAGGAGAGAATTGAAAGTACTGAATAGCTGTTTAAGGTTGTGAGACTGGTAGAGAAGTCGGTTTGTTTTGTTGCAATGAGCAATTGCGCAGCATTTCTACAACTTCTGCTACTGGACGGGCTACTCCACTTCCTTTCTCTAGCAGCCAGACAGCGGTATGCTTTGTAGATGAGGGCCAGAAAGAACATGTCCTCCAGTAGATGGCAAGCACTGCATCAAGTGTCCTCTGCTCCTTTTCCTCCACCTAAAAATCTCACACAGTATAGTGGCACCCCAATTACCCTGGTAATCCCCCACATCACAACTCTACAAGGGCCCAACTGACTGTTGGGAACCACAGATCTCTTAACACATTGTATGACATGGGTATCGGAAGTGTACTCGAATGATTCTCAGAGTCAAAAGGAAATTATCTGCACCGATGGCCAATTTTTTCTCAGTTTGATCCATGGCTGGATGAAGTTGGGTCGGAGCATAATCTAAACCCTCGTCAACATTAACCCCGTTGGGTGAAGGTGATCCATTCGTGACGTGACTCAGAAACTTGAGGCGCCTGCGGAATGCACTGTGCTGTCAAGGGAGAAATAGGTGGAGTGTGACTCTCAGGGCAAGGAGCGGGAGAACAGAGGATGACGATGAGCTAGTAGGTCACACTTGGTGTAAACCTAGAGGCATCTGGCTGAGCAGCTCAGCAGAGGAGGAAGACGAGGTTACGTAGACACAGAGTTATGCAACCACAACAACCAATGCATCTTGAGCCCCAACTGACAGTGGACAGCAGCGTTTACGGTTCCGCAGTTGCCTATCCTGGGCCTTTTTTTCAGACCGGCAAAAATCATGTTATCGTTAAAAACGACCTAGTAGAGTAAAAAAAAAATGAAATAATTTCAGTACTACATGCATGAACTGACACATGCATGATCAACATGCGTTAATCTGGGAATGTCACTGTGCTAAAATGCAGACTAACGAGCCTCGTTAACCACTGTCCACCCCATCAACCGCTTCTTCTTCCTCCTCCGTCAAAGTGGCAAGTGTTGTCACACAGGTCTCCGGCCAAAGCACTTGTTTACCCCCTTCAGTTGGGGTGACAGAGCCTGTCAGCTCAAAAGGAATTGGACATGTCTGATGTTTTTGACTTATCTTACATACCAAGCACACCCCACCTTTCTAAATCCACAGTATCATCTCCACCTGCACACCTCTCAGTCCAGTAGCTTGTAGTGTTCACCCTACTCCACACTGTGAGCACAGCAGCAAACCATCGTTTGTGCAGTTGTGCTCACGTAAAAGATTCTTTCCTCCTACACATGGCAAAGCTAACAGCTTGAACTTCATCTTCAATCTACTAATAATAACCTTTATATATCACAAACGCATTCTGTATAGCTTTACAAGTCAGAAGTTCATATAAAACAGTCAAAAGTTACCAAGTTTAAGATAATCAAACAATTAAAGCAAAAATAATGACAAACCTTCTCTTCAGAGATTACAATCTACAATGAGGTGGGGGTTACAAATTAAAGGTGCCTATTTACAATGATGGTACAACCATCTTGATGAAATGGGGGGTAGATATAGGCTGCATGAGCCTTTTGGGTAGAGTGGAGTTTGATTGTGAATTATGTTCAAAGATAAAGATATATAAAACTTTGATTAGGGAAAGTGATAGATTGTCCTAAACAGATGTGCTTTTAGGAAGCACCTGAAAATGTGTACGTTGTGTTTATACTCCTAATTTCATGGGAGACAAAGGGTAAGAGGGGAGTCATCTATGTAGGAGATTGAAATGAACAGGACAAAGTCCAGATCAGGGGTGTTACCATCTTTGTGTGTCAGAGTTTGAAAGTTGTGAGAGGCCATGAGCATTGGTTAGAGAGAAGCTGGGATGCAGTTGGGGAGGTGGAGCTGTTGAAGTCATAGGATAATGGTGGTCAATTCTGAGGACATTAAGTGTGGCAGCAATGCATAAAAGTGGTCAAGGAAGTGGGTGGGTGAGCCTGGGGGCCGGTATATGACTGGTACTCTGAGGGAGAGGGGATGGAACACCCTGATGGTGTGAACCTCAAAAGAAGAACGGCGTTCAATCGGCCTGTGTTTAATATTAATTTTTCTTCAACTGCTTTATGCTTTTAAGCAGCAATGGCAGGGACGTTATGCGCTGCTTACAGGCAGAGCACAGGTGCTAGAATACTCACCTAGACGGTGCGCATAGAGAGAAGTGATTATTCATTGCTCTTCAGTAGCATGCAGTGTCAGCCACCGGCTTCCTGCTGCTACCAGCAGTCACATGTGCCACTACTTAAGAGAAGGTGAATATTAATTTCTGTTAAGCAGCGGCACACGTGACTAGTATAGGGATCAGGGCAATTATTCCTTCAAGGATAGGGATGAGGGGTACCATTCCTACCAGGATAGTGATCAGGGGGCCATGCAGACCAGAATAGGGATGAGGGGCATGAATACCAAGATGGGGATGAGGGGGCCATGCATACCAGAATAGGGATGAGGGGAATATGTATACCAGAATAGGGATGAGGGGGCCATGTGTATAAGGATGGGGATGAGGGGACCATGTATACCAAGAGTGAGGGACGAAGTAAATGTTTCTCCCCTCTTGAAATGTGCCCCCACCCTTGGGATTCTACAGGATCATTGTTTTCTTTTTATTAAAATGCCAGGAAGCTTTTTGAAGCTCTTAACACAAGGTGGTGAATTGTTCTGCAGCTACAGCAAACTGAACTCTTTTGTCTGACTCAAACACATAGAGACACCGTGGCACAACAAGTCACAAGACTCTGAGGTATTGAATATGGAAAATGACCTAAAATAACAGAATGAAATATCTCAGACTAACCGAGCACATCATCCGAATCAGCATTCCTTCCCCCCACATGACTGTGCCCAGCAGCCACCTGTAGCACTCTGTTATTGAGTTTTAAAGCATAGCAACCAGGAATTACATACGGTAGGCATATTTAGTCTCTCCAACCCATTCAGAGCTTCGGGCAGAAAGTTATGGGCCATCCACGGTTCTGGAGAGAAAATCATATTTTCAGATATGGGAAGGTAGAGCCTGCACAAGCGCAGGGGTGGGAGCAGACTGTGGGAGGGAGCAGCCTAGGAGATATAAGGCAGCCCCTCATTTTGGACTTAGTTTTCAACCGGCAGGAGGTTCCATTACCTGACGCGGCCAAGGAAAGCCTGTAACTAAGGTTTGGACCTGTGATCTATCAGCGCCTCCCCATGATCACATGCTACATAACACGGTAATTGTAACCTATCTATACCCTACCCTTGTACTGCACTCCTCAATGTAAACTTTTATATTTGTGTGTATATATATATATATATATATATATATATCTATATATCTTTTCTAGTGCGCCTTTTAGGCGATTAAATAAAAAATTAATCTTGGGCTGCTCTTTTATCTCGATACACGAATCCCCACGTCCACACGCTCCGTTGGTTATTATACGCCACTTAGGTTGGTTTCTGACTTGATATAAGCATGCTGTCGGACAGGGCTTATTTCGAAAGATTAACTGGTGGAAGAATACCATATTCTTTTACTGAGGAATTCTGGCAGTGACGGCCAAGAGGTTTATAATATATATATGTATATATATATATATATATATATATATATATATATATATATATATATATATATACACACACACATACATACACACATAATATAATCCCCCCACCTGTACTGGTGATTTATATCCCCCTCACTGGGAGCACCTCACTATCTCGTACCTATAAGAGTAACCTTTCCGGCAACTATTTGCCCTCGGTGCAGTTCCCTGATTGACCAGAGGCAAGTGGTGGCGCCCAAGAGCCGCTCCTGCTGGGTTCTTCTCTCCCTGAGGTGAGCGAAGTTGACACCTTCATCCCCTGTGCGATCCGTCCCAGATTGGTGTCAAAGCGGTGGGATCGAGATAATAGTGTGCGTGGGATCCCTACTCCCAGACAATAAGGACTAACAGCGGTAACTTTTGCTGCTGGGTCTTAAGATCAGCTCAGCACTAGATAGCCCGAGTGCAAGTACTGTAGAGGTGTGGGTGCTCGGGTTACCGCTGTGTCTGTGACCAAGGGATGAAAAGACTGGCTGCAAGCAATCAAAGCCAGACAAAAATAATTGCCACAGAGCTGGCCCGCAATGTGGGGAATGACTACTGGTTCCGAAGAAGGGGTGCACCAGGGGGGTCCTACCCGGGCTCCCCAAGCATCTCGCTGCCAGTGAACTATCCTGCCGCAGGAGAACACCCTCCTACTGCCCTTTTCCCCGGACAGCTCAGATCAGAGGCCCTCTTTCAAGCTGCCTGGCGAGTCTCGAGGCGGGGCGCGAAGAAGCCCAAGCAGCCCTCCTGAAAGCAGCAGAGCGCTAGGCAGGCCGAGAAGCGGCACAAGCAGAGCGGGAGTGCAAGGCGGCAGAACGCCAAGCAGAGCTAGAGCATCGGCAGGAGTTGGTCTGGCAGGGTCTCCTTCCGCCCACCATAGCACCTCGAACTCAAAACAGCCAAGGTACGAGACAAAGACTTCCCCTTGCTGGAGAAGGACAGAGACATGTAATCCTTTCTACGGGCCTCTGAGTGCACCTGCCGACAGCACCATCTGGCCTCGGATCAGTGGGCCAAGGTACCTGACCCCCCATTTGAGGGGTAAGTCTCTGGAAGTTTTGGGGGCTCACCTGCCGGGGCAGAACAGGACTATGAGAGCATCAAACAGGCCCTGATCCAGCAGTTCAACCTCACCCCGGTGTCTTACCGCAGGAAGTTCTGGAGCCTGCAAAAAAGCCTCAAGGACACGTTGGCCGACCACATGCAGGCCCCTACGAGAGCTGCAGAGCACTGGACCAAGGGTCTGGAACTCACCACTGGACAGGAGATCCAGGAGGCGTTTGTTATGGAGGAATTCTTGTGGAGCTGCCCAGAGGATCTTCCGCAGTACCTCCGTGACTGGAAACTACAGGGGGCAGCTGCTACAGCCGCCCTCCTGGCAGATGACTATGCCAATAATCAGGCCCCTGAAGCCAAGCGGGCCACCCACAGCACCTGGAGAGGGGGTAAAACTCATCCTGCCCGTTTCCCCAGCTCCTAGAATGCAAGGGGCGCCCCACTCTGCTTCCCTCTCTAGGCCAAGGGTAGAACCCAGGAAGTGTCACTTCTGCAACCAACCCAAATACTTCAGGGGTCATGTTTCCCCAGTGCCCCATCCTCACCCCATTAACTGTCCCTCTCATGTGCGTGGGTGGTGGGAGGTCCCGTGACAATTACCAGCCTGTCACCGTAAACCACGCCCCTGCTATGGGACATTGGGACACTGGCAAGATGACTCTCGTGCGGCCTGAGATGGTGTCCCCCCAGGACTTGATACCCGGAAAGACCCTCGTCGTTGTCCGGAATGGAGGCGTCGAACCGGCGCTGCCCGTCGCCAAGGTTCATCTGGACTGGGGCGCTGTGAGGGGAATGAGGGAGGTGGGAGTGTTGGCAAAAATTCCCGCAAATGTTTTACTTGGGACAGATTTGGGGAGGCTAGTGTCACAGTATGTTGCAACTGAGACCCAAAGGTCTGGTCCCCCACTGTGTCTTGATTTGTCGACTGCTAGTAATGTTTTAAGTGTGTTGCCTGTTCCCTCTGCGTCAAGGGGGGAGGTGAGAGCTGAAAGTCACTCCTGTGCTGACAGGACACATGCAGATGAGATGAAGCCAGAAGACATAGGAAGATGTGAGAATGCCCTCAGGTGTGATGAGACAGTGTGCTCTGGAGGGAGTGGTGGGGGGCAGGTAGCTGCAAGGCCAGATCCAGAGTTGGTGGGAGGGGCTGTTGCAGGGACTGTAGGGCCCCTAGATAAGTCCAAACTGCTGGGTTCTGTGCAGCTGCAGGAAGGGGAACATGCCAATGGGGTTGGGGCTGGCACAGGAGAGGTGGAGCTTCCAGGTAAGGTCCCAGGGCAGGAGGTCCCCACACCTGGGATGCCAGGTGACCAGGTTGGTCCAACTGACTCGGCGACTTGTGTGGAAGCTGAGGGGAGGCAGACACTACCCAGGGTTACAGCAGTCGTGGCTGTTGTCACTAAGAGTGGGAGTGCTGGAGCCCAAGCAGCCTCACGGAGGTCCAACAGCCTTCGACCTTCCAACCAAGTAAGGGCTGAGCCAGAGGGAGGCCTGGAGACAGGTCCTGGAGAACTGACAGAAAATGTGGCAGTTTCGTACATTCTTGCCACGTCTAGTCAGGGGTTTCAGGCAGAGCTGGAAGCCGACAACAGCCTGAAGGCCCTTAAGGAGCAGGTGGCACAGCCATTCACGGACTCAGACCTCAAACGGGCGGTCTCGGACTAGGGACAGCTGTACTGGGTGTCGGTTCAGCAAGTCACCAGATGTGTGGCCTAAGGACCGACAGTTAGTGGCACCCTATCCGTTGAGGGGAGTTGTTGCGGATCGCACATGAGGTTCTGATGGCCGGACACTTAGGGATCACTTAGACCAAGGCCAGGCTAGCAAGGCATTTTTACTGGGCTTAAAATGGGGGCCGATGTGGCTGCCTAATACCGTTCATGTGACACCTGTCAGAGTGGAGTCCCTTTCTAAGCAAATACAGGTGCAACATCTGGTGGCCAGCCCGTACCATCCACAGACTAATGGTCTGTGTGAGCGGTTCAATGGCACCCTGAAGATGTTTAGGACGTTGGTTGACTCCCACGGGGGAGACTAGTAGCAGTACCTCCCTCACCTACTATTTGCCTACCCGGAGGCTCCACAGACCTCAACGGGGTTTGCTCCTTCGAGCTCTTGTATGGGCGGGCATGTATGAGGGCCCCTTGCTTTGGTGAAAGAGGCATGGGAAAGAGACTTGGCCACCCCTGGAGTGTCGGTCGTTGAGTACGTTGTGTGCTTCTGGGACAAAATGATGGCCTTGTTGCGGTTGGTGCAGGACAATATGGCCCAGGCTTAGGCTGACCAGAAGCGCTGGTACAACCAGAACACTTGTGAAAGGACCTACCAGGTGGGTCAGAAAGTTTTGGTACTGGTCCCCGTATGACAGAACAAGTTTCAGGCAGCATGGGAGGGCCCATACCTCGTGCACCAGCGGCTCAAAGATGTCATGTACCTGGTCATCCTAGGCCACATCCATGGAAGGAGGAAGGCCTTCCATGTGAACATGATGAAGGTCTATCATAAACGGGAGGCCTACGCCCTCCCTGTGTGCAACCTTCCCGAGGAAGGAGAGGCCAAAACCTTCCTGGATCTCCTCACCAATCTCTGAATAATGCACAAGGGTCTAAAGTATAATCATAAAGAATATCCCCTAAAATGATACTTTAGTAAATTTAAAAATAACCAAAAAATTGGTTATGCACCAAAAGCAAAAAGTGACAAAAATCAAACCAAAAAAGTGTTCAAACAAAACCCCAATAAGGGAACAACTAGGAATCCCTATTAGATATCCTGAGCTTTTACCTGCCTGGCCGCGGAGGTTGGCACCCTAGGGGGGGACGTTGTGGCGCCCCCGCTCAACGATGGCTGTCCCTAGGGGCCATGATGTACCCTGCAGCCACTAGGGTTATCCTCTACCCGGTGATAAGGGGACCCCTAATTCTAGACAATATAGATACTGCTCTAAGGAGGGCCCTACGTCCCTTATAGTTAAAATCAAAAGAACACATTCAATCCACATTAACAGATGGTATCAAGGGGGAAATTTTTAGATAAAGTATTTATTTTTTCACACAAACTATTATTGATCTTGTGATCATAGGATACTTTCTTATGAATACCACAGTCACTAGATTCAGATTAATGCCAAATGGAGATAATGACTCTCCTAATGCCCAATGGCTATCATATATGGCTCAAATAGAACTTCATGCTAGCATATAAGCAGCAAACACAGAATTGTAACAGCGATATTCCACTGTGTTACCAGTACATTTACTATCATAGATGGCTTGGTGCTCAATAGCTTTCATCCATGGCTCAGATAGACACTTTACAACTTAATGCCAGCATATATGTGAAAAAGAAAAACACAGAGTTGCAACAGCGATACTCATCTGTGTCACCCACCACCCGTCATGGATTAATTAACGCCTCAATGCGTTTCGCCCTTAATGGCTCATCAGGAGGCCAGATAGTCCGATGCCATGTGTCCAAAATAAGGTGCAATAGTGTAATGATAACTTGCTCAATTCCCTTTTTAAAACCGCCGCCATCAGCATATAAGTGTACGCCCACCTGTGCTGACATGGTATGGCGTCCTCCCCATGCTCCTAATGCGCATGTCGAAATCGTCACCGCTGTGACCAATCAATGCTCTCCATCCAGATCGTCATACCATGATCACTCCCTCAATTTCCGTCCATGTGTATATCTCACCAGGACATAGTCTATAGCGCATGCTCCGCATTCACCAGCTGCAGATGACGGTGGAATCGCGGTGCACTCACAGATCGCGTCATCCGACGCTCTACTGCGCAGACTCAGAGCACTAAGATTGTGATCGCCATATCGGCGTCACTAGAGGCTGAGCATCTTGTCCGTCCAGCGCAATGCGCATGCTCAGGACTCCATAAAGATGTCTGACATCTCTCCTCTTACTCTCTGAGAGATCACTATCCCCGCTTCCAATATATCTCCGGTCAGGCGCTACATATCAGCCGGTTTCGCCCTCTTATCTGTATTATATGACCAGACTTTAGCGAATTCTTATATTATTTACAGAGTAGGAGTGTCGCGGCACCGCCAGACTCAGGGCCTGCTGTCCCGGCCTCGACCACTAGGAGGCGCCGGACTGTCCTATCACCGTCTGACCCGTGGCCTGCAGTCCCGGCCTTGGTCTCTGGGAGGCGTTGTGCTTCAACCCCGAGTGATGACGGCGATAGTCATGAGGCTCCTGCGCAGGCGTCCGCTGGACGCAGGCTTCGCTCCTCGGTCAGTCATGAAGGGGCTGGTGCATTACCATCCAGCCTGGTCCTGGGGGCGGTCCGGATGACATCATCAGCCCACGGGCCTGTGAGGGATGACCTGATCCCTCAAATACCTTGGGACTGCTCTTGCAGGCCGCCGGATATATTCTTGGTTCCCCTGCGTGTTACTGTGTGAATTACTGTTGACTGACTGACTTTTGCCTGGACTTCTGACCCTTCCTCTGCCTAACGATTCTGTACCTCTGCGACTCTCCTGGTTTATGACACTGACTTCGGCCTGGATTCTGACTCTGCTTCTGTCTAACGATTCGGTACCTCTGCGACTCTCCTGGTTTATGACTCTGGCTTCGACCTGGATTCTGACTCTGCTTCTGTCTAACGATTCGGTACCTCTGCGACTCTCCTGGTTTATGACTCTGGCTTCGACCTGGTATCTGTCTTTGCTGCTGTCTACCGTTGTTATACCATTTCTGCCTGACTGGTTTAGTCTCGGATATCATTACCTTTGTGTCCTGTGTTGGAATACCTTTCTGGCGACCGTCCTGCTCTGGTCATTGCTCCTATTCAGACAGCACCTCCTGGGCTCTGCTATATATCCAGATCCCTGTATAGGGGTAAAGGGTATCAGTGTTTCTCGGGGTGTTGTCTGGCTGCAGCCCAGACCGCAGGCAGACGTCACATTATATCCGGCCATAAAAATAAAACGGCTTTTTGTGTCTATACTTAACACATATAAAAGCAGTTTTCCTCACCTTTTTTTTTCCTTCCTCCTGACTGAGCTGATTCTGGGCCCAAACACCTGTTACATTGCACAGCCTGGAAGGTCACTCTCAGGCTCAAGCATGCTGCAGCCTGGAAGCTTCAAGGAAAATGCTGGCTGTTGGAAATCCACATTCCTGGATCATCACCCCCTGGACAGCTCTGGGGGTCAGGTATTGCCCGCAAATGCGGCCAAACTGTTGTTACCAGTTTCCCGTTCTTTTGCTAAGAAACGTCTGTGTGTGAAGGCTTTTGTGGATTGTGGTGCTGCCGGCAACCTTATGGATTTTTTATTTGCTAAGAGCCTTGGTGTACCTCTGTCAAGGCTTAAAGCGCCTTTTCAGACTACTACGATTAATGGTACATCTATATTCCAAGGAGGCGTGGAATTCGTTACTGCCGAAATTTCTATGTCAGTGGGGACATTACATAACGAACAAATGTCATTTTTTATTATATACAATTTATCAGATCCAGTTGTGTTAGGCATGCCATGGTTGCACCAACATAATCCAGTTATTGACTGGCGCATAGGTGACGTTGTGCGCTGGAGTCCACGGTGTCAGAATAACTGTATGTCTTTTTCAGTAAACCAGATTCAAATTAAAACACCTTCTATTCCCTATGCGTTTAGGGATTATGAAGATGTTTTCTCTATAGTGGAGTCGGAGAAACTACCTCCTCACAGAGAATACGATTGTCCTATTGAATTGGTCCGTGGTGCCCGTCTCCCTAAGGGGGGAATATTCAACCTCTCTGGTCCTGAGCGTGTAGCCATGAAGGAATACATAGCAGACAGCCTTCGGAAAGGCTTCATTAGACCTTCCACCTCACCTGTAGGAGCTGGGTTTTTCTTTGTTGAGAAAAAAGATGGTGGACTCAGACCATGCATTGACTACCGTGAGCTGAACGCCATAACCGTAAAAAATCAATACCCGCTGCCACTCATTCCTGATCTGTTTAATCAGTTACTGGGAGCTCGCTGGTTTACTAAGCTTGACCTCCGGGGGGCATATAACCTGGTCCGCATAAGAGATGGGGACGAATGGAAAACGGCCTTTAATACACCCCTTGGCCATTTTGAGTACCTGGTAATGCCCTTCGGACTCAGTAACGCTCCTGCAGTATTTCAGCACTTCGTCAATGATATTTTCAGAGATATTTGTGGGGTGTATGTCGTCGTATATCTGGACGACATTTTGATTTATTCTGCTGACCCTGTGACACATGCTCAACACGTCCGTTCAGTACTGCAAAGACTGCGCGAAAACTCTTTGTTCGCGAAATTTGAAAAATGTGTTTTTTTTGCAGAAGAGGTGAAGTTCTTAGGATACATGGTCTCAGGCAAGGGGTTCCGCATGGATCCCGCCAAGATTCAGCCCATTAAGGATTGGGTACAACCCAAATCGCTGAAAGCACTACAGCGATTTTTGGGATTTGCGAATTATTATCGCAAATTCATTAGGGGATTCTCAGAGATTGCCAAGCCACTCACGGACCTTACCCGGAAAGGGGCGGACGTGACTAATTGGAATCCTGAGGCAACCCGGGCTTTTTCTACACTAAAAGAGTGCTTCGTGGCCAACCCGGTGTTGATCCAACCAAACTTGGACCACCCGTTTATTGTGGAAGTAGATGCCTCCGAAGTCGGAGTGGGAGCAGTGCTCTCACAAGGCACTGCATCCCTCACTCAGCTTCGTCCATGTGCCTTTTTCTCCCACAAATTCTCTGCCACGGAGAGAAACTATGACATCGGCAACCGAGAATTATTGGCAATCAAGTGGGCCTTCGAGGAATGGCGCCACTTCCTCGAAGGCGCCAAACACAAAGTTACTGTTATTACCGATCACAAAAACCTAACCTACCTAGAGTCGGCTAAAAGACTAAACCCTAGGCAGGCCAGGTGGGCCTTGTTTTTCTCCAGGTTCGATTTTTTAATCACCTTTCGCCCCGGAACCAAAAATGTGAGGGCAGATGCCCTCTCCCGCAGCTTTTGTCACACACACACCGAGGACTATGAACCAGCTCCCATATTGGCTAATGGCATTGTCGTGTCGGCAGTATCTCTGGACCTTCTGGAGGAGATCCGTAGGTCATCAGAACAAGCTCCTGACACTACGCCCCCCAAAAAAATTATTCGTTCCAGCTACCTTTCGCTTACGAGTGTTAAAAGAATCTCACGACTCCGTCCTGGCAGGCCACCCTGGTGTCAATAATACCACTAGGCTGGTAACCAGGAACTTTTGGTGGCCAATGGTGGCCAAGGACTGTAAGGAGTACGTCTCAGCGTGTGAAGTCTGTGCCCGCGCCAAGTCCCCCCATAACCGTCCTGCCGGCTGGCTTCAGTCCTTGCCCACCCCTGAAAGTCCTTGGACCCACATCTCCATGGACTTCATTACAGACCTGCCACCCTCCGAGGGGAAAACTTGTATTTGGGTGGTGGTGGACAGGTTCAGTAAACAGTCTCACTTTGTTCCCCTGTCCGGCTTACCCAACTCTGAAACCTTAAGTAAGTTGTTTGTTCTTCACGTTGTACGTTTGCACGGCGTTCCGGCAAATATCGTAACCGACAGGGGTACCCAGTTCGTCTCGAAGTTCTGGAGGGCGTTCTGTAGACGTATTGGTGTTGAGTTGTCCTTTTCCTCGGCATACCATCCCGAGACGAATGGTCAAACTGAGCGTGCCAACCAAACGCTGGAGCAATACCTCCGCTGCTATGTCTCAGCACATCAGTCAGATTGGGTGGAACATTTGCCATTGGCGGAGTTCGCTCTCAATAATAGATACCAAGACTCCATCAAAACCACCCCCTTCTTCTGTAACCTTGGACTACATCTGCGCTTTGGATCATTTTCGGCCAAGATGTCGGAAATCCCAGGGGTTGAGCAAAATATACATCGTCTGAAGACTATTTGGTCCGAAGTAAACTCTAATTTAAAAGGGGCTCAAATTAGACAGACTTCGGCGGCTAATAGACGACGATCCCAGGGGCCGCACCTGGGAGTTGGTGACATGGTTTGGCTCTCTACAAGAAACATCAAACTTAAGGTACCGTCGGCCAAACTGGGTCCCAGGTTCATCGGCCCATATGAAATATTAGAGGTAATTAACCCGGTAGCGTTTCGGTTAAAGCTCCCGCAGTCGTTTAAAATTCCTAACGTTTTTCATAAGTCCCTCCTCAAGGTATACCGCTCCCCAATTCGTCCCGTCCAGTCCCCTCCTCCTCCAGTTTTGGTCAAGGGCGCCTTGGAGTACGAGGTCCAGGGCATATTTGATTCCCGTCTAGTGAGAAACTCGGTACAATATTTGGTGCATTGGAAGGGCTACGGCCCAGAGGAGAGGTCCTGGGTCCCCGCTAATGACATTCGTGCGAAGCGGTTGATTAGGAGGTTTCACCTCCTCCACCCTGACAAACCGGGTTTTGAGGGTCCGGAGGCCCCTCTTAGAAGGGGGGGTACTGTCACGGCACCGCCAGACTCAGGGCCTGCTGTCCCGGCCTCGGCCAGTAGGAGGCGCCGGACTATCACATCACCGTCAGACTCAGGGCCTGCTGTCCCGGCCTCGACCACTAGGAGGCGCCGGACTGTCCTATCACCGTCTGACCCGTGGCCTGCAGTCCCGGCCTTGGTCTCTGGGAGGCGTTGTGCTTCAACCCCGAGTGATGGCGGCGATAGTCATGAGGCATCTGCGCAGGCGTCCGCTGGACGCAGGCTTCGCTCCTCGGTCAGTCATGAAGGGGCTGGTGCATTACCATCCAGCCTGGTCCTGGGGGCGGTCCGGATGACATCATCAGCCCACGGGCCTGTGAGGGATAACCTGATCCCTCAAATACCTTGGGACTGCTCTTGCAGGCCGCCGGATATATTCTTGGTTCCCCTGCGTGTTACTGTGTGAATTACTGTTGACTGACTGACTTTTGCCTGGACTTCTGACCCTTCCTCTGCCTAACGATTCTGTACCTCTGCGACTCTCCTGGTTTATGACACTGACTTCGGCCTGGATTCTGACTCTGCTTCTGTCTAACGATTCGGTACCTCTGCGACTCTCCTGGTTTATGACACTGACTTCGGCCTGGATTCTGACTCTGCTTCTGTCTAACGATTCGGTACCTCTGCGACTCTCCTGGTTTATGACACTGACTTCGGCCTGGATTCTGACTCTGCTTCTGTCTAACGATTCGGTACCTCTGCGACTCTCCTGGTTTATGACACTGACTTCGGCCTGGATTCTGACTCTGCTTCTGTCTAACGATTCGGTACCTCTGCGACTCTCCTGGTTTATGACACTGACTTCGGCCTGGATTCTGACTCTGCTTCTGTCTAACGATTCGGTACCTCTGCGACTCTCCTGGTTTATGACACTGACTTCGGCCTGGATTCTGACTCTGCTTCTGTCTAACGATTCGGTACCTCTGCGACTCTCCTGGTTTATGACACTGACTTCGGCCTGGATTCTGACTCTGCTTCTGTCTAACGATTCGGTACCTCTGCGACTCTCCTGGTTTATGACTCTGGCTTCGACCTGGTATCTGTCTTTGCTGCTGTCTACCATTGTTATACCATTTCTGCCTGACTGGTTGAGTCTCGGATATCATTATCTTTGTGTCCTGTGTTGGAATACCTTTCTGGCGACCGTCCTGCTCTGGTCATTGCTCCTATTCAGACAGCACCTCCTGGGCTCTGCTATAAATCCAGATCCCTGTATAGGGGTAAAGGGTATCAGTGTTTCTCGGGGTGTTGTCTGGCTGCAGCCCAGACCGCAGGCAGACGTCACAAGGAGATTAATTAATCCCTCATTTATATTATTAGGCAGACATCCTCCTATTTTAAATTAAAATCACCCATAATCAGTGAATATCAACTATCAAAGGAGGCAGGCGGTAAAGGGAACTTACTATAAGTAATATTTCATGATAATACATGAGAATCCTCCATTAACGAGGAAAAAACAAATTCTGGGATGGCCGACTCAAAAGGGTCACATCCATCAGTCATCACTCATAAGAAGCAGGCAAAAGAAAATTGCTCATTTAATCCTTTTGGCTCCAGGGACTCCATTCTAAATATCCACTCACATTCTCTCCTCAAGATCATCTTATCTATATTCCCCCCTCTTGGATTAATATTCACAACCTCTATTATGTTAAATTTAATTTCACCAGGATCACCTCTATGGCACAACCTCATATGTTTTGCGAGTGGGGTCTCCCTTTGGTTCCTAATATCACCAAGATGTTCTCCCACTCTCCTCCTGAACTCCCTCTTGGTTTTCCCTATGTAGTCTCTAGGGCAGTAGCAGGTGGCCATATAGACAACCCCTGTGGTTTTACAGTTAGAGAAATCCCTCTGGTAAAAAGACTTCCCTGTACTTGAACTGCAGAAGGACTTCCCAGGTCTCATAAATTTGCAAAAACTACAATCTCCACATTTAAAGAAACCACGGGGTTTCTGGTCCAGCCATGTCCCACTATTCACTGGTCTTCTATACTGGCTGTGCACTAGCATATCCTTAATGGATTTGCCCTTCCTAAAGGTTATGTTGGGGCGCTCCCCTAGTACATCCTTGAGATCAGGGTCTAATCTAAGAACATCCCAATGTCTAGATAAAACCCTTCTGACCTCCTGGTGTCTGGTATCAAATGTCCCAATGATCCTTATTTGTTCCTCCGAATCCTCCGCTATACGTTTCTGCAATAGTTGCTGTCTGTTTGATTTAATCATAAGCGGTATCGAGGATGTGTCTTGGATATCCCTTCTCCTGGAAGCGACAGAACATGTCCCCAGCCTGTCTCTGAAAGAAGTAATTTCTGGAACAATTCCTTCTCAATCGAAGGAACTGTCCCTTCGGAATGCCTCTCTTAAGTGGAACCGGATGGTGGCTCTGCCAGTGCAATAGACTGTTCGTGCTGGTTGGCTTGCGATAGATACTTGTGGAGACCCCTCCCATTTTATCTTTTTTGATCTTAATGTCCAAAAATGGTATCTCGGATCCGTGGATCTCAGAAGTAAACCTGAGACCTACGTCATTCTGATTTAATTCTCTCACAAACTCTGTAAATTGCTCTTCCAACCCTGTCCATATCACGAATACATCGTCTATGAATCTGTACCACATAGACACCAAACTGTGCCACCATTTCTCCTCTCTCCCAAACACGATAGTCTCCTCCCACCAGCCCAGGAACAGATTCATCTGCAGCTGGTGAATGCTGAGCATGCGCTATAGACTATGTCCTGTTGAGATATGCGCATGGACGGAAATTGAGGGAGTGATCATGGTATGACGATCTGGATGGAGAGCATTGATTGGTCACATAGCGGTGACGATTTCGACATGCGCATTAGGAGCATGGGGAGGACGCCATACCATGTCAGCACAGGTGGGCGTACACTTATATGCTGATAGCGGCGGTTTTAAAAAGGGAATTGAGCAAGGTATCATTACACTATTGCACCTTATTTTGGACACATGGCATCGGACTATCTGGCCTCCTGATGAGCCATTAAGGGCGAAACGCATTGAGGCGTTAATTAACCCATGACGGGTGGTGGGTGACAGATGAGTATCGCTGTTGCAACTCTGTGTTTTTCTTCTTTTTCACATATATGCTGGCATTAAGTTGTAAAGTGTCTATCTGAGCCATGGATGAAAGCTATTGTGCACCAAGCCATCTATGATAGTAAATGTACTGGTAACACAGTGGAATATCGCTGTTACAATTCTGTGTTTGCTGCTTATATGCTAGCATGAAGTTCTATTTGAGCCATATATGATAGCCATTGGGCATTAGGAGTCATTATCTCCATTTAGCATTAATCTGAATCTAGTGACTGTGGTATTCATAAGAAAGTATCCTATGATCACAAGATCAATAATAGTTTGTGTGTGAAAAAATAAATACTTTATCTAAAAATTTCCCCCTTGATACCATCTGTTAATGTGGATTGAATGTGTTCTATTGATTTTAACTATAAGGGATGTAGGGCCCTCCTTAGAGCAGTATCTATATTGTCTAGAATTAGGGGTCCCCTTATCACCGGGTAGAGGATAACCCTAGTGGCTGCAGGGTACATCAGGGCCCCTAGGGACAGCCATCGTTGAGCGGGGGCGCCACAACGTCCCCCCCTAGGGTGCCAACCTCCGCGGCCAGGCAGGTAAAAGCTCAGGATATCTAATAGGGATTCCTAGTTGTTCCCTTATTAGGGTTTTGTTTGAACACTTTTTTGGTTTGATTTTTGTCACTTTTTGCTTTTGGTGCATAACCAATTTTTTGGTTATTTTTAAATTTACTAAAGTATCATTTTAGGGGATATTCTTTATGATTGGATCTCCTCACCCAAGCCAAGGTGGGTGGATCCATTGAGGACGTAGAGGTTGGCCACAAGCACACCGAGGACCAACGGTCCCAGTTGGCGGATACTCTACTCCCCTTCCGGGACCAGTTCAGCAGCCTTACCAGAAGGACCGATTTGGATGTCAATCACGATAATGGGGATCACCCCTCGATACGGTGGTCAGCATATGGAGTCTCTCTCAAGATGCAATACCAAATGCATCAGGAGATTGACGAAATGCTGAAGCTGGGGGTGATCCAGGCATTCGACAGCGCATGGGCATCGTCCGTAGTCCTTGTCCCCAAAAAGGACCGAACTCGGTTCTGTGTGGACTACTGGGGGCTCAGCGCTATCACAGTCACAGATGCATTGCCCATGCCACACAATGACCCGCTTGATCAGTTGGCCGGACCATCATGGATCTGAGCCGGGTATATTGGCAGATCTCTCTGACCCATGAGGGCAGTGAGCACACTGCCTTTATCACCCCGTTTGGACTGTAGAAGTCCACAGTGATGCCATTCGGTATGAAGAATGCCCCTGCTACTTTTCAGCAGATGGTCAACACGCTGCTCCAGGGACTTGAAGGGTACATAGCTGCGTACCTGGATGATATTGCCATCTTCAGTCCCACATGGGAGGATCACCTAAAGCATCTGACGCAGGTGCTTAGGTGGATCCACTTGGCAGGTTTGACAGTCAAGCCGGAAAAGTGCCAGGTGGACATGAGCGAGGTCATCTACCTAGGTCACAGGGTGTGGCGGGGGGGTTCTGAAGCCAGAACCCGTGAAAGTGGATGCCATCGCGTCCTGTCCCACCCCCAGGACCAAACAACAGGTGATGTCCTTCCTCGGGATTGCTGGGTACTATAGGTTTGTTCCACAGTATAGCACCGTGACCAAGCACCTGATGGACCTCACCAAGAAAAAGCTGCCGCTCGCTCAAAACCACTCTCTCCAGCTCCCCAGTACTACAAGCTGCTGACTTTACGCGGCCGTTTGTAGTACAGACGGATGCCAGTGACTTTGGCCTCGGTGCCATGCTCAGCCAGGTCAACGCAGCGGGCCAGGAGAATCCTGTCCTGTACCTGAGCAGGAAGCTATAGCCAAGAGAGATGGCCTACTCCACGATGGAAAAGGAGTGCCTGGCAATTGTGTGGGCCCTGCAGCCAAACTTGTACAGGCATCCCTTCATCATGGAGACGGACCACAACCCCCTCAGCTGGTTGAACACGGTCTTTGGGACAAATGGGAGGTTGCTGCATTGGAGCTTGGCGCTCCAGCAGTATCACTTCTCCATTCGCCAGAAAAGGGGCCGCGAACATGGCAATGCTGACAGGCTCTCGGCAATGAGGGATTGCGAGAGTGCGCTAGGTGGAACACAGGAATGTGATGCCCCCTAGCGCACTCTAAAGCTGGGAGGTGTGAGGGACAAAGTAAATGTCTCTTCCCTCCTGAATGTGCCCCCACCCTTGGGATTCCACAGGATCATTGTTTTCATGAAGAAGCTCTTTTGAAGCTCTTAACACAAGGGTGTGAACTGTTCTGCAGCTACAGCAAACTGAACTCTTTTGTCTGACTCAAACACATGCAGACACCGTGGCACAACAAGTCACAGCAAAACTCTGAGGTATTTAATCTGGAAAATGACCTATAATAACAGAATGCAATATCTCTGTGACTAGCCGAGCACATAATCCGAATCGGCATTCCTTCCTCCACACGCCCGTGCCCGGCAGCCAACTGTAGCACTCTACGTTTTTGAGTTATAAAGCATAGCTACCAGGAATTACATACGGTAGGCATATTTAGTCTCTATGCGCAGATAAAATCTAGCGGAACCCAGTGGCGCCGCCGGCAACCCATTCAGAGCTTTGGGCAGAAAGTTATGGGCCATCCATGGTTCTGGACAGAAAATTATATTCTCAGATATGGGAGGGGAGAGGCTGCACAAGCCCAGGGGTGGGAGCAGACTGTGGGAGGGAGCAGCCTAGGAGATATAAGGCAGCCCCTCATTTTGGACTTAGTTTTCAACCGGCAGGAGGTTCCGTTACCTGACGGGGCCAAGGAAAGCCTGTAACTAAGATTGTAATCACGAATCCCCATGTCCGCATGCTGCGTTTGTTATTATGCGCTACCTGGGTTGGTTTCTGACCTGATATAAGCCTGCTGTTAGACTGGGCTTATTTCAAACAAGGAACTGGTGGCAGAATACCGTATTGTTTTAGTGAGGAATTCTGGCACTGGGAGCGCCTCACTGACTCGTACCTATAAGGGAAGCCTTTCCGGCGACTATGTGCCCTCGGTGTAGTTCCCTGACTGACCAAAGGCAAGTGGTGGCACCAGAGAGCCAATCCCTGCTGAGTCCTTCTCTAACCTCCCCCGAGGTGAGTGAAGCTGACATCCCCTTCCCCAGTGCGATCAGTCACACCAGGATAGGGGAAGGGGATATTAAGAACAGAATTGACCATATTTTTTGCTTCACTTTTTTCCCCCTAATTAACTCCTATAACACCTAGGTGCGTCTTATAGTCCAAGAAATATGGTACTTTTCAGAGAACTAATTATTGTGAACAGCCTGCGCCCTCCTCAGATGATTCGTCGCCCAATCGTGTACTTGTCTGGATGATAGACGCAAGCTGAGAGCTATTCGCTACAAAGATCACAAGGCTTGTTTCTTTATGTCTCATGGCCTGTGATCTTTGTGATTATTGCATAGCCACTGCAATCTGTTGGCCAAGGAAATGCAGCCTTTCCGCCTTGTGGATACAGATGGTTTCTGAAAGCTGATGGCCGTCGCAGTCCCTCAGTACCAGTTGTCCGGTCACCATTACTTCTCTAAGAAAGATGTGCCTGCGCTACAGCAGCAAGTCACAGACATCACCCGCTCCCTGAAAAATTCTGTCTACCAGGGTGCATTTCAATAATGACACCCAGAGGAGAATGCATGAACAGGGGAGTTACATCTCAAAGACTGGGCACTGGGTGACTCCGGTGGCAGTCGGGGAAGGGGCTGCTCCACAAGTCTTGTGGTTACCAAGGCTTGCAAGGCACTTGGGGATGGAGAAATAAACCACTACACACCATAAGATGGATAACTAAACTACTAGACAACAGGGGTTGGAGAACTAAACTACTTAACAGCTATGATTGCAGAACTAAACAAATTAACACCAGAAAATGGAGAACTAAAGTAATAGACAACAGGGATTGGATAACTAAGCTACAAAACAGCTATGATTGCAGAAGTGAAGTAATACACACCAAAACATGGAGAAATAAACCAACTGACAACAGGAGTAGAAGAACTAAACTACTAAACAGCTTGGGCTGAAGAACTAAACTAGTACACATCAGGGGATGGAGAATTAAAGCAGTAGACACCAAGGTGTCACTATACACCAAGCCTTGGAATCCCCAGGGCTTGCGGAACAAACTTCTGTATGTAACAGTTCCTCCAGTACTTCTACCTCCTTCAACTCCTCTAGGGCCTCCACCCTCAAACTCTGCCTTAAACACACGCTCCAGCCCTGCAGAGAGAATCCCCCCCACCTCCGTACTGCACAGCCAGGGCTCACGGTAATCAGGCAGTGCTTACAATAATATGCCTTGGAGATCGCAGTCATATAGATCAACAGTTGTGGAAAGTTATACATGCCAAGTTTGAGCAATGGCTGCCTACACTCAACCTGGAGCCAGGGAAGATAGTGTGCAATAATGGTGCAAACCTGGTGGCGGCCCTAAGCCGGACCAAGCTTACACGCGCCTTGCATGGCCTGCATCCTCAACCTGATGGTACAGCAATTCCTCTGCCACTATCCCAGCCTGGATGCGCTGCTGCAGAAACCACTGTTGTTGTGTGCTGACTTCCACCATTCCAATTCAGTTGGTATAGATATTTCGGACTACCTGTAAACCTGTTGATAGGCGATATGACCACACTGTGGAATTAAACCCTGCACATGTTGCAGCGACTCTGGCAGCAGCGCTGAGACCTGATCCAGTATGACATTTTTCATAGCCTGGCACAACGCAGTACGGACACGGTGCAATTCACACTTGCATAGTCGACACATATGAAGCACCTATCTGTGTGTTTTCTTAATGGATAGTACAATGGTTAGCAGTGACGATGCAGTCATCAGCATCAATAATACTGTCATCTACATGCTGGAGCACACTTTAAACAGTCTAGGTGAGAAGGTGATGGTCACGGAGGAAGATGATGAAGCAGAGGAGGAATCCTTTAGAAATGTCTATAAGTTCAGGTCTGTTGTCTCAAAGGCAGTTGACATGGGAGGAACAAATGGAGAAAGACAATGAAAAGGACGAGATGGAAGAGGTGATGGACGTGCAACAGTTAGAGGGAATCATTGTTGTCCATGGTGGTCAGGAGGGGATAGAGGAAAAAAGTCTGTTATCCCGCCACAAACACACTTTCGAGTTGGACCGCATGAAAGACACCGAGCCATGAGGGCCTTATTGTATCTACAACATGATTGTTATTGTTACCCATATAGTTATGATTCGAATTAGTGCAGACTACTGGGTTGCAAGTGTGTTTTATCCACAATACAAAAGTAAATTTTGCCTGTTGCTTCCCACTCTGGAAAGGCACGCTCCTATGCTGCAGTATCAAAACATGTTGGAAGACAATCTTGACAGTGGATTGTCCCAAGACAGCAGTGAGGCACACAGTTTGCAACAAAGTGATAGCCTTCCAACTACAGAAACATTCAGTTGTCAATGAAAAAACATCAGTAGCTTTGCAGCGCTGTAGTCCTGTATTCCAACCCCACCAAGGACAGCATTTGTAAATAGTTTGTATGTTCTACCCGTGTTTTTGAAGGTTTACTCCCAATAATAATTTTTCTACCCATGCTACAAAGACATACAGATTGTAAATTTAGATTGTGAGTCCCAATAGTGACAGTGCCAATAATGTCTGTATATGTCTGTAAAGCGAATGCTGAATTATCTGGCACTATATAAAAGTGATAAAACAAAACAAAAAAAAAATTGAAAGTGATGCTTAGCCACAATCAGGTGGCACACATCAGTTTCGTAGATTACTTTTGTCAGAGAAATGTAGGGATAATAACAGGGATAGTTGACTCAACGACAGTGGAGGACTGCTGGTATCAGAGGCCTACTGCTACAATGCACACTAAAAACTGCAACATCCAGTAACAGAAGTTGTCAGCTATCTTTGGATAGGACGTCATGTTGTTGCTTCACTAGTGCTTTCAGAAACATTAACACCTACTCCACATACACCTTGAACACCAAGGCGATTTCCTCCTTCCACCACGATCTCACTTTTTCCCCAGTCATGTTGCTCAGATAGTGTGCTAGGAGCCACTAAAAATTTGATTTTTACGCTGCACAACCTCTGCACACAGCTGAATTTCAGCGGCACAAAGTTAGATGATGAAATATGGTGTGATAAATCACATTACTCACAGAAGAAAGAATTGTTTAAGTGTGGATGAGGCCTGCATGACAAAGAAGATCTGCTCCAAAAATTTCAAAGTGAGATGTCCCCTATTGTATGATGTTAGTAACAGATTTATTTTTGGTTTGGATGAGGCCTATATAACATTGACTACATGTTCAAAACAATTTCTACGTGAGATGTCACATACTGTATTACGTTAGTAACAGAAGAATTTTTGGGGGCCTGTCGATGAGGCCTGTGTAACTGACTACATGTTCCAAACAATTTCTACAGGAGATATCCCCTACTGTATTACTTTAGTAACAGAAGAATTTCTTGGGCCTGCCGGTGAAGCTCGTAGAACATAGACTACATGCTCAAAACAATTTCAAACTGAGATGTGCCCTTTTGTATTACGTTAGTAAAAAAATATTTTTAGTGTGGACAAGGCCTGTATAACCTAGAAGATTGCCTGTGGTCTTGGAATGCCCTCTTTCCCACAGTTGCTGCTGGTAAGGTGCATGTTTGCTGGAGAAATATGGGCGACGTGTCATTAGATGAACTGATCAGGAAAAGGGGCATGACTACGGTGAGAATGGGATCGTACAACAGGATCAATAACAGAGCGGCTATGGGAGGTAAGAGATCCAGCCTACAACGATTACTCATTTACCCAACACTAATTACCAGAGAGCGTTTGATGCTAGTCAGAAGATAGGTGTAACAGCAGGTGTAACAGCTAGGCATAAAAGATGCCCGTGAAAACTTGGATGCCAAAGACGCACATAAACTAGAAGATAGGCGCAAAACAAACTCAGGTCTTGGATACTGTATCACATTTGTTAAAAATATAAAATAAATACCGTATTTTTCCGACCATAAGACGCACTTTTTTCCCCCAAAATTTTGGGGGAAAGTGGGGGGTGCTTCTTATGGTCGCAATACACGGTACTAACCTGGTGGCAGCAGGCGGGGTGGTGCGGTGGTGGCAGCGGGCTGTGCTCCGGTGCAGGGGCGGCGGCTCCGCCGGCATTTCTTCACAGCCCGGAGGCCCCCGCACTTCCCTTGCTGGCCGCCGCCATGTTGCGGTGGCCTCCGGGAGCATGGACGCCGGGAAGATGGCCGCTGGTCCGGGGACGGCGCATGCGCAGCTTCAGATCTCTTCCCGAGATCTCGGGGGACGAGATCTCGTTGCCGAGATTTGAATCTCGTCCCCCGAGATCTCGGGACGAGATCTGATCCCGCGCATGCGCCGTCCCCGGACCGGCGTCCATCTTTCCGGCGTCCATGCTCCCGGAGGCCACCGCAACATGGCGGCGGCCAGCAAGGGAAGTGCGGGGGCCTCCGGGCTGTGAAGAAATGTCGGCGGAGCCGCCGCCCCTGCACCAGAGCACAGCCCGCTGCCACCACCGCAGAGCCCACCTGCCCCAGCACAGCTGCCCCTGCCTCAGCACAACTGCCCCAGCACAGCTGCCCCAGCATTGCTGCCCCTGCCCCAGCACAGCTGCCCCTGCCTCAGCACAGCTGCCCCAGCACAGCTGCCCCTACCCCAGCGCAGCTGCCCCAGCACAACCAACCTGCCCCAGCACAGAGCCGCCACCGCACGAGCCTGGACCACTGAATGACCCCTGTAACTACTTCTCCACCTGTGCCGGATCCCTTCCCAGGTAAGCTGAATTCGGACTGTAAGATGGACCCCCATTTGACACATTTTTTTTTTTTTCCCCTATTTTCCTACTAAAAATTGGGGTGCGTCTTATGGTCCGGTGCGTCTTATGGTCCAGTGCGTCTTATAGTCCGAAAAATACGGTACATTTTAATGTACAACAGCTCTGCACACAGAACAATTTCAATGCCACTAAATGAAAAGGTTGGATATAGTGGGCTGTATCACGTTTAGCAACAGGAAAAAAAAATATTTTAATGTGCGTGAGGTCTGCACACAGCTTCATATCACCGCCATAAAATTACGTGGAATACGGCAGGCTGTATCCCGTTTTGCAACAGAAAAAATTATAATACTTTTCAATGTGCGTTAGGTCTGCAGACAGCTGCATATCACCACCACAAAATGACAATGCAGAATACATTTAGCAAAAAAAAATATAATTTTTTTTGTAATGCGCATGAGCTGTGCACACTGTTGAATTTCAACCCCACTAAATAAGGTGAGATATGGAATTGTGAATCACGCTAGCAACTGCCCACAAAAAATATTTCTCCATGCACAAAAGCTCAAATCACAGAACAATGTCACCACGGCACTAAGTGACAAGGTGGGATACAGCAAGCTTTTTCACATTTAGCTAGTGAAAAAATAAGATTTAGAACGCTATACTCATGCATGGAGCACAATAGAAGCAGTGCACAATACACTGGTGTAGGACATATGCCCTGCTGGCTATGTCTGAGGACCTCTTTATATGGAGAGGGACATTGATTTCAGCAGCTAATGACACAAGCCATTGTGTCAGGACATTGTGGGTGTTTCCTGCGCCATGATTGGCTAGCCGCAAAGTGCACAATAAAAGTTAGAAAACATTTTTTTTTTTTTACTGTTGACAAGAACGCCGCGCCTCTGAGCTCTGCAAACCCCCTCCCCTCATCAAACACGTGCCAAACACTCATGATACACCACCATTATCGTTGCTAATGTGCTGAAAATACTTTTGTGGCAATGTAAATATTTTCCCACACTTTTTACTGAATGTTAGCGATTTTATAAAATTTTGCTCGTCTTTCCGATCACGAATCCGAATGTGCTATATTCGTGTCGAATTTATGTTTGGTGATCGTTTTCAGAACAAATTCGCTCATCACTGTTCCCGTTACGTACCTAGGGACCAAGATTAGCAATTCCATTACCTCTCTATATAATCTAAATGTTGTACCACTACTCCAAAATCTAGACCGTGATATCTCCTCATGGAAGGAGGCCTCTATTTCCTCGTTTGGTAGAATCAACCTAATAAAGATGATCACCCTACCCAAAATATTATATTTTCTTCAGGTTTTGCCTTGCAACATCCCACAATCCATCTTTTAAAAAAGCAAAACTCTATTTTTGAAATAAATTTGGCAAAATAAAAGTCATACAATTAAATATTCCACACTAATGAAGAGCAAAAACAGGGGTGTCTGGGACTTCTGGACTTTGACAAATAGAGACTTGCTACTCAACTGGCTAGAACCAGGGAGTGGCGAATATCCCCACCTAGAAAGCTATGAGTCGACCTAGAACTCAGATTCCTTAATAAAAATATTAATCAATATCTTTGGTCCAACACTGCATAAATTCAAATATTGTGACGCTATAAACCAGCTCACCAAATTAGCCATGTCTCTGGAACAAGACCAAGAAAAAACAAACAATCTGGTCCCCAATATCTGTACATATACTAAGTTATATTTGATAACAAAGAGATACAAATTTGTTAAAAATAAAATCCTCAGAAATTTTTTCTAGTATACAAATTGGCCAATTAATTCAGAAAAATAATATTCTTTCCACGAGCAAACTTAACCCCCTTCATGACCATAATGATTTGGCTATTTTTTTGCAATTCTGACCAGTGTCCCTTTATGAGGTAATAACTCAGGAACGCTTCAACAGATCCTAGCGATTCTGAGATTGTTTTTTGTGACATATTGGGTGTCATGTTAGTGGTAAATTTAGGTCAATAAATCTTGCGCTTATTTGTGAAAAAAATCGGAAATTTGGCGAAAATTTCGCAATTTTCAAATTTTTAATTTTTATTCTGCTAAATCAGAGAGTTATGTGACACAAAATAGTTAAAAAAATAACATTTTTTAGATGTCTACTTTACATCAGCACAATTTTGGAAGCACAATTTTTTTTTGTTAGGAAGTTATAAAGGTTAAAAGTGGACTAGCAATTTCATTTTTACAACAAAATTTACAAAACCATTTTTTTAGGGACCACGTCACATTTGAAGTTAGTTTGAGAGGACTATATGGCTGAAAATACCCAAAAGTGACACCATTCTAAAATGGGCACCCCTCATGCTGATCAAAACCACATTCAAGAAGCTTATTAACCCTTCAGGTGCTTCACAGCAGCAGAAGCAACATGGAAGGAAAAAATGAACATTTAACTTTTTAGTCACAAAAATTATCTTTTGGCAACAATTTTTTTTATTTTCCCAAGGGTAAAAGGAGAAAGTGGACCCCAAAAGTTGTTGTCCCAATTCTTCTGAGTACGCTGAAACCCCATATGTGGGGGGAACCACTGTTTGGGCACACGGCAGGACTCGGAAGGGAAGGAGAGCCATTTGACTTTTTGAATGGAAATAGCTTACCGATAACGGTGTTTCTCGGAACCCATGACAGCATCACGGAGAGAGGGGGTCCGCCCATCAAGGACAGGAACCTACAGATAAAAAGGCGGCACCTCTCCTCCGCCCCCAGTTGGTTACAGAGCATCAGAGGGTCTCCCGGTTAGTTAACAACAAAAGTATATACATAACATTATAATATTGCATATTATGGAGAAGCACCGTGTCTAACAAAAACACCTTGCACACATTAACTCGTGCTCACCGCACACGTGAAGGGGGGGGAAATAAGTAGGTGCTGTTATGGGTCCCGAGAAACACCGTTATCGGTGAGTAACTAAGCTATTCTCTCTCACCCATGACAGCACCACGGAGAGAATTTCAGAGATTGGTAGCTTAGGGAGGGACTACCGCCTGAAGGACCCTTCTCCCAAAGGTCAGGTCAGACGTAGAGGCTAGGTCTAAGCGATAGTGCCTGAAAAAGGTAGAAGGTGTTGACCACGTGGCCGCCTTACAGATCTGCTCTATTGAAACCTCTGATCTTTCTGCCCATGATGTCGCCATTGCCCTTGTAGAGTGAGCTTTTAAACCCTCTGGGATGGTATCCCCACTGGAAGAATACGCCAGGGCAATCGCATCCCGTATCCACCTTGCTAGGGTACTCTTGGATGCCTTGAGTCCCTTCCGAGGTCCCTGGAAACACACAAAGAGAGACCCTTCCTTCCTACATCCCTTGGTGGCCTCTAAGTACTGAACTAGGCACCTCTTTACATCCAGGGTGTGAAATTTCTCCTCTCTCCTATTCCTAGGGTTTGGGCAGAAGGAAGGAAGGACCACTTCTTGGGACCTATGGAATTGTGTCGACACCTTAGGTAGGTATGCTGGGTCAGGTTTTAATATGACTATTGTTACAGAACCACTCAGCACCCAGAATATGTTGTGTATATATAATAGGTTCCATGTGAGATGCATGTCCCTAATGTATCAGCAGTGTCCGCCCTCCCCCCACCTTTGTAATTCACACAGTAAACATCCGCAGGCTCCGGCCACCTGCGGCTTTAGTAATGCATGTCTGGCCTGACGCTTGTCTATTGGCCGGCCGTCTGTATCTGTGTGATATATTCTGTGTCCTGTGAGTAAAGTGTTGTCAGACTGGAAATACATGGAGAAGCAGTGATCTTTTATATGCGCCCATGCACTCAGAGGAATTCCAGCCAGCGTCATTCATTCAGACTCCAGCCAACGCAGAGCGGACCTCCGAAAACACGGGGTGGTACTGAAAGAGGTACCCCAGCTTGGAAGACCCCGTTACACTGGTGGCAGACAGCGGGATTTGATACCCCTTCTACAGGAGGAAAGCAATGAATGGAAAATAACTACCAGAAGTTAAAGAGGACTACATTAAAAGATCTGGTGGAAGCCCGAGGGTTGATCGCCAGCAACAAAACAAAAGCGGATTTGATAGCAGTCATCATGGAACACGACAGTGCAGCGCCCCCCCCAATGTGAACGTGGAGAAGACCGAATTCCAGAGGGAGGTAAAGAACAGACTGGCGTTCTATGGCCCAAACCCTGCAGTAGAGAGATCATACGAGGTGATGGCTGATGTGCGTACTGATCTGAAGGAAAAGATGGCCGAGCGGACCAGGATAGAGCTAGCCAAGATGGAGATGGCAGAGCGGACCAAAGTGGAGCTGGCCAAGATGGAGATGGCAGAGCGGAGAGAGGAGAGTCAGCGAGCAGGGGGAGCTCTGGCCTTCGACCAGGTACCTTCAACAGTAAGACACAAAAAGATCCAGTACAAATCATTCCGACAGTTGGGGGAGGCAGAGGAAGACATTGATGGCTTTCTGCAGGACTTTGAGCGGCAGTGTGCCCTTCATCAAGTAAAGCCGGAGGAACGGGTTCAGATTCTGGCCAGCAAGCTGACAGGCCGGGCAGCGGACGCCTATCGCACGGTACCTCATGAGGACTGTATGGACTATGAGCGGATCAAAGAAGTGATCTTGGCCCGGTATGCGCTGACACAAGAGGCCTATCGCCAAAAGTTCTACGGACTTATAAAACGCGTAACCGATACCCACTCTGAATGGGCCTGTAAATTACGGAGGTCACTGCTACAGTGGGTACAAGGGAGCCAAGCAACCACTAAGGAGGACGTCCTCCAGCTCTTCCTGTTAGAACGATTCTTTAATGGACTAAACCCCGAGACTCAGGAATGGCTTCGGGGCAGGCGGCCAACGACTCTTGAGGAAGCCGCTCGCCTGGCCGATGAACATCATGATGCCAGGAGGCTGCAGTTCTCCGGATCAAAGGTGGTCACTAGGGGCCCGCCCATGGACCTGGAGGGCCCCAAACCACCGAAGATTGTAGGGGGATCAGCTAGAAACCCGGCCTACCAAAGTCCCCCTGGGGTGCGATGCCACACCTGCCGTCAGCTGGGCCACCTGCAAAGACAATGCCCCAACCGGACTCAGCATACCCAGTGGCCAAAGGCGGGAACAGCTACCTTCAGCCAGGCTGCTGTACACTGCTACCAAGGTGAAGCTGACCCGGCATTGGGGGCTAAGACTAACCAAGGGGTGGAAGAGATTGAGGAAGTGCTGCATGAAGTAGACCCCGTGCAGGCAGCCCGGGCAGATAATCGACAACAGCATCGACAGGTCATGTGGGTTAATGGGAAACGTATGCAGGGACTAGGAGATTCCGGAGCAACTTTGACCCTTGTGAAGCCTCATCTCGTCCGGGACCAAGAGAAGACGGACCGGACAGTGGCAGTCCGTGTAGCAGGGGGAGCCATACATCGACTACCCACTGCCAGGATTCACCTGAACTGGGGAGTCGGGGATGGCCTTGTTGAGGTCGGCTTGATGGAGGATTTGCCTGCAGACGTCTTGCTGCGAAATGACTTGGGGCCCATGTTGTCTGCATTCTCGGTGGCCCCTCTGGCTGAGACATATCCTGTGACCACCCAGAGACAAGCTTGAGCTGCGGAGGCGGAATCACACTCAGAGGAGGCCCAGGTAAGACATCCCAGCCCTACACGTATTCCCATAGCCAGACTCATTTCTTGGGCCACCCCAGATGAATTTAAGAGGGAGTTACTTGAGGATCCTTCATTAGAGGAATATCGTGGGAAGGCACAGGAGGGGAGAGGGGTACTGGAAGGGGAACAGTTTGTATGGAAGCAGGAACTCCTCTACCAGATCACAGAGCAGCACCACACAGGGACGAGCCCCACTATAAAACGACAGCTGGTACTTCCCAAGAAGTATAGGCAGGAGCTACTGCGAATCTCTCATGACATACCCTTAGCCGGGCACTTCGGCGTCAGTTGCACCAGGCATCGTCTCACACAAAACTTCTTTTGGCCAGGGGTAACCTATGATGTTCGTCAGTACTGCCAGACCTGTGACAGCTGTCAGCGAATAGGCAAGAGGGGGGGATCGATGCAAGGCCAAATTACGCCCCCTCCCCATTGTGGAGGAACCATTTAGCCGAGTAGCGGTCGATTTGATAGGGGCGTTAGCCAAATCCAGTCCGTCCGGGAAAAAGTATATATTGACAGGGTGGATTATGCCACACGGTATCCAGAGGCGGTTGCGTTACCTAACATACTGGCAGAGATGGTGGCAGCCGCCCTGATCCAGGTTTTCTCACGGGTCGGATTTCCCCGGGAGATTATCTCGAACCAGGGTACCCAGTTTACAGCAGAGGTGACCAACCAACTGTGGAAGCTGTGCGGCGTAAAGTCCATTAGAAGCGCCCCGTACCACCCGCAAACCAATGGGTTGTGTGAACGCTTTAACGGGACATTAAAACAGCTCATTGGGACTTTTACCAGGACCTACAGGGACTGGGAGAAATTCTTGCCACACCTCCTGTTTGCCTATCGGGAGGTGCCCCAAGAATCCACGGGGTTCTCCCCGTTCGAGATGGTATACGGGAGACGGGTAAGGGGACCCCTAGACTTAGTGCTGGAACACTGGGAAGGGGAGGGCCTCATAGAAAGGGTACCTATTGTACCCTATGTGCTGGAATTCCGGGACCGCCACAGGAGCTGACTCCGGCTGTACGTGAGAACATGCAGGCGACCCAGCGGCGCCAGCGCATATGGTACGATCGGAGGGCCAGAGAGCGCACCTTGGAAATAGGACAGAAGGTCCTGGTGTAAGAGCCCACTAAGCCGAATAAGTTTCAAGCTGCATGGCAGGGGCCCTACCAGGTAGTGGGGAAAATAGCCGACACAACCTATAATGTCGCCGATCGTGACGACACCAGGGTTATCCGCATGTTCCACGTGAATATGCTGAAGCCCTACCGGGAGCGCACTGAAGAGGTAGTGGCCATCTGTGCACCTGAAGCAGAGGATTTAGCCGGACTTCCCTTGCCGGATGTCTTAGGGGAAAGGTCTAAAACATGGGACCAGGTACACTTGGGTGAAGACCTAGGCCCCCGGGAGAGACAGCAGGCGGAGGCGTTGTTGATGCTGCGACAGAGGATGTTTTCAGAGAGACCGGGGTACACTCGCCTGGCACAACACAAGGTTGAGATCCAGGATCAGACCCCCCCTGCGACAAAACCCCTTCCGCGTCCCTGAGTCTGTACGAGAGGGGATGCGACAAGAGATACAAGAGATGTTGCGTTTAGGGGTCATTGAAGAGTCAGATAGTCCCTGGGCATCCCCCGTAGTGTTAGTGCCCAAGAAGGATGGGACTACACGGTTTTGTGTAGACTATCGTAAGCTCAATGAGAAAACAGTGACGGATGCATACCCCATGCCGCGTGTGGATGAGTTGTTAGACCGGCTGGCGGGGGCAAAGTATTTGACCACCATCGATCTATGCAAAGGCTACTGGCAGATTACCATTAGTGCTGACGCTATTCCCAAGTCGGCATTTGTCACCCCGTTCAGCTTATTCCAGTTTCGAGTTATGCCATTCGGGATGAAGAATGCCTCGGCGACCTTCCAAAGGCTGGCTGACCGGCTTCTGGATGGTCTCCAGGACTATGCTTGTGCCTACCTGGACGACATCGCCATCTACAGTGCGACATGGGAAGAGCATCTAAATCACCTAGAAACAGTATTGGACAGGATCCACCAGGCCGGAATCACCCTGAACCCAAACAAGTGTCACGTTGGCAAAGCAGAGGTTCAGTATTTAGGGCATTGGGTGTGAAGTGGGAAACAGCGACCAGAACCAGCCAAGATTGAGGCCATAGCCAAATGACCCATGCCACGCACCAAAACCCAGGTCATGGCGTTTCTAGGGACAGTGGGGTATTACAGGAAATTCGTTCCCAATTACAGCAGCGTAGCCAAGCCCCTCACTGATTTGACCCGTAAGAACCAACCCCGCCAGGTAACCTGGACCTCAGAGTGTGAGGAAGCCTTCTGCCAACTAAAGGATGCCCTCACCAATACCCCTGTATTGGCCGCACCCGATCCAACGACACGTTTCCTTGCTCATACAGACGCTTCTATGTTTGGATTGGGGGCAGTACTGAGCCAAGTCGGGCCGGATGGCCAAGAACACCCGGTAGCTTACCTGAGTCGGAAACTACTGCCCCGTGAAGTAAGCTATGCGGCCATCGAGAAGGAGTGATTGGCGGTAGTATGGGCACTCAAGTAGAAGTTGCAACCATATTTGTCGGGACAGTTTTCCCTCCTAACGGACCATAATCCCCTAGTCTGCTTAATCGGGTCTCTGGAGACAGCGCCAGATTGCTGCGGTGGAGTTTAGCCCTACAACCTCTGGACTTCACCATCCACTACAGACCCGGCAAACAAAATGGTAACGCAGATGGACTCAGTCGACAAACGGAACTTGTACCAACCCCATAAACTTCGGTCATCCCCAAACCGATTCGTTGAGGATCAGACTGTGTATGCCGATCGCGTCGCTGAAAAAGGGAGCCGTGTTACAGAACCACTCAGCACCCAGAATATGTTGTGCAGTTATATGTATATATAATAGGTTCCATGTGAGATGCATGTCCCTAATGTATCAGCAGTGTCCGCCCTCCCCCCACCTTTGTAATTCCCACAGTAAACATCCGCAGGCTCCGGCCACCTGCGGCTTTTGTAATGCATGTCTGGCCTGACGCTTGTCTATTGGCCGGCCCTCTGTATCTGTGTGATATATTCTGTGTCCTGTGAGTAAAGTGTTGTCAGACTGGAAATACATGGAGAAGCAGTGATCTTTTATATGCGCCCATGCACTCAGAGGAATTCCAGCCAGCGTCATTCATTCAGACTCCAGCCAACGCAGAGCGGACCTCCGAAAACACGGGGTGGTACTGAAAGAGGTACCCCAGGTTGGAAGACCCCTTTACAACTATCATCTAGGATTTTAGTGAACGGGGGTAAAACACTGGGCAAAACTGTCACTGAAAAAGACCGGGGGGTATGGGTGGACGATAAACTCACATTTAGTGACCAGTGTCAGGCAGCTGCTGCAAAGGCAAATAAAATAATGGGATGCATCAAAAGAGGCATAGATGCTCATGAGGAGAACATAATTTTACCTCTATATAAGTCACTAGTGCGACCACACTTAGAATACTGTGTACAGTTCTGTCTCCGGTGTATAAGAAAGACATAGCTGAACTGGAGCGGGTGCAGAGAAGAGCGACCAAGGTTATTAGGGAACTAGGGGGTCTGCAATACCAAGACAGGTTATTATACTTGGGGTTATTTAGTGTGGAGAATCGAAGGCTTAGGGGTGATCTTATTACAATGTATAAATATATGCGGGGACAGTACAAAGACCTTGCATCCTCTATGTCTGGAGAAAAGAAGGTTTAAGCATACTCACAGATGCGGATTCTTTACTGTAAGAGCAGTGAGACTATGGAACTCTCTGCCATATGATGTTGTAATGAGTGATTCCCTACTAAAATTTAAGAAGGGACTGGATGCCTTTCTTGAAAAGTATAATATTACAGGGTATATACACTAGTTTCCTTAATATTGCGTTGATCCAGGGAGCTAGTCTGATGGCCGTATGTGGAGTCGGGAAGGAATTTTTTTCCCCAATGTGAAGCCTACTGTTTGCCACATGGGTTTTTTTTTGCCTTCCTCTGGATCAACATGTTAGGGCAGGTTAGGACAGGATATAGGTTGAACTAGATGGACTTAAAGTCTCCCTTCAACCTTAATAACTATGTTACTATTGCTGACAAAGCTTGAATATCGATCACTCTGCGAGCGGATGTTAGGGCTACTAAAAGTATAGTCTTTAATGATAGGGGTTTTAGGGGTGCTGACTGGATGGGCTCGAATGGGGGCCCTGTTAGTGCAGACAACACTAGGTTTAGATCCCATGATGGTATTTTCTGGGTGGTTATTGGTCTAGACCTGGCTGCAGCCCTCATAAACCGTGCCACCCAAGGGTTGCCTGCCACATCCTGGTAATAAAGGGCACCTAGAGCCGCTATCTGTACCTTCAATGTATTAGTTGCCAGCCCCTGCTCTAACCCTTTTTGCAGGAATTTGAGAAATTTGTCAATTTGTATTCCATCCTGAACCCTTACCCTGGAGCTGGATAGAAATTTCCTCCAAGTTCTACCATAGGCCCTGGTTGTTATCGGTTTCCTACTCTTTTGTAGCGTGGAAACCAGGTTTTCTGAGAACCCCATCCACCTCAGCAGTGCCCTTTCAAATTCCATGCTGTTAAATGGAGGTTCACTGCCCGAGGGTGTAGCACGGGACCTTGGTACAGAAGGTCGGGGAGATCTGGTAGAACCCAGGGGTCGGTTATTGACAGTATTCTCAGCCAGGAGAACCAAGTTCTTTTTGGCCAAAACGGGGCTATTAGTATCATTCGTGCCCTGTCTTCTCTGACTTTCTTTATGACTGCCGGAATGACCCATTTTTGTTCTCTCGGGGGTCTCCTCTGAAAAAACTTTTTGCCTCGAAAGGACCTTTTAAAGCCCATAGGACCTAGATTTGGGAATCCCTTCTTTTTATCCCCTGCCTTTTGGAGGAGGTCATCCAGTGTTTCCCCGAATAGGAATTTCCCTTCACAAGGGATGGCGCATAGCTTCATCTTAGTTTGTAAGTCCCCTGGCCAGCATTTAAGCCACAGCGTTCTACGGGCTGCGTTTGACAGGGCTGCCACTTTGGATGACAACCTTACTGAGTCAGCTGATGAGTCGGCTAAGAAGGCCGCCGCTCCTCTTATGACTGGAATGGATTCCAGGATTTTCTCTCTGGGTGTACCTTCCCTTAGCTGCCTCTCTAGTCGGTCCACCCATACCATGAGGGCTCTGGAGGTACAAGTTGCCGCTATTGCTGGCCTAAGATTTCCTCCTGCTGATTCCCAAGTGCCCTTGAGGAAGGTATCAGCTTTTTTGTCTAAAGGGTCCTTTAGAGTACACATCTTCAAAGGGGAGTGCAAATTTCTTTGAGGCCTTTGCAACCACCACGTCTAGCTTCGGGGCTGTCCCAGGACGTGGACACCTCCTTGTCAAATGGGTATTTTCTTTTAAGGGAGGGAACCGTGGAGTTCTTCCTATCTGGTCTCTCCCATTCTTTTTTTATCAGGCCCTGTACGTTCTCATTTAATGGAAATACTCTGCGTTCGTTTTTGCCCAGTCCCTCGAACATTATGTCCTGGATTGATCTATCGGGCCGAGGGTCTGCTACCCCCATGGTAGACCTTACTGCCTTTACTAACGTGTCTACCTCATCCAGGGGAAAACAATGACGACCCTCTGTTTCCTCGTCTGAGGATGATGAGTCGGTGTCCGAAGTATGGGAGGTAACTTCCCCTGACGTCGAGACCTCTGACTGGGAGCCTACTACTGTGTCCGTCTTTTTTCCCCTCCCTTTTTGCTTTAGGGATGAAAAGGCGCTCTGAAACTCCGATCGGATTACCGCTCTTAGATCTGAGGCGTAATCCGGGGTTTCGTCACAGAGAACTTCCTGTATGCAGGAGTCGCAGAGTTTTTTTATTCCAGGAAGCTGCTGGCGGGTTGTTACAGGTGGGGCATTTCCTAATAGGGGAAAGAAGTCTATTATAGTGGGGAACATTCACGTAGATCACTTAACCCGTATGCGCGGTTGCAGGTACCGGTTCGGGAGGTGGATTCAAATCCCTCACGGGTTGAACCACGGAAGGTGACTTGCTCCTCGCAGTCGATTTGCTCCACTGCGTGAAGTGGCTACTGGACCGGCCCTCGCGCCTGTCCTTTTCCTGGCGATGGTGGTGTTGCCTGTGCTGCTGCTGTTTAGGCTGCTGCATTGGCTGCTCCTCGTGCTGGTCGCTGTACTCCATGCTCACAGGACACTTCCAGCATGGAGCAGCTCCAGCGTTTTGAATTTCCCAGCTGTGACGTCACCTCCTTCTCCCAGCCTGCACCCCTGTGCCCCGGGGAGCGCGTAATGCGCATGCGCCAACCGCGGGGACCCGGAAGTCGTCACTTCATTTCCGGAGCAGCGCCATCTTGGTACACCTCTGTACCACGGCGCGCTGCCCTCGCGTGTGCCGGCGTCCACCAGCCCCATTCTCCTTTCCAGAGCGGCGGCTCGGTCCTCTCCCACCTGCTCACCCTGTACAGCCCCTCAGCTACAGCGGTGGCGGCTTCAGGTACCGACCTCGCCGCGACAGGGGCCTTCCCGCTGCCAGCACTGTAACGGGACGGCTGTTGTGAGCTCATCTGTTCATTCATCTTTTGTGTCCGAGGATCTCCCTCTTCTGGTGAAGGAAGGTAGTGAGGATGATTTGGATGAAAGAAACCAAACACCTGATCAGGTGGATCGTGACTGGGTAACGGGAACTACAGACTGGATATAAGGCAGCCGATGTCCTTCTGAGTAGCTGGTGATTTCTCTGCTGGATTCTTGGAGACCAGTCTGATTCCTGCTTCCCAAAGATAAGTTTTTGCTCTGCTATTGAACTTATTAGTTTTGGTTTTGTTTACCTTGTTTTTTGAGTTCAGCCATCCCCGGCCGAGTTTAATGAGTGGAACCACGTGACAAATGAAGGAAGGAAGGTAGACCGTAGGAGAAGCCAGGCTGCAGAGACTGTGTCAGGACGGGGGTAAGTATATCCAATATTCACCTGACCCCGTTCCAACGGTGCTTGCTGCTGCGTCCTGTGTCAGTGACATTTAGCCAGCAGAGGTGACGTGGTTAGTGCACTCCGTGCCCTCTGCTGCCTGAACGTAACTGACAAATGACACGGCAGACAGCAGCGATGGACCGGGGATAGGTGAATATCTCAGGTGCTGGGTCCTGAGCGAGCGGCAACACCAGCACCTGTCCCCCCATAGCGCGGTTGTCCCCGCCTGCTCAGGACCCGGCACCTGGCCCCCAGCGATGAGAGGTGAGCAAGTAATTTTTTTTTGCAGCAGCGGCAATATATGGTGGCATAATCTATGGAGCATTTTATGGGGGCAGCATGTGGGTGGCATAATCTATGGAGCATATTATGAAGGGAGCATGTGGGGTATATTTTATGGAGCATATTATGGGGGCAGCATATGGGGGTATATTTTATGGAGCATATTATGGGGCAGCATATGGGGGCATATTCTATGGAGCATCTTATGGGGGCAGCATATGGGGGCATATTCTATGGATCAATCTTATGGGGGAAGCATATGGGGGCATATTCTATCGAGCATCTTATGGGGGCATAATTTATAGATCATCTTGTGGGGGCTGCATATGGGGGCAAGATCTATGGAGCATCTTATGGGGCTGGATATGGGGTCATATTCTAAGGAGCATCTTATGGGGGCTGCATATGGGGGCAAAATCTATGGAGCATCTTATGGGGCTGCATATGGGGGCACAATTACGGAGCATCTTATAGGGGCATAATCTAAGGAGCATTTTTATGAGGTAAAAACTCTGGAACGCTTCCATGGATCCCGGTGATTCTCATTGTTTTTCTCGTGACATATTGTACTTCGTGGAAAAATTTCATTGATATAACTTGCGCTTATTTGTGAAAAAAAAAAGGGAAATTTGGTGAAAATTTCGCAATTTTCCAACTTTGAATTTTTGGCGCTCTGAAAACAGAGATATGGCAGACAAAAAACTTAACTGACTTTTCCCACATGTTTACTTTACATCAGCACAATTTTGGGACCAATTTTTTTTTTTTTGTTAGGACGTTGTAAGCGATTTCTCAGTTTTACACCACCATTTGTTTTAGTGACATCACATTTGAAGTCATTTTGAGGGGTCTATATGATAGAAAATACCCAAAAGTGACACCATTCTAAAAACTGCACCCCTGAAGCTACTCCAAACCACATTCAAGAAGTTGATTAACTCTTCAGGTGCTTCACAGGAATTTTTGAATGTTTAAAAAAAAAATGAACATTTGTTTCACAAAAAAATTACTTCAGGTCCAATTTTCTTTTATTTTACCAAGGGTAATAGGAGAAATTAGACTGCAAAAGTTATTGTGCAATTTGTCCTGAGTACGCCGATACCTGATATGTTGGGGGGAAACCACTGTTTCGGAGCATGGCAGAGCTCAGGAGGGAAGGAGCGCCGTTTGACTTTTTCAATGCAAAATTGGCTGGAATTGAGATCAGATGCCATATCGCGTTTGGAGAGCCCCTGAGGTGCCTAAACAGCAGAATCCCCCCACAAGTGACCCCTCAGTGACTTTGCAGTGCAGTGTGTCAGATCAGCGATCTGACAGGCAGTGAGGAGGCTTTCTCAGAGCCTGCTCAGCAGGCACTGAGAAAACCGCCTCCCTGCAGGCCCCCGCGGCCATATTGGATTGAGGGGCCTGCAGGGAGGGGACCCTATGAGCAACGCGAGCACATCGAGCTGCTCTGAGGGTCTTAGGGAAGCGCGTAGGGAGCCCCCTCCCTGAGTGATTCTTCCCTTTGCCCCCAGTACACTGCGATCATGTTTGATCGCAGTGTGCAAGGGATTAATGTGCCGGGGGCGGTCCGTGACCGCCCCTGGCACATAGTGCCGGGTGTCAAGCTGTGATAGTCAGCTGACACCTGGCTGATCGCGTATGACATACTATTCTGTCCATGAGACTTCAGTCCCAGGTTACATGGACGGAATAGTACGTCTAATGCAAGGAAGAGGTTAAAGGAAAGAAAAAAAATATATATATTACATTTGCTGTATTTAGAGCTTACCTCTTATGTATAGTGACGTCATTTTACCAGTCGTACCAATTTTTTCTTTTTTTTGGCCTGTTTGGTTGTCATTTTGTGGTTTCCTAAAATATATACCAAAACTGATTATTATTCTCATTAACATACCAGATTTATACATCATCAGAGGAGCATTCCCCACCTCTCACCATGGAAGATAAAGAACCCATTACACATATGGACAAAACTATAGGGACACTAGCGGTAAAGTTTGTTCAATATAAATTGTGTTTATTTCTAAAAATATCGGAAATTTGGCAAAATGTTAGAAAATTTCACAATTTCAAACTTTTTATCTTTATGCCCTTAAACCATCAAGTTATGTCACATAAAAGTGCATAAACAACATTTTCCACACGTCTACTTTACATCAGCACAATTTTTGAAACATGTTTTTTTGTTTACAAGGCTAGATTAAGTATACGTTGATCAGCAACTTCTAATTTTTCCATAAATTTACAAAACCATTTAATTTAGGGATCACATCACATTTGAAGTGACTTTGAGGGTATGTGCACACGTCAGCATTTTTTTCGCATGTTTAAGTGTTTTTACTGGCAAAAACGCTTAATAAATGCTTACAAGAAGCATCCCATTCATTTTAATGAATTCTGCACTTTTTGTGCATATTGATGCGCTTTTTTCTACGAAAAAAATGCATCGTGGTAAAAAATGCAGCATGCTCATTAATTTCGCGGAAAAATCTGCATTTCTAACTATGAGAAGCAAAAAAATAAGAAATATGCAGCACTCACCAATGTAGCTGAAAAACTGTGAGTCTTTATACCTGGACCCGTAGAAGCGAGTAACCGCGAAACGGCCGTTGTCCGGCACCTCCCTCCCCTAGCATTCCTCCACGTCCTGCATGTCCACACATTTGATGGAAAATATGTGAAATAAAGACTCACAGTTTTTCAGCTACATTGGTGAGTGCTGCATATTTCTTCTTTTTTTGCTTCACATTGAAATATTCATCTTTTTTCATGCAAGCACCTCCATTTTTTGTCTGAATCATATGCCGCAATACTTGAGATAAATAGCTCCGTCTGGTAATGTGGTGATTTGTGTGCCCTAGTTTGCCGTTAATCTGTTTGCTCTTTGCTGGGATCATTTCTAACTATGAGCCTGGGGATGCTCCGGAAAAAAAACGCATAAAAAACGGGCGTTTTTAGCGCAAATAACGTGCGGAAAAAAATGCGCGTTTGGGAAGGAGTCCGGTTTTCTCTCTGGAATTTTCTGCATACGTGTGCACATACCCTGAGGGGCCCCATATGACATAAAATACCCAAAAATGACACCATCCTAAAATTGTCAAAACCTCAAGGTGCTCAAAAGCACATTCAAGAAGTTTATTAACCCTTTAGGTGCTTCACAGGAATTAATGGAATGTGGAAGGAAAAAAAATGAACATTTACCGTAACTTAAACCCACAAAAATGATACTTTAGCGCCAATTTTTTAATTTTCAAAAGGGTAACAGGAAAAAATGCACCATAAAATTTGTTGTGTGATTTCTCCCGAGTACGCCAATACCCCATATTTGATGAAATACTACTGTTTGGGTGCACGGCAGGGCTCCGAAGGAAAGGAGCACTATTTGACTTTTGAAATACAAAATTGGCTTGAATAGCCGACACCATGTGGCTTTTTGAGAGACCTAGAGGTACTTAAACAGTGGAAACCCCCATCCGCCCCCCAGCAAATGACCCCATTTTGGAAACTAGACCCCTCAAAGACTATCTAGATGTGTGGTGAGCACTTTGAACCCTCAGGGGCTTCACGGAATCTTTTAATGTTGAGCTTTAAAAATTAGAAAAGTCATTATCCCCAACAAAAAGTTCTTCCAGACAAATTTTTTTACATTTTCACAAGGGTAACAGGAGAATATACCATAAATGACAACATTTGCTGTCCAATTTTACAAAAGCATGCAGGCACCCCATATTTGTTGAAAAATGACTGCTTGGGTGCATGTTAGGGCTGGAAATGGAAAAAGCGCTATTTTGGCTGGCATAGGTTGCAGATACCATGTCACATTTGAAGACCCCTGAAATGCCAAAACAGCAGAAACCCCCACAAGTGATCCCATATTGTAAACTACACCTCTCAAGCAATTCATCTAGGTAGCAGTGAGTATTTTTAACCCTCAGCCGATTCACAAACTTGTATAAAATCGGGCTGAGTTAATGAAATCTTACTATTTTTTCCACTAAAATGTTGCTTTGACACCAGGTTTGCAAGTTTCACAAGGGGTAATAGGAAAAAACAAACAGTACAATTTGTCATGCGATTTCTCCTGAGTACATCATTAGTCCATACGCAGGTCCGGATTGATAATCTGCCGCACCGGGCAGATGTCCGCTTGTCCGGTGGCTCTGAGCTACAAAATGGGCCGCTGGCCTTTTAAATCTTAGGCACAGACCCTGGCGAGCGCTCTCTCGGTGCACGCGTCGACCAGCGCCACGGCGGCACGCGTCAGTGCGGCCCTCGTTTGTGCTTGCACGCGCGCTGCTGCGGCCCTCGTCACAGTCAGTGCGGGCAAGCAGGAAAGCACATGCACCAAGGCCTGTACAGCAGTTTGAAAAGGCCGCCGCCACGCGCACAGGAGAGGACGCCCGCCTGAGGCTCACTCTGATGCTGGCCAGTACCAGCGTTGGAGAACAGGGCTCTCCTCATCGGCGCTGTGCAAATAAGTGGGCGCTGTGCCTGGCAGCAATGTGCAGGACCCTATGGGCACTAATAATCCTCTATGGCCGTGCCCTGTACTCAGGCTAAGCACCATATGCGGCTTAGTGCACTGTCCCCCATCATATCCAGGAGTACAGAGCATGTGTCATCTGTGAGGGGGAGGAAGACCCCAATGTTTGTTCTGTCTGTCACACTGTAGCACTTGTCATGGGACAGGCAGAGATGATGGGGGGGATGCCTCCATCAGCAGGAGGTGGCATCCCCCCATCACTGACCTAAAGGTCATTGTTGCGCAAGGCATCACTGGGAACGGGAGTTGGCAGGAGCATCGCTGAGGCCTGGGGACGCTGTGAAGGCCGCCGGAAGGCGAGAATATCAACGATTTTTTATTTTAATTCTTTTTTTAACCAGGGATATGGTACCCAGGGCCTGGAGGACAGTGTCCTCTCCTCCAGACCCTGGGTACCATCCGCACATTTTCCGCAAAAAGAATAAGCCTGCTGCGTATTTTTCCACGATGCGATTCTGCAGCGGAAAAACGCAGTATTAGCACAGCATGTGCGGAATGCCACTGAATACAATTGCTTGCTTATTTTATGTGTTTTTGCAGCGCTTTCACTGCAAAAAAAACGGGGCAAAAATGCATAAAATACGCAGGAATTCCGGACGTATGCTCACAGCCTAATACTGCAGAATCATAACCCCTCAGGCTGGCTGCAGGGCCGGTTTTAGGTAAAGTGGGGCCCTAGGCAAAGTTCAAAATGGGGCCCCAAATGCTAACTTATTGCACATCACACAGAAGCATTTCGGTTGTAGTTACATGCGCTGAGTTCAGGCCGCTAAATGAGTGTGATTGACAATATTGAAGACGTTCAACACTTGGTTCCCGACCTCGTTCCACCATCTGAGAAAAATGATGGGGACAGAACAATCACTAATGGATCACCATACCAAAGGTATCAACTACTGAGGACTCTCAATCCTGAATATTTTTCTAATAGATCACCATACACTATCATGGTATCAACAGTACATCTTCAGTTTATACCCCATAGTCCTCCATATAATATAATATGCCCCATAGTCCTCCATATAGTATAATACACTTCTCATAGCCCTCCATATATTAAAATACATTGCCCAGTACTCCATATAGTATAATACACTCCTCATAGTGCACCATATAGTATAATGCACCACCATAGTCATCCATGTAGTACAATTCACTTCCCACAGTATAATGCACCCCATAGTTCTTCATATAATGTATTCCACATAGTCCTCGATACAGTATAATGCAGCCCACAAATAGTATAACGCAGCCACCCCACAGTGTGTAATGCAGCCTCGCCATACAATATAATGTAACCCCCCATAGAATATAATGCAGCCCCCCTCATAGTATAATGCAGCCACCACTTAGAGCATAATGCAGCTACCCCACAGAGTATAATGCAGCCACTCTGCAGAATATAATGTAAACCCCATAGAATATAATGCAGCCCCCCTCATAGTATAATGCAGCCACCACTTAGAGCATAATGCAGCTACCCCACAGAGTATAATGCAGCCACTCTGCAGAATATAATGTAAACCCCATAGAATATAATGCAGCCCCCCTCATATAGTATAATGCAGCCCCTCCATAGAATATATGGCAGCCCCTCAGAGTATATTGCAGACCCCCATAGAATATAATGCAGCCCCTTATATAGTATAATCTAGCCCCTCCATAGAATACAATGTAGCCCTCCTCATATAGTATAATGCAGTCCCCATAGAATATAATGTAGCCCCCTCAAAGTATAATGAAGCCCCCATACAATATAATCTAGCCCCCCACAGAATTATAATGCAGCCCCCCATAGAATACAATGTAGCCTCCTCATATAGTATAACTAGCTGAAAAGCCTGTCGCTGCCCGGGCATAGTAACTAACTGCGGTTCGTTATAACAAATTATAATTATCCTCCATCCCATAGTCCCGTGTCCATATACGCATCATACTTATCCACCATCCCATAGGCCCGTGCCCATATACCCATAATACATATCCTTCATCCTATAGTCGAGTGCCCATATACCCATCACACATCCTCCATCCCATAGTCCCATGCCCATATACCCATCATACATATTCTCCATCCCATAGTCCCATGCCCATATACCCATCATACATATTCGCCATCCCATAGTCGAGTGCCCATATACCCATCACACATCCTTCATCTCATAGTCCCATGCCCATAAACCCATCATACAAATCCTCCATCCCATAGTCCCGTGCCCATATACCCATCATACATATCCTCCATCCTATAGTCCCGTGCCCATATACCCATCATACATATCCGCCATCCCATAGTCCCGTGCCCATATACCCATCATACATATCCTCCATCCCATAGTAGAGTGCCCACATACCCGTCACACATCCTCCATCCCATAGTCCCGGGCCCATATACCCATCATACATATCCGCCATCCCATAGTCGAGTGCCCATATACCCGTCACACATCCTCCATCCCATAGTCCAGTGCCCATATACCCATCGTACATATTCTCCATCCCATAAGCCCGTGCCCATATACCCATCATAAATATTCGCCATCCCATAGTCGAGTGCCCATATACCCATCACACATCCTTCATCTCATAGTCCCATGCCCATATACCCATCATACACATCCTCCATCCCATAGTCCCGTGTCCATATACCCGTCATACATATCCTCCATCCCATAGTCCAGTGCCCATATACCCATCACACATCCTCCATCCCATAGGCAACCATTATGACATCATAATGAGCGGCAAGGCTTGCAACCTATGATGAATCAGCGTCGCCATGGCAACCATTATGACATCATAATGAGGGGTGGGGCTTGATACGCACACACTTTTTCCCCAGTATGTAGATAGGGGCAAAATTGTTTGGGGAATTGGAACGCGCAGGGTTAAAATTTCGCCTCACGACATAGCCTATGACACTCTCGGGGTCCAGACGTGTGACTGTGCCAAATTTTGTGGCTGTAGCTGCGACGGTGCGGATGCCAATCCCGGTTACACACCCATATTGAGCTTTATATAATAGATGTAGCCTCCTCACATAGTATAATGTAGCCCCCTCAGAGTATGATGTAATCACCCCCCATAGAATATAATAAATATAATACAGCCCCTCATAGAATATAATGTAGCCCCAAATAGAATATAATACAGCCCACCTCCCCATAGAATATAATGCAGCCCCCCATATTACATAACAGCCTCCCCCATAGAATATAATGTAAAATGTACCCTCCCATGGTATATAACACAGCCGCACAATATATAGCCCAGCTCCACATGGTATATACAGCCCAGCCCCACATGGTATACACAGCCCAGCCCCACATGGTATACACAGCCCAGCACCACATGGTATACACAGCCCAGCCGCACATAGCATACCTCCCCCCGAGAGTGCCCCACAGTCCAGCACACACAACGACATATATAATATAAAAAAAAAAAAACCAAAACACTCCTCACCTTCTCCTGGTGCCCGCGCTGCTCCCGCTCTGTGCCTGGCATACAGTGAGAGCGCGATGACGTCATCACGCACCTGTTGTGTCAGAGGCAGAACGGGGAATGATGGGAGAGGGAGCGTCAGGGGCCCCATAGCGGCGGCATGATGTGCTGCTAGCTGGGGGCCCCTGGTGGAGCGGGGACCCTAGGCAGCTGCCTGGTCTGCATGCCCCTAACGCCAGCCTTGGCTGGCTGCCCACCCTGTATGTCTGTGACTTGCATTTTACAGCCTTTTGTTGCAGATTTGTGGACACAAATATATTTTTAAAGGGAACTTCTCACCAGTTGAGTCTTTCAACAAATGCAGCCACCTTTATCTGCTCTGTGCTGCATTACACCCACATGTATATTGTCTCCTGACGGCCTGTTTGACTGGTCAGGCATCATCTCTTCGCTGTGTGCCTCCTTTATGTTCCTAAACGCCATCCTTCGACTCTGATAAATATAGATGAACTTGTCATCCACATAGCACAGCAAAATCTTACGCCTGCACAGTAGCATCGCCGTCCCGCGCAGGCGCAATTTCACCAGTGCTGGAATTACATCTTATGCAATAATGTGCCTTGCTCCAGCTGCAGAGCAAAGCGGACAGGCTGGCGATGCTACTGCACAGGCGTAAGATTTCGTTGCACTATGTGGATGACGCAGGAGGAGTAATCCACACCAATCAGAGCTGGAGAATGGCGATTAGAAGCAGAGAGGAGGCGCGCACATCACAGATGGTTTTGGGGCTATACACGGGGAAGGCAGGAGTCAGTATACACATTTGTGTAACGCAGCACAGAGCAGATAACAGTGATGACATTTGTTGAGAGATTCAAAATCTGGTGACAGGTTCCCTTTAAATTTCTAAATAGCTTTAAACCCTTTTTTTTTTCTTTTCAGTTTGCTTTTTTTTTGTGGGATAGGCGGGGTGGTCCTATGCCTCTGTCTACCTTTTTCTTAAAATGACGCATTCTTTTAAAATGCAGCAATTTTCACATCATTTCCGTGTGATTTGGTTGGCTAGGTTTTGTTGCCATTTGTGTATAGTAAACCTGGTTCTGGTATTCTGTTATTTGTATTGGTGTAATAAGTTGGTTCTTTGGCCAGATCACATTTTTAGTCGTGTAGTGTTAGGCCGGGATCACACATGCGAGAAATACGGCCGAGTCTCGCATGGTAATACCCGCCACTGCTGTCAGCACACGGGAGCAGAGCGTGCGGCTCCATTTATTTCTATGCAGCCGCACGCTCCACTTCCGAGTGCCGGGTATTACCATGCGAGACTCGGCCGTATTTCTCGCATGTGTGATCCCGGCCTTAGGGTTTGTGCAGACGCCGTATTATTGGTCCATGTGTGTGAGAAAAAAAACATTGGATCTCACTCAGACCAGCGTTAGTGTATGGGGCCCTGCACATGTTCAATATTTTACTCAGACAGACGAAGCCATTGCTGCATGTCCGAGTTTGAGCTGATATTCCGATCACACCCAGTAATGCAATTTAATGAGTGCATGGAAAACATTGGCCTGCACTCTGATGACACAATAGAGAATATTTTGTTATCCATCTTTTCCTCAGTGTTCTCTGATTCTCTCATTCTAGACAATCGGACCACACTTGATCCAAGTGTCAGTTGTACAGTATAATTGGCCGATTCTCTCAGATGAGAGAATATATATGGCAGTCTGCATTGGCCCTTAGAAATACATGTAGCCGCACACTCCAGTCGGAGTGCCGGCGGCAGTGGTGTCGGGTGTTGATGCGAGAGACTCGTACGAGTTTCTCACATCACACACGCTAGTGTGACCCCGGCCTTAGAATGATTATTGTATTCAGCATTTGCAGAGTGCTGTAGCCTAGTGTTTGTATCTAGGGTATGTGCCCACAGTTTTATTTCAGTGGGCAGAGCTGCTTCAGGAAAGTGTCTCAAGTCCTTTACCTGAAGGCGCCATGTTTTTTTGTGCCACCGGCGTCTTTTCTCAATAGTTTCTATTAGGCTATGTGCACACGTTGCGGAATTGCCGCAGAAATTTCCGCAACTCCCTGCCACGGGTAAATACGCTAGAATTCTCATGCGTAATTCCCGTGTTTTAACTAGCGTTTTGCAAGCGTAATTAGCTTGCAGAATGCTAGCATTTTCCAAGCGATCGGTAGCATCACTTGGAAAACTGATTGGCAGGTTGGTCACATTTGTCGAACATAGTGTTTGACAAGTTTAACCAACTTTTTGCTATTGAGGCTGCCTATGCGGCATCAATAGTAAAAAGATATAATGTTAAAAGACAAAAAAAAAATCATGTTTTCCTCACCTTCCGGCATCCCCCACAGCATCCCCAGGCCTCAGCGATGTTCCCGGCAAGTCCCGTTCCCAGTGATGCCTTGCGTCAATGACCTTTGATGTAGCGGTCTCACGAGACACCGTAAGGTGAGAATATCAAAATTTTTTATTTGAAATATTTTTATACAGGGATATGGTACCCAGGGCCTGGATGAGACTCTCCTCCAGACTCTGGGTACCATACGCACATTTTCCGCTTACTTTACGCATCGTGGGCATAGCCACATGCGGAAAGTAAGCAGAACAATGCATTCCTATGTGTGCGGAATTCTCGCGATTCCGCACAAAGAATGAGCCTGCTGCGTATTTTTCCGCGATGCGATTTTGCTGTGGAAAAACACGCATTAGCACAGCATGTGTGGAATGCCATTGAATACAATGGCCTGCTTACCTTATGCGTTTGCGCAGTGTTTACGTGGCGAAAAAAGCTTGGCAAAAACGCATAAAATACGCAGGAATTCCGGGCGTGTGCACATAGCCTTATAGTTACAAGTGACAGAATGTGCTACTTCTTTTAATGGCCTCAGTTTCCAAGCACTGAAGCAGTTAAAAGAAGTAACAGAAAGAGCAGGTACAGCAATGTGGTTCATGTTTAGTGGCAGGTTTGTGGTGCTTTTTCAATCCGCCTGAAAAAGATGTGTGCACATACCCTTAGGCTAGGTTCACATTGCGTTAATGCAGTCTGTTCAATGCATAGCGCTGACGGACTGCATTAATGCTACTGTCATATTGTGATCGCGTTTAGTGAAAACGCTAGCGCAGCTTTCCTGTCTGTGCTAGCAGTGAAGGACCCCCGAACGCTGAAGCCCGCGTCAGAAGGTCCATCACAGAATGACGGCACATCAAGAACGCATGCCGATTATGACATGCGTTGGCGATGCGCTCATCTATTGTAGTCTATGGGTGCGTTAACGGATCCGTCACATAGCGTTAATGCCGCTATGTAACGGATGCGTTAAACGCTGCCCACAAACGCAATATGAACCCAGCCTTACCTTGGTCCTGCAGCCACAAAATACATGCATCCCAACCTGAAAACGATCTCTCCAGTCTTGTTTCTTAACCCCTTCATGACCAAGCCTATTTTGACCTTAATGACCAGGCCATTTTTTGCAACTCTGACCAGTGTCCCTTTATGAGGTAATAACTCAGGAACGCTTAAACGGATCCTAGCGATTCTGAGATTGTTTTTTCCTGACATATTGGGCTTCATGTTAGTGGTAAATTTAGGTCGATAATTTTTGCGTTTATTTGTGAAAAAAATCAGAAATTTGGTGAAAATGTAGAAAATTTTGCAATTTTCAAATTTTGAATTTTTATTCTGTTAGACCAGAGAGTTATGTGACACAAAATAGTTACTAAATAACATTTCACACATGTCTACTTTACATCAGCACAATTTTGGAAACAAAATATTTTTTTTGTTAGGAAGTTATAAGGGTTAAAAGTTGACCAGCGATTTCTCATTTTTACAATAAAATTTACAAAACCATTCTTTTTTAGGGACCACCTCACATTTGAAGTCACTTTGAGGGGTCTATATGGCAGAAAATACCCAAACGTGACACCATTCTAAAAACTGCACCCCTCAAGCTACTCAAAACTACATTCAAGAAGATTATTAACCCTTCAGGTGTTTCACAGGAACTAAAGCAACGTGGAAAGAAAAAATGGACATTTTAATTTTTCCAACAAAAATTTTTTTTTACCATCAATTTTTTCATTTTCACATTGGCAACAGGGTAAAATGGATCCTAAAGTTTGTTGGGCAATTTCTCCTGAGTACAACGATACCTCATATGTGGTCATAAACCACTGTTTGGGCGCACGGCAGGGCTCAGAAGGGAAGGAGCACCATTTGACTTTTTGAATGGAAAATATGCTGGAATATTTAGCGTTTGCCATGTCGCGTTTGGAGAGCCCCTGTGTGACTAAACATTGGAGCTCCTCCACAAGTGACCCCATTTTGGAAACTAGACCCCCCAAGGAACTTATCTAGATGCATAGTGATCACTTTGAACCCCCAGGGACTTCACAAATTGATCTGTTAAAAAAAAAAAAAAAAAAAAAGTACTTTTTTTTTTTTTCACAAAAATTTTCTTTTAGCCTCAGTTTTCTGATTTTCACATGGGCAAAAGGATAAAATGGATCCTAAAATTTGTTAAATTTCTCCTGAGTACACCGATACCTCATATGTGGTCATAAACCACTGTTTGAGCGCACGGCAGGGTCCAGAAGGGAAGGAGCACCATTTTACTTTTTGAATGGAAAATTAGCTCCAATCGTTATCGGACACCATGTCGCGTTTGGAGAGCCCCTGTGTACCTAAACATTGGAGCTCCCCCACAAGTGACCCCATTTTGGAAACTAGACCCCCTAAGCAACTTATCTAGATGTGTAGTGAGCACTTTAAACCCCCAGGTGCTTCACAAAACTTTATAACAGAGGAGTGAAAATAAAAAATTTTTTCCTCAAAAATGATTTTTAGCACACTATTTTTTAATTTTCACAAGGCTAACAGGAGAAATTGGACCATAAAAGTTGTAGTCCAGCTTGTCCCGAGTACGCTGGTACCCCATATGTGGGGGGGAACCACTGTTTGGGCACACGGCAGGGCTCAGAAGGGAAGGAGCGCCATTTGACTTTTTGAAATGCAAATTACTTTTAATCGTTAGCGGACACCATATCGTGTTTGGAGGGCCAGTGTGCCTAAACATTGGAGCTCCCCCACAAGTGAACCCATTTTGGAAACTAGACCCCCTAAGGAACTTATCTAGATGCATAGTGAGCACTCTGAACCCCCAAGTGCTTCACAAAAGTTTATAACGCAGAGCGGTGAAAATAAAAAATATTTTTTTTTCCTCAAAAAATTATTTTTTTAGCGCGCAATTTTTTATTTTCACAAGGGTACGAGGATAAATTGGACCCCAAAAGTTGTTGTCCAGTTTGTCCTGAGTACGCTGGTACCCCATATGTGGGGGGGACCACTGTTTGGGCACACGTCGGGGCTCGGAAGGGAGGTAGTGACATTATGAAATGCTGACTTTGATGGAATGGTTTGCGGGCATCATGTAACATTTGCAGAGCCCCTGATGTACCTAAACTGTGGAACCCCCCCACAAGTGACCCCATTTTGGAAACTAGACCCCCCAAGGAACTTATCTAGATGTGTGGTGAGCACTTTGAACTCCCAAGCGCATCACAGAAGTTTATAATGCAGAGCCGTGAAAATAAAAAAATTTTTTTTCCTCAAAAAAAAAAAGATTTTCAGCCAGCAATTTTTTATTTTCACAGGGGTAGCAGGATAAATTGGAACCCAAAAATTGTTGTACAGTTTGTCCTGAGTACGCTGGTGCCCCATATATGGGGGGTGAACCATTGTTTGGGCACACGTAAGGGTTCGGAATGGAAGTAGTGACGTTTTGAAATGCAGACTTTGATGGAATGGTCTGCGGTCGTCGTTACGTTTGCAGAGCCCCTGATGCTCCTAAACAATAGAAACCCCCCACAAGTGACCCCATTTTGGAAACTAGACCTCCCAAGGAACTTATCTAGATGCCTGGTGAGCACTTTGAACCCCCTAGTGCTTCACAGAAGTTTATAACGCAGAGACGTGAAAATAATAATAAAAAATTTTTCCACAAAAATATTTTTTTAGCCCCCAATTTTTTTATTTTCCCAAGGGTACCAGGAGAAATTAGACCCCCAAAGTTGTTGTGCAATTTTTCCTGAGTACGCTGATACCCCATATGTTGGGGTAAACCACTGTTTGGGCACACGTCGGGGCTTGGAAGGGAAGGAGCACCGTTTAACTTTTTGAACGCAAAATTGGCTGGAATCAATGGTTGCACCATATCACGTTTGGAGACCCCCTGATGTGCCTAAACAGTGGAAACCCCACAATTCTAACTCCAACCCTAACCCCAACACATCCCTAACCCTAATCCCAACCCTAACCCCAACACACCCCTAACCCTAATCCCAACCCTAACCATAACCCTAACCACAAGCCTAACCCTAATTCCAACCCTAACCCTAATTCTAACCCTAATTTCAACCCTAACCCTAATTCCAACCCTAATTCCAACCCTAACCCTAATTCCAACCCTAACCCTCTTTTCAACCCTAACCCTCTTTCCAACCCTAACCCTAATGGAAAAAAATAAATAAAAATAATTTCTTTATTTTATTAGTTGATCCTGCCTATGGGGGTGATAAACGTGGGGGATATTTAAATTTCATTCTATTTTGATCACTGTGAAAGTGATCAAAATGAATGAATGGAAATTGGAGCCGGCGGGAGCACTGCGCATGCACCCGCCATTTTCCAATATGGCGGCGCCCATTGTCCGGGACCGCGGGACACCGGGAGCCATAACGGCACTTGGTGAGTAACAGGGGGTGGGAGGGGGGCGATCGGAAGCCGGGGGGGAGTGGAGGGAAGGCGGGGGGGGGGGGATGATGACAGCGGTGGCAGGGGGGGTCGGATCACCGTCACCAGCCATGTCCGATGCTACAGCAGCGTCGGACATGGCTGGATTGTAATATTTCATCAATTTTCATTGATGAAATATTACTATCGCTCTGATTGGCTGTTTTCAATGTGGCGTCATTGGTCGTGGAGGGGTTAAAAGTTACCTCTGCTGCTTCTATAAGGAAGGCAAGGCAGCAATAAACTGGTTAATGAGTCACTACACATGGGCCGGTGATGTGTGCTTGCCCCCAGACAGAAACTTTAGTGATTTTCACATATGAAAAATTAAATTAATTAAAAGCTTCTCCTATACATTACAATGTTAATCAATGCAGAGTGTACACTGGTGCTATCTATGTGGGGTCTGTGATTGGCACAGGTTCATAGACTTGTTTAGGTCATTTTGTCTGTGACAACGATAAAAAACGAAAATGTCTCTTTTATTTGGGTAGACACACTCTGCAAAAACAGAAGCCTGTGAGCAGCACCATAGACTATAATGGAAAAGAAATAATGAAAACCACAGATAGAGCATGAACGTGAGAAATGGACGTCTGAATCAGACTTTACTGTCATTACTGTGCTATAGCATGTACATGACCACCAACCAACCATATAAACGTCAGTCAGTGTCCTATACAGCCTATTCACACAGGAGGACGCACACAGCAACTGGTAATATGATCTGTGCAAGTAGAATGTCCTGTTCTCAGGAGGGCATGTCCTGTTTACCCGGAGCAATGTGCTACCAAGAACCTTCATTTTTAAGCTGGCTAAAAATTGTCTCACGTGACTAATAATCATTTTGCTCTTACATCAGGTGATTACTGACCTATTTAACCCCTTCATGACCAAGCCTATTTTGACCTTAATGACCAGGCCATTTTTTGCAATTCTGACCAGTGTCCCTTTATGAGGTAATAACTCAGGAACGCTTCAACGGATCCTAGCGATTCTGAGATTGTTTTTTCGTGACATATTGGGCTTCATGTTAGTGGTAAATTTAGGTTGATAATTTTTGTGTTTATTTGTCAAAAAATCAGAAATTTGGTGAAAATTTAGAAAATTTTGCAATTTTCAAATTTTGAATTTTTATTCTGTTAAACCAGAGAGTTATGTGACACAAAATAGTTAATAAATAACATTTCCCATATGTCTACTTTACATCAGCACAATTTTGGAAACAAAATATTTTTTTGTTAGGAAGTTATAAGGGTTAAAAGTTGACCAGCGATTTCTCATTTTTACAATAAAATTTACAAAACCATTTTTTTAGGGACCACCTCACATTTGAAGTCACTTTGAGGGGTCTATATGGCAGAAAATACCCAAAAGTTACACCATTCTAAAAACTGCACCCCTCAAGCTACTCAAAACTACATTCAAGAAGATTATTAACCCTTCAGGTGTTTCACAGGAACTAAAGCAATGTGGAAAGAAAAAATGGACATTTTAATTTTTCCAACAAAAATTTTATTTTAGCATCAATTTTTTCATTTTCACATGGGAAACAGGATAAAATGGATGATAAAATTTGTTGGGCAATTTCTCCGGAGTACAACGATACCTCATATGTGGTCATAAACCACTGTTTGGGCGCACGGCACGGCTCAGAAGGGAAGGAGCGCCATTTGACTTTTTGAATGGAAAATATGCTGGAATATTTAGCGGTTGCCATGTCGTGTTTGGAGAGCCCCTGTGTGCATAAACATTGGAGCTCCTCCACAAGTGACCCCATTTTGGAAACTAGACCCCCCCAAGGAACTTATCTAGATGCATAGTGATCACTTTGAACCCCCAGGTACTTCACAAATTGATCTGTAAAAAAAAAAAAAAAATACTTTTTTTTCACAAACATTTTCTTTTAGCCTCAGTTTTTTCATTTTCACATGGGCAACAGGATAAAATGGATCCTAAAATTTGTTGAGCAATTTCTCCTGAGTGCACAGATACCTCATATGTGGTCATAAACCACTGTTTGGGTGCACGGCATGGCCCGGAAGGCAAGGGGCACCATTTGACTTTTTGAATGGAAAATTAGCTCCAATCGTTATCGGACACCATGTCGCATTTGGAGAGCCCCTGTGCACCTAAACATTGGAGCTCCCCCACAAGTGACCCCATTTTGGAAACTAGACCCCCTAAGGAACTTATCTAGATGTGTAGGGAGCACTTTGAACCCCCAAGTGCTTCACAAAAGTTTATAACACAGAGCAGTGAAAATAAAAATTAATTTTTTTTCCTCAAAAATGATTTTTAGCACACTATTTTTAATTTTCACAAGGCTAACAGGAGAAATTGGACCACAAATCTTGTTGTCCAGTTTGTCCTGAGTACGCTGGTACCCCATATGTGGGGGGGAACCACTGTTTGGGCACACGGCAGGGCTCAGAAGGGAAGGAGCGCCATTTGACTTTTTGAAATGCAAATTACTTCCAATCGTTAGCGGACACCATGTCGTGTTTGGAGAGCCCCTGTGTGCCTAAACATTGGAGCTCCCCAACAAATGACCCCATTTTGGAAACTAGACCCCCTAAGGAACTTATCTAGATGTGTAGTGAGCACCTTGAACCCTCAAGTGCTTCACAAAAGTTTATGACGCAGAGCCGTGAAAATAAAAAAAAAAAAATTTTCCCTCAAAAAATTATTTTTTAGTGCGCAATTTTTTATTTTCACAAGGGTACCAGGGATAAATTAGACCCCCAAATTTGTTGTCCAGTTTGTCCTGAGTACGCTGGTACCCCACATGTGGGGGGAACCACTGTTTGGGCACATGTCGGGGCTCGGAAGGGAAGTAGTGACATTTTGAAATGCTGACTTTGATGGAATGGTCTGCGGGTGTCATGTTGCCTTTGGAGAGCCCCTAATGTACCTAAACAGTGGAAACCCCCACAAATGACCCCATTTTGGAAACGAGACCCCCTAAGGAAATTATTTAGATGTGTGGTGAGCCCTTTGAACCCCCAAGGGCTTCACAGAAGTTTATAATGCCCGGGCATGAAAATAAAAAAATCGTATTTTTTCCACAAATATGATCAATTAGTCCCCAATTTTTTCATTTTCCCAAGGGTAACAGGAGAAATTGGACCCCAAAAGTTGTTGTCCAATTTGTCATGAGTATGCTGACACCCCATATGTGGGAGAAAACTACTGTATGGACACACGTCGTGGCTCGGAAGGGAAGCAGTGACGTTTTGGAATGCAGACTTTGATGGAATGGTCTGCGGGTGTCATGTTACATTTGCAGAGCCCCTGATGTACCTAAACTGTGGAACCCCCCCACAAGTGACCCCATTTTGGAGACTAGACCCCCCAAGGAACTTATCTAGATGTGTGGTGAGCACCTTGAACCCCCAAGCGCTTCACAGAAGTTTATAACGCAGAGCGGTGAAAATAAAAAATATTTTTTTTTCCACAAAAAAAAAATGATTTTTAGCCAGCAATTTTTTTTTCACAGGGGTAGCAGGATAAATTGGCCCCAAAAGTTGTTGTCCAGTTTGTCCTGAGTAGGCTGATACCTCATATGTGGGTGGGGACCACTGTTTGGGTACACGTCGGGGCTCGGAAGGGAAGTAGTGACATTATGAAATGCTGACTTTGATGGAATTGTCTGCGGGCATCATGTTACATTTGCAGAACCCCTGATGTACCTAAACTGTGGAACCCCCCCACAAGTGACCCCATTTTGGAAACTAGACCCCCTAAGGAACTTATCTAGATGTGTGGTAAGCACCTTGAACCCCCAAGTGCTTCACAGAAGTTTATAACGCAGAGACGTGAATATAAAAAATATTTTTTTTTCCTCAAAAAAAAAAAAAATGATTTTTAGCCAGCAATTTTTTTTTTCACAAGGGTAGCAGGATAAATTGGACCCCAAAAGTTGTTGTACAGTTTGTCCTGAGTACGCTGGTGCCCCATATATGGGGGGAAACTATTGTTTGGGCACACGTAAGGGCTCGGAATGGAAGTAGTGGCGTTTTGAAATGCAGACTTTGATGGAATGGTCTGCGGTCGTCATTACGTTTGCAGAGCCCCTGATGTGTCTAAACAATACAAACCCCCCACAAGTGACCCCATTTTGGAAACTAGACCTCCCAAGTAACTTATCTAGATGCCTGGTGAGCACTTTGGACCCCCAAGTGCTTCACAGAAGTTTATAACGCAGAGACGTGAAAATTAAAAAAAAAATTTTTCCACAAAAATATTTTTTTAGCCCCCAATTTTTTATTTTCCCAAGAGTACCAGGAGAAATTAGACCCCCAAAGTTGTTGTGCAATTTTTCCTGAGTACGCTGATACCCCATATGTTGGGGTAAACCACTGTTTGGGCACACGTCGGGGCTTGGAAGGGAGGAAGCACCGTTTAACTTTTTGAACGCAAAATTGGCTGGAATCAATGGTTGCACCATGTCGCGTTTGGTGACCCCCTGATGTGCCTAAACAGTGGAAACCCCTCAATTCTAACTCCAGCCCTAACCCCAACACACCCCTAACCACAGCCCTAACCCCAACACATCCCTAACCCTAATTCCAACCCTAACATAACCCTAACCCCAACAGACCCCGAACCCTAATCCCAACCCTAACCATAACCCTAACCACAAGCCTAACCCTAATTCCAACCCTAACCCTAATTCCAACCCTAACCCTAATTCCAACCCTAACCCTAATTCCAACCCTAACCCTTTCCAACCCTAACCCTCTTTCCAACCCTAACCCTCTTTCCAACCCTAACCCTAACCCTCTTTTCAACCCTAACCCTCTTTTCAACCCTAACCCTCTTTTTAACCCTAACCCTCTTTTTAACCCTAACCCTCTTTTCAACCCTAACCCTCTTTTCAACCCTAATGGGAAAAAAAAAAAAAAATATCTTTATTTTATTAGTTCTGCCTACCTATGGGGGTGATAATCGGGGGGTTTATTTACTTTTTCTTTCATTTTGATCACTGTGAGAGTGATCAAAATGAAAGAATGGAATCTGCAGCCGGCAGATTCGGGCGGGCGCATTGCGCATGCGCCCGCCATTTTCAAAGATGGTGGCGCCCATCATCCGGACCCGAGGGACACCGGGAGGGACGGGGGGACACCGGAGGTACCGGGGGGGGGGTGAGGGGGGGGGATCGGAGGCTGGCGGGGAGCAGAGGGAATGGGAGGGGGGCAGATGATGACAGCGGCGGCAGATCGCCGCTGTCATTCAGTTGCGGGGGGGCGATCGCCGGTGGGGGGGGGTGGAATCGGTGTCTCCAGCCATGTCCGATGCTACAGCAGCGTCGGACATGGCTGGATTGTAATATTTCATCAATTTTCATTGATGAAATATTACTATCGCTCTGATTGTCTGTTTCACTTTTAACAGCCAATCAGAGCGATCGTAGCCACGTGGGGGCGAAGCCACGCCCCCTGTGGTGAATTACAAAGCCCCCTGTATCTGCGGGTCGGGTGACCTTTCAGTGACCCCGGTCACCCGACCCGCAGGGGGGCTTTGAAGTCATGACGCCACATAGGCGTCACTGGTCAGATTTGAACCAGGTTTCATGACACCTATGTGGCGTCATTGGTCGTGAAGGGGTTAAACAAGCCAATAATCAGGAAGACGCACTCTTATAATCACACATTTCATGATTATTGGCTCATCTAAATTGGCCATAATTCAGTGGCTTTTGGCTATGCAGCTCCGCAACACTAAACATTTTGATTGTATGCTGCTGACCTGTACCATCTAGAGAGCAAGATTACAGACGTTACAACATGTGGGCCTGTGTTCTTAAAAAATTCCAGGGCTGAATTTCAGTCCCAGTCCGGCCCTGCATGGAACGGTAATGTGCAGTACATACCAAAACTTCCTGAAGTCATCCTCCGATCACATTCTGAATCCTCTCCTGTATAGTAATTAAAGGAAATATTGATCAGTCCGGATGATAAAATCATCTATGTAACATGTAGTAGGTGTGCGATATATTTAGGTATGTATACATTTTTTTTAGTGCTCAGCATAAAGTGACTACAACCCCTTCAAAAAGTGGGATTTTAAGTAATACCTCACTAAAAACAAGAACAGTATCTAAAATGCTGACAAGACGGAGTTTCACAGAACATTCTTTCACCCATAGAATGAAAGTAAGGTTAATATTTAAACTTCCATTACAACATTTTCAGTTTTACCTAAATTAGTTGATGCAAAAATGAACAAAGCAACATCTAATATTTTGTATCACTTCTATGATTGCTAAGGACAGCGCCAAGTCTTCTAGACATGGAATCAATAAGCTGGTGACATATTGTAACATCTATCTTCTTCTATTCTTCCTGAATGACCCTTTCTGAGCCTGGGTGTAGAGCGATTCTCAACTTGTCTCTTCAGAATTCCCCTACAGGTGTTTCGGTTGGGTACAGACAGTGACAGAGCTACAGTGGGGCAATTGTACTGAAAGGGGGGGGGGGGGGTGTGGATCCAACACATTCTGTGGCAGCATACTGTGCATATTGTGGATGTGTGAGGGGGTAGCTGTTTGGCATCATACCTTGTGTGTCTGGGGGGACTTCTGGGGAAGCATACTGTGTGTATGTGTATGGGGAGGACTGTGGGGGTACCATGAAATGTGTAGGGTGAACAGTGGAGTCATCATACACTGTGTATGGTGGCAGTGATGGTCATTATACTGTGTGTGGGACGGACCTTTGGGGCATGGGACGTTAAAAAAATTAATAAATTATATGGCTTTGATTGGTTGCTCTATTAAGAGAACGTTACAGTAAACTCTATTAACAGTGCCAGTTGATCAGTTAACTTTGCTTAAGATTTCTCCCAATATTCTTAAATTTAGTGTGTTAGTTTAGCCGTGCACAACAGTCACAGTCTCATGTGAGCCCTTGAGAAAACTAATCCCCGCTCTCTGTAAAGCCCCCGTCACACACAGCGATCTCGCTAGCGAGATTGCTGCTGAGTCACAAGTTTTGTGACGCAACAGCGATCTCACCAGCGATATCGCTGTGTGTGACAGGTATCAGCGACCGGCCCCCCTGCCGGGTATCGCTGATCGTGCTGGAACGGCCATGACATTTTTTTGGTCGCTGGTCTCCCGCTGGCCAGCACGCATCGCTGCGTGTGGCAGGCAGGAGACCAGCGATCAGGAGCTTGTAACCAAGGTAAACAGCGGGTTTCTAAGCGCCCCGCGGAGCTTAGAAACCCTTTGTGTACCTTAGTTACCAGTGCGCTGATGCAGGGAGCTGGTAACCAATGTAAACAGACGGGTTTCTAAGTGTCGCGCGGCATTTAGAAACACACTGTTTACCTTGATTACCAGCTCCCTGCATCAGTGCGCTGGTAACTAAGGTACACAGTGATGCCAGCGCTAGTCGTCGCTGGTGCTGATCGCTGGTGAAGCTGCTTGTTTGGTAGCTTACCAGCGATCATGTAGCGACACGACAGCGATCCTGACAAGTTGATATCGTTGTCGGGATCGCTGGTGAGTCGCTATGTGTGACGGGGCCCTTAAAAGAGAATGTGTCAGTAGGTTTTTGCTATGTAATCTGAGGACAGCAGGAGATAAAGACAAACACAGAATTCAGGGATGTCTCACTTGTCAAAGTGTGTGCTGCTGTTCACTAACTGTGAAGGATTTATCACAAAGAGATTAACATTGCAGGACCATACTAGTTTAGCAACGCCCTCTCCTGTGATAAGCAGCTCACTGTCCAAGGACTTTGTGCATCGAGAGCCAGGTGTTGGCAGGGGCAGCTTTCTCAGCTCTGCTTCATTCTGAATCTAAAAGCTCTGAGTCAGAACTGCTGCACCCAGAAATCTAAGTGATACATGGTGGGATTCAGCTTCTCTTTGCCTGCATTACATTGCTCTCAGAGGAGTATTAAAACCTGCTTACAGATTCCCCTAAAGATTTTATTGGTGGTGTCAAGCCATTATTTATATGTCCCTTTAAAAAACCTATAGTATAAAAAAATTTGGAATAAAGAAAATATAAAGTCACATGTTTGATCATACCTTCTGACCAAGGCTCTATTAGACTGTAGATTAAAAAAAAAAAAACATTATATGCATGTAAAAAATATTAATTACAACATAAAAATTAACAAACAAAATTGTTATTTTATAAAGTGAAACACTAGTACTGACATTTACATTAAAGGGAAATTGTCAAGTGAAAAAAAATGCAATTAACCTGCAGATATGGGGATAATCTGCATGTTAATAGTGTTCTGAACCTGTCTGTTGCCGGCGCTTAGAATCTCACTACCAGGAGAAAATGAAACATATTCCTCCCGGTACCAACTGGACTTCACTCACCACTCTGACTAATAAAGATAATGAATAAAGTTTGAACATAACTGCTCTGCTCATGCAATAATTTTCCTTTTTATTGGAATGTGCCGATTGTAGATTCAGACTTAAGGCAGCAAAACCACGAAGGAACACAAACTAGGAGTAAAGAGACACACTTAAACCAGGATATGTGCTAAACCTTTACACATCCAAGGCATTGTCTCAAGCAGCTTCTAAATCAAAATGGCAATGGGGGTAGATGAAGCTTACTGAGACAATGCAGCCCTTCATAAGCCAGGAGCGCATAGTTTGGTTTATTTCACAAGTGCTTTTTTTTACATTTTGTTTCAATAAGTGTCACTTTGTGGATTTGGTGCCTAAAGTTAATCTACAATGTGTAATTTCCAATAAAAACAAGGAAAACCATTGCATAAAAAAAATTCTTCAAACTTTCGATTGGTAGTGCACTTAACCCCTTCATGACATATAGGTATTTCATACGTCGTGTCTCCCCCTTTGATGCGGGCTCCGGGCATCTATTCAGGCATATTGACAGCTGATCTGATCAGCTGTCATGTGCTCTTCACAGCCGAGAGCGGAAACACGATCCACCTGCGGCTGTTAACATAATAAATACTGCTGTCAACCCGGGGTCTGCTTGAGAACCCTGTGGTTGTCATTGCCGATCTGCTATGTGCGCCGCAAAGTGTCCGGCATTCATAGCAGATTAGCATTTCTGCTACATATGGCACAAGCGATGAAAAGTAAAAAAAAAAGTTCAACTAACCTCGTTTTGCTCCATTCAAAATAAAGCAAAAACAAAAAATACACATATTTTGTATCTCCAGAACCAAATACGCCCAATCTATCTAAATATAAAAAGAATTAATAATATCGGTAAGTGGCGTAATGAGAAAAAATATAAAAACAAAAGAATTAGGTTTCTTTTGTTGCTGAAACATTGCAATAAAATACAATGAAAGGTGATCAAAACATCATATCTACCCCAAAATGGAATCAAAAACATAGGCTTGGCACACAAAAATAAGCCGTCACTCAGTCCCAGATGATGAAACATAGGCTGGAGTCACACTTAGGCTGTGTTCACACACAGCGTTTTTTTTCGCGTTTTTTCCCGCGGATTTGCCAAAAAATCTGCGGGGAAAAATGCGAAAAAGAAGCTTCCCATTCATTTCTATGCATTTTGCACTTTTTGTGCACATTGATGCGTTTTTTTTACCGTGAAAAATACTCATCGTGGTAAAAAATGCAGCATGCTCATTAATTTTGCGGTTTTTTTCCGCGTTTCTGGCTTTTTCCATGTGTCTTGAAACCGAGCGGAAAAAACGCAGAAAAAACGCACAAAAATCGTGGTAAAAACGGGCAGAAAAAACGCGTGGTTTCTGGGAAGGGAGTCCAGTTTTTAAGCAGAAAATTTCTGCTACATGTGCACTGCGTGCACTTAGCCTTACTGTATATAAAAAAAAAAAAAAAAAAAAAAAAAAAAAAAATCGGTCCAATTTTGACGGCCGAGAATTGCACAAATGTTCCCTGACCAGTGATCCGTATGTCATCTGTGTGCAATGCAAGGATGCGATTTCCTGACATCTAGTAACTGTGACATCCGTATGCGATATTAACATGAGCTTTTACATACAGCAGTTAAAAGCTCGTGTTAAAATAGCATTGTAAAACGCAACTGGAAACATCTTTTTAATACCAAATAATCTTCAAAACACACACACACATATATATATATATATATATATATATATATATATATATATATATATATATTCAAGCAGTTAGATTTATAGCTGTCACTGACTAATACTGTTAGTAGTGTCTATGTGTAAAATTTGGGACCTGTATGTATTTAATAAAAGGCGGAATAAAGTATTTTAATGAAATAAAACAAACACAGTTTTCCATCTTTATTCTTCTGGTAATCAAAATGATGCACTCAATCTCCTGTAAAAAATAAAAAAATAAAAAACCAGATCATTGCAGGTCAGGCTGGGGGGCTGCGCAGCATCAGTTAAATCAGCGCTAGTCATGGATGCTGCACAGTGATTAACTTGGGAGCATGGAAAAACTGTGGTCCCTTGCTAAGCTCTTAATATCTGCCCTCAGTCACTGGCTTTCCCTCTCTGGCCCAGAAAATTGCGCGGGAGCCCACACCAGTTTTATTCGTGAATACATTCTTTTAGTAAATACATACATAGAATCATAGAATCGTAGAGTTGGAAGGGACCTCCTGGGCCATCTGGTCCAACCCCCTGCTCAAAGCAGGATTCGCTAAATCATCCCAGTCAGATGTCTGTCCAGCCTCTGTTTGAAGACTTATATTGAAGGAGGACTCACCCACCTCTCGTGGCAGCCTGTTCCACTCATTGATCACTCTAAATGTCAAAAAGTTTTTTCTAATATCTAATCTGTGTCTCCTGCCATTCAGTTTCATCCCATTGCTTCTAGTCTTTCCTTGTGCAAATGAGAATAAAGATGATCCTTCTACAATGTGACAGCCCTTTAGATATTTGTAGACAGCTATTAAGTCTCCTCTCAGTCTTCTCTTTTGCAAACTAAACATTCCCAAATCCTGCAACCTTTCCTCTTAAGACAGGGTTTGCAGACCGGTCACCATTCTGGTCGCTCTTTTCTGAACTTGCTCCAGTTTGTTGATGTCTTTTTTAAAATGTGGTGCCCAAAACTGGACACAATATTCCAGATGAGGTCTGACCAAAGAGGAGTAGAGGGAAATAATGACTTCACGTGATCTAGACTGTATGCTTCTGTTAATACATCCTAGAATTGCATTTGCCTTTTTTGCTGCTGCATCACACTGTTGACTCATATACAGTCTGTGATCTATTAGTATACCCAAGTCTTTTTCACATGTGCTGTCACTTAGCCCTATTCCTCCCATTCTGTATATGCTTTTTTCATTTTATTGCCCAGATGTAGTACTTTGCATTTCTCCCTGTTAACAACTATTCTGTTAGTTGCTGCCCACTGCTCCAGTTTATTTATATCTTTTTGAATCCTCTCTCTCTCTCTTTTCTAGTATTAGCTATCCCTCCTAGCTTTGTGTCATCAGCAAATTTAATCAGTTTACCCTCAATTCCTTCATCTAAATCGTTGATAAAGATGTTGAACAATACAGGGCCCAGGACAGAGCCCTGTGGTACCCCACTTGAGACATTCTTCCAACTGGATGTGCAGCCATTTACGACCACTCTTTGGGTCCGATCACTAAGCCAGTTATGAATCCACCTAACAGTTGCCTTGTCCATTCCATACTTAGTCATTTTTTCAATAAGGATTGTATGAGAGACTTTGTCAAATGCTTTGCTGAAGTCAAGATATACTATATGTACAGCATTTCCTTGATCCACCCAATCAGTGATTCCGTCATAGAAGGAAATTAAGTTAGTCTGACATGACTTATTAGTTACAAACCCATGCTGACTCTGTTTAATCACTTCATTCTTATCCAGGTACTGACATACAGGTTGTTTAATAATTTGTTCAAAGATCTTTCCTGGTATAGAAGTCAGACTCACTGGCCTATAGTTGCCTGGGTCCACCTTCTTCCCCTTTTTGAAGATAGGAACAACATTTGCTCTTCTCCAGTCTTCTGGCACTTCTCCTGTTCTCCAAGAATTTTCAAAGATTATGGAGAGGGGTTCAAAAATTTCTTCTGCTATCTCCTTCAGTACTCTGGGGTGTAATTCATCTGGACCTGGAGAGTTGAGTTCATTTAGGTTAGCTAAGTGTTTCCTCACTATCTTTCAGTTTATAGATATCCTGGATTCTTCTATTCCCTTAATAGGACAGTGAAGAACAGTTGATGTTACATTTCCTTTCTGAGAGAAAACAGATGCAACATAGGAATTTAAAAGTTCAGCCTTCTCAGCATCCTGTCTTACCATTTCATCATTTTCATCCTGTAAAAATCCTATAGCATCTTTGACTTTTCTTTTACTTTTGACATATCCCCAAAATCCTTTATTATTGCTTTTGACATCTCTTGCAAGCCTCAATTCATTTTCAGCTTTAGGAATCTGATTTGTGCCCTGCAGGTTCTGCAGACAGCATTATATTCTTCTTTAGATATGCCTCCCTCTTTCCATTTTCTAAACATTTTTTTCTTCCTTTTTAGCATGTGCATAAGTTCTGTGTTCATCCATCCTGGTTTCCTTAAATGCTTCCTATTCTTCCCTATTTTCGGAATTGTTAACAACTGTGCTTTGAGAATTTCATTTTTCAAGATTTCCCATCCTTCCTGGACATTTTTGTCTTTAAGGATATCCAGCCATTGGATCCCTCCAATTCTCTTTCTGAATCCCTTAAAATCTGCCTTTCTGAAATCTAACCTTGACGTCTGAGTCTTCACAGGTCTTCCTCCTCTAGTTATCCAAAATTCTAAAATAGCATGGTCGCTACCTCCTAGGGTCCCAAATTTTACACACACATACCACTAACAGTATTAGTCACTGCCATATATAATTCTAACTATTCTGCATGGGTTTACTGTGTGCAAACCACTGGTCCTATCTTGTCGGCTTCTGCAATGATTAAACAGAAGCCGGCAAATGAATTATCGGCTATTCTGCTATCTATCTCTCTATGAAATATATATATATATATATATATATATATATATACACATGTACGTTATATATATATATATATATATATATATATATACACATACACACACACCTATACTATGTGTATATATCTTTGCTATTGTAACCTGTCAGTGTGATTTTACAATATAGCACACTCAATTGCCGGTTTTTCATAGGACATCGGTGCATATTTCTCGCAAGTCACACTGATGGTCCGTGTGGTGTGCAAGTTTTTCCTGCCTTGCATTGGCGTGTCTCGGCCGATATACGGTGCAAACCGCAGCATGCTGCGATTTCACTCGCAAGTGTAATACGGCCGAGAAAAAATACGGTGATGGGAGATGCCCCATAGATTAACAGTGGTCTGAGTGCTATGATTTTTTTCTCGCATAGCACTTGTCCGTATTCCTCTCTAGTGTGACTCCAGCCATAGACACATTTCGGCACCATTTTTTCCCCAAAATTTTGGAATTTTTTTTAGCACTTAAATAAACAAGAACCTATACATGTTTGGTATCTGCAAACTTGTAATGACCTGGCGCATGTGCCGTACTGCTTTTCGGCTTTGCTTGCAGTTGGGCAAAGCATACAGCGCACGCGCGAGATCCCATTTGAATGCGCACGCACAAAATTTTTACGCAATCTGCGATATTCACAGCAAGGAATGCATACAGCAAGTCGAGGAGGGGTGGACTGAAGGAACCGAAGCAACGCCCATCGGACCGGACACATTACCATACAGCCCAGGAGCAATAAAAAAGGTTTTATGGTTGACACATGGGGAGTCAGAGGGTTTCAGAAGTAGTTGTGGAATGCATAGCTGACACTCAATTAACTGATATTTTTAGCTGGTAGGCCAAAAAAGAGGTGACAGGTTCCCTTTAAGTACAGTACCAATCAGAAAAAAACATACCTTTATAAGCCCCCCACTGCCCTAAAATGACAGGCCTCTGCCTATGAGCGCATACAGCCCAAGGGCTGTCATTCCAGGGCAGGGGGTTTGGAAAAAAAGACAGGAGACTGCCTGTCTGACTAGTCCATAGTGTAGCCTTGATCCCCATCGGCTACGAAAATCCACAGCGTTTCAGAATAAAACATATATGGCTGAGTTCACACAACCAGCACCTGATATATGCTGGCAACGGTTAGGCACAATGCATTGTCAGGTTCCTGGTAATAGGAAAAAGCATGTTACTGAATAATAATAAGAGCATATATCCGAAATAGATAAAGCACCTGGCTTAGTCCTAGAATGGTCCAGCTGTGCAAACAAAATATATACACACCTGGTCAAAATTGTTGGTACCACTCTTTTAGTGACAGAAAAACCCACAATGGTCACAGAAATAACTTGAATCTGACAAAAGTAATAATAAATGAAAAATCTATGAAAATGAACAAATGAAAGTCAGACATTGCTTTTCAGCCATGCTTCCGCATGCCTCACGAAATAAGCCTGGACAGAAACTATGGTACCCCTAACTTAATAATTTGTTGCACAACCAACAATTTTAACCACGTGTGTATGTGGCTAGAACATTCAAATGTTCTCTGTTTCAGGGTTGAGTTCCCCTATACTAATTAAGCAAGATGCTTTATTTGCATGTACCTAATCACTTTTTGATAAGATTCACCTATACATTTCAAGGGGTCAACAAAAACGGACCTAATACAGACACGACCCGTGATGCATACGGGATCCACTGCAAACCTCTAAGCGTCTTTCTTTCCAGTATACATATGAAATACAAAGCACGTTAATATTAAGTTTTACTGTAAGTTTAACTTGAATTCAAAGGTTATATAAATTGTTCATCTTATTTGTATTATTGAAAGTTGTCAAATATACTTACAATTCTGAGTCTTCTGGGTGCTCAAACAAGAGACCGTCAAACAATACAACTCTGTAGAAACATAGAAATCAAGGTCTCTTTTAGTGTCAAAAAGAAAACAAAAATACAATTTTAAATGATAAAACCATCAACGTGAGGGAATTGTCCTTGCAAATGTGAAGACGTTTTAATTGTCCTTCCTTCAAACTGACTGTTATACACATGAATATTGTAGTGTCCCAGTACCTCCTCCTATATGTTGCAAAATATAGTTGGGGGGGGTGTTACCAAAACCCATGTCCTGTTATGTGGTTTATTCGATAAATTGCCCTATACTGCCATCTACTGTCCAATTTTCAATTGGCCAGGAAACTGCCACATCCTACGCCAGGAGGGCATGTTAAATGTCAATCTTCATAGAGACAGAAGAGATAGAGCTATACAAGGGCTCTTCTGCTACACTTCACGCCTTTAATGGTTCTGCCAGCGTGAGGGCCTCATGTTCTGCTGCATTTTCTACTGTTTGCCGTGTGACAGGGAAACGTATCAGGACTTAATCGGGAGTAAGCAATGAACACTATTTCCACAGTGAACCAAACTGTGTAGGCACATCCTTGGTAGTGATATAACTTTACGACTGTGTGAATGAACCCCTTCCCAACATGTGCCATACATATACAGCTCTACGCAAAGTGCGTTTCCGCAAAAAGCAGTATATCTATGGCGCCACAATCGCACGGCCTCACGCTGAGAGCCACGGCAATCGTGTGCGGGTGTCAGCTGTACGTGACAGCTGACACCCTGCAGCAATGCCCACGATCGGTGCTAGCATTTAACCTTTCAGATTCTGCTGTCACTAGTGACAGCGGCATAGAGAAGCATCGCAAAGGGAGGGGGCTCTCTGTGCACTTGCATCAGCACAACGTGACGTGATCGCAATGTCCTGATGGTCTCCATGGTGACCCCCGGCATCTTGATGGCAGAGGGGTCGTTCCAGGTCCTGAAGGGAAGGTGGCTTGCGCCAGCACGCCTCCTTCCTTGCCTGTCAGATCGCTAATATGACATTACATTAGTGATGTCCCATCCTGGGACAATGTAAAAAAGTTAAAAACAAATTACTAACTATAGGGGCGTGGCGATGTAGTGGAGCCGAGAGGACGTGCTTAGGCAGAGCTCCCATAATCATGACTTTAATCCGGTATTTACCAGGGCTGTGGAGTCGGTAAGCCAAACCTGCGACTCCGACTCCTCAATTTCCCTTACACCGACTCCGACTCCAACTCCGACTCCACGACTCCGACTCCCACACATATTGCTTATATTTAAGTGAAAAATTTATTGTAGTACAATGTGAACCTCAGACATGTAATCATTTTTATGATCCAATAATCAAGATATTTAGATAGAACAGAATATATATTGGTGTACTACCCGGTTTTCATTCTTTTTGGTACAGATACGATATGGATAGACAGATATGGATAAATGGATAGATAGACCAGATTTCTAATCTGCTTTTGCTATTGAAAACATTATCTATGAGCTCAAAAACCTTTCAGGTGATGCGGTTTTTTAAAAAGATGATCAGCTTTTGCAGCTGAAAAACGTATCCTCAAAAAATACAGGAAAAACACTGTGTGTGAATGTAGCCTTAGATCAGGAATAGAACAGCCATTTATAGGACATTTCATAACTTTCCCAAACTCCTATGAAAAAATATTCAGCACATCCTGCATTGAATTACTGTACCCAATTTATTATATATTTTAGGAGTCGGAGTCGGTCCATTTTATACCGACTCCAACTCCGACTCCACCAAAATGAGCACCGACTCCGACTCCACGACTCCGACTCCACAGCCCTGGTATTTACACCACCCAAACGTGACTTACCTCGGTGATAGTGTGACCTCCTGGAGTTCTCTGGCTTCTGAGGAGGTGTGGTGTGCGGCTCCGGTTGGTGTGGATCTGGGAAAGTCCGGGAGGGAAACTCAGCCAGCAAAGAACGGCGGCCAATTCTGCGGCACTCCACATAAGTTGGAGGCGCAGCACAGAGGAATCCTCTTCAGATGAGGCTGACCAAACAGCACATTGGACTCACGGAGGTACACAGGGAGGAACACGCGGTGTGAGCTCTGAGAAATGAGCCCCGTGTTTCCCCATTAGAGATATACATCGCCTGCTGGCGCCCGCTATTATATATTAATCCAGCGCACTTACTTTTATCTCTGCTGCTCGAAACTGAGACCGTGGATACCGCGGCAATCTGCTGACAACGCACCACTTCAAACCACATACCGGGGTTTGTTGTGAGACTCTTAGGCTGCGTTCACACTTTGCACTTTTTTCGGTGGTTTTTAACGCGCGATTTTGCCGTGAATACGCAAAAAAAAAACAGCATCCCATGGGATTCCGCAATGCTGTACACAGCATGCTCATTAATTTGCGGAATCGCAGCGATTTCACCCACATAGGAATGCATTGTTCTGCTTACTTGCCACATGTGGCTGTGCTCAACATGCGAAAAGTAAGCAGAACATTTGCGGATGGTACCCAAGGTCCAGAGGAGAGGAGACTGTACTCCGGGCTCTGGGTACCATATCCCTGTAAAAAATAGAATTAAAATAAAAAAAATCTTCATCTTCTCACCTTCCGATGTCCCTCGCAGCGTCACCAGGCTTCAGCGATGCTGCCGGCAGGTCCCGTTTCCAGTGATGCATTGCAGCAATGAGTCATGACCTTTGATAACGTCGTGGTCTCACGACATCGTAGCGGTCTTACAAGACCGCGACGTCATCAAAGGTCATTGCCGCAATGCATCACTGGGAACAGGACCTGCCGGGAGCATCGCGATGATCAGGGACGCAGCGCAGGACGTCGGAAGGTGAGAATAACACGATTTTGTATTTTTTTTCTATTTTTATCATTAGATCTTTTTACTTCTGATGCTGCATAGGCAGCCTCAATAGTAAAAAGTTAGTCATACTCATCAAATACTGTGTTTGACGAGTGTGACCAACCTGTCAGTTTTCCAAGCGATGCTACAGATCGCTTGGAAAACGCTAGCATTCTGCAAGCTAATTACGCTTGCAAAACGCTAGTTTTTCCGCTGGAAAATCGCGGGAATTTAAAATGCGGTTTTCCCGCAGAATGGAATTCCGGAATTCCCGCGAGAATTCCGCTACATGTGAACCCCGCTACGTGTGAACCCAGCCTTATAGTAAGCTTTCATTGAACAGAAACTGAAGTCGCAGTGGGTACAACTGCTAGTGAACTAACATGTTAGACTGAGTGTTGGCAGCTTTGTGCTTTCACTTTCATTTCTCCCTGCTCTGCATGGCTGGAGTTATAGAGGATGTAGCAGCTTGCTGACAGTGCACCATATCATATCTGGAAGGGATCAGCACAGCAGACCAAACAAACTGGCTGTATTACTTTGCATTAGTAAACTAAGAAATCAGTGGAAGGGGGGAAAATATACTTGACCAACTAGCTGTTTCATAAACGTTAATTATGAACCGATCAAAGAGCTCAAGGGCGGCTGAATAGCTAAAGGAGTTTGCAAGACCTGACCCCTCTGATAACTCAAGGTCCCACAGAAATACTCCATCAAGTGTTAAAGCTGCAGATCAACGTAAAAACTGCCCCTCTGAAGGCGAAGAGGGTGGCGATCAAGAAGATCGGACCCTAAAACAAGCATCTGAACAATTAATGCACGCCATATCTCTAAAACATCCTTGTCGGGGGGGAAAAGAGGAGGTGCATTCGGAAGTGGGGCGTCTTCGGCAGGATATGCAAGCAATGAGGGGAAGCATCACGGAAGTCGAAACCAGAGTATCCAGCATGGAAGATAATCTTGCACTTATGGAAACTAAGCTGTCAAAGGTACCTGGCTCCATAAATGCCTGGAGGTAAAAGGCAGAAGACAGAGAACAGAATGCGTCAGAACAACATCTGAATTATTGGATTACCAGAGCATTCGGAAGGTCAGCGACCGGAGCAATTCTTGGAAGGATGGTTCAGAGACACATTGGGAGGTGAGTTCTCTCCAACTTTTTCCATAGAGAGGGCTCATAGGGTACCTACAAAATCTCTTCCCCCGGGTAGTCCGCCACGACCCATTTGCAGAGACAGAGACACTATCCTCCGTATGGCAAGGCAAAAAAGTCCCATTAAATTCAACACCACAATTTCAATCATGCCTGGACCATGTGCTGAACCTTGGTGTTCATCGTTTTCTAAAAAGCTATCCAGAGCTGCTGGTTAAAGTACGCCACCTGTGTACACATTTTAGAAAGTCACCTACAGATTTAGTCGCCCTTGCTGTGCTTCAGCAGCGATTGCAGATTCCAGCTCACTGACTGATGTGTGACGTCCCCATGCGTTGGAACTCTACACTGCATGTTAGAAAGCATTTGAGAGCAGAAGTGGGAAGTTGTTCAATACCAGCATCAACAAGGCCGTCATTTTTCAGAATTCACTCCACACATAAGAACTCATGAGTGGACATGGATGTCAGACATATGTAAGCATCCTCCAAAACTTTGAGGAGTCCACCAAGATGGTGAGTGGCGATGATGCCATAATTAGCATCACCATCTCGCTTCTCTGCATTCTGAAAAGCTTTCTGCTCACAATGAAAGAGGATGCATTGCAGGCGGAGCAGAAGGACATGGATCAAGGAACCATAGAGGGTGATTACACACAGCCCAGCCTCATGTCATCCCAATGTGGATTGGTTGACAATAAGGAAGAGGAGGAAGAACAGGAGCTACTAACATGCGCTATAGACGGGACTACAACCACAACTGTCATACCGTCTGTTTAGTGTGGATGGCCTGAGGGCAGGGAAGAAAAGGAAGGGAAGAAAAGGAAGAGGAGGACACCTTGGTCAGTTGTCCTCTTGGTGAGGACACGAAAGGCTTGCCTGTTACCACTCTGGCACACATAGCTGACTTTATGTTGCACTGCCTTTCCTGTGACCCTCGTATTGTCAAAATATTGGGTACCAGTCATTACTGGCAAGTGACACTTTTAGACCCACGCTACAAGGATAACTTTCAATCTCTTGTTCCAGAGGCAGACAGGTGTACCAAAATGGTGCAGTACCATAGGGCCATTGTTGCAGATTAAAAAATTCCCATCTCAAAACGCTGGCGGCAGAGATAACAGTTTGTTGGCCAAACAAGGAGGACAGGTGAGAGAGACACAAGTACACTCCAGCAGAGGCAGGAGAACACTGACAAAGTTCTGGGACAGTTGTCTAAGACCCTCCAATCGCCCTGGCACGGATGTGCAGGGTAATCTCACAAGGGATGCAATGTTTTCTAAGATGCTGAGGGAATACCTTGCTGACCGTACCAATGTCCTCCGTGATTCCTTTGTGCCTTTTAATTATTGGGTATCAAAGCTGGACACGTGGCATGAGCTGGCTCTCTACGTCTTGGGACGTCCTGGCCTGCCCTGCCGCTAGCGTTTTGCCAGAGCAGGTTTTTAGTGCAGTTGGTGGCATTATCACAGATAAGCGCATTCGCCTTTCAACAGAAAATGCAGACAGGCTGACACTTCTAAAAATGAACAAGGGATAGACTGGGCCTGACTTCTCGACACCACCAAATGATGACAGCGAAGCATAAACTCCAAAGTAGTGGTTTTTTTTGGGAGGTGTATTCCCAAACACCTCTTCACAACCAAACATGGGTGTACGCTTCCTGATTTTGGGTATTTGGTGACCTCCTCCACCTTCTCACCGTCCACCACCACTTGAACACCAGGGTGAACGTATTCAGTCATGTTCCGGCCACTCTATGTTTTGGAAAGGGTGTTATGATGCCCATCACCAAAATACACTGCTTAAAAAAATAAAGGGAACACTCAAATAACATATCCTATATCTGAATGAATGAAATATTCTCATTGAATACTTTGTTCTGTACAAAGCTGAATGTGTTAACAACAAAATCAAACAAAAATCATCAATGGAAATCAAATTTATTAACCTGGATTTGGAGTCACACACAAAATTAAAGTGGAATGTAAGGCCCTTAAAACAAGTCAACATGATGCTCAGTAGTGTGTGTGGCCTCCACCTGCCTGCATGACCTCCCTGTGCCTGTATGACTTCTCTACAATGCCTGGGCATGCTCCTGATGAGGTGGCGGATGGTCTGAGGGATCTCCTCCCAGACCTGGACTAAAGAATCCGCCAACTCCTAGACAGTCTGTGGTGCAACGTGATGTTGGAGTGAGACATGATGTCCCAGATGTGCTCAATCAGATTCAGGTCTGGGGAATGCCTTTATCTTGCAGGAGCTGCTGACACACTCCAGCCACATATAGTCTGGCATTGTCCTGCATTAGGAGGAACCCAGGGCCAACCGCACCAGCATATGGTCTCACAAGGGTCTGAGGATCTCATCTCGGTACCTAATGGCAGTCAGGCTACCTCTGGCGAGCACAAGGAAGGTTGTGCGGCCCTCCGAAGAAATGCCACCCCACACCATTACGGACCCACTGCCAAACTGGTCATGCTGAAGGATGTTGCAGACATCAGATCGCTATCCACGGCTTCTCCAGACTCTGTCATGTCGGTCAGAGGTGCTCAGTGTTAATCTGCTTTCATCCGTGAAGAGCACAGAGCGCCAGTGGCGAATTTGTCAAGATGTTCTGTGGCAAATGCCAAGTGTCCTGCACGGGGTTGGACTGTGAGCACAACCCCAATCTGTGGACGCTGGGCACTCAGACCATCCTCATGGAGTCGGTTTCTAACCGTTTGTGCAGACACATGCACATTTGTGGCCTGCTGGAGGTCATTTTGCAGGGCTCTGGCAGTGCTCCTCCTGTTCCTCCTTGCACAAAGGTGCAGGGAGCAGTCCTGCTGCTGGGTTCTTGCCCTTCTACGGTCCCCTCCACGTCTCTTGGTGTACTGGCCTGTCTCCTGGTAGCGCCTCCAGCCTCTGGACTCTACGCTGACAGACACAGCAGACCTTCTTGCCACAGCTCACATTGATGTGCCATCCTGGATGAGCTGCACTACCTGAGCCACTTGTGTGGGTTGTAGAGTCCGCCTCATGCTACCACGAGTGTGAAAGCACAACCAACATTCAAAAGTGACCAAAACATCAGCCAGAAAGCATTGGTACTGAGATGTGGTCCCCACCTGCAGAACAACTACTTTATTGAGTGTGTCTTAATTGAGAGTAATTTCCATCCAGTACCTAGGTTCAAATGCTTATTGTTGTGCATATGACTTGGTAGCAGGGCAGGCCTTGCAGTCAATGCATAAGAAAACAGAATGGGAGTACCAAATTAATAATGTGAAGTGGAATTTCCTGGGCCCATCCAGTACCTGGGTTCAAATGCTTACTGTTGTGCATTTGACTTGGTAGCAGGGCAGGCCTTGCAGTCAATGCATAAGAAAACAGAAAGGGAGTACAAATTAAATAATGTGAAATGGATTTTCCTGGGCCCATCCAGCACCTGGGTTCAAAGGCGTATTGGGGTGCATATGACTTGGTAGCAAGGCAGGCCTTGCATTCAATGCAACATTTATGGAAGCCCTCCTGGACATCTCGTAAAAGGAGTATTTGGGGTGCGTTGTAATTCTTGGCAGCCTATCCTCTCATTGCATAGGCAATAACAGTTTAGGAGACCCACTGTTTAATAATGGCCCTTTAAGAAGATTGATGCCGCCTGATGCCCCGGTAAAAATAGGCTCTGTGACTTTAAGAGTTCCTCCTTCATAAATGAAACAAGATGTGTCTGTTTATGTGTCACACACCATATGGCCAGTTACGGTTGGTAAATGTTACAATTACATTTCCCAGTGAATGCATTTGTATTGGTTGAAAGCAATGTTAAAGTTGAAAAACACTTCAAAAACGCTGCGTCTGAACATAGTCCAAGTGGTAGAGGAACATTTTGGTCGGGGTTAATTATTTTGCCTTATATAGAAGTCATTAACCTGGCAGGCTATACCTTAACATATTTCCCAGCAAAATCTGTTTTGGTATGTTTTTTGGTGCACTGGTAAAAATGGCATAAAACTCATACAACATTGTTTAAAGCTGTGAACTATGAGTCAGGAATATGCTTCCAGGGGCGATCCCCATGATGTCCCCATGTCATTTCAGCAGTGTTTCCATCACTTTCAGACGTTTTTAGACCTGAAAAGGATCCCCGGGGGGATAGCGGTAAAAATGATTGGGTATCCCATAAACTTACATTGGGCTCCTTGTTCTGTCAGAGTACCCAAGAATTCCAATTTGCTGGACCCAAGCAACGAGCATTTTAGTGCTCGCCCATCACTAATTTTAATCCGTGTACCACTGACTTTTCAAGCTAAAAATCGGATTGCAGTAAAAAGGACAACAATTTAGGACATTCCCGTCCACATTTAAATTAACTAATTTTGAATTGAATCCTTTAATTTCCATTTTATCTATAAATGGATCCAAAAATGGAAATAAAACTGGATATGTGAATGATGTCTTACAGTACAATGAACTCCTAACAGAATGGTAGCCGTATTTAGAGCTTACCTCTTCTCTCTCTTTGATTCCCCTTTACCCGCTCCACTACTCCTTGATGGAGTTTTGTGCGCTCCTAAAATATATACCAAAACTGATTATTATTCTCATTAACATACCAGATTTACACATCATCAGAGTAGCATTCTCCACCTCTCACAATAGAAGAAACACAATCTATTACAAACTATATGGACAAAACTATGGGGATACATACACATTACTCCCAGAGGAGAATTTAAGACATCCCTTTTTAAATCCAGTATAATTAACTCTTTGGTCCCAAAGCCTGTTTTAGCCTTCATAACCAGGCCAAATTTTACAATACTATTCACTGTCACTTTATGTGGTCATAACTCTGGAACGTATCCCAGTGATTCTGAGACTGTTTTTCGTGACACATTGTACTTCACGATAGTGGTAAAACTTGTTCGATATAACTTTATAGTAATAAATATGATGTTTATTTCTAAAAAAATAAATTATCTGAAATTTGGCGAAACTTTTGAAAACTTCACAATTTTCAAACTTTTAATCTTCATTCCAGAGAGTTATGTCACACAAAATAGTTTATAAATAACATTTCCTACATGCCAAAATTCGCTGTGCAATTTTTCCAAAGTACGCAGGTACCCCATATTTGTTGAAAAACGACTGCTTGGGCGCATGGTAGGGCTGGAAAGAAAAACAGCAGAAACCCCCACAGGTGATCCTTATATTATAAACTTCTCCTCTCAAGCAATTCATCTAGGGGAGCAGTGAGTATTTTTATCCCTCAGCCGATTCACAAACTTGTATAAGGCTATGTGCACACGTTGCGGAATTCCCGCGGAAATTTCAGAGGGAATTCCATTCCGCGGGAAAACCACATTTTAAATTTCCACGAATTTCTCGCAGAAAAACTAGAGTTTTGCAAGTGTAATTAGCTTGCAGAATGCTAGCGTTTTCCAAGCGATCTGTAGTATCGCTTGGAAAACTGAATGACAGGTTGGTCACACTCGTCAAACATAGTGTTTGACGAGTGTGACAAACTTTTTACTATTGAGGCTGCTTATGCGGCATCAGTAGTAAAAAGATCTAATGTTAAAAATAATGAAAAAAATAAAAAATCGTGTTTTCTCACCTTCCGGCGTCCCACACATCGTTCCCGATCATCGCGATGCTCCCGGCAGGTCCCGTTTCCAGTGATGCCTTGCGACAAGGTCATTGTCGCAAGGCATCACTGGAAACGGGACCTGTCCGGAGCATCGCTGAAGCCTGCTGACGCTGCACGGGACATCGGAAAGTGAGAATTTGACGATTTTTTAATTTTAATTCTATTTTTTACAGGGATATGGTACCCAGAGCACAGAGGAGAATCTCCTCTCCTCCAGACCGTGTGTACCATCCGCAAATGTTCTGCTAAGGCTAAGTGCACACGTACTTTTTTGCCCTGCGGATTTTTCTGCGATGCAATTCCGCTGCTCTGATAAAGAAGTTTAATAATTCAGAGATGAACAACAGAAACAGTTCTTGTTAAGAGTTGTCAAGTATTATAGAAAAGCCGTCACCAAGCGCACAAAAGGAGTTGCATCTTTCACAGCACATTAGTGTAAATCATTTAATACGTATGATACTGCCCATCAATGTTACTCTTTATTGTCACTATTATTCAAAGTTTTTAATTGTTTGAATTTCTAATAAAAAATACTTAACACTGAAAATCTTTTTTTTTTACATACTTTTATTAAACTGATAAAAGTATGCAACCTCTAAATATTGTTCGATCGCCTTCAAATTTGGCATATATACCGTATATACTTGAGTATAAGCCGACCCGAGTATAAGCCGACCCCCCTAATTTTGCCACAAAAAACTGGGAAAACTTATTGACTCGAGTATAAGCCTAGGGTGGGAAATGCTCCATAGATTATTCCCCCATATGGTGTCCCCAGAAGAAGCTCCATAGATTATTCGCCCATATGATGCCCACAGAAGAAGCTCCATAGATTGTTCCCCCATATGCTGACCCCATAAGACGCTCCTTAGATTATTCCCCCATATGCTGACCCCAAAAGAAGCTCCTTAGATTATTCCCCCATATGCTGACCCCAAAAGAAGCTCCTTAGATTATTCCCCCATATGCTGACCCCAAAAGCTCCTTAGATTATTCCATGTGCTGCCGCTGCTGCATGTAAAAATAAAAAAAATGACATACTCACATCTCCGTCGCTGGGTGTCAGATACTCACCTGTCCTGCGTCTATGGCTGCTCACCGCTATCTGCCTCGTCATCGGTCAGCGACGTTCAGAACGCAGGGGGAGTGGCGCGCACTAATCACGTCACCGCGCCCTCTGCAGTCGCTGACCGATGACAGACAACAGCAAGCAGCCATGGACGCAGGACAGGTGAGTATCGCTATACTTACCCGTCCTGGCGCTCTCTCTTCCTGCGTTCAGCGGTCATGTGATACCGCTCATTAAAACTCATGAATATGTGCATATTCATGAGTTTTAATGAGCGGTACCACGTGACCGCCGAAGGCCGGAAGAGAGAACTTGGAGAAGCTGGGGGTTCAAGACACAGCGTCAGGACGGGTAAGTATGACCTGACACCCCCGCCCCCCCTCCGACCCCCCCGGTGTATATGACTCGAATATAAGCTGAGGGGGACTTTCAGCCCAAAAAAATGGGCTGAAAATCTCGGCTTATATTCGGGTATATACGCTACTTTTTACATTACTGAGACTCGGGGAGTAAGCAAAGTCTGCAAAAATTTGACATTTTAATTTTTACCATACAAAATGAAAAACCCTACCCTTCAGTCAACACCGTAAAAAAAGAAAAAAATAGAAAATCAGTCAAAAAAAACCTATGCTTTATCATACCACTGAACAAAAAGTGCAATAAAACGAGATCAAACAAGAAGAAATGTAAATAAAAATGGTCCCGCAAAAAACAAGCTGCCATAAAGCTCCGTCAGCAGAAAGATTAAAAAGTTATAGCTCTGGGGGCGTGGCCTGGGCAGCTGCAGGGACAGACGTGAGTCCAAACGACTCACGTCTGTCCCTCCCCAAGGCCACAAAAAACTATTAAAATAGGGTTTCTTGCACGTAAAACCCCCTGAAACAACTTCCCACTGGAGCCCTAAAGGAGGCAGAACGCAGTAGACCTACCGGGGTTGCAGAGCTCTGGTGACAGGGGAACCGCAGTTGAGGTAGATGGATAACTGGGAAGTAGCGGCTCCCTCCCAGACCCCAAGATTGCAGAGACAAATGACTCCTCCAGCGGACCTGGTCGAGAAAGATATGAGATAGATAAATACATAAGATAGATAGGTAATAATTGTATCTATCTATATATATATATATACATATCTATTAATAGATGGAGAGCTATATCTATAGATAGATGGATAGGCAATCTATACATAGATATCTATATATAGATATCTATCCATCTATCGATAAATGCTAAGCCTGATATTTAGTAACAAATATAAAATGGTACATAAGGAGTTAAATAAAGACAAACACAAAATCTGCGCAATATCTGGTTAATTTAAAAAAAAAACCAAAAAAAAAAACCAAATGGTGTGGGCTCCTGCGCAATTTTCTCTGCCAGAGAGGGAAAGCCAGCGAATGGGGACCAATGTTTATAGCCTGTGAAGCGGGTAATACCCATGGATCTTCCCAGTCTATTAATATCAGCCCGCAGCTGTATATTTAGCTTTTACTGGCAATTAAAAGGGGGGCTCCCCCTATAATTAGAAGCCAGAAAGGCTATGCAGACAGCTGTGGGCTAATATTCATAGCCTAGGAAGGGGCCATAGATATTAGCCCCCACGCCTGGCTACAAACACCAGCTCTTAGCCGCAACAGAAACGGCGCATCTCTAAGATGCACCAATTCCGCCGGCACTTAGCCTCTTTCTTCCCACTGCCCTGTAGTGGTGGCATATGGGGTAATAAGGGGTGGATGTCACCTTTGTATTGTAAGGTGACATCATCCCGGTTAGTAAGAGAGAGGCGACAATAAGACACCAATCCATTATTAATCCTATAGTTGTTATATGGTAAATAAACACACAGCCAGAATAAAGTATTTTAATGAAATAAAACACAACAGTTTTCCATTTTTATTTTATGCCTAATTCCTGCGACACCTCGATCCCCTGTAAAAAAAAATAAATAAATTCAACCGGACACTGCCTGTTCCGACGTAATCCATGCAATAACGAGTGTCCCACGACGATCTCCCCTATAGAGTTGTCACTTCAGGAGATGTGACCGCTTTATTGGGTCTCCAGTGACACACTGACAGGAAACAATGGCTCCTACAGTGTTGTCACTGAGGGGTCAATGGAGTTCATCCTCTCACTTGACGGCAATGCTGCTTCAGAATTTCCTCACGCAGCGGGGCCACAAGTGACCGGATGAACTCCTGTGACCTGACGGCGGAGTGGTACACTCTAGAAGGTTATCTTCCTCATTGTAGCACCGGAGGCCCCAGGAGAGCGGTCACATCTCCTGATGTGACCGCTCTCCACGGGAGATCGTCGTGGGACACTCATTATATGGATTACGTCGCAACAGGGAGTATACGGTTGACCATTATTTATTTATTTATTTTTTTACAGAGGATCGAGGGCTTCGTGGGTTAGCAGTATGGTGAATATGTATGTATTTTGTTTTTATTTTTTCTATTTCAACACAGTAGCCGCATGATGGGACTACTTTACTGTCACATCATCGGCTACTGATGTCACTGTAGCAGGCATAGCTGGATGGGACTAATAGTCTCATCGTACGATGCCTGCCCACACACAGCGACGCACATACCCACCGACCCCCCGCAGACACAAGCACACACAAATAGATACACAGACCACCGCACACAGACACGCAGTCTCTGAACACACACTTCCCTTCTCTGCAGCGTGTCTTGCACGCAAATCCTCAGATCTTTTTTAAACCTGCGGATTTGACTTACTCAATGCAAGTCAATGGGTGCAGAAATGCTGCAGATCAGCAAAAAGAATTGACATGTTGTGGAAAAAAATGCTGCAAATCCGAGCATATTTTTCCGCAGCAAGTGCACAACAAACCTTAAATTCCCATAGTCTATCATTGGTTGTGCACTACACTGCGGATTTGATGCAATTCTGCGCACCCAAAAATGCTGCGGTTTCTCGTGCAAGTCTCTGGCATGAAAACCTGGGATGGCTCTTGGACCGGAACGTGTGACTAAATGTATTTCTATGCAGCCGAACAATCCGGTCCCAGTCCCGGCGGCAGTGCCGGGTTTTCATGTGATTTGTGCGAGACCTACTGGTCACTCCATAAAAAAGTCGCATATCTAAACACAATGGAAAATTAATTGTATGCTATGATGTTCAAGTAGTGATATTTGCACTACATGCTATCAGAAGCTCCATTATTGTTAAAATAAATAAAGAGCGTGGAAAACAAGCAATTAAGACCACAGCTGAGGAACAAATCCGTAATGCTCATGGAGATCTAGATAAATACCTAAAAAAGACATCTGACGCCACACAAACCGCTCTTAAAAAATCTAAGAGACCTGCCTCCCCAGATAAAATATGGAGGGGTCAGACTCCAGTGGAGACGGCTCAGAGCTAAAGGCCTGATTTTTAGATGGCTGTACCCTTCTGGACTCGCAGTCGGTGGGGATAATCGCCAGATCACAATACGCTCCCTGGCAGATCTGCCGGCTGCCTGGGAAGTGCACGGCATTGAGCCAATTAACATCCCCTCCTGTATGCTAGTCGACACTGGATGGAACCTACCCCAATTGACAACACCACAGGAGTGGTCGTTCAAGAAACATGGATTTTTGTGGTACTCACCGTAAAATCCTTTTCTCCAAGACGCTCCTTGGGGGACACAGGACTGTGTGTGTATGCTATTCCCACCAGGAAGCTGACACTAAGTGAATGAAAAAAAGGGTTAGCACCTCCAACGCAGTATACACCCTCGCCCTGGTTGCCGGCAAGACCAGTTTGGTGCAAAAGCAGTAGGAGATCAAAAAACAGACAAAATCAACCCTAGTGCAGGCAACACATGTCTAGAAAACCCACCTACTATCATAAAAATATCTTGAAAAAACAAAGAGCCAATTGGTTAACAGGGTGGGTGCTGTGTCCCCCAATGAGCGTCTCAGAGAAAAGGATTTTATGGCGAATACCACAAAAATCCATGTTTCTCCTTCGCCTCATTGGGGAACACAGGACTGTGGGACATCCTAAAGCAGTCCCTGGGTGGAAAGCGGACTCAACGGTCCAAACTATGCGGACAAAGGTCTAAGGGTGCACCACAGTTCCTTGGAGAATCCTTCTACTCAAGCTTGCATCTGCTGAAGCCGGAGTATGGATATTGTAGTGTTTGGAAAATGCGTGCAGACTGGACCACGTTGCCACCTTGCAAACCTGCTCCGCCGATGCCTGATGCTGAAGAGCCCAATAGGCGCCCACTGCCTGAGTGGAGTGTGCTCTGATCCCTACTGGAACAGCTGCGCCTCTGATGCGGTAAGATTCCTGAATAGTCAGACGAATCCACCTGGCTATGGTCGATCATCAAGGAGCATGAACAGCGTAACTGTCTGACGAAAGGATGCCGTCCGTGACATGTACCTCCTGAGAGCTCTCACCAGATTCAATGTATGGAGAGCCTTTTCCACACGGTGTACCAATGCTGGGCAAAAAGAGGGCAAGACAATATCCTCATTAACGTGAAACGAGGAAACAATCTTTGGCAGAAAAAGAGGGGCCGGCCTGAGAACCACCTCATCCTTGTGGAAAATCAGACACGGGGCTCGACAGGATAGAGCCACCAGCTCCAAGACCTGCCTGATTGAAGTTATGGCCACGAGGAGCACCACCATCCAGGAAAGGTATGCCAAAGAGACATCCTGTAGTCGTTCAAATGGAGCTTCCTCCAGAACACCTAGAACCAGGTAAGGGCCCAGGCATCCAGAGGGGCCCTATAAGGAGGTACTAAGTGAGAGACCCTCTGACTGAAGGTCTTTATCTGCAGATTGGTAGCAATCCTGCTCTGGAATAGGACGGATAAGGCCAATATATGTCTCCTGAGGGAACTTGGAGCTAAACCTGAGTCTAGGCCAGACGGGAGAAAAGCTAAAATGTTGGGAATGGAGAACCTCAGTAAAGAATAACAGCAATCCTTACACCACGTGAATAAAACATTCCAGCTGTGGTGGTAAATACATGCTGAAGCGGGCTTCCGGGCGCTATCCATTGTAGCAACCACATTCCGGACGAACCCAGCCTGGGTTAGGATCCAAGATTCAATGGCCAAGCTGTTAAATACAGGGCCCCTAAGTTCTGGTGGTAGATCATGTCCTGGGAAAGTAGGTCTGGGCATTCTGGCAGCCGCCAGGGGACGTCGGCGAGCAGCTGCACTAGATCTGCATATCATGCCCGACGAGGCCAATCTGGGGCAACCAGTATTACTGGGACCCCCTCTGCCTTGACTTTCCTGATGACCTTCAGTAGCAGTGGAGGAAGCAGGTACGGGAGGTGAAACTGGTTCCATGGAAGAAACAGCGCATCCACGGCGATTGCCTGGGGGTCCCGGGACCGAACGACAAACATGGGCACCTTGGCGTGTAATCTGGAGGCCATCAGATCCACATCCGGAGTTCCCCAACTTTGGCAAATCTGCTGGAATACCTCGTGGTGGAGAGACCACTCCCCGAACGCAAGACCCTGCTGGCTGAGGAAGTCTGCTGCCCAGTTTTCTAAGCCCGGAATGTGGACTGCCGAGATCACCGAGTGGTTTCTCTCGGCCCAGCGGAGGACGTGCTCTACTTACTGCATGGCCGCCCTGCTGCGGGTGCCCCCCTGATGGTTTATGTAAGCCACGGACGTGGCATTGTGCAATTGAATCCGGACGAGGCGGCCTGCTAGAAGATGATGGGACTACTGCAGAGCCAGCTGGATCGCTCATATTTCCAGCAGGTTGATCGGAAGGCTGGGATTTCCGAGGCGACCAACGTCCCCCTGGGCTGAATGGTGGCGAAAAACCTCTCCACAGCCGAGGAGACTGGCGTCGGTTGAGACTACCAGCCAATGGTCCAGGGGAAAAGGCTACCCCTGAAGAAGGGAGGAACTCATTGTCCACCACCTGAATGCTTGCCTGACCTGCACGGACAAGCGACACCGGTGGTCGAGAGAAAACGGGTTCTTATCCCAAGCTGCCAAGAGGGCGTGCTGAAGGGGACGAAGATGGAGATCTTGACTAATAATCCGACAACGGACTATATTGGTGAGCTAAAAGAGATTCTCGATCAAGGTTTATCTGTTGGAGTCATCGACAAAACTGAATAAGACTTTGTTACCAAAAGACACTGTAGTTGCCACATTCTATTGCCTACCAAAATTACACAAGGGTCTCACCCCTTTGAAAGGGAGACCCATCGTGTCTGGAATAAGCAATGTAAGTCATAATGCAGGAATTTACCTAGTCAAAGTTCTCAAACCTTTTGTCATCTCCCTCCAATCCTTTGTTCAGGATACAACTGATCTCCTCCGCAGACTGGGGGAATTAATTGTGGACCCTGGGGTACAACTGGGAAGCATAGATGTTGTTGCCCTGTATACCTCTATACCGCATGATAAGGGTCTTGAGGCGGTTAAATATTTCTTGAGCAGTCGGGGCTGTCAATATCACGCCCACAATTAATTTGTGTTAAGACTGTTACGTTGTTGTCTAACGAGGAATTTTTTCCTCTTTGATCAGAAGATTTACCAACAGCTCAGGGGCACAGCTATGGGGAGCCCTTGTGCTCCGACATATGCTAATTTGTTCCTGGGCTGGTGGGAGGAGACTCAGGTCTTTGGAAGTGGCATGGAAAATATAGGATGTGTATTTTTGGATTCGTTATATCGACGATGTCCTTGTCATCTGGAGAAACTCCGCTGAGAGCTTTACTTCATTTGTAAGCACCCTCAATCATAATGACATCGGTTTATTCTTCACATCCGTGATTGAAACTTTTTCATTGTCATTCCTTGATATTCTGATCAGAAAAAGTGAAGAGGGTGCACTCACCACTTGCACATATAGAAAACCCACTGCAACCAATTCTTTATGTAACTGGGATAGCAGCCATCACACACATCTGAAAAGCGGTATACCTAAAGGCCAGTACCTCAGAGTCCGCAGAAATTGTTCCACAGAGGAATCTTTTGAGGAACAAGCAGGAGAACTTCGCAGTGGGGATATCCCCCTAATGTCCTGAAACGAGCCTATAAGGAGGCTAAATGTAAAAGTAGGCCAGAATTGAGACCGGTTCACAGGCCACCAAATGGGGAACCCATGAAATTTGTCACCACATTTGATAATGGATCACAAGAAGAACATAACATTCTCAAACTTTGGTCAGTTATGTTGATGGATACAGATATTAGAAAAGAACTTAGGGAACGACCACTAATAACTTATAGGAAGGGTCGCTCGCTGAAAGATAGACTTGTTAAAAGCCACTTTAAGAGACCCACTACGAGTACCTGGTTAACGAGAGATGTTAGGGGATATTTTAGATGTGGTCATTGTACAGCCTGTTCTCACATCAACACAGGTAATAGCTTTGTCAGCAATGTTACTGGCAAACAATTTATTATCAGAGAATGTATTACCTGTAGAAGCAAAGGGATAATCTATAGGGCTACTTGTGCATGTGGTAATATGTGGGCAAAACCATCAGAGAATTTAAACGCAGGATTGGTGAGCATATTGGGGACATTACCTATAGAAGAGAGACCCCCATTGCCAGGCATGTTAATGTCTGCAATGGGGGTAACATTGATTCTATCAAATTCATGGGCATTGAAAAAGTGTCTAAATCCCCAAGAGTAGGAAACTGGGATAAAGTAATTTTGCAAAAAGAAATGAGATGGATATTTCATTTGAATACGGTGGCTCCAGCAGGGCTTAATGAGCAACTTTATTTTAGTTGCTTTATTTGAGATACTTTTTAATATGTGGGTCTGTTGTTAATATTCCACTCTGGCTATCAGACTGTCAATACCTGTTTATATCAAAAGATACTTTAACAACCCTGCTGGCATCACTGCATAGCCTCCTATCCCCCGCACACCAACTTACTTTCTGCTTCAAGCCATGCTGTGAATTCTGTCTGTTGCCAGCCCTGTGTTCCGTACTCTGTGCCTCTGCTCTCCTGTATGTTTCCTGGCTATGTGTGTATAGGGGGGCGGCACCAGAACTCTCTGGTTCTTATGCAGTCAGGGTGCACCTGTGTAATCTGTCCCTGACCAATCACCTTGAGCCCTTGACTATTTAGCTCCGACACACCCACTGAAACATTGCCTGAGCAATGTCTATACTCGGTTAGTATCTTGCTGCTGAGGAAGACAAGGCCCTGTTAGGTGTATCTCCTTCTCTGTAGGAATACTCTTAGCCTTGCTTTGTACTCTGTCCGCCTGCCAGGAGGCTGAATATCCTGGCCCTTGAGTCTTGTTCCCAGTGCCTTGTCTGTTCTCTGTCCGCCTGCCAGGAGGCTGAATATCCTGGCCCTTGAGTCTTGTTCCCAGTGCCTTGTCTGTTCTCTGTCCGCCTGCCAGGAGGCAGAATATCCTGGCCCTTGAGTCTTGTTCCCAGTGCCTTGTCTGTTCTCTGTCCGCCTGCCAGGAGGCAGAATATCCTGGTCCTTGTGTCTTTGTCCCTGTGTCTGTCTGAACTCAGTCTTACCTCTGCCTGTCAGTCTCCTTGTCTGTGGTTCCTTCTCTGCCGTGTCTTTCCTTGTGTCCTCCCTATCTGTGTGTCTGCACGGCTCCTTAGCGGCTCTGCCTACTCCGCACTCCCGCGGCTCTGCCTACTCCGCACTCCCGCGGCTCTGCCTACTCCGCACTCCCGCGGCTCTGCCTACTCCGCACTCCCGCGGCTCTGCCTACTCCGCACTCCCGCGGCTCTGCCTACTCCGCACTCCCGCCTATATCCATACCTGCACCTCCTGTGTGAACAGGTCCAAATCTTGTTCCATCATACACCACTCCCTCCGGCCTGCACCTGCTGTGTGAACAGGCCCCTACCTGTCCTGTGTCTCCAAGCCGTGCCCGCCTGTCCTGTGTCTCCAAGCCGTGCCCGCCTGTCCTGTGTCTCCAAGCCGTGCCCGCCTGTCCTGTGTCTCCAAGCCGTGCCCGCCTGTCCTGTGTCTCCAAGCCGTGCCCGCCTGTCCTGTGTCTCCAAGCCGTGCCCGCCTGTCCTGTGTCTCCAAGCCGTGCCCGCCTGTCCTGTGTCTCCAAGCCGTGCCCGCCTGTCCTGTGTCTCCAAGCCGTGCCCGCCTGTCCTGTGTCTCCAAGCCGTGCCCGCCTGTCCTGTGTCTCCAAGCCGTGCCCGCCTGTCCTGTGTCTCCAAGCCGTGCCCGCCTGTCCTGTGTCTCCAAGCCGTGCCCGCCTGTCCTGTGTCTCCAAGCCGTGCCCGCCTGTCCTGTGTCTCCAAGCCGTGCCCGCCTGTCCTGTGTCTCCAAGCCGTGCCCGCCTGTCCTGTGTCTCCAAGCCGTGCCCGCCTGTCCTGTGTCTCCAAGCCGTGCCCGCCTGTCCTGTGTCTCCAAGCCGTGCCCGCCTGTCCTGTGTCTCCAAGCCGTGCCCGCCTGTCCTGTGTCTCCAAGCCGTGCCCGCCTGTCCTGTGTCTCCAAGCCGTGCCTGCCTGTCCTGTGTCTCCAAGCCGTGCCCGCCTGTCCTGTGTCTCCAAGCCGTGCTGGCTTGCCCTGTGTCTTAGCCTGCTTGTCTCTCGCACCTGTCCTGTTCCCGAGTGGGATCAGCAGCCACAGCCAGACACCACCCTGGAGTGGCACCCAGCAGCTACCTGCCGCACAAGCCTGACCTCACCATCAGAGGCTCCAGTGAAGACCGAGGTGGCTGCCGTAGTTACGCCCCTTCCAGGGTAGTCTGGTTTGTGGCATAGTGGGGCCACAACCCCCCGGCTCGCGCCACTCAGCCAACGCACGAGCGTGACAGTTACTTAGATCCTACTTCTGGATATGCCAAGTATTTACCCATAATTAATGTATGCCTTTCTGTACATACAGTGGGGAAAAAAAGTATTTAGTCAGTCAGCAATAGTGCAAGTTCCACCACTTAAAAAGATGAGAGGCGACTGTAATTTACATCATAGGTAGACCTCAACTATGGGAGACAAACTGAGAAAAAAAAATCCAGAAAATGACATTGTCTGTTTTTTTTTCATTTTATTTGCATATTATGGTGGAAAATAAGTATTTGGTCAGAAACAAGCAATCAAGATTTCTGGCTCTCACAGACCTGTAACTTCTTCTTTAAGAGTCTCCTCTTTCCTCCACTCATTACCTGTAGTAATGGCACCTGTTTAAACTTGTTATCAGTATAAAAAGACAACTGTGCACACCCTCAAACAGTCTGACTACAAACTCCACTATGGTGAAGACCAAAGAGCTGTCAAAGGACACCAGAAACAAAATTGTAGCCCTGCACCAGGCTGGGAAGACTGAATCTGCAATAGCCAACCAGCTTGGAGTGAAGAAATCAACTGTGGGAGCAATAATTAGAAAATGGAAGACATACAAGACCACTGATAATCTCCCTCGATCTGGTGCTCCACGCAAAATCCCACCCCGTGGGGTCAGAATGATCACAAGAATGGTGAGCAAAAATCCCAGAACCATGCGGGGGGACCTAGTGAATGAACTGCAGAGAGCTGGGACCAATGTAACAAGGCCTACCATAAGTAACACACTACGCCACCATGGACTCAGATCCTGCAGTGCCAGACGTGTCCCACTGCTTAAGCCTGTACATGTCCGGGCCCGTCTGAAGTTTGCTAGAGAGCATTTGGATGATCCAGAGGAGTTTTGGGAGAATGTCCTATGGTCTGATGAAACCAAACTGGAACTGTTTGGTAGAAACACAACTTGTCGTGTTTGGAGGAAAAAGAATACTGAGTTGCATCCATCAAACACCATACCTACTGTAAAGCATGGTGGTGGAAACATCATGCTTTGGGGCTGTTTCTCTGCAAAGGGGCCAGGACGACTGATCCAGGTACATGAAAGAATGAATGGGGCCATGTATCGTGAGATTTTGAGTGCAAACCTCCTTCCATCAACAAGGGCATTGAAGATGAAACGTGGCTGGGTCTTTCAACATGACAATGATCCAAAGCACACCGCCCGGGCAACGAAGGAGTGGCTTCGTAAGAAGCATTTCAAGGTCCTGGAGTGGCCTAGCCAGTCTCCAGATCTCAACCCTATAGAAAACCTTTGGAGGGAGTTGAAAGTCCGTGTTGCCAAGCGAAAAGCCAAAAACATCACTGCTCTAGAGGAGATCTGCATGGAGGAATGGGCCAACATACCAACAACAGTGTGTGGCAACCTTGTGAAGACTTACAGAAAACGTTTGACCTCTGTCATTGCCAACAAAGGATATATCACAAAGTATTGAGATGAAATTTTGTTTCTGACCAAATACTTATTTTCCACCATAATATGCAAATAAAATGAAAAAAAAAAACAGACAATGTGATTTTCTGGATTTTTTTTTCTCAGTTTGTCTCCCATAGTTGAGGTCTACCTATGATGTAAATTACAGACGCCTCTCATCTTTTTAAGTGGTGGAACTTGCACTATTGCTGACTGACTAAATACTTTTTTTCCCCACTGTATACTGTATAGAAAAATCTTTGATAATTATTGATCGCCATAATGTTTAATTTACATAATTGTGGAACAGTTCTTGCATTTTCTGTGATCCGGAACCAATTTTGTTGAGAATGGCCTCTGGAGATAGGGGAAGCTTTATGGACGTGGCCACATCAAATGATGTGAAGTGAAGCACTCTTCACTTCCGGTTTCAGAAACCAGATCTTGTACTCGTAATAGTCTGTTTCTGTTCCATATAGTGGCCATGATTATTCATCATGCGTTCCAAAAGCTAGTTCCGATTTTGTGCCCCGGAAGCTTAGCGGCCATGTGCCCTTGCGTTTCAAAGGCTTGTTGGGGGTTTATGCGCCGGATATGTAGCGGCCATGATGGAAACATGTGCTGGAAGAAATTACGGTGTTCCAGGCATATTTTCTAGCGTGTATCGGTGAGTTATCCTGATTGGACATTTTGATCATTTGTTTTTCTGGCCAATTAAATAAAGCTCTATAGAAACACCTGTTTTGAGCGCGGTCATTTGAGCAAGCTATGTTAGGGAGTGAATTTCCCTTTAACTTTATGTGCCCATATTTGCTGCTATGTCTCCTGAAGAGTCACAAGAGTGACGAAACGCGTCGGGAAGCACAGGGACAAGTATGGCTATTTACTTTTAAGGGTCAGATGTGGACTGCCCTTGTAAGGGTGGGAGTTTTGGGGCTTAGGGTCATGTTGGCCTTGACAGGGCTTAAAAGGAACAGTATGCTCCACTCCCTTTCTTGGATTTTTGCTACATTGGATTGAGAAAATGACAGTTGACTTCATCTCTATCCATGGGTGAGATTGTTCCTTTCTTACAGAATTGTTTTTTTTTTTTCTTCTCACCTATTGTATATGTCCACACATGAACTGTGATAGATTTGGTCCTTAAGGAGTAGAGGAATGTTGGAGATCTGTGTCTAATTTCCTATGCTTGTACATTTTTTGATTAGAGTATGCCATCTATATGAATTCAGTCTTGGTGGTATTTGGAACTGGGTTCAGTTGTACCGTATATACTCAAATATAAGCCGAGATTTTCAGCCCATTATTTTAGGCTGAAAGTCCCCCTCTCGGCTTATATTCGAGTCATATACACAAGGGGGTCGGAGGGGGAGCGGGGGGGTGTCAGGTCATACTTACCCGTCCTGTCGCTGTCTCTTCAGCCCCCAGCTTCTCTGCGATCTCCCTTACTTCCTTCAGCGGTCACGTGGTACCGCTCATTAAAACTCATGAATATGCGCATATTCATGAGTTTTAATGAGCGGTACCACGTGACCGCTGAAGGCAGGAAGGGAGATCGCGGAGAAGCTGGGGGCTGAAGAGACAGCGACAGGACGGGTAAGTATAGCGATACTCACCTGTCCTGCGTTCATGGCTGCTTGCTGCTGTCTGGCACGTCATCTGTCAGTGACGTTCAGACAGCAGAGGGCACGGTGACGTGGTTAGTGCATGCCGCGCCCCCTGCAGTCTGAACGTCACTGACAGATGACGTGCCAGACAGCAGCAAGCAACCATGGACGCAGGACAGGTGAGTATCTCAGGTGCCAGCAGTGACACCGGCACCTGGCCCCAGCGACGGAGAGGTGAGTGTCTTTTTATTTTTAAATGCAGCAGCAGCACCACATGGGGCCATAATCTATGGAGCTTCTTATGGGGGCAGCATATGCGGGAATAATCTAAGGAGCATCTTATGGGGGCAGCATATGGGGGAATAATCCATGGAGCATCTTATGGGGGCATAATCTATGGAGCATCTTTTCCACCCTAGGCTTATACTCGAGTCAATAAGTTTTCCCAGTTTTTTGTGGCAAAATTAGGGGGTCGGCTTATACTTGAGTATATACTGTATGTACTAAGGGTGGTTTCACATTAGCGCTTTTTAAGCGCACGCACGGCTGGGGGTAGCGCCGTGCGCGCCAAAATCCGTCAAAAGTGCGCAGCGCAGGTCAAAGCGCAACTTGCGCACCCTATGCTAAAGATAGGGTGCGCCGATCGCAGGCGCCGCTGTGCGCTAGGAGGCGGCGCTAAAAGCAAGGGGCGGGCACGCCGGGCAGAGAGCCGGCTCGGGGGCGGAGCTACCCCCGGCCGTGCGTGCGCTTAAAAAGCGCTAATGTGAAACCACCCTAAAAAAGATCTATTGATCAATTTAAATAGATATCATTCTGTTTAGTTTACAGCACTGTTAGTCAAGGGGTGTGATTTTAAAATATGTACTATCACTTTTTGTCTATAAGTAGCTTTTTAATAATTCTTCATTAAATGTTATGTTTTATTATTTTCTCTATTGCTGACATCTGTTTGAAGTGAGATTTTTGTGGGTTGTGTTACCCAATACTTTGCTGGTTAACTATAATAAGGCAGCAGTTACTCTAGACTCAGTCTGGCCTCTGTTACCCAATTTATATAGTTATTTTATATTTTGCCGCTTTTTTGCAACTAAAACTTTTTTCTAAAAAAAAAAAAATATTTTGCCTCACTTTATTTGCCAGTTATAACTTTCTCATTTTTCCACTGTTGTAGCAGTATGGTGGCTTGTTCTTTGCAGGACAAGATTACGTTTTCATCGCTACTATTTTTATTTCAATTGCGTTTCATTGTACTGTATGCTTGGCGATATGATGAAAAGGCAAATGTTTTTGAGCCTTTTCTTGTTTTATTTACGGTGTGCACTGAAAAGTAGATAACTAGCATGACAGTTTTATAGGTGGGGTCATTCGGACTCGATGATACCAAATATGTATACTTTTTTTTTTTACATAATCATACGTATTTATTGGTTTCATAATTTTTTTCCCTTTTTTAAAAAATGTATTTTGGTACACACATTTGTTACCCCTTGTTCGGAACGTCCTAAACTATAAAACTGTCCCGCTAGTTAACCCCTTCAGTAAAGTGTTTCATTTTTCTTAAGTTTTCATATGACTTTGCTTGAATCCTTGGTTTAAGTCATCTAAAAGATCCATGTAAAAATTTTTAGGGAAATCGATTAATATTTAGGGGTTGCACACTTTAATCACTTATCTGAAAGTACTGAAATTCATGAAAATGCATCATTGACATCACACTAATGTGTATGTTGTGTTTCTATTATGTTTTGCAGGTAGTTAAGCTGAAAATGAGTACTAGAAAGAGAATTTGGTTACTTGAAAAGGAGCCTGGTGGTGAATTTTTGGGAGCTCGACTCCCTTCCAAGGAACAAGTGCTTTTAAGTTTTTATAAACCATCACAAGGAAATGAAAGAAACACTCTTGTGTGCTACCGTGTTTCCCCGAAAGTAAGACCCTGTCTTACATTAATTTTACCCCAAAAAGTCCCACCCTGTCTTACTTTCGGGGGAGGTCTTACATTAGCCGAAAAAAAATGACAATTTCTTTTTAACCAATAAATTAACATTTATTAACATGCTGTTATACCCCATAACAGTGCCGTATCCCACTGCACACAGCCCCACACCCCATAACAGTGCCGTATCCCACTGCACACAGCCCCACACCCCATAACAGTGCCGTATCCCACTGCACACAGCCCCACACCCCATAACAGTGCCGTATCCCACTGCACACAGCCCCATACCCTATACAGTACATGTTTCCCTACTTGGTTTTTAAATGCTGGACGTTTTCCTCTGCGGTGCGGCTGTGGGTGCGGAAGGCCTGTGCTGCAGGGAACGCTGTGCCAATCAGCAGGGAAACAGCGGTGACGTGGGGCTGGGGCGGCCAATTACAGCCCAAGCTGCTGGACCAATCAGTGCTCGAGCCGGGGGCCGGCGGTGACGTGGGGAACAGGGGCGGCCAATGAGCTGTTGAGCTGGGCGGATTGCGGGGTTAACACGGCGAGTTAACCCCATGAGCGCTGGACCCGCCCAGCTGCACCTGAGGACACCTCTGGAGCCTGGGGACCCAATGGGGGACAGCGGCGGCCCAAAGGTAAGGGCCTTACATTTCACAGCGGCCCCCAACCCTGCCTTACATTCGGGGGAGGCCTTACATTGAAGGACCCCCCCGTAACCCCCACCCTGTCATACTTTCGGGGGGGTCCTACTTTCGGGGAAACAGGGTACTAAATCCACAAGTATTAAACTACAGGAAGGAAGAAAGCAAGTATCCTCCCTATGACAGAGGAGAATATCCAAACTCGTATACAGAAGTTATACAAGGAATATCAACATCTGGGTAAAGATAAATCAAGAAACACTGGCAAAGCAAATATGAAGCGGCAGATTTGGAAAGGTGATCTTGTTGAGCTACTTGATATTGCCAGGCAAAATGTGATGTCCATGAATAGCCTACTAGAAGACGATAAAGCATTCCTTATGTCACAGAGAGGATCGTATGAGTTCATCAATGAGTGGTGTAGATGAGGTTCTTGCCTCACAAATTAAAAAGAAAATAAATACAGAGAAAAAGGAGGCATACAAAAAGAAACATTATAAAGAAATCGCCAAAATGAACAAGACCGTTATAGTGGAACACTCCGTCTCATCTCTATCAATTCACGAAGAGGACAAATTTTCTGCACCAGTGAAAAAATCTTGTGCAGGTCGTAGATTAAAACCTCTTGATCACACATTCACGGCTACATGGGATCGAGAACAACTCTCCATTTGACAAGCAAGTACTTCATTTATTGCAACTGCAAAAAGCATGGTCACGATGTTTCATGCTGTTTCATATCTCCATCTACCGTTTTCAGAGCTCGGGCGATTAACAGAAGACAAATAGCTGAGAACATGGAAAAGTCACTGTTTGAAAATGCTCCTCATTTAGTCTTACATTGGGATAGTAAATTTTTGCCCTAGGTTGACTGTGGGAGTGTCACAACTCTAGAAGATAGAGTTGCTGTTCTGGAAAAGATTTTGAGCATTTGCTTGGCGTACCTGTTGCCCAGAAAGGTACTGGTGAGCTAATGGCTGAAGTTGTTATTCAGGAGGTGGACCGATTCGCGCTACGTGACTGTATCATTGGTATATCTTTCGATACAACTGCATCTAATACAGGAATGATTCAAGGAGCATGTATCAGAATTGAAACTGAATTTGGGCGACCATTGTTGTGGTTGGCTTGCAGAATTGAAACTGAATTTGGGTGACCATTGTTGTGGTTGGCTTGCCGCCACCACACCCACGAATTAATCTTGAAAGCAGTGTTTGGCAAGTGTTGTAACATATCAATTGGTCCTGACATACAGATTTTCAGAAAGTTCCAAAATCAGTGGAATTCAGATAAGAAGTCCTATTCCATGATGTTAGATGAAGAAAATTCCATTCAAGGATTTCTAGAAGAACAACGTGTGAAAATGGTGGACTACCTGAACAATGTCTTGAAAGTTGGCAGTCATCCAAGAGAAGATTACAAAGAGCTATTACAACTATCACTTCTATATCCTGGAGGTTGGGATGAAAACGATTTAGAATTTAGGGTTCCAGGGGTTCTGACTGAAGCAAGGTGGATGGCAAAGGCCATATATGTACTCAAAATTGTGCTATTAACTAAACAATTGCATATTTCTAATACAGAATTGAAAGGAATAAGAAAAGAAGCACGTTTTGTCTGTCTAATATATGTCTGCTTTTGGCACGAGGCAATTGTGCTCGAAAGAATGATTTGGAGATGCTACAGCTTTTGCAATATTATCCAGATAAAGAATTCAGAGAAAGTGCCCTCACAGTGGCTAAGAGACACATTTGGTATCTGTCAGAAACTAACATACGATTGGCATTTTTGGATGAACGTATCTGTCAGGCTGAGAAGGATAAGATGTTTGAAAATTTAAGAAAGAAACCTGCAAAGAAAAAGGAACTGAAATGGTTGGAAGGTAAAAACCTAGTTTTTAAAGGAAAAGACCTCAGCGACTTTGTTACAAGTTAAACAAAGACATTCTTTGAATTGTTTGGGATCCACGGACATAGAAGAATATTGCAGTGATACACTAAGAAGCTCCGTCAATGCTCTTAAGGTGGTGAATGACACCTCGGAAATGGGCATTGCTCTGATAAAGAAGTTTAATAATTCAATCAGAGATGAACAACAGAAACAGTTCTTGATAAGAGTTGTCAAGTATTATAGAAAAGCCGTCACCAAGCGAACAAAAGGAGTTGAATCTTTCACAGCACATTAGTGTAAATCATTTAATACATATGATACAGCCTATCAATGTTACTCTTTATTGTCACTACTATTCTAAGTTTTTAATTGTTTCAATTTCTAATAAAAAATACTTAACATTGAAAATCTTTTCTTATGCATACTTTTATTAAACTGATAAAAGTGTGCAACCTCTAAATATTGTTAGATCGTCTTGAAATTTGGCATATATACTTTTTACATTAGTAAGACTCGGGGTGTAAGCAAAGTCTGCAAAAATTTGACATTTTAATTTTTACCATACAAAATGAAACACCCAACCCTTCAGTCAACACCGTAAAAACAGAAAAAAAAAAATAGAAAATCAGGCAAAAAAAAAAACTATGCTTTACCATCATACCACTGAACAAAAAGTGCACTAAAACGAGATCAAACAAGAAATGTAAATAAAAATGGTCCCGCAAAAAACAAGCTGCCATAAAGCTCCGTCAGCAGAAAGATTAAAAAGTTATAGCTCTGGGGCGTGGCCTGGGCAGCTGCAGGGACAGACGTGAGTCGTTTGATTTCCCTCCCCAAGGCCACAAAAAACTATTAAAACAGAGGGTCTTGCACGTAAAACCCCCTGAAACAACTTCCCACTGGAGCCCTAAAGGAGGCAGAACGCAGTAGACCTACCGTGGTTGCGGAGCTCTGTAGACAGAGTAGTTGAGGTGGATGGATGACTGGGGGGTAACGGCTCCCACCCAGGCCCCACCATTGCAGAGACAAATGACACATCCAGCAGACCTGGTCGAGAAAGATGAGATAAATACATAAGATAGATAAATAAATATATATATATATATATATATATATATATATATATAGACAGATACATCTATAGATGGATAGATATATCTATAGATAGATGGATAGGTAATCTATACATAGATGGATAGATATCTATATATATATCTATAGATAAATACCAAGTTTGATGTTTAGTAATAAACATGAAATGGTACATAAAGAGTTAAATAAAGACAAACACAAAATCTGCGCAATATCTGGTTAATTTAAAAAAAAAAAAAAAAAAAAAATGGTGTGGGCTCCCACGCAATTTTCTCCGCCAGAGAGGGAAAGCCAGCGAAGGGGGCCGATGTTTATAGCCTGTGAAGCGGGTAATACCCATGGATCTTCCCATGGGTGCTATGATTAAGGGTCAAATATGATCCGAAACGCGTAAGCCTACACATGCTTTTATCTCAGTTGGAATTGTATTTTTTAATGATGGATTAAATAAAAGCTTTTATTTTTTTTTTCTATATCGTGTGCGTGCTGGAACTACAAAATTTTTTTTTTTTTACCATGGATCTTCCCAGTCTATTAATATAAGCCCGCAGCTGTATATTTAGCCTTTACTGGCTATTAAAATAGGGGACTCCCAGAAAAAAAAAATGATGTGGGGTCCCCCTATAATTAACAGCCAGAAAGGCTATGCAGACAGCTGCGAGCTAATATTCATAGCCTAGGAAGGGGCCATAGATATTAGCCCCCACGCCAGGCTACAAACACCAGCTCTTAGCCGCAACAGAAATGGTGCATCTCTAAGATTAGCCTCTTTCTTCCCACTGCCCTGTAGTGGTGGCATATGGGGTAATAAGGGGTGGATGTCACCTTTGTATTGTAAGGTGACATCATCCCGGTTAGTAAGAGAGAGGCGCCAATAAGACACCGATCCATTACTAATCCTATTGTTGTTAAATGGTAAGTAAACACACAGCCAGAATAAAGTATTTTAATGAAATAAAACACAACAGTTTTCCATTTTTATTTTATGCCTAATTCCTGCGACACCTCGATCCCCTGTAAAAAAATAAAATAAAATAAATAACGTCAACCGGATACTGCCTGTTCCTACGTAATCTATGTAATAACGAGTGTCCCATGACGATCTCCCCTATAGAGTTGTCACTTCAGGAGATGTGACCGGCTCAATTGGGCATCCAGTGACACAGTGACAGGAAACCATGGCTCCTGCAGTATTATCACTAAGGGGTCAATGGAGTTCATCCTCTCACTTGACGGCAATGCTGCTTCAGAATTTTCTCATGCAGCAGGGCCACAAGTGACTGGATGAACTCCTGTGACCTGACGGCAGAGTGGTACACTGTAGAAGGATACCTTCCTCATTGTAGCACCGGAGGCCCCTGGAGAGCGGTCACATCTCCTGATGTGACCGCTCTCCACGGGAGATCGTAGTGGGACACTCATTATATGGATTACGTCGCAACAGGGAGTATATGGTTGACTTTATTATTTTATTTATTTTTTTATTTTTATTTTTTTTACAGAGGATCAAGGGCTTCGTGGGTTAGTAGTATGGTGAATATGTATGTATATTGTTTTTATTTTTACTATTTCAACTCAGTAGCCGCATGATGGGACTACTTACTGTCCCATCATCGGCTACTGATGTCACTGTAGCAGGCATAGCCGGATGGGACTAGTAGTCTCATCGTACGATGCCTGCCTACACACAGACCCACACACACCCGCCGACCCCCGCAGACACAAGCACAAATAGATATACAAAGACCACCACACACAGACAGGCACAGTCTCTGAACACACACTTCCCTTCTCCCGATCTGCAGTGTTTCTTGCTCGCAAATCCTCAGATCTTTTTTAAACCTGCGGATTTGACTTACTCAATGCAAGTCAATGGGTGCAGAAATGCTGCAGATCAGCAAAAAGAATTGACATGTTGTGGAAAAAAATGCTGCAAATCCGAGCATATTTTTCCACAGCATGTGCACAACAAACCTTAAATTACCATAGTCTATCATTGGTTGTGCACTACACTGCGGATTTGATGCAATTCTGCACATCCAAAAACGCTGTGGTTTTTGTCGTGCAAGTCTCTGGTATGAAAACTTGGGACTGCCGCCGGCTCTCCGACCGGAGCGTGCGGTTAAATGTATTTCTATGCAGCCGAACGATCCGGTCCCAGTGCCGGGTTTTCCTGCGATTTGTGCGAGACCTACTGGTCACGCCATAAAAGATTTGCATATCTAAACACAATGGAAAATTAACTGTATGCTATGATATTCAAGTAGTGATATTTGCACTACATGCTATCAGAAGCTCCATTATTGTTAAAATAAATAAAGTGCGTGGAAAACAAACAACTAAGACCACAGCTGAGGAACAAATCTGTAAAGCTCATGGAGAACTAGACAAATGCCTTAAAAAGACATCTGACGCCACACAAACCCCTCTTAAAAAAAATCTTCTAAGAGACCTGCCTCCAAAGATAATATAGAGGGGTCAGACTCCAGTAGAGATGGCTCAGATTGCGAATCTGATCTGGGAGACTCTGTGCCAATTTCCAGAGCATTTATGAAAAAACTCATGGCCCACAATATGAAAACCCTCTTAGAAGAATTGACTGTCCTTCGAACAGATTTACAAGAACTGGGTCACAGAGTAGAGGTTTTGGAATCTACCAACAAGGAAACAGTCAGTGCGATACCTTGCCTCCGAGATCAAGTCCTCCAGCAACAACAACAACTAAATATGGAACTCTTGGCGGCGGAACACCAAGGAACCCGAAGCCAGAGGAGAGGCATACCTGAATCTTTTGCACGTGGAACCCTTGTAAATGTTTCTAATAAAATTTTCACTAACCTTCTTAGCCAAAAGAGAGCTGAATCTATAATCATCGAGCGGGTGCATTGTGCACTTAACCAAAGCCAAAACCAATGACCCCCTAGCGACGTTATCTGTGGTATCCTCAGCTTCGTCAACACAGCAGGCATCCTTGTAAGTGCCAAAGAGTAAGATAAGATTCAATATGAAAATTCCAAACTCCAAACTTTTTCAAGATATTGCCGCTTCAACACTTGCAAAAAGACGTTTCCTCAAACTTTTTCTAATGGAACTCAGAGCTAAAGGCCTGATTTTTAGATGGCTGTACTCTTTTGGCCTCGCGGTCGGCGTGGATAATCGCCAGATCACAATACGCTCACCGGCGGATCTGGTGGCTACCTGGGAAGTGCTCGGCATTGAGCCAATTGACATCCCCTCCTGAATGCTAGTCTACACTGGATGGAACCTCCACCAATTGACAAGACCACAGGAGTGGTCGCTCAAGAAACATGGATTTTTATGGTACTCACCGTAAAATCCTTTTCTCCGAGACACTCATTGGGGGACAGAGGACTGTTGGTAAATCATGAAAGGCAGATCCAGCCCATGAATGGCAGCACTTCCCAGGACTCACATCCAAAGATGATATTTCATATCTTTTTATTTTATAGCTTAAAAAAGATACAACGCGTTTCGGATACAGTGTATATCCTTCATCAGGTATCATAAAACCACAGTACAAATCCTAATAGTATAAAATGTTTGACTGACCTGCGTGGACAACCGGCACCAGTGGTCGAGAGAAAACAGGTTCTTGTCCCAAGCTGCCAAAACGGCAAGCTGCAGGGGACGACGATGGAGTTGGGCAAATGAAATTGCTTCCATTGCCGCCACCATTTTCCCTAAGACCCTCAAGCAAAAACGAATGGTGCGGGGAACTAGTTGGCAAAGTGCCTTGACCCAGTGCCGGAGGGCTAGGGTCTTGTCCCGAGGGAGAATTACCAACCCTCAGGAGGTGTCGAAGATCATCCCTAAAAAGGATATCTCCTGAGTTGGAACAGGGGATGATTTCTTCAGACTAACCACCCTAAGCGGGAGAGTGTATCTAGCGTGATGTTGAAGCTTTCCTCGCATGCTTGAAATGACGGGCCTTTGATCAAGAGGTAGTCTAAGTAGGGCAAGATGACTTTGTCCTGGGAGTGCAGGATGGCTATGACGACCGCAATGACCTTTGTGAACACTCTGGGGGCAGTGGCTAGCCCGAAAGGCAGGGCTGCGAACTGGTAGTGTAGGCCGTAGATAGCGAAGCATAAATATCATTGACGCGGAGGGAAAATAGGGATGCGCAGGTAGGCAACTTTGGATGTCGATAGAGGCCAAATACTCTCTCCGTCTTATGACAGATATGACCGAGAGGAGAGACTCCATGTCTGATCCTGACTAATTTGTTCAGGAGCTTCAGGTCCAGAATGGGCCTGACAGTCCCATCCTTTTTGGGGACCATGAATAGGTTGGAATAGAACCCCTCAAATCTTTCGTTTTCCGCTACAGGAATAACAACACCCTTGTGCCGGAGCAATTCCATGGCCTTGAACAAAGTCTGTGCCTGGGTTTCCATTTTGGGAGGATGAGAGAGAAAAAATAATCTTGGGGGGTGCTTGACAAACTAACTTGTACCCCGAGGACACCAGCCCTCTTACCCATGTGTCGTGTACGACGGAGAGCCAGACATGGCGAAACCAGAGTAGGCGACTGCCTACTCTGCTGGTGTCACCCGGAACTTGCCTTGAGTCATTTGGCTGAAGATCTTTGGGACCTAGGTCCCCTCGATCTGGGCTGGTGGGATCGCATTCTCCTTAATGGGTTGGCTCTATTTGAGATTTAACGATCTCGATCCTGGTTGGGGCGACCTGAAACGGCGGGGTTGGTCGCTGCAGCCCACCCGGGGTTGCGAAAGAACAGAAACCGTATCTGAAGCTTTTGATGAAAAGGCTGTTTAACCCATTGCTGAGGGAGAAAACTGCTATTGCCCTCTGTGGAGTCAGAGATAAGCTGGTCTAACTTCTCACCGAATAGGCGGTCGCTCTGATAAGGTAAATAAGTTAAGGATTTTTTGGAAGTTGAATCTGCACGCCAAGTCGTCAACCACAGAGCCCTCCTAAAGGAAATCGCATTTGCGGCAGCGAGTGCCACGCATCTAGCCGCATCCAAAGATGCATTAAGTAGTCTCCAGCTAAAGCGATCTAATTTGCGATCCCTGATACCTCCACTGGCAGGCCCATACCCTGCAAGGCTCTGTTTAATGACTCTGACCAAGAAACCATGGCCTTAGCTACCCAAGTCGCCGGCAACAAGGGAGAGAGTGCTGAGCCTGACGCCTCAAACACCGAGCAAGCCAAGCTAGGTGAGATATGTCTGCAGGGAGGATAAGCAAATTACTTAGCCTCTGGAAAAAGGGGACAGACCCTGCAAACAAACGGGGCCTTCCTCCTTCGGATGTAGTCCTGTGTCCCCTTAGGCATCCAGGCTGCCTAACAGCTGCTCCCTTTTCAAAAAAGTGTGCTTCGGCATGCAGGCGGGTCCGCGCGGAAGATGCTACTGCCGGTGACGTCATGGGGGCGGGTCTTCTGCTCGCAGCCTAGCGCTGGCTGAAGCCGGGGACTTAATTTCCGGTACCCACCCGAGGCCCCAGGGGCAGGCCCACCGGAAGTAGACGCGTCTAGGGGGAGGGGGGCGGGACTTCAGCCTGCGGCCTAGTGCCGGCTGTAGTCGGGGGCTAAATTTTCGGTGCCCACCCGGGTACGGGGGGCGGGAACGCCGGAAGCAGGGACCTGGGCCATGTATGTGGGACGGGGCGGCTTGCCAACTCAGGGATTTCTTGAGAATTCTACATAAAAACAACTTTAACATACGGTTGACTTACACTTCAGATGATACTATCATCGATTTCCTGGACGTCCGCCTGGAGGTCGATTCTGACCGGCGCATCCAGACAGACGTTTTCAGGAAACCAACGTACGTCAACTCTCTGTTACATGCATCCTCGGCTCATGATCCAGCCACTATAAGGGCCGTTGCGGTCGGACAATTCCTTAGGATGCGGCGAATTTGCTCCACAGACTCCAGATTTGAGGCACAGGCCTCGGATCTCAAGGACCGATTTCACACACATGGCTACAGCCGCAGATGTGTGAAAAAGGGTTATGATCGCGCAAGGAGAACACAACGGAATCAGCTATTAAATTCTAGTAAAGAGGATTAAGGTGGATCATGATGTGGACCGATACGGTTCATTTCCACCTATAATCTCGAGTGGCATGAAATGCGTACCATTTTGAAGAGACATTGGCCTATCTAGAGGACTGATCCCTCCTTGAGGTTGGCCCTGGGTGCTTTCCCTCAATGACTTCCAGGAGATCGTGAAACCTTTGCGATCTCCTGGTGAGGAGTCATTATGTTCCGGCTCCTAATAATCCATTTGGCATTGGTAATCCTCAGACTGGTTCTTTTTCATATGGACACGCTGCTCTTCCTTTGTCTCTGCGGATGGACTCAAAGACTTTACTATCAGACAACGTATATCTTGTGGTACTTTAAATGTGGTATATTATGCTACTTTCCCATGTCCCAAGATATACGTTGGTCTTAATACCAGAGATCTCAGGGTGCGATGCGCGTGCGTGAGCATGTGAGGGACATTGGCGCGGCCAAGACAGTGGTGGACTGCGGATCTCAAAGCAATCCCCCCGTCACTTTAAGTCACATCATGGTTGTGACGCAAGATTGCTTAAGGTTAGGGGGATTGATGCTCTCCATCTTGGTATTAGGGGCAGGGACAACAAAAAACTCCTTGCACAAATTAAAACAAGGTGGATAGTTCTTTTAGATACTATGACACCAAAAGGTTTGAAGCAAGCTTTGAGTTTTGCCTCATTTCTGTTAAGTCATTGTCCCCTCTTCTTGTCTTTTTGGCGTTTTTTTTCCTTCTACCCCCTCATCCCTTCCTTCCACCCCCCTTTTCTGGGGATGTAGTGTTTTTATTTTATGTACATTTTTTATTTTCTGTTTTTAATTATTCTATGTTTCTGTTATTTCTATTTCTTACTAGTGATGTCCATGGCGTTATATCATGACCTTGCTCTGGCTCCGTTGATTGATAAAGAAAACATGTCTTGATGAAAGGGGATGTAACAGTTTAATATGGAAGAGGGGTTTATTCCAACAGTACCCCCATCATGCCTCCTCGTTTGAAATTATACTTTGCTACATTCCCCAATAATAGAATTAGGTTCTATTATGGATAAATTGTTTATATTTACCTGTCATGTATTATCATTTTTATGTCATTATTATTTTATACATGGCCCATTATGTCCATTTAGTGTTTAGTGGGGTTTATCTTGTGGTGATTTTTCCTCTCTTACATTATGTCACACATACTCCACTCCCCCCCCCCCCCTTGTTTTCCCTTGTCTGATATAAGTATCACTCTTTTGGTGGCTGTGCACATCTCGCTGTGCCTCTTTGTGTCCTGTCTGTGCGTCGGCGTCTTCTTGCGATGTGCGCAAGTGCACCTTGCATAACGCCTTTGCTACACACAGGGCCGTGTGGGCCCAGCGCGCAAGCGTCAACAACGCCACATACCACTGGCCCTTTGTAAATTCTGGCTTCCGCATGCGCAGTAGGTACAATACCTCTTCCACACATAGGACCTTGCAAGTGCAGCGCGCATGCGCCGCCAGTATTACTTGCTATTGGCCATTTTTCAGCATGTGACAGGGCTCACGGGGCTATTTCAAGGTCCCGTTTAGACACCATGAGCATCCCCTTGAGAAAGCGGCACTCTGCTCCTGCAAAACACGCGTGGGGCACACTAAATCTCTGGACTCCCCTCTCTATATCCTTTGGTAAGCCTATATGCTTCATTTGTTTATGCCTGCACTTTATGTCTAGAGTCATGGGATAGTGTGCAAAGGAATCCCCATGGGGAACCCATAAATTACGGCCAGTGACTTTTATACTTAACTAGCTGAAGAGCCCGGTGTTGCCTGGGCATAGTAACCAACTGTGGTTAGTCATAACAAATTATAATGATTATATTGCACATAAAAACATTTCACATCATATATTCAACAATACAGATTTGCAACACAAATTAACTAAACGATTACCCAAGTATTGACAGTATTTTATTTTCAACTCATTCAAGAGCCTTTTGATAAACATGTGTATCTGTGTATCCAACCCTATCCTGTATGATGTCTGCTGAGCTGTGTACCTAATCCTCTCCTGTGTGATACTTTCTGCTGAGCTGTGTATCTAATCATATCATGTGTTACTGACTGCTCAGCCGTGTATCTAATCCTATCCTGTGTGATACCGTCTGCTGAGCCGTGTATCTAACCCTAGCCTGTGTGATACTGACTGCTGAGCCGTGTACCTAACCCTATCATGTGTGTTACTGACTGCTCAGCCGTGTATCTAATCCTATCCTGTGTGATACTGACTGCTGAGCCGTGTATCTAACCCTAGCCTGTGTGATACTGACTGCTGAGCCGTGTATCTAACCCTAGCCTGTGTGATACTGACTGCTGAGCCGTGTATCTAATCCTATTCTGTGTGATACTGTCTGCTGAGGAGTGTATCTAATACTATTCTGTGTGATACTGTGTGCTGAGCTGTCCTTGCTAACTTACATTCTATGGGATAGTGAGGAAGAGACAGAAGGTCAGGGGTGCAGCAGCTCTGGTGGTGATGATGAGGCGGCAGCTCAGGTGGTGGCGAGGTGGCAGAATGGTTAATGCAGGCTGTAAGCTTTCCTGAAGAAGAGGGTTTTCAGGTTCCGTTTGAAGGATCCGAGGGTGGTGGATAATCGGACGTGTTGAGGCATGGAATTCCAGAGGATGTGGGATATTCAGGAGAAATCTTGGAGGCAGTTGTGTGAGGAACGAATAAGTGTGGAGGAGAGTAGGAGGTCTTGGGAGGATCGAAGATTAAGTGAGGGAAGATATTGGGAGAATAGTTCAGAGATATAGGGAGGGGACAGGTTGTGGATGGCTTTGTAGGTCAGTGTTAGTAGTTTGAACTGGATTCGCTGGTGAACTGGGAGCCAGTGGAGGGATTTGCAGAGGGGAAAAGCGAGGAGAGAGGTGGATTAGTCGGGCAGCAGAGTTGAGGACAGACTGGTGTGGTGCAAGAGAGTTAGCAGGGAGGCCACAGAGGAGAGTGTTGCAGTAGTCAAGGCGAGAGATGAGGGCATGTACAAGAGTTTTAGTAGATTGAAAGCTGAGGAAGGGACGGATTCTGGAAATATTTTTGAGTTGGAGGCGACAGGAGGTGGCAAGAGTTTGGACGTGTGGTTTGAAGGACATGGCAGAGTCGAGAGTTACTCCGAGGCCGTGGACTTCAGGTGCGAGAGAGAGTGTGATGCAGTTTACCATAATAGATAGATCGGGTAGGGAAGATACGTGAGATGGAGGAAAGACAATGAGTTCAGTTTTGTCTACATTGAGTTTAAGGAATTTTTATTTGAGATACTTTTTAATATGTGGGTCTGTTGTTAAGATTGGACTCTGGCTATCAGACTGTCAGTACCTATATCTAAAGATACTTATTGATCCTACTTCTGGATATGCTAAGTATTTACCCATAATTAATTTATGCCTTTGTGTACATATATACAAAAATCTTTGATAATTATTGATCGCATAATGTTTCATTTACATCATTGTGGAACAGTTCTTGCATTTTCTGTGATCTGGAACTAATTTTGTTGTGAATGGCCCCTGGAAATGGGGGAGCCTTTATGGACGCGGCCACATCAAAAGACGTGAGTGAAGCACTCTTCACTTCCGGTTTCACAAACCAGATCTTGTACTGGTAAAAGTCTGTTTGCGTTCCATACAGCTGCCATGATTATTCATCATGCGTTCCAAAGGTTAGTTCCAGTTATGTGCCCCGGAAGCTAAGCGGCCATGATGGCCATGTGCCCTTGCATTCCAAAGGCTTGTTCTGGGTTTATGCACCGAATATGTAGCGGCCATGATGGAAACATGTGCCGCAAGAAATTACGGTGATCCAGGCATATTTTCTAACGTGTATGGGTGAGTCATCCTGATTGGACATTTTGATCATGTGTGTTTTTCTGACCAATTACACGGTGGCTCACTGGATAGCACTGCAGCCTTGCAGCGCTGGAGTCCTCGGTTCGAATTACACCAAGGACAACATCTGCAAGGAGTTTGTATGTTCTCTCCGTGTTTGCGTGGGTTTCCTCCGGGTACTCCAGTTTCCTCCCACATTCCAATGACATATTGATAGGGAATTTACATTGTGAACCCGATTGGGGACAGTGATGATAATGTGTGCAAAATGTAAAGCGCTGCAGAATTTTAGCGCTATATAAAAAATAAAGATTATTATTACAGATTAATTAAGAAAGCTCTATAAAACACCAGTTTTGAGCGCGGTCATTTGAACAAGCTATGTTAGTGAGTGAATTTCACCTTTATGTGCCTGTATGTGCTGCTATGTCTCCAGAAGAGTCACAAGAGTGACAAAACGCGTTGGGATGCAGAGGGACAAGTAGGGCTATTTACTTTTACGGGTCAGATGTGGACTGCCCTTGGTAAGGGCGGAAGTTTTGGGGCTTAGGGCCATGTTAGCCTTGACAGGGCTTAATAGGAACAGTATGCTCCACTCCCTTTCTTGGATTTCGCTACATTGGATTGAGAAAATGACAGCTGACTTCATCTGTATCCATGGGTGAGATTGTTCCTTTTTTACAGAATTGTATTTTTTTCTCAGCTATTGTATATGTCCACACATGAACTGTGATCGTTTCGTTCATTAAGGAGTAGAGGAATTTTGTTGACCTACGACTAATTTCCTATGCTTGTACATTTTTTGATTACAGTTTGTCATCTATATGAATTCAGACTTGGTGGTATTTAGAACTGGGAACAGTTGTATGTACTATTTGAGCAAAGATCTATTGATCAACTTAAATAGATATTTTTGTGGTTAGTTTACAGCATAGTTAGTCACGGGGTGTGATATTAAAATATGTACTATCACTTTATGTGTATAAGAGTATCTTTTTAATAATTCTTCATTAAATGTTATATTTTATTATTTTCTCTATTTCTGACAGCTGTTTGAAGGGAGAGATTTTTTTGGGGGTTGTGTTACCCAATACTTTGCTGGATAACTATAATAAGGCAGCAGTTACTCTAGACTCAGTCTGGCCTCTGTTCAGAGGTGTCCTTTTCAGAGATGCACAAAGTTGACACTTATGTACGACTAAAGATGGACACCGCCGGATCACAGGTCAGACGCCATCCACAGTGCCTCCGTCTGCTTCATTATAAAGAATCTTCCACTGTGGATTCTATCTGAAACACGTATTTCAGAAAGTTACACGGTAACCCCGGTGTAAGGGATCAGCACAGAGCATAGGATAAATGGGATCCGAGCCATGTGATGACTTGTTTTTTGCGGGACGAATTGACTTTTTTATTGGTACCATGTTCGGGCATAGGACATTTTTTAATCGCTTTCTATTCCGATTTTTGGGAGGCAGAATGAACAAACACCAGCAATTCAGGAAATGTTTTTTGGGTTATTTTTTTAGTGCCATTCAGCTTGTGGTAAAATTGATAAGAAAGCTTTATTCTTTGAATCAGTATGATTAAAACGATACACAATTAATAGTTATTTTATGTTTTGCCGCTTTTTGTAACAAACTTTTTTATAGAAAAAAATGTTTGACATCACTTTATTCTGACAGTTATAACTTTTTCATTTTTCCACTGTTGGAGATGTATGGTGGCTTGATTTTTGCAGGACAAGATTACGTTTTCATCGCTACTATTTCCATTTGACTTTTTGATTGCGTTTTATTGTACTGTGTTTGACGATATGATGAAAAGGCAAAGGTTTTTGCTTTTTTTTTTTTTTACAGTGTGCACTGAAAAGTAGATAACTAGCATGACCGTTTTATAGGTCGGGTCATTCGGACTCGATGATACCAAATGCGTACTTTTTTTTTTTTACATAAACATACGTATTTATTGGTTTCATAATGTTTCTTCCGTCTTTTTAAATGTATTTTGGCACACATATTTGTAATCCCCGTGTCCGGAATGTCCCGGACTATAAAACTGTCCCACTGGTTACCATATCTACTTGTGTATAAGCCGACCCCCCCTAATTTTGCCACAAAAAGCTGGAAAAATTTATTGACTCGTGTATAAACCAATGGTAGTGCTGCACAAGGGTTAATGGTGGTCCAAAAAGATGCTCCATAGATAAATACCCTCATAAAATGCTGCAAAAGGGTTAATGGTGGCCCAACAAGATGCTCCAAGGATAAATACCCCCATATATTGCTGCACAAGGGTTAATGTTGCCCTAAGTAGATGCTCCATACATAAATACCCTCATTTGCTGCACAAGGGTTAATGGTGGCCCAAGTAGAAGCTCCATACATAAATACCAACCTTTACTGCACAAGGGTTAATGGTGGCCCAAGTAGAAGCTCCATACATAAATACCCCCCACATGCTGCACAAGGGTTAATAGTGGTCCAAGTAGAAGCTCCATACATTAACTACCACCCCATGTGCTGCACAAGGGTTAATAGTGGCCGAAGTAGATGGTCCATACATAAATACCCCCCATATGCTGCACAAGGGTTAATAGTGGCCCAAGTAGATGCTCCATATATAAACACCCCCCCATATGCTGCACAAGGGTTAATAGTCGCGCAAGTAGATGCTCCATAGCCCTCCGCTAGTATGATCTCTGACACCCCCCACTCCCCCTCATATGACTCGTGTATAAGCCGAGGGGGGGGGGGGGACTTTCAGCCAAAAAAAATTGGGCTGAAAATCTCGGCTTATACAGTAGTATATACGGTAACCCCTTCAGTCAACACCGTAAAGAAAAAAAATAGAAAACCAGGCAAAAAAAAAAACTATGCTTTAGCATCATACCAATGAACAAAAAGTGCAATAAAATGAGATCAAACAAGAAGAAATGTAAATAAAAATGGTCCCGCAAAAAGGTAGAAAGATTAAGTTATAGCTCTGGGGGCGTGGCCTGGGCAGCTGCAGGGACAGACGCGAGTCATTTGATTTCCCTCCCCAAGGCCACAAAAAACTATTAAAACAGGGGTTCTTGCACGTAAAACCCCCTGAAACAACTTCCAGCTCGAGCCCTAAAGGAGGCAGATTGCAGTGGACCTACCAAAGCAGTGGAGCTCTGAAGAGAGCGGCACTGCGGTCGATGTAGATGGAAAACTGGGGAGTACCGGCTCCCTCCCAGGCTCCACGATATCAGACACAAAGGACTCCTCCGGCGGACCTGGTCGAGATAGATATGAGACAGTTAGATAAATAGATAAGATATATATATATATATATACACACACACACACACACACACACACACACACACATATATATACAAGAGAGATAGATACATCTATAGATGGAAAGATACATCTATAGATAGATGGATAGCTAAACTATACATAGATGTATAGGTATCTATCTATAGATATATCGATATATAGATAGATAAATAATACCAAGCCTGATGTTTAGTAATAAACATAATAAAATGGTACATAAGGAGTTAAATAAAGACAAACGCCCTCAGCCCCCACGCCTGGCTACAAATACCAGCTCTTAGCTGCCCCAGAAATGGCACGCCTCTAAGATGCACCAATTCCGGCACTTAGCCTCTCTTCCCACTGCCCTGTAGTGGTTACATATGGGGTAATAAGGGGTGGATGTCACCTTTGTATTGTAAGGTGACATCAACCCGGTTAGTAATAGAGAGGCGACAATAAGACACCAATCCATTACTAATCCTATAGTTGTTATATGGTAAATAAACACAGCCAGACTAAAGTATTTTAATGAAACATGGATTTTTGCGAGTACTCACCGTAAAATCCTTTTCTCCGAGACGCTCATTGGGGGACACAGATACTGTGGGTGTATGCTTCTGCCGATAGGAGGCTGACACCAAGTGAAAAAAAGAGATTAGCTCCTCCTCCGCAGTATACACCCTCGCCCCTATTGCGGGCGGAAATCAGTTTGGTGCCAAAGCAGTAGGAGGACAACAAAATCAGCCTTAATACAGGTACAACATGTCCAAAACACCACCCTTATATCAAATTAGTAAATGCATATAAATTTAAACAAAACAAGAGCCAACTGGCTAATAGGGTGGGTGCTGTGTCCCCCAATGAGCGTCTCGGAGAAAAGGATTTTACGGTGAGTACTCACAAAAATCCATGTTTCTCCTTCGTCTCATTGGGGGACACAGATACTGTTGGACGTCCTAAAGCAGTCACTGGGTGAGAGATTGACTCACCGATCCAAGCTACATGCACCTCTTGTTAAAAGGTGCGCCACCGTTGCTTGGAGAATCCTTCTACCCAGGCTCGCATCCGCCGAGGCCTGAGCATGGATATTATGTTTGGCAAATGTGTGCAGACTGGACCAGGTTGCTGCCTTGCAAACCTGTTCCGTCGAAGCCTGGTGCCAAAGCGCCCAAGAGGCGCCCACTGCCCGGGTAGAGTGCGCTCTGATCCCTGCTGGAATCGGCATGCCTCTAATGCGATAGGACTCCTGAACAGTCAAACGAATCTATCTGGCTATGGTCGATTTTGAGGCGAATCCCTTCCTGCGCCCTTCGGGGAGCCCGAACCGCGTGTCCGTCTGACAAAAGGGTGCCGTCCGCGACACGTACCTCCGGAGGGCTCTAACCAGGTCTAACGTGTGAAGAGCCTTTTCCACACGATGCACCGGTGCTGGACAAAATGAAGGGAAAACAACATCTTCATTAATGTGAAAAGAGGACACGACTTTCGGCAGAAAAGGAGGGGCTGGTCTGAGGACCACCTTATCCTTATGAAAAGTGAGGAACGGAGCTCGGCAGGATAGAGCCGCCAGCTCTGAAACCCGCCTGATGGAACTGATGGCCACTAGGTGTACAACTTTCAAGGAAGGGAACCTCAAAGAGATACCCTGAAGCAGTTCAAATGGAGCTTCCTGCAGAACACTTAGGACCATGTTAAGGACCCAGGCGTCCATAGGCGCTTTATAAGGAGGTACCAAGTGGGAGACTCCCTGAATGAAAAGTCTTCACCTGCAAATTGGTAGCAATTATGTACTGGAACAGGACGGATAAGGCAGACATTTGTCTCCTGAGGGAACTTGGGGTAAAGCCCGAGTCTAAGCCCGACTGGAGAAAAGCCAAGATGTTGGGGATCGAGAATCTCAGCAGAGAAACACCGCAGACTCGACACCAAGCAAAGAACACCTTCCAGGTGTGATGGTAAATTCATGCTGAAGCAGGCTTCCGGGCGCTAATCATTGTAGCGACCACCTCGCTCCCGAACCCTGCCTGGGTTAGAATCCAAGATTCAACGGCCATGCCGTCAAACACAGGGTCCCCGAGTTCGGGTGGCAAATCGGCCCTTGAGACAGATCTGGGCGCTCTAGCAGGTGCCAAGGAACGTCGGCGAGCAGCTGCATTAGCTCTGCGTACCAAGCTCGACGGGGCCAGCAAAATCGCCAGCACACCTTCCGTCTTGATCCCTTTGCTGACTCTCAGAAGTAGTGGCAGTGGGGGAAATAGATATGGGAGGCGAAACTGGTTCCATGGCAGAACCAACGTGTCCACCGCGAATGCCTGCGGGTCCCTGGCCCGAGCGACATATGTGGGCACCTTGGCATTCACTCTGGAAGCCATCAGGTCCACATCCAGAGCTCCCCAGAGTTGACAAATCTGCTGAAAAACTTAGGGATGTGGAGACCACTCTCCGGATGCAAGATTCTGCCGGCTGAGGAAGTCTGCCACCCAATTTTCCACGCCCGAGATGTGGACAGCCGAAATCACCGAGTGATTTGCTTCGGCCCACTGAAGAACGTGCCCCAACTCGCGCATGGTTGTTCTGCTGCCGGTGCACCCCTGATGATTTACGTAAGCCACCGCCATGGCGTTGTCCGATTGAATCCGGACGGGGCAGCCTGCTAGAAATTGATGAAACTTCTGCAGAGCCAGCCGAATTGCTCGTATCTCCAATAAGTTGATCGGGAGGCATGCCTCCTGTGGCGACCACCGTTCCTGGGTTGTGTGGTGGCAAAACACCGCTCCCCAACCGAGGAGACTGGCGTCGGTTGTCATTATCAGCCCATGACCTGGGGGGAAAGGTTTCCCCTGGGCCAGAGAGGAACTGGTTAACCACCATCCGAGCGACTGCCTGACTTGAGAGGATAGTTGGCACCGCCGATCGAGCGTGAAAGGATTCTTGTTCCAGGCTGACAAGAGGGCGTGCTGCAGGGGGCGGAGATGGAACTGGGCGAAAGGTATCGCTTCCATTGCTTCCACCATTTTCCCCTAGAATCCTCATCCCGGATCGGATGGTATGAGGGACTGGTTGGCGTAGTGTCCGGACTCCCTGCCGGAGACTAGTGCCTTTTCCTGAGGAAGAATTACCAACCCTCGGCAAGTGTCAAAGATCATTCCTAGGAAGGAGATCCTCTGAGCTGGCACAAGGGATGACTTCTTTGCATTGACCAACCATCCTAAGCGGGCAAGAGTATCTAGCGTGATGTTGACACTTTCCTCATATGCCCATATTGACGGGCCCTTGACCAAGAGGTCGTCCAGATAAGGCAAGACGACTATGCCTCGAGAATGCAGTGTGGCCATGACAACTGCCATAACCTTTGTGAACACTCTGGGAGCCGTGGCTAGCCCAAAGGGTAGCGCTACGAACTGAAAATGTTGATCGCTGATGGCGAAGCGCAAAAACCTCTGATGAGGAGGAAAAATGGGAATATGCAGATATGCACCCTGGATGTCTATTGAGGCCAAGTGTTCTCACTGCTCCATGGCCGATATGACTGAACGGAGAGACTCCATCCGGAAATGTCTGATCCTGATGAATTTGTACAGAAGCTTCAGGTCCAAAACAGGCCTGACAGATCCGTCCCTTTTTGGGAACCGCAAAAAGGTTGGAATAGAACCCCTGAGCTCTTTCGTGTTCCGGCACTGGAACAATGACTCCGTTGTGCAGGAGCGATTTGATGGCTCCCAATAGAGCCCTTGCCTGGGTATCCACCCTGGGAAGCCGGGAAAGAAAAAACCGTCTTGGAGGGTATCTGACAAATTCTATTTTGTAACCTGAGGCCACCAATTTCTTTACCCATGCGTCGTGAGCGACATTGACCCAGATGTGGTGAAACAAGAGTAGGCAGCCGCCCACCTTGCCTGTGTCGTCTGGTAAAGGCCTCGAGTCATTTGGCCGACAATCTTTGGGATCTGGATCCCCTCAATCTGGGCTGCTGAGTATGCATTCTCCCCAATGGGTTGGCTCTATACGAGACCTGCCGCTCCCTATCCTGGTTGTGGCGGCCTGAGGCGGCGGAATTGGCCGCTATAGTCCACTCGGGGTTGCGAAAGGCCCGGAAAACGAGCCTGAAAACGGGTGACAAAAAAGCGTTTTGACCTTTTGTTGAGGGAGAACCCCACTCTTTCCTCCTGTGGAGTCGGAGATAAGTTGATCCAACTTCTCCCCAAATATGTGGCCGCACTGATAAGGCAGGGAAGTCAAGGACTTATTAGAAGTAGAATCGGCTCTTCATGTCCTTAACCATAGGGCTCTTCTGATAGAAATTGCATTAGCGGCAGCAAGTGCCGAGCAATTGTCCGCATCCAAAGACGCATTGATTACATAGTCTCCGGCCATCGACATCTGACCTGCGATCTCCGAAATCTCTGCAGGTAGATCCTGCTCCTGCCCGACCATGTTTAATGTTTCTGACCATGATATCAAGGCCTTGGCTACCCAAGTCGAATGAGGGAGCGAGCGCTGACCCTGACGCCTCATATACTGAGCAAGCTAAGTTCTCTATAAGGCGATCCTTAAGTGAGGAAACACTAGGGACGGATAGCAGGGTCTTAGTGGCTAGGCGCGAAACCGGAGGATCCACCAACGGAGATTCCATCCATTTTTTACGGATGTCCGGAGCAAACGGATACCTTGTTTCGAGTGCCTTTTGACCCGAGAAACACCTGTCTGGACGTTCTCTGTGCCGCTGCACTATGTCCTCAAACTCCGGGTGAGAGGAAAAAAATTTTGTGCGGGCGCTTCACTCGCTTAAATGCCGCTTTATGCCCCGTAGCCGTTGCGGGATCATCCTCAATCCCCAGGGTCTGATTGACGGCTTCTTTGAGGCTGTCCAGTTTCACATGACCCTGGAGTGTCCAGGTCAAGGGGCTCGTCTGAGTCGCAATCTGAGGTCTGCTCGCTATCAACCACTGGTGACAGGGAGCGAGAAGCAGAACTTACGGATGCCGAAGCATCGGATGGACTGGGCGACACCGTGTGGATTCTTTTCCCCTGGGTCTGCCTGGAATGAGAGCGGCCACTGCAGGCCGAAGGCTCTTGTGAGGTGGAGGTTCCCTCTAAGGCCGGCGAGCCACTGTCCCTGCCCCTATCTGGGGCCTGAAGGGACTCGACTGCCCTCGTAAGCGACGTCATGGACTGTGATACAGATTGAGGTCCCGAACCCCCCGGAGTGGGCCCTGTCGTGGTCGCAGAGGAGGGCTCCTGGGCACGTTCGGAGTCACAGGCTTTGCATAATTTTTGGCTCTGTGCTCATGGAAACCTAACCCCACAAGAAATGCATGCGGCATAAAGGAACGTGTGCGATTTACCTTTTCCGGTCATATTGCTGCCAGGCCTAATTTAAATGAGGGTTGAGGGGACGGGAGGAGGAGGAAAAAAAACACCCTTAATCGCCCGTAGCGCGCCTCTAGAGTCAGGATCACACTTACCCCGTCCTGTGTCCCCACGTCCGCTGCCCTGCGTTCCTTTCCTCTGGGTAGACCGGGACGTTCCTCTCCCGGATGTGGCCTACCCTGCCATGAAGCCGGGGGCTCAATTTGTTCGGCGTCCACCCTAGCCTGGGGGGCGGTGCTGGAAATGACGTCACGCTGGGGGCGGGACTTCCACCCGCGGCCTAGTCACGGCCGAAGCCGTGGGCTAAATTTTGCATGCCCGCCTGCCGCGAAATAACATCACGCCGGGGGCGGGACTTCCGCCTGCAGCCTAGTCATAGCCTCTGCCGCGGGCTAAATTTTGCATACCCGCCTGCCGCGGGGGAGGGGGGGGGGGGGGGCGCGCTGGCGGCCTGTGCCTTATCCCCCTGCGATCCCTGCCGCCGGAACCCGGCGTCCACGCCTGGCGGAAGGAGGCAGGAGAGGGAAAGAGGAATATGCCTTACACTTCCTAAGATGCCTGGAGCTTCAGTGGATTCCCCGGAACGCTGCCGCAGGGCCCTCCCCAACCCTCCTTACCTGACTCTGATCTAGCACACCAGGTAGAAGAGATGGGGTTAATTTCTGGACGGTGCAGGCACCCTAGCTCCGTCTAACCCCTTCAGGGGGTGAGGAGAGGGACCGTCCGCCGCCTTGCAGCACCGCCGTCTAGTGTTGGTGGAGCAGTGGGGGCCGCACAGACTAGTCTTGTGCCTCAGTACAAGCCCATGGTTTCAATACCTAGGGGTGGACAGGACTAAGTCCGGCTTCGTGTTCCACGTTGCGGGAGAGGATACGTGGAGGGACACTCGCACGTGCTCGCTCGTATACCTTTCAATAGGGTCCGTCGCCCCAGTCTTATCTTCATGGAAAAAAAAAAAAAAAAAGGAAAAAGAAGTCTGGAGAAACCCAGACACGTGTACCTCCCAAGACACTAAGCATAAAACTGATTTCCGTCCGCAATAGGGGTGAGGGTGTATACGGCGGAGGAGCAGCTAACCTTTTTTTTTTTTTCACTTAGTGTCAGCCTTCTAGCGGCAGAAGCATACACCCACAGTATCTGTGTCCCCCAATGAGACGAAGGAAAAATAAAACAGTTTTACATCTTTATTTTATGCCTAATTCCTGTGACGCCCTCGATCCCCTGTAAAAAAAAAATAATAATAATAATTTAGTCAACCGGATACTGCCTGTTCCGACGTAAACCATGTAATAACGAGTGTCCCACGACAATCTCCCCTACAGATCTGTCACATCAGGAGATGTGACAGCTCTATTGGGCCTCCAGTGACACACTGACAGGAAACAATGGCTCCTGCAGTGCTATCACTGAGTGGTCACTAGAGTTCATCCTCTCACTTGACGGCAATGCTGCGTGAGAATTTTCTCACTCAGCGGGGCCGCAAGTGACTGGATGAACTCCTGTGACATGACGGCAGAGTTGTACAGCGGAGAAGGATACCTTCCTCATTGTATCACCTGAGGCCCCTGGGGAGCGGTCACATCTCCTGATGTGACAGCTCTCCACGGGGGATCGTCGTGGGATATTCGTTATTATATGGATTAAGTCGCAACAGGGAGTATACGGTTGACCATTTATTTTTTTTTTTACAAAAGATCAAGGGCTTTGTGAATTAGCAGTATGGTGAATATGAATGTATTTTTTTTTTTACTATTCAAGACAGTATCCGGATGATGTGACTACTTACTGTCCCATCATCAGCTACTGATGTCACTGTAGCAGGCCCACACAGCCGCGCACACACCCGCACACACATAGATACATATAGACCACCGCACACAGACACGCACAGTCTCTGAACACACTTCCCTTCTCCCTATCTGCAGCGTTTCTCGCATGCAAATCCTCAGATCTTTTTTAAACCTGCAGATTTCACTTACTCAATGCAAGTCAATGAGTGCAGAAATGCTGCAGATCAGCAAAAAGAATTGACATGTTGTGGAAAAAAAAACGCTGCAAATCCGAACATATTTTTCCACAGCATGTGCACAACAAACCTTACATTCCTATAGTCTATCACTGGCTGTGCACTACGCTGTGGATTTGATGCAATTCTGCGAGTCCAAAAACACTGCGGTTCTGCATCTAAATCCGCAACGTGTGCGCACAGCCTATGGGCTCAAACTCACTTGCGAGAGACTCGAACGATTCTCGTGCGAGTCTCTGGGAAGAAAAACTGGGACTGCCACTGGCACTCGGACCGGAGCGTGCGGCTAAATGTATTTCTATGCAGCCGCACGCTCCGGTCCCAGTGCCCGTGGCAGTGCTGGGTTTTCATGCGATTCATGCGAGTCTCTCACAAGTGTGTATGAGCCCTAAAAGTCTATGTTTGAACCCTCAGACCAGCACAAGAGTGACACCTACTGGTCATTCTATAAAACAAAGGAAGATACCCTAATGTACTGAACACATGGATCTGAAAAATCTACCGAAAAACTGAGCCTTGAAAGGTTGCAAATATAATTTCTCTCGTTAGCCAATAAAGGTATCACTCCTTGAATACTTAGCTCAAATTTTTTTTAGGGACGTAAGTATTTACGTCTATTTTTCTGGCTATTACGGTACCACAATATATTTTGAATTGAAGATTATAAATGTCGCATATCTAAATACAATTAATTAATTGTATGCTATGATGTTCAAGTGGTAGTCTCTGCAGTACATGCTATCAGAAGCTCCATTATTGTTAAAATAAATAAAGTGCGTGGAAAACAAACAACTAAGACCACAGCTGAGGAACAAATCCATAAAGCTCATGGAAATCCAAATACATAAAAAAGACATCTGACGCCACACAAACCCCTCTTAAAAAAATCTTCTAAGAAACCTGCCTCCCCAGATAATATGGAGGGGTCAGACTCCAGTGGAGACGGCTCGGATTGCGAATCTGATCTGGGAGACTCTGCGCAGATTTCCAGAGCATTTATGAAAAAAACGAATGGCCCAGAATATGAAACCCCTCTTAGGGTATGTGCACACGGTGCGGATTCTGCTGCGAATCCGCAGGGGTTTTTGCCCTGCGGGTCCGCGGCAGATTTAGGTGCGTTGTACAGTACCATTGTTTTCAATGGTAAACTGAAAAGCGCTGTGCACATGCTGTGGATTTTTCCACGCGGATTTGCTGCGGTTCACAATCCGCAGCATGTCAATTCTTTTGTGCAGAACCGCTGCGGTTTCACACTTCATCCATATAAACCGGAGGACTTTAGTCCTGCGGATTTATCTGCGGATTTTACTACAAAATCCACACCACCAAAAAACTACGTGTGCACTTACCCTTAGAAGAATTGACTGTACTTCGAACAGATTTACAACAACTGGGTCAGAGAGCAGAGGTTTTGGAATTTACCAGCATGAAAACAGTGCGATAACTTGCTTCCGAGATCAAATCCTCCAGCAACAACAACAACTAAATATGGAACTCTTGGCGGCGGAACACCAAGGAAACCGAAAACGGAGGAAAAACATCTGATTGAGAGGCATACCTGAATCTCTTGCACATGAAACCCTTGTAAAAGTTTCTAATGAAATTTTCACTAACTTTCTTAGCCAAAAGAGAGCTGAATCTATAATTGAGCGGGTGCATCGTGCACTTAACCAAAGACAAACGACCCCCCCTAGGGACGTTATCTGTGGTCTCCTCAGCTTTGCCAACACAGCAGCCATCCAAATTCCAAACTCCAACTTTTTCAAGATATTGCCCCTTCAAGTCTTGCAAAAAGACGTATCCTCAAACCTTTACTAACAGAACTCAGAACTAAAGGCCTGATTTTTAGATGGCTGTACTATTTTGGCCTTGCGGTCGGCGTAATCGTCAGATCACAATACGCTCCCCGGCGGATCTGGCGGCTGCCTGGGAAGTGCTCGGCATTGAGCCAATTGACATCCCCTCCTGGATGCCGGACGACACTGGATGGAACCTCCCCCAATTGACAAGACTACAGGAGTGGTCGCTCAAGAAAAAACAAACGTCTCTTAAACCTTAAAAGTTGGTTCCTAGGAAGCGCCCAGCTTGACTTAGCTCTATTGAATGTGAGTCGGAAGGAATTCGCTAGATGTCTGGAAGTTTGAGTTAATAGACTATCCCCATTCCTAAGGATCTGCCGTTATTATGTCTTTCTCCCCTTTTTTTGCATTTCTCAGGTTAAAATATGGGCGAGTTGGTACTAGCGGTACTAGCCCAGGCAGACTGAGGGAGAGTGCAAATGGAGGAGAGAGACTTTTGGGGTGGGCGGTCCCTACTGTTGTGGGGTCATATATGTTTAGACTTCCTAGACCTTTTTTTCCATAACTCCAGTTTTCAATTGGCTACTGTTCATTAGTAGACACCAGACACAACAATGCAGACGAGCTGATGGCTGCTGGGAAATACAAAAGGTATGGGGTGCACTACATAAATAGGCATAAATGACCTGTAGACGGGTGCTACATCATACATGAAGAAGACTATACTAGAAAAGGAGGAAATGTCAAACAGACAGCCCAATTATTAACACAGTAATCAAGAATAAAAAAAATACTTGAAAAAACACTCCCTATTTTACATTAGTACTTGTAAGCCAGGTCTCTTTTCAAAGGAAAGGTAGAAAATAGAAACACATCATCACTTCTGCATTTTTCACCCACTCCTGGTCTTGACTTACAAATATTCATGTAAAATCAATCAATCAAATTTATTATCGCCAAGTACATATTACATGTATACAAGGAATTCTTTGTGGCAAAGAGGCAACATAATATATAACAGATACAACAAGTAACATCTAACAAGACAGATACAGTATATAGTCTACACATGACGATTTAATTGTTGAACAGAGAGTGGATAGAAGCTGTTCATATGGCGGTTGGTGCTGCATTTGGGGACTCTGAAGCGACGTCCTGAAGGGAGTAGTTGGAATGAGGAGTGTCCCGGGTGAGAGGGATCGGATGAAATTTTCAATGCGTGGGATCGAATACTCTTATAAAGATCCTGGATTTTCTGCAGGGAGTGAACCTATAATTCTCTCTGCTGTTCTGAAAGTCCTTTGTAAGCGGAGTTTGTCATGCGCAGTGGCTCCCCCATACCAGACTATCAGAGAGGAACAAATCACAGATCTGATGACAGCATTAAAGAATAAGATCAGCAGATTCTTAGACAAACCATATCTTTTCAGCTGACGCAGGAAGAACATCCTCTGTTGTGCTTTTCTTATAACAGCATCCACGTTTTTCCCCCATTTAAAATCATGAGAGATAACACCAAGGAATTTGGTCTCTGTGACCCTAAGAACCACTTCATCATGGATGTAGATTGGAAGTATCTCATGTTGATCTTTCCTAAAATCCACAACCATCTCAGCAGTTTTTTTTAGTGTTGAGTACAAGATTATTGGCTTTACACCAGTCACATTCTTTTCACCTCACTCCGATACAAGTCTTCAGCATTTCCCCTGATGAGACCAATCAGTGTCATATCATCGGCAAATTTCAAGATTTTTACTGAGTCTGCTGAAGAGATGCAATCATTCGTATAGAGAGAAAACACTAACGGGGACAAAACACACCCTGAGGTGCCCCGATGTTTGTGACCAAGGTGTCCGAAGTGAATGGTCCAACTTTTACACTCTGTATCCTGGCTGTCAGGAAGTTATAAATCCACAAGCATAAGTTGAGAGGGACTCCAAGAGCTACCATTTTCTTATGAAGTAAATTCGGATCAATGGTATTGAACGCTGAGCTAAAGTCCATGAAAAGAATCCGGACATATGAGTTCAGTTCATCTGTATGATCCAAAATGTACTTCAGTGCCAGATTGACATTGTCGTTTGCCGAATGATTCTCCTTATAGGCAAACTGAAGCGGGTCCCATAGCTTCTGCGTGAATTTTATCAGGTGGGACATCATAATTCTTTCGAAGACTTTCATAGCTACAGATGTGAGTGCTACTGGTCTATAGTCGTTCAACTCAGAGGATCCCACTTTCTTGGGGACAGGGATAATTGTGGAACTTTTCCAACACTGAGGTACAATGCACTCTTTCAGTGACACATTGTATATATTTGTCAGTATAGGGGCAAGCTGGGTAGCACATACTTTCAGACACATTGGAGATACACCATCAGGGCCAGGAGCCTTTTTGACCTTAAGTCCCTTCAGGATGCGTATCACCTCTGCCTCGGAGATCACTACTTGGGTGTTGCACAATGAATGATCTTTATATGAACAGACTGAGGAGCTTAGAGATGAATAGCCACTGTGTGTAGAGCTTACCTCAAATCTGCAGTAGAATTCATTTAACTCTGCTGCCAGACTTCTGCTGGGGTTCACTATAGTGGGGTGGCTTTTATAATTGGTGACCTCTCTTAATCCTCTCCATGCAGATCTAGTATCTTTTGATGAGAACCTTTCCTCCAGAATCTTTGCATACTCGTGTTTGGCTAACTTGATCTCTTTAGATAGCGAGTTCCTAAGTTTCTTGAATTCCGTAATATCGCCTGCTTTATAAGCCTCCTCTTTTCTCTTACGGATCAACCTGACTTTATTTGTAAACCACGGCTTGTGGTTTCCCCGAAAGTGGACAGATTTGGATGGAATAAACGTGTCTTCACAAAAACGGATATATGAGGACACTGCATCAACCCATTCATCCAGACCCGAGCATGTTTCCTGGAATACCTCCCAGTCCGTGCATTCAAAGCATGCTTGTAGTTGCAATTTTGCCTCCTCAGACCATGTCTTCTTTGTATAAACTGTAGGTTTGGATGTTTTCAACCTTTGCCGGTAGGCTGGAATTAAATGAATTAGACAATGATCTGAAAAGCCCACTGCTGCTCTCCTCACTGCCCTGTAGACCCCTTTTATGACTGTATAGCAGTGATCAAGCGTATTGTTCTCTCTCGTGAAGCAGTTTATATGTTCAGTAAATTTGGGGATATCCAGGTTGAGTTTTCCTTTGTTAAAGTCCCCCATTACAATCACAAATGCTTCTGGAGATCCTTTCTCCCATTCTGATATTTTGCAAGCTAATTCACCAATAGCAGCTTTAACAGATGCTTGAGGGGGAATATATACTGCAACCAGAACCATAGAAGAAAACTCTCTTGGAGAGTAAAATGGTCTACAATTGAGTGCAAGGTACTCTAGATCTGGAGAGCAACCTTTTTCCAGTATGTTAACATCACAGTACCAGCTAGTGTTGATGTAGAGACATACCCCACCCCCCCTTTGTTTACCTGAAGCTACACAATCACGGTCAGCTCTGTAGATAACAAAACCAGGTAGATCCAGACTACAATCAGGGATGGTCTCATTCAACCAGGTCTCAGTAAAACAAAGAGCAGCTGAATTGGCCATATCAGATCTCATGTTACAAAGTAAGCTCAGATCCTCCATTTTGTTAGATAAGGAACGGACATTAGCCAAGTGGAGTGAAGGAAGAGCTGTTCTGAACCCTCTCCTCCGAAGGCGTGCCAGGACGCCTCCTCTCCTACCTCTCTTGCAGTACACCTCCACAGGTTTCACAGAAGTAATGGATTTTATGTACTCAATTGTTGAATTAGCAATCATGCTCCAAGAAGGGGAGTCCATGAGAAATTGCGGATGATTCCAGAATAATAAATCGTCCCTTGAAATCATAAGAGTAGGTTTACAGAGTGCAGTGGCCATGATTACACTCCGCTTGTAGCTATAAAGACTGAACAGTCACAGCTTAGCAGAGTTAAAAGTACAACTTTCCATAAAGGGTGCTCCCAGCACTGCTGGGGGGGGAGGGCATGGGTGCAACAAGACAGGGACATCAGGGGACACGCCAACAGTCAGTCTAAACCTGCCCAGCTCACCACTTCAGCTCCACCTGGACCACAAGATCTCCAGAACATCTCCAGCACTGCACACTCTACCAGTTTTCCTATCCCGGGATCATCTGCTTGCTGGAAATGGGTACCAGTTGTAGGAAAGTTGGCAGGCAGCCAGCAGCTTCACTCTCTCCCAGCTGAAACCAGGCACGGAGCTCCACGAGGACAGAAAGACACCGGTCCCAGCTGGTCGCAGTCTCCACACTACTCCCAGCTCTGCCGAATCCTGTAACCCTACAGCTCCACATGGACCACAAGATCTCAAGAACATTTACAGCACCGCACACTCCACCAGGTTTCCTATCCTAGGATCATCTGCTTTCTGGAAATGGGTACAAGTTGTAGGAAAGTTGGCAGGCAGCCAGCAGCTTCACTCTCTCCCAGCTGAATCCAGGCACGGAGCTCCACGAGGACAGAAAGACACCGGTCCCAGCTGATCGCAGTCTCCACACTACTCCCAGCTCTGCCGAATCCTGTAGCTACGCAATGGTGAGTGAACCAAAGGGAGAATTAACAATTAAACGGGGAAAAAACTAAAAAACTGAGGAGCCTCATGCCAGAGCAGCCATCTCTCGGCGCTCCTCCTCCTCCCTAAAATATTGACCAACTACTGAACGTGGCCTTATACTGACATGCGACTATTGAATTCTGACACTGGCAGGGTCGCAGGGTCTAAGTAGATAGAAAGGTGGTAAACCTGTTCACATTTACTTCTGCTCTCAGCAAAAAAGTGGATACAATTGTAAAAGGAAAACATAAGTATAAACATGTAAAACAAAACACAGACATAAACCTTACTTGTTACTCTGCTGTACGGAACCTCTCTTCGGCGATACCTCAGTTGCGGATATAGTAACCGACCGTCATTATAATTATGTCTTTCCTTTGACGTGAGACGAGCACTGCGTCTTAATTCAAATGGGCCTCTGTCTGTTGGACTGAGCACAGAAACATCACGTAAAGAAGCGTTATCATGCAAAATTGGGAAATTGAGACTAATACACACTTACTGGTAATTATGTAACGTCAGTCTACAGCAAACGACATCTATATATATAAAAATGAGTATGTATGTGTTTATCAGCCACGCCCACTCCACATAGCTCCACCCAATCACTGTGCCCACGTTGAAGATATTCTGTGCGCTCACATGCGTTTTCCCACAAAACACTAGCGTATTGCAAGGGTTTTTAACTTCCAGAATGCTAAAGCTTTTCCAAGCGATTTGAAGCATCGCTTGGAAAAGTGATGACAGGTTGGTCACACTTGGCTTGACAAGTGTGTGTGAACAACTTTTTACTATTAATCCTGCCTATGCAGAATCAATAGTAAGAGATAGAATGTTAAAAATAATTAAAAAAAATATAATAGATATACTTACCCTCTGACTGCCTCCGGAGTCCTCAGCGGCGCTCCAGGTACGTTCCGTTCCCAGGGATGCATTACGCAAACGGCCTTTGTGACGTCACAGTCGCGTGAGTGCGACGTCATCTGGGGTGATTAGCGCAAAGCATCCCTGGGAATGGAACTTGCCGGCAGCGCCAATGAGGACCGGGAGGGCTCCAGGGACCGTTCGAGGGTAAGCATCTCTCTATTTTTTGTTTTAATTCTATTACAGGAATATGGTGCTCAGGGCATGGAGGAGGGTCTCCTTTCCTCCAGACCCTGGGTACCATCCGCACAAAGCGCTCACTTTACGCATGGTGGACATAGCCACATGGGTAAAGTGAGCATTTCAATGCAATCCTATGGCCACGATTCCGCAAAAACAATGGACATGCTGCGGATTTTACTGCTATGCCATTCCGCAGCGGTAAAATCCACAGCATCGACACAGCAACTGCAGAATCCCATAGGATTGCATAGGGATTGGTTTTTTAAGCAAAAACGCGGTGGAAACGCTAAAAAAAAAAAAAAGCAACGTGGGCACATAGCCAAAAAGAAGCTGAGCTGTGATTGGTTGGTATGAGCAACAGTTTAACTTGTAGACAGTTGTGGTAACTGCTTGCGTTGAGAAACATGTGATGGTGTCTCCGCGGCTTCTGTTTTTGCATGTTTTACATATTTCCCATAAGGGATGGGGGCAGTGCTCTAGAATCACTGCGTTGAGAAACACGTGATGGTGTCTCCGCAGTGTCGGATGTTGATCTCCATGAGGTCAATCATCCTCATCTTTTCATAGTCTTTTACTAGGCATTGCTCCTACTAGCCAGTTTCCTACTCCACACTGATGAGGGGCAAATACCCTGAAACAGCTGTCTGTGGATGGATACCATGTTTCGGCATAGGTGGTTTCCTTCATTGGAGACTGCCCTTCCCGTGGTTGTTCCTTCCCGGTGAAAGACCTGGCTAGTCATTGCTTGCGTTGAGAAACATGTGATGGTGTCTCCGCGGCTTCTGTTTTTGCATGTTTTACATATTTCCCATAAGGGATGGGGGCAGTGCTCTAGAATCACTGCGTTGAGAAACACGTGATGGTGTCTCCGCAGTGTCGGATGTTGATCTCCATGAGGTCAATCATCCTCATCTTTTCATAGTTGTGGTAACTGAGGCCTATTATTCTTATCATTTCTATGGTGTTATTGTCCTTCTGTAAAGCTGGAAATAATATATTACCGTGCCGACACAGACCACCCTCTGACACAGACTGCAGGGGAGCCCAGTATCACACAGGATAGGATTAAAAACACGGCTGAGCAGACTATCACACAGGATAGGATTAGATACACAGCTCAGCAGTCAGTAACACAGAATAGGATTAGCTACACGGCTCAGCACACAGTATCACACAGGATAGGATTAGATACGAAGTGCAGCAGACAGTATCACACAGGATAGGATTAGATACACGGCTCAGCAGACTATCACACAGGATAGGATTAGATACAAAGCGCAGCAGACTATCACATAGGATAGGATTAGATACACGGCTCAGCAGACTATCACACAGGGGAGGATAAGATACACGGCTCAGCAGACTATCACACAGGATAGGATAAAGATACATGGCTCAGCAGACAGTATCACACAGGATAGGATTAAAGACACGGCTCAGCAGACAGTATTGCACAGGAAAGGATTAGATACACAACTCAGGAGACCGTATCACTCAGGATAGGTTTAGGTACACAGCTCAGGAGGCTGTCTCCCCTACTTTGATGAGGGATCCAGTGGTGAGCCCGCATCAATCAAGCCAGGACATGTCAGCTGTTTTGAACAGGTGACATGTGCCCTCAATAGGCACAGGTGGAATCGCGATCCACATGCGTCTAATAACCCGTTATACGCCGCTGTCAAATGCTGACAGCGGCATTTAGCAGACGCTTCCGGAAGGCGCGGCCGGAAATGCGTGCATTGCTGACCCCCGTCACATAATCGGGGGTCAGCGATGCGTTGGTATAACAACCAGAGGTCTCCTGGAGACCTCTATGGTTGTTGATGCCATATTGCTATGAGCGTCACCCGGTAGTCATCCAAACATAAGAAAAAGCCATGCAAGACTATAGGACCACCACACAGGATACAAAGGAATTTAAATTTATTGTCAACAAAGCTAGTAAAACACACATTTAACCCCTTCATGACCAAGCCTATTTTGACCTTAATGACCAGGCCATTTTTTGCAATTCTGACCAGTGTACCTTTATGAGGTATTAACTCAGGAACGCTTCAACGGATTCTAGCGATTCTGAGATTGTTTTCTCATGACATATTGGGCTTCATGGTAGTGATAAATTTAGGTTGATAATTTTTGCGTTTGTCAAAAAATCAGAAATTTGGCGAAAATGTAGAAAATTTAGCAATTTTCAATTTTTGAATTTTTATTCTGTTAAACCAGAGAGTTATGTGACATAAAATAGTTACTAAATAACATTTCCCACATGTCTACTTTACATCAGCACAATTTTGGAAACAAAATATTTTTTTGTTAGGAAGTTATAAGGGTTAAAAGTTGACCAGCGATTTTTCATTTTTACAATAAAATTTACAAAACCATTTTTTTTTTTTAGGGACCACCTCACATTTGAAGTCACTTTGAGGGGTCTATATGGCAGAAAATACCCAAAAGTCACACCATTCTAAAAACTGCACCCCTCAAGCTACTCAAAACTACATTCAAGAAGATTATTAACCCTTGTTGTCCAGTTTGTCCTGAGTACGCTGGTACCCCATATGTGGGGGGGAACCACTGTTTGGGCACACAGCAGGGCTCAGAAGGGAAGGAGCGCCATTTGACTTTTTGAAATGCAAATTACTTCCAATCGTTAGCGGACACCATGTCGTGTTTGGAGAGCCCCTCTGTGCATAAACATTGGAGCTCCCCACAAATGACCTCATTTTGGAAACTAGACCCCCTAAGGAACTTATCTAGATATGTGGTGAGCACCTTGAACCCCCAAGTGCTTCACAAAAGTTTATAACGCAGAGCCTTGAAAATAAAAAAAAAAAATTCCCTCAAAAAATTATTTTTTAGTGCGCAATTTTTTATTTTCACAAGGGTACCAGGATAAATTAGACCCCAAAATTTGTTGTACAGTTTGTCCTGAGTACGCTGGTACCCCACATGTGGGGGGGGGAACCACTGTTTGGGCACACGTCGGGGCTTGGAAGGGAGGAAGCACCGTTTAACTTTTTGAACGCAAAATTGGCTGGAATCAATGGTTGCACTATGTCGCGTTTGGAGACCCCCTGATGTGCCTAAACAGTGGAAACCCCTCAATTCTAACTCCAGCCCTAACCGCAACACACACCTAACCACAGCCCTAACCCCAACACATCCCTAACCATAACCCTAACCCCAACATACCCCTAACCCTATCTGTAACCCTAATCCCAACCCTAACCATAACCCTAACCACAAGTCTAACCCTAATTCCAACCCTAACCCTCTTTCCAACCCTAATTCCAACCCTAACCCTAATTCCAACCCTAACCCTCTTTCCAACCCTAACCCTCTTTCCAACCCTAACCCTCTTTCCAACCCTAACCCTCTTTCCAACCCTAACCCTCTTTCCAACCCTAACCCTCTTTCCAACCCTAACCCTCTTTCCAACCCTAACCCTCTTTCCAACCCTAACCCTCTTTCCAACCCTAACCCTCTTTCCAACCCTAACCCTCTTTCCAACCCTAACCCTCTTTTCAACCCTAACCCTCTTTTCAACCCTAACCCTAATGGAAAAATAAAAATATTTTCTTTATTTTATTTGTTGTGCCTACCTATGGGGGTGATAATCGGGGGGTTTATTTACTTTTTCTTTCATTTTGATCACTGTGAGAGTGATCAAAATGAAAGAAGGGAATCTGAAGCCGGCAGATTCGGGCGGGCGCACTGCGCATGCGCCCGCCATTTTCCAAGATGGCGGCGCCCATCATCCGGACCCAAGGGACACCGGGAGGGACGGGGGGACTCAGGAGGTACCGGGGGGGGTGAGGGGGGATCGGAGGCTGGCGGGGAGCAGAGGGAATGGGAGGGGGCAGATGATGACAGCGGCGGCAGATCGCCGCGCGTCATTCAGTTGCGGGGGGGCGATCGCCGGTGGGGGGGTGGAATCTGTGTCTCCAGCCATGTCCAATGCTACAGCAGTGTTGGACATGGCTGGATTGTAATATTTCATCAATTTTCATTGATGAAATATTACTATCGCTGATTGGCTGTTTCACTTTTAACAGCCAATCAGAGCGATCGTAGCCACGTGGGGGCGAAGCTATGCCCCCTGTGGTGAATTACAAAGCCCCCTGTATCTGCGGGTCGGGTGACCTTTCAGTGACCCCGGTCACCCGACCCGCAGGGGGCTTTAAAGTCATGACGCCACATAGGCGTCACTGGTCAGATTTGTACCAGGTTTCATGTGGCGTCATTGGTCGTGAAGGGGTTAAAAACAATTAAAAACCCAACAAAGGGTAATAAATGCTCCAGCAAATGGCAAAATAGCCTCCAGCAAATGGCAAAATAGCATAATCAATATTTAATATATAATATAGCACCTGACCGCTACTAATTCATATTGCACAATGAGGGATATCACAAAAAGCATGCTGCCAACAGAAACAATCAGTGGGCAAATGTGAGAAAATGTCCCCTGATTAACAGGGATGTGTGCACATAAATAAAGCCTAGAAAAACATCACGTGTAGTGCACATTAAGCCCAAAGTGCAAAACAATGCATAATAAAGGAGTAATGGTCCTGAATGAAACTTCAGCAGGCTAAATACATCACCCTACAACGGTCAAAGCAGAAAGACAGGTTAGTCATCCGTCATCTAAATAGCAGCAATGCGGTCATGGAGGTATTGAAAGTCCATGGAGGAGACCCACGCGTTCCGACACTCACGGTGTCTTTTTCAAGGTGAGCATCTGGTAGTCAGCGCTCATAGCAATGCAGTAATTCTGCTACATATAGGCGATCAGCTCATCGTCTATTTGTAGAAGAGCCAATCAAGTATGGGATGCTTCAAGCCTCCCATGGAGGCTATTGAAGGCATGCCAAAATTTAAAAAAAGTTTTAAAAAATATGAAAAAATAAAAAAAATACAAGCTTAAATTACCCCCTTTTGCTCCATTCAAAATAAAACAATTAAAAAAAAAAAAATCACATACACAGATTAGGTATCGCCGTGTTCAGAATCTCCCGATCTATCAGTAAAAAAAAAGCATTAACCCGATCGCTAAATGGCGTAGCGAGAATTACGTTTTTTTAGTCGCTGTAATATTGCATTAAAATGCAGTAACGGATGAGCAAAAGAGCGTATCTGCCCAAAAGTGGTATCAGTGAAAAAACGTTCGCTCGTCCCTAACAAAAATAAGCCCTCACTCAACCCCAGATCACGAAAAATTGAGACGCTACGGGTCTCGGAAAAAGGCGTTTTTTTTTTTGTTTTTTTTTAATAAACTTTGAAATATTTTTTCACCACTTAGATAAAAAAAGAACCTAGTTTGGTGTCTATGAACTCAATGACCTGGAGAATCATAATAGCAGAACAGTTTTAGCATTCAGTGAACCTAATAAAAAAGCCAAGCAAAAACAAGTGTGGGATTGCACTTTTTTTTGCAATTTCACGGCACTTGGAGTTTTTTTCCGTCTTGTAGTACAAGACATGGTAAAACCAATGGTGTCGTTCAAAGTACAACTTGTCCTGCAAAAAAAAACAAGCCCTCACATGGCCATATTGATAGGGGGGGGGGGGGGGGGGGAGAGTTATAGCTCTGGAAAGAAAGGAAGGGTAAAATGAAAATGCAGAACCAAAAATACCTCTGGTCGTTAAGGGGTTAATTAAAAGATTATTTTTTGTAAAAAAAAAATAGCATTGCCTCCCGTGCAATTTTCGCAACCAGCAGAGGAAAAGCCGACGGCTTGGGGCCGATGTTTATAGCATGGGAAGGGGGTAATACCCATGGAGCTTCCCAAGCTATTAATATCAGCTCACAGCTGTATACTTAGCCTTTACTGGCTATTTAAATAGAGGACCCCCCCTAAAAAAATGAAGTAGGGTCCCCCTATAAATAACCAGCAAAGGCTATGCAGAAAGCTGCGGGCTGATATTAATAGCCTAGGAAGTCACATAGGTGAAGTGAGTTCATTAACCGTGAACTCGCAGGACCTGCCCGACGGCAGCAGTGGAACTTCTAGGACATCCAGTGGAACAAAAATTGGACTTGGTTGACTTGTACTGTGATTTCTTTATTGGCATGCATACCACTTTGCAAAACCACTTCCACTGTAAATCACTATCTCTCCAGAATCAGAATATATATATATATATATATACTTTATCATTTTTATTAACCCACAATTATTTTCTGTTTAATGGAATTTTTTTTCTACAAAAAAGTGATGTATGAAAGCTAAATTTTTTCCATCAGAAGCGGACCTAGTCATGGTCTGGTGAGAAGAAAGTTAGATTTATGATACAAACGATCCCTGTTATAAGTCAAACAAATATTATACCAGCAGTGTTTTCCCCATTCCCCTTATCCTCAACTCACACCTATCCTAAGGTGCATGCAGTAGTGCTTGCTACGTTTTAAAAGAAACAAGAAAACTTTATGGGTTTTATGGACTAAAGCCGGATACTTACCTTTCTTGTAAATATGGCAGTGTTTGCATTTGCAAAATAAACAGGAAGACCTGCGCTAAAAGGGTTAAAACAAGGCTACAAAAGTCAACAAATGATAGTCAAAGGCACCCCCTAAGGCCTCTTTCACACTTCAGTTTTCTGTGTCAGTTAAAATCCGCCAAAAAGGCAGACAAGCGGATCCGTTCTTAACTGATGTGAACGGATGCCACAGGATGCGTTTTTTGACGGATCAGCAAAATGAGGAAATTTAAAGGAACCGCTGGCCGAGAGAGAGAGAGAATTTTTTTTGTCGGACACCCAGACAGAATTTCGGGTTAAATCAGTGTCTGGAGGATCCGCCGGCCAAAAAAACGTTGCAAGCTCCGTTTGGAAATCTTTGAGGATGTTGACGGACAGCAACATTATGGCGGATCCGCACAAAAACGGATGCAACAGACGGCAATCCGTCAAGATCCGTCAATAATGAAAGTCAATGGGGAAAAAAATTGCAGATCCGTTTTTTTCAAAACCTGGCGGATTTTGACTGATTGTAAAATACGGAAGTGTGAAAGAGGCCTAAGTAAACATATACCAGTTCAAAAAAAAGGTGCAAACTCCAAATGCAATAGATAGTTGCACATAAAATAGTAACATTAAATACTCGTCCTCAAGGAAACAAGCATGCACTCACCAGAGAAAACGATGATGATGATAATGAAAACTACAGAAGGTGAATCCCACAGACGTAATATCAGTGCTGATTTGTACAAGCACCGCCGCTGTGGAAAAAAAGGCTGAGCATGTCCCGGAATGAACAGGGACATAAATTACAAAGACAGCAGGAGTTGCATACCGGCTGAAGTGACTGGAGCACAATGCAGGGTGATAATGTGCTAGGAAGTCCGTGCACAAATGGCGTGCTGCCAAAACAAGAAGAGTGTGCACAGGGCCCTGATGAAGAAGGCAGTTTGCACCTTCGAAACGCGTTGGTTTGCTTTTTGGCCTGCACACTGCCCTGTACAGGCTGTGACGTCACACGCCCAGGTACTCTCAGGCAGCTGTTCCTAAGTGGGTTTCTAGGGACGCCACCGGCCGGGCTTTCCCTTCCCGCTCCTTTCACCTCCTGCCCTCCCATGTGCACACGCTACTTGCTTTGGCAGCACGCCATTTGTGCATGGACTTCCTAGCACATTATCACCCTGCATTGTACTCCAGTCACTTCTGCCGGTATGCAACTCCTGCTGTCTTTGTAATTTATGTCCCTGTTCATTCCGGGACAAGCTCAGCCTGTTTTTACAGCGGGGTTGTTTGTACAAATCAGCACTGATATTACATCTGTGGGATTCACCTTCCGTAGTTTTCATTATCATCATCATCATCATCGTTTTCTCTGGTGAGTGCATGCTTGTTTCCTTGAGGACGAGTATTTAATGTTACTGTTTTATGTGCAACTATCTACTGCATTTGGAGTTTGCACCCTTTTTTGAACTGGTATATGTTTACTTAGGGGGTGCTTTTGATTATCATTTGTTTACTTTTGAAGCCTTGTTTTAACCCTTTTAGCGCAGGTCTTCCTGTTTATTTTGTATTTGTTTTTTAATTGTGGGCTGACACCGACCTGCATTAGACTGGGGAATCACTAGTGTTAATTGCTTGGTAAGCGCTTGTGTGATTTGTTGTTTATTTTAATGTTTGCATTTGGTTATTGAACATCTGACAAGCAAGTGATTTCGTTAAGGTGTTTCGTCTCTTAAACATTTGTGACCTATTCGGATTTTGTCTGTTATTTCTTCTTATTGCCAAATTGTGGCGTATCAGGCAATTTTTTGCAGTTAATTCATTTTTCAGGGCCTATTAGGGCGCATAAGGGCTAGTCGTTGTTGAGTGGGGGTGCCAGTTGTGATACTAGGCTGACAACCTCAGCAGCAAGGCGAGGAACTGTTAGGAATATGATAAATGTCATATTTTTCCCAACCTAAAAGCTTATCTCTTGAATCCTTTTGGGGTTACTAATAGGTTGCCTTCTTTATTTCATGTTTGCGTGTTAACCTTAGTTATTTTCTAATTTTTAATAAAGTATCTTTATTGAAGTTTTCCAACAATTTTTACACAAACATATTATCGGCATCGGGTAGCACAGAAAATAGAGGGATACTGGGAGAGGGGTGGGGAGGAATGGGACATGGAAAGGGAAAGACCAAATTAAAAACAAGGGGAACAAAACATATAGTCATCACCACGGCAATGCCCCGACGGTGGTTTGCATGTTAATGATCGGGCCATTTTTTACAATTCTGACCACTGTTCCTTTATCAGGTAATAACTCTGGAACGCTTCAATGGATCTTGGCGATTCTGAGACTGTTTTTAATGACATTGTACTTCAGGTTAGTGGTAAAAATTTCTTAAATATAACTAGCGTTTGTGTAAAAAAATGGAAATTTGGCAAAAATTTAAAGAATTTAGCAATTTTCAAACTGAATTTTTATGCACTTAAAACAGAGAAATACAGTATGTCACACAAAATAGTTAATAAATAACATTTCCCTCTTCCCTCTGCAGTGACTGTTCAGGCAGAGGTCGCGTTCTAAGCACATCATCGAGCCCTATGACCTGAATGTCACAGCCAGAGGACCCGGAAGACACAGCACAGCGGTGGAACAGGTGAATATCGCAAGTATTGGGTGTTGTGAGTTCATTTTTCCCTTCACAAGTGAGGTCTGATGAACTCCCTCTTCTGGCGAAGCAAGGTAGTGAGGCTGATTACCAAACAGCTGAGCAGGTAGATGATGACTGGGTCACAGGAACTGATGACTGGATATAAGGCAGCCGACGCCCTGCTGCCTTGCTGGTGATTCCCTGCTGGATTCTTGGAGACCAGTCTGATTCCTGCTTCTCAAAGCTAAGTTTTTGCTCTACTTTCTGTACACTTTAGTTTTGGTTTTGTTTGCCTTGTTTTTGTGGAGTTCAGCCATCCCCGGCCGGGGGTGAGCTGAATTCCATTTTTGTCTCTGATAAGTTGATCTTTTGCTCTGTCTTCAGAATATACCTGAGTGCTGATATAGTCTTTTTGAAGTCTAGCGACTTCAGGGTCAGTTTTTCCTATCAGTCTGTTTTTACATTTTTGGATAGGGTTTTTGCGGATTGCAGACAGCAGCTTTTCTATCCTGTCCTATTTAGTTAGCTTGGGCCCCATCATTTGATCAACCTATCTTTCTATCTGTGTTAGTGTTTTTCATCTTGCTTCACCGTCATATGTTGGGGGCTGCCTATTGCAGTTTAGATTTCCCCTTTCTGTCTTTAGGCTAATTTATTTCTCCGGCTGTGATCGAGGGGTCTAGGGCACCGTAGGAACCCTCACGGCTACTGCTAGTTGTTGTGATAGGTTCAGGTGTCTGCAATCAGATAGCTGGCAATTTCTCTGGTTTTCTGGACTCGGCTAGTATTTTTGTTTTTCCTCCTTCGGTAACTCATTCACAACAGAATCACCAGCCATACCGCAGATCCTAGGGTACACTCTATAGCAGGAAAGAATTGTAAAAAAAAAAAAGGTGTCAGAATTTCTTTGTGTATGTTTTTTCCTCTATATCTCTGAGGCCGTAGGGGGAATTTTTTCTCTCAATGGAGATGAAACAATTGTCTGATCGTGTGGAGCCGCTTGCTGTGGAAGTGCGGAGAATTTCCGCCTATCTTGCTCATTCACATGCTGCTGAACCAAAGATCCCTACTCCTGATGTGTTTTTTGGGGATCGGTCTAAATTTTTAAATTTCAAGAATTGTAAATTATTTTTTGCCTTGAAGCCCAACTCGTCGGGGATATCCGCGCAGCAGGTTAAAATTGTCATCTCTTTGCTGCGCGGTGATCCCCAGGATTGGGCGTTTTCTTTGAAACCTGATGATCCTATTCTAAATAATGTGAACGCATTTTTTCAAGCCTTGGGGTTGTTGTATGATGAACCTAATGCTATTGATCAGACTGAAAAGGCCCTGTTGGCATTGAGCCAAGGTCGGGAGTCTGCAGAGTTGTACTGTCAAAAATTCCGAAAGTGGGCGGTCCTTACTACCTGGAATGATGATGCCTTGGCAGCTCTCTTTCGGAAGGGTTTGTCAGAAACCGTAAAAGATACTATGGTGGGATTTCCTGTTCCCTCTGGTCTTGACGATTCTATGTCATTAGCCATCCAGGTTGATCGGCGTTTGCGTGAACGCAAGACTGCACGAGAGGTGTGGCCACCTGTTGAACAAATGTCTGAACCTATGCAATGTGATAGAGTTTTGTCCAGTGCGCAATGTCAGGAGTTCAGAAGGCGTAATAAGCTGTGTTTTTTCTGTGGAGATGCCTCGCATATTATTTCTGTCTGCCCTAAACGAGAGAAACGTTGTGCACACACGTTTTCTGTGGGTGGTGTTTAACCTAAGTTTCTTCTGGCAATTATTCTGATCTGCTCCCTGTCCACATTTTCCACCAAGGCTTTTGTGGATTCCGGAGCAACTCTGAACCTGATGGACTTGGATTTTGCTAAACGTTGTGGATTTTCTATGACGCCTCTGCGGACGTCTATCCCTTTGAGGGGTATTGATGCTACTCCTTTGGCGAAAAATAAACCTCAGTTTTGGACCCAGGTGGTAATGCGGGTCGCCCCAGACCATCAAGAAAATTGCAGATTTTTGGTGTTGCATAATTTGCATGATACCATTTTTCTGGGGTTTCCCTGGTTGCAAATCCATAATCGAGTTTTGGATTGGAAATCTGTGTCTGTGGTGAGTTGGGGTTGTCGGTGTGCCCTTAGTGATGCTCCTTTATTTCTCCACCTCTCCCCAGTCGCATGATGTTCCTGACTATTTGGCTGACTTTTATGATGTATTTAGTGAGAATGAGTCTGCGTCTTTGCCTCCTCATAGGAGTTATGACTGTGCAATTGAGCTGAGCCCGGGGTGTAAATTTCCCAAGTGTCGGCTTTTCAATTTATCTGTACCCGAGCACGAGGCTATGCGATCCTATATTAAGGAGTCGTTGGAGAAGGGTCATATTAGGCCATCCTCTTCACCCTTAGGTGCTGGGTTTTTTTTCGTGGCTAAAAAAGATGGTTCATTAAGGCCTTGTATTGACTATCGTGCCCTCAACAAAATTACTGTTAAATATCAGTATCTGTTACCCCTGATTTCTGATCTATTCTCCAGAGTTAAAGGTGCTTGCTGGTTTACCAAGCTTGACCTCAGGGGGCTTTTAATCTTATTCGCATTAAGCATTGGGATGAATGGAAAACGGCGTTTAATACTCCGGAGGGACATTTTGAGTACCTGGTGATGCTTTTTGGGCTCACTAATGCCCCTTCTGTCTTCCAATCCTTAATGAACGATATTTTCCGAGACTTTGTGGATAAATTTTTGATTATCTATCTGGATGATATTTTGATCTTTTCCAAGGATTGGGACTCTCATGTGGAACATGTTCGGACTGTGTTCCGGATTTTGAGGGAGAATTCCCTGTATGTCAAGGGATCGAAATGCCTTTTTGGGGTACAGAGGATTTCATTTTTGGGATTTATTTTGTCTCCGTCAACTATTGAAATGGACCCGGCCAAGGTACAGGCCATTTATGATTGGGTTCAGCCCACTTCTTTGAAGGCCCTCCAGAAGTTTTTGGGTTTTGCTAATTTTTATCGGAAATTTATAGCTAATTTTTCTAGTACTGCCAAGCCATTGACTGATTTGACTAAGAAGGGTGCTGATGTACTGAATTGGTCTCCGGAGGCTGTTTCTACCTTTCAGGAGCTGAAGCGAAGATTCACTTCTGCTCCGGTTTTGCGGCAACCTGATGTCTCACTCCCGTTTCAGGTAGAGGTGGACACTTCTGAGATTGGTGCAGGAGCTGTTTTGTCCCAAAAAGATCCTGTGACATCTAAAATGAATCCCTGTGCTTTCTTTTCCCGAAACTTCTCCCCATCCGAACGTAACTATGATGTGGGGAATCGGGAACTGTTGGCCATGAAATGGGCATTTGAGGAGTGGAGACATTGGTTGGAGGGAGCTAAACACCAGGTCGTGGTCCTTACTGACCACAAGAATTTTATTTACCTGGAGTCAGCCAAACGCTTGAATCCTAGACAGGCTAGGTGGGCCTTGTTTTTCACACGTTTTGATTTTGTGGTCTCTTTTCTTCCTGGCACTAAGAATGTCAAGGCAGATGCCCTCTCTAGGAGTTTCTTTGCGGATTCTCCTGTTGTGACCAAGCCTGCTACCATCTTAGGTGAGGGGGTAGTTCTTTCTGCCATCTCGCCCGATTTGAGACATGCTCTGGAAGAGTTTCAGGAGCACAAATCTGAGCGTTGTCCCAGTGGAAAGTTGTATGTTCCTGACCAGTGGAGGAAGAGAGTGATGTCTGAAGTTCATTGCTCTGCATTGGCTGGTCATCCAGGTATTTTTGGTACTAGAGATCTGGTGAGTCGGTCTTTTTGGTGGCCCGCCTTGTCTCGTGATGTCAGGAATTTTGTGCAGTCCTGTGGTGCCGTAAAGGGAGAGAACAAGTGAGGAATATTTGTGGTTTATAATTTTATTTTTGTTGCAGGAGACGAGGGAGTCAGGGATTAGGGATTCGGCAAGTATGGTTTAATTAAGATTGATAAAGGACTTTATTTTGGCAGTGTCTTTACCATATAAGTTTAGTAATGGATTTGGTATCGTATAGATGCCTCTCCATTACTAAGTCATGGGCTTGATGTCTCCAGATAATACAAAAGTGACATCAACCCCACAATTATTACCCCACTTGCTACCTCTACAGGACAAGTGGAAAGAGCAAGGCTAAGTGACAGAATTGGCGCAACTATAATATGCACTATTTATGGAGCGGCTGAGAGACTGTGTTTAAGCCTGAGGGGGGCAATATCCATGGCCTTTTCGCAGGCTATTAATATCAGCCCGCAGGTGTCTGCATAGCCTTTGCTGGTTATTAATTGTAGGGGGACCTCACGTCATTTTTTGTTGGGGTCACCCAATTTAATAGCCAGTAAAGGCTAAGTATACAGTTGTGAGCTGATATTAATAGCCTGGGAAGCTCCATGGGTATTACCCCCTTCCAGGCTATAAACATCTGCTACTAGTCGTCGTCGGCTCTCCCTCTGCTGGTTATTAATATTAAGCTGGAGCCTCCGCAATTTTTTGTTTTCTCGTTAAAATTAACAGTTGCTGTCTGGTTACAGTCTATGCACATTCGTTCTGTTAACTCTCCTACATAGGCTGGTGACACTGTGTGCTTACGTTTGTGTTTACATATTGGCTTAGTTATGATGGTGTCGGGCTGAGCGAGAGCGTCCGCGCGTGTGAACGTGAGCGTCATAGTATCAGCGTGAGCGTAAGCACACTCCCTCCCATAGACCAGCAAACTGCTTTCCTGAAATACTTTGTGCTGCTGTTACCCTGCTCTTTCCACCATAACACTACATCTGTGACCCCCCCCAAAGACATGCACATTGCACTGCTGAAATACTATGTGCTCCTGTCACCCTGCTCCTTCCACCATATATCTCCTGTGACCCCCCATAGACTAGCACACTGCTCTCTTAAAATAGTCTGTGCTGCTGTCATCGGTGACTGTCTACTTGCCAGTATAACTTTGCAGTCACCAACAAAATGGCTCCGCACTGTGTTCCTAAATGTCATACTCCCTTATCCCTTAGAAAACACCCAGAAGGGGAGGGGAGGACTTACGTCACACCCATGTCAGCAGATTCAGCCCATATTTACTGCAGTACACTAGCTTTTTGAAATTTCAGTAGCTGCTCGCCCTAGTGTTTAAAAGTGGAAATACCAAACCTTTTAAAATTTTTCAATTTTTACTAAATTATAAACAAACTAGCTGAAGAGCCCGGCGATTGCCCGGGCATAGTAACTAACTGTGGTTAGTTATAACAAATTATAATTATCCTCCATCCCATAGTCCCGTGCCCATATATCCATATCCTCCATCCCATAGTCCCTTGCCCATATACACATCATACATATTCTCCATCCCATAGTCGAGTGCCCATATACCCATCATACATATCCTCCATCCCATAGTAGAGTGCCCATATACCCATCACACATCCTCCATCCCATAGTCCCGTGCCTATATACCCATCATACATTTCCGCCATCCCATAGTCCCGTGCCCATATACCCGTCATACATATCCTACATCCCACAGTCCAGTGCCCATATACCCATCACACATCCTCCATCCCATAGTTCCATGCCCATATACCCATCATACATATCCTCATACATATCCTCCATCCCGTAGTCGAGTGCCCATATACCCATCATACATATCCGCCATCCCATAGGCCTGTGCCCATATACCCATCATACATATCCTCATACATATCCTCCATCCCATAGTCGAGCGCCCATATACCCATCATACATATCCGCCATCCCATAGTAGAGTGCCCATCATACATATCCTCCATCCCATAGTCCCATGCCCATATACCCATCATACATATCCGCCATCCCATAGTCCCGTGCCCATATACCCGTCATACATATCCTCCATCCCATAGTCCAGTGCCCATATACCCATCACACATCCTCCATCCCAGAGTCCCATGCCCATATACCCGTCATACATATCGTCCATCCCATAGTCCCGTGCCCATATACCCGTCATACATATCCTCCATCCCATAGTCCAGTGCCCATACACCCATCACTCATCCTCCATCCCATAGTCAACCATTATGACATCATAATGAGCGGTGCGGCTTGCAACCTATGATAATCAGCGTCGCCATGGCAACCATTGTGACATCATAATGAGGGGCGGGGCTTGATACGCACACAGTTTCCCCAGTATGCCGATAGGGGCATTATGACATCATAATGAGGGGCGGGGCTTGACGCGCACACACTTTTTCCTCAGTATGTATATAGGGGCAAAATTGTTTGGTGAATTGGAACGCGCGAGGTTAAAATTTCGCCTCACAACATAGCTTAGGACGCTCTCGGGGTCCAGACGTGTGGCTGTAGATGCGACGGTGCGGATGCCTATCCCGGACATACACACAGTCATGGCCAAAAGTTTTGAGAATGACACAAATATTAATTTTTACAAAGTCTACTGCTTCATTTTTTCTAATGGCAATTTGCATATACTCCAGAATATTATAAAGAGTGATCAGCTTAACAGCAATTACTTGCAAAGTCAATATTTGCCTAGAAAATTAACTTTATCCCCCAAAACACATTTCAACATCATTGCAGCCCTGCCTTAAAAGGACCAGCTAACATCGTTTCAGTGATTGCTCCATTAACACAGGTGTGGGTGTTGATGAGGACAGGGTTGGAGATCAATCTGTCATGATTAAGTAAGAATGACACCACTGGACACTTTAAAAGGAGGCTGGTGCTTGGCATCATTGTTTCTCTTCTGTTAACCATGGTTATCTCTAAAGAAACACGTGCAGTCATCATTGCACTGCACAAAAATGGCCTAACAGGGAAGAGCATCGCAGCTAGAAAGATTGCACCTCAGTCAACAATCTATCGCATCATCAAGAACTTCAAGGAGAGAGGTTCCCTTGTTGCCAAAAAGGCTCCAGGGCACCCAAGAAAGACCACCAAGCGCCAGGACCGTCTCTTAAAAGTGTTTCAGCTGCGGGATCGGGCTACCAGCAGTGCAGAACTTGCTCAGGAATGGCAGCAGGCAGGTGTGAGTGCATCTGCACGCACTGTGAGGCGGAGACTCTTGGAGCAAGGCCTGGTCTCAAGGAGGGCAGCAAAGAAGCCACTTCTCTCCAGAAAAAACATCATGGACAGACTGATATTCGGCAAGAGGTACAGGGAGTGGACTGCTGAGGACTGGGTTAAAGTCATTTTCTCTGATGAATCCCCTTTTCGATTGTTTCGAAAAGGAGATGAATCCAGCGAGCCAAGTTTGAAGTGCGTAAAAAATCTTTTTCTTTATTTCAAAACGTAGATTAAAAATATTTATCCATAGCAGCATATTATGAATATAGGCAGAGATTGGAAAAATTACTGCTGTAAAGCGCACGGCAAGACTGAAGCTAATACGCTAGCAGTAATTTTTCCAAACATTTTGTGTTCCTTTCCATATAATGACCAAGTCATCTACAGTGGGGCAAAAAAGTATTTAGTCAGTCAGCAATAGTGCAAGTTCCACCACTTAAAAAGATGAGAGGCGTCTGTAATTTACATCATAGGTAGACCTCAACTATGGGAGACAAACTGAGAAAAAAAAATCAAGAAAATCACATTGACTGTTATTTTTCCTTTTATTTGCATATTATGGTGGAAAATAAGTATTTGGTCAGAAACAAGCAATCAAGATTTCTGGCTCTCACAGACCTGTAACAACTTCTTTAAGAGTCTCCTCTTTCCTCCACTCATTACCTGTAGTAATGGCACCTGTTTAAACTTGTTATCAGTAGAGTTGAGCGACTTTTGGTTTTTTAGGGTCGAGTTTCGTTTCGTGAAACCCGACTTTTCCAAAAGTCGGGTCGAGCAAGATCGTCCGATTATAGGGAAAAGTCGGGGTCGTCCCGAAACACGAAACCCAATGTAAGTCAATGGGGAATAAAAGTCGGCAGTGAGAGGAGGACAGGAAACACACCTACAGTGCCCATTTGAATGCCAAAAGCATCAATTCTTCTTACTTAAGCTTGTCAACCTTAATTAACTTCATAATACAAGTTACGCACTGAAAAATGGGGGTTATTTGGCTAAAGTTGTGGGGGGGAGGGCTGGCTGCAGGTTTTCATGTGCCCTGGGCGAGAGAGCACCCCTTTAACACATACCACAACTCATCATGCTCCGATACGGCAGAGAAATAGCGGTATAGTACAATGAAAAATACCTCACTTTTTACATCTCATGACGAGGCCCATCTATTTCTCCATACAGAATCAATGGTCCCATATAATGTTTGAAACAGTATATGATGAGCTCCACATAATGCTACAGTATATGTTGGTCCCCATGGATGAAGCTCCACTGTCTTATGGGCCCAAATAATGCTCCAAACATAATGGGCCCCATTTCTAATGCTCTAGTGTATAATGGGCCCTGTAAATGTTGCTCCAGTGTCTGATGTCCACCTTTGGAATGTTCCAGTGTATGGTGGGCCCCATCTATCATTCTCCAGAGTATAGTGCTCCCCAAAAATTGCTGTCCCAACATTGAAAACAATCAAATAAGTCTCCTCGCTAGGGAATCCCTGTACTAGTCTAGACTCCTCGTCGTCCCCATCTTCCATCTCACTGCAAAGTATTTCAACTTTGCAAGTGCTGTGATCCTGGGCAAGCAGGGGGGGCCCACTCGTTGGCGACGGCACTGGCACAGGGCCCCTGATAGTACGGTGGTGTGTCTGATGGCGGGTGGGCCGAACCTGCACTTTCATCTGCAGCTTCCTCTTTGTCACCGTGTAAGATGGAACTGTATATGGGAAGGGTAACCTGAGTTTCATCAGGGTCAGATTCAGGCCGGGTAGCGTGCGAGGGGAATGTAGTGGTCTGGGTCAATGTACCAGCAGATTCATCGAGCAGTGGCTGGGCATCAGTGCACTTGTGTCGCCCCCAGGAGTACGGTCGCCACAGTGGCATTACCTTCTTCCTAGGGAGTGTGATGTCATGCTTGGGAGCAACGAAGGATCTCTCTAGCAGGTTAACTGATTGGGCGGCGTTATTCCCACGAGTCATGACCCTCCAAACAGCGTTCATGAAGGCAAAGTGTTTGTTTTACGTGGGCAGTATGGTTGCAAAGCTGAACCTTAAAGGAATGTCCAGAAGGGCACCACCAGGAGTAGAGCCTACGGTTAAATTCGACTCCACCTGGGAAACCTCAACCATGCCAGCTACAGAACAGATGCACACATTGCAAGCTTAATTCTGTTAACGAACGAGACTCCGTCATGCCCCGCGGTCCGAGTCCGGCTTACTAGAGGGACACGTGAGGCTCTGGCACATGAGATTGGCCAATAACTGGTGTGTCATGCCCTTACATGTCCGTGGCTGCATGTGCGCTACACTGAAAAGGCCAGCGTTTGTCGCTTACAGGTGCAGATAACCCGCTCAACAACGTTAGTGATGGGGATCACTGATTACAATTATTACCCGCGAACAATAATTTCCCAGTAAGTGCAGGTCAACCGCAGTTCCGGAATTAGGCCTAACCGTCATTCCTGAAAAAATGAAAAACTTACGCGTGCAAACCACAGGTGCTGTAGCTTGCTTAACAGCTCGCCAGCCGTTCTCACGCCCAGTATGGATTACACGTGATTGCACAAAGGTGAGAAAGGGTACCGTATCCCCAGATAACATGTATGGATAGCGCACACATTCAAAATATATGTCTATACATCAGGAGGCAGGCTCAGACAGTGTTAGGCCCAGTATGGATTGCACGTGATTGCAAAGGTTAGAAAGGTTATCTGGGGATACGATACCATGTATGGATAGCGTACACATTCAAAATATATGTCTATACATCAGGAGGCAGGCTCAGACGGTGTTAGGCCCAGTATGGATTGCAAGTGATTGCACAAAGGTTAGAAAGGGTACCGTATCCCCGGATAACATGTATGGATAGCGTACACATTCAAAATATATGTCTATACAGCAGGAGGCAGGCTCAGACGGTGTTAGGCCCAGTATGGCTTGCACGTGATTGCACAAAGGTTAGAAAGGGTACCGTTTCCCCGGATAACATGTATGGATAGCGTACACATTCAAAATATATGTCTCAGGAGGCAGGCTCAGACGGTGTTAGGCCCAGTATGGATTGCACGTGATTGCACAAAGGTTAGAAAGGGTACCGTATCCCTGGATAACATGTATGGATAGCGTACACATTCAAAATATATGTCTCAGGAGGCAGGCTCAGACGGTGTTAGGCCCAGTATGGATTGCACGTGATTGCACAAAGGTTAGAAAGGGTACCGTATCCCCAGATAACATGTATGGATAGCGTACAGTCAAAATATATGTCTATACATCAGGAGGCAGGCTCAGACGGTGTCAGGCCCAGTATGGATTGCACGTGATTGCACAAAGGTTAGAAAGGGTACCGTATCCCCAGATAACATGTATGGATAGCGTACACATTCAAAATATATGTCTATACATCAGGAGGCAGGCTCAGACGGTGTCAGGCACAGTATGGATTTGACGGCCCAGATAACACAGCGGAGGAGCAGGGAGAGGTAAAGATTGCAAATGCTGGGGCCCTGCCCAAGCAAGGGGGGCCCACTCGTGGGCGTCGGTACTGGCACTGGGCCCCTCATAGTACATCGGTGTGTCTGACGGCGGGTGTGCACCACCACCGTCAGAGACACTTGATTGCACTATGAGGGACCCTGTGCCAGTGCCCGCGCCCAAGAGTTGGCCTACCCACCTGTCCAGGGCAACGGCACTCGCACGGTGTCGTGCGCTAGGTGGTGACCCCGGCCATGGGGGGGGAGGCAGCACAGTTAGGGAGTTTTAGAAAGTGGCATATGTTGATGTTGGACATTCAGCTGATGCAAAAGGCGAAATAGGTGAAGTACCAGGAAGAGGTGGACCAAAGCAAGCCATTTTTCTGTCACCCTATGTGTCATCAGGGGAAGGTGGGACAAAATCCTTAGAAACCCATGCATGGTTCATTTTAATGAAGGTTAGATCATCCACATTTTGGGATGCCAGACGGGTCCTTTTTTCTGTCAGGATTGATCCAGCTGCACTGAAGACTCTTTCCGATAGCACACTTGCAGCTGGGCAAGCGAGCTCCTGTAAGGCATATTGGGCCAATTCAGGCCAGGTGTCCAGTTTAGCGGCCCAATAGTCAAAGGGAAATGACCTGTGTGGGAGAACATCGATATGGGAGGAAAAGTAGTTTGTAACCATAGTTGACAACTGCTGTCTCCTGTCACTTTCCATCGATGCAGTATTACCAGTTGTGTGAGCGGTATTTGAAAAATCAGTCCACAACATTGTCATGAAACCCCTGTCTCCAACGCCACTTCTGCTGTGTGCACCACGAACACCTCTGCCAAGCTGCCCCCGGCCCGAACGGCTCGTGTGAGAACCATCACCGCTGCTGTGTGCTGGGAATGCCTCAAGTAACCGATTTACCAGAGTTGCTTGTTTATTAGCCAATATTAGGTCAAGGTTCTCCTGTGGCATGATGTTTTGTAATTTGCCTTTATAGCGTGGATCCAGGATGCTGGCCAACCAGTAGTCGTCATCGTTCATCATTTTGGCAATGCGGGGGTCCCTTTTTAGGATCTGCAAGGCATAATCTGACATGTGGGCCAATGTTCCCGGTGTCAATGATGCACTGCGAGTGCTGGGTGGAGGAGCACTTTCTGGCAAATCCACATCCCTCCAGTCACGCACAAACCCTGTACCAGACCTTGCCACGCCAACATTTTCACTTGCCCCACGAGATGCATCCTCCTCCCCTAAGTAATCATCCCCATCATCATCCTCCTCCTCCTCCTCTTCTTCCTCCACCTCGTCCAGGAGAGGTCCCTGAGCAGACAATGGCTGAATGTCATCAAGGATTCCCTCCTCCTCTTCCTCCTCATCAACATTGGCTGCAGACGCCTGCTCCTTAAGGTGCGTCAAAGTTTGCATGAGCAGACGCATAAGTGGGATGCTCATGCTTAGGATGGCGTCGTCTGCGCTTACCAGCCGTGTGCATTCCTCAAAACACTGAAGGACTTTACAGAGGTCTTTCAGCTTCGACCACTGCACACCTGTCAACTCCATGTCTGCTCTCAAAGTGCCTGGCCGTGTATCCTCCCACAAATGCATTATGGCCTGCCTCTGCTCGCACAGCCGCTCCACCATGTGCAGGGTGGAGTTCCACCTTGCTGCAATGTCGATAATGAGGCGGTGGTTGGGAAGGTGGAGCAATCGCTGCAGCTTCTGCATACGAACGGAGTGTACAGGCGACCGGCGGATGTGCGCGCACAGTCTTCGCACCTTCTGGAGCAGGGCTGTTAACTCCGGATAATTTTTGAGGAAGCACTGCACCACCAGGTTCAAGGTGTGAGCCAAGCAAGGTATGTGGCTGAGTTTTGAAAGGGCTATGGCTGCCACAAAATTACGGCCGTTATCACTAACTACCTTGCCTGCCTCAAGATGTACACTGCGCAGCCATGACTCAGTTTGTCGCTTCAAGTACTCGGCCAGCACCTCGGCGGTGTGTCTGTTGCCCAAACACATCATCTGCAACACAGCCTGCTGACGCTTTCCACTAGCTGCTCGATAGGGGGACACATCGTGTGCAACAGTGGCAGCTGCAGATGGAGTGCTCGTACGACTGCGCTCTGTGGACGAGCTTTCGCTTCTGGAGGAGGAGGAGGAGGGTCGACCGCCTACAGCCAACTGTTTCCTATACCGTGGGCTAGGCAGCACTGTCCCACCACCGCTGTCCCCTGTATCCACCACATTAACCCAGTGCGCAGTGATGGACACGTAACGGCCCTGGCCATGCCGACTGGACCATGCATCAGTTGTGAGGTGCACCTTTCCGCTCACTGACTGCTTGAGTGCATGGACAATGCGGTCTTTCACATGATGGTGGAGGGCTGGGATGGCTTTGCGAGAGAAGAATTGGCGACTGGGTAGGTCATAGCGTGGTACTGCATAGGCCATGAGTTCGCGGAAAGCTGTGCTTTCCACCAACCGAAAGGGCATCATCTCAAACGAGATTAGTTTGGCAATGTGGGCGTTCAAACCCAGTGTACGCGGATGAGAGACTGAGTACTTTCTTGACCTACTCATAGTGTCTGGGAGGGTGAGCTGGACTTGAGAGCTGCATATGGTGGAAGTAGCGGTGGACAGGGCGGACTGAGAGAGGGTTGATGATGGTGATGGAGTTGGTGTTCTTTCTGATGGCCTAGAATCAGTCTTTCGTTGATATAACAGTGGGATTCCCTGACTGCTGTGGTCTTGCAACGACACCTCAACATTTGCTGCTGTGCTAACCGGTGGGCTTACAGTGGGGGAAACAATGTAGCGTTGCTGACTACCTTCGTTGTGATCAGTTGCACATGTGGCACTTGAGGTTTGGTGTTGTGTCCACGCTTGCAAGTGCATGCTGGTTAAATGTCTAAGCATGCAACTAGTATTCAAATTTTTCAGATTTTTCCCTCGGCTAAAGGTCTTTGCGCACTTCTTACAGATAACCTTGGCCTGATCATGAGGATTTTGTTCAAAAAAGTGCCACACTGCACTCTTCCTACTTTGGCAGACATTTTGCGGCCTAGCACGCTGTGATCTTTTGACCCTCTGGACAAGCTGTCCAGCAACTCTTTTGATGTTTGGAACCTGTCTTTGGAGTGCTCCGGGCCTGCCAGATAACAGCTGTTGCGATGTCGATGTCTGCTGTGGATGCTCCTCATCTGAGCTATTGGAAGCAGCACCCTCTTCCCCCAATGGATGCCAATCTGGGTCAACAACTGGGTCATCCATCACCTCCTCTTCTATGTCATGTGCACCTTCCTCTGTGTCACCGTGTATGGTGGTATAGTGTGTGGGAAGGGGCACCTGAGTCTCATCAGGGTCAGAATCTGGCTCTGTACACTGCGAGGACAATGTAGTGCTCTGAGTGAGTGTACCAGCAGAATCATCCATCAGCGGCTGTGCATCAGTGCACTCGATGTCAGATTCATCTTGGCCTGGGTAATTCACCATTTCACTTGATAATCCAGGCATGGTATGTGAAAACAGCTCCATGGAGTAATCAGTAGTATGGCCTGCTTCATCCTTCAATCTTGGTTGGGGTGAAGGACACAAGGAAAGGTGTGGTTCATGAACATGAGCCTCCAATGACGACTCAGTGCTTTTACTTTTTACAACTGAAGAAGAGGAGGCGATAGAGCTGGAGGCTGAGTCAGCAATGTAAGACAAAACTTTTTCCTGATGCTCTGGCTTTAAAAGCGGTTTGCCAACTCCTAGAAAACTAAGCGTTCGAGGCCTTATGTAGCCAGACGATGACGCAGGCTCAACACCTCCTGCATTCGGTCCTATTTTGCTCTTGCCACTACCATCAGATCCACCACCAACACCATCATTACCAGCTGCCAACCCCCGCCCAATTCCACGGCCTCTTCCACCAGCCTTCCTCATTTTTGGTAGAAATGTAGATAAAATCCAACAAACTATATAGTAATGTAAAACAAGGTACAAGGTGTCTATAGGACAGGGGAGATTTTGAATTTCTGCAGACACTTGTGGACACTGGACACTTTTGGATTGTGTGAGGCCCACTGATATCTGAGCGCTATGTGACAGGCTCGATGGCACAGCTGTGACCAAAGTGACTAGAGGATAAGGGAGATTTTGAATATCTGCACACACTTTTGGACACTGGACACTTTTGGATAGTGTGAGGCCCAATGAATATCTGAGCGCTATGTGACAGGCTCGATGGCACAGCTGTGACCAAAGTGACTAGAGGATAAGGGAGATTTTGAATCTCTGCACACACTTTTGGACACTGGACACTTTTGGATTGTGTGAGGCCCAATGAATATCTGAGCGCTATGTGACAGGCTCGATGGCACAGCTGTGACCAAAGTGACTAGAGGATAAGGGAGATTTTGAATCTCTGCACACACTTTTGGACACTGGACACTTTTGGATAGTGTGAGGCCCAATGAATATCTGAGCGCTATGTGACAGGCTCGATGGCACAGCTGTGACCAAAGTGACTAGAGGATAAGGGAGATTTTGAATCTCTGCACACACTTTTGGACACTGGACACTTTTGGATTGTGTGAGGCCCACTGATATCTGAGCGCTATGTCACAGGCTCGATGGCACAGCTGTGACCAAAGTGACTAGAGGATAAGGGAGATTTTGAATCTCTGCACACACTTTTGGACACTGGACACTTTTGGATTGTGTGAGGCCCAATGAATATCTGAGCGCTATGTGACAGGCTCGATGGCACAGCTGTGACCAAAGTGACTAGAGGATAAGGGAGATTTTGAATCTCTGCACACACTTTTGGACACTGGACACTTTTGGATTGTGTGAGGCCCACTGATATCTGAGCGCTATGTCACAGGCTCGATGGCACAGCTGTGACAAAAGTGACTAGAGGATAAGGGAAATTGGATTGCTTTTAAAAAAGCAGTTTGCGGAGCAGTGGGTAAACAGCAATGCAGGAATGTCAGGAAGCCTTAGAAGGCAGCCCAACAACCAACACCACTGACACACCACTATATAGCCTCCCCTTGCACTGCACACACAGTGACTGGTGTGTTGTGCAGGCCAAATCGCTAGCAGCAGAAGCAGTTTTTTTTCTTCTTCCCTGCCTAACCCTCTCCCTACAGAATCAGCAACCTCTCCCTATACTGAGATCGGCAGAAGTAAGATGGCGGTCGGCATGCACGCCCTTTTATACCCCCTGTGACGCCCACCAAAGCAAGCCAATCACTTGCATGCCCTTCTGAAAGATGGTGGTGACCCCTGCCTATGTCATCACGTTGCCCACAGTGTCCGCGGATCCTGATTGGCTGAAAAAGAGCGCAAAACAAACTTTTGAAACGCGACTTTGGCGCGCAAGTCGCCGACCTCGTGGCCGACCTCATCCTAGGGTCGGGTTTCGTTTCATGAAACCCGACTTTGCCAAAAGTCGGCGACTTTTGAATTTTTTCGACCCGTTTCACTCAACTCTAGTTATCAGTAGAGTTGAGCGAAACGGGTCGAAAAAATTCAAAAGTCGCCGACTTTTGGCAAAGTCGGGTTTCATGAAACGAAACCCGACCCTAGGATGAGGTCGGCCACGAGGTCGGCGACTTACGCGCCAAAGTCGCGTTTCAAAAGTTGGTTTTGCGCTCTTTTTCAGCCAATCAGGATCCACGGACACTGTGGGCAACGTGATGACAGGCACGGGTCACCACCATCTTTCAGAAGTGCATGCAAGTGATTGGCTTGCTTTGGTGGGCGTCACAAGGGGTATAAAAGGGTGTGCACGCAGACCGCCATCTTACTTCTGCCGATCTTAGTATAGGGAGAGGTTGCTGCTGATTCTGTAGGGAGAGCGTTAGGCAGGGAAAAAGACAAAAAAACTGCTTCTGCTGCTAGCGATTTGGCCTGCACAACACACCAGTCACTGTGTGTGCAGTGCAAGGGGAGGCTATATAGTGGTGTATCAGTGGTGTTGGTTGTTGGGCTGCCTTTTAAGGCTTCCTGACAGGCTGGCATTGCTGTTTACCCACTGCTCCGCAAACTGCTTTTTTTAAAAGCAATCCCAATTTTTTTTTTTTGTCCTGCTGTAGAAGAAAAAAAAAACTGCTTCTGCTGCTAGCAATTTGGCCTGCACAACACACCAGTCACTGTGTATGCAGTGCAAGGGGAGGCTATATAGTGGTGTATCAGTGGTGTTGGTTGTTGGGCTGCCTTTTAAGGCTTCTTGACAGGCTGGCATTGCTGTTTACCCACTGCTCCGCAAACTGCTTTTTTAAAAGCAATCCAATCTCCCTTATCCTCTAGTCACTTTTGTCACAGCTGTGCCATCGAGTCTGTCACATAGCGCTCAGATATTCATTGGGCCTCACACAATCCAAAAGTGTCCACTGTCCACAAGTGTGTGCAGAAATTCAAAATCTCCCTTATCCTCTTGTCACTTTTGTCACAGCAGTGCCATCGAGCCTGTCACATAGCGCTCAGATATTCATTGGGCCTCACACAATCCACAAGTGTCCAAAAGTGTGCGCAGAGATTCAAAATCTCCCTTATCCTCTCGTCACTTTGGTCACAGCTGTGCCATCGAGCCTGTCACATAGCGCTCAGATATTCATTGGGCCTCACACAATCCAAAAGTGTCCACTGTCCACAAGTGTGTGCAGAAATTCAAAATCTCCCTTATCCTCTAGTCACTTTTGTCACAGCAGTGCCATCGAGCCTGTCACATAGCGCTCAGATATTCATTGGGCCTCACACAATCCACAAGTGTCCAGTGTCCAAAAGTATGCGCAGAGATTCAAAATCTCCCTTATCCTCTCGTCACTTTGGTCACAGCTGTGCCATCGAACCTGTCACATAGCGCTCAGATATCAGTGGGCCTCACACAATCCAAAAGTGTCCACTGTCCACAAGTGTCTGCAGAAATTCAAAATCTCCCCTGTCCTATAGACACCTTGTACCTTGTTTTACATTACTATATAGTTTGTTGGATTTTGTCTACATTTCTACCAAAAATGAGGAAGGCTGGTGGAAGAGGCCGTGGAATTGGGCGGGGGTTGGCAGCTGGTAATGATGGTGTTGGTGGTGGATCTGATGGTAGTGGCAAGAGCAAAATAGGACCGAATGCAGGAGGTGCTGACCCTGCGTCATCGTCTGGCTACATAAGGCCTCGAACGCTTAGTTTTCTAGGAGTTGGCAAACCGCTTTTAAAGCCAGAGCATCAGGAAAAAGTTTTGTCTTACATTGCTGACTCAGCCTCCAGCTCTATCGCCTCCTCTTCTTCAGTTGTAAAAAGTAAAAGCACTGAGTCGTCATTGGAGGCTCATGTTCATGAACCACACCTTTCCTTGTGTCCTTCACCCCAACCAAGATTGAAGGATGACGCAGGCCATACTACTGATTACTCCATGGAGCTGTTTTCACATACCATGCCTGGATTATCAAGTGAAATGGTGAATTACCCAGGCCAAGATGAATCTGACATGGAGTGCACTGATGCACAGCCGCTGATGGATAATTCTGCTGGTACATTCACTCAGAGCACTACATTGTCCTCGCAGTGTACAGAGCCAGATTCTGACCCTGATGAGACTCAGGTGCCCCTTCCCGCACACTATACCACCACACACGGTGACACAGAGGAAGGTGCACATGACATAGAAGAGGAGGTGATGGATGACCCAGTTGTTGACCCAGATTGGCATCCATTGGGGGAAGAGGGTGCTGCTTCCAATAGCTCAGATGAGGAGCATCCACAGCAGACATCGACATCGCAACAGCTGTTATCTGGCAGGCCCGGAGCACTCCAAAGACAGGTTCCAAACATCAAAAGAGTTGCTGGACAGCTTGTTCAGAGGGTCAAAAGATCACAGCGTGCTAGGCCGCAAAATGTCTGCCAAAGTAGGAAGAGTGCAGTGTGGCACTTTTTTGAACAAAATCCTCATGATCAGGCCAAGGTTATCTGTAAGAAGTGCGCAAAGACCTTTAGCCGAGGGAAAAATCTGAAAAATTTGAATACTAGTTGCATGCTTAGACATTTAACCAGCATGCACTTGCAAGCGTGGACACAACACCAAACCTCAAGTGCCACATGTGCAACTGATCACAACGAAGGTAGTCAGCAACGCTACATTGTTTCCCCCACTGTAAGCCCACCGGTTAGCACAGCAGCAAATGTTGAGGTGTCGTTGCAAGACCACAGCAGTCAGGGAATCCCACTGTTATATCAACGAAATACTGATTCTAGGCCATCAGAAAGAACACCAACTCCATCACCATCATCAACCCTCTCTCAGTCCGCCCTGTCCACCGCTACTTCCACCATATGCAGCTCTCTAATCTCGTTTGAGATGATGCCCTTTCGGTTGGTGGAAAGCACAGCTTTCCGCGAACTCATGGCCTATGCAGTACCACGCTATGACCTACCCAGTCGCCACTTCTCTCGCAAAGCCATCCCAGCCCTCCACCATCATGTGAAAGACCGCATTGTCCATGCACTCAAGCAGTCAGTGAGCGGAAAGGTGCACCTCACAACTGATGCATGGTCCAGTCGGCATGGCCAGGGCCGTTACGTGTCCATCACTGCGCACTGGGTTAATGTGGTGGATGCAGGGTCCACAGGGGACAGCGGTGGTGGGACAGTGCTGCCTAGCCCACGGTATAGGAAACAGTTGGCTGTAGGCGTTCGACCCTCCTCCTCCTCCAGAAGCGAAAGCTCGTCCACAGAGCGCAGTCGTACGAGCACTCCATCTGCAGCTGCCACTGTTGCACACGATGTGTCCCCCTATCGAGCAGCTAGTGGAAAGCGTCAGCAGGCTGTGTTGCAGATGATGTGTTTGGGCGACAGACACCGCCGAGGTGCTGGCAGAGTACTTGAAGCGACAAACTGAGTCATGGCTGGGCAGTGTACATCTTGAGGCAGGCAAGGTAGTTAGCGATAACGGCCGTAATTTTGTGGCAGCCATAGCCCTTTCAAAACTCAGCCACATACCTTGCTTGGCTCACACCTTGAACCTGGTGGTGCAGTGCTTCCTCAAAAATTATCCGGAGTTAACAGCCCTGCTCCAGAAGGTGCGAAGACTGTGCGCGCACATCCGCCGGTCGCCTGTACACTCCGTTCGTATGCAGAAGCTGCAGCGATTGCTCCATCTTCCCAACCACCGCCTCATTATCGACATTGCAACAAGGTGGAACTCCACCCTGGAGCGGCTTTGCGAGCAGAGGCAGGCCATAATGCATTTGTGGGAGGATACACGGCCAGGCACTTTGAGAGCAGACATGGAGTTGACAGGTGGGCAGTGGTCGAAGCTGAAAGACCTTTGTAAAGTCCTTCAGTGTTTTGAGGAATGCACACGGCTGGTAAGCGCAGACGACGCCATCCTAAGCATGAGCATCCCACTTATGCGTCTGCTCATGCAAACTTTGACGCACCTTAAGGAGCAGGCGTCTGCAGCCAATGTTGACGAGGAGGAAGAGGGAATCCTTGATGACATTCAGCCATTGTCTGCTCAGGGACCTCTCCTGGACGAGGTGGAGGAAGAAGAGGAGGAGGAGGAGGATGATGGGGATGATTACTTAGGGGAGGAGGATGCATCTCGTGGGGCAAGTGAAAATGTTGGCGTGGCAAGGTCTGGTACAGGGTTTGTGCGTGACTGGAGGGATGTGGATTTGCCAGAAAGTGCTCCTCCACCCAGCACTCGCAGTGCATCATTGACACCGGGAACATTGGCCCACATGTCAGATTATGCCTTGCGGATCCTAAAAAGGGACCCCCGCATTGCCAAAATGATGAACGATGACGACTACTGGTTGGCCAGCATCCTGGATCCACGCTATAAAGGCAAATTACAAAACATCATGCCACAGGAGAACCTTGACCTAATATTGGCTAATAAACAAGCAACTCTGGTAAATCGGTTGCTTGAGGCATTCCCAGCACACAGCAGCGGTGATGGTTCTCACACGAACCGTACGGGCCGGGGGCAGCTTGGCAGAGGTGTTCGTGGGGCACACAGCAGAAGTGGCGTTGGAGACAGGGGTTTCATGACAATGTTGTGGACTGATTTTTCAAATACCGCTCACACAACTGGCAATACTGCATCGATGGAAAGTGACAGGAGACAGCAGTTGTCAACTATGGTAACAAACTACTTTTCCTCCCATATCGATGTTCTCCCACACAGGTCATTCCCCTTTGACTATTGGGCCGCTAAACTGGACACCTGGCCTGAATTGGCCCAATATGCCTTACAGGAGCTCGCTTGCCCAGCTGCAAGTGTGCTATCGGAAAGAGTCTTCAGTGCAGCTGGATCAATCCTGACAGAAAAAAGGACCCGTCTGTCAACCCAAAATGTGGATGATCTAACCTTCATTAAAATGAACCACGCATGGGTTTCCAAGGATTTTGTCCCACCTTCCCCTGATGACACATAGGGTGACAGAAAAATGGCTTGCTTTGGTCCACCTCTTCCTGGTACTTCACCTATTTCGCCTTTTGCATCAGCTGAATGTCCAACATCAACATATGCCACTTTCTAAAACTCCCTAACTGTGCTGCCTCCCCCCCCCATGGCCGGGGTCACCACCTACCGCACGACACCGTGCGAGTGCCGTTGCCCTGGACAGGTGGGTAAGCCGACTCTTGGGCGCGGGCACTGGCACAGGGTCCCTCATAGTGCAATCAAGTGTCTCTGACGGTGGTGGTGCACACCCGCCGTCAGACACACCGCTGTACTATGAGGGGCCCAGTGCCAGTACCGACGCCCACGAGTGGACCCCCTTGCTTGGGCAGGGACCCAGCATTTGCAATCTTTACCTCTCCCTGCTCCTCCGCTGTGTAATCTGGGCCGTCAAATCCATACTGTGCCTGACACCGTCTGAGCCTGCCTCCTGAGACATATATTTTGAATGTGTACGCTATCCATACATGTTATCCAGGGATACGGTACCCTTTCTAACCTTTGTGCAATCACGTGCAATCCATACTGGGCCTAACACCGTCTGAGCCTGCCTCATGCTGTATAGACATATATTTTGAATGTGTACGCTATCCATACATGTTATCCGGGGATACGGTACCCTTTCTAACCTTTGTGCAATCACGTGCAATCCATACTGGGCCTAACACCGTCTGAGCCTGCCTCCTGAGACATATATTTTGAATGTGTACGCTATCCATACATGTTATCCAGGGATACGGTACCCTTTCTAACCTTTGTGCAATCACGTGCAATCCATACTGGGCCTAACACCGTCTGAGCCTGCCTCCTGAGACATATATTTTGAATGTGTACGCTATCCATACATGTTATCCAGGGATACGGTACCCTTTCTAACCTTTGTGCAATCACGTGCAATCCATACTGGGCCTAACACCGTCTGAGCCTGCCTCCTGAGACATATATTTTGAATGTGTACGCTATCCATACATGTTATCCGGGGATACGGTACCCTTTCTAACCTTTGTGCAATCACGTGCAATCCATACTGGGCCTAACACCATCTGAGCCTGCCTCCTGAGACATATATTTTGAATGTGTACGCTATCCATACATGTTATCCAGTGATACGGTACCCTTTCTAACCTTTGTGCAATCACGTGCAATCCATACTGGGCCTAACACCGTCTGAGCCTGCCTCCTGAGACATATATTTTGAATGTGTACGCTATCCATACATGTTATCCAGGGATACGGTACCCTTTCTAACCTTTGTGCAATCATGTGCAATCCATACTGGGCCTAACACCGTCTGAGCCTGCCTCCTGAGACATATACTTTGAATGTGTACGCTATCCATACATGTTATCCGGGGATACGGTACCCTTTCTAACCTTTGTGCAATCACGTGCAATCCATACTGGGCCTAACACCGTCTGAGCCTGCCTCCTGAGACATATATTTTGAATGTGTACGCTATCCATACATGTTATCCGGGGATACGGTACCCTTTCTAACCTTTGTGCAATCACGTGCAATCCATACTGGGCCTAACACCATCTGAGCCTGCCTCCTGAGACATATATTTTGAATGTGTACGCTATCCATACATGTTATCCAGTGATACGGTACCCTTTCTAACCTTTGTGCAATCACGTGCAATCCATACTGGGCCTAACACCGTCTGAGCCTGCCTCCTGAGACATATATTTTGAATGTGTACGCTATCCATACATGTTATCCAGGGATACGGTACCCTTTCTAACCTTTGTGCAATCATGTGCAATCCATACTGGGCCTAACACCGTCTGAGCCTGCCTCCTGAGACATATACTTTGAATGTGTACGCTATCCATACATGTTATCCGGGGATACGGTACCCTTTCTAACCTTTGTGCAATCACGTGCAATCCATACTGGGCCTAACACCGTCTGAGCCTGCCTCCTGAGACATATATTTTGAATGTGTACGCTATCCATACATGTTATCCAGGGATACGGTACCCTTTCTAACCTTTGTGCAATCACGTGCAATCCATACTGGGCTTAACACCGTCTGAGCCTGCCTCCTGAGACATATATTTTGAATGTGTACGCTATCCATACATGTTATCCGGGGATACGGTACCCTTTCTAACCTTTGTGCAATCACGTGCAATCCATACTGGGCCTAACACCGTCTGAGCCTGCCTCCTGAGACATATATTTTGAATGTGTACGCTATCCATACATGTTATCCGGGGATACGGTACCCTTTCTAACCTTTGTGCAATCACGTGCAATCCATACTGGGCCTAACACCTTCTGAGCCTGCCTCCTGAGACATATATTTTGAATGTGTACGCTATCCATACATGTTATCCGGGGATACGGTACCCTTTCTAACCTTTGTGCAATCACGTGCAATCCATACTGGGCCTAACACCTTCTGAGCCTGCCTCCTGAGACATATATTTTGAATGTGTACGCTATCCATACATGTTATCCGAGGATACGGTACCCTTTCTAACCTTTGTGCACTCACGTGCAATCCATACTGGGCCTAACACCGTCTGAGCCTGCCTCCTGAGACATATATTTTGAATGTGTACTCTATCCATACATGTTATCCGGGGATACGGTACCCTTTCTAACCTTTGTGCAATCACGTGCAATCCATACTGGGCCTAACACCGTCTGAGCCTGCCTCCTGAGACATATATTTTGAATGTGTACGCTATCCATACATGTTATCCGGGGATACGGTACCCTTTCTAACCTTTGTGCAATCACGTGCAATCCATACTGGGCCTAACACCATCTGAGCCTGCCTCCTGAGACATATATTTTGAATGTGTACGCTATCCATACATGTTATCCAGTGATACGGTACCCTTTCTAACCTTTGTGCAATCACGTGCAATCCATACTGGGCCTAACACCGTCTGAGCCTGCCTCCTGAGACATATATTTTGAATGTGTACGCTATCCATACATGTTATCCAGGGATACGGTACCCTTTCTAACCTTTGTGCAATCATGTGCAATCCATACTGGGCCTAACACCGTCTGAGCCTGCCTCCTGAGACATATACTTTGAATGTGTACGCTATCCATACATGTTATCCGGGGATACGGTACCCTTTCTAACCTTTGTGCAATCACGTGCAATCCATACTGGGCCTAACACCTTCTGAGCCTGCCTCCTGAGACATATATTTTGAATGTGTACGCTATCCATACATGTTATCCAGGGATACGGTACCCTTTCTAACCTTTGTGCAATCACGTGCGATCCATACTGGGCCTAACACCGTCTGAGCCTGCCTCATGCTGTATAGACATATATTTTGAATGTGTACGCTATCCATACATGTTATCCGGGGATACGGTACCCTTTCTAACCTTTGTGCAATCACGTGCAATCCATACTGGGCCTAACACCGTCTGAGCCTGCCTCATGCTGTATAGACATATATTTTGAATGTGTACGCTATCCATACATGTTATCTGGGGATACGGTACCCTTTCTCACCTTTGTGCAATCACGTGTAATCCATACTGGGCGTGAGAACGGCTGGCGAGCTGTTAAGCAAGCTACAGCACCTGTCCAGACAAGTACAGGGATTCCCTAGCGAGGAGACTTATTTCATTGTTTTCAATGTTGGGACAGCAATTTTTGGGGAGCACTATACTCTGGAGAATGATAGATGGGGCCCACCATACACTGGAACATTCCAAAGGTGGACATCAGACACTGGAGCAGCATTTACAGGGCCCATTATACACTAGAGCATTAGAAATGGGGCCCATTATGTTTGGAGCATTATTTGGGCCCATAAGACAGTGGAGCTTCATCCATGGGGACCAACATATACTGTAGCATTATGTGAAGCTCATCATATACTGTTTCAAACATTATATGGGACCAATGATTCTGTATGGAGAAATAGATGGGCCTCGTCATGAGATGTAAAAAGTGAAGTATTTTTCATTGTACTATACCGCTATTTCTCTGCCGTATCGGAGCATGATGAGTTGTGGTATGTGTTAAAGGGACGCTCTTTCGCCCAGGGCACATGAAAACCTGGAGCCAGCCCTCCCCCCCCCACAGTTTGTAGCCAAATAACCCCCATTTTTCAGTGCGTAACTTGTATTATGAAGTTAATTAAGGTTGACAAGCTTAAGAAAGAAGAATTGATGCTTTTGGCATTCAAATGGGCACTGTAGGTGTGTTTCCTGTCATCCTCTCACTGCCGACTTTTATTCCCCATTGACTTACATTGGGTTTCGTGTTTCGGGACGACCCCGACTTTTCCCTATAATCGGACGATCTTGCTCGACCCGACTTTTGGAAAAGTCGGGTTTCACGAAACGAAACGCGACCCTAAAAAACCAAAAGTCGCTCAACTCTAGTTATCAGTATAAAAAGACACCTGTGCACACCCTCAAACAGTCTGACTCCAAACTCCACTATGGTGAAGACCAAAGAGCTGTCAAAGGACACCAGAAACAAAATTGTAGCCCTGCACCAGGCTGGGAAGACTGAATCTGTAATAGCCAACCAGCTTGGAGTGAAGAAATCAACTGTGGGAGCAATAATTAGAAAATGGAAGACATACAAGACCACTGATAATCTCCCTCGATCTGGTGCTCCACGCAAAATCCCACCCCGTGGGGTCAGAATGATCACAAGAACGGTGAGTAAAAATCCCAGAACCACGCGGGGGGCCTAGTGAATGAACTGCAGAGAGCTGGGACCAATGTAACAAGGCCTACCATAAGTAACACACTACGCCACCATGGACTCAGATCCTGCAGTGCCAGACGTGTCCCACTACTTAAGCCTGTACATGTCCGGGCCCGTCTGAAGTTTGCTAGAGAGCATTTGGATGATCCAGAGGAGTTTTGGGAGAATGTCTTATGGTCTGATGAAACCAAACTGGAACTGTTTGGTAGAAACACAACTTGTCGTGTTTGGAGGAAAAAAAATACTGAGTTGCATCCATCAAACACCATACCTACTGTAAAGCATGGTGGTGGAAACATCATGCTTTGGGGCCGTTTCTCTGCAAAGGGGCCAGGACGACTGATCCGGGTACATGAAAGAATGAATGGGGCCATGTATCGTGAGATTTTGAGTGCAAACCTCCTTCCATCAGCAAGGGCATTGATGATGAAACGTGGCTGGGTCTTTCAACATGACAATGATCCAAAGCACACCACCAGGGCAACGAAGGAGTGGCTTCGTAAGAAGCATTTCAAGGTCCTGGAGTGGCCTAGCCTGTCTCCAGATCTCAACCCTATAGAAAACCTTTGGAGGGAGTTGAAAGTCCGTGTTGCCAAGCGAAAAGCCAAAAACATCACTGCTCTAGAGGACATCTGCATGGAGGAATGGGCCAACATACCAACAACAGTGTGTGGCAACCTTGTGAAGACGTACAGAAAACGTTTGACCTCTGTCATTGCCAACAAAGGATATATCACAAAGTATTGAGATGAAATTTTGTTTCTGACCAAATATTTTCCACCATAATATGCAAATAAAAGGAAAAAAAACAGAATGTGATTTTCTGGATTTTTTCTTCTCAGTTTGTCTCCCATAGTTGAGGTCTACCTATGATGTAAATTACAGACACCTCTCATCTTTTTAAGTGGTGGAACTTGCACTATTGCTGACTGACTAAATACTTTTTTGCCCCACTGTATATAACGCCCTGTCCACACCAGGCTTTTAGAAAAAGGATTGGAGTCAGCATATAGGACCAATTCCTCCCATCTGGCCATAACTAGATTTGCCAGAGACGGGGAGAACTTGGCCCCCATGCTGACTCCAGTCTTCTGCAGAAAAAATCTGCTGTTAAAAGAAAAATTATTGTGACTAAGTAAAAACCTTACTGCCATTACCAAAAAATCCTTAATTTCTATAGCATAATTACTAAATGCTATTAACCCCTCCAGCTTCAATCCATCAGCGGTCTCCAGGCATTTTTCACAACATCATTCTGGCAATTTTGATAGCTTCAGGTTTAAAGCAATAGTTAGTAACACGGTCTACCAGAGGGGGCGATAGAAAATGTAAACTACTTAACAGAGAATCTGCTTGGATTTTTACCTTGGAAACTAGGATGCCAATAGGCTTAAATAGACAAGATTTAATTAGAATATATTAAAAATCCTAAAATTGATTCTTATGCTAACAATTATAACCTGCTCTGTCTGAAGTTCATAAATATGTTTTTGTTTTTTTTTGAGTAAAAATTATATTATGGAAGTATTGTGGAGGATAACATGAAAAAAATCTCTGTATATATATTCTGTTATATCATGTATTGTAAAATATTTGTAAAATGTTTGGAAAAATTACTGCTAGCGTATTAGCTTCAGTTAGGGTTAACACTTGTTTTTAAATAGTTAATCTTATAGGTGGATGCTTACAAGTGTGATCTATTAACGCTTGATCAACTATAGCACCATCTATCTTAGGATTTTTTCCTTCATATATCCCAGAAAAATAGCAATGTGTATTATGGCAATGATAAAGGTTTAGCCGAAACGCGTCTTGCCGTGCGCTTTACAGCAGTAATTTTTCCCATCTCTGCCTATATTCATAATATGCTGCTATAGATAAATATTTTTAATCTACGTTTGAAATAAAGAAAAAGATTTTTTACGCACTTCAAACTTGGCTCGCTGGATTCATCTCCTTTTCGCATCTATTGTTGGCAAGAGCTCCTGTCACTTATCCGCTGCTGAGAGCCTATACAGTATAGCAGCTTATGGTTTGAACCAGCTGGGTAAGCTGGCATTTTTTCCTTTTTTTTTTCTTTTCGATTGTTTGGGACATCTGGAAAACGGCTTATTCGGAGAAGACGAGGTGAGCACTACCACCAGTCTTGTCTCATGCCAACTGTCAAGCATCCTGAAACCATTCATGTGTGGGGTTGCTTCTCAGCCAAGGGAATGGGCTCTCTCTCAGTCTTGCCTAAAAACAAAGCCATGAATAAAGAATGGTACCAGAATGTCCTCCGAGAGCAGCTTCTCCCAACCGTCCAAGAGCAGTTTGGCGATCAACAATGCCTTTTTCAACATGATGGAGCACCTTGCCATAAAGCAAAGGTGATAACTAATGGCTCAGGGACCAAACATAGAGATTTTGGGACCATGGCCTGGAAACTCCCCAGATCTTAATCCCATTGAGAACTTGTGGTCAATTATCAAGAGATGGGTGGACAAACAAAAACCTTCAAATTCAGACAAAATAAAAGCATTGATTTTGCAAGAATGGACTGCTATCAGTCAGGATTTGATCCAGAAGTTGATTGAAAGCATGCCAGGGAGAATTGCTGAGGTCCTGAAGAAGGTCAACACTGCAAATATTGACTTGCTGCATTAACTCATTCTGTCAATATAACCTTTTGTTACTCATAATATGATTGCAATTATATTTCTGTATGTGATAAAAACATCTGACAAACACATAAAAACCAGAGGGCAGCAGATCATGTGAAAATATAATATTTGTGTCATTCTCAAAACTTTTGGCCATGACTGTACATACACACATACATACATACCTTGAGCTTTATATCTAATATATAAAGCTCAAAGTGTGTATGTATGTATGTATGTATGTATGTATGTCCGGGATAGGCATCCGCACCGTCGCAGCTACAGCCACAAAATTTGGCACAGTCACACGTCTGGACCCCGAGAGCGTCCTAAGCTATGTTGTGAGGCGAAATTTTAACCCCACGCGTTCCAATTCACCAAACAATTTTGCCCCTATCTACATACTGGGGGAAAAAGTGTGTGCGCGTCAAGCCCCGCCCCTCATTATGATGTCTTAATGCCCCTATTTGCATACTGGGGAAGTGTGTGCACATCAAGCCCCGCCCCTCATTATGATGTCACAATGGTTGCCATGGCGACGCTGATATCGGCTGCAAGCCCTGCCGCCGCTCATTATGATGTCATAATGGTTGACTATGGGATGGAGGATGTGATGGGTATATGGGCACTGGACTATGGGATGGAGGATATGTATGACGGGTATATCGGCACGGGACTATGGGATGGCGGATATGCATATGGGCATGGGACTATGGGATGGAGGATGTGATGGGTATATGGGCACTGGACTATGGGATGGAGGATATGTATGACGGGTATATCGGCACGGGACTATGGGATGGCGGATATGCATATGGGCACGGGACTATGGGATGAAGGATGTGTGATGGGTATATGGGCACGGGACTATGGGATGGAGGATAAAGGATAATTATAATTTGCTATAACTAACCACAGTTAGTTACTATGCCCGGGCAGCGCCGGGCTTTTCAGCTAGTCTAATATATAAAGCTCAAAGTGTGTATGTATTATTATTATTATTATTTATTGTTATAGCGCCATTTATTCCATGGCGCTTTACATGTGAGGGGGGTATACATAAAAACAAGTACAATAATCTTAAACAATACAAGTCATAACTGGTACAGGAGGAGAGAGGACCCTGCCCGCGAGGGCTCACAATCTTCAAGGGATGGGTGATAATACAGTAGGCGAGGGTAGAGCTGGTCGTGCAGCGGTTTGGTCGATCGGTGGTTACTGCAGGTTATAGGCTATGTATGCATGTATGTATGTGTATGTCCGGGATAGGCATCCACACCGTCACAGGTACAGCCACAAAATTTGGCATAGTCACACGTCTGAACCCCGAGAGCGTCCTAAGCTATGTTGTGAGGCGAAACTTTAACCCTGTGCGTTCCAATTCACCAAACAATTTTGCCCCGTCTATGGGCATGGGACTATGGGACGGAGAATATGTATGATGGGTATATGGGCACGGGACTATGGGACGGAGGATAATTATAATTTGTTATAACTAACCAAAGTTAGTTACTAGGTCCGGGCAGCGCCGGGCTCTTCAGCTAGTGTGTGTGTATGTATATATATATATATATATATATATATATATATTCTACATAGAATAATAGCCACTAAATCAATTGCCAGCTTCCGTAAAATTATTACAAAAAACAACATGAAATGACACATGGTTTACATACAGTTGTGGCCAAAAGTATTGACACCCCTGCAATTCTGTCAGATAATACTGTTTCTTCCTGAAAATGATTGCAAACACAAAATCTTTGGTATTATCTTCATTTAATTTGTCTTAAATGAAAAAAACAAAACAAAAAAGAATGAAGCAAAAAGCAAAACATTGATCATTTCACACAAAACTCCAAAAATGGGCCAGACAAAAGTATTGGCACCCTCAGGCTAATACTTGGTTGCACAACCTTCAGCCAAAATAACTGCGACCAACCGCTTTCGGTAACTATCAATGAGTTTCTTACAATGCTCTGCTGGAATTTTAGACCATTCTTCTTTGGCAAACTGCTCCAGGTCCCTGATATTTGAAGGGTGCCTTCTCCAAACTGCCATTTTTAGATCTCTCCACAGGTGTTCTATGGGATTCAGATCTGGACTCATTGCTGGCACCTTAGAAGTCTCCAGTGCTTTCTCTCAAACCATTTTCTAGTGCTTTTTGAAGTGTGTTTTGGGTCATTGCCCATGACCTCTGAGGGAGAACCAGCTTTCTCACACTGGGCCCTATATTATTCTGCAAAATTTGTTGGTAGTCTTCTGACTTCATAATTCCATGCACACGGTCAAGCAGTCCAGTGCCAGAGGCAGCAGAGCAACCCCAAAACATCAGGGAACCTCCACCATGTTTGTCTGTAGGGACCGTGTTCTTTTCATGCCTCTTTTTTTCTCCTGTAAACTCTATGTTGATGCCTTTGCCCAAAAAGCTCTACTTTTGTCTCATCTGACCAGAGAACATTCTTCCAAAACGTTTTAGGCTTTTTCAGGGAAGTTTTGGCAAACTCCAGCCTGGCTTTTTTATGTCTCGGGGTAAGAAGTGGGGTCTTCCTGGCTCTCCTACCATACAGTCCCTTTTCATTCAGACGCCGACCGATAGTACGGGTTGACACAGTTGTACTCTCGGACTGCAGGGCAGCTTGAACTTGTTTGGATGTTAGTCGAGGTTCTTTATCCAACATCCGCACAATCTTGCGTTGAAATTTCTTGTCAATTTTTCTTTTCCGTCCACATCTAGGGAAGTTAGCCACAGTGCCATGGGCTTTCAACTTCTTGATGACACTGCGCATGGTAGACACAGGAACATTCAGGTCTTTGGAGATGGACTTGTAGCCTTGAGATTGCTCATGCTTCCTCACAATTTGGTTTCTCAAGTCCTCAGACAGTTCTTTGGTCTTCTTTCTTTTCTCCATGCTCAATGTGGTACACACAAGGACACAGGACAGAGGTTGAGTCAACTTTAATCCATGTCAACTGGCTGCAAGTGTGATTTAGCTATTGCCAACACCTGTTAGGTGCCACAGGTAAGTTACAGGTGCTGTTAATTACACAAATTAGAGAAGCATCACATGATTTTTCGAACAGTGCCAATACTTTTGTCCACCCTCTATTATGTTTGGTGTGAAATTATATCCAATTTGGCTTTAGGACAATTCTTTTTGTGTTTTTTCATTTAAGACAAATTATATGAAGATAATAACAACAAAGAATTTGTGTTTGCTATAATTTTCAGGAAGAAACTGAGTATTATCTGACAGAATTGCAGTGGTGTCAATACTTTTGGCCACAACTGTTTATCAAACCATTTAATTTAGTTTTTTATGTCTTTGACTAATAATTAGATTAGGGTATGTGTGTAAAGGTACGGTCACACTTAGCGATGTACCAGCGATCCCGGCCAGCGATATGACGCGGTCAGGATCGCTGGTACATCGCTAAGTGGTCGCTAGTGAGCTGCCACATAGGCAGATCTCACTAGCGACATCGCTGGGGACGGGGATCGCTACTTACCTGTCACACCAGGCGATCCTGCGTCCTCCTGCCCGGCTCCACGCGTCGCTCGTCCTCACAGCAGGAAGCACCGCAGGAAGCTGACGACGAGAAACAGTCCTGGACGTTCTCGCGCGATCAGCGATAACCAGCGGGGGAGCCGGTCGCTGGTAAGTATCAGACACAGAGATATCGCTAGCAATATCGCTATAACGTCACTAGTTATAGCGATATTGCTAGCGATATCTCTTAGTGTGACATGCCCTTAAGAGAGGGAAAGCCAGTGATTGAGGGCAGATATTAATAGCCTAGAGAGGGACCATTATATTCTGTTTAAGTGTTCCCTTTACTTTTTTTGAGAAGTACAAAAAATATGTACACCTCCCAAGGGGAAATGTGTATGGGTATTCCAAGTCTATGAGACAAGCTCCTAGAAATTGGGCCTATTTCTTAATCATCCACCCCCACTAGAGCAACAGGGTTAATGTGTTCCATGCTGCTATAGCCAGTGTTGAATTCTGTTAAGGGTGAGAGGTTATGCTGTGCGTAAAATACTTGTTCTGAAAAAGTTTGAGGTTTACCCCACAGGGGAAATGTTTGACGGCCCATACAATAAGTATATGGGCATTCCAAGTCCCGCTCCTAGAAATTGGGCCTAGTTTTTAATCAGGCCTTCCTCCAAGACTCATCATCCACCACTACTAGATCAAAAAGGGTTTACGTGTTCCGTGCAGCTACAGCCAGTGTCGAATTCTTAACATGGGTGGGTGGTTATGCTGTGCATAAAATACTTGCTCTGAAAAAGGTTGAGGTGTACCCCATAGGGGAAATATTTGACAGCCCATAAACTAAGTGTATGGACATTCCAAGTCTATGAGACCCGCTCCTAGAAATTGGGCCTATTTTTAATCAGGCATTCCTCCACGCCTCATCATCCACCCCCACGAGGACAACAGGATTAATGTGTTCCATGCTGCTACAGCCAGGGTTGAATTCCTAACAAGGGTGTGTGGTTTTGCTAGGCCTAAAAAAAACTTGTTATGGAAAAGGTAGAGATGTACCCCACAGGCGAAAATTTTTGACAGCCAACACACTTACTGTATGGGCCTTCCAAGTCTAGGAGACCCGCTCCTTTTTAATGTGATATTTTTTGTTAAGAGACCGACCCACCTCCGTGTTTCTACCAAGGGGAGATTGGGGTGCATATGACTTGGTAGCAGGGCAGGCCTTCCAGTCAATGCATAAGAAAACAGAATGGGAGTACCAAATTAATAAAGTGAAGTGGATTTTCCTGGACCCATCCAGTACCAGGCATCAAAGGCATATTGGGGTGCATATGACTTGTGCTTTAGGACATTCCCATCCACATTTAAATTAACTATTTTTGCAGTGAATCCTTTAATTTCCATTTTATTTATCTAAACATGGAAATAAAAACTGGATATGTGAACGACGCCTTACAGTACAATGAACGGATACCAGAATGATAGCCGTATTTAGAGCTTACCTCTTATGTTTCTTTGATTCATTGTTCCCGGATCTCAATTTACCCTTTCCAGCACTCCTTGGCGGAGTTTTGTGCGTTCCTAAAATATATACCAAAACTAATTATTATTCTCATTAACATACTAGATTTACACATCATCAGAGTGGCATTCTCCACCTCTCAACATGGAAGAAGCACAATCTATTACACACCATATGGACAAAACTATTGGGATACATACACATTACTCCCAGAGGAGCTTTTCAGACATCTCTTTTTAAATCCAGGATCATTAACCCTTTCGTCCCAGAGCCTGATTTCGCCTTCATGACCAGACTTTATAATTCTAAAGCTAGTTTCACACTAGCGTTTGGAGGCACAGCGTTGGACTGCAGACGCTTGTCGTGAAGCTCCGCCCCCTGCCGCGCATCCTCCGGTCAGCTCAGCCTATGGACGCATGACGCTGCATGCGACCTGCCTACCCTATCTTTAGCATTGGGTACACAGGCCGTGAGCAGGTATGCGTTTGCCGCCGCATGCATCCTTTTGACGGTGGGCCAATCCCACCAGAATGCAACACGGTGCGATTGGAGCAGGTCGGCGCGCCGGCAAAAGCATACCTGTGCACGGCTTGCGTACCCAATGCTATAGATAGGGTACGCAGGTCGCATGCAGAGTCATGCGCCCATAAACGGAGCTGACCGGAGGAGACACGGCAGGCGGCGGAGCTTCATGGCGAGCGTCTGCAGCCCAACGCTGCGCCTCCAAACGCTAGTGTGAAACTAGCCTAACCACTGTCACTTTATGTGGTCATAACTCTAACGTTTCAACGTATCCCAGTGATTCGGAGACTGTTTTTTGAGACACACTATACTTCGCGATAGTGGTAAAACTTGTTCGATATAACTTTATATTAATAAATATAACGTTTATTTCTAAAAAAAAAAAAAAAAAATTATCTGAAATTTGGCGAAACTATTGAAAATTTCACAATTTTCAAACTTTTAATCTTTATACCAGAGATTTACTGTATGTCACACAAAATAATTTATAAATAACATTTCCCACGTGCCAAAATTTGCTGTGCAATTTTTCTTAAGTGCGGAGGTACCCCATATTTGTTGAAAAACGACTGGTGGGCGCATGGTAGGGCTGGAAAGGGAATGAGTGCTATTTTGGCTGGTAAAGGTTGCAGATACAATGTCACATTTGAGGAGCCACTGACATGCCAAAATAGCAGAAACCCCCACAGGTGATCCTCATATTGTAAACTTCTCCTCTCAAAGCAATTCATCTAGGGGAGCAGTGATTATTTTTAACTCTCAGCCGATTCACAAACTTGTATAAAATGAAGATGACTACATAAAATATTACTTTGATACCAAGTTTGCAATTTTTGCAAGGGGTAATAGGAGAAAACAAACAGTACAATTTGTTATGCAATTTCTCCTGAGTACATCAATACCCCATAAGTGATCGATAACTACTTTGACGCACAGTGCAAAGCTCAAAAGGGAAGAAGTGCCATAATACAGTGCACATTTTGCTGCACGGGTTTGAGGGGGCCATGTCACATTGGCAGAGCCCCTGGGGTGCCAGAACAGCAGAAGCACCTGTAATTGACCCCGTTTTATAAACTACACCTCTCAATAAATTAATCTAGGGGTGCAGTGATCATATTAACACCACAAGGGGGAGGGGGGGGGGTCACAGAATTTTATACTATTGGGTAGTGAAGAAAAAATAATTATATTTTTACCACAAAAAAAAATGTTTCAGCTTTGGATTTTCAGTTTTTCACACTGTGAAATGGGTAAAAATTCTGCCAAAATGTGTCACACAATTTCTGCTGAACATGGCGATACCCCATGAGTGGCTGTACAGAACTGTTTAGCCACACAGTGCGATTTGGGAGGGATAGAACACTATGAGACTCTTGGAGAACAAATTATTATAGAATAGTTTCCGGACTCCATATACAGAGACCCTAAATGCCACAAAAGCCGAATTCCCCCTCAAGTGACCCCATTTTGGAAATTACACCCCTTTGGGATTTTCTCTACAGCTGTAGTGACGATTTTGACTCAACTTTTCCAGAAACAAGCAGCACTGGATGTTGATGATTGAAAATTGCAAACTGCCATTAGAGTGACCAGTACGTTGTAGTGCCCAGCCCATGCTTCTGGAGACATGGACCCGTAAATTAGGTGGGCTCCCATCGGTACAGAAATGCTAAACATGTGGACACTAAATGTGGATTAAGCACCAGGGCTGTGGAGTCGGTAAGCCAAACCTGCGACTCCGACTCCTCAATTTCCCTTACACCGACTCCAACTCCAACTCCGACTCCACGACTCCGACTCCCACACATATTGCTTATATTTAAATGAAAAATTTATTGTAGTACAATGTGAACCTCAGACATTTAATCATTTTTATGATCCAATAATCAAGATATTTAGATAGAACAGAATATATATTGGTGTACTACCCGGTTTTCATTCTTTTTGGTACAGATACGATATGGATAGACAGATATGGATAAATGGATAGATAGAGCAGATTTCTAATCTGCTTTTGCTATTGAAAACATTATCTATGAGCTCAAAAACCTTTCAGGTGATGCAGTTTTTTTAAAAAGATGATCAGCTTTTGCAGCTGAAAAACGTATCCTCAAAAAACACAGGAAAAACGCTGTGTGTGAATGTAGCCTTAGATCAGGAATAGAACAGCCATTTATAGGACATTTCATAACTTTCCCAAACTCCTATGAAAAAATATTCAGCACATCCTGCATTGAATTACTGTACCCAATTTATTAAATATTTTAGGAGTCGGAGTCGGTCCATTTTATACCGACTCCAACTCCGACTCCACCAAAATGAGCACCGACTCCGACTCCACGACTCCGACTCCACAGTCCTGTTAAGCACACTGGGGCTCAGAATAGAGGGAGGCATTTGGATTTGGGAGCGCAGAATTTGCTGAATTTCTTCTAGGGTGATGAGCCATAGCGCTTTTCCAGAGTCTTTGTGCTACCAGTAACGTGGAAGCCCTCTATATTTCCATTAACAGATGACACCTGAGTGGGGACTTATTGTTTTGTGGATTAAGTTGAAGCTTTCATTGGGAACATTTTACATGTTTGGGATCACATTTATCTGGCGTTCTACGCTGAGCATTTTACTTTGGGGTTTCCATCTAAATCTCAGAGTGACCCGATTCCCCAAGGGATCCATTCACTATAAGGAGGCAGCAGAGTTACTCTAGACCAGGACTCCCCAACTCCAGTCCTCAAGGCCCACCAACAGGTCATGCTTTCAGGATTTCCTTTGTATTGCACAGGTGAGGCAATTATCACCTGAGCAATATGAAGGAAATCCTGAAAATATGATCTGTTGGTGGGCCTTGAGGACTGGAGTTGAGGATCCCTGCTCTACACTACGTCTGGCCTCTGTTCAGAGGTGTACAAAATTGACACGTATGTACGACTAAAAAGATGGACACTGCTGGATCACAGGTCAGACGCCGTCCACAGTGCCTCCGTCTGCTTCATTATAAGGAATCTTCCACTGTGGATTCTATCTGAATCACGTATTTCAGAAAGTTACATGGTAACCCTGATGTAAGGGCTCAGCACAGAGCATAGGATAAATGGGAGCCAAGTCATGTGATGGCTTGTTTTTGCGGGACAAATTTACGTTTTTATTGGTATCATATTCGGGCACAGGACATTTTTTATTTGCTTTCTATTCCGATTTTTAGGAGGAAAAATGAACACCAGCAATTCAGGAATTGTTTTTTGGGTTTTTTTTTTTTTAATTTTAGTGCCATTCAGCTTGTGGTAAAATTGATAAGAAAGCTTTATTTTTTTGGTCAGTATGATCACGATACCCAATTTATACAGTTATTTTATGTTTTGCCGCTTTTTTTGTAACAAACTTTTTTATAGAAAAAAAATGTTTTGCTTTGCTTTAATAACTTTTTCATTTTTCCACTGTTGGAGCTGTATGGTGGCTTGATTTTTACAGGACAAGATTACGTTTTCATCGCTACTATTTTTATTTCAATTTGACTTTTTATTTGTGTTTTATTGTACTGTTTATTTGGCAATATGACGAAAAGGCAAAGGTTTTTTCTCCCGTTTTTATTTTTTACGGTGTGCACTGAAACATGGATTTTTGTGATAAACTCACCGTAAAATCCTTTTCTCCGAGACGCTCATTGGGGGGACAGGTACTGTGGGTGTATGCTACTGCTGCCTGGAGGCTGACACTAAGTGAAAAAAAAGATTAGCTCCTCCTCCGCCATATACACCTTCACCCCGATTGCGGGCGGAAACCAGTTTAGTGCAAAAGCAGTAGAACAAAAATCAGCCTTAATGCAGGTAACAATATGATTAGAAAAGAACCACTCTAATATCAATGAAAATGCACATTAATTAAATAAACAAGAGCCAATTGGCTAACAGGGTGGGTGCTGTGTCCCCCAATGAGCGTCTCGGAGAAAAGGATTTTACGGTGAGTTTATCACAAATATCCATGTTTCTCCTTCGCCTCATTGGGGGACACAGGTACTGTGGGACGTCCTAAAGCAGGTCCCTGGGTGGGAAGTTGACTCACCGATCCAAGCTACATGCACCTTGTGTCTAAAGGTGCGCCACCGCTGCTTGGAGAATCCTTCTACCTAGGCTCGAATCCGCTGAAGCCTGAGTATGGATATTGTAGTGTTTGGCAAACCTGTGCAGGCTGGACCAGGTTGCTGCCTTGCAAACCTGTTCCGTCGAAGCCTGGTGCCGAAGCGCCCAAGAGGCACCCACTGCCGAGTAGAGTGTGCTCTAATCCCTGCTGGAACCAGCGCACCCCTGATGCGGTAGGACTCCTGAATAGTCAGACGGATCCACCTGGCTATGGTCGATTTTGAGGCCGCGAGTCCCTTCCTGCGTCCCTCGGGGAGCACGAACAGCGTGTGCCTGCCGAAAGGGTGCCGTCCGTGACACGTACCTCCTGAGGGCTCTTACCAGGTCCAATGTGTGAAGAGCCTTTTCCACGCGGTGTATCGGCGCTGGACAAAATGAAGGCAAGACAATATCCTCATTAATGTGAAACGAGGAAACGACCTTCGGCAGAAAGGGGGGAGCTGGTCTGAGAACCACCTTATCCTTGTAGAGGGTGAGAAACCGTGCTCGGCAGGATAGGGCCGCCAGCTACGAGACTCGCCTGCTGGAAGTTATGGCTACAAGGAATACCACTTTCCATGAAAGGTACGACAAAGAAACATCTTGTAGTGGTTCAAATGGAGCTTCCTGCAGAACGCTTAGGACCAGGCTAAGGTCCCAGGCGTCCAGGGGTGCCTTATAGGGAGGTACCAAGTGGGAGACTCCTTGGATGAAAGTCTTAACCTGCATATTGGTAGCAATTTTGCACTGGAAAAGGAAGGATAAAGCCGATATCTGTCTCCTAAGGGAGCTCGGGGCCAACCCTGAGTCTAAGCCAGACTGGAGAAAAGCCAAGATGTTGGAAATAGAGAATCTAAGTGGAGAATAACCGCGGTCTCGACACCAAGCAAAGAAAACCTTCCAGGTGTGATGGTAAATTCTCGCCGAGGTAGGCTTCCGGGTGCTAACCATTGTAGCAACCACCTCGCACCCAAACCCCGCCTGGGTCAGAATCCAAGATTCAACGGCCATGCCGTCAAACACAGGGCCCCTAAGCTTGGGGGGAAGATCGGGCCTGGGACAGTAGATCTAGGCGCTCTGGGAGTCGCCAAGGAACATCGGCGAGCAGCTGCACTAGGTCTGCGTACCCTGCTCGACAGGGCCAGTCTGGGGCCAGCAGAATTGCTGGAACCCCTTCTGTTTTGATCTTCTTGATGACCCTCGGAAGTATTGTCAGTGGGGGCCCTGCTGGCTGAGGACGTCTGCTGCCCAGTTCTCCACACCAGGGATGTGGACCGCCAATACCACCAAATGGTTCCTCTCGGCCCAGTGAAGAACGTGCCCTACCTCGCACACGGTTGCTCTGCTGCGGGTGCCCCTTTGATGATTTATGTAAGCCACCGCCGTGGCATTGTCCGATTGAATCCGGACGGGGCAGCCTGCTAGAAGGTGCTGAAAATGTTGCAGAGCCAGGCAGACCACTCGTATTTCCAACAAGTTGATCGGGAGGCGTGCCTCCTGTCATGACCAATGTCCCTGGGTCGTGTGGTGGTGAAAAGCTGCTCCCCAGCCGAGGAGGCTGGCGTCGTTTGTGACTACTAACCCTAGTCTGGGGAAAAAGGTTTCCCCTGAAGCAGGGAGGAACTGGCTGTTCACCACTCAAGCGACTGTCTGACCTGAGAGGATAACCGGCACTGATGATTGAGCGTGAATGGGTTCTTGTCTCAGGATGACAAGAGGGCGTGCTGCAGGTGGCGAAGATGAAATTGGGTGAACGGGATCGCTTCCATTGCTGCCACCATTTTCCCTAATATCTTGATCCCGAAACGAATGGTGTGAGGGACTGCTTGGAGACGTGTCCGGACTCCTTGATGGAGCGCTAAGGCTTTGTCTTGAGGGAGAATTATCAATCCTCAGAAGGTGTCGAAGATCATCCCTAAAAAAGAAATCCTCTGGGCTGGAACAAGGGATGATTTCTTCATATTGACTAACCACCCTAAGCGGGAAAGAGTATCCAGCGTGATGCTGACACTCTCCTCGCATGCCCGAAACGAAGGGCCCTTGACCAAGAGGTCATCTAAGTATGGCAAGATGACTATGCCCCGAGAGTGCAAGATGGCCATGACGACTGCCATGATCTTTGTGAACACTCTGGGGGCGGTGGCTAGCCCAAAGGGTAGCGCTGCGAACTGGAAATGTACGTCATTGACGGCGAAGCATAGAAACCTCTGATGCGGAGGAAAAATGGAGATGTGCAGGTAGGATGTCGATAGAGACCAAGTATTCTTCCTGCCCCATGGCCGATATAACTGAAAGGAGAGACTCCATTCAAAAATGTCTGATCCTGATGAACTTGTTCAGGAGCTTCAGGTCCAAAACAGGCCTGATGTCCCGTCCTTTTTGGAGATCGAGCATAAGCCCTGAGCCCTCTTGTGCTCCGGCACGGGAATAATGACTCCGCTGTGCTGTAGTGACTCGATGGCTCCTAGCAACGCCTTTGCCCGAGTCTCCTCTTTGGGAAGACGGGAAAGAAAACAGTTTTGGGGGGTAACTGACCAACTCTATCTTGTACCCCGAGGACACCAGCTCTGTCACCCATGAGTCGTGTGCTACAGTGACCCAGACGTGGCAAAACCAGAGTACGCGGCCGCCTACTTCACTGATGTCGCCTAAAAAATGCTTTGAGTAATTTGGCTGAGGATTTCTGGGACCTGGTTCCCCTCGACATGGGCTGGCGAGCACATTCTCCAACGGGTTGGCTCTATATGAGACCTGTCGATCCCTATCCTGGTTGGAGCGACCTGGAGCGGCAGAAGCAGCCGCTGTAGTCCACCGGTGTTGCGAAAGGCCCAAAACCGTGCCTGAAACTGGTGGCGAAACGGCGGCTTGACCCTTTGTTGAGGGAAAAAAACTGCTTTTTCCTCCTGTGGCGTCGGAGATGAGCTGGTATAATCTTTTTCCGAATAGGCAGCCGCACTGATAAGGCAGAGAAGTCAAGGACTTCTTGAAGGTTGAATCGGCCCGCCATGTCCTTAACCATAGAGCTCTCCTAATGGAAATTGCCCTAAGCGCCGCACAATTGGCCGCATCCAAAGAAGCATTGATTAAGTAGTCCCCAGCCATAGCGATCTGACTCACGATCTCTGATACCTCCGCAGGTAGGTCCCTATCCTGCAAGGCTCTGCTCAATGATTCTGACCAAGAAATCATGGCCTTGGCTACCCACGTTGCCACGAACGAGGGAGAGTGTGCTGATCCTGATGCTTCAAACACTGAGCGAGCCAAGCTCTCTATGAGACGATCCTTAATAGAAGAACCACTAGGTACGGATAACAGGGTTTTTTGAGGCCAAGCGTGACACTGGTGGATCCACCGTTGGGGATTTTGTCCATTTTTTACAGAGATCTGGGGCAAACGGATATCTTGCCTCAAGTGCCTTCTGGCCCCAGAAAGACCTGTCCGGCCATTCCCTGTGTCGTTGCCCTATGTCCTCGAACTCTGGGTGAGAGCAAAATACCCTATGCAGCCGCTTAGCCCGCTTAAAAGACACCTTATGGCCTGAAGCCAGGGTGGAATCATATTCAATCCCCAGCGTCTAATTGACAGCTTCGATGAGGCTGTCCACTGTTTCTCGACACCCCGGGGTATCTAGGTAAAGGGGTTCGTCCGAGTCATAATCTGAGCTTTGCCTGCTCTCGACTACTGGTGAAGGAGAGCGAGATGCAGAACTCACGGATGCAGAGGCACCAGATGGGCCGGGAGACGCCGTGTGGGTTTATTTCCCCCATGTCTGCCTGGAGTGAGAGCAGCCCCTGCAGGCCGGAGGCTATTGTGATGTGGAGGACTCTACCCCTGCCCCTATCTGGGGCGTGAAGGGACTCGATCGCCTTTGTAAGCGATGCCTTAGACTGCGACAGTGACAGGGCCCATTCCGGGGGACTTGGAACACTGGGCTCGGTCGCAGGGGAGGACTCTTTGGCGCGTTCGGAATCGCAGGCTTCGCATAATTGTTTGCTCTGCGCCCGTGGAAAAGCGGCCCGACAGGAGGTGCATGCAGCGTATAGGAACGTGTGCATCTTCACTTTTCCGGCCATATTGTATCTGCCAGGCATCAGTACTGCCCTGCTGGGGGGGAGGGTATTCCTCGATTCCACGTAGCGTGGCCTCTAGGGTTGGGGTGCAGCACTTACCCCAGTCCTGTTTCCCCACGTGTCCTGGCAGTGCCGAACGCTGCTCCTCTCGAAGAAGCGCGCGCCTCAGCTGCAGGCAGGCCGTCGGAAGCAGCGTCCTGACGGTACTTCCGGTTGCAGCCTAGCCCTGGGCCAAAGCCGGGGGCTCAATTTATTTGGCACCCGCCCAAGCCACGGGGGTGGGCGGCTGGAAGGGCCGCAGAGAAGGGAGGCGGAACTTCAGGCCGAAGCTGCGGGCTGGATTTTTAGCATCTTCACGCGACCTGGGGGGGGGCGGTCGAGGAGGCATGGCCGGACGCCAGAACACGACGCCATGCGCTACGGGGGAGAGGGGGACTACCTTCGCCCCGTTCGAACGAGGCAAAGGGCTCCAGCCCTGTGGACGCTGCTGCAGGAGCCCTCCCAGGCCATCCCCTCCGTGACGATGCTCCGCTTCCATGTCAGGTAGAGGGGAGGGGGGCACATGCAGGACGGTGCAGGCACCATAGCTCCATCCTCACTCCAGGTATGAGGAGAGGAACCGACCCCCGCCTTGCAGCACCGCAGCATTGGTGGAGTAGTAGGGGCCGCACGGACTATGTTTGTGTCTCTGTACAGCTTATGGTTTCATTACCTAGGCGTGGTCAGGGCTAAGTCCGGCATCATGTCCCACGTTGCGGGAGAGGATACGTGGAGGTGACACTCGCACGTTGTTGGTTTGGGGAAATCGGACCCTTTCAATAGGGTCCATTGCCCCTGTCTCATCTTCATGGAAAAAGGGAAAAGAATAAAAGAAGTCTGGAGAAAAAAAATACATGTGTGCGCCTCCAATGGACACTAAGCATGAACTGGTTTCCGCCCGCAATAGGGGCGAGGGTGTATGCGGCAGAGGAGGAGCTAACCTTTTTTTCACTTGTCAGCCTCCAGGCGGCAGTAGCATACAACCACAGTATCTGTGTCCCCCAATGAGGCGAAGGAGAAAAGTAGATAACTAGCATGACAGTTTTATTGGTCGGGCCTTTCTGACTCGATGATACCAAATATGTGTACTTAGAATCATAGAATCGTAGAGTTGGAAGGGACCTCCTGGGCCATCTGGTCCAACCCCCTGCTCAAAGCAGGATTCACTAAATCATCCCAGTTAGATGTCTGTCCAGCCTCTGTTTGAAGACTTCCATTGAAGGAGAACTCACCACTTCTCGTGGCAGCCTGTTCCACTCATTGATCACTCTAACTGTCAAAAAGTTTTTTCTAATATCTAATCTGTCTCCTCCCATTCAGCTTCATCCCATTGCTTCTAGTCTTTCCTTGTGCAAATGAGAATAAAGTTGATCCTTCTACAATGTGACAGCCCTTTAGATATTTGTAGACAGCTATTAAGTCTCCTCTCAGTCTTCTCTTTTGCAAACTAAACATTCCCAAATCCTGCAACCTTTCCTCATAAGACAGGGTTTGCACTTTTTTTTTTTTTTTTTACATAAACATATGCATTTATTGGTTTCATAAAACAAAAAAAAAGAAAAATTATGTATTTTGGTACACATTTGTTATCCCCGCATCTGGAAAGTCCCCAACTATAAAACTGTCCCGCTAGTTAACCCCTTCAATCAACACCGTAAAAAAAGAAAAAAAAAGTTATAGCTCTGAGGGCGTGGTCTGGACAGCTGCAGGGACAGACGTGAGTCGTTTGATTTCCCTCCCTAAGGTCACAAAAAACTACTAAAACAGGGGTTCTTGCACGTAAAACCCCCTGAAACAACTTTCCACTGGAGCACTAAGGGAGGCGGAAAGCTCTGGAGAGAGCGGGACCGCAGTTGTGGATGGATGCCTGGGGTGTACTGGATCCCTCCCAGGCCCCTCGATGGCAGAGATAAAGGATTCCTCCGGTGAACCTCGAGATAGATATGAGATAGATAAATAAATAGATAAGATAGATGATAGATAGATAGATAGATACATCTATATGTTGGATAGATAGATCTATAGATAGATGGATAGATATCTATCGATATATCTATCTATTGATAAATATTAAGCCTGATTTTTAGTAATAAACATAATAAAATGGTACATAGAGTTAAATAAAACACAAACACACAAAATCTACGCAATATCTGTTTAATATAAAAAAAAAAAATGTTGTGTGCTCCTGCACAATTTTCTTCCCCAGACAGGGAAAGCCAGTGACTGAGGGCCGATGTTTATAGCCTGGGAAGCAGGTAATATCCATGGATCTTCCAGGTCTATTAATATCAGCCCGCAGCACTATATTTAGGCTATGTGCACACATTGCGGAATTCCACAGGAATTCCGCAACTCCCTGCCGCAGGAAATAAGATAGAATTCCGCATGCATGATTCCCACAATAAACTAGCGTTTTGCATGAGTAATTAGCTAGCAGAATGCTAACGTTTTCCAAGCGATCTGCAGCAGATTGACAGGTTGGTCACAGTCGTCAAACATAGTGTTTGATGACTGTGACCAACTTTTTACTATTGAGGGTGCCTATGCAGCATCAGTAGTAAAAAGATATAAAGTTAAAAACAATAAAAAATAAAAAATGGTGTTTTTCTCACCTTCCGGCGTCCCACGCAGCATTCCCGATCCTCGCGTTGCTCCCGGCAAGTCCCATTCCCAGTGATGACTTGCGACAATGACCTTTGATGTCTCGCGAGACTGCTATGGTATATGCGAGACCGCAACTTCATCAAAGGTCATTGTCTCAAGGCATCACAGGGAACTGGAGTTGGCGGGAGCATCACTGAGGCCTGGGGACGCCGGAAGATGAGAAAAACACCATTTTTTATTTTGATTTTTTTTTTACAGGGATATGGTACCCAGAGCCTGGAGGAGAATCTCCTCTCCTCCAGACCCAGGGTACCATCCGCACATTTTCCGCTTACTTTGCGCATGGTGGCCATAGCCACATGCGGAAAGTAAGCGTTACAATGCATTCCTATGCTGCTGCATATCTTTCCGCGATGCGACTGTGCTACGGAAATAAACTCAGCATTAGCACAGCATGTGCGGAATACGATTGAATACAATGGCTTATTCTATGCATTTTTGCAGCGTTTACGCGTTTTCACGGCGAAAAACGTGGCAAAAACGCATAAAATCCGTGGGAATTCCAGATATGTGCGCACAGCCTTAGCCTTTACTGGCTATTAACCCCTTCATGACCAAGCCTATTTTGACCTTAATGACCAGGCCATTTTTTGCAATTCTGACCAGCGTCCCTTTATGAGGTAATAACTCTTGAACGCTTCAACGGATTCCTAGCGATTCTGAGATTGTTTTTTCGTGACATATTGAGATTCATAATAGTGTTAAATTTAGGTCGAAAATTTTTGCGTTTATTTGTGGAAAAAAAAAATCAGAAATTTGGTGAAAATTTAGAAAATTTTGCGATTTTCAAATTTTGAATTTTTATTCTGTTAAACCAGAGAGTTATGTGACACAAAATAGTTAAAAAATAACATTTCCCACATGTCTACTTTACATCAGCACAATTTTGGAAACAAATTGTTTTTGTTAGGAAGTTATAAGGGTTAAAAGTTGACTAGCAATTTCTCATTTTTACAACAAAATTTACAAAACCATTTTTTTTTAGGGACCACCTCACATTTGAAGTCAGTTTGAGGGGTCTATATGGCTGAAAATACACAAAAAGTAACACCATTCTAAAAACTGCACCACCCCTCAAGCTGATCAAAACCACATTCAAGAAATTTATTAACCCTTCAGGTGTTTCACAGCAGCAGAAGCAACACGGAAGGAAAAAATGAATATTTAACTTTTTAGTCATAAAAAATGATCTTTTAGCAACAATTTTATTATTCTCCCAATGGTAAAAGGAGAAAATGGACCCCAAAAGTTGTTGTCCAAATGGTCCTGAGTACGCTGAAACCCCATTATGTGCCCGGGAACCACTGTTTGGGCGCATGGCAGGGCTCAGAAGGGAAGGAGCGCCATTTGACTTTTTGAATGGAAAATAGGCTCCAATCATTAGAGGATACCATGTCGTGTTCGGAGAGCCCCTGTGTGCCTAAACTTTACAGCTCCCCCACAAATGACCGCATTTTGTAAACCAGACCCCCTAAGGAACTTATCTAGATGCATAGTGAGCACTTTGAACCCCCAGGTGCTTCACAAATTGATCCGTAAAAATGAAAATGTACTTTTTTTTTCACAAAAATTTTCTTTTAGACTCATTTTTTTCATTTTCACAAGGGCAACAGGATAAAATGGAACCTAAAATTAGTTGGGCAATTTCTCCTGAGTACACCGATACCTCATATGAGGTCATAAACCACTGTTTGGGCGCACTGTAGGGCTCGGAAGGGAAGGAACGCCATTTGACTTTTTGAATAGAAAATTAGCTCCAATCGTTAGCGGACAGCATGTCGCGTATAGAAAGCCCCTAATGTGCCTAAACATTGGAGTTGACCCACAAATGACCCCATTTTGGAAACTAGACTCCCCAAGGAACTTATCTAGATGTGTGGTGAGCACTTTCATCTCCCAAGTGCTTCATAGAAGTTTATAACCTAGAGCAGTAAAAATAAAAAAAAATCATTTTTCACTAAAATTATCTTTTTGCCCCATTTTTTTATTTTACCAAGGGTAGCAAGAGTAATTGGACCTCAAAATTTGTTGTACAATTTGTCCTGAGTATGCTGATACCCCATATGTGGGGGGTAAACCTGCTTGGGTGCATGGTGGAGCTCGGAAGGGAAAGAGCGCCGTTTGACTTTTTCAACGCAGAATTGGCTGGAATCGAGATCGGACACCATGTTACGTTTGAAGAACCCCTGATGTGCCTAAACAGTGGAAACCCCCCACATGTGACACCATTTTGGAAACTAGACCCCCTAAGGAACTTATCTAGATGTGCGGATAGCACTCTGAACCCCAAAGTGCTTCACAGAAGTTGATAACAGAGCCGTGAAAATAAAAAATCATTTTTTTCCCCTCAAAAAATAATTTTTTAGCCCGCAATTTTTTAAATCTAACAGGAGAAATTGGTCCTGAGTACGCTGGTATCCCATATTTGGGGGGAAACCACTGTTTGGGCACACGTTGGGGCTCAGAAGGGAAGTAGTGACGTTTTTAAATGCCGACTTGATGGAATGGTCTGCGGGCGTCATGTTACGTTTGCAGAGCCCCTGATGTGCCTAAACAGTAGAAACCCCCCACAAGTGACCCCATTTTGGAAACGAGACTCCACAAGGAACTTATCAAGATGTGTGGTGAGCACTTTGAACCCCCAAGTGCTTCACAGAGGTTTATAACGTAGAGCCGTAAAAATAAAAAGTTCATATTTTCACAAAAATGATCTTTTTGCCCCCAGTTTTTTATTTTACCAAGGGTAGCAAGAGGAATTGGACCCAAAAAGTTGTTGTGCAGCATCGGCCATGGCTGGATTGTAATATTTCACCAAATATCATTGGTGAAATATTACTATTGCTCTGATTGGCTGTTTCACTTTCAACAGCCAGAGCGATCGTAGCCATGTGGGGACTAAGCCACCCCCCGTGGTGAAGTACAAAGCCCCCTGAACGTGGGGGCCTGGGGACCTTTCAGTGACCCCGGTCACCCGACCCGCAGGAGGGCAATTAATTCATGACGCCACATAGGCGTCACTGGTCGGATTGGCAGAGCTTTTCATGACGCCTATGTGGCGTCATTGGTCGGGAAGGGGTTAATATAGGGGGATCCCCAAAAAAAAAAACGATGTGGTGGTCCCCCTATAATTAATAGCCAAAAAGACTATGCAGACAACTGTGGGCTGATATTCATAGCTTAGAAAGAGGCCATAGATATTAGCCCCCACGCCTGGCTACAAACAACAGCTCTCAGCCGCCCCAGAAATGGCACATCTATAAGATGCACCAATTCCGGCACTTAGCCTCTCTCTTCCCACTGCCCTGTAGCGGTGGCATATCTAATATATAAAGCTCAAAGTGTGTATGTATGTGTGTGTATGTTTGTTTGTATGTCCGGGATAGGCATCCGCACCGTCGCAGCTACAGCCAAAAAATTTGGAACAGTCACACGTCTGGACCCCGAGAGCGTCCTTAGCTATGTTGTGAGGCGAAATTTTAACCCCGCGCGTTCCAATTCACCAAACAATTTTGCCCCTATCTACATACTGGGGGAAAAAGTGTGTGCGCGTCAAGCCCCGCCCCTCATTGTGATGTCACAATGCCCCTATTTGCATACTGGGGAAGCAGTGTGCGCGCCAAGCCCCGCCCCTCATTATGATGTCACAATGGTTGCCATGGCGACGCTGATGTCATCAAAGGTTGCAAGCCCCGCCGCCGTTCATTATGATGGCATAATGGTTGACTATGAGATGGAGGATGTGTGATGAGTATATGGGCACCGGACTATGGGATGGAGGATATGTATGATGGGTATATGGGAATGGCACTATGGGATGGAGGATATGTATATGGGCACGGGACTATGCGATGGAGGATATGTATGATGGGTATATGGGAACGGGACTATGGGATGGAGGATGTGTGATGGGTATATGGGCACGGGACTATGGGATGGAGGATATGTATGACAGGTATATGGACACGGGACTATGGGATGCCTGATATGTATATGGGTACGGGACTATGGGATGGAAGATGTGTGATGGGTATATGGGCACTGGACTAAGGAATAGAGGATATGTTTGACGGGTATATGGGCACGGGACTATGGGATGGTGGATATGTATATGGGCACAGGATTATGGGATGGAGGATGTGTGATGGGTATACGGGCACTGGACTATAGGATGGAGGATATGTATGACGGGTATATGGGCACGGGACTATGAGATGGCGGATATGTATGATGGGTATATGGGCACTCGACTATGGGATGGCGAATATGTATGATGGGTATATGGGCATGGGACTATGGGATGGAGGATATGTATGATGGGTATATGGGCACGGGACTATGGGATGGAGGATAATTATAATTTTCTATAACTAACCACAGTTAGTTACTATGCCCGGGCAGCGCCGGGCTCTTCAGCTAGTCTAATATATAAAGCTCAAAGTGTGTATGTATGTGTGTATGTTTGTTTGTATGTCCGGGATAGGCATCCGCACCGTCGCAGCTAAAACCACAAAATTTGGCACAGTCACACGTCTGGACCCCGAGAGCGTCCTTAGCTATGTTGTGAGGCGAAATTTTAACCCTGCGCGTTCCAATTCACCAAACAATTTTGCCCCTATCTACATACTGGGGGGAAAAGTGTGTGTGCGTCAAGCCCCGCCCCTCATTGTGATGTCACAATGCCCCTATTTGCATACTGGGGAAGCAGTGTGTGCGCGCCAAGCCCCGCCCCTCATTATGATGTCACAATGGTTGCCATGGCGACGCTGATGTCATCAAAGGTTGCAAGCCCCGCCGCCGCTCATTATGATGTCATAATGGTTGACTGAGATGGAGGATGTGTGATGAGTATATGGGCACCGGACTATGGGATGGAGGATATGTATGATGGGTATACGGGCACTGGACTATAGGATGGAGGATATGTATGACGGGTATATGGGCACGGGACTATGAGATGGCGGATATGTATGATGGGTATATGGGCACTCGACTATGGGATGGAGGATATGTATGATGGGTATATGGGCACGGGACTATGAGATGAAGGATGTGTGATGGGTATATGGGCACTCGACTATGGGATGGCGAATATGTAGGGGTATTTGGGCATGGGACTATGGGATGGAGAATATGTATGATGGGTATATGGGCATGGGACTATGGGATGGAGAATATGTATGATGGGTATATGGGCATGGGACTATGGGATGGAGGATGTGTGATGGGTATATGGGCACTCGACTTTGGGATGGAGGATATGTATGATGGGTATATGGGCACGGGCCTATGGGATCGTGGATATGTATGATGGGTATATGGGCACGATACTATGGGATGGAGGATAATTATAATTTTCTATAACTAACCACAGTTAGTTACAATGCCCGGGCAGCGCCGGGCTCTTCAGCTAGTGGGGTAATAAAGGCGGATGTCACCTTTGTATTGCAAGGTGACATCAGCCAGTTTAGTAATAGAGAGGCGTCAATAAGAGACTGATCCATTAATAATCCTATAGTTGTTATATGGTAAATAAACACACAGCCAGAATAAAGTATTTTAATGAAATAAAACACAAAGTTGTTGTCCAATTTGTCCTGAGTACGCTGACACCCCATATGTGGGAGAAAACTACTGTATGAGGACACGTCGGGGCTCGAAAGGGAAGTAGTGAGGTCTTGGAATGCAGACTTTGATGGAATGGTCTGCGGGTGTCATGTTGCCTTTGGAGAGCCCCCTGATGTACCTAAACTATTGCCTTTGGAGATCCCCTAATGTACCTAAACAGTGGAAACCCCCCACAAAGGACCCCATTTTGGAAACTAGACCCCCTAAGGAACTTATCTAGATGTGTGGTGAGCACTTTGAACCCCCAAGGGCTTCACAGAAGTTTATAATGCCAGGGCATGAAAATAAAAAAAATCGTTTTTTTTCCACAAACATGATTAGTCCCCAATTTTTTTATTTTCCCAAGGGTACCAGGAGAAATTGGACCCAAAAAGTTGTTTTCCAATTTGTCCTGAGTATGCTGATACCCCATATGTGGGAGAAAACTACTGTATGGGCACACGTCGGGGCTCGGAAGGGAAGTAGTGACGTTTTAGAATGCAGACTTTGATGGAATGGTCTGCTAGTGTCATGTGCGTTTGGAGAGCCCCTGATGTACCTAAACTATTGAAACTCCCCACAAGTAACCCCATTTTGGAAACTAGACCCCCCACGGAACTTATCTAGATGTGTGGTGAGCACTTTGAACCCCCAAGTGCTTCACAGAACTTTATAACGCCGGGGCGTGAAAATAAAAAGATCATTTTTTTCCACAAAAATGATATTTTTGCCCCCAATTTTTTGTTTTCCTAAGGGTAACAGAAGTTGGACCCCAAAAGTTGTTTTGCAATTTGTCCTGAGTAGGCTGATACCCCATATGTGGGGGTAAAACACTGTTTGGGCGCATGGCAGAGCTTGGAAGGGAAGGAGCATCATTTGACTTTTTCAGCGCAGAATTGGATGGAATTGAGATCAGACGCCATGTTGCATTTGGAGAGCACCTGATGTGCCCAAACAGTGGAAACCCCCAATTCTAACTCCAACCCTAACCCCAACACACCCCTAACCCTAATCTCAGCCCTAACCCTAGCCGTAACCCTAGCCCTAACCCTGGCCCTAACCCTAGCGGGAAAATGGAAGTAAATACATTTTCTTTTAATTTTATTATTTTTCCCTAACTAAGGGGGTGATAACGGGGGGGTTTGATATACTATTTATGGCGGTTTTTATGTTTGGCGGCTGTCGCACGCTAAAAGACGCTTTTTATTGTAAAAAATAGTTTTTGCATCACCACATATTGAGAGCTATAATTTTTCCGTATTTTGACCCACCCCGAGTCATGTGAGGTCTTATTTTTTGCAGGACGAGTTGACGTTTTTATTAGTACCATTTTCGGGCACGTGACATTTTTTGATCGCTTTTTATTCCGATTTTTGAGACGCAGAATGAACAAAAACCAGCGTTTCATGAATTTCTTTTGGGGGGGTGCGTTTTCCACGTGCGATAAAATTGATAAAGCGGATTTATTCTTCGGGTCAGTACGGTTACAGCGATAACTCATTTAGGTTGTTTTTTTATGTTTTGACGGTTTTATGCAATGAAAACTATTTTATATAAAAAATAATTATTGCTGCATCGCTTTATTCTGCGAGCTATAACTTTATTTTTTTGCTGATGATGCTGTATGGCGGCTCGTTTTTTGCGGGACAAGATGGCGTTATCAGTGGTACCATGGATATTTATATGAGTCTTTTTGATCGCGCGTTATTGCACTTTTTGTTCGGCGGTATGATAATAGATCATTATTTTTTGCTTCGTCTTTTATTTTTATTTTTTAAGGGGTTCGCTAAAGGGGTTAACTAATGGGACAGTTTTATAGGGCAGGTCGTTACGGACGCGGCGATACCAAATATGTGTACTTTTGTTTTGTTTTTTTTTATATTTCCAAAAAATCAATTTATTGGGGGAATTTTTTTTTTTCTAATTTATTTGGCGATTTTTTTTTTTTTATTATTTTAACACTTTTTTTTTTTTTTTTTTTTTTTACTTTATTACATTGTCCCAGGTGGGACATCACTGTGACAGATCAGCGATCTGTCACAGGCAATATACAAGCTTCCTCATGTCTGCGCTTTGCAGGCACTGAGGAAGCCGGCTCCCTGCAGGCCCCCGTCGCCATCTTGGATTTGGGGGCCTGCAGGAATGGAGCCCCCCAGCAGCAGCCCTGCACATTGCGCTGCCGTGGGGGGCTCAGGGAAGCACGGAGGGAGCCCCCTCCCTGCCGATGCTTCCCTTTAAACCCCGGTACACCGCGATCGCGTTTGATTGCGGTGTATAAGGGGTTAACCTGTCGGGGGCGGTCCGTGACCCCCCCTGACATTGTGGCAGGTGTCAGCTGTGATAATCAGCTGACACCCGGCTGCGATCAGCGGTGCTCACCACGTGGGCGCCGCTGATCGCTATGACGTACTATCCCGTCCCTGGGAATTAAGTCCCAGGGCACATGGATGGGATAGTACGTCTAATGGCAGAAAGGGGTTAAAGTTCACTCTGCTTTTTGTTGTTCTTTCAGGCATTCTAATGTGACAAGGGTCTCTGATGGAAGTACGGGGAATGACTAGTCGGGTGAGTACAGGCTCGATCACTGTAGCAACCTTCAATGTCAAGGGCATCAATTCCCCTGCCAAATGCAGTCAAATAACTAAACTCTTAAAGAAAAAAACATAAGTAGCTTTCATTCACAAAATCCACTTTAAACTTGGAAGGGTCCCCAACATGTCTTTTTCCCCCTTTCCCATCTGGTGTACCAGCTGCTTCTCTTCAACGTCCAAAGGGTTTATTTAGCAAAGCGTTCAGAAAGGGCCTCCCTTTTACACACAGAAAGCCTAAGTGACCTGGAAGGCAGATATATTTTTGTTAAGGGATCTTTAGCTAACACGAAGTTGACATTCGCCAATTTATATGCCACTAACACTGAACAGGTTCAATGGCTCATCAAAACACTGGAAACATTTCAACCAGGGGAAGAGTCCTGAGGAGAGAATTTGCATATTCCCAGTGCCTTCTGGGATAAGTGAAGAGTCTCCGCGAGCTCAACGATCACTGGATTTTTGGCCGTTGCAGCGGAAAAGAGGAAATCGGTAAACCGTGCACCAAATTTTGGCTCATTTATCATCGCTTTGAAATCTCTTTCACAATAACAATATGGAAGAGGCCAGGAGCCATTTCGTGAGCTGCATTTCTTGCTACATGTTCAAAGACTTACCAGTGGAAAAGCCGAACTTCACATGCCACAAATGCAAGCTTGTGTCCCTGTTGGAGGAAAAGTTGCAAAATCTCAAAGAGAGGTTAGCTACATTGAAGATCATTAAGGAAGGTGAAAAGTTCTTAGACAGAGCAGAATTATCTCTTCATGTTACAGAAAAAGAAGAAATTTGAAGAGCACCTGAACAGAGGAACGGAAACATGTGACCCAGAGAAGCAGGAGGATCGGGAGGTGGTCAGCGCCCATACTGGTAAGGAACCAGTACCAGGCTCTTATGCAGGAGAACGATGAAGAAATACATCAGGATAAAACTTTGCCCACAAACAGCAACCTTGTACGCCTTCAGAATCCTCCTGGATGGAGAAAGAAAAGTGTTGTGAAGAAGAAACGGAGTGGTCGTCATGGGGGATTCCCTGTTGAGAGGAACAGAGGCTGCTATCTGCAGACCGGATATAACCTCAAGAGAAATGTGCTGTCTTCCAGGTGCAAAAATTTAAGATGTGTGACAGGATATCATGACTCTTCAGACCTATAGATGACTACCCATTCCTGCTAATACATGTGGGGACAAATGACACCGCAAGAAACGACCTGGAAACCATCTGCAGTGACTTTGAAAACTTAGGTAAGAAAGTTAAAGAACTGGGAGCGCAGGTGGTCTTTTCTTCCATCCTCCCAGCGGATGGCCATGGAACAAGGAGGTGGAGTAAGATTCTGCAGGTGAACAACTGGCTACGTCGATGGTGCCGTCAGCAACGATTTGGATTTCTGGATCACGGAGAGAATTACCTATATGACTACTTGATAGAGATGGGGTGCACCTTACGAAGACCGGAAAACATGTATTTGGAAGTCGCCTTGCTACACTCATCAGGAGAGCTTTAAACTAGAACAATGTGGGAAGGGAAGCAAAAGGCCAGAAAAAGCCATACACCTGACAAATGCTTTTGAGAACTCTGCTATTAGAAGTGGAAAGGAAGAACAAAGACAAAAGAATCTAAATAATAAAGATATTGGAGAAAGAGAAACCAATCACAAACTAAAATGTTTCTATACTAATGCACAAAGCATGGGCAACAAACAAGGAGAATTGGAACTACTAACACAGGAAAAGAAATATGTCATTGGAATCACTGAAACTTGGTGGGACAATATACATGATTGGAATACAAGGATAGAAGGATATAACTTATTTGCTAGAAACAGACTTGATAAACGAGGAGGAGGTGTCGCATTGTATGTTAGAAACGCGTAGATCTGCACCGAGATTGAAGCTTCAGAGACTGGGAGTTCTGTGGAAACTGGGTAAGAATACAAGGACAGAACAATGGAAAGGACACCATTGTAGGTATTTACTACAGGCCACCTGTGCAAGATGAAGATATGGATGAACACTTTATGCATCAAATGGCCAAGTTCTCAAAAAAATGTGACATAGTTGTCATGGGAGATTTCAACTATACTGACATTTGTTGGGAATCTCTCAGGCAAAACTAACAGGTGAAGGAAATTCTTATCCTCTCACGCTGACAACTTTATCTTCCAAAAGGTAGGGGAGAAAACAAGGGGAACTGCTACCTTGGATCTAATCCTTATAAACAGGGAGGAAATGGTTGAGGAGGTAAAAGTGGCTGGAATGCTAAGGAGGTAGGGTTATTTTAGAATTTTGGATAACTAGAGGAGGAAGACCTGTGAAGACTCGGACTTCAAGGTTAGATTTCAGAAAGGCAGATTTTAAGGGATTCAGAAAGAGAATTGGAGGGATCCAATGGCTGGATATACTTAAGGACAAAAATGTCCAAGAAGGATGGGAAATCTTGAAAAATGAAATTCTCAAAGTTCAATTGTTAACAATTCCGAAAAGAGGGAAGAATAGGAAGCATTTAAGGAAACCAGGATGGATGAACACAGAACTTAAGCACATGCTAAAAAGGAAGAAAGAAATTTTTATAAAATGGAAAGAGGGAGGCATATCTAAAGAAGAATATAATGCTGTCTGCAGAACCTGCAGGGCACAAATCAGATTATCTAAAGCTGACAACGAACTGAGGCTTGCAAGAGACATCAAAAGCAATAATAAAGGATTTTGGGGATATTTCAAAAGTAAAAGATAAGTCAAAGATGCTATAGGATTTTTACAGGATGAAAATGATGAAATGGTAAGACAGGATGTTGAGAAGGCTGAACTTTTAAATTCCTATTTTGCATCTGTTTTTTCTCAGAAAGGAAATGTAACATCAACTGTTCTTCACTGTCCTATTAAGGGAATAGAAGAATCCAGGATATCTATAAACAGAGAGATAGTGAGGAAACACTTAGCTAACCTAAATGAATTCAAGTCTCCAGGTCCAGATGAATTACACCCCAGAGTACTGAAAGAGATAGCAAAAGAAATTTTTGAACCCTCTCCATAATCTTTGAAAATTCTTGGAGAACAGGAGATGCCCCAGAAGACTGGAGAAGAGCAAATAATGTTCCTATCTTCAAAAAGGGGAAGAAGGTGGACCCAGGCAACTATAGGCCGGTGACACTGACTTCTATACCAGGAAAGATCTTTGAACAAATTATTAAACAACATGTATGTCAGTACCTGGATAAGAATGGAGTGATTAAATAGAGTCACCATTGGGTTTGTAACTAATAAGTCATGTCAGACTAACTTAATTTCCTTCTATGACAGAATCACTGGGTGGATCAGGGAAATGCTGTAGATATAGTATATCTTAACTTCAGCAAAGAATTTGACAAAGTATATCACACAATCCTTATTGAAAAAATGGCTAAGTATGGAATGGACAAGGCAACTGTTAGGTGGATTCATAACTGGCTTAGTGATCGGACCCAAAGAGTTGTCGTAAATGGCTGCACATCCAATTGGAATAATGTCTCAAGTGGGGAACCACAGGGCTCTGTCCTGGGCCCTGTATTGTTAAACATCTTTATCAATGATTTAGATGAAGGGATTGAGAGTAAACTGATTAAATTTGCTGACACAAAGCTAGGAGGGATAGCTAATACTAGAGAAGAGAGAGAGGATTGAAAAAGATATAAATAAACTGGAGCAGTGGGCAGCAACTAACAGAATGGTTTTTAACAGAGAAAAATACAAAGTACTACATCTGGGCAATAAAAAGCATATACAGAATGGGAGGAATAGGGCTAAGCAATAGCACATGTGAAAGACTTGGGTATACTAATAGATCACAGACTGAATATGAGTCAACAGTGTGATGCAGCAGCAAAAAAGGCAAATGCAATTCTAGGATGTATTAACAGAAGCATACAGTCTAGATCACGTGAAGTCATTACTGCCCTCTACTCCTCTTTGGTCAGACCTCATCTGGAATACTGTGTCCAGTTTTGGGCACCACATTTTAAAAAAAGACATCAACAAACTGGAGCAAGTTCAGAAAAGAGCGACCAGAATGGTGACCGGTCTGCAAACCCTGTCTTATGAGGAAAGGTTGCAGGATTTCGGAATGTTTAGCTTGCAGAAGAGAAGACAGAGGAGACTTAATAGCTGTGTACAAATATCTCAAGGGCTGTCACATTGTAGAAGGATCATCTTTATTCTCATTTGCACAAGGAAAGACTAGAAGCAATGGGATGAAACTGAATGGGAGGAGACATTAGAAAAAAACTTTTTCACATTTACAGTGATCAATGAGTGGAACAGGCTGCCACGAGAAGTGGTGAGCTCTCCTTCAATGAAAGTCTTCAAACAGAGGCTGGACAGACATCTGTCTAGGATGATTTAGCAATTCCTGCTTTGAGCAGGGGGTTGGACCAGATGGGCCAGGAGGTCCCTTCCAACTCTATGATTCTATGATTCTATGTAGGAGACATCACAATATTGGACCATGCCCCTGTATTTATAGATATCACCATCACCACAATGCCTCGTGCGGTCAGGAGCTGGAGGTTGAATGAATCGTTACTAGACAATACAAAAAATGTAGAAAATTTAAAAGTCAGCAACGCACGTTATTTTGATGAAAATATCACTGATGGCCTTATGTATTGGAGATATTGATTCTACATGCACTGGGACAAGAGTGGTAAGCTCACCTTGAAACATTAAAAATATTCAAAACTAAAGCAAACAAGAGGGTGGTTTGAAACCAATGAGATCGCCGAGACCTTTAGGCAATATTATAGAGCCTTAAACAATTTAGACCCCCAGAACCTATGAAAGACTGTGTGGCATCCGCAGAGAGTATACAAGACTTCCTAGCTCCACTTTCCCTCCCAGCAATACCTCCTAATGACTACGAAGCCCTAACCTCTCAAATTACACCTAGAGAGATTGAGGATGCTTTGCAAGCTACGCCTAGTGGGAAGGTGCCTGGTACCGACGGGCTCCCAGCCAGATACTATAAAAAATTCTCTGAAATCCTCTTTCCCGACTTGGTTACACTTTTTAATTCTTTCCTCAGGGGAGTACACCCTCCCAGTTAGGCTCTAGAAGCTTACAATGCCATTATTCCGAAGGAGGGGAAAGATGACAGCCTTTGTAGCAATTATCGGCCCATCTCACTTCTCAATAACGATATAAAATTGTGGGCAAAAATATTAGCTTCAAGAATCAATGGTGTCCTAGAAAAGTTGGTCCACCCTGATCAAGTGGGATTTGTTAAGGGGAGGGAGGGCAAGGATAACTTTACCAGGAACCTGCATGCTATCTCTTACGCTAGGCGGTTTAAGAAGGCCCTTACACTCCTATCAACCGATGCCAAGAAGATGTTTGACAGAATTAGCTGGAATTATATGATAGGTATTCTTCAAAAATGTGCTTTCCTGTTTACTTTCATAGACGCTATTATGACCCTTTACGCAAATCCCACTGCCAGGGGGGATGGGGTGAATGGGATCTTTTCGGACCCTTTTGAAATAAGAAATGGAACAAGACAGGGCAGTCCTCTTTCCCCTGCCTTATGTGTCTTGGTAATGGAAACCCTAATACAGAAAATCAGACACGATGTAGTCATCCAGGGCCTTTCGGTAGGCCGGCTAGAAACGAAAGCAGCAGCATTCGCCGACGATCTTATTCTTCTGACCTCAAACCCTAACACAGCATTTCCTAGACTCATGAACATATTCAATGAGTTTGGGTTAATCTCTAACTTCAAAATTAATTTGAGTCAGTCGGAATCCTTGAACGTTTGGGCACCAAACACAGATATTTCAGCACAAAAAAAAAAAAAAGACCCATTTCCACTGGCCTTCAAATAAATTAAGATACCTTGATATTTTCTTGACAGCAGACCCCTCCTCCCTAATTAAACAATTTCATACCCCTTTTAAACTAGCTACAGAGCTTTCTTAAAAACTTCGACCTCTCGTACTTATTCTGGATAGGACGAGTCAATAAGTCTTATATCCTCACAAAAATCTTTTACACCATGCAAATGGATCCTATACCTCTTCCTATTTATTTTTTCCTCTCTCTTAACAAACTTATCTATAAATTTGTTTGGAAAAATAAAAGGGACAGGCTCCCTCTAAAAAAAATTTTTTTTTCTCCCTAAAGGAACTGTTGGCCTGGCCTCGGCCTCCCGGATTTTTAAACATACTATCAAGCTATACACTTCGCTCACTGGATTAACCTGATCAAACATAGCTCAGATTCTAACAGCACATAGGACTTGTCCTGATGGAGAAAGATTCCGACTTATATCTTTGGTCGTCTATTACTCGCCCTTCTCAAAAGTGTGATGAAATAACTTTAAACACTCTCTCGAACAGGCGAACACTTATCCCGAACCTCCTACCCCATTGTTTTTTTTCTAGATAATATCCCACTTAAAATCATCCCATGGCTGATAGACCCTAACTATGTGGACGCTTATGGTCTCTGGGACGCCCTTCCAAACAACCTAATCTCCCATCTCCTCTCTAGCCATAAAACCTATGTGGAGGGCTGGCCGACTGCTGCCGGGAAACGCCCCTCGGACTTCTTACAAAAACATGTACACTACATTTTATCGAAATTTGTCTGAGTTGAATGGAATGGCTTCGGCTTGAGTTTGTAGTTAAGCTACATTCTCCTATCCCTAAATTAGTGTCTAAATTATACGCTAATCTTGTCAAACCTTCAGAGCGTTTTAAACCTCTTTATTTACTTTCCTGGGAATCTGAGTTGAAGATATCTCTGTACCCTCAGGAGGTACGTCAGGTGCTCGCCACATCCCATGGGTTTTCCCGGTGCATTCTGCTACAAGAAAATGCATTTTAAATTCTCTCCAGGTGGTACAGAACCCCGGAAAATTTATTTAATTTTGGCCTGAGCGACTAGCCACAGTGTTGGAGATGCTCCAAGGCAATAGGTTCCCTAACATAAATTTTCTGGCAATGCCCAGAAATATAAACTTTCTGGAAGGGTATCAATACTTCTTTGGTCGATTGTGTATCGATACGAGACCTCACTCCAAGAGATTTTACTGTCACTCCCCTCGAACACATTTAAACCAAAGAAGCATGACTTAACCCCTTTATTAATGACTGCCGCAAAACATTTGATATCTTCATATTGGAAGTCTTCAACCCCTCCTACGTTAGGAGAGTGGATCACCGAGGTTCAGGACATATACGGACACGAAGAATTATCTAGTTGGGAAGCCCGCACACATGAGAAGTTTAAAAATTCACGGCTTCCCTGGACAAAGTATTCTCACACCATTCTTTAGAGCTGCTTAGTCTTTAACTTTACCTTGATTACTAGTTAGATAATAAGACTTGCTATGACCTGGTTCTCCTTTTTTGTCTATGGGGTACACGCAGCGGTGGACGAGTCCGATGCACAGACTAGCAGCCCATCTTAGTCTCTAACAATGAATAGCTTTCTCTTGTTCTACTTCCAATCTAAAAAAATAAATTTTTAATGAAGAGTCCTTTTGTCACATCATCTTTGCAATTTTCGCAAGGGATAGGAGAAAACAAACAGTACAATTTGTTATGCGATTTCTCCGGAGTACATAAATACCCCATAAGCGATCGATAACTACTTTGACGCACAGTGCAAAGCTCAAAAGGGAAGGCATGCCTGTAAGGGGGCGGCTTTGCGATGGACAGTAGACAAGCTGCCGCTTTAAGAGACAGCACCCCCCTTGGTTAGAGCAATGGGACAGTCTGCTCTTCCCTGCAGTAAAGACTGTTTTGTTTCTTCTGCCAGCACTGAGAGGGGAGGGGCTGTTTTTCTATCAGAGAGAGAATTCTGCAAGAAGGAGACTGTTATGAATGGGTCACCGAGGAGGATGGCAGGAACAGGCTAAGCCACCAGAAAACCAGAGAGGTTGGTAACTAAGCAGATTGCAGACCCCTGATCCTATCAACACAACTAGCAGTAGCCGTGGAGCATTCCTATAATGCCCTAGACGCTTCGGCACAGCCGGAGAACTAACTAAGCCTAAAGCCAGAAAGGTGAAATCTAAACTACCCCGGAGCAGATCCCCAAAGGGACAGCCCCCAAACATATTGTCGGTGAGACGAGACACAAACACAGGCAGAGAACAGACTGAGCAAACGGTGGGGCCCAAGCTGTCTAGACAGGACAGGACAGGAAAGATACTGTCTGCAATCACGCACAAAACCCTGAAAAAATCCAACACATCTGATATGCAAAAAACCTGAGGCCACACGACCTCACCCCCGCTAGATCATGACTCTGGTATGAACTGGAAGCAAAGCAAAAGATACTAACATAACAGGGGACTGAACAAACTGACACAAGCTGTAACATATGGAGCGGGGCCCAGTGCTGCCCCCAGCAGGGAGTACGCTGAACCCTAGCAACAAACCAGAAAGCAAAAAAAAAGGCACAACCAAATTAGATGCATAGGATTAGCAAAAGAATCACTTAACTGAACCATGCAGATCAAGCAGGAGACAAAAAGAAAGTCCAAACGCACAAGGAGGAAATCACCAGCAGCCAGCTCATTTATATGCTCCCAGCCAGTAATCCCAGGTTCCCAATTATCGTCGTCAGGTGAGAAACTTCCATCAACCTGGCCAGCTCCACTACTCCCAGTAACCACCAGAGGGAGCTTCGGCTCAGAAGTCTGAGCAAGGGAATTCACAACAGGAGACGTGCCTGAGCTGTGAATGAAAAACTTTGTAAACTCTTCAAGGAGACTTTCCTGTGTTGCCGTGAGGAGCCACAAAGAAAAGACAAGAAAGGAATCCAGAGGAGGGAATCCACCGTTTCTATGAGCATCACTGGACTTGCAACACAAGGAAAAGACCACGTTGCACAGAGCTTCCAGGAAGACGTGCACACCATCTTGCAAAGCTGCAGGGCCCCCCGGATTGGACAGATACCAACGCTACTGTGAGTGTTAACCCTTTCTGTGCACATGCTAGGGTTTAGCATAGGCTGCAATAGATAGAGCACGGCAGCCGTGTGACCTGGTTACCAAAGGTCAGATAGGCTATAGTTAGAGTAGCATCATACTGTAACTTTACTGTGTTGTCTTGCCATTTGAATGGGAAGGACTAAAAAGAATCAAGAAAAGGAATGAAGAAAAAGAATGAACATAACTTAAATCCAAAGAGATGGAGAGGCATTATAGATTTCTTAGGCATCTTGGATATGAAATGAACATGAATTTTAAGTAGACAATTAAAAAATCAACACATATTCCATATAAACAGGTGTATATTATATTCCCTGAGCTTTATAGTTGGGGAATGAACATGAAATATATGTAGATAATAGAGGAATGAACGCATATCCCATATAAACAGGTGAATATTATATTCCGAGCTTTAAAGGTGGGGAATGAACATGAAATAAATGTAGATAATAGAGCAATGAACACATTCCATATAAACAGGTGTATATTATATTTTCCCCGAGCTTTATAGGTGGGGAATGAACATGAAATATATGAAGATGACAGAGGAATGAACACAGACCCCATATATACAGGTGTATATTATATTCCCTGAGCTTTATAGATGGGGAATGAAGATGAAATACATGTAGACAAATGAACACATATCCCATATAAACAGATGTATATTATATTCCCTGTGCTTTATAGGTGGGGAATGAACTCGGCTCTGACAGCGTCCTGTTTTCTCCCTCTCTGTACCGCAGCCTCGGCCGACTTCCGTCCTCCAGGTTGCTTGCTGGCTCCGCCCACATCGTCTCTCCTGACACCGTGCTCCCAGCTAGGCCTAGGTCCCACTTCACATTCCGGCGTCTACTCGACCTTACTGCTGGTCTGCATCCTCTGTCTGTCCTGCAGCGTCCCCTAGGCAAAACTCCCTGTGAAACCAGCAGCGTGTCAACACAATCTACATGTATTTCATGTTCATTCCCCACCTATACAGCACAGGGAATATAATATACACCTGTTTATATGGGATTTGTGTTCATTCTTCTATTTTCTACATATTTCATGTTCATTCCCCACCTATAAAGCTCAGGGAATATAATATACACCTGTTTATATGGGATATGTGGTCATTCCTCTATTATCTACATATATTTCATGTTCATTCCCCACCTATAAAGCTCAGGGAATATACCTGTATATATGGGATGTGTGTTCATTCCTCTACTACCTATATAATTTACATGTTCACTCCCCACCTAAAAAGCACAGGAAATATAATATACACCCTTTTATATGGGATATGCGTTCATTCCCCTATTATCTACATATATTTCATGTTCATTCCCCACCTATAAAGCTCAGGGAATATACCTGTATATATGGGATGTGTGTTCACTCCCCACCTAAAAAGCACAGTAAATATAATCACCCTTTTATATGGGATATGCGTTCATTCCCCTATTATCTACATATATTTCATGTTCATTCCCCACCTATAAAGCACAGGGAATATAATATACACCTGTTTATATGGGATATGTGTTCATTCCCCTACTAACTGTATAATTTTCATGTTCATTCCCCACCTATAAAGCACAGGGAATATAATATACACCTGTTTATATGGGATATGTGTTCATTCCCATACTAACTGTATACTTTTCATGTTCATTCCCCACCTATAAAGCACAGGGAATATAATATACACCTGTTTATATAGGATATGCGTTCATTCCCCTATTATCTACATATATTTCATGTTCATTCCCCACCTATAAAGCCCAAGGAATATAACCTGTTTATATGGGATATGTGTTCGTGCCCCTATTATCAACATGTATTTCATCTTCATTCCCCACCTATAAAGCACAGTTAATATAATATACAGCTGTTTATATGGGATATGTGTTCATTCTCCTATTATCTACACATATTTCATGTTCATTCCCCACCTGTAATGCTCAGGGAATATAATATACACATGTTTATATGGGATATGTATTCATTCCTCTATTATGTACATGTATTTAATCTTCATTCCCCACCTATAAAGCACAGAGAATATAATATACACCTGTTTATTTGGGATATGTGATCATTCCCCTATTATCTACATATATTTCATGTTCATTCCCCACTTATAAAGCTCAGGAAATATAATATACCCCTGTTTGTATGGGATATGTGTTCATTCTCCTATCTAATATATAAAGCTCAAAGTGTGTGTGTGTGTGTGTGTGTGTGTGTGTGTGTGTGTGTGTGTGTGTGTGTGTGTGTGTGTGTGTGTGTGTGTGTCCGGGATAGGCATCTGCACCGTTGCAGCTACAGCCACAAAATTTGGCACAGTCACACGTCTGGACCCAGAGAGCGTCCTAAGCTATGTTGTGAGGCGAAATTTTAACCCCGCGCGTTCCAATTCACCAAACAATTTTGCCCCTATCTACATACTGGGGGAAGAAATGTGTACGCGTCAAGCCCCGCCCCTCATTATGATGTCATAATGCCCCTATTTGCATACTGGGTTAACAGTGTGTGTGTATCAAGCCCCGCCCCTCATTATGATGTCACAATGGTTGCCATGGCGACGCTGATGTCATCATAGGTTGCAAGCCCTGCCTCCGCTCATTATGATGTCATAACGGTTGACTATGAAATGGAGGATGTGTGATGAGTATATGGGCACCGGACTATGGGATGGAGGATATGTATGACGGGTATATGGGAACGGGACTATGGGATGGGGGATGTGTGATGGGTATATGGGCACTGGACAATGGGATGGAGGATATGTTTGACGGGTATATGGGCACGGGACTATGGGATGGCGGATATGTATATGGACACAGGACTATGGGATGGAGGATGTGTGATGGGTATATGGGCACTGGACTATAGGATGGAGGATATGTATGACGGTATATGGGAACGGGACTATGAGATAGCGGATATGTATGATGGGTATATGGGCATGGGACTATGAGATGAAGGATGTGGGATGTGTGATGGGTATATGGGCACTCGACTATGGGATGGCGAATATGTATGATCGGTATATGGTCATGGGACTATGGGATGGAGAATATGTATGATGGGTATATGGGCATGGGAATATGGGATAGAGGATGTGTGATGGGTATATGGGCACTCGACTATGGGATGGAGGATATGTATGATGGGTATATGGGCACGGGCCTATGGGATCGTGGATATGTATGATGGGTATATGGGCACGGGACTATGGGATGGAGGATAATTATAATTTTCTATAACTTACCACAGTTAGTTACTATGCCCGGGCAGCGCCGGGCTCTTCAGCTAGTTATCTATATATATTTCATGTTCAGTCCCCACCTATAAAGCTCAGGGAATATAATACACACCTGTTTATATGGGATCTGTGATGATTTCCTAATTGTCTACATATAAATCACGTTCATTTCACATCCAAGATGCATAAGAAATCTCTAATACCTCTCCATGTCTTTGGACCAATAAGTTACTATGTTCATTCTTTTTAGTCCGTCCCCATTTGGATAAATACACTGAGATGTGATAGTTGGTGGTCCGTGCTGTTTGAAGGCCCAGCTAGAGAATATTATCCTTGTAAATTGTGTTTTCATTGCATACCCCTGTTTCTGCATTTTCCTAAACACTGCATTTCTTGCCTGTAAATAAATAAACCTTTTGTTGTTTGCACCTCATCTTGTGTACCGTAGTCACCCTGAATTGTGGTGGTCCCCTGGCCATCGCTTCAAGTGGCGCTGCGAGCAGGGTTACTGTCACCAAGATGCAGGAAGCAGGTGGCAACAGGTAGAGCGCTAGTGTTAGGCTATGTGCACATGCATGCAGAAAATTTCTGCATGAAAACCAGACTTCTTCCCAGAAAACACGCGTTTTTTTCCGCACGTTTTTGCCGCAATTTTTTCCAGAGCGTCCCCAGACACATAGAAAATAGCAAGAAATGCGGAATTTACCGCGAAATTAGTGAACATGCTGCGTTTTTTACCGCAAAGCTTTTTTTCGCGGTAAACGCATCAATATGCACAAAAAGTGCAAAATGCATTAAAATGAATGGGAAGCTTCTTTTAGGGTTTTTTTGAGCGGATTTTTTGGTAAATCCTCTGGAAAACCGCAAAAAAAAACCCGCTGTGTGTGAACACAGCCTTAGTGAGGATGCTGTGGGTATTGCTGGAACCCCTGCAAGGACACTACCTATGGGCACCATATTTAGCGTGCTTCCATAGTTTGACGGCAATAATATGCCCGTCTGATTGGGTGTCCCGGTTGCAAAGAACCCTGAAGACTTACAACATCAGCACAGACCTTGAAGTGGACATTGCGTTGACTGCCTTTAAGGGAGAGGACCGAAAAAACGTCTTTCTACAACCGGAATACACCCGTAGTACCCTGAAATTCTTGGAAGAGATCTACGGCGAGACTGCTAGCGCAGGACACCTTTGCCCCTGATTTTTCTCTAGACCACAACGGGAAGAGGAAGGGATCTCCCAGTATGCAACAGCACTGCAAGAAGTATTGGCTGAAGTGCAGAAGAAAGAGACGGATGGGCTTGGTGACATGGGCTCCAAAGACCGAATACTCCAGGAACAATTCATTCTGGGACTGCACAACACATCCTTGAGGAGAGCACTGTCAGAACGGCTCCGTGCAGATCTGGCTCTTTCATTCTGTCAAATCCTGGCAGAAGCAGTGTCCCGAAGCAAGGAAGAGAGTTACGCTTCTGGGGTGATGCATGTCCAGGATGCCATTACCAGAGGGGACCCAAATCATCAGGAGGCGCTGGTGCAGGTAGTGCAAGACTTGCAGCGGTCTCTTGTCAGTATGCAAGATAAATTAACCCGGATGGAGCAAAGAATGTGAGAACAACAGTCTGACCCATCGTACTCCTATAACCACTCTTCGACCCGATACATGAGGGATCAGCGGGTGCAGGCTCCCTCCCGTCAGACATTGGAGGCACGAAGACAGGCTCGGGGTGCCCCTCGGCGGAGAGGATGCATCCAATACTGGGAATGTGGAGGACAAGGGCACCTTGCCAGAGACTGCCGGAATTATGCTCAAAGCCAGCCATCACAGCCACCGTTAAACTACCAACCCCCTGCATTTTCCTAAACACTGCATTCCTTGCCTGTAAATAAATTAATCCTTTGTTGTTTGCACCTCATCTTGTGTACCGTAGTCTCCCTGCATTGTGGTGGTACCCCGGTCACCGCTTCACATCATAATATAGCGCAGATTTTGCTGCACGGGTTTGAGGGGCCATGTCACATTGGCAAAGTCCCTGGAGTGCCAGAACAGCAGAAACTCTTGTAATTGACCCTGTTTTACAAACTACACCTCTCAATGAATTCATCTAGGGGTGAGGTGATCATATTAACAACACGGGGGGGGGGGGGGGTCACAGAATTTTATACTATTGGGCAGTGAAGAAAAAATTACTTCTACCACTATTTTAGTCCCAGAGTTTGCATTTTCACGCTGGGAAATGGGTAAAAATTCTGCCAAATGAGTGGACACTAAATGTGGATTAAGCCACTGGGGCTCAGAATAGAGGGGGGCATTTGGATTTGGGAGCGCAGAATTTGCCGAATTTCTTCTAAGGTGGTGAGGAGCCATAGAGCCTTTGTGCTACCAGTAACGTGGAAGCCCTCTATATTTCAGTTAACAGATGACACACCTGAGGGGGGACATTTTTTTTGTGGATTGAGTTGAAGCTGTCATTGGGAACATTTTACATAATGTTTGGGATCACATTTATCTGGCGCTCTACGCTGAGCATTTTACTTTCGGGATTCCATCCAAATCTCAGAGTGACCCGATTCCCCAAGGGATCCATTCACTATAATGAGGCAGCAGAGTTACTCTAGACTCAGTCTGGCCTCTGTTCAGAGGTGTCCTTTTCAGAGGTGCACAAAGTTGACACTTATGTACGACTAAAGATGAACACCGCTAGATCACAGGTCAGACGCCGTCCACAGTGCCTCCGTCTGCTTCATTATAGGGAATCTTCCACTGTGGATTCTATCTGAATCACGTATTTTAGAAAGTTACACGATAACCCCGGTGTAAGGGCTCAGCACAGACAATAGGATAAATGGGATCCGAGCCATGTGATGGCTTGTATTTTGCGGGACGAATTGACGCTTTTATTGGTACCATTTTCAGGCACAGAACATTTTTTTTTAATCGCTTTCTAATCCGATTTTTGGGAGGCAGAATGAACACACACCAGCAATTCAGGAATTGTTGTTTGGGTTATTTTTTTTTTAGTGCCATTCAGCTTATGGTAAAATTGATAAGAAAGCTTTATTCTTCTGGTCAGTATGATTAAAACGATACCCAATTTATATAGTTATTTTATGTTTTGCCGTGTTTTCGTAACTAAAACGCTTTTATAGAAAAAAACTGTTTTGTATAGCAAAAGTTATAACTTTCATTTTTCCACTGTTGGAGATGTATGGTGGCTTAATTTTTGCAGTACAAGATTACGTTTTCATCGCTACTATTTTTATTTCGATTTGATTTTTTGATTGCGTTTTATTGTACTGATGGTTTGGCGATATGATGAAAACGCAAAGGTTGTTGCTCCATTTTTTGCTTTTTTTTACGGTGTGCACTGAAAAGTAGATAACTAGCATGACAGTTTTATAGGTCGGGTCATTCGGACTCGATGATACGAAATGTGTACTTTTTTTTTTTTTACATAAACATACATATTGATTGGTTTCATAATTTTTCTTCATTCTTTTTAAATGTATTTTGGTACACATTTGTTATCCCCGTGTCCGGAATGTCCCGAACTATAAAACTGTCCCACTAGTTAACCCCTTCGGTCAACACTGTAAAAAAAAGAAAAAAAAATATAAAACCAGGCAAAAAAACTATGCTTAGTCATCATACCACTGAACAAAAAGTGCAATAAAACGAGATGAAACAAGAAGAAATGTAAATAAAAATGGTCCCGCAAATGGTCAGCGGAAAGATTAAAAAGTTATAGCTCTGGGGGCGTGGCCTGGGCAGCTGCTGGGACAGATGTGAGTCATTTGATTTCCCTCCCCAAGGTCACAAAAAACTATTAAAACAGGAATTCTTGACTTCTGGGAGGCGGAGCCGAGGAATGGCCGCATTTTTAGCAGAGCTCCCCGCTGGCCTATTCTCATCCGTGGCCATATCTCCATTTGTGAGCTTAGAAACAGTGGGGGGAATACCTGGACAGGGGGGCTCATCTGTCGGGTCTGCCTCTCAAGGCTCCTCGGGAGGCTCCGGTGCAGGAGATGCCGTGCAGCGTACCTGCCGCGTGCGAGTGATGAAGATGAAGACAGAGGGACGCTCTTGGCACTTGCTCCCTTGCTCCTAGATTAGAAAGCAGGGAAGCGGTCCCGAGACAACTAGCGACCACTCGCTGAGGGAAAAAACAAACAGTGAGGCCCTGAAGATCTGGACGTTATCACATCTAGGGCACCAGGCGGTGATTGCAGTGGCAATAGGGGGAGGGTTAACTACAACAGACGCCATCTCCCTGCCACTCATAGCCCTCAGCAGCATCTCTGCACTACAGGCTGTCTGTGAGCTGCATTGTTTTAAGTTGCTGACCAGAGATGACAGAAGCAATAAAGCACTCAAGGTCTATCTGATAGGGGATTAACCCCTGAGGCCCCTCTGCAGAGCTCAAATAAAATCAGCCTAAGAAGTCACAAGGGGATTACCTCAGAGACCAGACAATACAGGACCTAGAGGACAGTTGATATTGATTTTATTAACCCCTTGGCAGCGGTTTAACCTGGTGAAGTCCTCACTCAGTGACACATTAATTTGTTTACAACTTAGAGGTTTATATTAGTCTTCTCTGATTTTCAAGGTTATTTAACCTCTATAAATAAAGGTTAATAGCAAGAGAATAATATTCTATACGCTCCATATAGCAGTTACATGTTACATAGCAGATTCTAATGCAGCATTTCTTAACTGAGACATCACCGCCTTCTATCTTATCACCATTGTTGCTGGGTATGGATAAATTTCTGGGCAAATAAACTAAAGGAGGCCATGCCTCTTCTCTAAACCAACAAGGCTCAACCTCGCCTTAATCTACCTCTAATACCGGTAGCGAGACTTCTCATTCAATAGCGGATGCCATCATGGAACGCCTTATGCCCGATAGATTCTAGATATGCCACTCTTCAAACCTCAATAGACTCTACAATATCACAAGTTAAAAGTCAGGACACTCGCCTGGATGAGGCCGAAAAACGTATCTCTGATTTGGAGGATGTTACTAGGGAAATGGCAGAACGTCTAGAGGGAAAAGAGAAGGTCGTCACAGAGCTTCAATCCAAAGTAGATGATTTAGAAAACCGATCTAGACGCAAAAACTTCAAACTGATAGGACTACCGGAGTCCATACAGCCCTCTGAATTGCGAAAATTAATATCTGAGTAGCTGCCGGAAGCCTTAGATATTCACCAAACATCGGGTTCAATGGTGGTTGAGAGAGCACATGGAATAGGCCCGCAGAGGGGAAGAGACAATGACAGACCCAGACCAGTGATATTCAAGGTCCTTGATTTTCAAGACAAAATTCGTCTTCTCACTGCTTACAGGAGGAAAGCGCACCTATCCTACGAGGGGCACAAAGTTCTGATGTTTCAGGACTATTCGGCCATGATAATGACCAGACGCAGGGGCTTTAACCCGGTGTGTAATTTGCTGGCTGACAAAAACATCAGGTTCGGCATACAATATCCTGCGATACTGCGCTTTAACCTATCTGGGAAAAGCTGGGCTTTTGATGACCCGGTGAAGGCTCTGGAAGTTGTCCGGGAAACTTCCCAAACACCAAGAGCAAGATCCAGAGTGACTTACTCAGTGACAATACCATGAATCACAAAAGGTGATGTCAACTGACATCTGTTTGTTATGTTGTTGTTTTTTGCTGTATTTTTACTTCTGCGTCTAACGTTAGGATGCAGGTTTAAGGGAATTGTTGAATATGGCACACAGTTACAAATTTTGTGGGAGGGGGAGGTTTTTTGGGGAGAGGGTCCCTGCATTCGATTTCAGGTAATCAACAATCCAGGGATTCTAGTGCCTACTCGCTGGGATGGGCAGAGATTCCATCATTATCTAACGGTTAAATCTAATCATATTTCCCGCACAGGAGTGGGTTAATGGTAAATACCAATAGGCAAAAAATGTCCGCTGTGACATCTCTCCTTTGGTGTTCCTGGAAAGTCAATGGCCTAAATTCCCCAGACCAAAAGGAAAAAAATTTTGAATTATCTGCATCGAAAGAAATTTCATATTGTAGTTTTGCAGGAGACACACTGGGTAAAGGGCAACATCCGTTGTTTTCCAGCAAAAACATTTATGTATGTATGTGCAGAAGCTTCTTTTACTAAAAAACAGAGGGGTGTCGCAATTATGATAAACAGGAATATTGGCCATGAGATAGTGGATGTGTTAGAAGATCCTTCAGGGAGGTTTGTCTGCGTTAAGCTGGTTATAGAGGGGACGACGTACAGTGTAATTAATATTTATGCGGCAAATTCGTCGGATCTGCTCTTTTGGGCTAATGTTCTAAAACAAATCGTGGGTTGGGACACCTCCCATATGATTGTGGGTGGCGATTTTAATGAGGTGCATGACATCGAGATGGATAGATCTAATTCTCAATCTTCTCATATACCTACGCAAGGGAGACTAATACCATCTTTTTTAGATCATCTGGGATTGCTGGATGTTTGGAGAATGCAAAACCCTGTTGAGAGATTTCTCTCACTATTCACATGTTCACAACTCCCATGCTAGAATTGATTACTGGTTATTGGGCCCCTCACTTATGCCAAGAATTACACATACCAAAATTCTGGATGTGAATATCTCAAATCATACACTGATGACGTTCAGCCTAAAACTAACTAACCCAGTCTATTTTCATAGGAAATGGAGGTTTCCATCATACTTATTTCACACAGATGATTTAAAAAAAATTCATACGATTCTCATGTGATACGTACAAATCTGATAACCAAACACACTGTGAAACACCAATTCTTTTCTGGGATACCTCTAAAGAAGTGATGAGAGGGCAAATAATTGCGTATATATGTCATAAAAATAACAGTTGCAGGAGTGGACTCTGGCAGCGCAGAGGGCTTTAACTTTAGCATATAAAAATTTAAACTTAATAATTCATCCCTCACGAAAAAACAATATATCGAGGCAAATGAATTAGCGGATGCACTAGCTCATGAATGGGCAACTTATAGTATTGATCTCCAAAAGCAAACATTTTTAAATGGGGCAATAAACCTGGCAAATTACTTGCGTCTCTTACTAAACCATACAGAAAGACCACAAGGATTCACAAAATTCAGACCAAAGAGGGCAGAGTGATGACAGAGAATGAGGAGATTGTAGAGGAATTTAGATCATTTTTTGGCTCCCTGTACAAAGTGGAGAAGAGGGGGACGATATTCTAAACTTTATGCAGAGGTGGCACCTTTACTAACAGAGGAACATAAGGAAATCCTTAACGCTCCTATTTCCCCTTCAGAAGTCATCCAAACTATCAGCTCCTTGAAGCTCTCTAAATCTCCTCGCCCTGATGGGTACTACAATGAATTTCGCAAATAGCTTACTCACCGATAACAGTGTTTCTCGGAACCCATGACAGCACCACGGAGAGAGGGAATCCGCCCTTCAGGGACAGGAACCTACAGATAAAAAGGGCGGTACCTCTCCTCCGCCTTTAGTTGGTTACAGAGCATCAGAGGGTCTCCAGGTTAGTTAGACAACAGAAATACATGCATAACATTATAATATTGCTTATTATCAGAAGCACCGTGTCTAAACGGAAACACTCTACTAACAGTAAAACGTGCCCACCACACTCGTGAAGGGGAGGGGAATAAGCGGGTTCTGTCATGGGTTCCGAGAAACACCGTTATCGGTGAGTAACTAAGCTATTCTCTCTCACCCATGACAGCACCACGGAGAGAATTACAGAGATTGGTAGCTTAGGGAGGGACCACCACCTGAAGGACCCTACTCCCGAAGGTCAGGTCAGACGTAGAGGCTAGATCTAATCTATAGTGCCTAAAAAAGGTCGAAGGTGATGACCAGGTGGCCGCCTTACAGATTTGTTCTATTGATACCTCAGATCTTTCAGCCCATGAGGTCACCATCACTCCTGTGGAATGGGCTCTCAACCCTTCCGGAATGGTATTTTCACTGGATGAATATGCCAGGGCAATCGCATCCCTTATGCACCTTGCCAGGGTACTCTTAGATGCTTTGAGTCCCTTCCGAGGTCCCTGAAAACACACAAGGAGAGAGCCTTCTTTCCTATATTTCTTGGTGGCCTCTAGATAGTGCACTAAGCACCTCATCACGTCTAAGGTGTGGAATTTGTCTTCTCCCTTCTTTTTAGGATTTGGGCAGAATGAAGGAAGGACTACCTCTTGGGACTTATAGAAGTGTGATGACACTTTGGGTAGATATGCCAGGTCAGGCTTTAAAATGACCCTATCATCTAGAATCTTTGTGAAAGGTGGCCCTACTGATAAAGCTTGCATATCGCTCACTCTGCGAGCTGATGTTAACGCCAAAAGAAGCACGGTTTTTAACAACAGAATTCTTAGGGATGCTGAGTGAATAGGTTCGAATGGAGGGCCTGTTAGCGTGGATAGTACAAGATTTAGATCCCATGATGGTAATCTTTGATTAGCTATCGGCCTGGATCTGGATACGGCCTTAGTAATCTGTCACCCAGGGATAACCTACCACATTATGGTTATAAAGGTGCCCAAGGCCGCTACTTGTACCTTTAATGTGTTGACCACTAGACCCTTTTGTAGAAATTCTAGGATTTTGTCCATGTGAACCACATCCTGAACCTTTACCCCCGAAGTGGATAAGAATTTTTTCTTTTTTTTTTTGTAGTGTAGTTATCAGGTTCTCTGAAATTCCTCTGTCTCTCATCAGTGCCCTCTCAAATTCCATGCTGTTAAATGGAATCTCCCTGCCTGAGGGTGTAACACTGGCCCCTGCGATAGCAGGTCCAGGAGATCTGGGAGGATCCATGGGTCGGTTAGAGAGAATATTCTTAGCCAGGAGAACCAGGTTCTTTTGGGCCAGAAGGGGGCTATTAAAATCATTCCTGCCCCCATCCTCCCTGACTTTTCTTAGCAGTGCTGGGATCAGCATGATCGGGGGAAGGGCATATGTTAGGCCCCATGTCCATGGGAGTATGAAGGCGTCCAGAGCTAGAGGATTCCCCCTGGGGTCTATGGAGCAGAAAGTTTCCACTTTTTGTTTCTGAGGTCGGCAAACAGATCTATGCCCGGGTCCCCCCACATTTTTACAATCTGCCGAAAAAACGGACCGCTTTAGGACCCATTCCCCTTGTCGTAATTGGGAGCGACTCAGAAAGTCTGCCCTTTGATTCTCCGTGCCCCGGATGTGTAGTGGTGACAGAGATAGCAGGTTTGCCTCTGCTAATTTGAGGACTCTGGAGAATGTTTCCATTAGGGCTCGGGACCTGGTTCCCCCCTGATGATTTATATATGCTATTGTGACTCGATTGTCCGAAATATGCGGACATTTTGACCCCGGAGCAGGGGTAAGAAGTGTACTAATGCGTAGCCCACTGCTAAGAGCTCTCACTGGTTCGAGGAGGCTTCTAATTCTTTAACTCCCCACATACCCTGGGCCACTTCGTTGTTCATGTGTGCTCCCCACCCCGTGGGACTGGCATATGTGGCAGCTATGTGTGTTATTTTTGTTACCCAGGGGATCCCTTTGGAAGGGTTGTCTTGGCTTTTCCACCAGGTTAGGGAATGAGTAGTTTTTGAATTTAGGGTAATACGACCCTCTAGGTGTCCCCCCTACTGCAGACTAGTTGGCTAGTACATCCCACTGTAGATCTCTCGTGTGTAACTGAGTCCATTGGACCCTGGGCCACTTCGTTGTTCATGTGTGCTCCCCACCCCGTGGGACTGGCATATGTGGTAGCTATGTGTGTTATTTTTGTTACCCAGGGGATCCCTTTGGAAGGGTTGTCTTGGCTTTTCCACCAGGTTAGGGAATGAGTAGTTTTTGAATTTAGGGTAATACGACCCTCTAGGTGTCCCCCCTACTGCAGACTAGTTGGCTAGTACATCCCACTGTAGATCTCTCGTGTGTAACTGAGCCCATTGGACTGCTGGCAGGCAGGCGGAGAGAGAACCTAGTCGTGACATCGCTTTTCTTAATGTCATGGAGGGATTTTGGATGGCTCTTGTTACAATTTGAGCGATTTTCTCCTTCTTGCGGTCTGGGAGGCGGCATTCTTGAATGTTTGAGTCCAATATTAGACCCAAGAATTCCTGTACTCTGCTGGGCTCCGATCTTGATTTTTTAGATTCAGGAGCCAGCCCAGGCCTTGCAGAGCGCCCATCACTTTGTCCCTCTGTTCCCAGCGTTTTTGAAGCGAGCTGGTTGCTATTAAAAAATAGTCCAGATACGGGATTATTATTATGTCTTGCTCCCTTATATGGGCCATCATCTCTGCCCGTGGAGCTACAGATATTCCGAATGGCAAGGCTCTATACTGGAGTTCTCTTATCTCGCCCTTTATCGAGACAGCTAACCTGAGATATTTCCTGGAGTTTTTGTGAATGGGGACGTGATAATAGGCGTCGCTGAGATCCAGCACCAAGATTGGTGGTGGACCTGATTGACTCCATTTTGAAGTTTTAAAATTTTTTTTTTTTTTTTTTAAATTTATAATTGTCTGAAACCTGCCGCCTGGCTTGGTCACCAGGAAAAAGAGGGGAGTAAAACCCCTTGCCCCTTCCCTGCAGGGGAACCTCCTGGAGGGCCCCTTTTTCTACCAGGCTTAGGACTTCGTTTCCTAGGGCTTTCTGCTCTTGCATACTGGATCTTAGCGGAGTCATTACATACTTTTGAGGCGGGAGGGAGAGAAGTTTATCCTTAGGCCCTCCTGGATTAGGGGTTTACTATCCGTGGGTTGTTTGAGATTCTTTTCCAGGCTGGGATAAAAAAGGGTTAACCTTCCCCCCACCCTGAACAAACTGTCACCCAGAGGGCTTTTTGTCTCAGGACAAGTTGCCGAGGAGGAACCCTCTCTCTCTTCTCTTGTTAGCCCACTTTGCTCTCTCGGCGGTCTCCGCAAAAGAAACTTTCTATTCCGAAAGGGCCTCTTAGCTGCATTTGAGAGCGCTGCTGCTTTGGATGATAACCAGACTGAGTCTGCGGATGGGTCCGCTAGGAAGGCAGCAGCTCCCCTTATTACTGGGATAGAGTCTAGGATTTTATCACTTGGCGTCCCGCTATGGCTGGCCTGAGGTTACCTCCAGCTAACTGCCATGCACCTTTAAGAAAGGTATCTGCCTTTTTATCTAGGGGACCCCTGAGGGTGCCCATGTCCTCAAAGGGGAGGGCGAATTTTTTTTTTTTTTTTTTTTTTTTGAGGCCTTTTTGCGACAGCTACATCGAGCTTCGGGCCTCTTTCCTCACAGGGATATTTCCTTTAAGGGAAGGGACCGTGGTGTTTTTCCTGTCCGGTTTATCCCATTCTTTTTGATTAGACCCCGCACATTTTCATTTAGCGGGAACACTCTCCGCGCCTTTTCTGGCCCAGTCCCCCGAACATTATGTCCTGGACTGTTTTATCAGGCCTAGGGTCCAGCACCCCCATGGTAGACGTTACCGCTTTCACTAGTTTGTCCACCTCGTCTAGGGGGAAGCAGTGACGCCCCTCTGTTTCCTCGTCTGAGGATGAGGAACTGGAATCTGAGGGTTTTGACGTGATTTCTCCCGATGTCGAGGAATCCGACTGGGAAATCACTATTGTGTCTTTTTTTTTTTTTTTGATTTGTCCCTATGCTTAAGGGATATAAGGGCACTCTGACCTCCAATTTAATCGCAGCTTTTAGGTCAGAGGCCAAATCCGGAGTTTCCTAACAGAGGATTTATTTTGTACATGGTTACGTTTTTTTTTTGTTTTTTTTTCCCCCGCACTCGATGTTTTCTTTGCTTTGGCTTTTGCCCCCGGTGGTCACTGGGGTTATAGCAGTTTTTGGCCCCTGATCATTTGACCATTCCCTTTTCCTATGGGGTCACATGGTCTAGGCAGGTGTTGGTGATAGCGTCTTGTGAAGCCACTGCAGAAACCTGGTGGAGTTACCAGCTGGCTTGAAGCCACAGCTGAAACTGGTGTTGAACTCTGGCTGCCTGGTGTCCGCAGCAGAGTGAGATGGTGAAGGTGGCAGCTGGCTCTGAGGTGTAGAGCCACTCTCTCAAGAAATAGGTAGGGGACTAGCACAAGTGGGGCACTCCCTTTTCTTTTCCCCTTCTTTCCCTAGTAAGGGAAATGGAACTTTTAATACAATGGTGAACATTCACGAAGATCACTCACCCAAAGGTATGCGGCTGCAGGTATCGATTCGGGAGATGGAGTCAGGTCCTGAATAGGCTGCTCTCCTGGTGGCGATTTGCTCCTTGCAGCTGACGTGCTATGCTGCGTGCAGTGACTACTGGAACGACCATCCGTACTGTGTTCCTTTTGACGATGATTGTGGTGCTGCTGCTGCTAAAGCTGCTGCCTGGCTTGCTGCTCCTGTTGCTGGTCACTATCCCCTTCAGGATTGCCTCCAGCCTGGAGCACTTGTGCAGCCACCATCTTAAAATTTCCCGGCTGGCGTCACCGCTCCCATCCTGCACCGCGGTCCCCGGGAGAGCGCTCCTGAGCATGCGCAGGTTCTAGGGACCCGGAAGCCGGCTTCTACTTCCGGGGCGGCCGCCATCTTGGTACACCTCTGTAACCGGGCACCGCCCGCATGTTTACCGGGTCCCCACGAGCCCCGACTTCCTCTCCGGAGCGGCGGCTCCGGCGTCACTCCCGCCCGCTCACCCGGCAGCCCGCATCGGCCCCAGCAGTGGCGGCTTCGGGCACCGCACCTTCCCGAGGCAGGGGCCTCCCCGCTGCCACCACCGGTCAGGCCGGCCCCGGATCCTGGACACACGAAAGGTACCGTCCTGTGGGTCCCTCCCTCAGGGACAGGAACCCAACTGAAGGCGGAGGAGAGGTACCGCCCTTTTTATCTGTAGGTTCCTGTCCCTGAAGGGCGGATCCCCTCTCTCCGTGGTGCTGTCATGGGTGAGAGAGAAATATTGGGAGGAAGTATAGGGACATATCTTTGTGAAGTCATTAATCAGTTGGTTCGATCCGGGCAGCTCCGGGACCGTTTCAATGAAGCAGACATAATAGTGCTCCCCAAACCGGACAAAGATCCTTTACTAGTTTAAGGATATAGACGAATCTCACATTTAAACTCCGACTTTAAAATTTTCACTAAAATACTAGCAAATAGAGTGCAAAAAATAATCCCCAGCCTGATATTGCCTCAACAAATTGGGCTTGTCCATGGTAAATCCATAACATACGGACAGCTTTGGGAGCTATCTCTTACAGAAAACCTCATGGCTGTTTAGGGTCTATTGTGGTCAGCCTGGACGCTGACAAAGCGTTTGACAGGGTTGCATGGGATTATCTCCTCGATATCCTGGAGTTTAGAAACTTTGGTTCATGGTTCTGTGAGGGGATAAAGTGGTTATATAAAAGCCCAGTGTCCAGGCTGGCCATAAATGGTATACTCTCTTCCACATTTGAAATCCAGAGAGGAACGCGTCAGGGCTGCCCCTTATCGCCCTTACTTTTTAACCTTGCTTTAGATCCTTTACTTAGAACTCTACAAAATTCTTCAATATACAGGGGCATAGAGGTAGGTTCCACCTCACTTAAAATTGCGGCATTTGCCGACGATATACTCCTATTCATCTCCAATCCCAATGCGGCAATACCCGTTATCATAGAGGCTGTAAATCATTTTGGCAAATGCTCAGGCTTTAAAATAAATTATGATAATTCAGAGGCCCTGGCTCTGTTTGAGCAAGGGAAATTAAATAACTCGACACTTTCCAATGAAGCACATCTATCAAATATTTGGGTGGCCATCTCCCGGCAGATTTGGCATCCTTATACCACATTAATATTAGACCCCTAATTATGTCCACATTTAATCTTCTAAACTCTTGGAAACACTTTGTCTTTTTCCGGACGATGTCATTTAATTAAGATAATATTTCCAAAACTTTAGTATACTAGCTGAAGAGCCCGGCGCTGCCCGGGCATAGTAACTAACTGTGCTGTGGTTAGTTATAGCAAATTATAATTATCCTCCATCCCATAGTCCCATGCCCATATACCCATCATACATATCCACGATCCCATAGGCCCGTGCCCATATACACATCATACATATTTGCCATCCCATAGTCGAGTGCCCATATACCTATCACACATCCTTCATCTCATAGTCCCATGCCCATGTACCCATCACACATCCTCCATCCCATATTCCCATGCCCATATACCCATCACACATCCTCCATCCCATAGTCCTGTGCCCATATACCCATCATACATATCCTCCATCCCATAGTCCAGTGCCCATATACCCATCACACATCCTCCATCCCATAGTCCCGTGCCCATATACCCATCCTCCATTCCATAGTCAACCATTATGACATCATAATGAGCGGCAGGGCTTGCAACCTATGATGACCTCAGCGTCGCCATGGCAACCATTGTGACATCGTAATGAGTGGCGGGGCTTGATACGCACATACTGCTTCCCCAGTATGCAAATAGGGGCATTGTGACATCATAATGAGGGGCGGGGCTTGACACACTTTTTCCCCCAGTATGTAGATAGGGGCAAAACTGTTTGGTGAATTGGAACGCGCGGGGTTAAAATTTCGCCTCTCAACATAGCTTAGGACGCTCTCGGGGTCCAGACGTGTGACTGTGCCAAATTTTGTGGCTGTAGCTGCGATGGTGCGGATGCCTATCCCAGACATACACACACATACATACACACTTTGAGCTTTATATATTAGATTTTCCAAACACTACCTATTTTGTTGTCACGAGCGGATGTTAAAACTCTAAACACTGCTTTTAGGAATTTTATTTGGAGACATTGGTAAGTACAATCTAGCAGCAAATCTCAGATACACCAATGATTGGTTAAGAGGTAGCTCACATTTCGCAAATGTACTTTTAGACCAACAATTAAGCCCTCATGTCTCCTTACCAGCATTAATACATATGGTCAACGATGACCTTATTGCAGACATAACAAACCACCCCACCTTATGGCAAACTATACAGACGTGGAGGAAATGCAGGAGACTGTCATTTGAGAAGCGACGTCTCTCGTTTTGTGACCTTTCTGGGTAACCCAGGTTTTATGGGAGGTAAACCACTCTTATCATACATTAAGTTGGCTGGGCAGGGTTGCATCTTGGCAGCTGACCTATAGATGATAGATTCTCCACGCTTGCATTTGACATAGCAGCACAACGTTTCCCAACACTTATAAACAAGCCCTTCCTTTTTCTTCAAGCGAGGAGCTTAACTTTGAAAAGTATAGCAACTAGGGGTGGAGATAGAGGGAGGAACGTTTTGGATGGCTTCCTTAGAACCGTCAGGTTGCAGATAGCCTCGACAAGCAGTATCTACACTTTGTTGCGTAAGCAATGGTCATGGGAGGGCAAAAAGACAGGGCCAGCACGATGGGTTAATGATATACAGAACATCACAGTTGGGGAAATCTTAGATGCCACTTTGATGCAACCGAAGGTGATCCCCTCCAGCAGTTATGCAGACATGTCTTTATTACTCCTTCATAGAGCTTATATTACTCCACACATTAAGAAGTCTAGGATGTCTCCATTGGGCACATTCACATGCTCCAAATGTAGGACAGGAAACAGACATATTTCATCACATGTGGGGATGTCCCAAAGTGCAAAAAATATGGCAGTCTATCCACACCGAACCGCAGAATCTTGGTGGGATATTGTTTACTTTGACGCCATAATGGGCAATATTTAATATTTTAGACACCTCTCAACACAAATTCCCAAAACATCTTAAAGCCATGTTGACAACATGTGCTTAAGGCTGGTTTCACATTTGCGTTTTTTAGCGCTGGAAAAAAACGCATACGTGCGCATGCGTTTTTTCCCCTATATTTAACATGGGTGCGCATACCTGCGCGCTGGCATGCGCACGTATGCGATTTTCATGCGCTGCGTTTTTTTGGGGTATGCGTTGGTATTTTCCAGACGCAGCATGTTGCATTTTTTGGCCCTGGAAAAAAGCGCATGCGCACGTATGCGCACGTTTTGCGCTAAAAATGGCCATTATAGCCTATGGATGCGCATACGTGCGCACTGGCATGCGCAGGTATGCGTTTTTTTGGTGGTGTCCACTTGTTGTCCTAGTTATAATCTTCTAAAGTCAAAAAAAAAAAGTCTATATAAAGGAGGTGCCTGCCAAAACTCTGCCACTACTACACTGACAGATTGAAGAGCAGACAGTCAACCAAGAACCCATTATATCAGCGAAGAATGTGAGTATATTACATTATATGCCTGTCCTTTTAAATTATGTATGTACTAATGATTTTTATTATTTTTACATGCAGTATGTCTTCAGAATCCGAGTATTCCCCATCGCGGCAGGAATTGGCGCAAGCAGACTGTGAGGTGATTAATTTCGTGCATCTGGTAAGTATATCTGCTGCTTCTCCAAATCTCTTACGTTTTTTTCAACTTTTTTAAGACATCGTCATCATCATCTTCTGCGGACGGGACTAGTGAGGGCGAAGAGCAGGAGCAGCGAAGCCAAGTCCCGGTGGTGATACGGAATGTAAGTATCAAATGATTTGTAATGTTCTTTATTTTTTATCTTCTATTTTTACTCTTTTTTATGTTTCTTTTTTTGTAACTTTTTATTCAATTTAAATTTGATTATTCTAATGAATGTGTTTTGTCTAGGTTCCACAACGGGATGAAGACGTCTACCTGGATAATGAGCAGCTCATCAGCCTGGTCCAGGAGCGTTCGCCGTTGTGGGACAGCCGTGACCGGCTGCACAAGGACATTGTGGTGACCCGGCGGCTATGGAATGAGGTGGCCGCAGCGTTGATGGATGGCTGGGACAGCGCCACAGCATCCTCCAAAAAGGCGTTTAGTGAGTATTTCCCTGCTCTGTATTGTGCCGCAGTGACTGTTGTCCTTGACGGCACTGTTGGGTTTCGTGCTAGGCATATTCTAGCAGGAAACCCAACAGTGTCATCGGGGTCTACAGTGACTGCTTTGAGTATTGTATTGCTACATTGTGCCGCAGTGACTGTTGTCCTTGACGGCACTGTTGGGTTTCGTGCTAGGTGTATTCTAGCAGGAAAGCCAACAGTGTCATCGGGGTCTACAGTGACTGCTTTGAGTATTGTATTGCTACATTGTGCCGCAGTGACTGTTGTCCTTGACGGCACTGTTGGGTTTCGTGCTAGGCGTATTCTAGCAGGAAACCCAACAGTGTCATCGGGGTCTACAGTGACTGCTTTGAGTATTGTATTGCTACATTGTGCCGCAGTGACTGTTGTCCTTGACGGCACTGTTGGGTTTCGTGCTAGGTGTATTCTAGCAGGAAACCCAACAGTGTCATCGGGGTCTACAGTGACTGCTTTGAGTATTGTATTGCTACATTGTGCCGCAGTGACTGTTGTCCTTGACGGCACTGTTGGGTTTCGTGCTAGGTGTATTCTAGCAGGAAACCCAACAGTGTCATCGGGGTCTACAGTGACTGCTTTGAGTATTGTATTGCTACATTGTGCCGCAGTGACTGTTGTCCTTGACGGCACTGTTGGGTTTCGTGCTAGGCGTATTCTAGCAGGAAACCCAACAGTGTCATCGGGGTCTACAGTGACTGCTTTGAGTATTGTATTGCTACATTGTGCCGCAGTGACTGTTGTCCTTGACGGCACTGTTGGGTTTCGTGCTAGGTGTATTCTAGCAGGAAACCAAACAGTGTCATCGGGGTCTACAGTGACTGCTTTGAGTATTGTATTGCTACATTGTGCCGCAGTGACTGTTGTCCTTGACGGCACTGTTTTTTTTTTATCAACAGTGGACAAAGTCCGAACACGTTGGCGTTCGATCAAGGACCGCTTCAACAGTGATGTTCGTGCTGAGGGCCAGGTTCGCAGTGGATCTGCGTCAAGGACCAGAACTAGATACCGTCACTATCACGCGTTGCAGTTCCTAAGACCGGTCCTTGCCACGAGATCGTAAGTATTATAAATTTTGGGTTTTTATTTTTATTAATCTGTGTTTTTCTAATCCACAGCTGATGCTTCTTGTAAAGGCATGGTAGTAATGATTTTCCTTTCTTCCACAGCACCTGGAGCAGCACCCTGCAACCTGGCCCTGGAGCGGTCCTTCCTCGGACGTCCTCTGACCCGTCCCAGCCATCCGACAGCCAGGAAGCACCTTGCAGGTCAACCACACACACAGCTGGTGACCAGGAAGCTGGGCCATCAGGTGTTCCCCTGTCCCAGGTCTCTGCCACTGGTTATGCGGGCACTACCCGCCAGCGGCAGAGGGCCTTGGACAGGAATGTCTTGCCCGAGTTTATGCATTTGAGCGAGACATTTAATTCCAGCCTCAAGTCACTGTCCGACAGAGTTGAAAGCGGTTTTGCACTCATGGAACGTGGTTTTAACCACTTTGAACACCGCTTCAATTCTGTAGAACAGCGCCTTGACCGTCTGGAGGCCGACCTCAACAGACCAGCACACCATTTTTTTAGTAAGATTGAAAAGGGCATGGCGGAACACCTTAGTCCTGATCAACAGCTGAATGTGCTGCAGGCCTGCAACAATGCTTTCTTGCAGGCTATGCAGCATAATCGGTACGGTCAGCAGTCAGTGGTATCCTTTCCACCTGTGCCACCATTGACTCGCTTCACCTCACTACCGACTTGTGCTGCATACCACTGCACGGACACCTCTATTCAAAGCCAGGACACCCACCGTTATACCACCACAAGTCTGAGTGCAGCTGGTCACTTCACCGACACCACCATGGCAAGCGCTGCTCCTGTCTGGAGCACCACCGCCACTCCCATGCATGCGTGGAGCTCAGCCACCACTAGGCAAACATGGAGCAGCCCTGCCGCTACAACATGTAGTAGCCCTGCCACCACCACTCTGCAAACCTGGACCATCACTGCCGCCACCAGTCCTCCTGCAAGGACGAGCACTGACAACGAAGAGCAGCAGCCACCTCAGCAGCAGCAGCCACCTCAGCAGCAGCCACCTCAGCAGCAGCAGCAGCCACCTCAGCAGCAGCCACCTCAGCAGCAGCCGCCACCTCAGCAGCAGCAGCCGCCACCTCAGCAGCAGCAGCCGCCACCTCAGCAGCAGCAGCCGCCACCTCAGCAGCAGCAGCCGCCACCTCAGCAGCAGCAGCCGCCACCTCAGCAGCAGCAGCCGCCACCTCAGCAGCAGCAGCCGCCACCTCAGCAGCAGCAGCCGCCACCTCAGCAGCAGCAGCCATACCAGCAGACGGGGGACCTACATTCAATATTTTCCCCTAGTTCAAGGCGAAATATATCAAGGCGGGCATTGGGCCAAAGTCGGTCCAGGCACACAAGCCTACGGCGACATGCCATTACAACTAATGTACCTGAACAGATTTCCTCTCCTCCAAGTGTTCCTAGTTTAATTCCCTTAACTGGACTACCTTCCCCCACAAGTTTTGTTGCCCCTTCCCCTCAAACACCGTCTTCAACTGCAAGTGTTGCATATTCCCTGCACACCCCCAAATTGAAACCATCTGCCCCCAAACGCCGGAAAAAATAATTTTTTGGTTTATTTTTGTGATAAAAAATAAATTTACATTTGTGGTTCACCATTACTAAGTTTCATTAATGTTGTTTGCGCCGCTCACACACACTGATGGGTAAATACATGTTAAAAACCAACCCAAGGCCTAGTATAGTCATATGTGAAATAACACGGACTAGTATAGTCATACCAAGGCCTAGTGTAATAACTCGAGTTTTACCAACTTGGATCTGGTTTCATGAAAAACAAACTGTTGAAACTTGTCTTAAAAATAAGTTTCTTTCTAGTTTCACCAGTTTGTTTTTTGTGAAACAAGATGCTAGTTGTTAAAAATCGAGTTATTACAGTAGGCCTTGGTATGACTATACTAGGCCGTGGTATTTCACATATTACTATACTACTAGCCCCAAGGCCTACTATACTCATATTTGAAATACCACGGCCTAGTATAGTCATTACAAGGCCTAGTGTAATAACTCTAGTTTCACCAACTAGAATCTGGTTTCATGAAAAAAAAACTGTTGAAACTTGTCAAGTTTCACCAGTTTGTTTTTCGTGAAACAAGATCCTAGTTGGTTAAATTCGAGTAGGCCTTGGTATGACTATACTAGGCCGTGGTATTTCACATATTACTATACTACAAGCCCCAAGGCCTACTATACTCATATTTGAAATACCACGGCCTAGTGTAGTAATTACAAGGCCTAGTGTAATAACTCTATTTTTACCAACTAGAATCTGGTTTCATGAAAAACAAACTGTTGAAACTTGTCAAGTTTCACCCGTTTGTTTTTCGTGAAACAAGATCCTAGTTGGCAAAAATCGAGTAGGCCTTGTTATGACTATACTAGGCCGTGGTATTTCACATATGACTATACTAGTAGGCCCAAGGCCTACTATACTCATATTTGAAATACCACGGCCTAGTATAGTCATTCCAAGGCCTAGTGTAATAACTTGTAAGTTGGAATGGAGCAGATTACATTCATCCACTCAATGCTGACTTGTATTCCCCATGGACTTTCATTGGGGTTGGGTTTTGAGGGTTGTGTTTTGAGAAAATCACATACTTTGTTTTCAACTAGTTGCACAATTTTGTCTTGAAAAAAAAATGGTTTCCTGATTCATGGCCTGCAGCTTTGCTCGTTCCAATATATTTCACGCAGACTAGCAATGCTGCAATTTAACTCATATGTGTATTTACCTGCCCAGGTGTGTGAACATCAAAAAATTCAGTTATACATGGGAACTTTTTTATTTAATTGGAGTTTAAAAAATATAGTGCACTCAGTAATGGTATCAAATAAGGTTTTTTATTACTATAAACAAACAAAAACATTACACCATTTCATCTTGCCAGTGCACCCGTCCTACATCAGAAATAAAGTAGGCCGCAAATTGGTCCCTCATTTGGCCAACTTCAACGGATGACCTGAGAGTGTGCTGAGTGAATTCAGGCAATGGGTTAGGAGCATCATCGTCCAGTTCAAAGGTCGGGTGCTCTTTTAGCCATCACAAAGTTATGTAGAACCACACAGGCCTTCACCACCTCATCGACTGTTTCAAGTTTAAGATTAATGGCCGTGCCCAGAATTCGCCATCTGGAAACAAGAATCCCAAAAGCACACTCGACAGTTCTTCTGGCCCTGGTCAGCCTGTAATTAAATATTTTTTTGGTGTGGTCCAAGTCCCGGCTGGAGTAGGGTTTCAGTAAGTTTCCGCACATTTGAAAAGCCTCATCGCCAACCATTACAAAGGGCAGTGGCGGAGCTTCGGTGTGAGGAAGAGGCCGTGGCATAGGGAAATTAAATTGGTTGCCATACAACCTCCGGCCCATGTCTGAGTTTTTAAAAGCCTGTGAGTCATTACCACGGCCAAATGCTCCAATGTCCACTGCTACAAACATACATCCGGCATCCGCAATGGCAATGAGTACTATTGAAAAGTACTTTTTGTAATTATAGTACTCAGATCCCGTTCTTTGGGGTTTGATGATCCGTATGTGTTTACCATCAACAGCTCCCAAACAGTTGGGAAAATTGCATACTGTCCAGAATTTGTCAGCAATTTCCATCCACTTTTCAGCGGTGGGCAGGGGCATAAATTCTGGGCAAAGAACATTCCAGAGAGCCCGGCAGGTGTCAGCAACAATTCCAGACAAGGTAGAGATTCCAATACGGTACTGGAAGTGTAGTGAAGATAGGGTTTCTCCAGTCGCCAGGAATCTGTGAACAGACAAAGAAGTAAAATTAATATTTATGTATATTATTTTAAAAAACTATAAAATAAAATATTAGTACATTCACGAAAACTAATTACCCAAGGTTTTGAATACTAAATTTAAAAAAAAAACATCAGACCGCACCCCTTGGTTTTTAAAACATACCGTAATGTCACCAGTAGCCGTTCCTCAGGAGGAATCGCACGACGGAGCTGTGTGTCCTGTCTCCGGATGGATTGTTGGACACGAGCAAGCAAATCCATGAAACTTTCGTGGGACATCCTGATATAATCTGTAAATTTCTCCGGGTTTGCCTGTAGCTCGCTGTAGAGGGTGTGGTATGCCCCACGGCTCTCCCGGAGTTCAACAATCGGATGTATCCACATAAGCCGCCGTCTTCGCTGCCTCTCTCTCTTCCTTTGTTCATGGCAAGCAACTGCATACGCCTGAGCCATCGCGATGTCCAAATCCAAGTTGAAGTGAAAACTCTTCCAGCGCAGATCCATGGTCACGAGAAGAATCAAGCAAATGTGAAGAATACTGTAGACAGGGTCTATATATTAACATACCACACCCACAATGAAGTCCCATTGGTCTTGTGTGTTGTTGAATGGTTGGTTGTTCATTTTTGTGGGGTTTTTCCAAAATCTGTAAAAAAAACGCAAACGCACAAAAAACGCATACAAACGCGCAAAAACGCTTCGTTTTTTTCCTGCATGCGCATAAAAATGCTTGAAAAAAACGCAGCGTTTGTATGCAGTTGTATGCGTTTTTTTAATGCGTTTTTTTGCGGGAAAAACGCGCTGCAAAAAAAAGCAAGTGTGAAACTAGCCTAAGCTACCAGAAAAAAAGCATTTTGCAACACTGGCTAAATCCATTGCCACCACCCAAATCTCTCATATACTCCAAAATAATGTATATTTTTCGAATGGACTGGTTAGACACCCTGACAAATAAAGAGAAATAGACTGGCAAATCATTAAAACATGTTGGGGGGAAAAAAAACAGGGGTTCTTGCACGTAAACCCCCGTGAAACTTCCCACTGGAGCCCTAAGGGAGGCAGAAACGCAGTGGACCTACCGGGGTCGTGGAGTTTCAGAGAAACAGAGACCGCAGTTTTTGATGGACACCAGAGACAAACTAAGGAAACATTTTGAAAACACCCAGTGGTAGCTTCTTCAGAAAATTAGCGGATATAATCCTATTCCTTGAGCTTGTTGATTATTAATCAAATGCAGAGTCGTATAAGGGGTTTATGTGTTGGGGGAGGGTTAAGGGAGGTGGGGGACATTTATGAGTATTATGACTGTCAAGCATCAAATAAGCTTGATCCCTTCAAACCTGTAAGACTTACTTTTTGGTAATGCTATTTAAACAAATATTGTGAGTTTTACACCTGTCAAATAGTTTGTTACTTAAAGACTTGTATGATTATCTTTTATTTAAATCATTAAAACATGTTGGGGGGAAAAAAAACAGGGGTTCTTACACGTAAACCCCCGTGAAACTTCCCACTGGAGCCCTAAGGGAGGCAGAAACGCAGTGGACCTACCGGGGTCGTGGAGTTTCAGAGAAACAGGGACAACAGTTTTTGATGGACGCCCGGAGAGAACCGGATCCATCTCCATCCCAGGCTCCATGTCAGCAGTGAAGAAGGACTCCTCTGAAGGACCTGGTCAAGATAGATATGAGATAGATAAATAGATAAGCTAGATAACAGATAAATATATCTATAGTTAGATAAATCTATAGATGGATAGATAGATCTATAGATAGATGGATAATCTATAGATAGATAACAAGCCTGATGTTTAGTAATAAACATAATAAAATGGTACGTAAAGAGCTAAATAAAGACAAACACACAATCTGCGCAATATCTGATTTAAAAAAAAAAAAAGAAAGAAAAAAAAAAATAGTGTGGCCTCCCGTGCAATTTTCTCTGCCAAAGAGGGAAATCCAGCGAGTGGGGGCCGATGTTTACAGCCTTGGAAGCGGGTAATACCCATGGATATTGCCAGTCTATTAACCCCTTCGCACCAGAGCCTGTTTTTGCCTTCGCAACCGGGCCAATTTTTTCAATTCTGACCAGTGTCACTTTATGAGGTCATAACTCTAGAACGCTTCAACGGATCCTGCTGATTCTGACATTGTTTTCTCATGACATATTGTACTTCATGATAGTGGTAAAATTTCTTAGATATGAACTGCGCTTATTTGTTAAAAAAAAATCAAAATTTGGTGAAAATTTAGAAAATTTTGCAATTTTCAAACTTTTAATTTTTATGCCCTTAAATCAGAGAGTGGTATCGCACAAAATAGTTAATAAATAACATTTCCCACATGTCTACTTTACATCTGCACAATTTTGGAAACAAAATTGTTTTTATTTTTTTTTTTTTTTAGGAAGTTATAAGGGTTAAAAGTTGACCAGCAATTTCTCATTTTTACAACAAAATTTACAACCACATTTTTTTTAGGGACCGCCTCACATTTGAAGTGAGTTTGGGGGGTCAATATGACAGAAAATACCCAAAACTGACACCATTCTAAAAACTGCACCTTTCAATGTACTCAAAACCACATTCAAGAAGTTTATTAACCCTTCAGGTGCTTCACATGAATGAATGGAATGTGGAAGGAAAAAATAAACATTTAACTTTTTTTCACAAACATTTCACTTCAGAACCATTTTTTTTTTATTTTCGCAAGTGTAAAAAGAGAAAATGAACGACAAAATTTTTTGTGCAATTTCTCCCGAATACGCCGATACCCCGTATGTGGGGCTAAACCACTGTTTGAGCACATGGCAGAGCTCAGAAAGGAAGGAGTGCCATTTGACTTTTTCAATGCAGAATGGGCTGGAATTGAGATCGGACGCCTTGTCGCATTTGGAGAGCCCCTGATGTACCTAAACAGTGGAAACCCCCACAAGTGACCCCATTTTCGAAACAAGACCACTTAAAGAACTTATCTAGATGTGTCGTGAGCACTTTGAACCCCAAAGTGCTTCACAGAAGTTTATTACGTAGAGCCATGAAAATAATCATTTTTTTTCCACAAAAATGATCTTTTAGCCCCCAATTTTTATTTTCACAAGGGTAACAGGAGAAATTGGACCCTAAGATTTGTTGTCCAATTTGTCCTGAGTACACTGGTACCCCATATGTGGGAGAAAACAACTGTTTGGGCACACGGTGGGGCTCGGAAGGGAAGTAGTGACGTTCTGAAATGCAGACTTTGATGGAATGGTCTGCGGGCGTCATGTTGCGTTTACAGAGCCCCTGATGTACCTAAACAGTGGAAACCCCCAATTCTAATTCCAACCCAAACCATAACCCTAACCACAAACCTAACACCAACACACCCATAACCCTAATCCCAGCCCTAGCCCTAACTTGCGTAACTGCTTTTTTTCTTTACTTTTTTTTCTTTTTGTGACAAGATCGCTGCCCTGCGATCTGACTCATAGTAATGCCACTTCTCCTCTGATCTCACACTGACAGATGATCAGAGGAGAAGCAGCGTTATTATGTGACAAGGTCGCTTCCTGGCACAGCTGTGCTAGGCAGCGATCAGCTGTGCCAGGCAGCGATTTAGTCACACACTAACGCTGCTTCACCTCTGATCATCTGTCAGTGTGAAATCAGAGAAGTCACGTTACAATGAGTGAGATCGCCGGGAAACAAGCAGCTTTCCCAGCGAGCTCTCTCATTGGCTGCTGTGACGCTGTCATCAGGACATGAACCAATCAGGTCTCGATGACGTCGGGGGTCCCAGCATGCATTGTGCACCGGGATCCCCGCGTTATAAGGTATGTGGGGGTCCCGGGGGGGGACAAAACCGCCGACAGATAAACGTCGGCGCTGCACAAAGCCCAGCAAGCGCCGTTTATCTACTGTGGGCAGTCGGGAAGCGGTTAATATCAGCCCACGGCTGTATATTTAGCCTTTACTGGCTATTAACCCACAAGGGTGGTTTGCACGTTCATGACCGGGTCCATTTTTACAATTCTGACCACTGTCCCTTTATGAGGTAATAACTCTGGAACGCTTCCATGGATCCCGGTGATTCTGACATTGTTTTCTCGTGACATATTGTACTTCATGTTAGTGGTAAAATTTCATTCATATAACTTGCGTTTATTTGTGAAAAAAAACGGAAATTTGGCGAAAATTTTGAAAATTTCACAATTTTCCAACTTTGAATTTTTATGCCCTTAAATCACAGAGATATGGCACACAAAAAACTTAATAACATTTCCCATATGTTTACTTTACATAAGCACAATTTTGTAACTAAAATTTTTTTTTGTTAGGAAGTTATTTTCCCTAGAATCCTCATCCCGGATCGGATGGTATGAGGGATTGGTTGGCGAAGTGTCCGGACTCCCTGCCGGAGAGCTAGCGCCTTTTCCTGAGGGAGAATTACCAACCCTCAGCAAGTGTCGAAGATCATTCCTAGGATGGAGATCCTCTGAGCTGGCACAAGGGATGACTTCTTTGCATTGCCAACCATCCTAAGCGGACAAGAGTATCGTGATGTTGACCTTTTCCTCGCATGCCCGTATTGACGGGCCCTTGACCAAGAGGTCGTCCAGATAAGGCAAGACGACTATGCCTCGAGAATGCAGTGTGGCCATATATGAGGGTTGAGGGGAAGGGAGGAGGAGGGGAAAAAAACACACAAAAAAACATCTTTAAATCGCCCGTAGCGCGCCCTTATGGTCGGGGGTCACAATTACCCAGTCCTATGTCCCCACGTGTTCCGGCCGCTGCCTCTGCGCTCCACTGCCCAGCGTTCCTTTCCTCTGGGTAGGCCGGGACGTTCCTCTCCCAGTCGCGGCCTACCCTGCGATGAAGCCGGGGGCTCATTTTGTTCAGCGTCCGCCCTAGCCCGTGGGGCGGCGCCAGAAATGAAGTCTCGCCGGGGGCGGGACTTCCACCCGTGGCCTAGTCACGGCCGAAGCCGCTGGCTAAATTCTGCATGCCCGCCGCAGGGGGGCCTGGTGGCCTCTGCCTTTTCCCCCTGCGATCCCTGCCGCCAGAACCCAGCGTCCCTGCCTGGCGGAAGGAGGCAGGAGACGGAAGGAGGATTGCCTTACACTCCGATAGATGCCTGAAGCTTCTCCGGAACGCTGCTGCAGGGCCCTCCCCAGCCCTCCATACCTGACTCCGGATCTAGGACACCAGGTAGAAGGGATGGGGTTAATTTCTGGACGGTGCAGGCACCCTAGCTCCGTCTGACCCCTTCAGGGGGTGAGGAGAGGGAACGTCCGCCGCCTTGCAGAACAGCCATCTAGCGTTGGTGGAGCAGTGGGGGCCGCACAGACTAGTCTTGTACCTCTGTGCAAGCCCATGGTTTCTATACCTAGGGGTGGACAGGGCTAAGTCTGGCATCATGTCCCACGTTGCGGGAGAGGATACGTGGAGGGACACTCGCACGTGCTCGCCCGTTGTTGGTTTGGGGAAATCGGACCCTTTCAATAGGATCCGTCGCCCCAGTCTTATCTTCATGGAAAAAAGAAGTCTGGAGAAACCCAGACACGTGTGCCTAAAAAGACACTAAGCAAAAAACTGAGTTCCGCCCGCATTAGGGGCGAGGGTGTATACGACGGAGGAGGAGCTAACCTCTTTTTTTCCACTTAGTGTCAGCCTCCAAGCGGCAGAAGCATACACCCACAGTATCTGTGTCCCCCAATGAGGCGAAGGAGAAAACTATTAAAACAGGAATTCTTGACTTCTGTGAGGCGGAGCCGAGGAATGGCCGCATTTTTAGCAGAGCTCCCCGCTGGCCTATTCTCATCCGTGGCCATATCTCCATTTGTGAGCTGAGAAACAGTGTTAATCAGCGGGGGGGAATACCTGGACAGGGGGGCTCATCTGTCGGGTCTGCCTCTCCAGGCTCCTCGGGAGGCTCCGGGCGCAGGAGACGCCGTGCAGCGTGGTACCTGCCGCGTGCGAGTGATGAAGATGAAGACAGAGGGACGCTCTGGCACTTGCTCCCCTTGCTCCTAGATTAGAAGACAGGGAAGCGGTCCCGAGATAACTAGCGACCACTCGCTGAGGGAAAAAACAAACAGTGAGGCCCTGAAGATCTGGACATTATCACATCTAGGGCACCAGGCGGTGATTGCAGTGGCAATAGGGGGAGGGTTAACTACAACAGACACCATCTCCCTGCCACTCATAGCCCTCAGCAGCATCTCTGCACTACAGGCTGTCTGTGAGCTGCATTGTTTTAAGTTGCTGACCAGAGATGACAGAAGCAATAAAGCACTCAAAGGTCTATCTGATAGGGGATTAACCCCTGAGGCCCCTCTCTGCAGAGCTCAAATAAAATCAGCCTAAGAAGTCACAAGGGGATTACCTCAGAGACCAGACAATACAGGACCTAGAGGACAGTTGATATTGATTTTATTAACCCCTTGGCAGCTGTTTAATCTGGTGAAGTCCTCACTCAGTGACACATTAATTTGTTTACAACTTAGTGGTTTATATTAGTCTTATCTGAATTTCAAGGTTATTTAACCTCTATAAATAAAGGTAAACAGCAAGAGAATAATATTCTATACGCTCCATATAGGAGTTACATGCTACATAGCAGATTCTAATGTAACATTTCTTAACTGAGATATCACCGCCTTCTATCTTATCACAAATGTTGCTGGGTATGATTAAATTTGTGGGCAAACAAACTAAAAGGAGGCCATGCCTCTTCTCGAAAGCAACAAGGCTCAACCTCGCCTTAATCTACCTCTAATACCGGTAGCGAGACTTCTCATTCAATAGCGGATGCCATCATGGAACGCCTTATGCCCGATAGATTTTAGATATGCCACTCTTCAAACCTCAATAGACTCTACAATATCACAAGTTAAAAGTCAGGACACTCGCCTGGATGAGGCCGAACAACGTATCTCTGATTTGGAGGATGTTACTAGGGAAATGGCAGAACGTCTAGAGGGAAAAGAGAAGGTCGTCACAGAGCTTCAATCCAAAGTAGATAATTTAGAAAACCGATCTAGACGCAAAAACTTCAAACTGATAGGACTACCGGAGTCCATACAGCCCTCTGAATTGCGAAAATTAATATCTGAGTAGCTGCCGGAAGCCTTAGATATTCACCTAACATCGGGTTCAATGGTGGTTGAGAGAGCACATGGAATAGGCCCGCAGAGGGGAAGAGACAATGACAGACCCAGACCAGTGATATTCAAGGTCCTTGATTTTCAAGACAAAATTCGTCTTCTCACTGCTTACAGGAGGAAAGCGCACCTATCCTACGAGGGGCACAAAGTTCTGATGTTTCAGGACTATTCGGCCATGATAATGACCAGACGCAGGGGCTTCAACCCGGTGTGTAATTTGCTGGCTGACAAAAACATCAGGTTCGGCATACAATATCCTGCGAAACTGCGCTTTAAACTATCTGGGAAAAGCTGGGCTTTTGATGACCCGGTGAAGGCTCTGGAAGTTGTCCGGGAAACTTCCCAAACACCAAGAGCAAGATCCAGAGTGACTTACTCAGTGACAATACCATGAATCACGAAAGGTGATGTCAACTGACATCTGTTTGTTATGTTGTTGTTTTTTGCTGTATTTTTACTTCTGCGTCTAACGTTAGGATGCAGGTTTAAGGGAATTGTTGAATATGGCACACAGTTACAAATTTTGTGGGAGGGGGAGGTTTTTTGGGGAGAGGGTCCCTGCATTCGATTTCAGGTAATCAACAATCCAGGGATTCTAGTGCCTACTCGCTGGGATGGGCAGAGATTCCATCATTATCTAACGGTTACATCTAATCATATTTCCCGCACAGGAGTGGGTTAATGGTAAATACCAATAGGCAAAAAATGTCCGCTGTGACATCTCTCCTTTGGTGTTCCTGGAAAGTCAATGGCCTAAATTCCCCAGACCAAAAGGAAAATAAATTTGAATTATCTGCATCGAAAAAATTTTCATATTGTACTTTTGCAGGAGACACACTGGGTAAAGGGCAACCATCCGTTGTTTTCCAGCAAAAACATTTGTGTTATGTGCAGAAGCTTGTATTACTAAAAAACAGAGGGGTGTCGCTATTATGATAAACAGGAATATTGGCCATGATATAGTGGATGTGTTAGAAGATCCTTCAGGGAGGTTTGTCTGCGTTAAGCTGGTTATAGAGGGGACGACGTACAGTGTAATTAATATTTATGCGGCAAATTCGTCGGATCTGCTCTTTCGGGCTAATGTTCTAAAACAAATCGTGGGTTGGGACCCCTCCCATATGATTGTGGGTGGCGATTTTAATGAGGTGCATGACATCGAGATGGATAGATCTAATTCTCAATCTTCTCATATACCTACGCAAGGGAGACTAATACCATCTTTTTTAGATCATCTGGGATTGCTGGATGTTTGGAGAATGCAAAACCCTGTTGAGAGAGATTTCTCTCACTATTCACATGTTCACAACTCCCATGCTAGAATTGATTACTGGTTATTGGGCCCCTCACTTATGCCAAGAATTACACATACCAAAATTCTGGATGTGAATATCTCAAATCATACACTGATGACGTTCAGCCTAAGGCTGAGTGCAGACGGAGTTTTGAGCCCTGCGGATTTTTCCGTGCAGAATGGAAGAAAACCACAGGTCAAATGACCTGCATTTTTCCTGCGGATTTCTTCCATTTTTCACGCGGTTTTTATGCGGTTTTTGTGCGGTTTTCCATAGCGGTTTTCCCCCTGCGGATTTGGAGACAGGGGAGATAGAAAACCGCACAAAAGAAGTAACATGCTGCGGATTTTGTACCGCAGGAAAACCGAGCGGAAAAATCGGCAGCTTCTGCACAGCGTTTTTTTTTTCCATTCATTTTAAAGGTACTGTACATCACAATGCGGATATGCAACGTTTCTGCGCGGTAAAATCCGCTGCGGAAACGCTGCAAATCTGCATCGTGTGCACATGGCCTAAAACTAACTAACCCAGTCTATTTTCATAGGAAATGGAGGTTTCCATCATACTTATTTCACTCAGATGATTTAAAAAAATTCATACGATTCTCATGTGATACGTACAAATCTGATAACGAAACACACTGTGAAACACCAATTCTTTTCTGGGATACCTCTAAAGAAGTGTTGAGAGGGCAAATAATTGCGTATATATGTCATAAAAATAACAGTTGCAGGAGTGGACTCTTGCAGCACAAAGGGCTTTAACTTTAGCATATAAAAATTTAAACTTAATTCATCCCTAATGAAAAAATATATCGAGGCAAATGAATTAGCGGATACACTAGCTCATGAATGGGCAACTTATAGTATTGATCTCCAAAAGCAAACATTTTAAAATGGGGCAATAAACCTGGCAAATTACTTGCGTCTCTTACGAAACCATACAGAAAGGCCACAAGGATTCACAAACTTCAGACCAAAGAGGGCAGAGTGATGACAGAGAATGAGGAGATTGTAGAGGAATTTAGATCATTTTTTGGCTCCCTGTACAAAGTGGAGAATGAGGGGGACGATATTCTAAACTTTATGCAGAGGTGGCACCTTTACTAACACAGGAACATAAGGAAATCCTTAACGCTCCTATTCCCCCTTCAGAAGTCATCCAAATTATCAGCTCCTTGAAGCTCTCTAAATCTCCTCGCCCTGATGGGTACTACAATGAATTTAGCAAAATATTGGGAGGAAGTATAGGGACATATCTTTGTGAAGTCATTAATCAGTTGGTTCGATTGGGGCAGCTCCAGGACCGTTTCAATGAAGCAGACATAATAGTGCTCCCCAAACCGGACAAAGATCCTTTACTAGTTTAAGGATATAGACGAATCTCACATTTAAACTCCGACTTTAAAATTTTCACTAAAATACTAGCAAATAGAGTGCAAAAAATAATCCCCAGCCTGATATTGCCTCAACAAATTGGGCTTGTCCATGGTAAATCCATAACATACAACACACGGACAGCTTTGCGAGCCATCTCTTAAAGAAAACCTCATTGTTGTTTAGGGTCTATTGTGGTCAGCCTGGACGCTGACAAAGCGTTTGACAGGGTTGCATGGGATTATCTCCTCGATATCCTGGAGTTTAGAAACTCTGGTTCATGGTTCTGTGAGGGGATAAAGGGGTTATATAAAAGCCCATTGTCCAGGCTGGCCATAAATGGTATACTCTCTTCCACATTTGAAATCCAGAGAGGAACGCGTCAGGGCTGCCCCTTATCGCCCCTACTTTTTAACCTCGCTTTAGATCCTTTACTTAGAACTCTACAAAATTCTTCAATATACAGGGGCATAGAGGTAGGTTCCACCTCACTTAAAATTGCGGCATTTGCCGACGATATACTCCTATTCATCTCCAATCCCAATGCGGCAATACCCGTTATCATAGAGGCTGTAAATCATTTTGGCAAATGCTCAGGCTTTAAAATAAATTATGATAATTCAGAGGCCCTGGCTCTGTTTGAGCAAGGGAAATTAAATAACTCGACACTTTCCAATGAAGCACATCTATCAAATATTTGGGTGGCCATCTCCCGGCAGATTTGGCATCCTTATACCACATTAATATTAGACCCCTAATTATGTCCACATTTAATCTTCTAAACTCTTGGAAACACTTTGTCTTTTTCCGGACGATGTCATTTAATTAAGATAATATTTCCAAAACTATAGTATACTAGCTGAAGAGCCCGGCGCTGCCCGGGCATAGTAACTAACTGTGCTGTGGTTAGTTATAGCAAATTATAATTATCCTCCATCCCATAGTCCCATGCCCATATACCCATCATACATATCCACGATCTCATAGGCCCGTGCCCATATACCCATCATACATATCCTCCATCCCATAGTCGAGTGCCCATATACCCATCACACATCCTCCATTCCATAGTCCCGTGCCCATATACCCATCACACATCCTTCATCTCATAGTCCCATTCCCATATACCCATCATACATATCCTCCATCCCATAGTCCCGTGCCCATATACCCATCATACATATCCGCCATCCCATAGTCGAGTGCCCATATACCCATCATACATATCCGCCATCCCATAGTCGAGTGCCCATATACCCATCACACATATCCTCCATCCAGTAATCCCGTGCACATATACACATCATACATATTCGCCATCCCATAGTCGAGTGCCCATATACCCATCACACATCCGTCATCTCATAGTCCCATGCCCATGTACCCATCACACATCCTCCATCCCATATTCCCATGCCCATATACCCATCACACATCCTCCATCCCATAGTCCTGTGCCCATATACCCATCATACATATCCTCCATCCCATAGTCCAGTGCCCATATACCCATCACACATCCTCCATCCCATAGTCCCGTGCCCATATACCCATCACACATCCTCCATTCCATAGTCAACCATTATGACATCATAATGAGCGGCAGGGCTTGCAACCTATGATGACCTCAGCGTCGCCATGGCAACCATTGTGACATCGTAATGAGGGGCGGGGCTTGATACGCACACACTGCTTCCCCAGTATGCAAATAGGGACATTGTGACATCATAATGAGGGGCAGGGCTTGACACACTTTTTCCCCCAGTATGTAGATAGGGGCAAAACTGGTGAATTGGAACGCGCGGGGTTAAAATTTCGCCTCTCAACATAGCTTAGGACGCTCTCGGGGTCCAGACGTGTGACTGTGCCAAATTTTGTGGCTGTAGCTGCGACGGTGCGGATGCCTATCCCAGACATACACACACATACATACACACTTTGAGCTTTATATATTAGATTTTCCAAACACTACCTATTTTGTTGTCACGAGCAGATGTTAAAACTCTAAACACTGCTTTTAGGAATTTTATTTGGAGAGACAAAAAGCGTAAACGTATAGGTCTAATCAAGCTACAAGCCCCAAAGGAGGAGGGTGGCATCAATTTCCCAGACATTGGTAAGTACAATCTAGCAGCAAATCTCAGATACACCAATGATTGGTTAAGAGGTAGCTCACATTTCGCAAATGTACTTTTAGACCAACAATTAAGCCCTCATGTCTCCTTACCAGCATTAATACATATGGTCAACGATGACCTTATTGCAGACATAACAAACCATCCCACCTTATGGCAAACTATACAGACGTGGAGGAAATGCAGGAGACTATGTCATTTGAAAAGCGATGTCTCTCGTTTTGTGACCTTTCTGGGTAACCCAGGCTTTATGGGAGGTAAACCACTCTTATCATACATTAAGTTGGCTGGGCAGGGTTGCATCTTGGCAGCTGACCTATAGATGATAGATTCTCCACGCTTGCATTTGACATAGCAGCACAACGTTTCCCAACACTTATAAACAAGCCCTTCCTTTTTCTTCAAGCGAGGAGCTTAACTTTGAAAAGTATAGCAACTAGGGGTGGAGATAGAGGGAGGAACGTTTTGGATGGATTCCTTAGAACCGTCAGGTTGCAGATAGCCTCGACAAGCAGTATCTACACTTTGTTGCGTAAGCAATGGTCATGGGAGGGCAAAAAGACAGGGCCAGCACGATGGGTTAATGATATACAGAACATCACAGTTGGGGAAATCTTAGATGCCACTTTGATGCAACCGAAGGTGATCCCCTCCAGCAGTTATGCAGACATGTCTTTATTACTCCTTCATAGAGCTTATATTACTCCACACATTAAGTCTAGGATGTCTCCAGTGGGCACATTCACATGCTCCAAATGTAGGACAGGAAACAGACATATTTCATCACATGTGGGGATGTCCCAAAGTGCAAAAAATATGGCAGTCTATCCACACCGAACCGCAGAATCTTGGTGGGATATTGTTTACTTTCACGCCATAATGGGCAATATTTAATATTTTAGACAGCTCTCAACACAAATTCCCAAAACATCTTAAAGCCATGTTGACAACATGTGCTTCAGCTACCAGAAAAAAGGCATTTTGCAACACTGGCTAAATCCATTGCCACCACCCAAATCTCTCATATACTCCAAAATAATGTATATTTTTCGAATGGACTGGTTAGACACCCTGACAAATAAAGAGAAATAGACTGGCAAGGTTTTAAGTACATGGTCATTGTTCATCCCATCACTGTCTCAAGACACCAGAGACAAACTAAGGAAACATTTTGAAAACACCCAGTGGTAGCTTCTTCAGAAAATTAGCGGATATAATCCTATTCCTTGAGCTTGTTGATTATTAATCAAATGCAGAGTCGTAAAAGGGGTTTATGTGTTGGGGGAGGGTTAAGGGAGGTGGGGGACATTTATGAGTATTATGACTGTCAAGCATCAAATAAGCTTGATCCCTTCAAACCTGTAAGACTTACTTTTTGGTAATGCTATTTAAACAAATATTGTGAGTTTTACACCTGTCAAATAGTTTGTTACTTAAAGACTTGTATGATTATCTTTTATTTAAATCATTAAAACATGTTGGGGGGAAAAAAAACAGGGGTTCTTACACGTAAACCCCCGTGAAACTTCCCACTGGAGCCCTAAGGGAGGCAGAAACGCAGTGGACCTACCGGGGTCGTGGAGTTTCAGAGAAACAGGGACAACAGTTTTTGATGGACGCCCGGAGAGAACCGGATCCATCTCCATCCCAGGCTCCATGTCAGCAGTGAAGGACTCCTCTGAAGGACCTGGTCAAGATAGATATGAGATAGATAAATAGATAAGCTAGATAACAGATAAATATATCTATAGTTAGATAAATCTATAGATGGATAGATAGATCTATAGATAGATGGATAATCTATAGATAACAAGCCTGATGTTTAGTAATAAACATAATAAAATGGTACATAAAGAGCTAAATAAAGACAAACACACAATCTGCGCAATATCTGATTTAAGAAAAAAAAAAAAATAATAATAATAATAGTGTGGGCTCCCGTGCAATTTTCTCTGCCAAAGAGGGAAATCCAGCGAGTGGGGGCCGATGTTTACAGCCTTGGAAGCGGGTAATACCCATGGATATTGCCAGTCTATTAGGCTGTGTGCACACGCTGCAGATTTTGCTGCGGTTCCGCAGCGGTTTTGGCCGCTGCGGACCAGCAGCAGTTTCTACTGCGGTGTACAGTACCATGATTCCCTATGGGAATCAAAAAACTAAATGCAGACGGTGCGGAATTTTCCGCGCGGATTATCTGCGGTTTTCAATCCGCAGAAAGAATTGACATGTCAATTCTTTCTGCGGATTCTCCTGCGGTTTGCCATCTCCTCCATTGAGGAAATGAAAAACCGCAGGGCAAAACCGCAGAGCAATCCGCAGCGTGTGCACACAGCCTTAACCCCTTCGCACCAGAGCCTGTTTTTGCCTTCGTAACCGGGCCAATTTTTTCAATTCTGACCAGTGTCACTTTATGAGGTCATAACTCTAGAACGCTTCAACGGATCCTGCCGATTCTGACATTGTTTTCTCATGACATATTGTACTTCATGATAGTGGTAAAATTTCTTAGATATGAACTGCGCTTATTTGTTAAAAAAAAAAAATCAAAATTTGGTGAAAATTTAGAAAATTTTGCAATTTTCAAACTTTTAATTTTTATGCCCTTAAATCAGAGAGTGGTATCGCACAAAATAGTTAATAAATAACATTTCCCACATGTCTACTTTACATCTGCACAATTTTGGAAACAAGTGTTTTGTTTTGTTTTTTTAGGAAGTTATAAGGGTTAAAAGTTGATCAGCAATTTCTCATTTTTACAACAAAATTTACAACCACATTTTTTTTAGGGACCGCCTCACATTTGAAGTGAGTTTGGTGGGTCAATATGACAGAAAATACCCAAAACTGACACCATTCTAAAAACCACATTCAAGAAGTTTATTAACCCTTCAGGTGCTTCACATGAATGAATGGAATGTGGAAGGAAAAAATAAACATTTAACTTTTTTTCACAAACATTTCACTTCAGAACCATTTTTTTTTTTATTTTCACAAGTGTAAAAAGAGAAAATGAACCACAAAATTTGTTGTGCAATTTCTCCCGAATACGCCGATACCCCGTATGTGGGGCTAAACCACTGTTTGAGCACACGGCAGAGCTCAGAAAGGAAGGAGTGCCATTTGACTTTTTCAATGCAGAATGGGCTGGAATTGAGATCGGACGCCTTGTCGCATTTGGAGAGCCCCTGATGTACCTAAACAGTGGAAACCCCCCACAAGTGACCCCATTTTCGAAACAAGACCACTTAAAGAACTTATCTAGATGTGTCGTGAGCACTTTGAACCCCAAAGTGCTTCACAGAAGTTTATTACGTAGAGCCATGAAAATAATCATTTTTTTCCACAAAAATGTTCTTTTAGCCCCCAATTTTTATTTTCACAATGGTAACAGGAGAAATTGGACAATAAGAGTTGTTGTTCAATTTGTCCGGAGTACGCTGGTACCCCATATGTGGGAGAAAACTACTGTTTGGGCACACGGTGGGGCTCGGAAGGGAAGTAGTGACGTTCCGAAATGCAGACTTTGATGGAATGGTCTGCGGGCGTCATGTTGCGTTTACAGAGCCCCTGATGTACCTAAACAGTGGAAACCCCCAATTCTAATTCCAACCCTAACCCCACCCTAACCACACCCATAACCCTAACCCCAGCCCTAGCCCTAACTTGCGTACCTGCCTTTTTTCTTTACTTTTTTTTCTTTTTGTGACAAGATCGCTGCCCTGCGATCTGACTCATAGTAATGCCACTTCTCCTCTGATCTCACACTGACAGATGATCAGAGGAGAAGCAGCGTTACTGTGTGACAAGATCACTGCCTGGCACAGCTGTGCTAGGCAGCGATCAGCTGTGTCAGGCAGCGATCTAGTCACACAGTAACGCTGCTTCACCTCTGATCATCTGTCAGTGTAAAATCAGAGGAGAAGTCACGTTACAATGAGTGAGATCGCCGAGAAACAAGCAGCTTTCCCAGCGAGCTCTCTCATTGGCTGCTGTGACGCTGTCATCAGGACATGAACCAATCAGGTCTCGATGACATCGGGGGTCCCAGCATGCATTGTGCACCGGGATCCCAGCGTTATAAGGTATGTGGGGGTCCCGGAGGGGGGGGGGGGGGGGGACAAAACCGCCGACAGTAGATAAACGTTGGCAATGCACAAAGCCCAGCAAGCGCCAACGTTTATCTACTGTGGGCAGTCGGGAAGCGGTTAATATCAGCTCACAGCTGTATATTTAGCCTTTACTGGCTATTAACCCACAAGGGTGGTTTGCACGTTCATGACCGGGTCCATTTTTACAATTCTGACCACTGTCCCTTTATGAGGTAATAACTCTGGAACGCTTCCATGGATCCCGGTGATTCTGACATTGTTTTCTCGTGACATATTGTACTTCATGTGAGTGGTAAAATTTCATTCATATAACTTGCGTTTATTTGTGAAAAAAAACGGAAATTTGGCGAAAATTTTGAAAATTTCACAATTTTCCAACTTTTAATTTTTATGCCCTTAAATCACAGAGATATGGCACACAAAAAACTTAATAACATTTCCCATATGTTTACTTTACATAAGCACAATTTTGGAACTAAAATTTTTTTTTGTTAAGAAGTTATTTTCCCTAGAATCCTCATCCCGGATCGGATGGTATGAGGGACTGGTTGGCGAAGTGTCCGGACTCCCTGCCGGAGAGCTAGCGCCTTTTCCTGAGGGAGAATTACCAACCCTCAGCAAGTGTCGAAGATCATTCCTAGGATGGAGATCCTCTGAGCTGGCACAAGGGATGACTTCTTTGCATTGCCAACCATCCTAAGCAGACAAGAGTATCGTGATGTTGACATTTTCCTCGCATGCCCGTATTGACGGGCCCTTGACCAAGAGGTCGTCCAGATAAGGCAAGACGACTATGCCTCGAGAATGCAGTGTGGCCATATATGAGGGTTGAGGGGAAGGGAGGAGGAGGGAAAAAAAACATCTTTAAATCACCCGTAGCGCGTCCTTATGGTCGGGGGTCACAATTACCCAGTCCTATGTCCCCACGTGTTCCGGCCGCTGCCTCTGCGCTCCACTGCCCAGCGTTCCTTTCCTCTGGGTAGGCCGGGACTTTCCTCTCCCGGTCGCGGCCTACCCTGCGATGAAGCCGGGGGCTCATTTTGTTCGGTGTCCGCCCTAGCCCATGGGGTGGCGCCAGAAATGATGTCTCGCTGGGGGCGGGACTTCCACCCGTGGCCTAGTCACGGCCGAAGCCGCGGGCTAAATTCTGCATGCACGCCGCAGGGGGGCCTGGCGGCCTCTGCCTTTTCCCCCTGCGATCCCTGCCGCCGGAACCCAGCGTCCCTGCCTGGCGGAAGGAGGCAGGAGGGAGGAGAGGGAAGGAGGATTGCCTTACACTCCGTTAGATGCCTGAAGCTTCTCCGGAACGCTGCTGCAGGGCCCTCCCCAGCCCTCCATACCTGACTCCGGATCTAGGACACCAGGTAGAAGGGATGGGGTTTATTTCTGGACCGTGAAGGCACCCTAGCTCCGTCTGACCCCTTCAGGGGGTGAGGAGAGGGACCGTCCGCCGCCTTGCAGAACAGCCGTCTAGCGTTGGTGGAGCAGTGGGGGCCGCACAGACTAGTCTTGTACCTCTGTGCAAGCCCATGGTTTCTATAACTAGGGGTGGACAGGGCTAAGTCTGGTATCATGTCCCACGTCGCGGGAGAGGATACGTGGAGGGACACTCGCACGTGCTCGCCCGTTGTTGGTTTGGGGAAATCGGACCCTTTCAATAGGATCCGTCGCCCCAGTCTTATCTTCATGGAAAAAAGAAGTCTGGAGAAACCCAGACACGTGTGCCTAAAAAGACACTAAGCAAAAAACTGAGTTCCGCCCGCATTAGGGGCGAGGGTGTATACGACGGAGGAGGAGCTAACCTCTTTTTTTCACTTAGTGTCAGCCTCCAAGCGGCAGAAGCATACACCCACAGTATCTGTGACCCCCAATGAGGCGAAGGAGAAAACTATTAAAACAGGAATTCTTGACTTCTGGGAGGCGGAGCCGAGGAATGGCCGCATTTTTAGCAGAGCTCCCCGCTGGCCTAATCTCATCCGTGGCCATATCTCCATTTGTGAGCTGAGAAACAGTGTCAATCAGCGGGGGGAATACCTGGACAGGGGGGCTCATCTGTCGGGTCTGCCTCTCCAGGCTCCTCGGGAGGCTCCGGGCGCAGGAGACGCCGTGCAGCGTGGTACCTGCCGCGTGCGAGTGATGAAGATGAAAACAGAGGGACGCTCTGGCACTTGCTCCCCTTGCTCCTAGATTAGAAGACAGGGAAGCAGTCCCGAGATAACTAGCGACCACTCGCAGAGGGAAAAAACAAACAGTGAGGCCCTGAAGATCTGGACGTTATCACATCTAGGGCACCAGGCGGTGATTGCAGTGGCAATAGGGGGAGGGTTAACTACAACAGATGCCATCTCCCTGCCACTCATAGCCCTCAGCAGCATCTCTGCACTACAGGCTGTCTGTGAGCTGCATTGTTTTAAGTTGCTGACCAGAGATGACAGAAGCAATAAAGCACTCAAGGTCTATCTGATAGGGGATTAACCCCTGAGGCCCCTCTGCAGAGCCCAAATAAAATCAGCCTAAGAAGTCACAAGGGGATTACCTCAGAGACCAGACACAATACAGGACCTAGAGGACAGTTGATATTGATTTTATTAACCCCTTGGCAGCGGTTTAACCTGGTGAAGTCCTCACTCAGTGACACATTAATTTGTTTACAACTTAGAGGTTTATATTAGTCTTCTCTGATTTTCAAGGTTATTTAACCTCTATAAATAAAGGTAAACAGCAAGACAATAATATTCTATATGCTCCATATAGGAGTTACATGCTACATAGCAGATTCTAATGTAACATTTCTTAACTGAGATATCACCGCCTTCTATCTTATCACAATTGTTGCTGGGTAGGATTAAATTTGTGAGCAAACAAACTAAAGGAGGCCATGCCTCTTCTCGAAAGCAACAAGGCTCAACCTCGCCTTAATCTACCTCTAATACCGGTAGCGAGACTTCTCATTCAATAGCGGATGCCATCATGGAACGCCTTATGCCCGATAGATTCTAGATATGCCACTCTTCAAACCTCAATAGACTCTACAATATCACAAGTTAAAAGTCAGGACACTCGCCTGGATGAGGCCGAACAACGCATCTCTGATTTGGAGGATGTTACTAGGGAAATGGCAGAACGTCTAGAGGGAAAAGAGAAGGTCGTCACAGAGCTTCAATCCAAAGTAGATAATTTAGAAAACCGATCTAGACGCAAAAACTTCAAACTGATAGGACTACCGGAGTCCATACATCCCTCTGTATTGCGAAAATTAATATCTGAGTAGCTGCCGGAAGCCTTAGATATTCACCTAACATCGGGTTCAATGGTGGTTGAGAGAGCACATGGAATAGGCCTGCAGAGGTGAAGAGACAATGACAGACCCAGACCAGTGATACTCAAGGTCCTTGATTTTCAAGACAAAATTCGTCTTCTCACTGCTTACAGGATGAAAGCGCACCTATCCTACGAGGGGCACAAAGTTCTGATGTTTCAGGACTATTCGGCCATGATAATGACCAGACGCAGGGGCTTCAACCCGGTGTGTAATTTGCTGGCTGACAAAAACATCAGGTTCGGCATACAATATCCTGCGATACTGCGCTTTAACCTATCTGGGAAAAGCTGGGCTTTTGATGACCCGGTGAAGGCTCTGGAAGTTGTCCGGGAAACTTCCCAAACACCAAGAGCAAGATCCAGAGGGACTTACTCAGTGACAATACCATGAATCACAAAAGGTGATGTCAACTGACATCTGTTTATTATGTTGTTGTTTTTTGCTGTATTTTTACTTCTGCGTCTAACGTTAGGATGCAGGTTTAAGGGAATTGTTGAATATGGCACACAGTTACAAATTTTGTGGGAGGTTTTTTGGGGAGAGGGTCACTGCATTCGATTTCAGGTAATCCAGGGATTCTAGTGCCTACTCGCTGGCATGGGAAGAGATTCCATCATTATCTAACGATTACATCTAATCATATTTCCCGCACAGGAGTGGGTTAATGGTAAATACCAATAGGCAAAAAATGTCCGCTGTGACATCTCTCCTTTGGTGTTCCTGGAAAGTCAGTGGCCTAAATTCCCCAGACCAAAAGGAAAAAAATTTTGAATTATCTGCATCGAAAAAATTTTCATATTGTACTTTTGCAGGAGACACACTGGGTAAAGGACAACCATCCGTTGTTTTCCAGCAAAAACATTTATGTTATGTGCAGAAGCTTCTTTTAATAAAAAACAGAGGGGTGTCGCTATTATGATAAACAGGAATATTGGCCATGAGATAGTGGATGTGTTAGAAGATCCTTCAGGGAGGTTTGTCTGCGTTAAGCTGGTTATAGAGGGGACGACGTACAGTGTAATTAATATTCATGCGGCAAATTCGTCGGATCTGCTCTTTCGGGCTAATGTTCTAAAACAAATCGTGGGTTGGGACACCTCCCATATGATTGTGGGTGGCGATTTTAATGAGGTGCATGACATCGAGATGGATAGATCTAATTCTCAATCTTCTCATATACCTACGCAAGGGAGACTAATACCATCTTTTTTAGATCATCTGGGATTGCTGGATGTTTGGAGAATGCAAAACCCTGTTGAGAGAGATTCCTCTCACTATTCACATGTTCACAACTCCCATGCTAGAATTGATTACTGGTTATTGGGCCCCTCACTTATGCCAAGAATTACACATACCAAAATTCTGGATGTGAATATCTCAAATCATACACTGATGACGTTCAGCCTAAAACTAACTAACCCAGTATATTTTCATAGGAAATGGAGGTTTCCATCATACTTATTTCACACAGATGATTTCAAAAAATTCATACGATTCTCATGTGATACGTACAAATCTGATAACGAAACACACTGTGAAACACCAATTCTTTTCTGGGATACCTCTAAAGAAGTGTTGAGAGGGCAAATAATTGCGTATATGTGTCATAAAAGTAACAGTTGCAGGAGTGGACTCTGGCAGCGCAGAGGGCTTTAACTTTAGCATAGATATATTTAAACTTAATAATTCATCCCTCACGAAAAAACAATATGTCGAGGCAAATGAATTAGCGGATGCACTAGCTCATGAATGGGCAACTTATAGTATTGATCTCCAAAAGCAAACATTTTTAAATGGGGCAATAAACCTGGCAAATTACTTGCGTCTCTTACTAAACCATACAGAAAGGCCACAAGGATTCACAAAATTCAGACCAAAGAGGGCAGAGTGATGACAGAGAATGAGGAGATTGTAGAGGAATTTAGATCATTTTTTGGCTCCCTGTACAAAGTGGAGAAGAGGGGGACGATATTCTAAACTTTATGCAGAGGTGGCACCTTTACTAACAGAGGAACATAAGGAAATCCTTAACGCTCCTATTTCCCCTTCAGAAGTCATCCAAACTATCAGCTCCTTGAAGCTCTCTAAATCTCCTCGCTCCCATTTGGGTACTACAATGAATTTCGCAAAATATTGGGAGGAAGTATAGGGACATATCTTTGTGAAGTCGTTAATCAGTTGGTTCGATCGGGGCAGCTCCGGGACCGTTTCAATGAAGCAGACATAATAGTGCTCCCCAAACCGGACAAAGATCCTTTACTAGTTTAAGGATATAGACGAATCTCACATTTAAACTCCGACTTTAAAATTTTCACTAAAATACAAGCAAATAGAGTGCAAAAAATAATCCCCAGCCTGATATTGCCTCAACAAATTGGGCTTGTCCATGGTAAATCCATAACATACAACACACGGACAGCTTTGCGAGCTATCTCTTACAGAAAACCTCATTGTTGTTTAGGGTCTATTGTGGTCAGCCTGGACGCAGACAAAGCGTTTGACAGGGTTGCATGGGATTATCTCCTCGATATCCTGGAGTTTAGAAACTTTGGTTCATGGTTCTGTGAGGGGATAAAGTGGTTATATAAAAGCCCAGTGTCCAGGCTGGCCATAAATGGTATACGCTCTTCCACATTTGAAATCCAGAGAGGAACGCGTCAGCGCTGCCCCTTATCGCCCTTACTTTTTAACCTCGCTTTAGATCCTTTACTTAGAACTCTACAAAATTCTTCAATATACAGGGGCATAGAGGTAGGTTCCACCTCACTTAAAATTGCGGCATTTGCCGACGATATACTCCTATTCATCTCCAATCCCAATGCTGCAATACCCGTTATCATAGAGGCTGTAAATCATTTTGGCAAATGCTCAGGCTTTAAAATAAATTATGATAATTCAGAGGCCCTGGCTCTGTTTGAGCAAGGGAAATTAAATAACTCGACACTTTCCAATGAAGCACATCTATCAAATATTTGGGTGGCCATCTCCCGGCAGATTTGGCATCCTTATACCACATTAATATTAGACCCCTAATTATGTCCACATTTAATCTTCTAAACGCTTGGAAACACTTTGTCTTTTTCCGGACGATGTCATTTAATTAAGATAATATTTCCAAAACTTTAGTATACTAGCTGAAGAGCCCGGCGCTGCCCGGGCATAGTAACTAACTGTGCTGTGGTTAGTTATAGCAAATTATAATTATCCTCCATCCCATAGTCCCATGCCCATATACCCATCATACATATCCACGATCCCATAGGCCCGTGCCCAAATACCCATCATACATATCCTCCATCCCATAGTCGAGTGCCCATATACCCATCACACATCCTCCATCCCATAGTTCCATGTCCATATACCCATCACATATCCTCCATTCCATAGTCCCGTGCCCATATACCCATCATACATTTCCGCCATCCCATAGTCAAGTGCCCATTTACCCATCACACATCCTTCATCTCATAGCCCCATGCCCATATACCCATCATACATATCCACCATCCCATAAGCCCGTGCCTATATACCCATCATACATATCCTCCATCCCATAGTCAAGTGCCAATATAACCATCACACATCCTCAATCCCATAGTCCCATGCCCATATACCCATCACACATATCCTCCATCCAGTAATCCCGTGCCCATATACACATCATACATATTCGCCATCCCATAGTCGAGTGCCCATATACCCATCACACATCCTTCATCTCATAGTCCCATGCCCATGTACCCATCACATCCTCCATGCCATATTCCCATGCCCATATACCCATCACACATCCTCCATCCCATAGTCCTGTGCCCATATACCCGTCATACATATTCTCCATCCCATAGTCCAGTGCCCATATACCCATCACACATCCTCCATCCCATAGTCCGGTGCCCATATACCCATCACACATCCTCCATCCCATAGTCCGGTGCCCATATACCCATCACACATCCTCCATTATGACATCATAATGAGCGGCAGGGCTTGCAACCTATGATGACCTCAGCGTCGCCATGGCAACCATTGTGACATCGTAATGAGGGGCGGGGCTTGATACGCACACACTTCTTCCCCAGTATGCAAATAGGGACATTGTGACATCATAATGAGGGGCGGGGCTTGACACACTTTTTCCCCAGTATGTAGATAGGGGCAAAACTGTTTGGTGAATTGGAACGTGCGGGGTTAAAATTTCGCCTCTCAACATAGCTTAGGACGCACTCGGGGTCCAGACGTGTGACTGTGCCAAATTTTGTGGCTGTAGCTGCGACTGTGTGGATGCCTATCCCGGACATACACACACATACATACACACTTTGAGCTTTATATATTAGATATTCCAAACACTACCTATTTTGGTGTCACGAGCGGATGTTAAAACTCTAAACACTGCTTTTAGGAATTTTATTTGGAGAGACAAAAAGCGTAAACGTATAGGTCTAATCAAGCTACAAGCCCCAAAGAAGGAGGGTGGCATCAATTTCCCAGACATTGGTAAGTACAATCTAGCAGCAAATCTCAGATACAGAAATGCAGGAGACTATGTCATTTGAGAAGCGATGTCTCTCGTTTTGTGACCTTTCTGGGTAACCCAGGCTTTATGGGAGGTAAACCACTCTTATCATACATTAAGTTGGCTGGGCAGGGTTGCATCTTGGCAGCTAACCTATAGATGATAGATTCTCCACGCTTGCATTTGACATAGCAGCACAACGTTTCCCAACACTTATAAACAAGCCCTTCCTTTTTCTTCAAGCGAGGAGCTTAACTTTGAAAAGTATAGCAACTAGGGGTGGAGATAGAGGGAGGAACGTTTTGGATGGATTCCTTAGAACCGTCAGGTTGCAGATAGCCTCGACAAGCAGTATCTACACTTTGTTGCGTAAGCAATGGTCATGGGAGGGCAAAAAGACAGGGCCAGCACGATGGGTTAATGATATACAGAACATCACAGTTGGGGAAATCTTAGATGCCACTTTGATGCAACCGATGGTGATCCCCTCCAGCAGTTATGCAGACATGTCTTTATTACTCCTTCATAGAGCTTATATTACTCCACACATTAAGAAGTCTAGGATGTCTCCAGTGGGCACATTCACATGCTCCAAATGTAGGACAGGAAACAGACGTATTTCATCACATGTGGGGATGTCCCAAAGTGCAAAAAATATGGCAGTCTATCCACACCGAACCGCAGAATCTTGGTGGGATATTGTTTACTTTCACGCCATAATGGGCAATATTTAATATTTTAGACAGCTCTCAACACAAATTCCCAAAACATCTTAAAGCCATGTTGACATGTGCTTAAGCTACCAGAAAAAAAGCATTTTGCAACACTGGCTAAATCCATTGCCACCACCCAAATCTCTCATATACTCCAAAATAATGTATATATTTTTCGAATGGACTGGTTAGACACCCTGACAAAGAGAAATAGACTGGCAAGGTTTTAAGTACATGGTCATTGTTCATTCCATCACTGTCTCAAGACACCAGAGACAAACTAAGGAAACATTTTTGAAAACACCCAGTGGTAGCTTCTTCAGAAAATTAGCGGATATAATCCTATTCCTTGAGCTTGTTGATCATTAATCAAATGCAGAGTCGTATAAGGGGTTTATGTGTTGGGGGAGGGTTAAGGGAGGTGGGGGACATTTATGAGTATTATGACTGTCAAGCATCAAATAAGCTTGATCCCTTCAAACCTGTAAGACTTACTTTTTGGTAATGCTATTTAAACAAATATTGTGAGTTTTACACCTGTCAAATAGTTTGTTACTTAAAGACTTGTATGATTATCTTTTATTTAAATCATTAAGACGATCAGACTGATACCTAGCCCTGACCTATTCAAGCGCGCTTTGAAAACCCATCTCTTCAAAGAAGCCTATCACATCAACTACTCAGCAAGCTAACTTTGCCCTGTTCCCTCCTTCCAAATATTATTCTGAATCTGCACCCTACTATTCATCTGTCTCCACACCCTTCATGCACATGATAACTGCACTTGATACTTGTCTATTGCACTTAAACACACGGGCTGATGACCGGATCATGCAGCTTTATATGAAAATCCCTATTATAATTGCCAGACCTGAATTAACAAGCATTTCTCACCTACTGTGTCCCCCCATTTCCTTGTAGATTGTAAGCTTGCGAGCAGGGACCTCACTCCTAATGTCATTGTTTGAATTGTTTTAACTTGTATTGAATTTATTGTCTGTACATGTCCCCGCTTAATTGTAAAGTGCTGCGGAATATGTTGGCGCTATATAAATAAAAATTATTATTATTATTATTATTAAAACATGTTGGGGGGGAAAAAAAAAAACAGAGGTTCTTACACGTAAACCCCCGTGAAACTTCCCACTGGAGCCCTAAGGGAGGCAGAAACGCAGTGGACCTACCGGGGTCGTGGAGTTTCAGAGAAACAGGGACAACAGTTTTTGATCGACGCCCGGAGAGAACCGGATCCATCTCCATCCCAGGCTCCATGTCAGCAGTGAAGGACTCCTCTGAAGGACCTGGTCAAGATAGATATGAGATAGATAAATAGATAAGCTAGATAACAGATAAATATATCTATAGTTAGATAAATCTATAGATGGATAGATAGATCTATAGATAGATGGATAATCTATAGATAGATAACAAGCCTGATGTTTAATAATAAACATAATAAAATGGTACGTAAAGAGCTAAATAAAGACAAACACACAATCTGCGCAATATCTGATTTAAAAAAAAAAAAAAATAGTGCGGCCTCCCGTGCAATTTTCTCTGCCAAAGAGGGAAATCCAGCGAGTGGGGGCCGATGTTTACAGCCTTGGAAGCGGGTAATACCCATGGATATTGCCAGTCTATTAACCCCTTCGCACCAGAGCCTGTTTTTGCCTTCGTAACCGGGCCAATTTTTTCAATTCTGACCAGTGTGACTTTATGAGGTCATAACTCTAGAACGCTTCAATGGATCCTGCTGATTCTGACATTGTTTTCTCGTGACATATTGTACTTCATGATAGTGGTAAAAATTCTTAGATATGAACTGCACTTATTTGTTAAAAAAAAAAAAATCAAAATTTGGCGAAAATTTAGAAAACTTTGCAATTTTCAAACTTTTAATTTTTATGCCCTTAAATCAGAGAGTGGTATCGCACAAAATAGTTAATAAATAACATTTCCCACATGTCTACTTTACATCTGCACAATTTTGGAAACAAAATTGTTTTTTTTTTTTTTTTTTTTAGGAAGTTATAAGGGTTAAAAGTTGACCAGCAATTTCTCATTTTTACAACAAAATTTACAACCACATTTTTTTTTAGGGACCGCCTCACATTTGAAGTGAGTTTGGTGGGTCAATATGACAGAAAATACCCAAAACTGACACCATTCTAAAAACCACATTCAAGAAGTTTATTAACCCTTCAGGTGCTTCACATGAATGAATGGAATGTGGAAGGAAAAAATAAACATTTAACTTTTTTTCACAAACATTTAACTTCAGAACCATTTTTTTTTATTTTCGCAAGTGTAAAAAGAGAAAATGAACCACAAAATTTGTTGTGCAATTTCTCCCGAATACGCCGATACCCCGTATGTGGGGCTAAACCACTGTTTGAGCACACGGCAGAGCTCAGAAAGGAAAGAGTGCCGTTTGACTTTTTCAATGCAGAATTGGCTGGAATTGAGATTGGACGCCTTGTCGCATTTGGAGAGCCCCTGATGTACCTAAACAGTGGAAACCCCCACAAGTGACCCCATTTTCGAAACAAGACCACTTAAAGAACTTATCTAGATGTGTCGTGAGCACTTTGAACCCCAAAGTGCTTCACAGAAGTTTATTACGTAGAGCCATGAAAATAATCAATTTTTTCCACTAAAATGATCTTTTAGCCCCCAATTTTTATTTTCACAAGGGTAACAGGAGAAATTGGACCCTAAGATTTGTTGTCCAATTTGTCCTGAGTACGCTGGTACCCCATATGTGGGAGAAAACTACTGTTTGGGCACACGGTGGGGCTCGGAAGGGAAGTAGTGACGTTCTGAAATGCAGACTTTGATGGAATGGTCTGCGGGCGTCATGTTGCGTTTACAGAGCCCCTGATGTACCTAAACAGTGGAAACCCCCAATTCTAATTCCAACCCTAACCCCAACCCAAACCATAACCCTAACCACAAACCTAACACCAACACACCCATAACCCTAACCCCAGCCCTAACCTGCGTACCTGCTTTTTTCTTTACTTTTTTTTCTTTTTGTGACAAGATCGCTACCCTGCGATCTGACTCCTAGTAATGCCACTTCTCCTCTGATCTCACACTGACAGATGATCAGAGGAGAAGCAGCGTTACTGTGTGACAAGATCACTGCCTGGCACAGCTGTGCTAGGCAGCGATCAGCTGTGCCAGGCAGCGATCTAGTCACACAGTAACGCTACTTCACCTCTGATCATCTGTCACTGTGAAATCAGAGGAGAAGTCACGTTACAATGAGTGAGATCGCCGGGAAACAAGCAGCTTTCCCAGCGAGCTCTCTCATTGGCTGCTGTGACGCTGTCATCAGGACATGAACCAATCAGGTCTCGATGACGTCGGGGGTCCCAGCATGCATTGTGCACCGGGATCCCCGCGTTATAAAGTATGTGGGGGTCCCCGGGGGGGGACAAAACCGCCGACAGTAGATAAACGTCGGAGCTGCACAAAGCCCAGCAAGCGCCAACGTTTATCTACTGTGGGCAGTCGGGAAGCGGTTAATATCAGCCCACAGCTGTATATTTAGCCTTTACTGGCTATTAACCCACAAGGGTGGTTTGCACGTTCATGACCGGGTCCATTTTTACAATTCTGACCACTGTCCCTTTATGAGGTAATAACTCTGGAACGCTTCCATGGATCCCGGTGATTCTGACATTGTTTTCTCGTGACATATTGTACTTCATGTTAGTGGTAAAATTTCATTCATATAACTTGCGTTTATTTGTGAAAAAAAACGTAAATTTGGCGAAAATTTTGAAAATTTCACAATTTTCCAACTTTGAATTTTTATGCCCTTAAATCACAGAGATATGGCACACAAAAAACTTAATAACATTTCCCATATGTTTACTTTACATAAGCACAATTTTGGAACTAGAATTTTTTTTTGTTAAGAAGTTATTTTCCCTAGAATCCTCATCCCGGATCGGATGGTATGAGGGACTGGTTGGCGAAGTGTCCGGACTCCCTGCCGGAGAGCTAGCGCCTTTTCCTGAGGGAGAATTACCAACCCTCGGCAAGTGTCGAAGATCATTCCTAGGATGGAGATTCTCTGAGCTAGCACAAGGGATGACTTCTTTGCATTGCCAACCATCCTAAGCGGACAAGAGTATCGTGATGTTGACCTTTTCCTCGCATGCATGTATTGACGGGCCCTTGACCAAGAGGTCGTCCAGATAAGGCAAGACGACTATGCCTCGAGAATGCAGTGTGGCCATATATGAGGGTTGAGGGGAAGGGAGGAGGAGGGAAAAAAAAACATCTTTAAATCGCCCGTAGCGCGCCCTTATGGTCGGGGGTCACAATTACCCAGTCCTATGTCCCCACGTGTTCCGGCCGCGGCCTCTGCGCTCCACTGCCCAGCGTTCCTTTCCTCTGGGTAGGCCGGGACTTTCCTCTCCCGGTCGCGGCCTACCCTGCGATGAAGCCGGGGGCTCATTTTGTTCGGCGTGCGCCCTAGCCCGTGGGGCGGCGCCAGAAATGACGTCTCGCCGGGGGCGGGACTTCCACCCATGGCCTAGTCAGGGCTGAAGCCGCGGGCTAAATTCTGCATGCACGCCGCAGGGGGGCCTGGCGGCCTCTGCCTTTTCCCCCTGCGATCCCTGCCGCCGGAACCCAGAGTCCCTGCCTGGCGGAAGGAGGCAGGAGGGAGGAGAGGGAAGGAGGATTGCCTTACACTCCGTTAGATGCCTGAAGCTTCTCCGGAACGCTGCTGCAGGGCCCTCCCCAGCCCTCCATACCTGACTCCGGATCTAGGACACCAGGTAGAAGGGATGGGGTTAATTTCTGGACCGTGCAGGCACCCTAGCTCCGTCTGACCCCTTCAGGGGGTGAGGAGAGGGACCGTCCGCCGCCTTGCAGAACAGCCGTCTAGCGTTGGTGGAGCAGTGGGGGCCGCACAGACTAATCTTGTACCTCTGTGCAAGCCCATGGTTTCTATACCTAGGGGTGGACAGGGCTCAGTCTGGCATCATGTCCCACGTCGCGGGAGAGGATACGTGGAGGGACACTCGCACGTGCTCGCCCGTTGTTGGTTTGGGGAAATCGGACCCTTTCAATAGGATCCGTCGCCCCAGTCTTATCTTCATGGAAAAAAAAGAAGTCTGGAGAAACCCAGACACGTGTGCCTCCAAAGACACTAAGCAAAAAACTGAGTTCCACCCGCATTAGGGGCGAGGGTGTATACGACGGAGGCGGAGCTAACCTCTTTTTTTCACTTAGTGTCAGCCTCCAAGCAGCAGAAGCATACACCAACAGTATCTGTGTCCCCCAATGAGGCGAAGGAGAAAACTATTAAAACAGGAATTCTTGACTTCTGGGAGGCGGAGCCGAGGAATGGCCGCATTTTTAGCAGAGCTCCCCGCTGGCCTATTCTCATCCGTGGCCATATCTCCATTTGTGAGCTTAGAAACAGTGGGGGGAATACCTGGACAGGGGGGCTCATCTGTCGGGTCTGCCTCTCCAGGATCCTCGGGAGGCTCCGGTGCAGGAGATGCCGTGCAGCGTACCTGCCGCGTGCGAGTGATGAAGATGAAGACAGAGGGACGCTCTGGCACTTGCTCCCTTGCTCCTAGATTAGAAAACAGGGAAGCGGTCCCGAGACAATTAGCGACCACTCGCTGAGGGAAAAAACAAACAGTGAGGCCCTGAAGATCTGGACGTTATCACATCTAGAGCCCCAGGTGGGGAGTGCAGTAGCAATAGGGGGAGGGTTAACTACAACAGACGCCATCTCCCTGCCACTCATAGCCCTCAGCAGCATCTCTGCACTACAGGCTGTCTGTGAGCTGCATTGTTTTAAGTTGCTGACCAGAGATGACAGAAGCAATAAAGCACTCAATTCAAATTCAAATTCAAATAGGCTTTATTGGCAGGACCAAAATACAATTAGTGTTGCCAAAGCAAGAAAAGTGTGGCAGGGAGTTTATTAGGGTAGTGGGGATGGGGTGTTGGGGGCAAAATTTGGGGAGTGATTGTCCATTTGGAGGTCTTTAGTTCCTCTCATCTTATGACATGTGGTGACATATTGGGCGGCGACCTCCACCATTGATTCTTCTTCCCCCAGTAGGATGCAGAGTTTCCTCTCCTCGTCCATGGATGGGAAGTCTGGGGTATGGGTGGTAAGTTTCTGGAAGTGGGAGTCCCTCACTGCTGAGTATCTGTTGCAGTGCAGCAGGAAATGCACCTCATCTTCCAGAGCCCCCTGCTGGCACAGTCTGTTCTCTCGTGGCTTGTATGTCTGTCGGTGCCGCCCTGTTTCCACCTCTAGGTTGTGGGCGCTTAATCTGTATATACTCAAGGTCTGCCTGTCTTTGGGGTGGCGTAGCCTTTCCAGGTATGGAGCCAGTGTGTAGTCCCTCCGCACTCAAGGTCTATCTGATAGGGGATTAACCCCTGAGGCCCCTCTGCAGAGCGCAAATAAAATCAGCCTAAGAAGTCACAAGGGGATTACCTCAGAGACCAGACAATACAGGACCTAGAGGACAGTTGATATTGATTTTATTAACCCCTTGGCAGCGGTTTAACCTGGTGAAGTCCTCACTCATTGACACATTAATTTGTTTACAACTTAGAGGTTTATATTAGTCTTCTCTGATTTTCAAGGTTATTTAACCTCTATAAATAAAGGTTAATAGCAAGAGAATAATATTCTATACGCTCCATATAGCAGTTACATGTTACATAGCAGATTCTAATGCAGCATTTCTTAACTGAGACATCACCACCTTCTATTTTATCACCATTGTTGCTGGGTATGGATACATTTCTGGGCAAATAAACTAAAGGAGGCCATGCCTCTTCTCGAAAGCAACAAGGCTCAACCCTCAGCAGCATCTCTGCACTACAGGCTGTCTGTGAGCTGCATTGTTTTAAGTTGCTGACCAGAGATGACAGAAGCAATAAAGCACTCAAGGTCTATCTGATAGGGGATTAACCCCTGAGGCCCCTCTGCAGAGCTCAAATAAAATCAGCCTAAGAAGTCACAAGGGGATTACCTCAGAGACCAGACAATACAGGACCTAGAGGACAGTTGATATTGATTTTATTAACCCCTTGGCAGCTGTTTAACCTGGTGAAGTCCTCACTCAGTGACACATTAATTTGTTTACAACTTAGAGGTTTATATTAGTCTTATCTGAATTTCAAGGTTATTTAACCTCTATAAATAAAGGTAAACAGCAAGAGAATAATATTCTATACGCTCCATATAGGAGTTACATGCTACATAGCAGATTCTAATGTAACATTTCTTAACTGAGACATCACCGCCTTCTATCTTATCACAAATGTTGCTGGGTATGATTAAATTTGTGGGCAAACAAACTAAAGGAGGCCATGCCTCTTCTCGAAAGCAACAAGGCTCAACCTCGCCTTAATCTACCTCTAATACCGGTAGCGAGACTTCTCATTCAATAGCGAATGCCATCATGGAACGCCTTATGCCCGATAGATTCTAGATATGCCACTCTTCAAACCTCAATAGACTCTACAATATCACAAGTTAAAAGTCAGGACACTCGCCTGGATGAGGCCGAACAACGTATCTCTGATTTGGAGGATGTTACTAGGGAAATGGCAGAACGTCTAGAGGGAAAAGAGAAGGTCGTCACAGAGCTTCAATCCAAAGTAGATAATTTAGAAAACCGATCTAGACGCAAAAACTTCAAACTGATATGACTTCCGGAGTCCATACAGCCCTCTGAATTGCGAAAATTAATATCTGAGTAGCTGCCGGAAGCCTTAGATATTCACCTAACATCGGGTTCAATGGTGGTTGAGAGAGCACATGGAATAGGCCCGCAGAGGGGAAGAGACAATGACAGATCCAGACCAGTGATATTCAAGGTCCTTGATTTTCAAGACAAAATTCGTCTTCTCACTGCTTACAGGAGGAAAGCGCACCTATCCTACGAGGGGCACAAAGTTCTGATGTTTCAGGACTATTCGGCCATGATAATGACCAGACGCAGGGGCTTCAACCCGGTGTGTAATTTGCTGGCTGACAAAAACATCAGGTTCGGCATACAATATCCTGCGAAACTGCGCTTTAAACTATCTGGGAAAAGCTGGGCTTTTGATGACCCGGTGAAGGCTCTGGAAGTTGTCCGGGAAACTTCCCAAACACCAAGAGCAAGATCCAGAGTGACTTACTCAGTGACAATACCATGAATCACAAAAGGTGATGTCAACTGACATCTGTTTGTTATGTTGTTGTTTTTTGCTGTATTTCTACTTCTGCGTCTAACGTTAGGATGCAGGTTTAAGGGAATTGTTGAATATGGCACACAGTTACAAATTTTGTGGGAGGGGGAGGTTTTTTGGGGAGAGGGTCCCTGCATTCGATTTCAGGTAATCAACAATCCAGGGATTCTAGTGCCTACTCGCTGGGATGGGCAGAGATTCCATCATTATCTAACGGGTACATCTAATAATAATAATAATAATCATCTTTATTTTTATATAGCGCTAACATATTGCGCAGCGCTTTACAGTTTGCACACATTTTCATCACTGTCCCAGATGGGGGCTCACAATCTAAATTCCCTATCAGTATGTCTTTGGAATCTATCAGTATCAGTATCTAATCATATTTCCCGCACAGGAGTGGGTTAATGGTAAATACCAATAGGCAAAAAATGTCCGCTGTGACATCTCTCCTTTGGTGTTCCTGGAAAGTCAATGGCCTAAATTCCCCCGACCAAAAGGAAAAAAAATTTGAATTATCTGCATCGAAAAAATTTTCATATTGTACTTTTGCAGGAGACACACTGGGTAAAGGGCAACCATCCGTTGTTTTCCAGCAAAAACATTTATGTTATGTGCAGAAGCTTCTTTTACTATAAAACAGAGGGGTGTCGCTATTATGATAAACAGGAATATTGGCCATGAGATAGTGGATGTGTTAGAAGATCCTTCAGGGAGGTTTGTCTGCGTTAAGCTGGTTATAGAGGGGACGACGTACAGTGTAATTAATATTTATGCGGCAAATTCGTCGGATCTGCTCTTTTGGGCTAATGTTCTAAAACAAATCGTGGGTTGGGACACCTCCCATATGATTGTGGGTGGCGATTTTAATGAGGTGCATGACATCGAGATGGATAGATCTAATTCTCAATCTTCTCATATACCTACGCAAGGGAGACTAATACCATCTTTTTTAGATCATCTGGGATTGCTGGATGTTTGGAGAATGCAAAACCCTGTTGAGAGAGATTTCTCTCACTATTCACATGTTCACAACTCCCATGCTAGGAATTGATTACTGGTTATTGGGCCCCTCACTTATGCCAAGAATTACACATACCAAAATTCTGGATGTGAATATCTCAAATCATACACTGATGACGTTCAGCCTAAAACTAACTAACCCAGTCTATTTTCATAGGAAATGGAGGTTTCCATCATACTTAATTCACTCAGATGATTTCAAAAAATTCATACGATTCTCATGTGATACGTACAAATCTGATAACCAAACACACTGTGAAACACCAATTCTTTTCTGGGATACCTCTAAAGAAGTGTTGAGAGGGCAAATAATTGCGTATATATGTCATAAAAATAACAGTTGCAGGAGTGGTCTCTGGCAGCGCAGAGGGCTTTAACTTTAGCATAGAAAAATTTAAACTTAATTCATCCCTCACAAAAAAACATATCGAGGCAAATGAATTAGCGGATGCACTAGCTCATGAATGGGCAACTTATAGTATTAATCTCCAAAAGCAAACATTTTTAAATGGGGCAATAAACCTGGCAAATTACTTGCGTCTCTTAAGAAACCATACAGAAAGGCCACAAGGATTCACAAAATTCAGACCAAAGAGGGCAGAGTGATGACAGAGAATGAGGAGATTGTAGAGGAATTTAGATCATTTTTTGGCTCCCTGTACAAAGTGGAGAAGAGGGGGACGATATTCTAAACTTTATGCAGAGGTGGCACCTTTACTAACAGAGGAACATAAGGAAATCCTTAACGCTCCTATTTCCCCTTCAGAAGTCATCCAAACTATCAGCTTCTTGAAGCTCTCTAAATCTCCTCGCCCTGATGGGTACTACAATGAATTTCGCAAAATATTGGGAGGAAGTATAGGGACATATCTTTGTGAAGTCATTAATCAGTTGGTTCGATCGGGGCAGCTCCGGGACCGTTTCAATGAAGCAGACATAATAGTGCTCCCCAAACCGGACAAAGATCCTTTACTAGTTTAAGGATATAGACGAATCTCGCATTTAAACTCCGACTTTAAAATTTTCACTAAAATACTAGCAAATAGAGTGCAAAAAATAATCCCCAGCCTGATATTGCCTCAACAAATAGGGTTTGTCCATGGTAAATCCATAACATACAACATACGGACAGCTTTGGGAGCTATCTCTTACGGAAAACCTCATGGCTGTTTAGGGTCTATTGTGGTCAGCCTGGACGCTGACAAAGCGTTTGACAGGGTTGCATGGGATTATCTCCTCGATATCCTGGAGTTTAGAAACTCTGGTTCATGGTTCTGTGAGGGGATAAAGGGGTTATATAAAAGCCCATTGTCCAGGCTGGCCATAAATGGTATACTCTCTTCCACATTTGAAATCCAGAGAGGAACGCGTCAGGGCTGCCCCTTATCGCCCTTACTTTTTAACCTCGCTTTAGATCCTTTACTTAGAACTCTACAAAATTCTTCAATATACAGGGGCATAGAGGTAGGTTCCACCTCACTTAAAATTGCGGCATTTGCCGACGATATACTCCTATTCATCTCCAATCCCAATGCGGCAATACCTGTTATCATAGAGGCTCTAAATCACTTTGGCAAATGCTCAGGCTTTAAAATAAATTATGATAATTCAGAGGCCCTGGCTCTGTTTGAGCAAGGGAAATTAAATAACTCGACACTTTCCAATGAAGCACATCTATCAAATATTTGGGTGTCCATCTCCCGGAAGATTTGGCGTCCTTATACCACATTAATATTAAACCCCTAATTATGTCCACATTTAATCTTCTAAACTCTTGGAAACACTGTCTTTTTCCGGACGATGTCATTTAATTAAGATAATATTTCCAAAACTATAGTATATTTTCCAAACACTACCTATTTTGTTGTCACGAGCGGATGTTAAAACTCTAAACACTGCTTTTAGGAATTTTATTTGGAGAGACAAAAAGCGTAAACGTATAGGTCTAATCAAGCTACAAGCCCCAAAGGAGGAGGGTGGCATCAATTTCCCAGACATTGGTAAGTACAATCTAGCAGCAAATCTCAGATACACCAATGATTGGTTAAGAGGTAGCTCACATTTCGCAAATGTACTTTTAGACCAGCAATTAAGCCCTCATGTCTCCTTACCAGCATTAATACATATGGTCAACGATGACCTTATTGCAGACATAACAAACCACCCCACCTTATGGCAAACTATACAGACGTGGAGGAAATGCAGGAGACTATGTCATTTGAGAAGCGATGTCTCTCGTTTTGTGACCTTTCTGGGTAACCCAGGCTTTATGGGAGGTAAACCACTCTTATCTTACATTGAGTTGGCTGGGCAGGGTTGCATCTTGGCAGCTGACCTATAGATGATAGATTCTCCACGCTTGCATTTGACATAGCATCACAACGTTTCCCAACACTTCTAAACAAGCCCTTCCTTTTTCTTCAAGCGAGGAGCTTAACTTTGAAAAGTATAGCAACTAAGGGTGGAGATAGAGGGAGGAACGTTTTGAATGGATTCCTTAGAACCGTCAGGTTGCAGATAGCCTCGACAAGCAGTATCTACACTTTGTTGCATAAGCAATGGTCATGGGAGGGCAAAAAGACAGGGCCAGCACGATGGGTTAATGATATACAGAACATCACAGTTGGGGAAATCTTAGATGCCACTTTGATGCAACCGAAGGTGATCCCCTCCAGCAGTTATGCAGACATGTCTTTATTACTCCTTCATAGAGCTTATATTACTCCACACATTAAGTCTAGGATGTCTCCAGTGGGCACATTCACATGCTCCAAATGTAGGACAGGAAACAGACATATTTCATCACATGTGGGGATGTCCCAAAGTGCAAAAAATATGGCAGTCTATCCACACCGAACCGCAGAATCTTGGTGGGATATTGTTTACTTTCACGCCATAATGGGCAATATTTAATATTTTAGACAGCTCTCAACACAAATTCCCAAAACATCTTAAAGCCATGTTGACAACATGTGCTTCAGCTACCAGAAAAAAGGCATTTTGCAACACTGGCTAAATCCATTGCCACCACCCAAATCTCTCATATACTCCAAAATAATGTATATTTTTCGAATGGACTGGTTAGACACCCTGACAAATGAAGAGTAATAGACTGGCAAATCATTAAAACATGTTGGGGGGAAAAAAAACAGGGGTTCTTGCACGTAAACCCCCGTGAAACTTCCCACTGGAGCCCTAAGGGAGGCAGAAACGCAGTGGACCTACCGGGGTCGTGGAGTTTCAGAGAAACAGAGACCGCAGTTTTTGATGGACGCCTGGAGAGAACTGGATCCATCTCCATCCCAGGCTCCATGTCAGCAGTGAAGAAGGACTCCTCTGAAGGACCTGGTCAAGATAGATATGAGATAGATAAATAGATAAGCTAGATAACAGATAAATATATCTATAGTTAGATAAATCTATAGATGGATAGATAGATCTATAGATAGATGGATAATCTATAGATAACAAGCCTGATGTTTAGTAATAAACATAATAAAATGGTACATAAAGAGCTAAATAAAGACAAACACACAATCTGCGCAATATCTGATTTAAGAGAAAAAAAAAAATAATAATAATAATAATAGTGTGGGCTCCCGTGCAATTTTCTCTGCCAAAGAGGGAAATCCAGCGAGTGGGGGCCGATGTTTATAGCCTTGGAAGCGGGTAATACCCATGGATATTGCCAGTCTATTAACCCCTTCGCACCAAAGCCTGTTTTTCCCTTCGTGACCGGGCCAATTTTTTCAACTCTGACCAGTGTCACTTTATGAGGTCATAACTCTAGAACGCTTCAACGGATCCTGCTGATTCTGACATTGTTTTCTCGTGACATATTGTACTTCATGATAGTGGTAAAATTTCTTAGATATGAACTGCGCTTATTTGTTTAAAAAAAAAAAAAAATTGGTGAAAATTTTGCAATTTTCAAAATTTTAATTTTGATGCCCTTAAATCAGAGAGTGATATCGCACAAAATAGTTAATAAATAACATTTCCCACATGTCTACTTTACATCTGCACTATTTTGGAAACAATTTTTTTTTTTTTAGGAAGTTATAAGGGTTAAAAGTTGACCACCGATTTCTCATTTTTACAACAAAATTTACACCACCATTTTCTTTTAGGGACCGCCTCACATTTGAAGTGAGTTTGTGGGGTCAATATGACAGAAAATACCCAAAAGTGACACCATTCTAAAAACTGCACCTCTCAATGTACTCAAAATCACATTCAAGTAGTTTATTAACCCTTCAGGTGCTTCACATGAATGAATGGAATGTGGAAGGAAAAAATAAACATTTAACTTTTTTTCACAAACATTTCACTTCAGAACCATTTTTTTTTTATTTTCGCAAGTGTAAAAAGAGAAAATGAACCACAAAATTTTTTGTGTAACCTCTCCCAAATACGCCGATACCCCGTATGTGTAGCTAAAACACTGTTTGACCACACGGCAGAGCTCAGAAAGGAAGGGGTGCCGTTTGACTTTTTCAATGCAGAATTGGCTGGAATTGAGATCGGACGCCATGTCGCATTTGGAGAGCCCCTGATGTACCTAAACAGTGGAAACCCCCCACAAGTGACCCCATTTTCGAAACTAGACCCCTTAAAAACTTATCTAGATGTGTCGTGAGCACTTTGAACCCCCAAGTGTTTCACAGAAGTTTATAATGTAGAGGTATGAAAATAAAAAAAAATTTTCCCACAAAATGAAAAAAAGTTGTTGTCCAATTTGTCCTGAGTACACTGGTACCCCATATGTGGAAGAAAACTACTGTTTGGGCACACGGTGGGGCTCGGAAGGTAAGTAGTGACGTTCTGGAATGCAGACTTTGATGGAATGGTCTGCGGGTGTCATGTCGTATTTGCAGAACCCCTGATGTACCTAAACAGTGGAAACCCCCAATTCTAATTCCAATCCTAACCCCAACACACCCCTAACCCTAGTCCCAACCCAAGCCATAACCCTAACCACAAACCTAACACCAACACACCCATAACCCTAATCCAAGCCCTAGCCCTAATCCTAACCTGCGTACCTGCTTTTTTTTTTTTTAACTTTTTTTTTCTTTTTGTGACAAGATCGCTGCCCTGCGAACTGTTATGAATGAGTCACCGAGGAGGAAAAAACAAAAAGCAAGCTAAGCCCAGAAAAACGGAGAGGTTGGTAACTAGCGGATTGCAGACCCCTGATCCTATCCACACAACTAGCAGTAGTCGTGGAGCGTGCCTACGGTGGTCCTATACGCCTCGTCACGGCCGGAGAACTAAATAAGCCTAAAGAAAGAAAGGGAAAATCTAAACTGCCCCAGAGCAGACCCCAAAGCAATAGACAGCCCCCAACATGTATTGTCGGTGAAACAAGATGAAAACACAAACACAGATAGAAAGATAGGCTGAGCAAACAATGGGGCCCTCACTAACTAGAAAGGACAGGAAAGAAAAGCTGCTGTCTGCAATCACGCAAAAAACCCTGCCAAAAAATGTCCAACACGTCTGATAGAAAAAGGTCCTGAAGTCTCTAGACTTCAATTCCCTCTATCAGCACTCAGGTATATTCTGAAGACAGAGCAAAAGAGATCAACTGATCAGAGACAAAAAAGGGATTCAGCCCAGTCCCAGCCAGGGCTGGCTGAACACAAAAACTAAGTAAACTAGACAAAAACTCATATGAACAATAGCAGAGAAAACTTAGCTTTAAGAAGGCAGAAACCAAACTGGAAACCAGAAGCCACAGTCAGGAGAAATGACCAGCAAGAAACTAGGGAGTCGGCTGCCTTCAATCCAATCAGGAACTCCTGATGTCCAATCGCAGTCCTCTTCCTCAGGTGGCCGGTCTCTGCCATTTAGATCAGCTTCATTACCTCCCTTCACCAACAAAGGGAGTCCAGATAGAGAACTCACTACTCCTCTGTCAGCACAGCCAGCTTCATAACCCTCACCAGAAGCCAGAGGCAAACCCGAAAATAAGCTCACAACAGTACCCCCCTTTGAGGAGGGGTCACCGAACCCTCATCCACGCCACCGGGCCGATCATGATGGGCCCGATGAAAAGCATGAACCAATCTATCGGCATGAATATCATAGGCAGAGACCCAAGAATTGTCCTCCTGGCCATAACCCTTCCACTTGACCAAATACTGGAGTCTCCGTCTAGCCAGACGAGAATCTAGTATTTTCTCTACCTCATATTCCACATTACTTTCAACTAATACAGGGTCAGGAGGTGCCGCCATAGGAACTACTGGCTCAACATATCTCTTCAACAGCGACTTATGAAACACGTTATGGATTTTAAACATAACAGGAAGAGCCAATCGAACAGAAACCGGATTAAGAATCCCCAAAATCTTGTAAGGTCCAATAAATCCTGGCTTGAAATTTGGAGAAACCACCTTCATAGAGATATTCTTTGATGACAACCAAACCATATCACCCACTTTAAACCGGGGACCAATGGTCCTATGCCGGTTAGAAAACCGCTGGGCCTTTTCCTGGGAGAGAGACAACTTATCCACTACTTGGTCCCAAATCTGCTGCATTCTCTCTACCACAGTGTCAACACCTGGGCAGGCTGAAGCTTTCACTTGCCCTGAAGAAAATCGAGGATGAAACCCAAAGTTACAGAAAAAGGGCGACATCAAGGTGGCAGAACTAGCTCTATTATTAAAAGCGAATTCGGCCAAGGGCAAAAATGAAACCCAATCATCCTGATCAGCAGATATAAAACATCTCAAATATGACTCCAAAGTCTGATTTGTTCTCTCCGTCTGCCCATTGGTCTGAGGGTGAAACGCAGTGGAGAAGGACAACTGAATTACCAGCTTGGAACAAAAGGCTTTCCAGAATCTGGAAACAAACTGCACTCCTCTGTCCGATACAATGTTCTCAGGAATCCCATGCAACCGAACCACCTGTTGTAAAAACAAAGGTACCAACTCTGAGGAAGATGGCAAATTTGGGAGTGGTACAAGATGGACCATCTTAGAGAATCTATCACAAATCATCCCATATAACAGTCATTCCTGAGAGACCGGAAGATCAGAAATAAAATCCATTGAAATATGGGTCCATGGCCTCTTAGGCACCGGCAAGGGCATCAACAACCCACTAGAGCGAGAACAGGGTTTAGACCGGGAACAAGTCCTACAGGACTGCACAAAATTCCTGACATCACGAGATAAGGCAGGCCATCGAAAAGACCGACTCACCAAATCTCTGTTACCAAAATACCTGGATGACCAGCCAATGCGGAGCAATGAACTTCAGACATCACTCTTCCTCCACTGGTCAGGAACATACAATTTTCCCATAGGACAATGCTCAGGTTTGTCCTCCTGGAATTCTTCCAGAGCACGTCTCAAATCGGGCAAGATGGCAGAAAAAACTACCCCCTCACCTAGGATGGTAGAAGCCTACTACCATCGCAATAGGAGAATCAGCAAAGAAACTCCTAGAAAGGGCGTCTGCCTTAACATTCTTAGTACTTGGAAGAAAGGAGACCACAAAATCAAAACGCGTAAAAAACAAGGCCCACCTAGCCTGTCTAGGATTCAAGCGTTTGGCCGACTCAAGGTACATCAAATTCTTGTGGCCAGTGAGGACCACAACTTGATGTCTAGCTCCCTCCAACCAATGTCTCCACTCCTCAAATGCCCATTTCATGGCTAACAATTCCCGATTCCCCACATCATAGCTGCGTTCAGATGGGGAGAACTTTCGGGAAAAGGCGGCACAGGGATTCATTTTAGACGTCACCGGATCTTTTGGCGACAAAACAGCTCCTGTACCAATCTCTGAAGCGTCTACCTCCACCTGAAAAGGAAGTGAAACATCAGGTTGCCGCAAAACCGGAGCAGAAGTGAACCTCCGCTTCAGCTCCTGAAAGGCCGAAACAGCCTCTGAAGACCAATTCAGCACATCAGCACCCTTCTTAGTTAAATCAGTCAGTGGCTTAGCAATACCAGAAAAATTAGCTATAAATTTACGATAAAACTTAGCAAAACCCAAAAACTTCTGGAGAGCCTTCAAAGAAGTGGGTTGAACCCAATCATAAATGGCCTGTACCCTGACCGGGTCCATTTCAATAGTTGACGGAGATAAAATAAATCCCAAAAATGAAATCCTCTGTACACCAAAAAGGCACTTCGATCCCTTAACATACAAGGAATTCTCCCTCAAAATTCGGAACACAGTCCGAACATGTTCCACATGAGAATCCCAACCCCTGGAAAGGATCAAAATATCATCCAGATAGATAATCAAAAACTTATCCACAAAGTCCCAGAAAATACCATTCATGAAGGATTGGAAGACAGAAGGGGCATTAGTGAGCCCAAAAGGCATCACCAGGTACTCAAAATGTCCCTCCGGAGTATTAAACGCCGTCTTCCATTCATCCCCATGCTTGATGCGAATAAGATTATACGCCCCCCTGAGGTCAAGCTTAGTAAACCAGCAAGCACCTTTAGCTCTGGAGACTAGATCAGAAATCAGGGGTAACGGATACTGATATTTAACCGTAATTTTGTTGAGGGAACGGTAGTCAATACAAGGCCTTAATGAACCATCTTTCTTGGCCACGAAAATAAAAACAGCACCTAAGGGCGAAGAGGATGGTCCAATATGACCCTTCTCCAACGACTCCTTAATATAAGATCGCATAGCCTCGTGTTCGGGTACAGATAAATTGAGAAGTCGACCCTTGGGAAATTTACACCCAGATCTCAACTCAATTGCACAGTCATAACTCCTATGAGGAGGCAAAGACGCAGACTTGCTCTCACTAAATACATCATAAAAATCAGCCAAATAATCAGGATCATTATGCGACTGGGGAGAGGTGGAGAAAACAGGAGTGTCGCCAAGAGCACACCTACAACCCCAACTCACCACAGACACAGATTTCCAATCCAAAACCGGAATATGGATTTGCGACCAGGAAAAACCCAGAAGAATGGTATCATGTAAATAATGCAACACCAAAAATCTGCAATTTTCTTGGTGGTCTGGGGTGACCCGCATTATAACCTGGGTCCAAAACTGAGGTTTATTCTTCGCCAAAGGAGTAGCATCAATACCCCTCAAAGGGATAGGCGTCCGCAGAGGTGTCATAGGAAAACCACAACGTTTAGCAAAATCCAAGTCCATCAGATTCAAGGCCGCTCCTGAATCCACAAAAGCCTTCGAGGAAAATGTAGATAAGTAGCAGATCAGAGTAATTGCCAAAAGAAACTTAGGTTGTACACAATCCACAGCAAATGTGTGTGCAAAACGTTTCTCTCGTTTAGGGCAGACAGAAATAACATGAGAGGCATCTCCACAGAAAAAACACAGCTTATTACGCCTTCTAAACTCCTGACGTTGCGCCCTAGACAAAACTATCACATTGCATAGGTTCAGACATTTGTTCAAAAGGTGGCAGCGCCTACCGTGTAGTCTTGCGTTCACGTAAAAACGCCGATCAACTTGAATGGCTAATGACATAGAATCGTCAAGACCAGAGGGAACAGAAAATCCCACCATAGTATCTTTTAAAGTTTCAGACAAACCTTTCCGAAAGAGAGCTGCCAATGCACTATCATTCCATGCAGTAAGGACCGCCCACTTTCGGAATTTCTGACAGCATAACTCTGCAGGATCCTGACCCTGGTTCAATGCCAACAGGGCTCTCTCAGCTTGATCAATAGCATTAGGTTCATCATATAACAACACAAAGGCTTGAAAAAAATGCATCCACATTAGTCAAAACAGGATCTTCAGGTGTCAAAGAAAACGCCCAATCCTGGGGATCGCCGCGCAGCAAGGAGATGACAATTTTAACCTGCTGCGCAGAGCTCCCCGATGAGTTAGGGTTCAAGGCAAGGAATAATTTACAATTATTTTTAAAATTCAAAAACTTAGACCGATCCCCAAAAACACATCAGGAGTAGGGATTTTTGGTTCAACAGCATGTGAATGAGTGAAATAGGCGGAAATTCCCCGCCACACGATCAGAAAATTGCTTAATCTCCATCAAGGAGAAAAAGAAAAAAAAAAAAAAAAGAATCCTCCTACAGCCCCACAGAAAAAGAGGAGAAAATATACACATAAAAAAAAAAAAAAAAAAATTGACACTTTTTTTTTTTTTTTACACAATTCTCTCCTGCTTTTGAGTACCCTAGAATCTGCAGTATGGCTGGTGATTCTGTTATGAATGAGTCACCAAGGAGAAAAAAAACAAAAAGCAAGCTAAGCCCAGAAAACCGGAGAGGTTGGTAACTAGCGGATTGCAGACCCCTGATCCTATCCACACAACTAGCAGTAGCCGTGGAGCGTGCCTACGGTGGTCCTATACGCCTCGTCATGGCCGGAGAACTAAATAAGCCTAAAGAAAGAAAGGGAAAATCTAAACTGCCCCAGAGCAGACCCCAAAGCAATAGACAGCCCCCAACATGTATTGTCGGTGAAACAAGATGAAAACACAAACACAGATAGAAAGATAGGCTGAGTAAACGATGGGGCCCTCACTAACTAGAAAGGACAGGAAAGAAAAGCTGCTGTCTGCAATCACGCAAAAAACCCTGCCAAAAAATGTCCAACACGTCTGATAGAAAAAGGACCTGAAGTCGGTAGACTTCTATTCCCTATATCAGCACTCAGGTATATTCTGATGACAGAGCAAAAGAGATCAACTGATCAGAGACAAAATGGGGATTCAGCCCAGTCCGAGCCAGGGCTGGCTGAACACAAAAACTAAGTAAACCAGACAAAAACTCATATGAACAATAGCAGAGCAAAACTTAGCTTTAGAAGACAGGAACTGAACTGGAGGCCAGACCTCAGAGCAGGAGAAAATCACCAGCAACCCTACAGGGCGTCGGCTGCCTTATATCCACTCAGATTCCTGATGTCCAATCGCAATCCACCTGTTCAGGTGGCAGGTCTCTCCCATCCAAATCAGCTTCACCACCTGCTTTCACCAGCAGAGGGAGTTCATCGGAAACCAAAGGTGAACCAGAAAATGAGCTCACAACAGGAAGGAGTGCCGTTTGACTTTTTCAATGCAAAATTGGCTGGAATTCAAATCGGATGCCATGTCACTTTTGGAGAGCCCCTGATGTGCCAAAACAGTGGAAACCCCCCACAAATGACTCCATTTTGGAAACTAGACCCCCCCCCAAGGAACTTATCTAGAGGTGTGGTGAGAACTTTGAACCCCCCAAGGGCTCACAGAAGTTTATAAACGTACAGCCGTATGATTAAAAAAATCATTTTTTCCACAAAAATGATCTTTTCACCCCCAATTTTTATTTTTCCAACGGTAACATGACTCCAAACGTTATGGTGCAATTTGTCCCGAGTACGTAGATTCCCCATATGTGGGGGTAAACCACTATTTGGGCGCATGGCAGAGCTCGGAAGGGAAGCAGCGCCATTTGACTTCTATGGCTGGAATTGAGATCGGACGCCATGTCGCGTTTGGAAAGCCCCTGATGTGCCAAAACAGTGGAAACCCCCCACAATTGACACCATTTTGGAAACTAGACCCCCCCCAAGGAACTTATCTAGATGGGTGCCTGAGCTTCACAGAAGTTTATAAAGCCCAGGCGTGAAAATAAAAATCACATTTTTTCCCACAAACATGATCTTTTAGTCTCCAATTTTTTTTTATTTAGCCAAGGGTAACAGGAGAAACTGGACAACAAAAGTTGTTTTGCAATTTGTCCTGAGTAGGCTCATACCCCATATGTGGGGGTAAACCACTCTTTGGGCGCATGGCAGAGCTTGGAAGGGAAGGAGCGCCGTTTGACTTTTTCAACGCAGAATTGGCTGGAATTGAGATCTGACGCCATGTTGCGTTTGGAGAGCACCTTATGTGCCTAAACAGTGGAAACCCCCGAATTCTAACTCCAACCCTAACCCCAACACTCCCCTATCCCTAATCTCAGCCCTAACCCTAGCCCTAACCCTAACGGGAAAATGGACATAGATACTTTTTTTTTAAATTTTAATATTGATTCCTAACTAAGGGGGTGATAAAGGGGGGTTTGATTTACTATTTATGGTGTGTTTTTATATTGGGCAGCAGTCATACGTTAGACTCTTTATTGTAAAAATAGTTTCTGCATCACCACATTTTTCCATATTTTAATCCACCGAGTCATGTGGTGTCTTATTTTTTGCGGGATGAGTTGACGTTTTTATTGGAACCATTTTTGGTCACGTGACATTTTTTGATCGCTTTTTATTCCCATTTTTGGGATACAGAATGAACAAAAACCAGCATTTCATGAATTTCTTTTCTTTTTGGGGGTGCGTTTACATCGCGTGTGGTTTTATTCTTCGGTTCAGTACGATTACAGCAATACCTCATTTATGTCTTATGTTTGACGTTTTTATGCAATGGAAACAATTTTATATAAAAAATTATTATTTTTGCATCGCTTTATTCTGTGAGCTAGAACTTTATTTTTTCACTGATGATGCTGTATGGCAGCACGTTTTTTGCGGGACAAGATGACGTTTTCAGTGGTACCATGTTTATTCATATCCGTCTTTTTGATCGCGCGTTATTGCACTTTTTGTTCGGCGGTATGATAATAAAGCATTGTTTTTTCCTTTTTTATTTTTTAAGGGGTTCGCTAAAGGGGTTAACTAATGGGACACTTTTATAGGGTGGGTCGTTACAGACGCGGCGATACTTAATGTGTACTTTTTTTATTTACAAAAAATGAATTTACTAGGGAATTTTTTTTATTTAGCGATTTTTTATAAATTATTTTTACGTTTTTTTTTTTTTTTTTTTTTTACTTTATTACAATGTCCCAGGGGGACATTACTGTCATGTGTCAGATCGCTGATTTGACACATCACACAGCGTTGTGACAGATCAGCAATCTGACACAGGCACTGCAGCAGGCTTCCTCATGCGCTCTGCAAGCACTCGCGTCCATATTGGATTCAGGGACCTGCAAGGAAGGAGGCCCCCGCAGCAGCGCAGCACATAGCGCTGCTGCGGAGGTCTCAGGGAAGCACGGAGGGATCCCTCTCCCTTCCGATGCTTCCCTAATCCCCCGGTACACTGCGATCATGTTTGATCGCAGTGTGCCAGGGGTTAACATGCCGGGGGTGGTCCTTGACTGCTCCTAACACAGTGCCGGGTGTCAGCTGTGATAATCCGCTGAAATTCAGCCGCGTTCAGCGGCGCTTCCCCCCCCCCCCCCCCCCCCAGTGAGCGCCGCTGATCGCTATGATGTACTAACCCGTCCATGGGAAAAAAAACGATGTGGGGTCCCCCTATAATTAATAACCAGAAAGGTTATGCAGACAGCTGCAGGCTGATATTCTTAGCCTAGGAAGGGGCCATAGATATTCGCCCCCAACGCCTGGCTACAAACACCAGCTCTTAGCCGCCCCAGAAATGGCGCATCTCTAAGATGCACCAATTCCAGCACTTAGCCTCTCTCTTCCCACTGCCCTGTAGCGGTGGCATATGGGGCAAAAAGGGGTGGATGTCACCTTTGTATTGTAAGGACATCAGCCCGGTTAGTAAGAGAGGCGTCAATAAGACACCGATCCATTACTAATCCTATAGTTGTTATATGGTAAATAAACACACAGCCAGAATAATGTATTTTAATGAAATAAAACACAACAGTTTTCTATCTTTATTTTATGCCTAATTCCTGTGACGCCCTCGATCCCCATTAAAAAAATAAAATAAAATAAAGTCAACCGGATAATGCCTGTTCTGACGTAATCCATGTAATAACGAGTGTCCCATGACGATCTCCCCTATAGAGCTGTCACATCAGGAGATGTGACCGCTCTATTGGGCCTCCAGTGACACACTGACAGGAAACAATGGCTCCTGCAGTGTTATCACTGAGGGATCACTGCAGTTCATCCTCTCACTTGATGGCAATGCCGCGTGAGAATTTTCTCACGCAGCGGGGCCGCAAGTGAAAGGATGAACACCTGTGACCTGACGGAAGAGTGGTACAGTGCCTTCCTTATTGTATCACCGGAGGCCCCTGGAGAGCGGTCACATCTTCTGATGTGACAGCTCTCCACGGGAGATCATCGTGGGACACTCATATGGATTAGGTCACAACAGGGAGTATACGGTTGACTTTTTTCTTTTTTTACAGATGATCAAGGGCTTCGTGGGTTAGCAGTATGGTGAGTATGCATGTATTTTGCTTTTTTTTTTTTTACTATTCAACACAGTAGCCGGATGATGGGACTACTTACTGTCCCATCATCGGCTACTGATGTCACTGTAGCAGGCATAGCCGGATGGGACTAGTAGTCCCATCATACGATGTCTGCCTACTAACAGACCCACGGACACACAGCCGAACACACACCCGCCGACCCCCGCAGACACATGCGAACACACACACATGGAAACACACAGACATGCACACACAGTCTACGAACACACTCTTCCCTCTTCCCTATCTGCAGCATTTCTTGCACACAAATCCTCAGATCTTTTTTAAACCTCCGGATTTGCTGCGGATTTGACTTACTCAATGCAAGTCAATGGGTGCAGAAATGCTGCCGATCCACAAAAAGAATTGACATGCTGTGGGAGAAAAAAAGCTGCAAATCCGAGCATATTTTTCCGCAGCATGTGCACAAGAAAACTTAAATTCCCATAGTCTATTATTGGCTGTGCACTGCAGATTTGATGCAATTCTGCGCATCCAAAAATGCTGTGGATCCACATCTAAATCCGTAAGGTTTGCACAGTAAGGGCTCATGCTCACTTGCGAGAGAATCGCACGATTCTCATGCGAGTCTCTCGCATGAAAACCTGTGACTACCGCCGGCATTCGGTCCGAAGCGTGTGGCTACATGTATTTCTATGCAGCCGCACGCTCCGGTCCCAGTGTCGGCGGCAGTGCCAGTTTTTCATGCGAGAGACTCAAGAGATTTGTGCAAGTCTCTCTCATGTGTGTATGAGCCCTAAAAGTCTATGTTTGAACCCTCAGACCAGTACAAGTGTGACACCTATAGGTCATTCTATAAAAGAGTTGCATATCTAAACACAATGGAAAGTTGTATGCTATGATGTTCAAGTGGTAGTCTCTGCAGTACATGCTATCAGAAGCTCCATTATTGTTAAAATAAATAAAGAGCGTGAAAAACAAACTAAAGGCCCCTTTACATTTAGCAATGCACCAGCGATCCCGACGATACGACCCGGTCAAGATCGCTGGTGCATCGCTAAATCGTCGCTAGTGAGTTGCCACACAGGCAGATCTCACAGCGATGCAGCAGCGATCTAGCGGTCGTTACTTACCTTTCAGACGCGGCGATCCTGACGTCCTCCCGTCCGCGTCCACGCGTCGCTCGTCGGCGCCAGCAGGAAGCGCCCAACGAGAAATGGAGCTGCGCGATCAGCGATGGACAGCGGGGCAGCCAGTCGGAGGTAAGTATCACACATAGCGATATCGCTGCTGCGTCACCAAATCGGTGATGCTTTAGCGATATTGTTAGCGATATCGCTATGTGTAAAACCCCCTTAAGACCACAGCTGAGGAACAAATCCATAAAACTCATGGAGATTTAGACAAATACCTAAAAAAGACATTGACACCACACAAACCCTTATTAAAAAAAAAAATCTTCTAAGAGACCTGCCTCCCCAGATAATATGGAGGGGTCAGACTCCAGTGGAGACGACTCGGATTGCGAATCTGATCTGGGAGACTCTGCGCCGATTTCCAGAGCATTTATGAAAAAACTAATGGCCCAGAATATGAAACACCTCTTAGGCCAAGTGCAAACGTTGCGGATTGGTCTGTGGATTTGAATCTGCGGAACCGCAGGTAAAATGACCTGCGGTTTTACCTGCGGATTGGCCTGAGGTTTTCCCCTGCGGTTTATCTCTACAATGGAGGAGATGGTAAACCGAAGCAGAATCCGCAGAAAAGAAGTGACATGTCATTTCTTTCTGCGGATTCAAAACCGTAGCTTTTGAAGTTAAAAATCCGCAGCATGTGCACAGCAAATTGTAAATCCCATAGATTTACATGCTACTGTACACTGTCTGCAGAACTGCTGCAGTTCCGCAGCGGCCAAAACCGCAGCGGATCCGCAGTAAAAACCGCAGCGTGTGCACATAGCCTTAGAAGAATTGACCATCCTTCGAACAGATTTAGAACAACTGGGTCAGAGAGTAGGTTTTGGAATCTACCAACATGGAAACAGTCATTGCGAAAACTTGCCTCCGAGATCAAGTCCTCCAGCAACAACTAAATATGGAACTCTTGGCGGTGGAACACCAAGGAAACCGAAGCCGGAGGAAAAACATCCGATTGAGAGGCATACCTGAATCTTTTGCACGTAAAACCCTTGTAAAAGTTACTAATGAAAGTTTCACTAACTTTCTTAGCCAAAAGAGAGCTGAATCTATAATCAAGCGGGTGCATCGTGCACTTAACCGAAGCCAAAACCAAACGACCCCCCCAGAGACGTTATCTGTGGTCTCCTCAGCTTCGTCGACACAGAAAAAAATACAAGTAGCTTTCATTCACAAAACCCACTTTAAACTTGGAAGGGTCCCCAACATGTCTTTTTCCCCCATTGCCATCTGGTCTAACAGCTGCTCCTCTTCAGCGTCCAAAGGGTTTATTTAGCAATCGTTCAGAAAGGGCCTCCCTTTTACACATATAGACAGTCTAAGTGACCTGGAAGGCAGATATATTTTTGTTAAGAGATCTTTAGCTAACACAAAGGTGACATTTGCCAATTTATATGCCACTAATACCTGGAAGGCAGATATATTTTTGTTAAGGGACCTTTAGCTAACACGAAGGTGAAATTCACCAATTTATATGCCACTAATACTAAACAGGAAGGTGAAATTCACCAATTTATATGCCACTAATACTAAACAGGTTCAGTGGCTCATCAAAACACTGGATACACTTCAACTTTTCCAAGACAGTTTGCTGATTGTGGTGGGTGATTGGGTTGAATTGTTAGATTCCAATCTAAATTCTTCTAGTGGCTCTTCTCCCCATGTCATGGACGTGTTGTTCTAGTAGTTTGGAGACATAGAGGAGAAATTATATGGGGTGATAGGTAGACACAGAGGACAGGTTAAGGGTGGCCTTTTTGAGGATGGGTGTGATCGAGATATATTTCAATCAGGATGAAAGACACTAGTCGTTAGTGACAAGGTTGAAGAGGTGGGTTAGGCATGTGATGAGTGTGGTAAAGTTTGGAATGAGGTGGGACATTATTGCATCAAGTTCACAGGTGGTGAGGCAGAGTATTCAGCTGAGATGAGAGGGAGGGGGAACTGGTAGAAGCAGGAAAAAATTGAAAGTACTGAATATCTGTTTAGGGTTCTGAGATCGGTACATGAGGGATGAGAATTTGGTTTGTTTTACTGCAGTCAGAATTTTCGCAGTATTTTTACAACTTCTGTTACTGGACGGGCAACTCGGCTCCCTTTCTTTGGCAGCTGTACAACGGTACTCTTTTGTAGATGAGGGCCAGAAAGAACATGTGCTCCAGTAGATGGTAAGCGCTGCATCAAGTGAACTTTGATCCTCTTCCTCCACCTTAACATTACACACAGTACAGTCCTCAGTGGTGGCACCCCAATTACCCTATTTTACCCCTAACATCACAACTCTCCAAGAGACCAACTGACTGTTAGGAACCACAGAGGGCTGAGTCTGCAGCTCTCTTCACACATTGTATGCCATAGGCATAGTAAGTGTAACTCTAAAGATTCACATAGTTAAGAGAAGGAAATCATCTGCACCTATGGCCAAATTTTTTCTCAGTTTGATCCATGGCCAGACGTAGTTTAATCCGAGCATAAACCAAATCCTCGTCAACAGACGTTAACCCCTTTGGGTGAAGGTGATCCATTTGTGACGAGACTCATATTTCAGGTGCTTGTGGACTGTACTGTGCTGTCAAGATAGCAAGAAGAGGAGGGTCACTCTCAGGGAGAGGAGTGGGAGAACAGAGAGGATCACGATGAGGTAGTAGATCACACTTTGTGTAAACCCAGAAGCATGCAGCTGAGTAGCTCAGCAAAGGAGGAGGAAGACGAAGAGGTTACATAGACACAGAGTTATACAACCACAACCAATGCATCCTGAGGCCCAACTCTGGCAGTGGACAGCAGCATTCGTAGTTCTGCAGTTGCCTAGCTTGGGCCTTTTTTCAGACTGGCAGAAATCTCAAATCTGCCAACTTTTTAAAAACAATCTAGTGGAGTACAAATAAAAAGAAATAATTTCAGTACTACATGTATGACCTGGCTCATGCGCGATCAACATGCGTTCATCTGGTAATGTCACTGTGCTAAAATGCAGGCTGGTGTGTCTCGCCAACCACCATCCACCACATCAACCGCATCTTCTGATTCTTCCTCCCTCACCATGGCAAGTGTGGTCACACAGGTCTCCGGCCAAAGAACCTGCCCTTCTTTAGTGGAGGTGACCCCACAACTATTACCCCACTTGCCACCACTGCAGGGCACGTGGGAAGAGCTGAGCAAAGTACCAGATTTGGCACATCTAATAGATGTGCCTTTTCTAGGCAGCTGGGGGCTGCTGTTTTTAGGCTGGGGGGGGGGGGGGTCAATAGCCATAGTCCCTTACCAGCCTAAGAATACCAGCCCCCAACTGTGAGCTTTAGCAAGGCTGGTTGTCAAAAATATGGGGGACCCCACGCCACTTTTTTTTAATTTAAATAATTTTTAAAAAACGGCATGGGGACCCCTCTTTTCTTGATAACCTGCATTGCTGAAGCTGACAGCTGAGGGTTGCAGCCCCCAGCTTTGAGTTTCGTCTGGCTGGTTATCAAAAATAGGGGGGAACCCACGCGGTTTTTTTATTACCAGATTTATTTACAGCCCAGGAACGGAAGATGAATACTCCCATCCTCCACTCCTGCTGTCACTGTTATTAGCAGCAGTAGGGGTAGGCTGATGGGAGTAATAGTCTGCTGTCTCTTTTACTACTTAAATGTATCTCATCATTCTCCCCTGCTTGCACCGATCGCCGGCAGAGTAGGGAAGAATGAGATCAGTGTTAAGCAACCGGTGCTGGGGAATAGCACTTCCTGTAACGCTTCTTCCCTGGCTCCCGTCCTTTTGATACTGATGCAGCACACGCATGCCACACTTTTGCTGAAAGTATTACACACACGGACACTGACATCTCCAGTACCGGATATATCTGGACGAGTGAAAGAGGTGTTATAGCAGGTTATGTTTGGCTGCTGCTTTTTGTTGCAAAAAATTGCTTGAGTCACAATATTTTGAGAGCTATAATTCTTCCATATTTTGGCCCACAGTCACGTGAGGTCTTGTTTTGTGGCGGGACGAGTTGACGTTTTTATTAGAACCATTTTCGGCACATGACATTTTTTGATCGCTTTCTATTCAGATTGTTGGGAGGCAGAATGAACAAAAACCAGCAATTCACAAATTTCATTTGGATGGGGCACTCATATCAATGTGTGGTAAAATTGATAAGGCAGTTTTATTCTTCAGGTTGGTACGATTACAGCAATACATCATTTATATCTTTTTATATTTTGGCACTTTTCTAAAATAAAAACTTATATAAAAAAAAAATTTCCATCGCTTTATTCTGAGAGTTATAACTTTTTTTGTGTATCTGGTGATTGAGCTGTAAGGGGGCTTGATTGTTGCAGGACAAGTTGATGTTTTCAGCGGTACCATGGTTATTTATATCTTTTTGGTTGCATGTTATTCCACTGTTTGTTCGGCGGTATATGATAAAGCATTGTTTTTTGCCTTTTTTTTCTTTTTATGGTGTTCCCTAAAGGGGTTAACTAGTGGGACAGTTTAATAGGTGGGTTTCTTTGCGGACACAGCGATACGAAGTGTGTGTACTTTTATTGTTTAGATTTTTTTCATTCAGATATTTATATAGTGATAGTATATTGATTTATTTTAAGAATCTTTTTACAATTAAATTTTTTTATTTTTTATTTTTTTTATAAATTTTTTTACTTTGTCCCACTATGGGACAATCATTTTTTGCAGGCTGATCGCTCCTATGGCATGCAGATGAAGCAAGTTTGCTAGGTCTGGTGACCCAGAAGTCATCATGACATCGGGTCACTATGGTAGCGATCGGGACCCCGCGTCACGCTGCGTGGCTTCCGATCCAAAAGGCAGAGGAGCGGTCAAGCCCTGTGCCAACTTCAGGAATGCTGTGATCATGTTCGATCGCAGCATTTCGGGGGTTTAAGTGCTGCGATGTTCTGTGACTGCTCCTGGCACCTAGTGTCGGGTGTGAGCTGTGAGAATCAGCTGACACCTGGCTACGATCGTGATGACATAATATTCCGTCCATGGTCTAACAGGCACAGGTCACATGGACGGATTATTACAGCAGACATCAGAAAGGGGTTAATACAAGAGAGGGAACTCCGCTACTTAAATGAGATCAAATTGCAGGAAGATTTGAAGAATACTATAGATGGCTGTTTAGCTCCCAACTGAATCACACCGTAGAAGAAATTGATGGATATTTGAAGCAGACTGAATTTCCCAACATTTCTTGTGAAGACAAAGCGTTTTTGGATAGGGATATCACCTTGGAAGAAATACGGGAAGCAGTTATTTCTCTCTAATGGGAAGGCTCCGGGGCCTGACGGCATACCCATAGAGTTATACAAAAGATATATACAGGGTTGGCTATTTATATGGAGACACCTAAATAAAATGGGAACGGTTGGTGATATCAACTTGATGTTTGTGGCGCATTAGTATATGGGAGGGGGAAACTTTTCAAGTTGGGTGGTGACGTGACCATGGCGGCCATTTTGAAGTCGGCCATTTTGGATCCAACTTTATTTTTTCCAATGGGAAGAGGGCCATGTGACATATCCAACTTATTGAGAATTTCACAAGAAAAACAATGAGGTGCTTGGCTTTAACGTAAATTTATTCTTTCATGAGTTATTTACAAGTTTATGACCATTTATAAAATGTGTTCAAAGTGCTGCACATTGGGATGGATTGTCAATGCAACCCTCTTCTCCCATTATTAACACACTGATAGCAACACCCCAGAAGAAATGCTAGCACAGGCTTCCAGTAGCTGTTTCAAATGCTGGACATCTCATATCCATAGCATAGCCAATTGCTTTCAGATGACCCCAAAGACAAAAGTCTAATGGGGTCAGATCGGGAGACCTTGGTGGCCATTCATCTGGCCCACGACGACCAATTCACTTTCCAGGAAATTGTTCATGTAGGGATGCTCGGACCTGACTCGGGTCATCTGAAGGCATTTGTATATGCTGTGTCAAGAGTCAAGAAGAGGGTTGCATTGACAATCCAACACAATGGGCAGCACTTTGAACACATTTTATAAGGGGTCATAAACATGTAAATAACTCTTGAAATAATAAAGTTACTTTAAAACCAAGCACACCATTGTTTTTCTTGTGAAATTCTCAAAAAGTTTGATGTGTCACATGACCCTCTTCCCACTGAAAAATAAATTTGGATCCAAAATGACCAAATTCAAAATGGCCGCCATGGTCAACACCCATCTTGAAAAGTTTTCCCTCTCCCATATACTAATGTGCCACAAACAGGAAGTTGATATAACCAAACATTCCCATTTTATTTAGGTGTATCCATTAAAATGGTCCACCCTGCAGATCAGATGGGCCCGGTTCTCTTGCAAACCCTTTTTGAAGCACTTACAATGCACTCGCTTCCTCAATCCTTCTATGATGCTATGGGAGTGGTAATTCCTAAGCCAGATAAACCGGTTGAGGAGTGCAGTTCTTTTCGCCCAAAGTCCTTAACTTAATACGGATTACAAAATACTTACGAAACTTTTAACTGGTCGAAAACAGTAATACTGAATATTAAACATGAGGATCAATCTGGCTTCGTACCAGGAAGGTCCACGTCTCCTCTAATGTTAGAAGAGTTCAGGTGTGAACACAAATAGTTCACAAATATGGGGAGACATGGGCGACAGCTTTAGACACAGCAAAGGCTTTCGATTCCTTGGAGTAGAGAATTTTGCAATGTGTGCTTCTGAAATTTGGTTTCTCTGACAAATTTCGTAATTGGATTAAGTTACTTTACTGTATAATATCCTTGTAAATGGAAAACTGTTGGAATACTTTGACTTGGGTGGAGGAACCAGACAAGGCTGCCCCTGTCCCCAATGCTCTTCGCTCTAGCAACAGAGCCTATTGCTCTTAAGATGAGACAGGACCCTTTGGTAGAGGGTATTAATATAAATTCCAGGATAGACAAAGTGGGATTATATGCTGAAGACCTGGTACTCTCTAAATAAAGTGGAGCAATCCCTTTCAAGAACAATTGACCTCATTAACTTTTCTGGGGAATTTTCGGGTCTCAAAATTAAATGGAGCAAATCTGTGGTCATATCACTTATGGGAAATATGACTGAACCTGTGATGTTTGAATTGCAAGTAGTACAAAAGTTCAAATACTAAAGCATTACAATTAATCATAATCCAATTAAGGACCTTAAGGATAACGTATACTCCTTATATGAGATAAAGAAAAGGTTTGAGAGCTAGTCTCAGCTTTCCCTATCTGTGGTGGGCAGAATTGGCTTAATCAAAATGATAATTCTCCAAAAATGTTTATATGTGTTCAACTAAAGTGTCATGATCCAGGTTGGATCTGACAGATAAAATGCACAAACTAACCTTTTTTTTTCCTTTGGCTGTGTGCCAAAGTGTGGTTTTCGCCCCAGGTGGCCATTAGGGTCATTGCACTGTGGTGGTTTCAACTGTAGTTTTCCCTCCCGGTGGCCATTAGGGTCATTGTACTCTGGTTACCTTAGTTTGTGCACATTATTATAAAACAGGTGTGATTGCTCTATAAAAGAGCGTCAGATGTGTCAATCACGGTTTGTGATAGTTCCTCATTTGCAAGCAAGCCTGGGTGAAGGATGGAGCTGAAGGAGAGTCCTGGGCAGCCCAGTCAGAGTCCTGGAGTAGCAGCTATGGTGTCTGCAAGGAGGGCTGGCATGGCTTGGTGGAGTGTCAGCTATGATGTCTGCAAGGAGGGCTGGCATTGCTTGGTGGAGTGGCAGCTATGGAGAAGAGCTGCACTCATGATGCTGGACTTTGTTGCTGGAAAGCTGGACTCAAGATGTTGGACTCTTTGGCAGAAAAGCTGGACTCATTTGCTGGACTTTGTTTCTGGACAGCTGCACGCAGGTGGTGGACTCTGTTTGCTCCCAGGCTGCACTATGGTGATGGATCCGGTTGGAGGAAAAGATGCACGCAGGTGGTGGGCTCCGTTACTGGGAGCGTAAGCAACAGAGCAAAGCTAAGTGGTGTTTCCCCTGTTTTGTCACTTTTCCTTATGTGTGTTTTAGTGCAGTGGTGGGATTAATTTCCGCACCGACCATTTCCCTAGTGAGGGTTTAGGTGCAGGGCGAGTCCGGGTTTTTAGGTTCCTGATTTTCGCCCGATGCGGAACCGGCCTAGGGAACGTTAGGAGTGCAGAGACACTGGCTCAGGGGAGTGCAGGAGGCCTCCACGTCCCCGTTCCCTATCGCAGGGCCTCCATTGTTATTCCCTTTATTGTTTAAATTCGCCTTACTGGAGGCGGGGTTTCCAGTCTTACGTGTATTACCTAAATTCGCCTGTTGGAGGCGGCGTATCCAGCTGCACGTTTTATTATTTAAATTCGCCCCACTGGAGGCGGTGTATCCAGGGTCAGGCGTGTCATCTAAATCCGCCCTGCTGGACTCGCTGTGTCCAGCCACGCGTGACCGTGACAAAGTCTCCAAAGAGTTCTTTTTTATTTATTTATTTTTTTATAGGAAAATGCATAGCATGATGGCAACATTTATATGAGGATCATCAAAACCCAAAGTATTGGATCTCTGCAGAGACCCAAAAACCAGGGTGGATACGCGGTACCCGACCTACTTTTGTATTATCTGGCCGGTCTAATACGTTACTTGAAGCACTGGATAAGCGGAGGCAGACTTGCTAATGCAGAAGCCCATGTTATACACTTCTTAGATACGACTACACCATGGGCAATATTAGAAGGATCATATATAGAATGCCACAGGGTTTATGGTTTAAACCGATACAGGTGTGGCGAGAAAGTAAGCATATCAGGAAATTTACTGACCAAATGGGAGAGACTCAGTTATGGGATAATCCAGAGTTTCCACACCTCAAAAACTTACAGGACTCAATTTTTTGGAACAAAATATGGAACAACACTTAATCAGATGTTTGAAAATGAAATTTTATTATCTTTTGAAAAAATTCATATAAAATGTGGGATCCCTCAAAGGGATTTTTATAGGTATTTTCAAATGAGACATGCTATAATCAATCAGTTTCCATATCCAAGGATGTGAATATCCAGATATTCATTGATAAGAGTGCTAACTCAAGGGCCCACAGGCATACTATCCTGCCTATTCACCTTTCTACTAAACTCCAGGAATGCTTCTACTCAACTGATGATCAGTGGAATGATGCCCTAGTGGCGCATAAGGTGGTGTCGCCAGCCGCAAATAAAAAATTAATTCAACTATATATACTACATCAATGCTACCTGACCCCGAGTACACTACATAGATTTGGTAGACTGGCAACTGATGAATGTCATAGGTGTGGGGGAATCGGGAGCGGACTTCTGGCATCTTATTTGGAATTGTAGGATAATACTAAGATACTGGAGCAAAGTGATAACTACAATACAAGGGGTAACTGGGATAACAATTGAATGTAGTCCAGAGATGTGCATCTTGGGAATTGTAGATGAACTGTGGTTGCACTGTGATAAAATATTTCTCTGGGAAATATTTTCAGAGAGAGAGACAGAGGGGAGAGAGACAGAGGGGAGAGAGACAGAGGGGAGAGAGACAGAGGGGAGAGAGACAGAGGGGAGAGAGACAGAGGGGAGAGAGACAGAGGGGAGAGAGACAGAGGGGAGAGAGACAGAGGGGAGAGAGACAGAGGGGAGAGAGACAGAGGGGAGAGAGACAGAGGGGAGAGAGACAGAGGGGAGAGAGACAGAGGGGAGAGAGACAGAGGGGAGAGAGACAGAGGGGAGAGAGACAGAGGGGAGAGAGACAGAGGGGAGAGAGACAGAGGGGAGAGAGACAGAGGGGAGAGAGACAGAGGGGAGAGAGACAGAGGGGAGAGAGACAGAGGGGAGAGAGACAGAGGGGAGAGAGACAGAGGGGAGAGAGACAGAGGGGAGAGAGACAGAGGGGAGAGAGACAGAGGGGAGAGAGACAGAGGGGAGAGAGACAGAGGGGAGAGAGACAGAGGGGAGAGAGACAGAGGGGAGAGAGACAGAGGAGAGAGAGACAGAGGAGAGAGAGACAGAGGAGACAGACAGAGGAGACAGAGGAGAGAGAGAGAGAGAGACAGAGGAGAGAGAGAGAGGGGAGAGACAGAGGAGAGAGAGAGAGAGGGGAGAGACAGAGGAGAGAGAGAGAGACAGAGGGGAGAGAGAGAGACAGAGGGGAGAGAGAGAGACAGAGGAGAGAGAGACAGAGGAGAGAGAGAGAGACAGAGGAGAGAGAGAGAGACAGAGGAGAGAGAGAGAGACAGAGGAGAGAGAGAGAGACAGAGGAGAGAGAGAGAGACAGAGGAGAGAGAGAGAGACAGAGGAGAGAGAGAGAGACAGAGGAGAGAGAGAGACAGAGGAGAGAGAGAGAGACAGAGGAGAGAGAGAGAGACAGAGGAGAGAGAGACAGAGGAGAGAGAGAGACAGAGGAGAGAGAGAGAGATGATCCAGCAAACTACAGAGGAATATGTGTTAACAGCGTTCTGGGAAAACTATTTAACAGCATTATTAACAAAAGGATCATCACCTTCCTCACCC